>NC_140071.1:139557003-141009530 GCF_964194135.1 Talpa europaea | reverse complement strand
TGCGCGTGCCCTTGGTGCAGCGGGAGAAGGGCCAGCGGTGCCCAGGTGAGCCAACGCGGACACGGGCCGGCCCCTCGGCCGCGGGGAAGGCGGGCGACCGGTCCTGGGCTGCTCGTGCAGGCAGGCGGAGCGCCGGGCGGCAGGCACCGGGAAGGCCTTCCACTCGGCACACGGTCCCACAGCGCCAGGGGCCGGGGCTGGGCACCCCCGTGAGCTTGTGCTCCAGGAGAAGCCCGTGGCCTCAGGGGTCACCGCCAAGGGCAAGGCTGCCAGCTTCCAGCTCTCTGCCTCAGTTTCCCCTCAACTGTAAAATAACAGTGCGTATCTCCTGGGGTTTCTGGGAGGATTGAAAGCAGCTCAACAAGCCCAACCCTTGCTCTAGCTCCTGGGCATACCGGGCAACTGCTCGAAGCTGTTACTGCCTCCTTAAAGAGGGCAGTGGGAAGCCAGGGGGTCAATCCCAGGAGGCTGCATGGAGGAGGTGACACTGACACTAGAGGAGATGGAAGGGGAATGGGAGCTGGAAGGCGGTGCCCGTAGGGAGATGTGGGTGCCAGGATGTAGGGGGAAGTGCGCTGGTCTCCAGGCAGAGCTGGGGGTGGGGGGAGTCCCCCTGGGACCCAAGCATCTCATGTCCCGACACCCTTCCAGAAAGCACCGGGCAGGCCTACAGCTGACGCAGGAGGCTGACGTGACGGGCTCTGGGTGAGCACCTTTGAGCACCAACTGCATACATCACCTTCTTACAGCCCAGGACGCGGAGGCTGACCCGAGGCGGGGCGGTGCCCAGAGGCCTGGGTTCTGAGCAACCGGAGCCAGGTAACCGCACCCAGCGACGCCCAGCCGTGGCTGCCAGGCCCTGGCAGCCCGCGTGCGTCACCAGTGCCCAGGCCAGGGACCTGGGGACCCGCATGCCATGAGCGTGCAAGAAGGATGCCGCGGCGGGGACACAGCCGGCACTCGAGGGACTGTGCAGGCGAGTCCCGCCCCCGCACCTGCTCCACGGAGGCCCCGGGGCCGCGGCGCTGGGCGAGGCGGAGGTCGCACGGGGAGCAGAAACCAGCCGCGCAGCTCCCGGAAGCCACCGGCCAGCCCAGCCGTGGGCATGACCACCTGACATGGAGGCCTCTGCTGCCTGACCATGTGGTGAGGGCAGCTGCTGGGCACACCCCAGGCCGGACGCGCCCGGGCCCACCTGCCTGCCGCGCGGAGCCACAGACGGGCCTCTGTGCTACTCCCAGGCCAGGCCGGCTGTGGGGTGGGCCCCGGGGGGGCCTGAGCTCAGACACGGCCCCGGGTCCTGGCCCTGCCACGTGCAACTGTGCCTCAACTTCCCCATCTGCAAACCAGGGCTCCCTGATGGCACCGGCCCCCAGAGAGGGCACCCAGACAAGGCGTGCCCGCGGCAGCACAAGCCCCAGCCCTGCGCCATGTCTGGCCCTTCCCGGAACCGCCGGCGCGCGTGTGGCCGCTGTCAGCGGGGCGGGTTTCCGTGACTGAAACGGAGCCTGGGAAGAGGGAGGCGAGGAAGGAGGGGGTGCCTTTGCACGGCAGCTTTTGGCCCGGATGAGCAGGTCCCCCGGCCGGTCCCCCACGGGGTCCCTCAGCTGCCCCCACCCCGGAGACTCACCTTGAACCGCTCTGTGACGCCCTCGCTGATGCTGACGGTGAACTCCGCAATCTTGGGGGGCCGCGCCCTGCCCTTCTTGCGATCAGGCTCATACTCGGTCTTGGTTTTCACAACCACCTTGCCCAGGAAACAGGAGCCACAGTCAGCAGTGGAGCCGGGGCCTTCAGCACGTCTGCCCAAACGGGTGCGGGGGGACCCTCGTGCCCCAAGACAGCATCCCCCCAGGATACTGGGAGTCTCTGCGCCCGGACGTGCAGAGAAGGCACCCTTCATGACCCTGTGGCACCAGGGTGGGGGGCAGCTGCTCACGGCGGGCACAGGAGCCAAGCACTGGCCAGGCCACCAAGAGGGGGAGGGTCTGCAGGGCGCCCCACTCCCGCCCAGGGAGGGGAGGGGGCACCGGGTTTTTGGTGGGCTCTTGGACACCCCAGGGACAGGACGAGAACATCTGAGTCACTGGCTCCCTCTAGACAGAAGGCGCGTCTTCAGCAAGTGTCTCTGGCCCGACCCCACCCCACCCCACCCGCCTCTTCTCCCCCGGCCCCACCCCCAAAGGGTCTTCCTGCTCCTGGCACCTGGTGCTGTAAGGCAGGAGACCTGCCCCGCCTCTGCCCCAACCCCTTTCCCTGCGTCTCCCCTCTGCCATCAGCCGAACCCAGCTTGCACCTCAGTCTCCCTCACAGCCCCCTCCTCGCCCTCACTGCCTGCCCGGAACCAGGTGCTGCAGCTGGGGGTGTTTAGGGCAGAGTCTCGGGGTGACAAGTGTCAAGCGCCCAACCCAGAGCAGGGGCCACCAACAGGGGCTGCTGGGCCGGAGAGAACCAGCCGCCCAGGGGCCCAGAGCCTGGCGAGATGCCGCCGTCCCTGGTGGTGGGCCCGGCGAGGAGCCGGCAGCTGGGGCGGGGGCTGCCAGGTGCTGCCGGAGAAGCACCCCAAGGCCAACCTCACAGCCCCACGCTCAGTAGCTTCTGCTCAGTCCCGTCCCCGCCGGGGGCTGTGCCTTGCGTGCCAGCCTGGTGCCCAGCTAGAGCCGCCCACCCGCCCGCCTCGCGTCCCCCAGGCCAACCACACCCGACTAGCTCGACCCGGAGCTCACACCTGGCCCCCGGAACCTCGGGTCCACCTGCGGGGACGAGGCCCTGCTGGTCTGGCTGCTGTGCGGGGCCGGGAACCGGGGGCTGCCGCCCGGATCCAATCCCCACGCGCTGCTGACGCCGGCCGCGCCAGGCCCTTGGGCGGGAAAGCCCAGCGGCCAGCTCCCGGCACCCCCCGCCTGCCCTGCACCCCTCGCCCGCCCTGCCCCTCCGGGGGTGCTCCTCAGAGGAGCTCCGGTTAGGAGACTCACTCTCGCCCCAGCTGTCGGCCGTGGGGTCCAGAGCTGGGGCTCTCCGCAGGGGCAGGGCCCAGCTGCTTTCTGGGGGGGCACGGCCTGCAGCTCATCGCCCTCGCACATCCCGTAAACACTTTGAGACTCAGCTTCCTCATCTGGGATCTGGGAAATCTTTAGCCCAACCCCAGCAGCTGGGGTCCCCACCTTCCTGCCCCCCTTTGTCTGAACACACCACGGCCGGGACCCTCCCCAGCAGAGCTGCGGGGCTGCTGCTGGCCAGGCCCGAGACCTGCCGGAGCCCCCTGGAACGAGGGTGTGGCCAGCCGGGTGCCAGACGGTTCTGGAAGGAGACAGGCTGTGGGGGGAAGGAGGCTCGGCCCAGGGGAGGGAATCACCTGACAGAGGTGGCATCTCCGACGCCCTGTTCCTGCCACAAGCGCGGTGTCGTGGGAGGGCGGGGACGCGCCAGGCTGTGCTAGTGGGGTGTCCGCCGCCTGGCAGGGTCGCTGACAGGGACGGAGGCCCCGGCCCTGCCTCCCCAGCGCCTCTCCAGGCCGCCCCGGGGCCCCGCGGCCAGGTGCGCAGGTGCCGCCAATGAGCCTCTCCCTGAGCAGATGCACCTGCCGCCCCGCCCCGCCCGCCCCCCGGGGCGCACACAGGGATGGGGGGGGCGGAGCGGCCTCCCCTCCACCGTGGTGAAGGAACCCTCCAGAAGGAGGGGGGCGGTCAGCGCTGGCCCCCCCCTGGCCTGGTCAGCGACCCCGGGACGCCCAGGTCCTGAGTGACGCGCTCTGGGGCGCAGGGGGCGCGGGGAAGGGGCCGCGGGCGGGTCCGGCCAGTGGGTCGCGGGCTTTCGCCACACGGTTCTCCCGCCCGCGGGTGCCGGGGGAGGGGTGCCGGGGTGCCGGGGGTGCCTGCTAGAGCCAGCTCGGAACGCGCTCCGGAGGGGAGGGAGCCCGGGGCACAGCAGGCTCCGCCCTCGGCCGGTGCGCAAGGCCGCGGGCACCTGGGGAGGACGCGGCGGTCCCCCGGCACCCCGACCCGGCACCCCGACCCGGGCCACGCGCTGCAAGCTTCACAGAGCAACAAAGCGGGGGGGGGGGGCGCGGGGCGCGTCCTGCGGCACCCCCGGCGGGCGGGGGGCGGCGGGGCCGGCGCTCACCCCACTGGCCCCGGGAGAGGCCGCCGGGGAGGATCCGGCCGAGGCCCCACCTGGGAGGGCCCGGAGTGGGGGGGGCGCCCCCAGACCCGGTGCCACGGGGCAAGGAGCGGGGCGGCTGCGGAGCCCGGGACCTGTCTCGGACAAGACGCCCCAAAATGCCCGGGCTCCCCCAGCGCGCCCCATTGTCTGCGAGCAGCGGGGGCCTCCGCCGCGGCCCCGGAATCCGGCCTCCCCCAGTCCCGGCCCCCCAAGCCCGCGCGCCCCGGCCCCCATCGACCCAACCCCCCCCCCGCCGCGGTCCCCCCCCCGCGCGCCCCCCCCCCCGCCCCGGCCCCCGCGCGCGCCGCGCCTTTCTTTTGTTGCGGCCGCCGCCCGGGATTCGGGGTGCGCGCCCGGCCGCGGGGTGCGGGCCCTCACCTTGTCCGGGGGCGGGAACTGCAGCTGGCTGACATCGAGGGGCGTCATGAGCGGGATGGTGTCGAAGCCGTCCTCCAGCAGCGGCTGCTTCGCGCCCTTCTCCGCGAAATTGTTCCCCAACTTCACCATCGTTCCGGGGACCGAGGCTGCCGCCTGCGGGGGGCGCGCGGTCACGGGGCGCTCGCGCCGCACAAAGCGCCGGGCCGGGGCGCCCGCGGCGGGGAGGGGGCGCCGCCCGGCCCCCCGCCTGCGCGCCGCCCGCGCCCGCGGCCCCCGACCCGCCCGTCGCCCCCCGCCCCCGCCCCCCGCCCCCCGCGGGAAGAAGGGGCGCCGGGCGCACTCACCCCACCGGCTCCGCAGCTCTGACTCCGGCGCTGGAGCTCGCGGCGGCTCCCGTGCGCGCAGCAATGGCGGAGGCGGCGCCGGCGAGGGGCTCCTCCCGCTCCTCCCGCTCCTCCCGCTCCTCCCGCTCCTCCCGCTCCTCCCGCCCGCTCCTCGCGCTCCTCCCCCCGCTCCGCCGCCCCCCTCCTGCCGCCCGCCCCCCTTCCCCGCCCCCCCGCCCCCCCTCCCGCCGCTCCCGGGCGCGCCGTGCGCAGGGGCTGGTGCGGCCGCCTTGACGCAGCGCGGCGGGGCCGCGGGAAGGGGCGATCCCCGGGGACCCCGCGGCCGCCGGAGCCGGGCGGGAGGCGAGGAGGGAGCGCCCCGGGCAGCCGTAGGGGACCCCGGGGCCGGAGACCCGGGTGGGGGAGGCGGAAAGCGGGGCGCCGGTTGAGCGACCCTGGGCGATTCCAAGTGGAGAAGGATAATAGGGGCGCCCCGCCCAGCCGCGCGCCCTGGGGCGCCTGCAGGATGGTGAGGAGCCCTTTGGGGAGCGGGGTTGCCGGGACCGGGGCGGCCCTTTAACGCGGGCTGCGCGGGGGAGCGGGCGAGCGGCACAGGGGTGCCCCTGTCTGAAGGCGGCACCCCCGGCGGGAGAGGGAGGGCTCGGGCAGAGGCCCTGGTTGCTGCTCTGGGGGTCAGGGCTCTGTCTGCGGTCGGAAGAGAAAGGGGGGCTCAAGCAGCTGCCGCGGGAGCGTCAGGTGTGGTGGGTCAGGTGTGGCACTCAGGAGGGGTCCCCGCCCCACCTGCCGCTGCCTGAGCGGGGGTGACCGTCACAAAGGCCCAGTTAGGGCCTCGCCGCCGTGCGGAGTTGAGAAGAGCTCCCCGCAGGCCCGGGCGAGGGGGGATCCCTTCCTTCCCAGGCCCCGAGCCGCGGAAGGGAAGGGCGGGGCTCCGCACTGGGTGGGGGCTCCTGGGGGGGGCGGGCCCTCCTCTATGGCCGGAGGCAGGGGTGGGGGGATATGGGTAAAGTGTGACCCTCAGGGAGGCCTGAGGGTCAGGGAGACCAGAGCGGCGGGCTGGAGGGGGGGGGATCAGAAGTGCCTCTCTGTGGCTGCGGCAACAAGTCACCTCAAACCAGGGGCTTCACACCCCACGCAATCAGCCAGCCCCCCTGCTGGCCCTGCCTCTTCCAGCTCCGTGGCCCCAGGTGTCCCCCCTGCGGCCATCACCCCAGCGCTGGGCGGCTGCCCGAGGCTCCTATGCAGGCACCTGGCACTGGATTCCGGCCCCTCGGATAATCCAGGATAATCCTGGCCACATCCTTAATTTAATCACCTCTTCTCCTCTGGATGGTATTTCCAGACCCCAGAACGAGGACATCTTTTGGGGGTCCCCAGGAGCACACGGCAGACATCAAGCCTGCCAAGGTGCAGGATGTGGGAAGTCGGGGTCCAGATGGTTCTGGGAGGGGTAGGGACTGGTGGGCAAGAGGTCGAAGAGGCCACGGTCACGGGACTGGGGGACGGCCGTGGCTGTGCCGATGGACAGATCTTTGGGGTGCTCGTGCAGTGGATACGCAGCGAAAGCCACAGCTCAGCCCCCTCTGGACCCAGCCCTGTGGCACCAGCAGGTTAGGATGCCATGGGCTGCAGGGTGGGTAGCGGCTTTGCCTTTTCTAAATGACTTTTAAAACATTTCTTAGGGGTATGGGCTTGCGCATCTCACCGAGAGCTTGCACCCAAGGGCCGGCGAACGTCGTCTGTCCCCGCGCAGTCGCAGCAGCTTCTCGTTCTTGGGATGAGAAACTTCCAGCTTTGCTCCCTTAGCGGTGCTGCTGCGGCTGCAGCTGATCTGGGGCCCCCACGGAGCAGTCTCCCCAGACCTGACCGTCTGCACATCTGCAGGGTGCTCGCGGGCGTCTCTGTGCTTGGAATGTAAGAGAAGATGGAGTTAAAAACTCTCCCCTGGCGAGGCAGACCTCCTGCCTCACCCGCTGCTCCCCTCAGCAGGGTACTTGGTCCGTCTGCCTGTTCTGCTCCCCGCTCTGTCTCTGGTGAATCCTCTCACCGTCCTGCACATCTGACCTGTTCCCCAGTTCTTGCATAAATAAATCTAAAAAAAAAAAAACCTCTTCCCACCCGAGTCTCGCTTGGGACTTGAGGGCGTGGCCTGGTAAGCGGTGACCAATGTGCACGAGCTCAGTGACAGGTGACTTTGGGGGGCTAGTCCTCACCAAGTCACCGGCAGCTCCGGATCCTCCCCACCAGGCTGCTCTCAAACCCAGGACCTGTCAACCCTGGGGGCCAGGATGCTCATGCAGTCACTGTCCAGTGGAGGGGCCAAGGGCTCCCGTTAGCCGGGTGAGGGAGGGAGGGGACAGCGGCCCAAGGGGAGCAGGCCTCAGAACAGTCTTCACCTTTTATGGGGGGGTCAGGTTGAGAAGACCCAGCAGCCGTCTTGCCTGGGGAGCACATGCAGGTCGAGTGAAAATTCTTAGGGCCACGGTGTCTCAGAGGCGGACAGTCCTCTAGTGCACACCCCACTTTTACAGCCAGGGACCCTGAGGGCAGCGAATAGAAGCCGTGCTCGGGCCTCCTGCCGTTCACTCACCGCCAAACAGAGCGCTCGGGCCGCTGGGAGCAGTGGGGGTTTGTCTCTACGTCACGTCTTTTTCAATAAGGCTTGGAGTTGTCCAGAAGGAGCATTTGTGAAGGGTTGAACCCCAGGTGAGTCAGACCGGGGATTTTTTCTGGACACACTTCAGCATTGGGCCTCTCAGGAGGCTACGACTGACTGAGCCCCACGAACCCCCAGGTGGTGCTCCCACTGCCCCCCCCACCAGGGGTGCTCGTTTAACTGAACTCCGTGCCCCCGGTAATGGGGAGCCTCAGGCGGGTGGGCCCTCAATTAGGTCACTGCCCCCTCTCCCGGCCTCAGGTCCTGGGACCGGTCCCTGATCCCTTTCCTCCTCCTGCAGGTTGCGGGCAGCAGCAGACCCCTCCCTGCCGCCCCCACATGGCCAGCGCGGCCACCTCTGCACCCCAGCCCCGGTCGCCTTTGCAAAACACCCTGTTGAAATAAAGCCTCCCCGGGTGACCCCTGGGTCCTGTGAGGGCGTCTGCCCCCTCTTGGCTCCCGACTGACATAAATTTGAGGGAGAATGTTTGCGCTCCAGGCTGGAGCTCCGGGAAGGCGCCCGCCCCGGAGCCTCCGCAGGGTGAAGACGCGGGTGAGGACGGGGAATGCTTGTGGCCGTGACCTCTTCCTCCCGGCTCCTGAGGGTGGAGGGGCAGGCGCCGTCACGCCCGTTCCCAAGAAAGGGGCTTTAATGCCAAGGGGCTGAGCCACTGAGTTAATAATCGGAGGCCAGGCCAGTGGGAGCCCCGGGGGCACCATCTCTGCACCCCTCAAGCAGCTCGTGGCATCCCCCTGTTGCTGCACCTCTCGGATGAGGCCAGACCAGGTGAGGCTGGTCTGTGCGCTCCTGGGGGATGCGCTGGCAGGAGAAGGGTCACAGCCCGAGCCTGGTCAAAGTGGAACCCCCCCTCCAGCTTAAAAGCCCCCCTTCACGGGTTCCCGTCACCATGACAACCCGGCCAAGGGAGACTCGGCCAGCCGCTGGTCCTGGAGGGCAGCGAGGGCGGAGGCCAGGGAGGCTGAGCAGGCCCTGCGCTTCCTGTCAGCTCTGCCCGCCTCTTCACGACCGCTCCCTGCCCCCGGCACCAGCTGCCACCGGCTTCCCCAGCAGCAGCAACTCGTGTTCAATTATTTAGCTGGTAAATGATTGCAAAAGCACTTTGCCAGAGTAAAGACCCACAGAAATGCCAAATTCTAATAACAATAATACCACCATCCGCTCGAATTAATTATTGAATTTTTTAAAAGCCCACAGACGGATGAAGGCAATTCATTCCACGCTCCGTGGAGCCGGGGTCCCCGGGGGAGTGTCTCAGATTCACAGGCTCCCCGGGGCGGGCGGGAGATCCGGGCCCAGGCGGGCGCTGCCCTGCAGCCAGCTCGGCGATGACCTCCTGGGGCTTCTCTGTCCCTAGAATCTCAGGGGCAGCCGCACTGGGGGTCGCGTCCCAGGGGTGAAGTCAGCACGCGCTGGCGCTGGGCCTGCTTTTTCTTAGCACCCACGATTTATCCCTTTCTCTCTGTCAGGCAGGCTGGCTCGTTTCTCTGGTCCTGCGGGGAGGCGGGGGGGCACCGTTTCCTCGGGACAGGGGTTTGCCAGGAGTGGAATTTTACTTCGGACCAGTCATGCCCACACGCGAGGCGGGTCCCTGCCCTCCGGAGCGGGGCGGTGGGCTGGCCTGAGGCCTGGCGCGCCGGGCTCGGCGGGCTGGCACGTGGGCCTGCTGGTTCTCTGTGCCGTCCCTCCCGGCCAGGCGCTGCCAGCGGCACCCTCCCCACTTGCCCATCACCCTGCAGTTTGCAGAGGACCCAAATCGCCACCGTTGTTAGAATGAAGGAAAAAAGGGTGTTGCAGCGGGGTCAGGGGTGTCCCCTAAAAGTCATGTTCGCCTGAAACCTCCGCCTGCGACCTTGTTTGGAAACCGTCTCTGAAGGCAGAGTGGGTTAAGGATCCCGGGAGGCGGCCACCCGCGTGTGGGACGGCTGCGTCCTTCAGGGAAGGGACGCGGAGACACACGGCGGGCAGGAGCCCGGTGTGGGGTAATGAGGGATCAGGCTGTTTTGCGCCTCCCGCCGCTGGCGCGGGTGCCCGGGCGAGGGGTGTGGGCGGGGGCACACACGCCTGTGATCAGGGACACCTGGGCCCAGAGCGCGCGGGGTGCGCATGTGCAAGTGCTCACACCTGTGCCCAGGGGAGGGGCGTGGCAGGAGGAAAGCTCTTGAGATGAGACCTTGGGCCCAGGAGGCTGACACACCGGACAACCCCAGAGAGAGCCCAGAGATCGGACCGCCCCCCACCCCCCACCCCGGGGACCACTGCTCTTGACATTTCACGTGGATGGGGAAGACCAGGTGGGCCTCTAGGTCTGGCCTTACCCTCGGCGGCGTGCCCTGCCTGGCCGCAGAAATAACACCGGCCCCACCCTGACCTGGGGGGCTGGAGAATTTGAGGTCACCCAGGGCAGGTCTCTGCTTGTTGCAAGGGGCTGCACCGCCACCTGCTGGCTGGGAGGAAGCCTGACAGGAAAGCGCCAGGGCGGCGGCTTTCCTTGTGGATTCAAGGGATGGTGGGGTTTCAGGTGGGACCGTGGCTACCTGCCCAGAGCTGCACCCGGCCCCCCGCAGGCGCCATCATCACCCTCTCCACCCCCAACACCAGATTTGTCTTCCTCGTGGGGACTTACCCCGGGAGAGCGCGGAGGCACGGGGAAGGCTGCAGATGGGGTTACCATCTCCAAGGCTGGAAGGTGCTGGTAGCTTGAGGGAGGCGGCTTCCTATTTGCTTCTAGGTTTTCGGAGAAACGGGGCGCAAGACCACGCCTGGGAGGGCGGGCGAGGAGGCGCAGAGGTTAGGGAAGCAAAGGCGTGAAGCGGTCCGGGACGGCTCGGTCCGGACGGCTCAGGGAAGGATGCCAGCAGCACCAAGCGCTCGCTAGGAACCGGAGAACGGCTGCCTCTCCCCGGCATGGCCCAGCCCTCCGCGTGCAGGAGCAGCGGGCACGGGCAGGTATCGCAGGCGGGGAAGTTCACTGGGGAAGCTGGACCGAGTCTAGAGGCCAGTAATGGCACGATGGGCCAGAGGGGTTCGCTGAGGAAGGGGACGGACAGGGACGCGAAGGATGCGAGAGAATGGAAGAGAGCGTGGCCGAGGGGGCAGGAGGCCCTGGTGGGGAGGACGAGGGCCGGGGTGCCAGAGGAAAGAGCTGGGAAGAGGTGCTGGAGGACGGATGGGGAGTCAAGTTCACTGAGATTCCACTTGCTCACCTGCATGTTCTCGCACAGGGTGCCAAGCCCATGGGGGGCCCAGGGTTTTCCGTCTGTAGCAAGAGGGTAATAAATGCCTGCGCCCAGACTGCCGTGTAGAAAATGGCCAGAACCAGGAATGAACAGGACTCTGACTTCAAAGCGGATGTTCTGCTGTGCAACTGTGGTTTGTCATGGAAATGTTACTTGTACGAGGAACAGTGAGCAGCAACGGCCAAGCCAGTGGGACCAGATCATACCCACCTCAATGCAGGAGGTGAGGCTTTCCAGACTCCACCTGAAGTGGAGCAAACCTGGGGGAACTAGGCTGACCCAGTTTGTGGGCCCTCATCCACATGCTTCAGACTATCAGACAGGACACATGGGGAGAAACAAAAGGATTTACATACACAAAGAGAAAAGGGCGAACCAAGACAGAGACTCCCCTGAGCAGAGACCAAGGCCCAAGCTAAAGTCACTTAGGCAAGATGGTGGGACGCTCCCCATCAGTACCATCCCCAGAGGGGGTGACTCCACCCCCTACCATTGAGTTGGCCATGAGTGTCACTCGGTGGCTCCTGACTGTTCCTCTTACACACCCAATGTGCTGTGGGGCTGATGGGAAAGCGCAGGCTTGTGTTTGGTCAGTGAGACATGATGGGAGAAGCAACCAGCCGCCACGTGTGGCTTAGGCTTGGACCTCACTCTCTGCTATTGGGCATTATCTGGGGTAGGACAGGTGGCATCTGGCACATGCTAATAATCCCTCCCTTTTCTCATTCCCTATATAAATAGCTATTTTCATTGTTTGTCTGTTTTTGGGTTATGCCCTGCATTCTTTTTTTTTTTAGATTTTTTAATTTATTCATGCATACAAGAACTGGGATGTAGGCCAGAGGTGTGTGTGAGAGGACTCACCAGAGACAGGGTGGGGAGCAGAACAGGCAGATCCACTGAGATACACTGCTGAGGGGAGCAGCGGGGGGACAGGAGAGGTCTGCTGCGCTGTGTGGGTAGCTCCCTGGTCAGGGATCAAACTCATGACACAGTGGCTGGCGATAGCTTGATTAGTGCTGAGACGTTAACCCCAGTGGCACCAGGAGGCCCTATGTCCTGCATTCTTAACTGAGCTGAGGACCCACTAACAAGGTTAACCTTGGTCTCTGGGCTTGTCCTGTTTTATATTCACCAGCTTTTCACTGGCTGATCGCTATTTCTGAAATGACGGCTGGTAGTGTCTAGGGAGCTTTCAAACACACTAATCCTTAGTACAAAGCAAACTACGATGTGCCGCAAAGGTAGCGTGTTTTCACACACCAGGCCCCACATTCTCAGAGGCCAGCAGGCCTTACAGGGAGATGCAAGGCGACATGTGCATTTAGGAAGCCCCATCAGGCAACCAGATCCTGGGCAGGTGTTTCTAAGCAGATAATGGAATCACCTGAGCCTGGGAGGCGTGCTGGACGGGTGATTTCATACTGCAGGACAGAGAACCAGAGAAGATTCTGAGAGACTGAGTGATCTGCTGGGGCCCAGCCAGCAAGAGGCAGGCAGGATCAGCTTGTTCTGATGGCTTCTGGATCCAATGTTCCAAGACCGCAGCACTGAAGCCAGTGTTCATCCTGGCTTGCTAAGTTTTTATACCACTATCACCTTTAGGTTAGTAAGAGTGTGGAAGGAAACACAACAGTATACAGAAAAGCAAATTTCATTTATTCAAGTTAAATTATAAGTTTCATATACAAATAAAATCTTTTGCAAATAAAAGTACAAAATGCTACAAAAACTTCAGTTGTGTGAAAATGCAAAAATAGCATGTCCTACATTCGTGTTTCCCTTTAACAAGACCGTACGGTCTTGTACGGTAGTTGACGCAGACTCCCCATCCGGCCACGTCTGCTGTCGTCAGGGAGGTGGTTCCGCAGCCTCTGGGTGCTGTGCTGCGTGCCTTCCGCTCCGTGTCTGCTTCCCGAACCCAGGCCTTTCTTCCCAAACCCTGAACTCAAGAGCTCCCCGTGATCCGCTGCCACCAGGAGCAAAACGGACAAGGACTCTTGGAGGAGGGCTGGTGGAAAGCGCTTGCCCCGAGAGCCCGACAGCGGGCTGCGGCAGCGAGGGAAAGCCTGGCGCTGGGAAATGCTGCCGGAGGACCTCACTGGTCCAACTCGCCCTCGTTCTGCAGCGTCTTCATCGCAAGCCCCCACAGGGTCATGCTGGAGAAGAACTGTCCTTCGGAGGTCCTGTAAGCGGTGGCAGACGCCCGGCTGCCCAGGGGGTCACCGCAGTGATTGTCCAAGGCGGCCAGCGAGGAGCGGATCATGGACATGCTGTCGGCCTGCAGGGGCTCGTCGCTGGCCGCAGCGTCCACATCTGGGTAAGCGTAGGCCTGATGCTGCGCTTGCATCTGGGGCTTCGGAAGTTTGATGGGGTCCAGACTGAGCTTGTCCTGGTCGCTGACCCCATGAGGTGGACCCAGGGGCCGGAACTTACAGTAGGAGCCAGCCGCGTGACTGTCAAATTCTGTGACTGGGTCCTCCACAGCGTGGGCGGGGAGCTTGACAGACACGGGCATCAAGGCCACAGACACGTCTTGGGAAAAGGAGTCAGAGCTCCGAGACCGCTCCAGGTCGGGGGGCTCGACGGCCTGAGCCAGCTCCTCCAGCGCGTCGGGGCCCTCGTCGTCGGCCGTGCAGTGCATCTTCCGGTGCCGCCGGAGCACGGCCGAGCGGGTGAAGCACTTGTTACAGATCTCACACGTGTACGGCTTCTCCCCGGTGTGAGTGCGCACGTGCCTGCGGAGGTCACCAGAGCCCCCAAAACATTTCCCTGGGAAAAGAAAAAGGGATCTCTTCAGAAAAGGTCATCCTGGGGGAGTCTCTGGCGGAGGCACCGCAAGACTCTGCTGTAACGTGAGCTGGGTCAGCCCGCGTTACCCTCTGGTTCCAGAACTCTTCCTCCTCAGTCGCCACCGTGCCAACCTGCAGCCTTCAGACCTGCAGCACTCAGGGCAGGCCTCCAGAGCAGATGCCCCGCACAGGAGCACTGTGTGGGGAGACTGGTGCGCGCCTGCTCCCCGTGCGGGAAATGTCGGCAGTTTAGTTAAAATTTTCATAAATGTGACGCGGCCAACCTGTAATTTAGAAACATCTTTTCTAAGGCGTGTGAGCATTCTTTTAATCCTGCGCAGGCTTCTCGAGGGCCGGTCTGCTCTCCCTGTTGTGAGATGCGGGCAGCGGATCTAGGAGAGAACTCAGTCAACGAGCTGACAGACGCCGGACGCACCGGCCCTTCTGGAGCGCAGCTGGGGCGGTCTCCTGTGCCCGCGGCCCCATCCCGATGCCCGCTCTTCGGCCCTCGTCAGCAAGGGGAACAATGCGAACCATCAAACTGGATTTCAACATCCATGTGTTCCCTTCTGGGCACTTTTTCTCACACAGAAAGCGCTGAGCCCGCCACACTACTCTCGCCTGCTGCCCGCACCGCCAGGCCCAGCCCCTCACGGGCATGAGGAGTCATCGGCCAGACTCACGGCTGCGCCTGGGGCCTGCTTCACCTGTTGGCTGCTACACCTGGTCTCCAACTCACGTCTTTCCTTTCATGGTTAAAATAAATTCTCAGCAATAGGGTTAAAGGGCAAGAGGGGATCATCACTTTTGGGTGCTTTACTATGCGTAAATATCTGCCTCCAGAGCTCCCGCTGGGACAGCAGGGCAGGCGAGAGAGGGCGGCAGGCTGTGTCCCCTCGGAGGACATGGGTGGGACATGTCGGGGGACAAACGCTGACATCTGCACTGGCCTGGGCTTGCAGCCCCCACCGCGCTGATGGGAGTGCTCCCGGGGAGGCGGGCACGCGGGCGAGCCAGCGGCCATTTCAGGTCCAGCTGAGAGGATGCCTGGAGGGGTCCCCTCAGAGCCCACGGCTGGAGGAGTGGGGTGGAGGAAAAGGCCCAGCAGAAGCCACGCGCCGGGGCGGGGCGGGGCGGGCAGCAGGAAGGGGCAGGGGAGGGGAGACGGGGAGATGAAGGGAAAAGAGAAGGGAAGACAGGGAAGGAGAAGCTTGGAACACAAAACCCACGACATGAAGCCACTTGAGAGTGAGCTGCGTTCTGACCCCAAGAAAATAAAGCCGTCCCGTCCATTCACATCCACGCCCGCGAGCTCACAGCGGACCTGGGGAGGGAGGGAGGGGAGGGAGGGACGTGGCGGCGGAGCCCCGCGGGGCACGGCCGCCCAGAAAGGCACCCCCGTGGCGAGGACAGCAGGTTGGTGGCTGCCGAGGGCTGGGCTGGGCACGGGGAGGACTGCTTGCGGGTGGGGGCTACGCCTGGGGCACAACCAAAATGTTCTAGGATTAGAGCGTGGCGCAGGTCGCCCAGCTCTGAATACACCAAACCACTAAGTCGCTCGCTTTAAGTGGGTGGACTTCATGGTGTGGGGAATTCAACAGACCTGCTAAAAAGCAGCCTGTCGCATGGAAGAACCTTCTGGTTCTCTAAGCTCCTCCCCCTTTCCTCCTGGGCGGGCCGCCCTTGGGGAAGGGGGAGGGGGAGGGGGAGGAAAGGGCAGGGATCCTTTGTTAGCAGCAGGACCCAGCGGGGAAGGGAAGAAAAAATTTCACTTCAAATCAAGCTGCGCCTGGAACGGTGATTTGGGATGGACGTGCTGAATGAGTCACTGGAGACTGCAGTCACGATATGATGTGATGCCATTTTATTTTGAATTGCCATGGAGTGGCCTGAACTTGTATTCAGATCTGTACACAATTTAAGTGGGAGAGAAAACCAAGCTGCCTCTGGTGACGTCCCTGAAGTCCTGCCCTATTTTAGATACTAATTACAATCAGCACAAGCCTCTCTGAACAGTGCCCCAGTTCCAGGCTCCCCACAGCCAGACTCAGCCTTTCCCCATGTGCTCCAAACAGGCCACCACAGAAACGGTCACTCAGCAGCCCCCTGGGCCAGTGAGCACGCTCAGGCACCGCTGCGGGCACATGCGTGTACACGCGCAGACTCGGGCATCCCGGGCTCCATGTATCCGGGGCTTCCTGGTGTCTCCACCTCCTTGCCTGGGCATACTCCAAACAGGGCTGCCAGCACGCCCCTTGCCTTCACCAATGTGTCAAGATGCCCATAAAGTGGACTCTGCTTTCTGATACATGGCTTCAGCCCCCCTACGGACCCTGAGGCTGCCGCAGCAAGTCCCCCGGCCCCACATACCACCCTCCTGGGCTCTCCCACCGCCCCGCACAACCCCCGGCGCCAGCACGCGAACCTGGGATGTGGTTCAGTCATCTCTGCGCACAGCACCCCAGGGCAGAGGCAGACACCCCGTAGCCTCGGTCTAGGCCTGCTGCGTGACGAAGCAGTGACTGAGGCGACGCCACAGGAGGTGGTCCAGATTAGCATTACTCCACCTCCCCTGTGAGAAAGAGGGGCGACCTATTCAGACCCCAAGCCAGCCAATGGCGAGTAAGAATGGATGGAGACCGGCACCCTCCAGGCCGGGAGGGCGAGGCGGGGCCTGGGGGTCCCGGCGGGAAACTCACCGCAGGCGGCACAGCTGTAAGGCCGCTCGCCCGTGTGCCGGATCCTGTGCTTCACCAGCTTCCGCTGCATGTTGAAGGACTTGCCGCACTCGTCGCAGGTGAAGACTTTGTCGGCCGTGTGCGTCTTCTTGTGCTCCTTCAAGTTGCTGAAGTTACTGAACCCTGGAGAGAGCGCGGGCATGAGGCGGGAGTGCTGAGAACGGCTTCCTCAGCAATCTTACAGAAAAAGGAAGACGCTCAGCTGTACCTCGACCACAGATGTCACACAAGTGCGGCTTCTCTCCCGAGTGAATGATAATGTGACGCTGGACATCACCAGAGGCGGCAAACCTGGGACGAATTTGGAAATTCCATTAAGAGCCTTTCTACCTTACTGCGAATCTGTGTGACTGCGAGGCATTGAGGGAGGCCATGAATGTTCCCCACAGCCTCTCAGAATGTAATCAGAAGTGGCCTGATTTCAACTGAAACGTGCATTTAAATTTTTTTTTTTAAGAAAGAAAACGTTACACAGGTCTAAAACATACTTTTCCACCTAGTTTCATTAATTCTTTTTTTTTTTTTAAAGATTTATTTATTTATGCATCCAAGAGCTGGGGTACAGGCCAGATGCGCGGGGTGAGAGGATTCACCAGAGACAGAGCGGGGAGCAGAACAGGCAGACGGACTGAAACACACCGCTGAGGGGAGCAGCGGCGAGACAGCAGAGGTCTGCTGTGCCTTATGGGTTGCTCTCTGGCTGCCTGGGGATTGAACTTGTGCTGCAGTGGCTTCGGACTGCTTCATAGTGAGGTGCTTAACCCCTTGCGCCACCAGGGAGGCCCCTAATTCTTCTTTTATGGAGGGTCACTAATTTGACTCAGGGTGTCATACCAACCCAGGACCTTGGGCATTGGGACCTCTGCTCCTTCTATGCGCTTGACAGAATAGTGGCACATGTGGGGGAAGATGTGGCCCAGAGCCAGGATTTCAAATGCAAGTCTTACTCGTTAGTGGAGCTCAGAAGGTCCATGTTTAAAACCCTGGGCAGAACAGTTTTGGAGGCACTGACTGCACAGCAGGGTTTATGCTAAAGCACCCGCCATGAGCAGGGCCTGGGGCTGAGCACTGAATTGGGTTTTCAGGGTTCAGGCAGCTGCAGCAGAAAAAGACCTGCAAGGTCAGGCGTAGCTGTACTTTCTCTGTTGCCTACCGTGGGCAGAGACCAATGCTCTCCTGGAACTGAACCAGAGGAGTGCCTTGCTGTGTCCCCAGGGCAGGAACAGGAAAGGACTTTGTGCCCATGCCAGTTCTTCCCACCAGACCGGAGTATGCACTTATCAGAGGCAGAGAATCCGTACTGTTTATGTCCCTATCCCCTTCACAGTACCTGGCATACAGCGGATATGTAATAAATAAACGTTGACTGCATCAACAATCCAATGAATAAAAGCTGTGTAACTGGGGTAGTCCAGGGTGATGCCTGCTATCCTAGGCCTGACTGCTAGATGACACGGGACCCGAGCACAGGGCCAAGGCCGATGTTGCAGGCCACCCTGTGTGGACCTCGGACGGACAATCTTCAGGCTTCAGACCGTCTCCGGAATAAGACTGTTCACATCAAGTCTCCCACCCCAGATCACGTTCCCACCTGCCTCCAGGTTGGTCCCGTCCCTCCTGCCGCTGAGTGCCCCTCAGTCCTTCACAGGTCTCCCCTAGGGCCTTCCTACCCTGCCTGGAGTCTAGGCTCTCAGGCTACAGGTCTCACTTCCCCCACTGGACAGTCGCCTCCGTAGGGGCATTAAGCTTCTTAATAGACATTTTTGGACTAAATGGAAATTTTAGCATAAAATAAGAATCTTATGTAAAATCCCATTCCCTAAGACTTCTGTCCTAGATTTCCTTTTACTTAGCCTTTCTTTCAGCGGTTCCCACAAGTCCCTTCCCCAGCATGCCCCGAGGGCGAGCCCGCAGGTGGCTCCTGCTCCCTAGAGGGGCCCCCATTCTCAAAACCACCCAGCCAGCTGCTCCCTACTCCAGGGAACAAGCCCAGCACTGACCTCTTGCCACAGATCTCGCAGATGTACGGCTTTTCACCAGAATGTCGACGTAAATGAGTCTGCAAGTTGCCTGCCTGCACAGAAGAGAAAAGCATACCAATATTGAAAGGTTTTTATTTTTTTTAAGGTTATATAAATTCAAAAGGAAAACTGACAGCTTTAGCCTGCTTCCAGTCCAACTTCCAAACACAGACTGGCCTCCACCTATGTAAGGTGACTAAGGACTGGCCCAGTGCCAACTCAGGGGAGTGCCCCTGCCAGCATGTGCCCCGAGAGCCAGGCCTGGCTGTCTTGGGCACATACTGCGCTATGGCCCTTTAAGCAGGGCCCATGCCCTGTGGAGACCACCTCATGGCTGACAAGCTTTTATTTCAAACAGACCTTGATATATTTCACTTTGCTATCTGTTTAACTTGGACAGCAAATGCATCATTTTGGGGGGGAAAAGTAGCACTTGTCCTTGATTATTTCAGTCTTCACTTTTTCTACTAAACCTACTTTTGTTCATAAAGAAGGAAATGTTTCCTCAGGGGTCATGACATGTTTGTGCCAAAGTGCCAGTCAGAAGCCTAACCCTATCACCTGGTTACAAGGCCTGCTATGTTCCTAATTTCCAAAATTAGGGCTTTATAAAGCGTAATCTATTGAAATGGAAAGCACAAGATTCCCATGTAATGATCAATAGGAAATCCATGTGAAATCACCTAAAGTACAGTAAAATTAAAATTGGAAACATCTCAGATATTTGAGTTATTGGTTAACGCGTCAAAATAAAACACGGAAACAAAATCTTCCACTGCTGTAAGTTAACAGTCTCAACCTGTCATTTCCCCTACTTAAATTCTGATAGTGTTCTCTTCCCAAAAAACACTGAACTGTATGACCAAACCCAGGGGTAAGAGTGCACAGGCATCATGCACAAAGTAAGCCCCTAAGGGAGATGAACAGTAGTACCGGCCCAAGTAACAAATGTGGCTTTGTGAATCTACAAACTGTCTTTTAAATGAAATGTAGAGATAGTTCATGGTTCTAGGTTTGAAGATGGGGCTGAAATCTACCTGAGAAGTGGAAACTTACAAGTAGAAAAAATGTTTGCGTATCTTATATTAGGTAACACAGAAGATTCTTTTTATCTATCAGTGTCTGGATTAGATAGTCACTTTCAGAACATGCTAAATATGGGTTAGAAAACAACTCAGGTTTATTTTAGATAGTCAAGGAGAAAAAAATGTGAGGAAACACTGTGAAACAGCCAGCTTTTAATGGAATGACTATTAATACAATTAGGTACTAAGTGTCAACAAGCAATACACATCTGAACTATTGAGGCCTTTACATGGGTTACCAATCTGCCCTAGGTAACTGGTATTACTCTGTTTTTTATGTGAAAAACTAAGATTTGGATCAAAGGATTTGTTGCTCCAGTTACCAAGTTGAGCCAGAAATTACTACTCATTGGTGAGTCTAAGCTTTTGTCTTTCATGAGTGAAAGCCTCGGTGCAGGCAGCTTCTCAGCATGATGAGCTTGTGTCCGCTGCAGTGACCCCTCCTTCTCCAGGCGGTCATGGCTCAAGGCCCCCAGGGATGCTGAAATACCAGATAGTACCAAACCCTGCACATACTGTTTTTCCTGCTGTGCAGCCACTGGAGCCAAGTTGCACCACTAACCACTAAACTGAATCAGTCATTTCCAATTTCAGAAGAGCTTACCAGTTAGTAACAATTTGAATAGTACCATCTGCTCAACTGTTAAGTTATTTAGATCCCTCTTTTCAATTTGTTTTGTAAACTATGTAATATGATTGAAATGTGTTCTTTGAGTTAACTAACTCAGCCAGGCTGCATTTCCCCTTTTAAAATAACGCATAACACTTGTTTTCAAAGGAAATAAAACAGAAGGGTCTTCCACCTAATTATATAATATGTAGTAGCCAAAGAAAAGAAAAAAAAAAAAACCTTTAAAATATTTCTCTAATATTGGAAAGTATAATGAAAATGAAAATAGTTATCTTTCTCCTAGATAAAAAGGAGCACATATTGGTCTAATAAGTGGTATTAAAACAGATTAAATAATGGAAAGAGTCAATAATATATTCAGGTAATTTACATCCAATTACGTAGCAAACTTGACCTTTAGACAAGTGTATTTTTGGTGAACGTTGATACACTCTAGTACTAACTACATGTGAAGTACACAGACCATGTCTCTGAAGTGACCTCGGTTAGATCTTTAAAAACTCCAGCAAGCAGTACTAACAGTGCGAGCAGACCACCCTCTAAGTTTCCTGTGAGTGAACGAACTTTGCTAAGCAGCTGCAGGGAGCACTGCCCTCACCATCAGCAAGTCTCATGAAGCGCTATTGTTCATACTTTACAGAAGAGCAAGCAGAGGGCCCAGGAGGGACGCCGCCCGCCCTGGCGCACACAGGGGATGGACACGCCAATGCAGGGCGTCCGCCAACTCCAGCGCTGGAGCTGCTGTGCAGCTCAGCCACGCCGGAGGGCCGGCAGCAAGGAAGCCCATGCTTTCTGGCAAGTACTGTTTTAATTAGGCTGGAGCTGTCAGAATTCCCAATTGAAAACTGTTGTAGAAAAGAATATTTTATTTGTTGATATATCTGTGAACATCAGTATTTAAATATGAACCAACCAAGCACCTATTCTTTACTGAGTATTGTTCTAATGGTGGCAGCTGAGGAGTTTTAAGGCTTTAAGGCTTTAAAAGGAAAAATAAGAGACGTCAGCTACAAAAGCCATGTCACCACCCTGGCAAAGGGACATTCCACACTGAGCGCACAGAAGTGTCATCGCAGAGTTGAAGACTTAATAACTTAGGAGCAGTCCATTAAATTAGTCTTCCTTTGCTATTTTGTATTTTGGTATTTTCACCACGGACGGGATGAGACCCGGCGCCAGTGCCCTGACGCACGTCCCTCAGCAGCCCTGCAGAGCGAGCGTCCCGCAATTCCCGCGCCCCCGGACAGCAGTGCCGGGGGACACCCTGCCTCTCCACAGCCTCTCTCACCAGCTGTTACTGTTTCTGTTTCTGCCCGAGGAAAGACTAAACCACCCTATCCCCTCCAAACACAACCACACACACCAAGTCTTCCTTCTCCTATTTTCTGGACCCATCGCTACCTGGTTTCTCCTGGGGCTGCACCAATGTCCAACTTCTCGTCCCTACAGGAGACCTCCAGACACTAATTCCTCTAGACACGGCTGAAGCTGACGTCCTGCGCTCTGGGCACACACCACGCCCAGGGCTGTATTAAAAGATGCATATTCTGTTGTCACAGTCTAGGACTGTCTGTTGACCTCATGCAGGCCGTGGTTACCCTGCTCAACTGAGTATAATACAGTTTAAAAGATGAACTCTTACTGGTAAACACTTCCTGACTTTGGACACTTCCAGGAAGGAAAATATTTATAGGCCCACTTGCACTGAAGCTCACTCTCACTGCAGGGGAGCCGGCGGACCCAGGGAACCACAACACGGAGTCCAGGCCGTTACACTGCAGACGAAATGAAGGTCTTAGTGAGCATTACTTAAGGAAGTATCGCCAGGGAAACAGCACACTGCTCTGTGACCTACAATGCCAGACACTTCTAGGCTTATCAGGTGCCAACTGGTCTGCAGGACCCCCCTAAACTATCTCAACACACGCTAGGACCTCCCCCAAAACACCACATCTTTCGGGTGGAAATGGCGCCCCCTTTCCTTGCCCACGCTGCCCCCCAGACTGATTTCCATCACAGCGCTTTACTGCTTGAAACAACAAACTTCTCAAAGTCTAAGAAATAAGCCCCTCTGCCCCACGGCAGAGGCCTTGAATACGGCCCACTTGCAACAAATGCCGAGTGAAGTTTTAAACCAGCGTAATGAAGTTTAACAGTCCATGTTCACAAAATATCACTTCACTATGAAATATGACAGCAGTGTGCAACTAGCAACCACCCACTTTCCAGTCACAGAAATCCAACAAATACAAACACCAGCGTCGAAGAGGAGGATTTCTGTGGTTTCGGGCAGGGCTGCCCACGGTGGGCTGGGGAAGGAGTGTGCAGAGCAAGGGCTGGAGCGGGGACAGGACCACCCTGCAACATCGTCGTAGTAAAAAATACCAGCACCTGAGCCCCACCCCGGACCGAGAGCAGCAGCATTTCGGAGGGGCGCAGGCGGAAGGCAGACTGAGAGGCTCAACTGGGTACTTGATGTGGTCGCCACTGAGAGCTGTGGAAGGGTTGCGAGCAAAAGGACAGAACTTCACTGTTACCACAAGTTTTCAAGTCCATGTTTTCATTTAACCCTCTGAATATTTCCACTGAAGGAGGAGTATCCCGGATTTAGGAGTTACAATGATCAGGCACAGAGAAATGACTATTGTGAATCGATGTACTTAATCCAGGCCTGGTTTTCCCACGACACCAAAGCCAGTAAGATGAACAAGGCTGGGGCGCCCGAGGAAAACTCTGCAAGAGCAGAGAGGACTCAGGAGATGAGGAAATGGGTGTTGGTAATAGAACAGGAAATAGTGTTTCCTGAGTGCTAACTGTGCACCAGGCAAGGTTCTCAGCACTCAGCCCTAACAACTTATTCCTCCCACGCTAGCGGAATGTCTTATGTAACTTATTCCTCCCACATTATTGGGGTGTCTTATCTCATTTCCCTTCTTTTACAGATAAGGAAACTGAATGTACCGAAAGGTCAGGGAGCTCGCCCAAGGCCACAGCATAAGTATGCCAGGGGTAAGATTCGTGTGCCGATGAGCGCCCGCCCAAGTTCTGCCCCACGGGGGAGGCTGGTGTGAGAATCCAGGGCCTCCACCAGGGTGGCAGGTAGAGGAAATCACTGTTCAGCTATCAGAGCATATGAGCATCCAGAATGCTCAATAAATATTTGGTCCTGCCTGCACTGAGGACACGAGGGAAGGTGCCAGGACCTGGAGCATCCCTGTGCACAGGGAGTGGGGAGAGAAAGGTAACTAAGGTTGCAGATTTGGGTGTGTCGGCAACCGAAGGAGGGGAACTGAGAAGCTGGCTCTGTGGAGTGAGGAGAGGGTGCAGCTCGTGGGCTCCCGGGGCTGGAAACTTACCCGCCTAGAGGCTTCTACTCCATCAAGGCAGGCCCACAAGCCCTTTCCTCAGGGACACAGAGTCTGCACACTCTGCTACAGGCCCAATCTGGTGTGCCAACACTTGACTCGCTGCTTCCTCCCTACATGCCCAGCTGCCCTCCTAGTTACTCTGCAGGCCAGTCCTGGCACGTGGTGACCAACGGTCACCTTCATTTCAAAGGAGAGGCAGCTCCCAAAAGTCATTCTGCTGCCTCCCCAGTTCTCTCTGAAACTTGAAATCTCTAGTCCATGCCTAGAGCCCACAGGGGCACAGCCCCCAGGAGGGAACAGTGAACAGCAGCCAGCGAGCGCATCAGCACGTCTCAGAGGCACAAAAGCCGGGAGTGACCAGCGGTGCTTCCACGCCCGCCCACCGACAGCCCCGCCGCAGTGAGAAGGCGCCGGTCCTGGCTCGGCCCTGAGCGGCTGCAGCCTCCGGGTGCGCGCGGAGGGTCCGCCAGAGGCTCACGGGAGAGCAGAAACAGACGAGCACTGGGGAAAGGGCACCGAGTGAGTCACACGGCTGTGAAAAATGCTTACCCCCTCCGGCCCCCCCGCCATGAACCAGGAATTGGTTTTTGCGAACATGTTCTCCTGATTTAGTCTCAAGTCTTTTAAGCTACAGATATCATCCGCGGCTCCTCTCCCAAGTCCCAAAGTATGTCTTAATTGCAATAAACACAAGCACTAGGTTTCAGGTCTGCAATTATTAACAGTGAATAAGAGTATTCCCACCTGAGAGAAATGTTTCCCACAAATGTTACATTCAAAAGGTTTCTCACCTAAAACAAAACAAAATAACAACTTGTAAAATCATTAGTCATATTTGCACAACAGTCTTCAGTTTAAAACGTCTAGACTCTCTCCTGTGTCCTACCTTTCAGAAGAGAGCCTGGCTTCCTTCTGCGGGGGCTGACAGTGGAGAGTCTCTACTCCTTAGACTTAGCTCTCTCCCCCTTAGATGATAAGCAGGGATGATAAAAGTGAAATCTACATTTACTTTTCTCTGAACAATGAAATTGTCCCCAAACATAAGCCTGCGTCGAAACCAACATTTACGGGCACTGAACCCACCCCACGGCAGGCACGGCCCTTCCCTTCAGGTGGAGATCAAGGCTCGTTTTCTCGCCGAGCAGCCCGGCTCCTCGTCTCACCGCCCGGCTGCGGCAGAGCAAGCGGCTCGTTCCCATCACACAGGTGGGGGCTCCGGAGAGCGCCGGCAGGGCCCCCCGTCCCGTCCTTCAGCCCAGGGGAAAACACGCTGAGAAACAAAATCTCACTGCGGGAGACGTGACCCCTGACCACTTCATCTCTGGCTGAACAACTCTGAGAACCGCATCTGGTATAGACAGATGCAAAAAATGATACTCAACTACAAAGAGACTGCAGACCTGACTACAGTCTCCAGAAAGTGATCTGTTTGAAAACACACGCCAAGGTGGCGCCTGTGATCTATACAAATTCTAACAGACTTTGAAGATTGAAACCTTCCCTTTTCCCTCAAATTAGGTTTCATTAAGTCCCTCTCTAAAAAACACTTCCTTTCTTACAATATATCCGGGCTGGCTAGCTTTCTGGGCTTCAGCCCATAAAAACATGGACACGTTTTAATTTTGGTATTTCCTGAAACAATTTAATGGCTTCCTCAAGGTGAGGGAGCTTATATGACCCTGAGCAATTATAATCCTGTTAATTCCGCATCCTAGGACTGCATTTATCTCTGAAGCTATGGGGATGATGCACAATACTCAGTGTAGGTGCCTGCTATTAGATATGAGAGGTGACCAGTTTCCAAGGCTCAACCCTACTCCTGTCCTGGAACGCTCTGCTCTCAGGACCCCTCTGCAATCTTAGTAACTGAAAGAAAGGTGCTTTGGTTTATGTGGGCTACATTTGCAGGTCTAGACCAGACTGGAAAGGGGAGTGATTTCTGACACAGGTGAAGGGCCCTGCATTGGCCTGCAGAGTGAGGGCCTGCCTTCACAGCACACCGAGGCCTTTGGCCATCCCACTGTACACTTCTAGGGGAAGGAAATGGCAGATAACACCTCATGCTATGACAGAAACAGTTTTGGCCTCGCTGACCCCTAGAAAGAGTCGCCAGGTCTTACTTTGAAAACTACTGCCCTTCTTGATTGCGAACAAGCATCCCCCCCTCATCCGATAGGCTATGGTCTAAGACCCCAAGGAATGCCTGCAATCACAGACAGTATCAAACCCTATGGAAACTGGCTTTTTTCTATAGACAGCTCTATGATAAACTTTAGTTTATAAATTAGGTAGAGAAAGAGATTAACAACAACTAATAATAAAACAAATACAACAATATACTATGATAAAAGTTATGTGAATTTGATCTTTCCCTCAAAGTACCTTATTGTACATATTTTTGGACTATATTTGACCTCAGGTAACTGAAACTATAGAAATCAAAACAGAGGATGGGGTGTGGGGGCTCAGTTAGTGTATTTATGCCCCAATAAAAATCTTTGCCATAGCGACGATAATAGTCATTCAAAGATGTGCTCTCAGAATAAACAATTTAAGTTTGGCTTTCCATAAAATAAGCAGATAAGTCTTTCAATAAAAATTACAATGATCACTAGGCTCTAGGAAATTTAAGCAAATAGAATGAGCTAAATTATTTCTTCAGGACAAAATTGAGCCATACTGCCTCCCTATAGAGTAGTTCTGAACCACTAGTGGTAATAATCACAACAGTACTTTATATTCCAGTACATTAAAGGACTTTCACAAATGTTACAAAGTATCCCAACAACACAATGAGGTAGTAAACACTAAGCAAATGGGGACTGCAAGGTGACAGAACACCACACGAGCCACGTGGCCTCGTGAGCGCCTGCACAGCAGCTACTAGGAAGGCAGCCTGCATATGTTACCTCTCACGCCCATCAGGTAGCCACTTACTTATAATGCGTACTAAAGTTATTGTATTTAAT
This sequence comes from Talpa europaea, assembly GCF_964194135.1. NCBI lineage: Eukaryota > Metazoa > Chordata > Mammalia > Eulipotyphla > Talpidae > Talpa > Talpa europaea. Next base: position 140,983,132 of record NC_140071.1, on the reverse strand, counting down.
TATAGGAAAGTAGTATTATATATTATATAATAATACATCTGTATAAGAAGCTTTTAGAAAAAGTAAACTTTTTAGAAAATGGAGGCGTCATATATGGTAGTAAAACTGAAAAATCAAAGTATGAAATGGAATGATAATGATCTTCATTTGAAAATATTGAGTAAAGCTGATTTAAATGGTTAAAACTTACTAAAAAGTTTACCCCCTGTCTCCCAAATCACAATTTAAAAAAATGTGATGTTGGGCCTCCCCGGTGGCGCAGCGATTGAGCGCTGGGTTGCGAAGCTGTCCGCGGCCTCTGCGGTGCCGGTTCGATCCCCAGCTGCTCCCTGGCCACTAGAGGAGGGTCCCGCATGGTGGCAGACCTCTCCTGCCGCCCGCTGCTCCCCTCAGCAGTGTCCTTCGGTCCTTCTGCCTGCTCTGCTCCCCGCTCTGGCTCTGGTGAATTCTCTCACCCTCCCGCGCTTCTGACTGTGCCCAGTGCGTGTATAAATAAATAAATAAATCTTAAAAAAAAAAAAAAAAAAAAAGTGATGTTCAAATTGCTTCCAAGAAAACTTTTAAAAATTAACACTAGTTTTTCTAGTCTGAATTAGCTTACCTTATGCTTTAAAAAGTTAAATTTAATTCCAATCAGATAACTAAAGATTGCTCATATTTTTTAGAATATGAAATTCTGAATGCATCAAAATAATTACCGTATTTCTTTAGAGAGGAATGGTTTATCAGATAATACGCTAATTAAGATAAAAACCACAACTTTAAGATAATTCTTTAAAAGGTGTCACCAAAAACATAAAAAGCAGCTAAGATTACATGACTTTTCTGGTAGATGTCGGTAACATCGCCAAGCAATAGCAAAACTTCTTACAAAGACAGGAGCAGGCAGTGGTGTCTGGTCATCTGCATGACTTCCTCTCCTGGAGCCTGCGGGACTGAATCAGTGTACCTGTATGAGAGCGTCTGTGAAGCTCCAAATTGCTTGGGTGTTTAAAAGGCTTCCCGCACAATTCACACGTGTACTGCCTCTGGGAGTGAAGAGCCTGAGACTGCTCTTCCAGGGCTGCAGGGTCTTCGGGCCGCTCTAGCTCATCAGTGCAATGAAAGTTCTCAGAACTGGCGAGTTCTTCACTCTCTTTTTCTTCAGCACTTTGGTCCCTAGCTTTCTCCACGGCACTTTCACCAGCAGAGCCTACTGTCTTCGCCAGTCTGTCATCTGATTTGGGGTCAGATGTCTGCTCTGCAGATTTCTGTAACTTTAGGAAATTGAGTTTCTTCAGGTGAATAGCCTTTTTGAGCCTCATCTGCTTGGTGGGCTGTTGACATGTGCTGTCTGACTCGGGGTCTGGGGCCGACTCGCTCAAAGGCTGGGCCAGGAAGTTGGAAGGCAGGTGCTCAGCAGACTCCAGGACACATTCGGAATGACTGACAGCACCGGGCTGGTTTTCCACAGCACTGAGGTCAGTGGATGTGCTGAAAGTGAAGGGCTGCTCCATTACCCTCTCGTGACCAGGACAGGTGACTTGTTTATAGTACTGCTTACTATAGAAGTTCCTGAGTTTGTAGTAGTAATTGGGCTGTCTGAAAGGCAGTTCTGCGCTGCTGCCATCTAAAGCCTCAGGGGCTTGTTTGGATGTTTCGCCTGGAGAATGATGAAGATTAACTGACGGGGGAGCATGAGGATGGGATGTGTCCAAAACCTTGCTCTGCTGAACGTCTGCTGAGCACTCCTGCAGGAGATGAGGGTAGTTTTCATTTACAACACAATTAGCATCAGGAGTCAAAGCGCTTTGCAGGGGGAATGTACTATTGCATGGAATGCCAGGTGGCAGGTCTATACTGGTTGATTTTAAAAATGTATGACACAGACTCAGAACATTTTGAACTTGCAAACACTGGGCTATGTCCAGCATTACTTGTACATTGTCCTGGTTAAGATCTAGATGAGAAGTGTACATGAAGTCCAGGATCTGCCCAATGCCGCTTACATTTTTAATATCCAAGTGGAAAACATCATTCTTTTGGCCCGGAGAATTCTGAAAGAGGCTCCTAAGAAGAGAAAGGATATCTGTTCAGTGTTAACAATTCATCTTCTGATAACTTTTTCTTATAACTAGAATTCATGTTATATTAAAAATTACTACCTGCCTATAAATGCCAAGACTTTAAAATTCAGTTATACAGTGATCAAAAAGACAAACTCATGTCACTTGTGTCAACATGGATGGAGCTGGAAGTGATTATGCTGGCCGAAATTAGTCAGAAGGAAAGGATAAATACAGATGGTCTCACTTATAGGTAGACTATAGAGAAACCTGATGAAAGGCCACGAAAAAGCTAAGACTAGCAAGCTGATCCCAGAACTCAGGCACACAGCCAAGGAGGGGGTCAAAGGGGAAGGCAAAACATGGGAGGGAAGCACATAAGGGGACACGGGTGATAGTTCACGGGTCATAAGATGGCGGGAGAACTGTGGGGACTTCAATGATGTAAGAAAAAAATTAATAAAAAAATCAATTAATTAAAACAAGCAAACAAAATAAAGTCATGTTTTCAGTCTTTACAATACTTTGGCAAGGCAGCCAATAAAGCAATTCCAAGAAGTTATATTAATATGATCAATATCCAACATTTCAAATAAATCTCGAAGTATAATTATGAAATATACTCATTACTTGATCTTTTTCCAAACTGCAATTCTCCATATGTACTATAACTTGCACACAGAGAATAGGAAAATAAAGGAAACACATCTGTCAATATTTCATGTTTAGTCTGACAACTGTGTACCTCATGCATACAAAACATTTCCAAAAATGTGAATAAAAATAGCTATAATAAACCAACCCTTGATATATTCAATTTTTAAACTTAACTACTGGAGGAAACCCTGTAAAATGGTTTGCATTTCAGAGGAGGGAGGTATTAAAAAAGGAGCTTTAGTGCTTCAAGGGAGATAAATCTCAGTTAATCAAAAAAATTTACATAGAATACTTAAATGAAATTGAGTTCAACCTGTTTTTTAGGATATTAAAATGAGAAACAAAATCCAAAACATTCTTAAAACATGTTAAAATATTAAAAACAACCAAGTATATGGGCTGTTGATGTCTTATCACAGAAAAATTCTTATTAGGAACTAGTCCTCAATTGAAGATTATAAAGTCACATAGAGAGGACCGACATTAATTAAAATTATTAAAATCAAAGACCTCAAAATACTTTCAATCATCAAATACATTTCAGTTAAAAGGTGGTTTTCCTTTCAGGTTTCTTTAAATACAAAAGTGCAAAATCACAATCAGTGAAATCCGAGAAAAAAAAAGTAGACAAAGTATTTCCATGCCAGAAGAGCTTTTTAACCGTACAATTAGAAAAGCAAAGCCTAAAATACATACCGAAAATACTGACTGAATGCTGCTAGAACATTCTTGTGTGCTTTAAAGCAGACTCCTTTCACCACCAGCATGCAGTCGCAAAGCAGGCCCTGAATGCGCTGCTCCTGCAGCTGCTGGAGCAGATGGCGGCTGTGAGCAGCAGTGGAGTCCATGCTCAACCATGCAGGAGACCTACGACAAAGTCCATGGGCAAAATAGTGACTAAAGGCACCAAAACCCACTGATTGACCCCCAAGTCACTGTCATGACTCCCTGTTGAAGTAACAGTTAAAATAAACCATTCCTCGAGGATCTAGACCAAGGCTGTCCAACAGAACTTCCTGCAACTGCATCACATGGTCTTCAGCTGTTCCTAGCAGACAAGTCCTAAATTTGAAACTTTAGCTTTTCAACCACCATTTCCAGATCTCCAATTCATTCCCCATCACCTCACCCCAGCTCCACACCCTTTTTTGTCCCCACCCCTCTTCTTTATGGAAAGCTTAGCATCTCATATGTAGAATCTGGTATATTGGCCTGATCTCCTGGTTTGAGATCAGGGTGGGTTAAGAAAAAGCCAGGACTAGAGGTCGTGCCAATTATAAAGCTCAACACTGAAAAGCCACAGGAGGGGTGATACTGCCCTAAAGGGGAATACAGAAGGCGGGGACATCCCAAGTGGAATCCTCAAGGTACTGAACAGCCAAAGACTGAATAATCAGCTACTACCCTGGTCCCATTGGGTGCCTGGAAAGAAAAGGATCCTTGGTTTATTATTACTAGCTAACATTGATTACTTAAGACAGGCTGGGTGGGCACAGTAGGGAGCTTACTATAATCTGTTTGTTCAACTGTTTCAACCCTATTATCAAAATTTTACAAGTGAGGAAATGAAGAAAATGGGGAGTATAACTAACTTGCCCAAGGTGACGCAACAGTTATGTTGCAAAGCCGCGATTTCTATCCTGTGTCCTAAACCCTGAAGCCTTCACTTTGATGCTATGTTATCCGCCACGAGTGTGTCCTGCACCAGCCGCTCCTGAGGATGGAGGCGCTGAAGGCGACCAGGGCCCTGCTCTCTGCCGCTGGGACTCGGGTTTCCCTCGTGCACGGGACTTACAAGCGGCCGCGACTAGGCCGGGCCCGAGGGCCGGGCAGGCAGCTCGGATACAGTCACTGCGCCTTCGGGGCGCGTCCTAGGCGTCTCCGCGCAGGAGAAAACTCCCCCGAGGTGACACCCAGGCTGAAAGAAAGCTGGTCAAAGAGCGCTCCATCCGAGGTCCAGGCGGACCGAAGTTTTTAAAAAGTGGGCGGCGAAGTGGCCTCGGGCAGGGGGGTGCGCCCGCACGACCCCCCGCTCCTCCGCGGCCGGAGACAGCCCCTCCGCGTCCGTTCCAGCTGCTCCTGCCGCGGCGAGCCGCGCTGTGCTCCCCGCGCCCCGAGCCGCATGTTGAAGCTCTGGACCCCCAACACCTCAGGGCGCGGCGGCCTCCGGAGCTCGGGCTTTAGGAAGGGGTAACCGGGTGAAGCGAGGTTGCGCCGGCAGGTCCTCTCGCCGCGCCGCGTCCTGAGAGGGGGCGCTCGGCACACGGGAGCCGCGCGGCGCGGGGGGGCCGTGCGGACACGGCCGGGGGCGCTGCGGCCGCCGCGCCCGGGACGTCCAGCCCCGGCACGCGGGGAGACGAGGGTGCTCGGCCCCCCCAAGCCCGGCCCGGCGGTCCCGGGGCCCCCCGCCGCCTCCAGGGCCCCCGCCGCGGGGCGCGGTCGGCCCGGGCCCCTCGGAGCGCCCCTCCCGCGGCGCAGCGGCCGGGCCTGCGGGGCGGGGTGAGGCCGGCCCCGGGCCCCGACCGCTCGGCCCCGCCGGCCGCTCCCGCCCAGGCCGCGGCGCCCTCGCGAGCCCGGCGTCCGGCCCGCGGCCCTCTCACCTCGGAGGCCGCCCGCCGCGCCGCCGCCCCCGCGCTGCCGCCCGGCCCCGCCCCGCCCCGTCCGGCGACGTCACTTCCGCGCGCGGCGGGCGGGGCGCGCAGGCGCAGGCGCGGGGGCGGGGCGGGGCGCGCAGGCGCAGGCGCAGGCGCGGGGCGGGCGGGGGCGGGGGCTGCCGGCCGCGCGGGGAGGCGGCTGGGCGTGGAGCGGCGGCCGGAGTCCACGTGCGCCCCGCGGCGGGTTGAGGCCGTTGGCGGCGCCGGCCCAGAGGTGAGGGGCGGCGGCGAGAGCGGGCGGGGCGTGTGCCGACGCCCGCACGGCCCCGTGGGAGCCCCCGCCGGCGCGGCCCCGGCCGTGCTCCGGGGCGCGAGGGCTCCGCTTGGGGCGGCGCACCCCTCCCGGCCCCTGGGGGCGGCCCTCGCGCCGGAGCCCTCGTCCCGGGGGGCCCGCCGGCCGGGCTTGAGGCTGGCCGCGGGTCTCCTGGCGTCTGGGGGGCTGCGGGCGTCGTGGCTGACAGCTCGGGCCGCAGGGACTGCGTGGGAGCCCGGGTTTGCCGTCCCTGCACGTGGGGCCGCTCCGTGCCTCAGTTTCCCCGTCATTAGGGCGAGTGCAGCACCCCGTTCAGAGGGCTGCTGTGAGGACTGCGGGGGCACACATGTGTGTGCCGCCAGGGACAGGGCTGGCACGTGGTCGGTGCTCCGTAAATGTCAAGGTTTTCCGCAGCATGGACTCAGCAGGCTGGTGTGGAAGAAGGTGGGGTAGTACTCGGAGGCTGTCTTCCCTGCAGAGAAGGCCCACTTGGGACGTGCTCACGGATTGCCCCAGCCTCCCAGTGCCTGGTGTAGTGCCCGGCACGTGGTAGACTTCCACAGATCCTTACACACCAGGGGAGGGCAGGAAACGCCAGGTTGGAGGGGCTGGGCAGGAGTTTGGGCTTGTCACTGGGCCACAGGCTGCCCCTGCCGGTCACTGTGCCTCAGGTGTATCTCCTGCTCTCTCTGCAGCTCACTTTCTCCCAAAGGCCGTGGTGGTGTGAGAGGGCCTGCTCTGGAGGTGTTGGGTGCCGTTGTGACCACAAAAGTGAATGCCTTTGGGAGAGACCTAATGATGTGGGTTTCTTTCATCTTTTTCTTGGCTTGTAGCATGTGATGAAAGCTCAGTAAATTGGCCAGACTGCCAAATAGATAGCTGCAGCCTCTCAAAGGGGGAGCCGGTCTGCTCAGGGGAGGATGCACACCCAGGTAAATGTCAGCAGGGTGAATGAACCCCAGTGACTTAGCAGCACGTGAGGGTGCTCTCAGCGAGGCCACAGACATGACTTTCTCCTCGCTCTCTCCACATGCCCACCCCTCTGGGAGGAGGAGCTCCCAGAATCTCTGGTTATATGGGGACAGGCCCGTGACACACAATGGGGACCTAAGAAAGAAAAAGGGGACTCGTATTTAGCTTCAGCCCTGTAAAGAATTCTGTCTTTTTGCACTTAGTGCTAAAAGTTGAAACAGGGTACCCAAAAGCCTAATGTAGCTGATTTTTAGTTCTCCTAGTTTCCAAAGTATAAATATTAGAAATCTTCCAACATCGCTAAGTTTTTTCACGCTGATTTAGTCTGGTGAAATCTGAGTAAGTCTGATCATTCAGGCAATGCTCGCTCTTTTCTGGCGGAGGGACAACACATGTCCATACGGCAGGAGCATCTGCACTTTGAAAATTATCCAGCTGTGCTAGGCCTTGGGGCCTGTGCCATGCCTGCTGGCAGTTGGGATGACTTTGAGCTTGCTGTTATTTTCAGGCCCCCCCCCCATAGATGCAACCACTAGATTCAGTGCATAAACAAAAGGTGTTGCTCCAGGGATGTGTTCAGGGTCCTGGGCGTCCTCCAGCTCTGGAGGGAAGGGCAAGCTTTTATAGCTTATCTCATTAGCGCGCAGGCGGCCACATGGTCCCCTCAGATCCAGGGTGGGAGGCAGACGCGGGGTCCCAGAACCCCAGGAAGGTGTCCAGAGACTGCCTTCTCCTGCCTTGCAAAGAAAAGCTAACACATTTCTGAACGTGAACACTGGCCACAAAAGAGCAAATGACAGTGATTAGGGAGGGGTTTTTCCATGGACATGTGACCACATTCTAACCCCCCCTGGGCCCGTGTTTGCGCTGTGCTTGGGGAATCCCCTGAGAGTAGCATGTTTTGCACAGATAGTTCCAGCATCTGCTTTGTCAAGTCATTTCTTAGTCAATTTTGCTTCTCTCTTCCTTCTCCTTTAATTCTTCACCCTCCGAGATGGGCTGAGTCTCTCACTTGGATGTCAGAGCTTCCTGAACCTTCCTCCTCTCCCCTCTCTTCCCCTTGGTCAAGAAACAGAATAGACAGCTGGGAAGGTCAGAGAGCGCTGGGCCATCGCTCCAGTTGAGGGGCATTTTTCACTGCCGAGCCTTACTTCATTTTACAGCAGATACCGTGAATGATTCTCCTGTTCTTATGCAAAAGTGCTCCTTACAGACTTTGATAAATAGTTGATAATCTTGCTCTTTTTCCAGCCTTTGTTTCCTCCGTGAGGTCTCCTGGCCGCTCGCTCCGGCTGTTGCTGCCATCAGTTGGACGTGAGGTCTCCTGGCCGCTCGCTCCGGCTGTTGCTGCCATCAGTTGGACATCTGTTGTCCTGGGGAGAGCGCTGGACTTGGTGGGAGCTGGGTCCTTGTCCCTGGGAGGCCAGCGCCCTGGGACGAGTCACACGTATTTGCAGATACCAGACGAGGGGCTGGGATGGTGGCTGCCCACCCACACAGCCGCGCTTGTGGCTCCAGGTTGGGGCTGGGCTGTGGTCCACTCACACTCCGACAGTGTCAGCCATTGTTACTTGCCAGAGCTGGGGTAATGGAGCTGGCTTCGGTTCTAGGCTTGTAGTTTTCGTGTGAAATTGACTGAAAACTTACTGCGTGAGTCACTTATTAGGGCCAGAAATTTCAGATTACAATGACAATTACCTATTTTTCCTTTCTTTTTAATTTTTTTTAGGACAAGACTTAAAACCAGTCTTGGAACGAGACAAAACTTTTAGCTAAAAATGGTATTTTTTACATGCAACGCATGTGGTGAATCGGTGAAGAAAATACAAGTGGAAAAGCATGTGTCTGCTTGCCGAAACTGTGAATGCCTTTCTTGTATTGACTGCGGTAAAGATTTCTGGTAAGTTCCACATCTTTTTTTTTTTTTTTTTTTTTTTAAGATTTATGTATTCATGCATGCAAGAGCTGGGGTACAGGCCAGCATGTGGGGGCGGGGGTTGGGGGGTGGGGGTGAGGATTCACCAGAAACAGAGTGGGGAACAGAACAGGCAGACTGACTGAAATACACTGCTGAGGAGGGCAGTGGATGAGCCAGGAGAAGTTGGCTTCGCCATGTGGGTCAGCTCCCTGGCTGGGGATTGAACTCGTGCTGTAGTGGCTGCTGATAGCTTCATAGTGTGGTGTTTAACCCCTTGTGCGACCAGGGAGGCCCAGTTCCATGTAATTCTTGTAGGTCCATAGTTAAGGTCCATACCAGTTTCAGAAAAGCTTTTAAAAATAGAGGTGAGGGCCTCCCTGGTGGCGCAAGGGGTTAAGCACAGCACTATGAAGCTATTGCCGCCCCTGCAGCACAAGTTCAATACCCGGCTAGCCAGGGAGATAGTCACATGGCGGAGCAGACCTCTTCTGTCTCGCCTGCTGCTTCCCTCAGCAGTGTTTTCAGTCAGTCTACCTGTTCTGCTCCCTGCTCTGTCTTGGTGAATCCTCTCACCCTCGACACCTCTGGCCTGTACCCCAGTTCTTGTATGCATAAAGAAATAAATCTTTTAAAAAAAAATAGAGGTGAACTTCAGGAAAGAAGTGATGAGAAAAGTTAGTTGTGTTTTCCAAAGATGCTTGCTTTCCAAGGGTGGTTGAGGGATGGTGGCGTTTAGAACATCTGATCAGTTGGGGCGCTCGTTGGCATCACAGCCAGACCCTGGGAGGAGGGGACCACACAGACCAAGGCCAGACCCACGTCTGGTGTGCTGACGGCACTGGAGGTGGGCTGGCAGGCCGAGAGGAATGTGCTCATCTGTGTCTGGTAGAAGAGGCTGGGCCTGCCTGGGAAAATGGGCGGTGATAATGGGAGTGTAGCTCCTCGTCCCCAAGCGTGTCAGACACTTCTTCTCGAGGGGTTTCTGGAAAGGGGGATCTAGGGGGCCCGAGGCAACAGAGACCCTGATTTGCTCACCCATTGTTTCCTAAGGTGGGTCTCCTGAATGCAGGTGGCCAGCACTTCTGCTGACTTCCCCCAGCTCCAGAGGGTTCTGCCTCACGTGCTCAGTGCATTTGTATATTTGCTTACAGTTTTAATTCATTTGAGAGCAATGATATTTAGCAAAACAAAAAGACAACAGCTGGGGCCTCCCTAGTGACGCAGGGGTTAAGTCTCAGCGCTATCAAGCTATCACCAGCCACTGCAGCCTGAGTTCGATCCCCAGCCAGGGAGCTACCCTCATGGCGCAGCAGACCTCTCCTGTCTCCCCGCTGCTCCCCTCAGCAGTGGATTTCAGTGGATCTGCCTGTTCTGCTCCCTACTCTGTCTCTGGTGAGTCCTCTCACCCCACGAACCTCTGGCCTACACCCCAGCTCTTGTATGCATAAATAAATCTTTAAAAAAAACAAAAAGACAACAGGGCCTCCCCGGTGGCGCAGCGGTTGAGCGCTGGGTTGCGAAGCTGCCTGCAGCCTCTGCAGCCGGTTCGATCCCCGGCTGCTCCCCGGCCACCGGAGGAGGGTCCCACATGGTGAGCAGACCTCTCCTGCCGCCCGCTGCTCCCCTCAGCAGTGTACTTCGGTCCTTCTGCCTGCTCTGCTCCCCGCTCTGGCTCTGGTGAATTCTCTCACCCTCCCACGCTTCTGACTGTACCCAGTGCATATATAAACCAAACAAACAAACAAACAAACAATAAATAAATAAATAAGACATGCCTCTAGGAAAAAAAAAAAAGACAACAGCTGAAAAGTCTTTGTTCATACCTGACCCTGGGCAGAGGCTGGACCTGTGAGACATGTGAAAATCAGTTTGTTTCTGCCTGGGGACTTTGCCCCTGCCTTTGTCCCACACAGAGTTTCAAAAAGATTGTATTAGAACTGACTTTTTTTTTCCCCAAGACTTTGAGATCCAGAACTTTTCAATGACCTGACAGTACCATCATCTTCTATCAGGTTTTAAGTTACTCTACAGCTAATTATTGATGCCAGTTATTTCACTAGGAAATCATACAGATCTTATAAATTAAGTTGAAGTCACCCCGTTGCAGGAATTACTTTCTTTTTTATTTGGTATATATTCGCTTAGGACTTTAAAAAAAAAGGCAACTGTCTGTCAGTTGGGTTGAATACATTTGCAAATGGGAACGGGGTGAATGTTGCATGGATTTTGTATTGAACAATTTGGAGGAGGGGGAGAGTGAGCATGTGGGGAGAAGCCTAGGAATGGCATGGCGGGGTGCTCCCGCGGAGCCCTGCGGGAGCAGCAAGCGAGGATTAGACAGAGCCTGCAATGGAGAAACCACTAATGGTAGGCCCTTTTCACCCTTTCCAGGGGGGACGACTATAAGCAGCACGTGAAATGCATCAGTGAGGACCAGAAGTACGGCGGCAAAGGTTATGAAGGGAAAACCCACAAAGGCGACATTAAGCAGCAGGCGTGGCTTCAGGTAAGTTCTTCCTAATTCATCCGGTAGCTTCATCTTCATCATCCGCTCTCGTTGGAAGCCTAAGAATAAATGCATCATCCACGCGGGCCAGACCCGGGACTCCTGGATGCTGAGCAGCTCAGCCTAGAAAAGTCGCTCTTCCTAGCTCTCCTGCTGCAGACGTGCCTGTGCTTTGTCTTCCATCATCGTGTTTTGTGATTTCGTGGGAACAATATTTGAGAATGTTCACTAGCTTTTCCTTGGCTGCAAAAATGAATGGAAATTTCTAATCTGGATCTGTGTCCAGGGCTAATGCAACTTTAATAACTCAGAGCATGTTCACCCGCCACTCATCAGAATTGGGCAAAATAAAACATTTTCATAAATATGAGGGGAGGAATTTTGTCCTTAGCTAAAATGAGTGAAAACACACATAATAAAAATGACAAAAGCAGCATAACCCCTAATTCAGAGAGGCCTGGGTCATCCACCACTCACAGGGCAGCAGGAAAGGCTCCGAAAGGCAGGCGGGGCGGGGAGACGGCTCTCACGGCCTTGGGGGTTGTCATGTCCTGTTTTGCTTCTGCTCTCCTCTGTGTGGCGCCCGCTCTTTCTGGGGCCCTGCTGGCTCCCCGGGCTGCCTCTCCATGGCCAGTGGAGACCTCCCTCTCCCTGCCCTGGCACCACGAGCGGTTCTCCAGCCCCCGTCCGCAGCGGGAGAAACTGTCCCCCTCACACGAGCTCCCGGTCGACTGTAAGCTTTGAAATCAGAAAGCGTGACCCTTCCAACTTTGTTCTTACTCAAAATAATTCTAGCTATTTGGTGTCCCTTGAGATTCCATGTGAACGTTTGGGTGGAATTTTCCATTTCTGAGAAAAAATTAGTTGGATTTTGATATTTTATTTGAATCTGCAAATGACTGGGTAGCTTTGCATCTTAACAACCTTAAGTCTCCAGCCCATGGGGTGGCTGACCTTCCGCTGGGTCACCTTCCACCATGTCTTCTCAGTTGACCCGCAGTTGTCTGCCTCCTGGGTCAGCGTATTTCTAATCATTTTATTCTTTTGATGCTATTTTAAATGGAATTACTTTCTTGACTTCCCCGTCCGATTGCTCACTGTTAGTGTATAAAATGCAACTTCTGAGTGTGATCTTGTGTCCTGTGCCTCCGCTGGCTTGTTCACGGGTCCCTGAGGCTCCTTCTGTGGACTCTCGAGGGTGCTACATGACCTGCCATCTATGACCAGAGCTCCTTTTGCACTCCCTTTCCACTATGGACGCTTTTCTTTTTCTTGCCCAGTTGTGCTAGCTGGGATGCCCAGCGCTGGGCTGAGTGTGAGGGCCTGGACGTCAGCATGGCCCTGGTGTGGGTGGGCGGCAGCCACGCAGCACCCTCTGGGCTGGCTCCTGCGAGACTCCGTGTTGGCTGCTTATTGTTTGTTTTTTATCTTTCCTTTTTTTATAGAAAATTAACGAATTAATAAAAAGACCCAATGTCAGCCCCAAAGTGAGGGAACTTTTAGAGCAAATTAGTGGTTTTGACAACGTTCCCAGGAAAAAGGCCAAATTTCAGGTATGTATGTGATTTGGAGGGAACCCGGGCTCGTCCGTTTGGAGGGAACTGCAGGCTGCGAGTGGCTGCCGGTGGGTAAGTGGGCTGTCCCCCCCTTTCTGTCCTTACAGAACTGGATGAAGAACAGTCTCAAAGTTCATAATGAATCTGTTCTGGAGCAGGTGTGGAATATCTTTTCCGAAGCCTCCAGCAATGTAAGTCAGATCTAATTTTAGATTTGTAGTATGTCAAAACTAAGTAATAATGAAATGGGAATGTCTTATTTTGGGAGGTCAAGACAGCCTTCTTTTTCAGAGAGCCTCTGTGCTTCATTTATGGGAAGGAATAACTGAATGCACTGCAGCGAAGATTTCCTTATTGTGCAAAGAAAGGTATTTAATCCCAATGTTTGATAGTGGGACAGCTAACAGGAGGTGACTTTAAAAGTCTAGCACCGGGGCGCCTTGGCGAGGACAGGAGCCTTGGGCCTCCGGTAGACCTGGTGTGAACCCCCTTGTGCTGTTTGCCGGATGTGTGATCTGGAACACGTTATTTAACCTCTCTGAGCCTCAGTTTTCTTATCTTAAAAAAAAAGTGGCTGTTCACATTAGTGAGTGCTGACCTGGGCCAGGCCCGAGCAGAAGTACAGGTGTCTCAGGTGATCCAAGTGCACGCAGGGAGATAAACGGGTGAGGACACAGGTGCTGGCTGTTCTTTTAAGGAGGGGTCCGGGTCGCAGCCGGAGAGCAGACCCACCTCATGCCCAGCGGTGAGCAGGCACTCCCATGTGTTTTCTCCTTCCTGGTGGTGGAGGGGCTTCCGCTGGAGTAAACCACCCACCAACACCCCTCACTGAGGTGGTTTCACCCCGAGGGCCCCAGGTGCAGGCTAGGTGCGGGCTACCTGTGGAGAGGCTTAGTCTGAGAACTGGCCGTTGGTTTCATATGGTTTCATTGTTGATTTCAAGTCTGTCCCGGTAAGACAGCTGCACGGCGCCACCGGATACCTGGATGAGCAGCCTTGAGGGTGGGCTGCCGACCCTCTTTCTGTTGAGGAGCGTAGCACTGGCAGTGAGTGAGGAACAGATGAAGCTTCCTCTTGGCAGGGCATCTGGCCATTGTCTAAGAAAATGCAACCTTGTAAACAATTCATTCAGTTGGCATTTGTGTAGCACCTATTTTTTTAAAAGGTTGTTTCCATTGTTTTAAGGAAGAAAGACTTGAAGTTATTTAATTCAACTGCAGAGGGTTTCTTTTTTTCAAGTTTTTTCCAGTTTCACTTTGGAATATATCAGGAATTAAATGAAACAACCAGTCAACAGCTGGTGGTCAACACTGAGCTCGAAAATGGGGCTGTTACTGGCCGGCTTGGCTGGGGCCTTCACTGCACCCCCTAGTGTTTGGTGTGGAGCTAACGGTTCCGAGGGCCTGTCCTTCCGAGCCCGCATGCTCATCCCCTCACTGCGCAGGGCTGGCGGTCAGACAGGCTCTCCCCTCCACCTAACGCTCTGTCCCCCAGCACAAAGCCTACCCGGTCACTGGGGCAGCCGTCGCCAGCCAAAGCCCTGCATGCAAAACTGTGCCCACTGGGGAAACAGCGTGTGTGGTTCAGGCCACTAAGCACGAGGGTGCTAAGCACGAGGCAGCATATGCCGGCAGGAGGAGGGCACTGCACAGGGGGTGGTCTGTTCCCTCAGGGGTCGCCTAGCACTTGAAGGGGAGTCAGGGGTGAAGTAGAAAGAAGATGGGGCGTGAACTTATTCCCTAATTTGTTGAGTGGCCACCAGGCCAGGGCCCGTGTGTCTCCCCTCTGTCCCTGCTCCCCACTCTCAAGGTGGTGGTGGCCAGGCACCAGCCAGGGAGGCGGCCTGAGCTGCCTGGAAGGTAGCTGAGGACCATGGCACCAGGTTATAAAAGTACCTTCCTCCAAGGAACACGATTGTAGGGTCGGTGTGGAGGCTTCTGCGCCCGTTTTCCTCCTGAGTCTTTCTGAGCGCATCCTCTGCCTTCTTACCCCTGCGCCTGGGTTAGTTACTTTCTTGGCTCTTGAGAAAACACCCACTGTTTTCTTTAACATTCATCGCCTAAATGCAGCTTACTCAGCCTGGGGTTGACAGTGCGGTCCAGGCGAGGCGGGGCCGTGGCAGTACTCGAGTGAGTCCAGCCAGGGGGGCCGCAGCTCCCTCCGGGACCCCGCGGCCCAGAGGAGGAAGAGGAAGGTGACTTGTCTATCACCTGCCTGGTAACTGACCGATGGGACTTGGCCCAGGTCTGCATCCGGGCTCACAGCAGTTTGATAAATTGCTCCTCGCTGTCTCTTGAGAACGGGCTGGTCCAGGTTGTGCAGCAGAGTTATAGTTGGGGAGCAGCCGCCCCACACAGCTGCGCTGGTCGTCCTGACTGGGGTCTGTGCCAGCTAGAGTTATGGCATGTGCAGCGCGTGAAGAGTTGGTCTTAGCCTGGCCGTGCTGTTACCTCGCCTGCCCAGTGTTTCCACCCCCTCCAGGTGTCCCCCACCCTTCTGCTCAGGGCGGCCCCGCACCCCAGATTGTTGCCCGAGAGATTGCTAAGCTGGGTGGCTACTGCCTGACTCACAAGCCAGCTCTTTTCTCGTTCTGTCTGGACATCAACTGTGCGTAGTGGGTGTTACTACCTTCCGTTTATAGATGAGGAAACAAGTTCAGAGCAGATAGATAACTTTCCGAGTTGCCTGGCTGGTAGCTAACAGGCTGGAACTGGAGCCCAGGCCCGTGGATGCACAGGTCCACGCTAAGGGAGTCAAGAGTCAGCGTACAGCTCTGGTCTTAAGGGACAACAAAGCATTCTTTGCTTTTCCAGGGGAACCAAATGTTAAATGCAGAGAAGGGTGTGGGTGTGGGGAGTTTTTCCCCATTTTGAATACTTACTGCCACATTTTAGTTCTGGGGGTCACTCTTACCCAGTGGTAAATAGTAAGAGTCTTCTCCTTGGAACAGCTCCTCCGTGACACAGGCTTGTGCGCTGTGTCGGAGAGAATGTTGACGTGTTTCTTGGTTTTGCTTAATGACAAGGGAACAGCTAGTAATAAGGGGCAGGAGCGCCCACCACCCCGAGTGGCCAGTCCTTGTGCAGAAAGCTCCACCAGGGCCCCATCTGCCAGAGCCGGTGAGGCGCAGGAAGAGCCGGCAGAGGTGACGAAAAACAAGAGGGAGAGGAAAGAAGAACGGCAGAAGAATCGGAAAAAAGAAAAGAAAGAGCTAAAATTAGAAAACCACCAAGAGAATTCCAAGAGTCAAAAGCCTAAGAAGCGCAAAATGGGACAGGAGGCCGGAGGTGAGGATGCCCCCCAGGCCGCCGGGCCTGCCAAGAAGAAGACCCAGAGGAAGAAGGGTGAGGGCAAGCGAGCGGAGGACGGGGCAGCGGCTGGAGACAGGGCCCTGGGGGCAGGAGCCGAGGAGCAGGAGGCGAAGACCCGGCCGGGGAAGAGGAAGCGCAAGCATTCGGAAGGTATGTGGCTCGGTCGTGCTGAGCGTCGTCAGGTGAATTTAGAGGATACAAAAGCTGTTAGACTTTGCATTTGAGCCAAGTAGGGCAAAGAGCGCAGTTCTGGGGCTGGGCCGACCAGGCTCCGTCCAGGCAAGTGAACTCGCTGCCCTGTCCCCATGTCCTCCTCTGACGTGGAGCAGCCCCCGTGGCGTGGGGAACGGGCAGGATGGCGATGGGACACGCCCGGCCACACGTGGCTCTTATTAAACGCCTACCTCATCATGATGGAAAATCTTTAAAATTTTTTTCTAATTACTTAGTTGAAGCAGACTCTAAGAAGAAAAAGTTCCCGGGACCTTGTGAGGATGGAGAACCAGAAAACCATGAGGCTCCTGCAAAAGGTAGTGCTGCTCTGTCTTCTTTTTTAAGATTTATTTATGTATGCATACAAGAGCTGGGATACAGGCCAGAGGCGTGGCGGGGGGTGAGAGGATTCACCAGAGACAGAGTGGGGAACAGAACAGGCAGACTGATCGAAGTACACTGCTGAGGGGAGCAGCAGGCGAGACGGGAGAGGTCTGCTGTGCCATGTGGGTATCTCCCTGGCTGGCCAGGGATCCAACTCGTGCTGAAGAGGCTGCAGACAGCTTCACAGGTTGCATCTTAACCCCTTGCGCCACCAGGGAGGCCCTGCTCTGTCTCTTTAGGCCAGGGGGGTTGGGGGGTGGGGGTGAACCGGGGCCTCCAGAGCATGTGGCAGATTTAAAAATCAAAATCAGTTTTCTAGGCTGTGACCCGCCCTACTCAAGGAATGCAAGAGACTGGTCTGAGTCGGCCTTCCACTGTCTGTGGCGCCTTAAGCATAAAGGGATTGGAATTAGACATTATCTTTGGAATTTAAAATTGACCCAGTACGGTTGTGGCCATCTCTGGGCTGTTCTCCGAGCGGCCTGACCTCACTTCTCTCCTGGACATCATGGAGGCCCGCCCCGTCCTGGCTCTGGGTCTGACCGTGTCTCTTCTTGCCTGGAACTTGTCGCTATCCAGTGCCTCCCCCTCACCTTCCTCTCCATGCTGCCTCCTCCACAACGGACTGCACTCAAGTGGAAGTTGAGGCTTATTAACGAGTTTCGTAACTGATCCAGTTAGCTTGTAGCTTGGAAATGCACCTCCAACTTTGTATATGGGAGGCTCTTACTAAATTGCATGTTTGGTATTGAGGCCCTTGGAAAGTCACATATGGGCGTAGGAAGCAGTGCAGACATGGTATCCTCATGTCCCGTGCCCAGTTTCCTCCCAGGGTGACTCCTTGTAAAACTGCAGGAGGAGACATGTCCCCCTTTGTGTGGACATTCACGTCAGTGCGGCCAGAGACAGACATTCCCATCCCCACGAGGCCCTCCCTGTCTCCCTGTTGTAGACATGCTCCCCCAGCCCTTCTCTGCAGTGGCCATCTCTGGGCTGGTCTCCATCTCTGTGATCTTGTACTTCCAGAACCTTCCACAAATGGCATCCTGAGTACGTAAGCCTTTGAGATGCACTTGGCATCGTTCTCTGGCGAGCCATCCAGATGAACTCACTTTTTATTGCTAGGCAGGGCTCCAGGCTGCATGAGCACCCCGGTTTGCTTGGCCTCATCTGTTGAAGGGCCTCTGTGTTAGTCCAGCTTCTGATCATTATGAATAAGTCTGCCTCATATATCCATGCACAGGCTTTTGTGTGCACAGACGTCATTGTTTCCCAGGGTGCATGTTGGGCATACGCCAGTTGTGTGGTATGGGAGTTACCGATGGCGTTTTCTTGGAAACGTCCGGCTTCTTTAGGGGTGACTGGAGTGCTTTCTGTGCCCAGTTTCCCCACCCCCCCGTTCAGCGCCTGGTGGTGTCACTCTGTCGTTGCAGCCATTCTGATAGGTGTGTAATGACAGCTCAGGGTGGTTTTATCTTAGGAATCCCCAGTGATGACGACTGTCTTTCCATTTACTTACCTGCCGTCTGAGCACCTCTGTGGACATGTCTCTTAGCCACTGCCCATTTTCTCATTGGCCTGCCTTTTTTTTTTTTAAGCTGTTGAGATTTGAGGGTCTCTACATATTCTGGATACTACGCCTTTGTGGGAGGGGTGGTTAGCAAGGTGTGTTTTTTTTTTTTTCCCCAATTTCTAGCTTGTCTTTTCATTATATGAACAAAATCATTTATAGAACTAAAGTTTTTAAATTTGATTTACTACCCCATGGGCTAGAAGAATGATCTAGGGAACTTCTTCTGAGGAGATGACGACTTGTATGCTGAATATAGAATGCTGATGAAAGAAATCAAAGATTAAAGTAAATGAAAGGCACCCCGTGTTCATGGACTGGGAAAGTCAGCAGAGTGGTTGTAGGTTATACTCTTGGTGTCGGGTCTGAGAACTCTGCCTTGCCTTAGATCCCAAAGATATTTTCCTAAAAAGCACAGTTTTATAGCTTTATATTTTACACCTAGTCCAAGATCCATTTTGAGCTAAGTTTTATATATGGCGTGGGCCTTAGTTCCAGATTCATCTGTCCGGTCGTGCGGCATATACCTGTAGGGAAGGTGGTCTCTGTCTCCCCGAACTGCTGCTGCACGTCTGTGGAAAGCCCAGGTGGTGTCTGCATAGGTCTCTTCCAGGTCCTTGCTCTGGTTTGCTGACGTGTATCTGGCCCTCCCCATACTGCACATTCTTAATTCCTTTAGCTCTTCCAGAAGTCTAAATTGGGTAAGCTTATTCCTCTCACTTTATTGTTTTTCAAATTATTTTATAGTAATTTATATTTGTGATAATTATATCTACAAAACAACCTTTATAATCACGTAAGAATCATGTTATATCTGTATATCAATTTGGGGAAAACTTGTGTCTTTACTATGTTGAATCCCCCAGTCCATGAACACAGGGTGCCTTTCATTTAATTTAAATCTTCTTTGATTTCTTTCATCAGCATTATATATAATATATTCATCATATTTAAATGCTTCTACATCTTCTAGAAGTAGAAGTTCCCTAGATGATTTCATCTAACCCATGGGTAGTAAATACCATGGGTAGTAAATGGCTGACCTCTCACATCCAAAGCTACTTTTCCTAACCTTTGGAGTCCTTGCTACCCCTGTCCAGGTCTTTGTGGATGTTTAAGTAAATCATGGGTTCATCAGACACCACAGTCTTTTTACAGAATTTGCAGCGATGGTACTTACGGTGAAGTGCCTCCAGGCCACGACAAGTGGACAGCCAGGCGCCGACACACCGTGCTGGGGTGTTGATGTGGGCATTTCACTCAGCAAGCAGATAGATGCTGCAGAAGTCGCTTCTTTCCCTCTGATAGTGCAACAAAATACTAGGTCTTACATATTATTCTTTATATTGCAGGTAAATTCAACTGGAAGGGAACTATTAAAGCTGTGCTGAAACAGGCCCCAGACAATGAGGTAGCCATCAAAAAGCTAAGGAAAAAGGTACGATGCATGGACCAAGTGCATAACCTGGGGGAGCTAGTCCTTTGTTTTAAAATGCCACTGCTGTTTTTAATCTAAACTGTTACAGAAATGTACCTCTGACTTTCAAGCTGCTCCAGTGGCCCCAGGGGCTCATGGAAGAGTGGGCCCACACCCACGCTTTCTCAGTCCCGGCAGTTTGTGTTAAACTAGAACGTGCTTGGCCTAGATGTCTCGCTGTCTTTAGATTATTCCAGAGCAATACAATAGTCTCTTGTCTTTCTGCATTTTAACTCTTTTTCGATGTGGACGCGTGCAGCCAGTTGCTGGGATGTGACCAGTCGCCCGGCTGTCACAGGCCGATGCACCCGTGCAACTAGCGCCTGTGCCTTTCACTTCTCACTGCTGGCCCCCCAGTTAAAGAAAAACCATTCGGGGTACATTTTCAGGATGCATACATGCATTTGATAATTGCTTTTCTCTGTGAAGGTTTTTGCTCAGTATTATACTGTGACGAATGAACATCACAGATCTGAAGAGGAACTCCAAGTCATCTTTAACAAGAAAATCAGCAAGAACCCCACCTTTAAGTTATTAAAGGAGAAGGTCAAGCTTCTGAAATGAATGTTTTTATATTTAAAACTTAAATCCATTCTGTGATTTCTTCTTTCACTTCCACAGCTGTTTGAAAAACATTTAATGAATTATAACAACTCAAATTTTGTTTTCCAAAGCTGTTTTTTAAGTTAAGTAAAATATATATTTTTGGTAGGCTTTTATGAGAAAATAAAGTATATTCTTGTCCAAAAGTCTGAATTTGTGGTGGTAAAAATTACTGTACTAAAAAATGCTTTCATGTGGAATTTTTTTTTTAAATGTGACAAGTCAAAGAGTAATTCTTCCTTTGGTGAGATTAACTTGTGTTAACCATGTCGCTTCTGTATGTTTTGAGAGCTTTTTGTGTGTTTTTTGTGTTGCTAAAAAGTATTTGTGAGTTGAAGCCTTTCGCCTGGAAGGGCTGTGACAACAATCTTGCCCATGCTCCTGGCCACCCTGGAGAGGTTTCTCTTTAACAGTCCAGCCCGGTGCCCTTAGCCAGAGAAGCTGTTGGGGACACTGCAGAGCGGCCTGTGACTGGGCACAAGGAACAGCGGTGAGGCTGGCTCTGCTGTTGAGCACTCCGGCTGAGTTGAGCTGCTTGCAGAGATGGTCTGAGTCCTAGGTTGCTGTGCCAGAGGAGAGCTGGCGCCACTCTGCCTCCCCATCCCTTAAAACCGGTGCACGTGGGAAGAATCACCACTGCAGCCGGTGTTAACTTCTATCCTTAATACCTCAGCCGACAGGTGAACACCAGGAGGGACGTGGAACAAGTACTACAGATTAGGACAGGAGGATTAGCAGGAGGAGGGCCAAAGGGCAGACAGTGACCCAGTTCCCCGTGGGCCAGCTTCTCCCCAGGCCTTTCGGGCTGGGCTGAGGAGCAGGAGCGCTGGGCCTCAGTGGCTCTGTGAGCTTGAGTGAGGTCTTGGGCTTCAGAGTTGGGCCGGGCGTGGCCCTTTAACAGTTGGCCTCTCAGAACCTCACTGTTTCTGTCTGGACAGTGGGAAAGGAAAGCCCCGCCTGGGCTGTGAGGGAGCGAATTCTGCTTCTACTAACGGGCAGCAGAGGGAGCCTCATTTGATGGATGCTGTCCGTCGTCGGAACAGTCTGAGCCATGTGAGGCTGCAGTGGTTCTGGAAGTCACAGGGGAGTGGGGCCTGACCCAGACCTCAGTTAGGGACAAAAAGCCTGGCACCGTGGGGGTACAGGGCCACTCTGTCAACTTTTGTCTTCTGTCAGCTTTTCTGTGATGCGTTTAAGGCAAGGCTGGGCAAATGTGACGAAATAAACTCAACGTGCACTGAGTCTGGCGAGTCCTCGTTTCTGTGATCCTCGTTGGCCATCGGCCAGGCTTCTCGAGAGCTAGCACGGTGGCAATGGGGGGGCGGCCTCGCTTCCCTCAAGCACCACGCGGACGGAAAAGGGCGATGGAGAGCTGGGTGGGCAGCGTGTGGGAGGGTCTGGAGGAGAGGGCAGTGGGGGCCGCTGCCTGTCTGACTTGGTCACACACACACTTTAGGGGACTTTGGAAAGTGACGGTGCCACACCCGGGCGCAGGCTACACAGTCCTGTCAGATTTGGGTGTGCGACTGAGTATCCCGAGCCCTGCTGCCCCACACGGCTGCTGCCCTGCTGTCCGGGGTCCCACATTTGCTGGGGACATGACACTGGTTTCCACCTGGTGCCCTCCTTCCTGCCCCCTCAGCGGTGGGCACTGGCCACCTTCCATGCGGTCACTGGACAGGCAGGGCCAGGAGGAGGTGGGCTATACCTTGCCCTCCACAAGACCGAGGTGCGACTGTCGTGGGCTGGGGCTGCCTTCATGTCAGGCGGACGCACATGGCATGTTCCAGGCCGTCTGTCCCATGCCAGGCTCTGGCGGCGGATGCAGGAGCCAGAGACGGCAGCCCTGATGGATGGCAAGGGCAGCGTGGAGGAAGCTGCGAAATGGCCAAATACCTCAAGTCCCCACGTTCATTTTGCTTCAGGAAGTACAAGACGGTGAAAAAGGCCCCGGTCTCCAGCTGTCCATTTCCACCCACCTCTCAGGGTGGTGATGCGGAGAAGCTGCTCCCAAGTCAAGCAGCAAGCAGCACTGCAGGGGTTTGTGGCTTTGACAAGCCCTCCTGTTACACAAAACTTTTGTTTTAAGGTTAAAACTTGAGCTGGCCAAGTCCTGCTTACCATGAGCTCTGACGAGCCTATAGTTAGCTCTTTTCCAAACTAGATGTCCAGGAACGGGAAGCAGCGGCTGCGGCCCTTGGTATACAGGTCACTGTCTTTCAGGTAGTGCCTGGAGTTGAATAAGCAAAGTTTTTCAAAGTCGGTGGCTCCATCCAAGTCGTCTGCATTAGTGAGCACGACCATGGTCGGGGTGTCTTTGTTCTCTAGTCCACCCCTGGAAGCTGATCCTCTTAGCTATTTGCGGGGGGAAGGGGCCCTTTTTGCTTACTCTCTGAAGCTGGACTCCAGCATAGAGGAGATAATTGTACATTGTGGCATCTTCCCTGTGGTCCTGCCACCACAGCGGCGGCCGTAAGACTGCAGCCCCTTCCCTGGGGCAGGAAATGGGGGAGCGGTCATTGCCGCCATGGAGGTGGGGCAGGGCACACCCCACATGTTCGCCATGCTGTGGGGCTCCTGGATCTCACATACATTCAGCCTTTGTCCCTTCTTCCAATTACGCTTTCAAGAAATGGCCAAAGTGGGCCTTCTAAGTTTCTTTCCTACTTCGTGAGCCAAGGAGACGATTGTATTTCTCGCTGCCCGGGTAGAGCATGTGCCTTTGTACTGACTGCTGAATTACACATGGGCCAGCGACGGCTGCCTCTCGTTCTGGCGCCAGGAAGCTGGATTTGCGCAGCAGAGCTGGGGCGCGTGAGAAAGCTCGCCTCCTTCCGCTGCAGAGGAGGGACTGGTCTTGGCCCGTGTGGGATTTCACATTTCAAAAGATGCTGCTGGGAACTTGTCTTGAGAGTGCTGATTTCTGCTTTTCCTGACAACGTATTTGTACCTGCATCCCCCGGTGCCCCTGGTGCCTGTAATTCCACTCAGCCCTCTTGCCACGGAAACCCTCCCAAGTCACTGGCCTCGTGAGGCAATTCCAGGAGGTGCGCTGTCTCCAGGGCCCTGCCTAGACAGGGAGGGAGCCAATCTGTGGGGTGGACCCCCGGGCTGATTCTGTAAAGGTGTGTCTCAGCTACTTGCTGTATGAAGCCATTTCTTCACTCCTGCCATTTTACCTACTTTCACCGGACTTCCATTCCCTGCGGGGCGGCAGTGTGAGGACAGACGTGCTCTCCATAGCTCCAGGTGCCACAGGCTTGACCATGAATCTGACTTGGTGTCTTACTGGCCAACAGCCCTCCTGGGCAGGTTGTGTGGCTTCTCCAAATTCCAGGGGTTTGTGATTCACACTGACTTCCAGGATGGAGAGCGTGAACTGAAGCACCGCACACAGGGTGTCTGGCACACAGTAGGTGTCTGGAGACATTTCTTCAAGGACATGAAGCATGCACTTGAAGACTGCGGGGGCCCACCACTGGGCACCCCAGGCCCCGGCCCAGGAATGCCCCAGACACCTGGCTTTCTCCTGCACTCAGCCCCATGTGACCAGGCCCCAGCGAGAACCAGTGGCCGAAGGGACCCATGCGGCCTGTTTCAAGAAAGAAACTTCCGTTCCCAAGGGACACGCTACAGTTGATGTGTAATCATGCTGCAGGAAGACTCAGCCCTGAAACTACCAAACACACCTGGATGAGTTGATTTTTCAATGTCAATTGTCTACTGACACACACACCAGCATCACAACCTACCTGAACGGCTCTGTGAATTTCAGCAAGTGCACACCCCTGACCAGTGCCACCCAGCTCAAGACAGTCCGGGGGGCCCAGGGAGCCCTGCCCTCCCTTCTGGCGCGCGGGAGAGTCTGAGACTCTATGTCAGAAGCTAGTGCTGCAGTGTGAGGACAGACGTGCTCTTCGCTTAACACCTCTGCCCCTTTACTTTGGAGGCAGCTGCCTGCTTGGTTGCTGTGCGGTAGGGAGGTGTTCTGCTGTTTCTGCTGTTATGTTGGCTGTTTCTGGAGCATAGGCCTGGAAGGGGAATTGCTGCATCATCGGTACATTTCGGCTTCAATAGATGGGCCAGGTTTCCGGAGTTTCCACCAGCTTCCACTGCCTGGGTGCGCAAGGGCAGGTGAGTTGACTTTGGCCCCAAATACACTGACATTGGGTGTTTCTCCAATTTCCACCTCTGTGTCTATCTCCTCAAGAGCACCGGAGGTGAATGCTGTCAAATGAAATCATGAGGCATCACCATGGGATTTTAAAATGAGAAGATGGCGCCTCCCAAGCTTTCAAGGAGATTTCAAGTGATATTAAAAATACCACAGCACAGCACTTACCCCCAGCGTCGGGAGTGACACCTTCTTACCTGCTACCAGTGTCCTTTCCACATATTAAGGAACTCCAGAGCTTGCTCAGCTCACCAGATTCTTCAGATTCTGTGATAGGGGGTTGGACCTTAAAAGTCTGTCTTGCTTACTAGCCACTGACGGTTTCTAAGAAACACTTGTCTGCACTGGAGAAAAGTCTCTTTGTTTTGAGTGGAAATGCTAGTTTAGCTGTTTCTGTTATGAGATCTGGGGGAACGTTAACTTATTCCCTTTGGTAGGAGTGATTCAACTGCCGTGATGGTTTCCATTGTGACCGGGGAGCACAGACATGTCTGCAGAGTCGCTGGGTCGGGCACCGCTGGGAAGGTCAGTCTTTGTTTGCCCACAGAGCGGGCATTGTGAGCTGCTGCCAGGCGACCTCTGCTGCTCTGCCTCCACGACCTTGAACTGGCTTCTGTCGCAGCCACGGCCGTCTGTCCAGGCTGCCCATAGATTAGATTTCTCCGGCAGATCAAAGGTTGGTAAAGACTCAATTCTACTGTCTTGTTTCTAACAGCCTCGCCTGGGGGGCTGGCATGGAATTGGCAATAGAAAGTGATAGTCATGTCACAGGATAGCCCTGCTCGGCCAAGCTGATCATGAAGGAGAGGCAGAACTGAAATCCCTCTCATGGGTTTCGGACAGAAATCTAGGTAGCAGAATTTTCTCAATTTTCAGGTGTTCCTGCATAGTATTTCTCATGCCTCTTGGTGCTGGCCACTCACTAGTCGAGTTCAGATGCTCCGAGTCGGTGTCAATGTCCATTGCACTTGGTCATTTTCTGCTTATCCCTATTTCAAGGTGTTCCATCAAAGCATCTGAACGAGTTTGAGAACGGTGGGTCAGGCTCGTTAACGAAATGGTAAAGACCGAGGGGTAAAGGCAGGCACAGCCCCATCTGCCACAGACACATGGTGTCTTTGCAGCAGGGGGCACCTCACACAGATGTGAATAGATCCTAGTTTTCTCTCAGTCCTGTGAAAGATTTCGGAGGGACTCCAACGCACTCGAGTGTGCATTTAGACTACAGTGACTATTACTATGGTTGTTGCTACTGTTATTATTTTGTATCGGTTTCAGCTGTGGTTAACTAAAAGCACCTCTCCCGATGTAGCCCGTGGAGCAACAATGGACAGGGAGTAACTGGGCCCACTGGACAAGGGTTCAAGCCGTCTTGACCATGTGGGCTGTCCCCGCAGTCACACCTGCAAGCACTGATGGAGAACTGGGACCGCACTGCGCTTGCTCAGCCACTCCCACCACAGACTATGCGCAGCAAAGAAAAACAAAACAAAACAAAACATAGCCACGAAACAGGCAAGAACTTCAGAGGTAGGGGGTAAGGTGGAAAAACACACTCGCCACTCATCTGATAGGCAAAGGTATCCTTGATCTATAAACGTAAGAAAAGAAAAATCCCCAAGGGAAAATGATGTACGGTCAAATGTAGAAAAACAGTCAATAAAGAAAAGTACAGACGCACGGCAGACGCCCCCACTCCGGCGCTCAGCTGGGAAAAGGCAACCTGAAGGCAGCAGCCTGATGCGGGGGCCAGTGCTGGGGGCCGGGCCTCCTGCCCACAGTGGGCGGGTCTAGGGGTGTACAGACCACCCTTTCAGGGTGAAAACACGGCACAACAGCCTTTGAAACATTCCTGGCAGGCCCAAAGAAGGAGCAGTGAGTAGTAACTACTATTGCTTGACCGCGTACCGCCTGCAGACACATGCCTGAGCCACAGGACACATCTGTCTTCACTCTGGGATCTGCTTGGTCTCAGATGAGGAAACAGACGCAGAACAATGAAATACCTCGCACCAGGACCCACAGTGATGGGGTCAGGCTTGCGTAGTCAATACCTTGGGCTTCAGTATTTTGCTAAAGGGAGGCCAGCAAAGATCACAGTCAAATTCATTTTTCCCTATAAGTAATCCACACCAAAAGTGAAAGTTTCTCGTGGGTAGCAATGTGACATCCTCCACCTGCCATCAGGTGCATGGAACACACATTTAAGAACTTAGCTCATGGGCCCCAGCAGATGAAGGTGGTGTCATTTAGATCTGGTTTTTCCCAGTCTGACTTGAAGTACCATCAATCTGGTGTGCAAGCAGTGCCATTTAAAATACCAGGGAAAAAAGCTTGAAAGCGTTCAGATCTGAATACAAAGGCCCAGAAGCCACCAGAGGGGAAACCAGATCTGACCCGAACCTACATATGGAAAGCCTGGAATGGCTGTGATGCTCATGGGAATATTCAGTTACAGGGAGACCCAGCACTGACCCTTCTGAAAGGAGAAAATCAATAGAAGACTATCTGAAGGGGAAGGATCACTTCCTGTTAACCAGCGAGAGGAGGGGAGCGCAAAGACCCCAGCTGCTTTGAAGAGATGAACGCTGATTCTGTGAGCCTGAAAAGAGAAAGAAACAAAGCAGGAAAAAGGACTATTGTGTAGACAAGCCATACGATCTACCAGCTGTGGATCCTCTGCTTCAAAGGGTGGCCTAGAAAGGCTGAAGATGTACCAGAAATAAAGCAGCAAGAACTTGACAGTCTCTTGAATATTTCTTACTACATTTCTTGGGCAAACAGGCACAGCATTTAGACCACAGGGATCCTACTGAGTCATTCAAATTTTACACCACCTGTAGCCTCCTGGGCTCTGCATTACCGTGTCCCACCCACTTGAAGCCCTACGACCTGCTTCCCCACGAGAGCAGAATCAAATGCCCTTCATTCCCAGGAGCTAAGTAGTCTTCCTATTATGCACTGTATCCAAATGGTCCGCTCAGCTGGACTCAAACTTACCTCATCCTCCCCACGTGAGCACATGCAGCTGCCCATGGGCTCACTGCCTGCATGCAGGGACTGCACTCTACTGCCGTGTGTCTCCGCGGACATCTCCGTACGGGGGCTCGAGTGCAACGTCATGTTTCATTCGTCCTTATCCCGGGTGCCTAGCAAGGTGCCTGCCAGCTCCCGGCACGCGGCAGGTGCGAGCCAGCGCTGCAGTGGTTAAGCATGACATTTCTGGACGCCTGACGCGGCCAGGAGGGGGCAAGAGCGTGACAGTCAACAGGTGTAGGGTAAGGAAAAATGTCAGGCTTTTCTGCCCTCCCGCCATCAGGATAGATGATGGATCCTTGGGGTCCTGAATGCATGCCTGATGGCGGGCACCTGGAGTAGGGTGTGGGCAGAGGTAGATGGGATTCACCTGGGCTGAGACTGCTTTTAAGGGCAGCGGCACGGGGACGCCAGCAGAAGCCGAGGAGAAGCTGAAAGAGAAGCCGAGAATCAGCAGAACGAACAGAAAAGCAGAGAAGCAGAGAAGGCCGGAGAGCCCAGATAGAGTGAGGATTTGCTGGGGGCCTCCCGGCCCCCCTGCCTGCCATGTGCCTGGTGAACCCCAATAAAAACCTGCAAAAAGCCACTGAGGACTCTGACTCCTCCTTCACCGGGCCTGCACGGGATCCCAGAAACCCTGCGCTGGGCCATGCCTGCCCCTACAACAGGGGACCTCTGGGGGTGCGGGGCACATGCGGGTCCATGACGGCCGGGGGAGGAGAAGGGCCGTTGCTGGGGAGGGACAACTCTAGCCGCGGCGCCCCGGCCGGGCGGCTGCTCCCGGGGGAGGGCGGGCGCGCGTCACTCGGAGGCCGCCCAGACCACGGGACGGCACGTCCCCCCGCGAGGCCGCGGCCTCTGACCCTCCGGGCCCAGCACGACGGGGGCGGCTCGGGGGGCACTCGCGGCCTTTGACCCTCCCCTCGGCCGCGGTCTCGGCGCGGGGGCGACGGCGTCGACGTCGGGTCGCGGCCCCGCGCCCGCCGGAAGTCCCGCCGGAAGTGCGGGTGCGTCGCGCCGCCCGCTTCCGGGGCCAAGATGGACGCCGGGCGCGCCCGCGAGCTGCTCCGCCGGCGCCTCCAGCTCCCGCCCGACGCCGAGGCCCCGCTGCGCGCCGACGGCCACGCCGGGCCGGGTGAGGCGCCTCCCGGGCGCGCTCCGGGCCGAGCCAGGGGCCCCGAGGGCGGCCGCCCGGGGTCGGCGACCGGGGCCTTCCTCTCCCACCCCATCCCCCGGGCCGCCTCCGCCCCGGGTCGCGGGGTTACGCGGCGGGGTCCCCAAGGCCCTGAGGGTCTCGCGGCCGCGCGCGGGGCGCCCAGGGCGCGGGTGAAAGCCGCTCGTTGGCATTAAAGTACCTGCGGCCCCGAGACCCGCCGGGGAAGTCGTTGGCGCCGGTGCCCGGGGGCCCGGCCGCGGGGCTGGGCCGGAGCCTGCTCGGTCCCTCCGCAGGGAGCTGGTCGGGGCGCCTGGATGTGTCCGCGCGTGCCAGCCACGCCGACTTCACGTGCCAGTGTGGCCGCTCGCACAAGGAGGTACAGAGCAGTGTGCGGGGTGCATCGACGGTGCAGAACATAGCGTGCCATGTGTGTTCGCCTGGAGATGCGGGAGTTCAGAAGAATTCAGTAGACGCTGGTTTTGGTGGTTGCTTCGGGGCAGGAGGCTGGGAGAGAGACTGATGTCTTTCCCCATCTTTTGTGCTTTGTAAGCCACGTGCACTTATTACCTTTTAAAAATAAACAGAAAACGTCGTGTCCAGGCTTGCTAGTTTAGGAATTTTGAGGCTCTCGCCCAGAATGTGTATTATGCACCAGTTTCCCATGGATTCGGGTAGCCAGCTAATGGACAAACCTTCATGTCTGCCCCTGGTCCTCACGTGAAGGAGAGAGGGCATGTCAGTTGTCTGAGGAATTTATTAGAAATAACTCATTTGACCCAGGTACCTATTCTTTCAGATTGGGTCCCAGATAGAAGAAGTTTGACTTGCCCTCCCTTGCCCAGCTAGTGCCCCACTGTGCTTTTTCACTGTCGAGTTGCTCTACAAAACTTTTCTTTTAAACAAATAAAATATGCAGCTATAGGTAGTACTTTTGGAAAAATACAAGTCTGATTTGTGCTGTTTGCCTCTTGTATTTTCTTGAATCATTTTCCTACATGAAAACAATATCATAATTCTTATACTAGTAGGTGGTATCATTCTTTCTGTAAGACTGAATATGTAAATTCAATTTCAGAATGCATTTAGAAGGAAAATAATTGACTGTGTTGACCATACAGCATGTGCCTAGTATTTCTGCATGTATAAACCTCTTTTAATGGATTCATAGAAGAGATTAGAGCGATAGTGAAAGAGAAGCTGGGTCTCAAAGAACTCAAGGAAATTGTCTTATTAAGGTAACAATAAGTTGGATTTCTCTTATTTGCAGAAATCTCTTCAGCTGCTGAGAAAAAGGAGAAGCCTCTTCCAAGACTTAATATCCATTCTGGATTCTGGATTCTGGCATCCATTGTTGTGACCTATTATGTTGATTTCTTTAAGACCATTAAGGAAAATTTTCACACCAGTAGGTAAGAAAACTTTATTGATTCAAAATTTAAACACTCTTGTCTTATTCTTCATGTTGTTTTGTGTCAGTTGAATTCTTATAACACTTAACTGGCACCTGCTTTCTGCCACCATCATGTTGGAGGTGTTGGTTATGAACAGATGAGTAAGGGAGTGCACGCCCTGGAGGCGGACAGCAGAGTGAGGAGACCTGAAATTGTCTCAGGGAGCCTTCTCAAGACAAAAGTGAATAGGATAGGAAAGGCAGATTGAAGAAGGACCGGATCCATTTATAAATCA
This sequence comes from Talpa europaea, assembly GCF_964194135.1. NCBI lineage: Eukaryota > Metazoa > Chordata > Mammalia > Eulipotyphla > Talpidae > Talpa > Talpa europaea. Next base: position 140,952,961 of record NC_140071.1, on the reverse strand, counting down.
TGCGGGGGGGAGTTCTGACAGTCTTTATGAAGATAAAGTACAGGGAGGAGGGAATGACCAGGAGGTGATTGAGAATCGGAGCTCAAGAGTTTGTTTTCAGAGAGTCTACACTGTGCCTGTGACTTGACTGTTCTACCCCCACGCCCCCTCTCCCACATAGAATGCCAGCCCCACGGAGACGCAAAAGATACTGGGTATTGGGTTGACTTAGGAACTTCTTTCCCTAGATCTGCCTGCTGCTGTGACCAGGAGGGGCTAGAAGGAAAGGGTGCACATGTGTGTGTGTGTGCGCATACACACACACACACACACACACACACATACGGTCAGGTCTTTGAATTGGAAAGGAGGAAAAGGCTATGTCTCTTGGAGGAGGAGTGAAGGTCTTCTAAAAATGGGAGGGCTTCATTTAGAAATCTTTTACGAGACAAGTTTGAATTATCCGCCCTCCACATTGCTGTTCAGTATTCCAAGCAACCTGCTTAACTTGGAGCTGTTCATGGTACCCGTTGAGAACCTTTGTTAATCTCACACTCAAACTTCCGAAACCACCGAAAAGTTGCTGTCTTTCTGTGCATTTAAGGATCATGTAGCTGTGACCAGGGTTCTGCCTTGTGGGCTGGTTTCCCAGGTGCGTGCAGGGCCCACTCGCACCGTCTGACTTCCCTCCTTTACGTGCGTCAATCTCGTCCTTGCTCCCCCATCTCCCACTAGATGAAGACTTTCCGAAGTTGCTATTCTCCTTAGAAATAACTTACTGAAGCTGTCCATGAAAACTTGCCCATGAAGGTGTCCCTGAAGCCAGCCGATGGGCTGGGGGCTGTTGACCTGCTGCCATTTTGTCTCTGCAGCTGGTTTCTCTTTGGCGGTGCCTTGTTGCTGGTCAGCGTGTCGATTGCCTTTTACTGCATCCTCTACCTGGAGTGGTACCGCGGAGTCGCAGACTATGACGTCAAGTATCCAACCTTGATACCCATCACAACTGCCACTTTCATTGTAGCAGGAATTTGGTAAGTTAACTTTGAAGCGAATATAGGAATAAAAAAAAAATTGCGATCAGTTGATGATGTGTGTGGTCCAGACTTCAAAAGGAAAGAAAGAAATTGTGGGAAATCCTGTCCCTGCCATCGCTAGCCTCGGATTCCCCTTTCAGTCGTGCCATCCTCTGTTTCGGTATTTACTTACTTAAAACACAAATGTTACATCATTTTCATTGTGAAATATAGTGCACCCCGAAGGTAGAGTGAACTGAATGGCACAGCTGAGAGAATTTTCATAAAATGAGCGTTGGCGTGAACCCGCCCAGGCCACGAGGCTACCCAGCACCCGGTCCCTGTCCTGCCCCGCCTCGTTGCTGGCCTTCCTGCGGGAGCCAGCTCCAGCCCTCAGGGTAGTTGCTTTCTTTCCCATCTCTTAAGTAGCCTTGTTTGTATGGTCTGTTTTCTCAGAACTCTGTAAAAATGTTTTCATCTGGTTTGTCTGCTGTGTGCTTGATTGTTTACACGCGACGCTGCGGGTCGTCCATATTGTGCACAACAGTGTTCGTTGTCTTTGCTGTTTGGCCTCCCACCCTGTGACCGAACCCCAGTTTATGTGTTCTGTTGATAGCGTTTGGGGTGTTGCGGGGGAGGGTATTATGAACGATGCTTTGACACGCTTTTGTATGCCTCTGTGTGCCTGTGTACGTTTCCGTTGTCCTGTCTATGTGCTCGCGTACGTGTGCCTGGAAGAGGAGTGATTGTCTTCCGGGTGTGCGCGCCTCCAGCTGTCTTCTGAAATGCTTGCTCCTTCCTTTCTGGCGGGGCCCTGTGTGGGGGCATCCTTCCATAGCTGTGCGTGTGACGTGCTTCGTAAAGGGCTAGCACTGCGCGGACTCACGTGCTTACTCCGCCAGCCCCTGCTGAAGGACTTGGAGCTGTTCACTCTCACACTGCGGCTGTGGGGGCCACGAGCCACGCCCTGCTTCGCAGGCAGAGTGAAAAAACACTGATCCTTAAAAAGTATCTCTAAGAGTGTCCTTTATAGATATAGTATGTTGACGGATGTGGACATGCGAGCACCTGGTTACAATTGCTGGCCGAGTGACCTTCCTCTAGCTGAGTAAAAAATGCCTCCTTAGGTCCGGCCTCTGCAGCGGCCTCAATGGTCTGTGCATTTTCTGTCTCCTTTCCAGCTTCAACGTGGCGCTCTGGCACGTGTGGTCGTTTTTCACTCCACTGCTGCTGTTCACCCAGTTCATGGGGGTTGTGATGTTGATCTCACTCCTTGGGTGATTTCTGAAGGTAAGGTTTCCGGGATGGCATTTGTCAGTGAACTCACTTGAAGGTTTCAGCTGGTGCAGCAGTAACCCCCTTGTCGCTTGGGTCACACCAGAGCCGCTCACCCTCATAAAGGGGCCTGTCCCCTTCCCTTTTGTGTGACTTCCCTTTTGTCCTAAGTGACACTTGTCCAGCGAGGGGGCTGGCCCTCAGAGAGCTGGAAAATGGCTCTGGCAGCCTCCAGCATGGAGAAGCTCACACATTAGGCCATTCCATGTTGAAGTTAGCTGCCGTCAGCATCGACAGAGACAACCCCAGCTAGATCTTTCTTCAGAAAGGGAAACATGGGAGGAATGGGTGGTGTTAACCCAGTTGAGCAGAGAACGTCTGCCACTTTCTGACTGTCCTGGTTGCCTCATTAAAATGCTGTGGATGACGCCTCATCTTGCGTGCTGTGTCTGGAATTTCTGCCTCCCGGATCTTTGCGGCCCTGGCTGCTGCTCCGCGTGTGGCATCTCGTTTGCTGAGTGTTAGTTGATTCATTATCTGGGTGTCGAGAGTTCTAACTCCCATGCTCAGGGACCTGGTGAAAGGACAGAGCTAGTCCCTCATGTCACCTGCATCTACCCTGTAGGCCAGTTGATGGAAACTGAGGCCCAGAGAAGTAAAAGTTCATACAGTAAGTGAATGAAATGCCAAGAAAACTGGCATCCGGCTCACGGATGGCACGCAGGCCCTGGGAACTTTGCAGGGACAGTCAGTAACCAGGTGAAGAGGACGTGGGTGGAATCGCCTGGGGCCAGTCAGGAAGTGGCTGTGAGCACATGTGGCCTTGGGGGAATGTCGCCCCCCATGCTGTGTCAAGGGCCTTTTGGGCTTTGCCCTTTGTCCCGTTGATGTGTGTCACCCCACAATGGGTCCCCCCACTGGCCTCCCTCCTATGTTGCCTGATGGCTCCGAATCTTTGGCTGTTCAGTTGAGTTTAGCATCTTGACACATTTAGGACGTGTGACTCACTGCTGACATGAATTTACAGTTGCTGACGGAGAGCCACAGGTGAGGGTCTGTGGGCTGGACTGTGCTTCTTAGTGCTGAATTCAGCGGCTGAATATAAATGCCTCCTTGGTTTTCTTTCAGGTTAAGGCCCATCGGTTAAAGCGAGTGATTAAGCGACAGCCAGCCGGAAGCATGAACACATGATATGAAGGGAAAAAGCTACAGTGTGTTTTTGCATCTGTGAGTGGTTCCTTGGAGAAATTGTAACTTTATACATCTGTGGTTGAAATCAGAATAAATTAATTTGCATCTTCTTAAGTGCAAATGATTATTGAAGTTTTCAGATTCAAGGTAGAAATAATTCTGTTAAAAATTGAAGTAACTGATTTGCATTGTTAGTGTTTGACTCATTAGAGAAAGTATCGGTGTAAAAATGTAAATATAAACAAATTCTTACTAGGTTTAACATACTTCAAATATCGGGGCTATATTGATGCATTTGAGGGGTGCTAGTCCCTTGTATAAGATGACTAGGTGTGTGTACAGAGCAGTGGGAGCGCCCTGTGCCTTTCAGCCAACCTTAGCAACGACTGTCACCTCATTGCTACGGTCTTCCCCTTAGGTACGAGGACCAAGCGAAAGCATCGTGTGTCTTCTCATCACTTTAGATTTTGTCTAAAGTGTTGGGTTTTTAGCATTTGAATAACATGTGAACTTCTAATCATTCAAACTATAACTTTTCCCTTGACATTTAAATAAAATATTTTTATAACTTTTTTGTGGGTCTTGTTAATTCAGACTTTGAAATAGTCTGTTTTCAGCTATTAGCGCTTGGCGTGAGCTCTAGAAGTAAGGCTCCTTTTTAGAGAAGTGACTGCTCTTCAGAGCCCTCACGGAGAGTGTCCCCACCCTGAAATGCAGGCGCAACACCACGAGCATTTGACAGAGTCCCTGATGTGCTGCTTTTCTCCTGGCAGCACTTCTGTCGAGGCTCTGACTAGCCCCTGCCTGGCTGCGTGCACATCTGGGCCCTGCTCCCTGCCTGGGCAGTAGTTACTCTTGTCCGGCTGTGAATGGCCACTCTCAGCTGGGGGTGGTGGGCGGGTAACGGGCGATGCTGTAAGGCAGTCAGACTGGATTAGGACTCACCCTCTACTTGGTCATCTGCAGGGACCTGACTTCCAACTCAGGTGACATTCACAGGTACTGGGGTTAAGACATCTGGGCACAGTTTGATGCATATTTATGGGGCACCAGTAAGTGCTAGGCACCACCGTTCCTTCCCTGTGCTGGAGGAACAGCAGTGGACGAGGGCTCCGGTCACCGTGGGAGAGACAGTCAGCTGTACCCACACTCATCTAAGAGCAATGGTTAGCACCTGGAGTCACGTGATGAGCGCTGAGCTGCAAACAAACCAGGCTGGAGCAGGAGGGGTGCTCCACACCCTGTTCAGGAGGCGCCCATCCGGCACCCATCCTCACAGCACCTGTCATGTGCACATCCTGAACCTGCTTTACTTACTGAGTGTCCGCCTGGCACTGGGGCCATCCAGCTGAGGGGCACACTGTTTCACTTGGATGGACACGCCCCCAGTCACCACCTGGGCACACTCAATTTTGTGCATGTGCCATATCTTCCCTCTGGAATGTCCTCCCTGCCGCCTGCCACCTGGCAGCTCCTTCCATTGGGTTTGAAGGATGGAAGGCTTCAAGCCTCTGGGGGGCTGCCTCCCTCAGAACTTCTCACCCTTCCCGGCAGGTGTGGAGCTCAGTCAAGCCTCCTCTCCAAGCAGCATTCTCCACCCCGCCCGCCCCCACCAGGGCCAAGAGCTCCTAGTGGCAGAGCCACCTCCTAGGCTGATGTTCCCAGCATCCCAAGCAGTTCTCATAAATGCTCGTCGACTGAATGTGTCTCCATTTGGGTGTCGACTCCAAGGGCAGCAGGTCACAGCTGAGTCTCCAGTGCCCAGAACAGGACCAGGCAAAAGATGCTGTGCTGGGTAAATACCTGTTGCTCAAATCAGCGAATGGGAGAGAGGAAGGCAGCCAAGGTGCGGGGTCTCGTTCCCAGCCCAGGGCTCCTTGTAGCCAGGAGCCCCCGATAGTCAGAATCGGCCTGTGCAATTATATGGGGCCGCTGAAAAACGAATGTCGGGACAGCAACGGCTGAGCTTTGCCGGTGCGCGCGCTTGCCCGGGTCTGCCACCGCCTCGGGCTCCCTCCCGACTCCCCCTTCCCTGAACGCTCGGCCAGGCCTGCGTTCAGGACGCTCTTCTGCAGCCGCCTAGGGGGAGCGGAGCCTCCTCTTAGCGGCCTCAGAGCCGGGCGCCCAGGCAGACACCCAGGCTCCCGGGCAGCTCCTGGGGAGGAGGGCGCGCGATGATCTCTTCTCTCGCCCAGCGCCTCCTGTCCGGGCATCTCAGACAGACAAACAAGCCTTCCCCGGCCCCTCCGCCTACTTCCAGATCCTAGGACCGAGCTTCACGCTTCCCCGCCCCCCAGCCCAACCAGACACACCCAAGGACGAGGACGGACGGACAGACGGACGCGCAGAGAGAGACACGGAGGGACAGCCAGACCCGCGCAGCCGGGGCTCTGCGGCCGGGACGCAGGCGCCCAGGGACGGCCCCGCCCCCCGCCCACTCCCGGGGCCGGCCGGGGGACCCCGGGCTCCCCACCTCCCGGCGACGCCAGTCTGCGCTTCGGGCTGGGCGGGCGCGCCCGCGGGGTGGGGCTGGGCTGCAGCTGGGGCGCGGGGCCGGGCGCGGGGAGCTGGACGGGGCACGCCGGGGACGCTGAAGTCGGGGCGGCCCGGGTCAGCGGGGTGGGGGAACGTGGCAAGCCGGCCGAGTCGGTCATCTTGACCTAGGATAGAAGGGCAGAAAGGGGGAGCGCAGGCGCTGGAGGGTGGCCAGAGAGGGGGGCTGCTTGGCAGAAGCGCGGGGTCAGAGGGGCGGGCAGAAGCCAGGGGCTGTTTGGTCAAGGGCGCCGGGGCCGAGGCAGAGGTCAGGGGCAACAGGCGGGCGGCAAACCCCTCGGAGGGGGGCTAACTGGGTGCGTGAGGGGGTCCCCCATGATGCCCCAGGGTCCAGAGGCGCCGGCCTCGCCCCCGTGGGCCTCGGATTCCAGCGCTCCGGGTCAGGGTCCGGGTCCCGGCGCGCCGGGGCCCGCCGTCTGCCCGCGGCCCCAGCCCCCCGCCCCGGCGGCCCCCGAGGCCCCGGCCCCCCGACGGGGCGCGCGCTGCGCCAGCGTCCCCCAGAAGCTGGCCGAGGCGCTGAGCAGCCAGTACGGGCTGAACGTGTTCGTGGCGGGGCTGCTGCTCCTGCTGGCCTGGGCCGTGCACGCCGCGGGCGTGGGCAAGAGCCTCCTGCTCTGCTTCCTCACGGCGCTCATGCTGCTGCAGCTGCTCTGGATGCTGTGGTACGTGGGGCGCAGCGCCGCGCAGCGCCCCCTCTTCCGCCAGAAGGACACGCAGGCCGGCGCGCGCTGGCTCCGCGGTGAGTGCCCCGCGGTCAGCCCCGGGGCCTGCGCGCTGCGCCCGCGCCTCCTGCGCGTCCCCCGCCCGGGCTCTCCCGACCGTCGCGGTGCGCTGAGGCTCTTCAAGACGCAGGCTCCGCGCCTCCCCCCCCAGGGCTGCCCGAGCGGCGCCGGCTTCCCGGGCTTAGCGAGGCCCTCCGGGGTCCGCCCCAGCTGGTTTCTTTGGATTTAGCCCGCCCCCGTCCGCCCTCCGCCCTCCCGCCCCAGCCTCGGAGGCGTGGGGTCCCTCGCAGCACCTCGTGCGCCCAAGCCCTTGCATGTTCTGTTCCCCGCCCGGAATGCCGCCCCCTCCCTGGCCCAGACCCCCGGCCTCACCCCGGCTTCCCCAGGGGAGTTTTTCTGACGCTCCCACCCCCTCCTTATGGTTCTGACCACTCCCGCCCCCTCCGCCCCCCGCCCCCCACTGTGCCCTGTGCACACTGTGCTTGTGCTTTGCTGTCTCTCCAGCTCGCAGAGTGGGGCCTGGGGAGGCTGGTGATGCTCATGTCTTGGTCCCAGGACCCCCTGGGGACCTGGCGTGAGTGGGTGTCCAGAATGGGTGGAGTGAAGTCATGAATGAGTGCGTGGACACCTTTGGGCGCTGGTGGGGCAGAGGCACTCGCTAGCGCTCCCCCATACAGACTGGGACAGCTTCAAGCTAGGAACCCTCCTACCCCCTCCCCCACCCCAAGACCACAGCTGCAGGTCTGAGGGAGGAGGCAGTGGTGGCCCGACTCTGGGGGCAGCCGCCTGAGGCACCTTCAGGGCCAGGCCGCATGCTCACACCTCACTAGGCTCTGCCTGGGCGCCCAGGGCCTGGGTCTCCACCAGGACGGGCTCTTGCTCCCTCGCAGGACCTGGGGCTCATCCCTTAATCCGCCCACCCTCTGCTCCGCTCTCTGCCCTTCTGGACGGGAATTGCACACTCGGTGCGGCCACGACTGCTTGGTGGGTGCCCACTGCACCTTCACATCCCCACCCCCTTCCCTGTAGGCCTCCCCCAGCGCCACCCCGGCGCCGGGCAGGAGCTGCTCCCCCCACCACCATCAGCCTAGGGCCCGCTGGGTCCGCGCACTGACTAGTCGGATGGGAGCTGGGCTGTCGGGTGAGCCTTCATTTCTTGGACAGGGACTGCCCGGTTTATCTGGCCGTGGGAAAGCCGGACCCGACTTCCGTTTGGCGCAGACTCCTGTCTGGATAGTGGGTGTTTTCAGGAGGCTTGTGGTTTAGTGACCGGAGGGCAGTGAGCCTAGTGCCGCATCCAACAGGCAAGCAAACGGGAATGAAATGCGGAGTTGAGTGGTGGTGTCATTTCCGGAGCCTGCGACGACAGCGGGAGGAACGCGGGCAGGTGTCGCCTGCGGCCAAGTTACATTTGCGCTGCCTTTAGACACCAAGTAGCGATGGCGTGGATGAGAGCACATAGTAGGTGCGCACAAGTCAGGGGGCCTGGACACTCAGCAGTTGCCCCATAGCAACACTGCCTTTCAGACGAGGCCCTGGCCCCGGCCTTCACTTGCCAGTCCCGTCCGCCTTTTCAGTCCCTGCTCCTGGGCAGTAAATCAGACTTCAGCCTCTCGGGAGAGCTGGGAGGTGGGGGTTTGCAAAGCGTTGTCCATCTTGTCAGTGAGCTGAGGTTCCAGAGGCAGGAGACTAGACTCCCTGGAGGATGCCGGGAGCCCACGGTGCTGAGGGCTGCCTCTGTCCCGGCGGCTGCAGCTCTCCCTGGGAGCAGAGCTGGGGAGACAGGTTTGACGTGGCGCTGCCCCAGCTTCTGTGAGTCTGGGAAGTCTGGCGCTCGGGGAAGCGCCTGCCTGGGGAATTCCAGGCACTGCGGTTTCCAGAGAAAGTTTCTGGGGCCTGGGCTGTGCTGCGAGGTAGCTCTTGGAGCAGGAAGCCTTCTGCTCCACCCACGGGTGTCCCTGTGGACCGCAGGGACCTTGACTGCCTTTGCAAAATTCACTGGAAGTGATGGGCCATTCGTCCAGCACCTCTGTCCACCAAGTAGGACTGATTTCTCCTCGAGGAGATGACAGCAGCCTGGCTGGCTCGTGACGTGGAAAATGGTGTTCAACTGTCACCTTCTCAGAGAGTTATTTCCTGACCCCCCATCATCACCCTCCATCCCCTGTGCTGCTTTCCTTTCCTCTGTGCACTGCACACTTCCCGGCATGTCTTGTGTGTTTACTATTTTGTGTCTTCCCCACTAGACTCCCCAAGGACAGATACTTACTTTTGTTGACTTTTTTCTACCCCCAATGCCTGAGCCGTAGCTGGCGCTCAACAAATATTGTGGAATGACTATGCTTTGCATGTCTTCAAACTTCTTTGTCTTTTGCCTGATGAGCGGGCAACATCTTGGCTGGGAATGAGGCTCTTGGACCCCATCTTTCCTTGCAGTGGACCTTGGCTGCCTTCCACAGGCTTCTGGCTTCCCAAGCGGCAGGTGAGAAGCCTGGTGCCAGCTCTCCCTCTGTCCTTCCTGCACACCCCGACTTATGCAAGCTTCTAGGTGTATTTTTTTTTCTCATCCATCTTGTTTGTTCACCCTTAAGCCCTTGGCAGAATGGCCCATGAATTCTAGGAGTCTGCCAAACACTTGTTGTGTAGATAAATAAATGGACGGATGGATGGATACAGGAAGGAGGGACTTCGCATGAGAAGGTGTGTGATGTGTTCATCACAATTCTTGGAATGACGTGAGGGCGCTGCTCCAGATCAGTGGTTCTCCAGGCGGGGACCAAGCAATTCCCACCTGAGAATTTGTCAGAGATACAAATATCCGGGCCCCGGACCTGCTGAGTCAGAAACTCTGGGCATGGAGCCCACCGTCTGTTTCACCAAGTCCTCCGGGTGATTCTGACACTCGCTCAAGTTTGAGAACCACGACTGAGCCCCATCTCATTTTCTAGTTGGGAAAGCTGAGGCTGGGAGCAGCAGGGGGCCTGGTCTGAACCCCCACGTTGCGTCTCGGGCACACTGGACCGGGCGCCCGCTGCCTTGCTCCAGCCCGCGTTCTCGCTGCCCCAGCCAGCGGCGCCGCCTCACCTCGCTCTTTCCCTTTGTGATGGAAACCCAGCGTGCCTCTGTCAAGCCGTTTCAGAGCGCAGGGACTGAGTCTCCATCTTCCTAAGTTTCTGCTTTTATTGTTGTTGTTTTTCCTCCAGCATTAAAAAAACACACAACAAAGTGGCTTGGAGTGGTTTCCACAGGGCTTTGAGCCGCGGCAGCGAGCCAGGCGATGGCGTGACTCTTCACCGAGGCCGCTGTCAGCTTCTAGTCGCCCTGTGTGCGTCCCCTCTGGCCACCCCGGGCTGGTCCCCACCGGCCAGTTTCCTGCGCCTCGTGGGAGAGAAAAGGGGAAGGGCAGCCTCGCTGCCTGCAGAGGCACCGGCTCGAGGGGCCTAGTCTGCGTGCCCTGGGGCCTTCGGCGCCCGCCCCTGGGCTGGTCCTCAGCTGCTTTTGAATGCATCTCGTATTTTCCTTTCCGGAGGCTTGTGTTTGAGGTTTTTGTTTTGCATCTGTCTATTTGCTGGTTTGCTTTTATTTTTCGGTTGCAACTGGGCTGGATACAGCACCCAGGACGCGTCCTTTCTTCTCCCTGCCCAGCCCCAGCCTCTCGGTGCCTCTGCGCGGGCTCCCTGCCCTTCAGGACAGATGCTTTTCTACTCAGAAGCTTTTTAGACCCTCAGAAGCTTTGTGAAAATGGCAGAGAGCCCTCCTGCGAGTGCTCACCCCCTTCTTAAGAGGGCAGGGTTTTAAGATTCAAAAGATGAGATTTTTTTTTTCATAGAAAAATCATAGCTTGATTTTTTTTTTGGTGGGGGAGGGGGGGAGCTTCTAGAGGTCAATTCAGCCAGGCTGCATGGACAGCATATCCCTCGTCGGACCCTGGTACAGCTAACAGGACGCGGCACCCGCCTTCCGGTTCTAGCTCCTCTGGCCACTTGCAGGATGTGTTTTACATGTTCTATGTATGTAGAGTTTACATAGAAATGTGTGCTCTAGGTTTATTTATCTTGAATTGTGGTGAAATACACCTGACAAGACATTTGCCACCTTGGTCGTTCTAAGGGTACAGTTTAATCGTGTTAAACACCTGCACTCTGCTGTGCGGCCAATCTCCAGCGCCCTGTCCTCAGAAGCTCCGTCCCCCTCAAACAGCTCCTCGGTACCCCTTCTCCCCATCACTTTGCTGGCTGTCTCTATGAACCCGACTACTCCGCAGACCTCATGTGAGTGCAGTCGGCGGGGCATGTCGTCTTGTGACGGGTTTCGCTTAGTGTGATGCCTTCAGGGTGCCTCCTGAGTCAGCCTGGTCACGATGTCCTTCCTCCTAGGGTGGGATTCTGTTCCATCGCGCAGGCCACAGTCTGTTTATCCGGTCATGTGCTGGTGGACACTTGATCTGCTCCCACCGTTTGGCTCTTGTGAATAATGCTGTTATGAACGTGGGCGCACAAGTGTCTTGTGTCTCTGCGTTCACTCATGCTGGGGATGGAATTGCTGGAATTTGTGGAAATCGTATTTGTAATGTTTTGAAGGGCTGCCATGCTGGTTTCCATAGCGGCAACACCGTTGTCCACTCCCTCTGGTTGTGCACGGGATTCAGATTTCTCCACACCCTCACCAACATTTGCTCCTTCTTCCTGCCCGCCCTCCTCTCCCTTAATTTATTTTTCATAATAACCATCTTCCTGGATGTCAGGTGACACCCCATGTTTTTGATTTACTTTCCCCTAATGACTAGTGATCTTGAGCATCTTTTAATCTGCCAATTAGCCATTTGTGTATCTTTTTTGTAACAATGTCAATGCAAGGCCATTGCTAATTCTTAAATTGTTTTTTTGTTGTTCCCTAGTGAGAGTTCTTTCTATATGCTGGATACTAGAGCCTTAGAAGATGTATCATTTGTGAATATTCTTTCCCCTTCTGTGGGTTGATAGTACCCTCTGATGCACAATTTTTTTTTTCCCATTTCGATGTGGCCCAACTTACCTATTTTTGCTTTTGTTACTTGGGCTTTTAGAGTCATAGCTAAGAAATTATTACCAAATCTAACATCATAGAGATCTGCCATGTTTTCTTTTAAGAGTTTTATAGTTCTAGGTTTTATGGTTAAGTCTTTGCTTCATGTCAAGGTAATTTTTGCATGTGGAATGAGGCCAGGGTCCAGCTTCATTCTCCTGCATGTGGACATCCAGTTTTCCCAGCACTGTTTGTTGAAAAGACTATTATTTCCTCATTGAATGTTCTTGACACATTGTCAAAAATCGTTTGACCGGAGGTTTTAATATAACTTGTTTTGAAATGACTTCAAGTGAGTATTAACACTTCTGTATTTGCACCTCTTCCCTGCCTCCCGATTTAGGTAGTATCACGTTGTTCGCCGCCATCACCATCATTCTGGGATGTTTTAAAATTGGGTACTTCGTTGGATTTTCTGAATGTTTATCAGCCACAGAAGGAGTTTTCCCTGTCACTCACGCAGTGCATACGCTGTTGCAGGTAAGCCAGGCTGATGCTCATGCCTGGGTGCCTGCTGAGGGTACCCAGGTGTGTGAAAACCTGAAACATCAAGACATCTGTTGGGGGGACAGTCTGAATCCATCTCTGGGGTTCAGTGGTTTAGTTGCCTCCCCTGGGGTGGGACCTGTGCCCCCTAAGCCGTCTGCACAGGGATCCTATGTGGCAAAACTCGTGACAATGTCAGTCAGAAGTTCTGCTAAGCCAGGCTCTGCCGGAAAGGCCTGGGGGACTTTGGTTCCCTGGGAGATTTTTTTCATTCAGCAGTTTGAGTGAGATGTAACCCACAGACCTTGCAATTTGCCCATTCGAAGCATGCAGTTCAGTGGTTAGTATATTCAGAGGGTGGTGCCACTGTGAAAATGGTTGATTTTAGGACATTTTCATCACTTCCAAAAGTAACCCTGTGCCATTACTGTCACTCCTTGATGTCACAGACACATTTTTTTTTTAGATTTATTTATGCATACAAGAACTGGGGTACAGGCCAAAGGTGTGGGGGGGGGTAAGAGGATTCACCAGAGATAGAGTGGGGAGCAGAACAGGCAGATGGACAGAAATACACTGCTAAGGGGAGCAGCGGACAAGTCAGGAGAGGTCTGCCATGCCATGCAGGTAGCTCCCTGGCCGGGGATCAAACTCGTGTTGCAGTGGCTGCGGACAGCTTTATAGGTTGGATCTTAACCCTTTTGCCACCAAGGAGGCCCACAGACACATTTTTGTTTGCTCACTTGTGGATGAAAATCTTTTTGAAATGTATGAGATTATTTTTCTCAGCATTGGCTAACTTGGTGTGGCTAAGAAATGAAAGATACAAACACACACACACACTATATATATATATATATATATATACACACACACACATATTAAATTACATCTATATAATCTAAATATGTAGCTTAGAATCAGAAAACCTCCAGTGCAGCTTCCATCCTTAGCAGAAATCCCCAATAATGGCTGACACAGTTGGACGAGGAGGGTCTTTGGTGGAGGGCGTGGTGTGGGGTGCACACCCGAAGGGGCGCCCGCCTGGGCCTCTGAGTCACACAGTGCTGTTAGCCAGTGTTACCTCAAGAAATACTGCTCTTAAAAAGAACTTAAAAAAAAAAAAAGAAACCTCCACAGAGAAGCTCCTTGAGGATGATGCCGATGAGGTTGGGGCAGCTTGGCTCTGGGGTACAGTAGGCTGAGAACTTTTGGGGAGACTAATTCAAGGGGTCACCTTGCATAAGAGTGTTCTGGACTGAATGTGTCCCCCAAATGTAGCTGTTGGAACCCCCATCCCCACTGCCTCAGAAGGTGGTTGTTGGAACAGCAGGTGCTTGCAGAGGTGATTGGGCAAGCCGGGTGGTCCGGATGGACTCCAGCCCAGTGTGATACCAGGGGTGTCCTTGTAGAAAGAGAGCAGGATGCAGACTCTGTCAGGGGGACAACTATGCCAAGACCCTGGGGAAGGCGGTGTCCGCACCCCAAGGCAAGAAGAAAGCCTTGGGAAACAACCGTTGCCACGGTGATCTAGCACCTGTCACCTCGGAAACAGAATGAACGCCTGTTCCAGCCTGTGGTGCTTTATTATGGAGGTGCCTGCGCCCCAACACAGAGCTAACTGGCTATTTAGCCCAGGGAGTCACATCCCAGGGTGACGAGTCTTGCTCCAGCGGCAACATGGAGAGCCTCGGGGAGACCACAAGGGACTCCCTCTAGTCTGCGTTTTTCACTTAAAGATAATCACACGCTTCTGCGTGTCGTGTGCAGCCAGTGTGGACAATGAGGCGCCGGGGACGTTACCCCAGACCCCTGCAGGGCTGGTCTTAGGATGGGGGCTCACGCCAGTGCCACCCCAGCCAGTAGGCAGGTGGTGCCCCCATCCCGCTCACAGACGGAGGACACAGCAGGGAGGTTCCTGGACCTGCATGAGGCTGGGGGAATCTGGGCTCGTGCTCAGATCTGCTGCCGGCCACCCCCTGCCCCTCCGACCCGGTCAGCCCACCCTGCGTGACCGCTAGTGACAGCCTGGCCAGGGCCCCAGGCGGCGAGCTCTGTCCCCTCAGGGAATGGCGCTGCCACCGGAGACGACAGCAGCCCCTTGCCTTTTGCGGGGGGGGGGGGGACGTCACGGAAGTCCTGACACCCCCTGGGTCCCCAGCAGTTGGACAGCTTCTCAGCGTGTGGGGTCCTGGGGTCTCCCACTGACGCGCCTCTCTCCCCCTCACGCCACTAGGTGTACTTCCTGTGGGGGCACGCCAAGGACGTCATCCAGTCGTTCAAAACCCTGGAAAGGTATGGGCCGCGGGCGCTGGTCTGGCGCGTTGAGGGTGGTGCGGGCGCAGACGGCGAAACATCTGCTCCCCTGGGTCAGCGGCTGGGTGACCGGGCGACTCTGAGCCCCAGCCTGGTGGGGACAGTGGACCCGCTTTCAACCTCTCCCTGGGCGCCCCCTGGAAGTCGGTGATGGGGCTTGTGCTTCCCACCTGCCACCTCAGACACCTCCCCTCCAGGACCTCAGCCTGCGTAGCCGGCTCCCGAGTAGGAACAGGGCACTCTCCGGAGCTCGCGTCCGCCCTTGACCAGTGCTCAGTCCAGCTGGCCTTGTCCAGCTCCCTCCCTCCCTCGGGAGGGAAAGAAGCTACAGGAGGAGGGGTGAATTGCCTCAGGGCCGGGTGTCACTACCCTGCGGGCAGATCCCCCTGCACGCAGGAGGAAGGAAGGGCCGGTGTTTGCTTTATAGACAGATCCCTCTTCACCGGAGCCGCCAGTCAGGGGCAGAGAGTGCCCCGCCAGCACTGACAATGACGCTGATATTTCCAAGATTGATTAATCGGTCACCCCTGGATGGAGCAACTTCAGAAGATGAATGAAACAGAAACCGCTTTCATGAGCCTTGAGCCTTGTTGTGCAAAAAGCATCCGCTTCAAGCAGCAGCCTTTCCCCCTGAATATATAGTTTCCTTCCTCCGGCGCAGGTGGTCCTGTTCCTCTTGCCCTGCTTTTCTTTTTGTGTAACCATGTCCTCCCGTCAGTCTTAGTGAACAGCGTGATGTTTATCCACCGTGCACGTGCCGCCACCACGCTCACCCGCCCGGCACACCGGCATACTAGTCGGCTGCTGCCGGGGTGAGGCGGGGGCTTCACCCACAGAAACCTGTCATCTCTTCACGGTTCTGGGGCTCCAAGTCCAAGATCGAGGTGCCGGGGGGTTGGTTTTGTTTCCCTAGTGGCCTCCCTTCCTGCCTGGCGGGTGGCCGTCTCCCTGCTGCTCCTCCACAGCCTCCCTCTGAGTGTGTGCAGAGAACGAGAGATCTCTGGCGCCTCTTCCCCTGTCTCTGAGCCTCTTTCCTAAAGTGTCAGGGTGTGGGTGAACCAGAGGTTTAGTGTTCTCTCTTCTTTTGTCTGTAGGTCGAAGTGCTTAACATTTTTAAATGGCTTATTACCTCTAGGTTTCAGATTTAGATTTCTCTAGAAAAACTGGAAGACGTGGTCATGTCCAAATGTCTGGGGCAACAAGGGGCTAGCAGTGAATTGCAGTTGTTTGCTCCAGATGGGCCCTAACCCTTCAGTTTGCTACAGTCCCCACCACTCCCTAATGTTGCCTTCACCTGACTTTACTCACTTCACTCACTGCTATTTCCTGCCAGGTCCTGAAGGCTTGGGAACCTGCATCCCCGTCCTGCTGTTTTCTGCTAGTCCTTTGAGCCAATATTCCACTAGCCCCTGCTCTTCGTACACACAGGGCTTTTCTTCTGATCTGAGAATTCCCCTTAGTGGTTTGATTCCTTTTCTTTTCCCAAGGGTGAGGCTTAGAGGAACAATTGTTTCGCAAGCAGTGCTGCAAACGTGCATTGAGGTCAGAAATGGCACACGGGAGCCTGCTCTTTATTGCGGTCTGGGGCTTCGGGATCCGAGCATGAGAAAGGCCCCTGGCGTGAGGAAACCACGTTGGCCCTGCTTTCGTAGGATAATTTCCAGGCCCAGCCAACAGGTGGCTGCCAGCATGCAGGCAGCTCTGGCCGAGAGGAGTCCGCAGCTGCAGTGGGCGTCGGCACCAGCTCCTCAGGTTCAAGGGGCCGGGGATTGGACAAGGCCCCAAGGGCCAGGACAGAGGAGAAAGGGGAGCTGTGTGCATTATGGGGGAAAGAAAAGCGGCCAGAATGAAGCAAACAGCATTGTCCGCCTTTGTCAAAGGCGCTGTACAATGCCGCCCAGATGCTGCAGGGAGGCTGGCCGCAGACCGACAGCAGCCGGGCGAGCAGATGGGCAAACACCTGCCCCTGGAGTCTGGTTCCTTCTCCAGCTGTGCCCGGGCGTTATGCAGCTGCCGGAGGAAGCCAGGGTCAGACAGGAGAGACCTTGCCTGTGGCTGCCCGTGGGAGCCCTGGGGGGTCAGCTGGGGTTAAGCTGTAGAGGAGGGACAGGGGCGGGGCTGAGGACTCAGTTGTGCCCTGTCTCCTGTGGGCAGATCGTGGGCAAGCACATTCTTGATTAGTTAAGGGGGAGGGGCCGGCACGCTGCCTCTGGGAAGTTCTTAGGAACCGTCTCCCAGGTCACCAGAATTTGCTTTACCTTTGACGTGTAAGGCACATGGTCAAGTGAGCTGAAGCCACCAGTGTGACCCATCCTAAACCTGCAGGCCTGGGAAGACTCTGGAGGTTTGGAAGCAGTCGGTGACCCACGTTCCCCACAGCTCCCTCTGCTCTCCCGGTCCAGTATCCACCGTCCACTTCTCCCCCTCAGTCTCCCGCAGGCGGCAGGTGGCCTGAAGCAAAGGCAGGCCTCGAGTCAGCCTAGGAGAGCCGGCTGCTTGCTGAGTTTTCAAAACCTAATGTGGCTCCTCACTCTGTGTGACCCTGGATTAGTTCCTGACCCTCTGAGGGACTCCAGAGTGTAGCAATGTCATCGCAAAGCAGCTCTTTCTATGTTTCCACTCTGCCATTCAGTGGGTCGGGGTTTCATTCCGGGCTGGTTGACGCGTGGTCGTAAGGGAGCTGCCACAACTCCAGCCTCCATCCGTGTATCCAAGTCTGGAAGGAAGGGCAGGGGACAGTGAATAGGCGCTTTTCATTCTCATCGCTTTCGTCAAGAAAACAAAACCTTTTCCGTGGTGCCAGCAGACTCTCCCCCACCCACCCACCCACTCCCCCACCCCGTGCCTGGTTGGAAGGGAAGCCAGACGGCAATTCTCTGGCTTGCTTCCGTGGCTTTAGAAGTCAGTGACGATGCGGAGGGGGTGGATGTGACCAGTGGGTTGGCCAGCCCACCATAGGGTGCACCCAACTCTCCAGATTTCACCTGTCCCTCACTCTTCTCTCCTCTTCCCTCCTGGAAGAAATGATTTGGGGCAGGTGGGTTACCTGCTTTCAGTCAATTTCCATTTCGGTGTGCCTGCTCCCAAGACCCAGTTTCTTTTAGTCCTGTAGACAAAGAGTCGAGTACTGGCAGGTTCCAGGTTAAGGCAGAATGCCAAGATCGTGGTTTTGGATGGTCCTGTGGAAATGCCCCTCCCAGCCCAACAGGGCACCCACTCAGAGCCAGAGTCACGGCTCAGCAGGCGGACAGAGTGTGTATGCGTGTGTGTGTGCCCGTGTGTGGTGCGTGTGCACATGCCCGCTGTGTCTAGCACCCCATAGGGCTTAGCGCTTCCAGGACTGCTCCAGGACCCAGCCCTTATGTTTTCCAGGTTTGGGGTGATCCACTCGGTCTTCACCAACCTGCTTCTGTGGGCCAATAGTGTCCTGAACGAGTCGAAGCACCAGCTCAACGAACACAAGGAGCGACTCATCACGCTGGGCTTTGGGAACATAACCATCGGTGAGTGCGGGGCCGTCTGCTGGGAGTCGCAGCAGCTTGCGCCTGCAGAGACCGGCGTGTTCAGAATGGTGGAGGGGCAGGCCCCAGGAACTGCGGGGGCCCCAACCCCACCCCGGTGGACAGTCCTCTGTTGTCGAACCTCTGCAGCCTCCACGCCTCTTGTCGGGCTGTCTCAGCAGGGCGTGCGGAGCGTGATGGAGGGTTCCCCAGTGAGTCCGGACGGGACCCGCCCAAAGGCTGTCGTCCAATCGCCATGGCTCATGGCCACTTTGGCTGGGAATGAGGCCTTTGTTTACCCCTGTGGAAGATTGGCAGCTGCTTCTGAGGGTGCTTTTGAGGAAGCCTCTATTCCCAGTTCTTTCTATGAAAGCATAGCTTTAAAAAATCCATAGAAATCTAATGATGGGTTGTGAGTCATGGTTTTAGTTCATTTGGGACTTTTATTGAACTCTACTAGGCTTATAATATTGGCCATGTTTGTTCCCCTGGGTCGCTATTTGAGATCCTGTAGTACTGATATTTCTATTTTCTTCCAAAATCCTTCAGTGCTTGTGATCTCTCATTCCATGCCAGAGCACTGGGCTGAGAGGCACGGCGAGGCAGAGGCGAGTGCACATTTCTGGGCCGGGATCCCCAGGCTTGGGGCTTGCTCCTCCCTCATAGAAGCCGTGTGACCTCGGGCAGCCAGTCCACACCCTGGGCCTCCCTTTTCTCGTTTGAAAAGTAAAGGGAGCTGAGCCATGAGTCCCCCTCACCCCCATTTTAGTGGACAAGCATCTCTGTTAGCTCTAGACCCCCGGCCAGTCACAGAGAGCGATTTTCCCCACTACGGGGGTGGGGATGACAAAATGAAAAACGCCTGCTGTATTTCTCCACCGTCTCCACCCAGCTAGCAGCCCACCCTTGGGAAGGTCCTTTCCTTTGGGGGCTTTCATTTCCTCATTAGCCTCAACAACAGTCACAGCAGGGCCTCCCTGGTGGCGCAGCGGGTCAAGCACAGCTCTGTGAAGCTGTCTGCAGCCTCTGCAGCACTGGTTCGATTCCCGGCTGGCCAGGGAGATTCCCACATGGCACAGCAGACCTCTCCTGCCTCACCCGCTGCTCCCCTCAGCAGTGTATTTCTTCAGTCTGCCTGTTCTGTTCCCCTCTCTGTCTCTGGTGAATCCTCTCACCACTGCACCTCTGGCCTGTACCCCAGCTCTTGTATAAATAATAATTCTTTAAAAAAAAAAAAAGTCACAGCAATGACAGCAATATCAAAGAAGTCTTAAAAGATTGTTTTGCTGAGTGCCTTACACTGTTCTAGGCACGTCACAAGGTTCTTTTTTGTCTTGCCTCAACGCCTCGAGGCAGCAACGTGGACCATTGTTATTGTAACATTTTTTCACATCATCAAAGCATACAGCTGATAGTCTATTGCATGGATGTACTAAAATTTGTTTAATTTCTAAATGTTTGCACACTGAGGCGGTATCTCCCTGCCTCCCTCCCTCCTCTTCCCCCCCCCTCTTGCTCGCTCGCTCGCTTGCTCGCCCACTCTTGTGTGCACATACACAAACACACATGCAATTTTACCTAATACTTTGATTACCTTTTGACTTGCCCTTTAAAATAGACAGGGATGGGCCTCCCCGGTGGCGCAGCGGTTGAGCGCTGGGTTGCGAAGCTGCCCGCGGCCTCTGCGGCTGCTCCCCGGCCACCGGAGGAGGGTCCCACATGGCACGCAGACCTCTCCTGCCGCCCGCTGCTCCCCTCAGCAGTGTGCTTCGGTCCTTCTGCCTGCTCTGCTCCCCGCTCTGGCTCTGGTGAATTCTCTCACCCTCCTGCGCTTCTGACTGTACCCAGTGCTTGTATAAATAAACAAACAAACAAACAAACAAAAACATGCCTCTATAAAATAGACAGGGATTGTAGGTCATCTTTAAGGCTCTGCTCCATAGTTCATTATTTATCTAGAGCATTTTCTCTCCTTGCTGTGGAAGGTGCTTTATGTCACCGCCAGTGGCTCCCAGAGGCGTGTCCCGCCTGAGGTGCCTGAATCCCCCCACACTCGTCACAACAGATATTCTCAGGAAGAAAACCTTTGCAAACAGAAAGATTTTTTCCCCTCACAAAGTTATTTTTAAAAAATTAACTTGGAAATCATACATGTAAATCATAGTCACAGAAAATTTCGGGAGTCAGGGAAACACAATCTCGGTGAGCGAACACGTGTGTCCCCACGTGGGGCTGGGGCCTGTGTAGCCACAGCAAAGCCGGAGTAAAAAGACCTGATGGAAGTTTCTTTTCATGAAAAAGGAGAGGAGAGTCCCATGCCTTTCCCCCAGAACAGCTATTTGAACATTTCAGTTTGTGTTCCTCTGGGTTTCTTCTGCTCCCATCTGCCCATCAGCTCTATGTCTGTAACGTGCAAAATGGACTCAGACTCTCTCCTCCCTGGCCGGTTGCTTTTGTTCAACAATAGCCTGTGAACATCCTTACGGCTGGTAAGTCAGTTTCTGCCCTGGCATTTATAATGACTGCAGCGCAGCGGGTGAAACCTGGTCCGCGTGGCCGGTTCTCCCTTCACACCTTCATGGCTGTCCATTTAGCCAGCAGTCGTGACGACAAGCGCGAGCAGCCGCGCTTTAAAGCTTTTGATCCAGCAGGTAAACCCAAGCTGACTCCAGAGAGAGACTACGTCCCTGGGCTTGCCGCTCCCAACCTCCTAACGCCCCCGTGCTCTGCTGTCTCCCCTAGTTCTGGATGACCACACGCCTCCGTGCAACTGCACCCCCCCGACGCTCTGCTCCGCCATCTCCCACGGGATCTACTACCTCTACCCCTTCAACATAGAGTACCAGATCCTCGCCTCCACCATGCTCTATGTCCTGTGGAAGAACATCGGGCGCAAGGTGGACAGCCACCAGCCCCCCAAGATGCAGCTCAAGTTCCACGGGGTTGTGGTGGGCTCGGCGCTGGGCCTGACCGTGCTGGCCGCCACCATCGGGGTGGTGGTGGTGTATCTGGTTCAGATCGGCCGCTCCAAGACCAGGAGCGAGTCGGCGCTCACCATGTTCTACCTGTACGCCATCGCCTTGCTGGCGCTCATGGGGGCCGCGGGGCTGCTGGGAATCTGCATTTACAGGATAGACGAGAAATCCCTCGACGAGTCCAAAAACCCGGCCCGCAAACTGGACACCGAGCTCCTGGTGGGCACCGCCTCCGGCTCCTGGCTCATCTCCTGGGGCTCCCTCCTGGCCATCTTCTGTGCCGAGGCCTGCCCCCCGTACACCTGGTACAACCTGCCCTACTCCATCCTGGTGATTGTCGAGAAATACATCCAGAACGTCTTCATCATCGAGTCCACGCACCGGGAGCCCGAGAAGCTCCGCCAGGACATCAGGACCCTGCGGGTGGTCACAGTCTGCAATGGCGCATCATCCCCCGCGCCCTCCCGCCCCAAGGGCGGGGCAGTGGCCCAGGACACGGTCCCCTGGGACAGCCGGGTGCCGCTCGCGGGCCGTGGGAATCTGTGTCTGAGGGAAGGTGGCGGCGAAGAAGAGGAGGAGAGGGCCAGGGAAGGGGCCCCAGGCCCAGCCTGCCACCCCCGGTTCCTCCGGGGCAACACCAAGAGAACAGTCTTGAGGAATATTGCAGCCTTTTTGTTCCTCTGTAATATCTCGGTAAACGGCATCGTGTTATTTATTTTTTAAAAAATAATCAGTGCATCGGTTTTCCCTGCCTTCTTTCCAGTTAGGAGTGGAGGCAGCTTGTAACCAAAGTAGTTTCAGCGTAAGGTTAAAAATGAGGATGGAGCGTAGGCTTATGTGCTAAGACCCATTTTCCTGCTGTGCACCGGGGCGGGGGCGGTGGGGCGCTGGGAGCTAAAGATGAAAGGCCACAATTTCTAGCTCCCTCTTCAAAATGGTCACAGTGCGCAGGGCAGAGGGACAAAGAAAAATCATAATACGAGGAGCATGACAAGTGCTGGGACAGGGTATGTGAGCCAGGTAGAGGGAGCCTGGGTCCAGGACTCTAATGGGTAGGGGGTGCATGGGGTGAGGCCACATCTCAATTCAGAGTATTTTTTGGTTGCAGATAATAGAAAGTTTGACCTGCAGTGTCTTCCATCTTAAAGGCATTTAATTATCTTGCAAGAATTCTAGAGGTTGGCTGCTTGGGCTGGTCTGGCAGCTGAATCTGATTATCAAGGGTCCAGGTGCTCTTCAACTTTCCTCTTGACCCTGCTTGGTGTGGAGCGTGTCTCCTCATGGTCAGAAGATGGCTGCAGTAGCGCCAGGCATCACATCTGGGTTCAACAGGAAAAAGTGGAGGTGGGGTGGGGAGAGGGCTGGTAATGTCTCTCACATGGCCACCCTAGCAGCAAGGGAGGCTGGGAAAGTGGGTGTTTGGCTTTTGAGCCTCTGGGATGGAAGGTATCAAGAGAGAAAAAGGCGCAGTCAGTTATCCAATATTCTCTGCTCCCAGCATCAAGGAATGGCTGGAAGCTCACCTAGTGGTCAAGCCAAGGAAAAGGGTTTGGGGCAGAGGCACACAACATGCAAAGCCCCACAGTGCAGTTGGGGAGCACCACGTAGTGCAGCGTGAATCCCAGGCATATCAAGCAGAGCAGCAATGTGGGAAGAGGGTTGAGGGTCTGGCTAGCTGGATCTAGCTGGAGTCAGACTTGGCCGAGTCTGGTCGTTGTGTTGGGTACAGTTGTGGACCCTCGAAGGCGGGTGTGTGGGAGCGATCCCTTAGCAGCGGTGGGAAGCCTGGAGGGGAGGACAGGCCAGAGGCGGGGAGACCAGAACAGAGGCCCCTGCAGCCCTCAGGTAGGAAATGATGGGCGTGTGCACCTGGGCAGTGTCGGTGGGGGTGGGGGGATTTGTGTGTTGGTGGGATTTGTTTCCAGACACAGAAAGAAGGGGCTTGGTAAGATGACTCCACGCAGGCCTTCGCAGAGACTGGGGCTGGGGGGGCCCCAGCCAAGTCTGCACTGCAGCCTTGAGAGCAGCCTCACCTCCCTGCCTTTCCCCATCAGTCCATTGGCTGGAGCTCCACCCCCCATATTTCTGTGGGTGCAGCCCACCCAGGAGCTGCTGCTTTTGATTTCACCCTAAGGCCCCCAAATGGGGAGGCCACATCTCTGCCACTACGTCTGGTAGCTTTGGGTCACCGGGACCTCTGTCCCCTGCCAGGTCAGCTCGGGAGAAATTTGAAGGAAGAAGGGCCCAGAAGGTTTGATTTGGTCCAGGGGCCTCTTCTTTCATCTCGGTGGTTTAAGGAGCTCCCGCTGAAGGCAGCCAGAAGATGGACCTTGCGGAGTGGGAGACTCAGGATGCCGGGAGCCAGCTCCGGGGCAGCCTAGGAAGGCTGCACTGACTCCACGTCGGGCACAGGCCTCCGGGGAGCAGGGTCTGTTTGCAGGACCAGCCTGGGACAGAGGCTGATGCTGGCGGCTGGTGTGCCTGTCCGCGGGGGAAGCCTCCGGCCGTGGAGTGGACGGGAGTGGTGGATGCGCGCAGGGTGGGCTTGCTGTTGGCTTGGGTAGACGGAGAGTCCGGAGCCCTCAGTGGATTTTTACAGGTCTTTGATGCCCTCAGGGAACCAGGTGCACAGCACGCCAGGCGGACAGCCTGGCATGAAAGGCAGCAGGCAGTGGGGCTGGGAGGCAGGCAGGCGACCTGGGCACAGGTGTGAGCACTTGCACATGTGCACCCCGCGCGCTCTGGGCCCAGGTGTCCACGATCACAGGCGTGTGTGCCCCTCGCTCATGCTCCTCACCTGGTCACCCACGCCAGCGGCGGGAGGCACAAAAAAGCCTGATCCTTCATTTACCCCACAACGAGACAGGGTGGTGGGCGTGTGAGGGGTGGAGGTAGGGTGCCTGGGAGCACTGGGGGGCGGCACTGGAGTCAAGAAGGGCTTTCTGTGTGTGGCGGGGGAAGGGCCAGTGGGGGTGGGCGATGGGCAGAGCTGCCAGCCTGGGGAGGCAGGGTGCGGAGCAGGCCTGCTGGCTGGCTGAGCTGCTGGAGCAGGAAGGGTGCCCACGTGGCTAGAACTCGGGAGACAAGGGGAGACAAGGGGGGGGGTCTGAGCACAGGCCTGAGAAGCCACAAGCCAGGACTTCCTCCCGACGGGGCGGGAAGCCACAGAGGCCCTCACGCCTGGAGGGGGAGTTGGGATCTGGCTCTCGGGTTCTGACTTTTACTCTCGGGTGCGGGACAGAAGAGCGGCCAGCCTCCCCTTGCTGAGCGTGCCGCGCCAGTGTGCCGCACCTCTCACGGCTGCGCAGCCGTGGCCAGCCCGGCACCTGCAGAGCCCAGCCCCCCGGCCGCCCTCCTCTCTCCTGGGGGCTCCGTGGCTCCGGCCGCGGCTGTGCCTGGTGTCCGAGGGCCAGGCAGCCGTTGTCTGTGGCTGATGTCACTCGTCATGCCCGCGCGGGGCGGGAAGTCTCGGGCTCTGGCTCCAGCCCCGGCCTGGGGGTGATGCTCCTTATGGGGCCGGCGCAGGGCACGTCAGCCTCCCGGGCGCGTGCTCCTCTCCCGGAGCGGGGCCTGGGTTGTAGCTCTAAGCTGAAGGGAGCAAGAGAAGACCTAGAACTCGCCCGCCCAGACCCAGGCCTGGCCTGCAAGCCCAATGTTGGTCTGCAGAGGCGGCTGTGGTGCAGGGTGACCTCCACTGGGGCGAGGCTGGGGCTGTGGGAACGTGCAGGGAGATCCTGCCCACACTGGTTAGATCAAGGAGGGCTTCCTGGAAGAGGTCATGTCTCAGGACTTGGTGAACAGGAGCGCTTGACAGCAGAAGGAAGGCAGGGAGTCCCTGAGAGGCAGCAACAGGAGGGCAGCCCTGAAGCCTGGGGAGTGGTGGGCACATGGGGGCTGAGGGGCACTGGAGCGCAGGGCAGGAGGAGGCACTGGTGAGGGACCAGCAACATGACAGGTCAGATGAAGGGTTTGTAAAGATCCCTCCACAACCTTGGGACTGTGGGTGGGGGGGTGAAGGCTCCCTCTGGAGGGGGTGCTTTGCAGCTGTTTGGGTGGGGGCTGCAGAGATGGACAGAACCGGCTGGGTTTGAGAGCATTCAGGCAGGAGGGGGCAGAGGCAGAGAGGAGGGGAGGCTGAGTGGGCTGTGCCACTGTCGCAGGTGTGACTCAGTCTCCCCGAGTCCAGGCAGCGCCAGGGTGTGTGGGGCGGCTTGCAGGGTTCTAACAGCTCCCCCCACAACGGCCTTCTCTTCTCTTGCAGCTTTGGATACCTCCTGCCTTCGGCTGCCGCCCCGAGTATGACAACGGGTTGGAGGAGATTGTCTTTGGCTTTGAACCCTGGATAATCGTGGTCAACCTGGCCATGCCTTTCTCTATTTTCTACCGAATGCATGCAGCTGCCTCCCTTTTTGAGGTCTATTGTAAGATCTAGCCTGGCTCCACATGAAAGACACGGAGGGAGAGCGTGAGGATCCTTTGGTGCCACCTGGGCACAGCCAGGCTGGGTAAACACCGGCCTGCACGCTGGTGAGGGCCCTTTGTCCGTGGTCATTGTTGCTCATCGTGCCGGATGAAGGTAAACACGGTCTGGCCAGGTCGATGGGGGCTGAAGTCTGTCCTGGGCTCGTTCATTCTCATCCAGCCCAGAGGAAAGAATCTGATCCCAGGCTGGAAAAAAAACTGGCCCAGAGTGTTTTTCACGGAAACCGTTTTCTGTCCCACGTTCCAGGCTGCGCACAGCAGCCCCCTGACCATTCCTGCAGCAGCCCCCTGACCATTCCTGCAGCAGCCCCCTGACCATTCCTGCAGCAGCCCCCTTGAGTTGACCCGTCCTGCCTCTGATCCATGCAGATCTGATCCCATTTTGTTTATCCTATACTTGGTGACTCTTTAATTTCTGGAGCAAAGTTATTTTTATTTTCTGGAGATGCAAGTGTGTGTACAGATCAATATAACGACATTTCTTTCCTGCTATTTGGGCACCTTTTGGGTTGTGATTTTTTTTTTTAAGTTTTCTAAAAATGAATTACCATTCCTGCCCTCACCATAAATGTAGACAGATTTATAGACAAATTGGACCTTTCAGAAGAGTGGAGAGAGCGCGTTGGCCCAGCCTGCTGTTGTTAACCCACGGTTGCTCCCTCGCGCCGGGTGTGCTGCTTTTAGCCGCACAGGTTCTTTCTGTGGCTGCCAAGACCCTGGCCACCGACGACAGGACATCAATACCTGTAAGCCCCCCCCGCTCCTTACAGACTCTGCTAATCTCACTGGAATACTGTGCACTACAGGCTGTCGAGTGAACGGACCATCATTCCCTTAGATTCCTGCTGTCGGTTTTAGAACATTTGTAACTTTGTTTTTTAGGTGACGTTGCCGTGATCCGCCCTGCTTGTAAAGCACGCCCTATATCTAGAGTGGCTTCTGGGGGACAGGCACGGAGAATCAGGGTGCCTACCCCAAGCATCAGAAATATTTTAAAGCCTCGGAAGGGAGGTTGTTGTTTGTGAAGGGGTGTGTTTCCCACTATTATTTTAAAATCATAATAAAATCAGTTTACTTACTATAAATGCTAATGCGATTATCTTTTTCACTTGAGTGTCTCTTTTTTGAAAGCCTCAGCCATGGGACATTAAGAAGCACACGATTTTTTTTACATGACTAAAATACTTTAGGAAAAAACCCTAAAAAACAGGGAGAGACTAAATGCAAAGTAGGGCGTCAACATGCGCCAGGGTCCTCTGCTCTGAGCTCTCTCGGCCCCCAGGACACTCGAGACAGGTGTGGAGACACACTGGGGTGTGGTGACTGGAGGGCGCCCCTGCTGATTGTCCCACAGTGCTGGGTCATGCAGCCCCAAACGTTGATAGTGTTGATGCTGAGAAACCCACCTAGAAGTAATTGCTGTTAATTTTTTACACGTGTGTGCACGTGCAGGGGCGGGATTGTTTTATACCGAACTTTCAGGTAATTTGTTTTTTCCCTCTTAATACACCAGTATGCTGCTTAATTATTTTAGGGTCCCCTGCATTGACTCTCACTTCAGTATGAATAAGAACCTTCTGTGGTGCTTGTTAGAATTCCTACCCTGCCCCCCTGAAGTCTAGCTTCGGCTGCATTGGAGTGAGGCCCAGGTGATGCCAAGTCCCTTCCAGAAGCTTCTCTGCAGGAGTCCAGGGACCTCAAGTCTAGACTCCTGAACAACATCTGACATTTAGAGACATCGCAGTGGTTTTCCTTTCTCTCCCCCACTGCCGCCCCCCATTATAAACGACTCCACAGCAAGCATCTTGGATACTGAGTCTTGCATACAGTGACAAGCTCCCTGCATCGATGACCGCCTGAGCTGGTTTCCCCACAGATTCCATTTGGGTTGACGTGAACCCCTGTTCTGCACAGAGCAGACCGGCCGGAGGGCCTCAGTGGCTGGGCATGAATGGAGGTCGCCTCTTGGCCATGCTCACAGCGCTAGTAAGTTGCAGCAGGTGGACAGTGACGCCTGTTAAATCCAAGGCCTTTTTCTCTCTCAGCCATATCATTTTTTTTAAAAACAGGGTACACATATTATTAGTGAACCAAATACGTATCATTAGGGGAATGCCTGGAATTCTGCACTTTCTCGCAAAGCAATAACTGATAGCAATAGTGTGGGGTAGGTAAAAGGTATCAGGCTTTTCTGCCCTCCCGCCATTAGGATAGATGAGGGAACCCTGTGGTCCTGAATGCACGCCTGATGGCGGGTACTTGAAGTGGGTGCACCTGGGTTGAGAGACTGGACTTTTAAGGGCGGCGTCACGGGGACACC
This sequence comes from Talpa europaea, assembly GCF_964194135.1. Taxonomy (NCBI): domain Eukaryota; kingdom Metazoa; phylum Chordata; class Mammalia; order Eulipotyphla; family Talpidae; genus Talpa; species Talpa europaea. Next base: position 140,925,085 of record NC_140071.1, on the reverse strand, counting down.
AGCAGCAGCAGAAGCCGAGAAGCCAAAAGAGAAGCCGAGAGAGAAGTAAGAGAAGCCGAGAGAGAAGTAAGAGAAGCAGAAGCTGAGAGAAAGCTGGAGAGCCCAGAGTGAAGACCTGCTGGGGGCTGGGAGGCCTGCCAGCCTCCCGGCCCCCAGTACCCCTGCCTGCCATATGCCTGGTGAACCCCAATAAAAGACCTGCAAAACCACTGAGGACTCTGACTCCTCCTTTACCCGGTCTGCATGGGATCCTAGAAAACCTGCTCAGTGCCCTCTCCTGCTCTTTACAAATAGCCTCATCATCTTAAAAAGAAAGTCAATTCGGGGGGCCTCCCCGGTGTTGCAGCGGGTTGAGTGCCATGCTGTGAAGCTGTCCGCAGCCTCTGCAGCGTGGGTTCAATTCCTGGCCTGCCAGGTTGATTCCCACATGGTGCCACAGACCTCTCCTGCCTCGCCCGCTGCTCCCCTCAGCAGTGTCTTCGGTCCGTCTGCCTGTTCTGCTCCCCGCTCTGTCTCTGGTGAATTCTCTCACCCTCCCGCGCCTCTGACCTGTACCCCAGTACCTGTACCCCAGTTCTTATATAAATAAACAAATAAATAAATAAGTAAAAATCTTTAAAATTAAAGGGCAGATCCAGGGCCTCCCTGGTGGTGCAAGGGGTTAAGACACAGCCTATGAAGCTGTCCGCAGCCTCTGCAGCACGAGTTTGATTCCCGGTAAATCCTCTCACCCCCCCCACCTCTGGCCTGTACCCCAGTTCTTGTGTGCATAAATAAATAAATCTTACAAAAAAGAAAAGAATGTCAATTCAGTAAGATCTTCCACCTGGAGGGAGGTGGCTGTGGAGCACATGACCAGCAGGGGCGCAGGCGCCTTTCCTTCCAAGTGCGCCTCACCTGCGCTTTCAGGTCAGAGTGAGGGGGGGCGGCCTGATGGCCCACAACAGCGGACCCTATAGAGAGCATCAGAGGGGGCTGTGGCCACCCCAGGAGGGGGCTGGGAGGAGTCTGAGTCTCAAGCGAAGCTGAGCATGAGTTGCTTTGACAAGTTGTCCCTCCTCCTCCAGTTCTACTCCCTCCCCCTCCACGGTGTCCCTGTCCCTGTCAAGAGGCTGTCGAGAAACGGGGGGTTTGGGAGTGTTCCCCTGTGAGGAGCATCCACAGCCTAACCTGGGCAGGGTGGGCACTTCCGTGGGGTCTGATGGGGGAATGGCCAGGATGTTAGCCCCCTTAAAATCAACCGCAGGGGATGCCGGAGGTGGAGGTGGTGGGGAGCTGGTGAGTGCAGTGTGTCATGCTTAAAAAGGGCAATTCCAGCGTGGTGTCTGAGCCGCATTAATAACACGAGAGACCCTGACACCCCACACCGACTGTAACGCTGTTGTCTAAAGACAAACGGAGTTGCATCACCTGCTGAGAAGCCTTCTGTGACTTCACACTGCTTCCGGGGGAATGCGTGTGCTCTGGGCTTGTGGGGCTTCTGCTACCTCCTCTTCTCATGCTCTCCTGGCCCCCGCCTGCACTGCAGCTACACACATCCATCCCCCCATGTCCTTGAATGCCCCAAACTCTCCCACTCCCCAGGACCTTTGCACATGCCACTCTTTCTCAGGAGCAGGCTTCTGTGGCAGAGAAGTGGACCATCTCTTTCTCGTGCTTCAGGTTGTACAGAGAGGACCCTCCACAGTGAGGTGTGCCCTGGTCACCTCCCTAAACAGGGCCCTGCTGTACCTCACCATGACACCCTGGCCATGAGCAGTTAACTCATTTGTTGGAGCTTGTCTCTCAGGGATGACTGCCTCGGGCGGTTGGGACTGACCTCACTACATGGGTTCATCACACATGTGAGATCCTCAAAGTGCCACCCTACCCAAGTAGGGGTGCTGGGAACACTGAGGGGGCTCATGACTGACAGGTGTTTGCTGGCATAGTTTAGACCTTGGGAGAGGTTCTGCACCTGCTTCTAGAACATACCCAGCCCTCCACCTGCCTTTTCACAAGTCCTGCCATTTATTTAAATGACTCCAAGTGTTTAACTGTATCATAAGTTTAACTTGCAAACAAACTACAACCAAATTTGAGTACATCTCAGGCACCAGCAGCCATTCTTTCATGGAAAAATAGACATTAGTTAAAAGATCTACTGGAAAAGACAAAGAGATGACACAGAAGTTATGAATGATACCATTTTGATAAAAGCCAACGAGTGTTATAGGTTTCTCAGCAAAATGTTTGGAGCAGATTTGCTGGAATGATCATTGGACCTTCGTGGTGAACTTAAAGTAGTAGAGACACAAGTTGATTCTCAACTGTCAACACCTGGAACTTAAATAATGACATAATGCAATGTTACTTCAACAGAAAAAAGAAAAGAAATAAGAAAAACCTCTTTGGAAACTATAAAACCCCTCAGTGGTCAGGATGAGATGGTGAAGATGATGCTGATGGAGCTGCTAATCTCACCGCCGGGGTCAATCCTCCCGCAGGTCTGCCCCACCCGCTTTCAGGCACAAGATGGCGCTGTCAGCCCGCTTGTTAACAGAGTCTGGAAGAAGGCGTAGGATGCGGCCCCTCTGCTGGCTAGGGCTGGTGGGGGGAGGAGGGGCAGCTCCCCCTGAGGTGCAGTGGGGACTGCCCTCCAAGCTCAGATAGGGGAGAACCAGCAACCAGCCTTCTCTCTGGGGCAGCTGGAAGTGGAGCTGGAATGTTTCTGGAACACCTGTCGAGTGAGTGGTCTAAACCAAGCAGAGCAAACCTACTCTCCCTTCGCTGGAGATTGGTCTAGACCAGGAGATGGCTAACGATGCTGAGCTCAGAGGGTTTTTACATTTTTGAAAGGTTGTAACACACACACACACACACACACACACACACAGCCAAAAGTATACAGTGGAAAATGCTTGCTGCCCTTGGTCTTGACAATGAGAGGCCAGGTAGGGGGTTCTGGTGGATAGCCCTGGAAGAATCCTGATCCTCAATAAGAAAGAGATGAGAGAAGGTGTGACCGGTTGCTGCCTGAATGTGGTTGTTGGAGGAAGTCAAGCCTGGAGCTGACGCAGCTAATTTGCGACCATGAGGCCAACAGTTCAAGAATATTATGAGGAAGGAGAGGAGGCTGAGTTCTTGAAAACACCTCTGTAAGATTCTGGAGCCTCCTTTTTCTAGATGCCTGTTTTGGGAAATGACCCAACGTTGTTGTTTAAGGAGTTGCAGGCAGCAAGCTTTTTCTGCAGAGGGCCAGATCGGAGAGACATTAGGCTTTGTGGGCCGCTACTGTTGCAACTACCCAATTCTGCCATTCCATCTAAAAGCAGCCACAGGTGATACATAAGTGCATGCCTGTGGCCCGTGTGCCAATAAAACTTTATTTACTAAAATAGACAGTGGGCAGGGTCTGGCCCAGGGAGCTGGGGCTTGCTGCCCTCTGCAGGTTGTTGGGTGTTCTGTCACTTGCAGCTGCCCCATCCTGCTGGACCTCCCTGGCCTCCCTTGAGTTTTGTAGGCTCATCATCTTCTTCTGGGTCATTTGGTTTTGGGGATTCCAGGGGACCGTGCTGGATCCTCCTTTTTGCCTTCTCAGTGCTCTCTTTCCCCTATGAGTAGGGGTGCTTTGAGCCATGCCAATAGCTGGTTCTCCTCCAGATTTTTAGCGAGTGATGATTCCTGTTTAAATCATGTTTCTGTTGTGGCTGCAAGCTATGACCTTCCAACTGTCAGCCCGGGACGCTTATTAGCTGGTGTTTTATTGTAAGGCAGCTCCTCCCTCCCACCCGCCCTTTCTCATTTATGACTGTAATCCACGGTTATTACGATTGATTTGGACGCTAAGCGGCCCCACATGGGGCATGGGAGTCCTCAGGTTATTTCTCATCTTTCTTTGAACCATTTCTTGCTTCCTGGCACCCAAGAGATTCCAGGCCTGTCTGTGTTTCCCTGTTCCTGCTCTGCTGTGGCCATTTCTCTGAGACACTTGAGTCCTTCTGGTGAAGGATGGTATTTATTAACCAAGATCTGGGTGTGCTGTGCAATTGCGCATCAGATGGAGGGAGAGAGGACACCCAGATGGGGATCTGTAGGAAGCACTGGCCACCATTCCGGCAAATAGCGACAAGGCCCTGAATTGAAGGGTACAGATGCGGGTACTGAGACGACTCGGCGGATGGAGCCATTTTGAAACAATCAAATGGTTTCTGTTTACTGCAAACCGCTAGGGCCTTTTTTATTCACAGTCCCTCTAGCCCTCCCCAGCTAGCCAGGCCTTCCCCTCGGAGGGGCCAAGTTTTGTTTCCCCATCACCTGCTTGGGCCAGGGGTGCGTGGGCAAACACTAGCCCGTCCACCCAGAGGCTCCCAGTGTGTGTGTAGCGGGGAGCAGCCCTGTCAGCTGCTGCCCTTCACCCCAAGCAAGCCCAGGGGTGTCAGAGTCCTGGGAATGAGGACACAAAGAGCAAGCGGAGATGGGGGTGAGGCCTCCCCAAGATAAGAGGCGGGCTTATTACTTGGTTACAGCCAAAGAGCTGGGCCTGAGGCCGAGGAGGATATGCCGTGGTTCTCTCCAGTCCTCAGTGGTTTAGCTCTTTGGAAAAGAGCAGGACAGAGGCGGCACAGGGAGAGCCTGGATGCTCACACCGGCCTCCTCCCAGCAGGCCGCGCGCCCAGGAGCTGTCCCTGTGGAAGTGGGGGCTGGGAGCCGTGGGCCCTGGCTCATCCCGTCACCCTCCCCACTTACCCACGATTCATTTCTCACCGGTCCAGTTGCCCCTGGTGGCCCCCGAGTATTATGCACGATATATCAGAGAGTGAGAAAACGTCCACATAACTGGCACAGTCTCTTGTTATGATTGCTCCCAGGAGCTCTTGTCCACCTCTCACCGCGCCTGGGGTGTCCATTAGACTTGATCTCAGGCACCGCTGCATGGGGACGACCAGCCTCCACCTCAGGCCCGCTACCCTCTGAGGTTTCAGGCGTCCACTGGGGTCTTGGAATGTAAACCTGAGGATGGGGGGGGGGGGGTGCTGCTGTATGTTGCATGAACACGGTTCTAGAGATAGAGAGAAACCCTCTCCCAAGTGGAGTCCACCACTGGGGAGGCCTGGGGTTCGGGAACCCCACGCTGCCGCCCCTGTCCATCTTTTTTAAAAAAAGAGAATTTGGGTTTGGGGCCACCTCTTCATTCCTCAGGTCCTCCGCCATCCAACCATCCTCCAAGGTTCAAAATGAAGAGGACTGTGAAGGGCAGGACCCCCAGCTCTGCCTCGTCTTCCAGCTTCATCCCGAATTATTTCCCAAAGGGAAGCGGCTCCGGATAGGAGGGGGTGGGGAAAGGACTCTCCCAGGAGGTCAGGGGAAGCCCCAATCTTAGGTTGGGGGTTTTGGGGGGAGCTGGCAAGAGGAGGAGCTGCACCGAGGAGCGAGGGCTCCGCATCCTGCCCTCCAGAGCATCAGGGAACCCTTACCCCATTTGGAGGAAGAGGATCATGACCCCAGGAAACCCAGGAAACCCAGGTCCAGTGACCTTAACTAGGGCGCTCAAGGTCACGCCGCCAGGAGTGAAGCCGGGACGGGGACTCGGGGCTGGGAGAAAGCCCGGGCTGCCTCTGCCCCTCTGGCGACCCCAGCTCCTGCCGCCTGCGCGGGGCAGGACCCGGCTGGGCCGGGGCACCCGGGCGGGCCGGGCACCTCCTCGTCTCCCCGGGAGCCTTCTCCTTCGCTCTGGGAGAGCGTCCGGCCCCGGGGCGCCCCGCGGAGCGCGGATCCCCCAGACTCGGGCGGGCAGCGCGGAGAGCGGGGTGCGGGGTGCCGGGGCGCCGGGGCGCGCGAGCAGAGAGCGGGCGGCGGGCGCGCGGGGCGGGCGCGCGGCCGGGCGAGGCGGGGAGCAGGCGGCGCTCGCTGGGCTCCGGCCGCGCGACCCCCGCCCCCTCGGGGTGGCTGGGCTCCCCGCCCCGGCTCGGCTCCCGCCCAGACGCAGCGCCGCATCCGCGAGCTGCGGGTCCCCGGGAACGCCCCTCTCGGCGCCGCCGCTTCGCGTCCCCGCACCCGCACCGAGGGGCGCAGCGCGCCACAGACCTGGGGGCTCCAGAGGCGAGAGGGGTCCGCGCGCGTCCCGGGCCCCGGCGCAAGGCACGGTGAGCGCCCCGGGCCTCTGGGGTTCAGTGGCGCGTTCCCGGTACCGTCCCCGGGGTACCCGATGGGGGCGCCCGGGGGGTGCAGGGCTGAAGTTGGGATCCCGCGCCCCCCGTCCGGGCCGCCGAGTCCGACATGCTGCCTCCGGGGCACAACGGCACCGCCCGCCGGGAGCGCTTCGGGGGGCCGCGGCCGGCCGGGGAGGGGGCCGCGGGGGGCGCAGGAGCGGCGGTGCCGCTGGGGCCCGCGCGGGTGGTCACGGCTGGCCTCCTGACCCTGCTCATCGTCTGGACCCTGCTGGGCAACGTGCTGGTGTGCGCCGCCGTCGTGCGCAGCCGCCCCCTGCGCGCCAAGATGACCAGCGTCTTCGTCGTGTCTCTGGCGGTGTCCGACCTCTTCGTGGCGCTGCTGGTCATGCCCTGGAAGGCAGTCGCCGAGGTGGCCGGTTACTGGCCCTTTGGGGGCTTCTGCGATGTCTGGGTGGCCTTCGACATCATGTGCTCCACCGCCTCCATCCTGAATCTGTGCGTCATCAGCCTGGACCGCTACTGGGCCGTGTCCAGGCCTTTCCGCTACCAGCGCAAGATGACGCAGCGCGTGGCCGTAGTCACCGTGGGCTCCGTCTGGGCCTTGTCCATCCTCATCTCCTTCATCCCGGTCCAGCTCCACTGGCACAGGGCCGTGGCCGGCTCCCGGGGCGGCTCGGGCGCACCGACCCAGCTGGCCAACGGGACGCCCTGGGATGAAGCCCAGTTGCCAGAGGCCAGGGCGGAGACTTGTGACTCCAGCTTGAACCGAACTTACGCCATCTCCTCCTCGCTCATCAGCTTCTACATCCCCGTGGCCATCATGCTCGTGACCTACTCGCGCATCTACCGCATCGCCCAGGGCCAGATCCGCCGCATCTCCTCCCTGGAGAGGGCTGCGGAGCGCGTGCAGAGCTGCCGGGCGGCTGCTGCGCCGGGCACCAGCCTGCGGGCCTCCATCAGGAGGGAGACCAAGGTCCTCAAGACCCTGTCCCTGATCATGGGGGTCTTCGTGTGCTGCTGGCTGCCCTTCTTCATCCTGAACTGCACGGTCCCCTTCTGCGGTGGACACCCCTCTGGCCCTGGCGCTGGCTTCCCCTGTGTCAGCGAGACCACCTTCAGGGTCTTCGTCTGGTTCGGCTGGGCCAACTCCTCTCTCAACCCCATCATCTATGCCTTCAACGCCGACTTCCGCAAGGTGTTTGCCCAGCTGCTGGGGTGCAGCCACCTCTGCTCCCGTACCCCAGTGGAGACCGTGCACATCAGCAACGAGCTGGTCTCCTACAACCAGGACACTGGCCTCCCCAGAGAGATTGCAGCTGCCTGCCTGCAAGTGATCCCTAACGCCGTGACCGCAGGGGACCGTGAGGTGGACGAGCAGGAGGACACGGAGGAGGAGGGCCCTTCAGGCCGCATGTCCGAGATCTGTCAGACCTCTCCAGATGGGGGTGCTGCAGCCCAGGAGTCTGTCTGGGAAGTGGACTGTGAGGCGGAGATTTCACTGGGCAAAATAACACCTTTCACCCCAGATGGAGTCCATTAAACAACACAAGAAATGCCCCTGGCGGGCCCGTATAACCTCAGACATTAGCAAGCATGTGTGAGGCCCTCACACGCAGATACAGACACACCCATTCCAGCCCCGTGCATGTGCCCTCTGGTGTCTGTCTCTGTGTGGAACCGTGTGCTCAGAAGCCTCACCTGGCTGGTTTGTTGTTGGGAAGAATTGGCAGAAGCCTTTAGAAAAAACTCAGCCAACACACCCCAGCCCAATCAGAAAGAACTGAAGGCCCTTTTGGAGCAAGGTGGTGGTGTTGGGTTCTTAAGATGAGAAAGGCACTTCGTCTTTAGAAAATACACTCTCTCCTCATTGTGACTGCTCGGGCTTGTCTGTGTATGGCTTATTTTTTAAACACAGGCTCAGTGTGCAGAGTGCTGGGGAGGGCAGGCGGCCTTCCTGTGTCTTGCTTCTTGCTTGGTGCGCTTCCCTCTGTGTGTGAGTCTGTCCTGCAGCTGAGCAATTCTTCCCGATGTGTTCTGGTATCTAATAAATGCAAATGATGTGACTGATGGGCTGATGGTCTTTGCTGGGCCAGATTGGAGCTGCCCTGAGCAGATCCTTACAAAGCAGGGAAGATTTTACTGGGTCTGGACGAGCATTCATTTTCTTTACAGACAGCTTGGTCTTAAAGGTACATGCAGGATGAGGGAAGTTGAAGAGCTTCTGTTTCTTTGAATTTGTTTTATTAGTACACACATCTCTGGTCTGTGCTGAAAGTCACTGCGAGGCCACATCACTAAACACAGCACCTCAAGCCCAGAGTTCTAGCACTTTGTCATTCAGAGTATTTAAAAAAATAAAATAACCTAAAACGATGCTTCCAATTCCTAGACTGATGCTATTAGCTCATGGAAAAGCTCGTGGAGAGTAACAGCCAGGTCTCTCGGTCTGGAACCTGTGGAGTTTTAGAGGTATGCGGCTTTTGCTCAATCACGTTTCCTGAAAAGCTTTGAGATGTGTGAGTCAATCAGTCTCATTTTTAAATCAGCATTTTCGTTTGTAGATGACAGACAAGGCGGGAATGCATGTTACTAAAATGCAGGAGTCACAGATGAGATTTGAATGAACTTGAAGTTCGAAATTTATTGAAGGGCTCAACAAGAAAAGCTCAGCTAATTCCATCCTCGGCTTTTCCTCTCTGCAGTCTGCAGGGTGAGAGGGACCAGGTTTCTCCAGTGCGTCCCCGACGCGAGCATCTGCCTACCGTTAGGGCTAAATGCGAGTGTCATTAATGGAAGAAAATGAGATGTGAATATGTAATTTCTTGCGTGCCCTTGCTTTGAAGCAGCCTTATCAAGGACAGGCCAATCAATTTTGGTCTCTTTGTGGGTAATTTTATTGTCACCTCTTGAACAGCCATGTCCTGATCACAGCAAAACGTGCAGCTCCCGCACGTAGTGATTAATACATATTTGTTGAGTGAATCACCGACTATTTCTGGAATGATGAGAGTGAAAGTAAATGCTACTCAGTATGTTAATTTTCATATACAATTTTGTCAAATCAACATTGGAGCCTGACGTCTGTGTTCAGCTTTTGACCTTTTGTGAACCGGGAACTGGAGGGGCCACAGCAACCCCAGGAGTGGTGAAAATCACCCTGCTGGAGACTTGGGGAGATCATGGTGCGACCTTGAGGGACTCGCTTCACCTCTCTGGTTCTCTTTAGCAGGAGCGTGCTGTTTTCCAAATTGTGCTTCATGCAACAGCTATTGATGGATGGGGTACAGGGTAGGAAATAAGTTCCCCCAGCACAGGTGCTACACCAGCTTTCTCCTTAGAGCTCTGGCTGTGCAGGGGTGGCTTCTGCGTGGTTTCCCAATGCCTTGGGCCCTGTGAATTCCTGTGGGTGGCATTCCTATCGCTGTCTCTCTGGAGCCCTGTTGCAGGGAGCACAGTTTGAGGAACTGATTCATTCGGAAGTCTCTGAAATGCATTATTCTATTCTAAAGGGCAGGCTGTTAGAGGCCAAATCTCATGTGACAAACATTCTAGGTCCCAGTTGAAATAATTTCTGTGTTAGGCAAAATAAATTATACCAGGGCTTTGGAAGTCCCTTCTGCAAAATATCACTCATCACTCATTCTAGTTATTTGCACTTACTATGTGCACAGCACGGCCTAAGAATCTAGTCCTCAAAGACTCTGTGCACAGGCGGGCTTTGGTGGCCTGTGGTGCACTTCCTAAGTAGGTCACGGTTATGGATCCCAAGTTCATATGTTGAACGTCTCTCCTCAGTACCCCAGAATATACCCATTAGGGTCTTCACAGAGTGATCAAGTTAAGATGGGGTCATTAAGGCGAGCCCTGATCCACAGCTGGCTGTTGTCCTTACAAAAAGGACAGGTGGACAAGTTGAGACCAGGCAGTCCTGGGCAGAGAAGTTCCCAGGAGCGTGCAGCTGTCCAGCAGTGCAGCTGCTGAAGTCGCAGGTGGGCAGAGAGACGTGGGGGTGAGTCCTGCAAATGGTGAGTCTCAGTTACCATAGGTGGAATGGTGAAAGGGGGTACAGGGGAGGAGATATGCCTTAAGAGAGTGGATTTGTGAGTGCATGTGAACTGCCCGACATAATGCACTACCAAGGCTGTTCTTAGATTAATCTAAGTGGGGGATCGTTTAAGTGGGTGAATATTTCAAGCCAAGGGGGAGCAAATATGGGCTCCCTGCAGCCTGATTGCGATGGTGTGTTTGGGCTGCAGGGCCGGGAGCTCCTCTCTGTCCCACTCCACCTGCCCGTGGGGAGGCCGCCTGCCTTGCTGAGCGTGGCCGTTCCTGCTTCTGTGATGACGAGGATGATCAGCATAAGACCAGAGCTTATTAGTGAGGCTTCTTTGCTCAGGGCCATTCCGGGGAGGAATAGGGAAGTGTGTACATATTTGATTAGCGACAGGGGATTCACAGAATCACAGATGAGAGGCTTTGAGAGAAATATTTCCTTTTAAAAAGAAAATAGCTAGAATTCATAATGAGAAGAAATGAATTTCAAAGAAGTAGTGGCCCGCGGAGACTGAGGGGCTATGGAAAATGCAACGCTGGGCCGACCCTGGAGACACTTTCCCAGGGGTGCAGGGCACACACGGCTGTGCTTTGGAGAGAAGGGCCCCACGGGAGGCAGGCACGTGGGGGAGTGGGCAGGACACTCTCCATTGGGGGAGCCGTGGTGCTCACTCAGCAATCTCACATCTCCTGAGGATGGGCAGTGAGGAACGCTCTAAGCTCACCTGCCCCAGGCCCCCCCAAAGGCACCTGATCCAGTACCTGCTTCACCAGCAGACCCAGTAACTCCCCAGCAATCTGCAGGGGGTCCTTTAGCAGGAGCAAGTCAGGAACCCAGAGGAGACCCTGGCCTGGAATCAGGAGGTCTGGAACCCAGGCCTGCCAGGCAGGATCTGGCTGTTTGATCCGGGCAAGTCACTTACCCCCTGTAGGTTTCCATCCGCCAATTCTCTCTGTTTTCCCATCTGTAAAATGGGGTGGATGACAATTGGGTTGTTTGAGGACTCACTGTGAGCTCATAGGAAACCCTTGAAATGGCCTGGCACATACTGCGGTGCTCTCCTGTGACGATGACGATGGTGAAGGTGCAGATGACAATCAGACCGACTGGTTTGTCGCATTGCACTTGCGGCTTCTGTCCCCACCATGAACGAGCCAAACGCTTTCCACACATCATCTATTTTAATTTTCAAAATAGCCCTTATCATGGGTCATATTCTCCCCATTTTGCAGATGAAAAAACCGAGACTCAGAGAATTCACGCTGCTTTTCCAAGGCTTCGAGTCTGTAAGCAGCGAAGTCAGGATCTGATTCCAGAGGTCCCAGCACAGGGTGGCTCACAGGATGGGGAACATCTTCATGGACTGTCCGTCTGCAGAGGCACCCTCCCTCCATCTCACGGGACTATTTTGTGGATTAAATAGTAACAGCAGGAAGGGCCCATGACCACGTGCTGGGTGCTGCACAGGTGCTTGGCTTCCGCAAGCCCCCTCCCTTCTCACAGCAGTCTTGGCAGTAGGGGTCGTCACCCCATTTCACAGACGACCACTGAGCAGGGCAGGTAAAGTAGCCTGACCCTGGACCTGGGCTCTCCACCTCCAGAGGCTGCTCCGAAGGGCTGCATGTGTTGCACTCAGTGACAGGGACGCAGCCGTTCCGTTCCCAGCTGCCTGCTTGGATTTGCGAGGCGACGGCGTGGCAGAGTGGTGCTCACGGATGACTGTGTGCAGGTGGGATGAGGAGGTGGGGACAGTCGGGGCACCATGTGTGAGGGGCTCCACGGTGACCTGGGAACCGGCCTTTCTCACCCCTTCAGGGAACTCCTACAAGCTGGGGACACGGCATCCAGGCCTCCACGTCTGCCTCGCAGTGGGTGGGGGCCATGGCAGGGCATGCGCTTGACTCAAAAAAGCACTGGGGAGATGCTACAATGGCCCGAGAGGCTGCTGATGGCTTTTAAGACTCTTATGAGCTGAAGAGAACAAAATGATGGATTTCTCCCCAACCCCCTCTCTGCTGCTGTTCGGCTGACTGACAGACAGCTGCCAGCCTCGTTCAGATGTTGATGTGCCATTTGGGCTTCAATGCTGGGGTTTGGGAACTGAAGAATCGACCCTGGTTCTAAAAATAACCCCGGATTTGAGCAGCTTTTGATGTGCAGATAGAGAGGAAGAGGCCATAACTGAGGGAGGGAGGAGCCTCCCTCTTTGCCCACACCCCGTATCCCTCGGGCCTGGACCACCGGCCACTCTCCTCCCCACTCAGGCTGCCCGGAACATGCCACGCGGTTGATGTCGTCACGCCCCCATCTACTCCACCTTTTCTCTATCTAATGCACCCCTGACTAAGGCCAGGGGCACCACATTGATTCAAAGAACTGCCTAGTTGAGTCTTCCCTGAATTTCTGATCTACAGCACTGGGGAAAAAATGGCTGCTCTTTTATGCCACTAAGTCTTGGGTGTTTTGTCCACAGAAATAGCTGACTGGTGCGTGGCTACATTGGGAGAAGGATGCAGAACTGGGGTTTTTGGCGGATGCCATATTAAGGAACTCAAGCAGAGAAGACCAAGCAGAGACCAGCAGAGCAAAGAGAAGAGAGACAGAGTGGGAACCTTGAGTAGTAGTATTTGAGTCCCTGAACCCAGCCAAGGCTTAAGTGGGCAGCCTCACTAGATTTCCAAGCCAAGCACATGAAGAACACCCTTCTTTCATTTTTAAGCCACTATGAATCAGGATCTTGGCACCTGCAGCGGAAAGAATCCTGTACTACCTGACACGTTCATTTGCTGGGTATGTTACAGGCAATGAGGTATCAGCCTAATTTGACGGTTTTGGTGACTTCCAATATTTTAAAAGCTGATCCCTATGACTGTCAACCCCCCTGATTTTTAAAAACAACTTATTCACAATCCATCCGATGGTTATCTGCTGACCACTCATTCTGTGGGAGGAACTGAGGTTTCTGCAGGAGACTAGCCGGGTGTGCCTAGTCCCCACTTCGGGCTGCTTAATTAGAATTGTGTTAAATTCAAGGAAGAAGAAGAAATGATAAGCGTGTTCACAACTTCCCTACAGTCTTTTTGAGAGAATCAAAGGGGGCAGATGTGTGAAAACACCTAATATAGTTCCAGCACAAATCATTTTTTAAAATTTTCACCCACGAGATGAAACTACAAACCTATTTCTGAAGTACCTGTCTCCACCACTGAAATACCTTCCTTTAGATGTTCTGTTCTGCTTTGAAATCTTCCTGCGGGTGGGATATTCTCAATTTGCCAAAGGGGGGGGGGGTGAGGAGCTGAGAAGAGCCTGCTTTCGTCCTGGCCGTGGAACTGCAGTGGTCTGGGCGCGCGTGGCCCTCTGGAACCCTCACACCTGCACTTCCTCCCGAGGACCCGAGCTCCTTTTTCCCTTCACTTTCTTATTCTAAACTCTAATTTCTTGGCTGAGACCACTGTAGTCCCCAAATGCGAAGATTTCATGAGAGGAAATTTACTTGACTTAATGTACACATTTGCCAGGGAAGTGGCGCTGATAAGGATAATGACAGCCACATCTTAGTGTAAATTACGGCAAATGCCTGCAACTGTGAGCGGCTGCGAGTCCCCGTCATTCAGTGCGACCTCTGATCTTCGGGGTTCCCAGCTCTGGAGTGTTCATTCTTTAGTGCCCAGGAATGGATGGTCAGTGGAAATGACATGAGAAGCGGCTGGTTATGGAAGGCTCTGACATCCAGGCTCCTCGGACCTCGCATCATTTATTCAAGGGGAGGTAGGATTCAAGGTGTCTTCTTTTAGACCTACACTCTGCCAAGACAGACACCATGGGGCAGGCAGGTCCCAGATACATCTAAGAAATGATGTTGGTGCCACAGTCCTAAGTTTTCATTCTAAACCCAAACCACCACTCAGGCCCACCTCTTGCTCTTTCTCATACCCACCATATTTGGCCACCACAGGACGTCACTATTCCTGGAATGGACTGCTTGTTTATTTCCATGTCACTGACCCCTCGTCTCAAATTCCTCCTGTGCTTCTTTTCAGTCTGGCAAAATCCAAATCCTCCTCTGAGATGCACACGCTACCACCAGCAGGTCTCTCTTCTAATCACCGCAAGCGATTCTCTCCTCTGGCTACTGATCATACCCTCTTCCTAGCATCATCACGGCATTTATTTTCTCAGTAAGAGCGCAAGTGCTTACCAGCGACAAGGGGTGCTGAGCGAATCGTTCATTTACTTGTCGAATCTTAAAATCTACTAGGGAAGATATTCCAGTAGCAAGGAGACCACCACGACTATAATGTAGCGTTAAATGTCTCAATAAATGTGAACGCAAACTCCTGTGGGAGCCAAAAAGAATGAACTTGCCAAGACTGGGGAACCATAGAAAGAATCTTAGGGGGGGGTGTCTCTGCCGAGCCCTTAGGGATGAAGCAAAGTTCTCCGAATGAAGCAAAGGAGGGGCACATTCTGCACAGAGGGTCCGCGGTGGTCTGATAATTGTGCCAATCGCCAATTGTACCCCCATTACCTAGGACAGGTATATAATAGACGTTGATAAACGTCTGTTTTGGGGATAAATGAATGAGACTCCAGAGAATGTTAATTCTGGAATTGAGGGTCTGAGCTCTGAACAGTGCTGACTAACTCAGGGAAAGAGGAGAAAATGTAACCAAAACAATACACCTGTTATCTACTGCCTTTTAACAAACCACGTCAAAAGCTGGTGGTTTAAAGCAACAATTTAATTTCTCTTGTTCCAAAGTCTTTTTCTCATATTACTATAGCTATGCTGGCTTTATTTTAATTCATATTTCCATGGTATATATCTTACCACGCTTGTATTTTTAACCTCATATGCCATTACACATCACATGGTAATCTTGTAAAGAGCCTATCGATGAATCTTCAGTGTTAGAAAACACAGATGCATTGCTTCATTCTCCTGGGGCCTGGGCGGTTTCTGAGGAGAAATCTCAAGTCGCGCAAATAGTGGGGTCCATGAAATGTAATGTTGATTTTCTCTGGTTTCAAGATTTTTACTTTGTATTGGCTTTTCATCAGACTCATTGTGACTCATTGGGATTGGTTTTTTTTAATTTTCCTCTTTAGGGTTCACTGAGTTTCTTGAATCTGTAAATTTACCTCCTTCACCAGATTTGGGAAGTTTAAAATCATGACTCCTTTAAATCTATTTTTATGCACTGATTTCCTTCTCTTCTTTTTCTTGGAGTTTAATCGTTTAACTCTAGCGGCAGGAGGACACGGAGCAGGTTCTCTATGACCCGAGCAGATGGGATAAAGGAGTCCTGGAGCCCTCAGTGGCTTTTCAGGCTTTTATTGGGATTTACCAGGTACACGGCAGGCAGGGGTGCTGGGGGGCCGGGAGGCTGGCAGGCCTCCCAGCCCCCAGCAAGTCTTCACTCTTTCTGGGCTGTCAGGTGATCCCTCGTGTTCTCTTAGCTTTTCTCGCGGTTCTCTGCTCTTCCACTGGCATCCCCGTGGCGCCGCCCTTATAAGCCCAGCCTCAGCCCAGGTGAATCCCATCTACCTCTGCCCACACCCTGCTCCAGGTGCCGCCATCAGGCATGTGTTCAGGACCGCAAGGATCCATCAACAATCCTGATGGCGGGAGGGCAGAAAAGTCTGATAGCTCTTCACTCACCCTCCACTGTTAGACATTGAGAGACTGGTCCACTGGTGGCTAAAGCTCTGCTCATTCTGATTCCTTTCCCTCAGTTGACCAGACAGCTAATTTCTTTAAGTTCACTCATTTTTGCTCTCTCATCTTTATCCTGCTATTGGTGTTGTCAGGCTAATCTTAACTTCTAGTTACTGCATTTTCCAGTTCTAAAGTTCCCATTTTTAGAAATAACTTTTATTTCTTGGAGTGCTTTTTTCTATTCGAGTGTTTTTCCTTACTTCATGGAGATGACAGAAATAGTGGCTTTAAAGTAGCAGAACAGTCCTTTGGGGACTGGCATCTGTGGATGGTTATTTCCCTTGATAATTGTTATGTAGTTCTTCACATGTGAAGTAATTTGGAATTGTTTCTTGAGCATTTGGAATATTATATAAGGCCATATGGCCTATCAAGGCCTTATGGACAACCAACCTGCTTATGTTCAGATAGCAAAAACCCACATTTGCAAGCTGTGTTTTCAATTTCAGTTTAATGTTCAGATTTTGCTGGTGTGGGTCTGCCCTGTGTTGCACCTCGAAGGGGTCCGTCTGGCCCATGCAGCGGCTCCTCCTGTAATTCACGTCTCAGCGTTTTCCACATTGCTTCTCGTCAGTGCCGGCAGGTAGAGTTCACGGGTGAGCCCAGGACATCATACACAGATTTACCATGTCCTTTCCATCAACTCTCTCCTCGCTGTGATGTTCCCTACAATTTCCAGTTTCCAATTGTCATCTCACCTGGAATTTTGGGCTAGAGAGTCAAGAGTTTAGCCCCACCACTGTGTTAACCCCGCACAGCTGAGGTTGCGCCCAGGGAAAAACATTGATAATAAAAAGAGAGAAAAAATTATAGGCATTACCTCACACTCTTCACACCACTGAAGCCCACCTTGCCAGTTCCTCTATCAGAGGAGGAAGACTTTTCCTTAGATTTTCAGGTGTCTCTCCACCTCTCCTGCCTGGTCCCAGCAGCTCAGCTTTTGAGCTCGCCTCAGGGCTAAAAGCAGGAGGGCGACTCTTCACTTTTTTAAGTGACTCTTCCCCAACCCCCTGCATCCCTCTCTCCCTAGGATCAGCCCTCTGGCCAGAGAGGGAGGGTTTCTTGTGAGCTTTTTCTGTCAGTGCTTGTGGTACAGTTTTGGGAGCTGATGTGTCCAGGGAATAAGCCAGGAGATGCAGGAGGAAAATCTTGCAGAAAACGCACGGTCTTATTGGTGGCTCTGCAAGTTTTGATTTCCCTCCTCCATTTTCCTGCTGAAATTTATTTTTCAGGTTCCTCATAGGGATGTGTATTATGTGTTATGCAGGGGTTTAACTATAACCAGGGGGTAGGTATAGGGTGGAATGTGCGTGTCTCAGAATCAGAAAGAAAGTAGAAAGACTAGCACCTAATCCCTCACACCTGGGCAGGAATTAGGACCATCAACCTATTATTTGGGCAGAGCTTCTTCAGGGCCTGTGAATGGATACAGGTGCTGTGAATGGTTAGGGCCTTTCAGGAAAGCACTGGGGCCTGGGTAGCAGGGTGCCTGGAATGTTTGTCTGACTCATCTCTCCCCATTACCTTTCAATATCTGAAAAACAACTCTGCGCAGGATCTCGCTGCAGTGGGTGTTAGAGCATGAACAAAAGGCTCTGGAACTGAGATGCTGTGTGTAATTCATATAAAGTGGGGAAAATGGAAGATAAAAGACAAGATAGATGTAAATTGTGTTTTATGTGTTCTGTGATTGCAGCTGGATAAGTGAGAGGCCAGAAACGGACAGAGCTGTATCAAAATTAAAACTATGTATTAGGGAGCTGAAGCGTACGAGATTATGGGTAACTTATTGCTTTATTTTCAAACATTCCCTTAATGTTGCTGTACTGACTTTTTAATCCCCGCCCCACCCCCATCCAGGACTGATGATTTGCTATTAGTGCCACTTTGTTTTTCGACCTTCTGTGATGCACATGAGCAAATCCAGCAGGGGCATCCCGCGCCCACTGGTATGGCCTCAGCGCCTAGCTAGCACCGAGTCAGAGGTTCCTAATAAGTACTTAGTGACCAAATACCCATGGCTCCAAATGAAAGAGAACACTCAAAGGCTGAAATTTCTCTTTACACTTTATTTGGCCTTTTTGGTCTGAGGCACTTTTTGTGTCCACACATCTTTCTGTCCTCCTTGACAGCCACTGTTCAAATTTCCCAGCCAGACCAAAACTGGACGGTATGGCGCGTTGAGTTGGCAACCAAGGAGAGGGCCAAGGTGAAAGAATATTCCATAGGAAAGATCATCCCATTGCTATGGCCCTCAGGCCTTTCACTTTCCTGGGCCTCCAGGAGGCAGATGGCAGACGCAGGACTTCATAGTCTCCTCGTGATAAATCATATGTATGAATATATGATTATATGAATGCCTCCAAATAAATCATATCTGTTTCAGAATGCATATGTTCTATTCCTCTGGAAAACCCTAATGCATTATTTTTTTTCAGAAAAAATCTCTTCCAGGATTAGCAAACATGATGCACTCGTCTGTCTGACCCTCTCACACCTGCACCTATGGCAGACATTACCAATCATCCACAATGTTTTCCCCACCAAGCTTAGGTTTAACCTCACAGTTATTCTTAATAGTATTTCTGTCAATTGAAAAGGTACAATTTGCAGTCCCTGCCCCAGCTACTGGAAAGTTACTTCTGGTATCTGCCTCTCTGGGTCTTGCACATACAGACCTCTCTGTGGCTTCAGCAATGAGCACAGCTGACACTCTGAAGTGAAGATGGCTTTGAGGCTGGAAGTCTTGAGTCAATGGCTCATAGCCCAGGAAAGGCAAAACCTGGAGGCTGGTGGGCTGGTACCAAGTTCTCCTGGGCACTGAGATCCACAGGGCAGAGCCAGGACCGGGAAAGCCGTTGATTAGGAGGTATAGAGTTTTCCCACTGAATTCTGGAAACATTCATCCAGGACCAAAGGTAGGGGTCCTCGGAGGCCTGAGGATCTAGGTTGAGGGCAGCCCAAGGCTACTAATGGTAGTTGGGACCAGAACACCAGTTTCCAGTCAATCTAGTGCTCCATCAGACCCTACTTTTCTCTTTGAAATAACACTTCAATTCTGTTTCCCCAATTTCATTTTGAAACCATGGGTAAGACATCAAGAAGGCAGGCCATTGATCTTACAGAAGAACGTTGGGTCTACTGAGATATAGGGTGAGTCCTTCCAGCTTCCAGAAGAGGTTAGGGTTTTCAGCTATGAATAAAGCCCACGTGGTTGTGATGTCAGATTCCTGAAGATTTGTTTTTAAATAAGTAATGATGCTAAGTTGCATGTCTTCGGTATAAGCCTTCTAAAAACTGAGAAATCTTTGGCTTCCTGAAGTGGTGAGATCACACGTTAGACAGCCCCATTTTTGACAGGACTGTCCAGCGTGGAAGTGGGGTCTGGCTCCGACCTTCCATTTATCTTGTCGTCAGTCACGGCTGAGTCCATCTTCTCCTCCGGTGGGCATGCCTTGTTCCTCTTGGCAAACGCCTGGCTGATTTCTGCATGGGTTCTGTTTTTGGTCTCAGGCAGGACAAAATAGAAATAGACTGCACCTGCGAGGCAGATCGTGGCAAAGACCAGGAAACAGTAGGTGCCCAGACTTTTCTGTGGGAAGATAGATAAAAACAAATCAAATCGACAACCACTAAACTGGCTGTACAAACATCTCCGAACAAATTTTTTAATAGCTTCCATTCCTATATCAATATTCCCTGGATAAAACACAGCACGTGTGAAGCAGGCTCTGTAGGTAAATGGTGTCTGTGTAGATGTTTGCACGAGACGTTCTTAAACGAACATGAATAAACCCTCTTCAAACCCTGGCAAAATGAGGACATGGCAGTCTGGATATATTTTTTAAACTTGGCCTTAAAAAGTGAATCGCCATGCTTGAAACTTACAGCTGAGGCCTGAGGGGGCTGGGGCGGGCTGGGTGGGGAGACCGGAATGGGATTTATCACTTAGTTACTCTAACTGGCTGGAGGTTGCCGCAGCCCCGGACGCGGGTGCTGGAGTTGCTGGAGGCGCCGGAGTGGAACCTGGAGTTACTGGGCCTGTGTCTTTGAGCTGAGAGGGAAAGCAGATTCCAGTCTGGTGTCCTGACCCCAGAGCCGGGGTTGGTCTCTGTGCTCGGTCATGGAGAGTAAGGACCGGGGAGAAGACACAGACGGACCTGGCCAGAGAGGCGGTGGGGAAAGAACCCTCAGGTTGCCCCGAACTCAGAGGCTCAAACCAAAAGTCAGGAGCAGCAGGAGCAGGGCTGAGGGACTGCAGGGCTGGGGGAGCAAAATGGACTCCGGGGGCTATCCTGGAGGCTTTCAGAGAAAGTTCTGGGTAAACTAGGGTGAGGAGGACACTCTAGACAGGGAGGTGCTGTGGGTAGAATCATGCCCCCCACCCCCAAAAAGATGTGTTGTCATCCTAACGCTACTCCCCTGCCCAGTGAGCGCGCGCTGTTTGGGAACCATCTGCAGATGTGACGAGGTAAGCGGTGCCCGCGGGCCATAGCGGGCCGAGAAACAAAGAAGCAGCCACAGCAGGGGCAGAAGAGCTGGACAGACACTTCTCTGAAGGCGGCCTGTGTGTGACCACAGGCGCGTGAAGATATGTCCAGCCTCACCTGTCACGGGGCAAACCTGCAACGAGACTCCACCTCAGGCCGGCGAGAGGCCAGGAGCAAGCATCTGCGAGGACGCGGAGGAGAAGGCCCAGGCACTGTGGTGGGGGTGGGCTGGCCTAGCAGGGTCAGATGAAGGGCCACGTGTGTCTAGCACTAGCCTGGACCTGCCCCACCGCCCCACACAGACCCCAAAGTGGGGCCGAGGCACATTTCTCTCACCCCCACCCCGCCCTGGGTCTGCAGTGGCGCTTCCAGCCCAGAAAGTTTCAGCCTTGGCCCTGCGAGTCACCCCTTGCTCAGGGGCCCCAGGGAGGAGCCCCGTGGACCCTACCTGGATGAAAGGGAAGAGCAACCCGACGGCGAAGTTGGACAGCCAGTTGACGCTGCCCGCCACGAGGAAGGCGGCCGGCCGCTGGGCCTGCTGGAAGAGCTCGCCCGTCAGGATGAAGGGGATGCCACCTGCAAGGGGGGCAGGCGCAGGTGAGTCACGTGGGGAGGCTGCCCGTGCCCACGCCAGCCACCCTGGGCGCCAGCGCATCGGAGGGACGCGGAACGGACCGTTCCTCGCCCGGCCGGATGGGGTCTGCCAGGCGGGCAGCAGCCCGATTTCCCTGGCACCTTTAACTGAAAGTAGATGCTCGATCAATATTTACTTACTGGAATTAAATGCTCAGAATCGGATTTTGAAAAGATCTGACAAGCTGCGCGCTGCAAAGAAAGCGCCACGGGGCCAGGGCCGCATCTTGGAGGTTGGCGTGGCCGCGGCTCCTAGCTCAGCAGTGAGGACACAAACCAGGGCCTCTGTCAGCACTGCAAGATGGATGGGGGAGCCAGGAGGACCCCTGGGACCCCCCAGCCTGGTCAGCTCTCCCCCTTTCCTTCCTGAGCCTCAGGGCCCCACACACAAGCTGCGGAATCCCAGAGGAAGCCGGGGCCTCCCGGCCAGAGGCGTGGGCAGCACCGTGGGCTCCTGCTCGGGCTCTGGGGTCAGTGAGAGCAGGTTTCAGGCCTGGCCTCACCCAGTCTGTACAATTCCGGTCTCTCACCTGCAAAGTGATGCTGGCAGGGACTGACGCTGGGGGTGTGTGAGGAGTAGGTGAGCTACTGTCTGCAGTGGGGGTGGTGGTGGTGCTAGGGATGGTGGGGGTGATGGTGGGGGTGATGGTGATGGTGATGAGGAGGTGGTGAGCACCCTCTGCAGTCTGCTGGCTGGGAGGAGGGGTGGCTGGCACCTCACTTGGTGCAGGTAGGGGAGCAAGAGACTTAGACAGCCTAGCGTGGGCAGAGTGAGTGTGGCACACACAGGGACACAGGTTAGGAGACAGTAGTTAAAAACTTGAGAAAAAAATTGAAAAATGTCTATGAGAAGCACTTTCTGCCTCTCGGCATCGTTAGTCTCTGCCCGTGTGATTGAAACTGGAGCCTGCGAAGATGGATCATGCACCTTAGCACATGGCGCCCTGGCTCCGCCCCAGCTGAAAACAGTTCTCCCTTGTGACTACCAGTCAGTGTGTTCTGACAGTGGAATGTCTTCAGTCGGGACTTTGAAGTCAAATTCTTAGGCTTGAATGTCCCCACCCTGGAGTTCCCAGAGGAGGGTGTTTTTGAAGAGTCTTAGGAGCAAGAAGGGCGCACAGGGCCACAGACACTGCACAGGCCTCTGCTGGCAGGTAAAGCCAGTCTTTTCACGCCCCTCGAGGACCGAGGAGCCAGGTGAAGGAGACACCAGGTCTGCGGTGCTCTCTGTAGAAAGGAAGAGATGAAATCCGTGTTGCATTAGGATCTTTCGGCCAGGACAACTTAGAGCCAGAATAATTGCATTCTTCGTATCGATGGCTCACCGTTCCTGCCTGTATAAACTCACACTCGCGTTTATTGGAACAGTTCTTGCAGTCACATCTGTCGAACAGCTTCCTGGGTTAGAATCCTCACTTTGATGGCCCAAGAGCCTCTTTGTCTACCTACCTCTGGGTGTGTTTCAGGTTGACGAGGGTATCTGAATCCCGGCGGAAGCAGATGCAGCCATGGCCTTGGGAATACGGGGTGGGGGGCAGCGAGGGCTGCCCTTTAGAAGGTGGAGGCCATTCCCCCAGGCGTAGGCAGGGGCTGGCCCTGGACGGCTGGGGTCCCGCAGACCCGATGCGGTGGGGCAGCTGCGTCCCCCCACAGGGCTGGAAAGCAGGGAGGGTGCGGGCCTGGGGCCCAGGGAGAAAGGGCAGATGCTAGAGGTCCCTCCAAGGCTAGTGCACCCCGCAATCTTTCCAGGTAAATCAGCGTGACCCACGGAGGCATCTCTTTCCAGGCCAGAGTGTGCGCAACAGACACTAGCTTTGCCCCCCTCAGGACTGCTCATCCCGCCGCTCAGATCCCGCGTGCACCTGCGCACGGCAGCGGCCGCACTTGGTCTTGCTGGGCCGGCAAGGGCGCGGCTGGCCTCCCTGGCCTGCAGCAGGCTTGACTGACGCAGGGCACCAGCGCACCATTCCCTCTCTTTATATGTAAATTTAAAATGTATTTTTACGTATTGAAAACGTATACATCTTTATAAGCTTCTGTAAATCAACAGTCAATGAGCACATTTATTTTTAAATATTTCTGTAAGGGACGCGCATTAGTGAAGACCTGCTTTTCTTCAAAGACGAAACTCTCCCATGGACCCGCATGAGTCCAGCTCCCTGCTCGCCCCTCGGGGACGCACACGAGTGACCTTCATGGCCGGAAACTGCCTGCTTTTCTGTCTTTCCTTCACCTGATTTCGGCTCCCTGTCAAGTCTCAAATGGATCTGCTCCCCAAAGACCTTGCCAGGGTTTCTCCCTGGGGGGCTGATGCTCCTTTAGTCTTGGGGGGATTGGCCTCCCCGAGGGCATTAAACTCACTTTTCTGCGGGTGCGCACTGCAACTTGATCGCCTGAGATTGATCATCAGCTAGTGTCCCTGGCTCAGCTCTGGCAACTGTTACTTGTTGCTGGGCCATTGTGTGTTTTCACTACTGCACCTGGACACCGGGCACCTGGGCACCAGGCACCTGGACACCGGGCACCTGGGCACCAGGCACCTGGGCACTGGGCACTGGGGCAAGCACATTGCCTGCCTTCAGTGGGGTGGAAACCAAGGCAGTCACTGCGTGGAAACAAGCCCTTTTCTCCCCACTGTCCCCAGCTGTGCCTTGCCCTGCCCACCTTGGTGGGGCCTCAGGCCCCTGGACACCAGCGCCCAAGGGGCAGCTCACCTGGGCCACTGCAGAAGGAGGCGATGATGGCCAGGATGCACAGGATGCTCAGGTAAGGGACCCAGGGGGCGCGGTCCTGTGGGGAAGGGTGCATGTGTGGTGAGGAGGCAGCGGCGCTGAGGACCTGGGTTCCCATCCCAGCTCTGCCCCAGTCATCTGTGTGACCTTGGGGGGTCCCTTGACCTCTCTGACCTTGCTCAGGGCGCGACAGACACACCTGCTCACCTGCAGCGTCAGCGTGACGGTGAGGATTCCGAAGAAGAGCGTCATCAGCCCAAAGCCACCGATGAGGAGCGGTCTCCGTCCCAGGCGCTCGATGACCAAGCCCTAGGTCAGGAGCGGACAGACTTATCACCCCACTTCCAGCAGCAGGGGAAGGACCACGAGTGGGGGCGCGGTTAAGGCTGGGGTTGACCTGGAGACACCTGCCACTTCCTCCAGGCCGCAGCAGGGAAGCGTGCGCTGTGTGAGGAAGGAGGGAAGGGAGAAGAAAGCCGCGTTCACGAGCACCCGTGGGGCTCGGCAGCACCTTCCGCCTGACCTGGCTCAGTGGGGGCCGAGGGCTTATCTGCCGGGGAGTCTGGGGAGGAACCTGAGGTGATAGTTGTGGCCCTTCCCGCTTCGAAGCCAGCCGGCCACGGCCCGCAGGTGCGCCACACCTCCTCGTACAGGTGTGTTTGTTTTCTTGTTTCCCTCCATCATCCCTAACCCCTTCTTGGACCCTTCTCCGGCCCCAGCCGCAGAAGCGTCCCTTCGTTAGCAGTGTCTGCTAGATTTTATAAGTATTTTACTTTGTCAGATCATCCATTATACAAACATCCAATATTTGTCTTTCATTCTGACTTGCTTTTCTGGCCCTAATTCTCTCAGACTCCTCCCATGCTGCTGTTAGTGTGACACTCCACCTTCCTCGGCTGAGTTGTGTTCCATGGTCTGGACAGACCACGTCTCCTTGATCCAGTCCTCTGTTTCCCTGTCCTGGCTATGGTAAACAGTGCTGCAATAAACACTGCAGAACCGGTCATTTATTGATTCGATGGTTTCATGATCTTTGGATGAGGTGCCTAAGAGCGGAATTGCTGAGTCATACGGTATTTTTAGTTGTTAAAGGTAAATCTAGACCACGCTCCTAATGGCTGTGCCAGTTTACATTCCCACGGTTGGAGGCTAAGAGTAGAAAATTCTGGAAGGAGGCATCAAAAAAACAGAGTCTGGCACCACAAGCCCAGAACCCGAGGCGGGATGGAAGTGATTGACATGGTTGTTAAACAAGTTATAGAAAAGGATCCCGAGGCTCAGACCAAGGCGCAGACCAGGCCGGGACATGGAGATTCAGGGTCATTGAAAATAATGCTGGTCCTTTCCAACTGACCTAGTCAAGCCATATATAGAAAAAGTCCTTAGGCGCCAACCCCAGAAATAATTTAACAGCCATTAACAATCCCTGAGAGGAATAAGCCCCTCCCAAAGAAGAAACTCTCTCAGGGTTATTTCTGCGCCTTTTGAAACATAGATGAGAGGCAATAAAAGGAGCTATTTTTTTTTTTAAAGGGAGGTGATAGGGAAGCAGAATATAGAAAGAATATTCTTCAGGTGGGTGAAAAGTCAAGGATAAGCCACACGATAAACTCCTACAACTCAGACCCCTTGGCATGGCAGAGGGCAAGCTCTCCTAAAGGAAGCCCCTTTGTTGCCTGGGGGTCCCTGAGGTGCTGTTAGACCCTCCCCCCCAGGATGTTTT
Organism: Talpa europaea; assembly: GCF_964194135.1. Classification (NCBI taxonomy): domain Eukaryota; kingdom Metazoa; phylum Chordata; class Mammalia; order Eulipotyphla; family Talpidae; genus Talpa; species Talpa europaea. The sequence goes on along the minus strand of NC_140071.1, from coordinate 140,899,579 downwards.
CAGGAAGGACCCCCATTCACTTACAGAGAAGATGGCAGCCAAGGTCTCGATGCCCCCGGTGCTCAAGGTGATGTAGGGGATCTTTTCCGGAGGGATCCCAGCTTTCCCAAAGATGCTGTTGGTGTAGAACCAAATCTGAGATGCAGGAAAGAGGAGGGGAGGGAGTCGGTGAGATGCATCGACAGGAGGTCACGGACATGAAGGTCACGGACAGGCGGCCTCTTAGATTCGCTGCTAAGTCCAGAGTCACATGGGGGAGCTAGGAGCAGTGGCGGGCGATGTTTTCTCCCCTCTCCCACATTTCCCTTCTTCATCACTGACAAACTGCATTCCGGGGAGGTGTGCTCTGCTGCGTGTGGTGATGAGGTATACACAGAAATGTTGGAGGGGCTTCTGGGAAGTCTCCACCAAAGGAGATTTTCATCGAGGATACATGATCTCATTTTTGTCCTTCTTCCTTTCTGCTGGTGGGATGGTGGGTGTGATAGCTGGAATTTCAGCAGCCTTTGTGGGTCACTAAGTGGCCGCAGGACAGTGCTGTTCTTACCCCCAGCAGCAAGGGCAAAGCATCTGCACAGACGGGAAGTCAGGACCAGCTCTGCTCTGCTCTGAGAAGGAGCCACACGGGGATCTGCTGGCCGCAGGTGAACCCACTTTTCAGCCCCATTGATGACCAAGGTGCCAGATAAAGAACAGGGGGTCCCGCTTTGAGTCCCCACAGGGCCTTCTTTAGGAATCAGGGACCCCAGTGTTGGTGTCCTCAGCATACGACAGCATTGACATTTCCTTGGGTCAAAGTCATTTAGGACAAGAAACTAGTCCAGAATAATTGCATTTTTAAAAAATTATTTGTTCTTTTTAAAAAATTTTTTTATTTATGCATACAAGAACTGGGGTGTAGGCCAGAGGTGCGAGGATTCACCAGAGACAGAGTGGGGGGGTGCCCCGGGACCATGAGATGGGACCTCCATCCTGAAGGGTGGGTGAGGTGAGGGGAGCAACCTGGGGGTGCAGAGACCCCTGTGGCAGCCCTGGGGGGATGCTGTGCCCTGAAATGAACAGCTCCTTTGGCCAGAGAAACTGAAAGGTCGCACCAGAGTCTGGTTTTCATGCAAAGGACAAATGGTCCAGGAAGAGGGCAGCCACAAAAAATGAGTGATTTTAAGTGACAAGCCTCATTTTAGAGACAGGAATTCAAAAGCTATTGTGAGAAGGAGGGGAAAAAACAAACCACCACCAAAAAGGAATTTAGAAATAACTAAATGTTAAATCCAACTTTGTTTGATGGCTAAAGTGTGTGAAACCCACTCCTGGGCTCTTTAGCAAAAATACACTGAATAATAAGTCACGTCCGCTTAATGCAATGGGTCTCAACTGGGGGTGGTTTTGCCTCCAGGGAACACTGGGCAGTGTCTGGGACATCTTCGGTTGTCAGGACAGGCGGGGTGGGCTGCTGTCACCCACCGGTGGAGACCAGGTTGCTCAAAACATCCGGGACAACCTCCACCCCCACTGACCATGAGTTTTCCAGCCCTGGATGTGCTGGAGCTGAGGCTGAGCAGCACAGGTTTAGGACAGGATGTCTGAAACTTAGAGACAGCAGGCTGGTCTCGCCTGGTCACGCCTGATGTGCCAGGAGGTGTGACTGGGGCAAACACCATCTGCTGTGACCTTGAGCAAGTCCTTGGCCCTCTGTAAGCCTCAGTTCTTCATCCAGAAAACGGTGGCACCATTTGGAGTTGTAATCAGGTCAATGGGAGATGGTTAGCTGCTTTTACAGGGCTCAAACCACAGACCAGTCCCCCCCAAATACTGGCAAAACTAAGGGGACACAGAGGTATTCAAGGGCATTCACAGTCTCTCGTCTGAGTGGCCGGCTGTCTTGTCCGGCTCACATTACTTGGATGAAAGGGCAGCAGGTGGGGGGCAGGGCTTGGACAAGCACAGGGCACTGGGGGGAGGCCGGGGTTCGCTGCTCACCTTTGTATTAGAGCATGCGCTGGGGAAAGGATAGTCTCCGACAAATGGTGCTAGGATAACTGGATATCCTCGTACAAAAGAAAAAAACTAGACCTTTATCTTAGCTCAAATTGGAGCAAAGATAAAAACACAAGACCTGAATTATAAGACTCTTAGAAGAAAGAGTCTTTCTTTCTTAGAAGGAAATGCAAGGGGAAATCTTCATGAGCTTAGTCTTGACAAAGAGGGTTGTGGATAAGACACCAAAAGCAGAGGCAATGAAAGCAAGAACAGACAAATGGGACCACATCAAACTAAAAAGCTCTGCCCAGCAGAAGGAAGAATCAAGACTGTACGGAGGGAATGGTTGGGAAGGGAGAAACACCTAGCAAACCACTGGTCTCATATGGGCTTAATCTGCAAAATATATCAGCAACTCCTGCGTCCTAACAGCAAAAACACAAAAGCGGACAAACTCCAAGTAACCCGAGTAAAACATGGACCCAGGACTTGAAAAGACATTTCTCCAAAGGTGACACACAGGTAGCCAACAGGTAGATGAACTGGACCCCTGCGTGCTGTTGCTGGGAATGTATCTGGGGTTAAGCACAGCGCCGTGAAGCTGTCCACAGCCTCTGCGGCACGAGTTTGATTCCTGACCGGCCGGGGAGCTTCCCACAGGGTGCAGCAGACCCCTCCTGTTCCCCGCTGCTCCCCTCAGCGGTGTGTTTCAGTCCGTCTGCCTGTTCTGTTCCCCGCTCTGTCTCTGGTGAATCCTCTCACCCCCTGCACCTCTGGCCTGTACCCCAGCTTTTGTATGCATAAATAATTTGAAAAAAAAAAAAGACTAGCATCTTGCACACTTAGATATTTAAGAGGGCGGATCTCACGTTACGTGTTCTCGGGATAAGAAAGAGGTAGCAGGCAGTGGCCGTGAGAGGGCTGGGCGCCCCGGCTTGGGGAGCAGATGCCATGGGTTTTGTCCATCATCCAGTCCTGCAGCGGGGGTGGCATATCCTCCCTCCAAGGATTCAGACAGTTATTTAGGGCAGGCAAGTTAGGAAATTATGTCCCAGCGGAGGAGAGGATTCAGCTTAGAAATGTCACGGTCCTTAATCTGCATGTCTCATTAAACACAGACTCCGGGTGTGCCTCTTACAACTCCCGCCTTAGCTTCCAGAAGCAGCACACCCTCCTGTCTGCTGCTCGGAACAGGGTGGGAGGCCCTGAGACCCTCTCGCTCCGCCGAGGCCTTGGGAGAAGCGGCAACAGCGGGCCTGATCCAGGTGCTGCTCCCTCTGCAGACTCAGCCAAGCAGGGAAGGGCAGATGGGAAAGCAGCAGACCGTCTCACGGCCCCCAGCGCTCCCGGAGGCGGGGCAGTGTGGAGAGAAGAGGCTGCGGGACGCAGGGACATCCCCCTTTCACGTCACCTCCCTACTCACCCCAACACCCTCCATGCTGACTGTGGGGTGCCAGGCTCAGACTCCTTCCATGTAAATAAATGCAGACAAGCAGTTCATCTCGGGGGCTCCTTTCTTCTGCCCCAAGGCCCAGCCCCACTTCTGAGCAACATGAAGTGGCCCAGGAGGGTGCTTGGCTGTTTCAGTGCAACCCCCGACCTGTCTCCCCAAGTGTCTGTCCAGCCAGCCTGCCCAGTGTCATGGACAGGGGCACTCTCTGCCTCTGGAGGTGATCACCTGATTTCCAGAATAATCACTATCCCCAGCCTGCCCCCCTAGTCCCCAGGTCCCTGCATTTAGCCTCTGGAGTCCCCAAGAGCAGGGGAGGCTACGTCCCTCACAGGGTTTGGGAACCTCATGGGAGACCCCTCCTCTGACATCCTGCCCAAATCCACTTAGCTTTCCTGTAAAAACAGGAATGCAGAGATGCAGAGAGTGGCAGTGACCTGCCCAAGGTCACCTGGGCCGGGAGAGAAGCGGGGTCTCCAAGGCCCCCAGCTGGGCCGAGGCGCCTCTTGAAAGCCTTGAGGTTTCCTCCGGCCGGAGTCGCACTGAGTCAGCCCAGCCAGGAGCACTTTCTGGAAACCATCCCGGTGTCTCTTGCTTATGCTGTCTTCACCCCCACTTCATGAAGAAATAGCACTTCTAGGAATTTCTAGGGTAAGTCATTATAATCCCAGGCCCGGCTAACGCCGTGGATGGACCTGGAGGGGGTGGTGCTGATGGAGCTCAGCCGGCCAGACACCAGGGCCTCCCCGGCGCGACGGGACAGACGCACAGATGAGCTACGTCAAGCAGAAACAACCTCTGGGACGTGGGCCAGTGGGTGGTTCCCCGAGAGAAGGGGCTTGGGATTCGGGGCCAAGGGGACAATGCTGCGGGGAAGGACAGAGCCATGAATTTAGCAGCACGGACGCGTGCGGACTCTCGGTGACTTGCGGCTGGAGCTTGCAGGATGTTCTCACGCATGTTACATCCATGGAAAGGGAGACATTAAAGGCTGAGGAAATGCCGGCTCTGCTAGCCGCAGCGGTGGACACTCTGCAGGGGTTGTTTCTTCACTGCTGGGTCACCCCATTTTACAGATGAGGAAACCGGGGACCAGGCCATGAAGGGTTGGAAGCCAGGGGTCTAGGCCTGGCCCCGCACCCCCACCCGCTTCTCCCTTTGTGTGGGGCGCTCACCGCGTTGAGGCCGCAGAGCTGGTAGCAGGCCATGGTGACCACCACGGTGACGACCTGCCAGCGCACGAAGGGGCTCCGGAGAAGCTGCAGCACGGACACCAGCTGCACGTTCCTCTGCATGCGGCTCTCGGCCTGCACCTCCTCCATCTCCCGGGAGACGTCCTCTTTGCCCAGGAAGGTCCGGAAAGCTGCCGACAGGACGAGAGGCTTTCAGCAGGGCTAGGAGTGCGCTGCATCTAACGCTGGGTCCTGCGGGGCCGGCCCCGCCCAGGCACACGCCTTGTCAGGGCTAGAGCCGGCAGGGCCCTGCAAACCTTGAAGTACCCAAGTCCTTATTTTAAAAGATAGGAAAATGGAGGCTCGGAGAGTTGCAGTGACTTGCCCAAGGTCACCTGGGTGGCCAGAGAGACGTGGGGTCCCCTAAGTGCCCCACGGTAGAGCAGAGCGTGCCCACGCGGGGGCAGACAGCCCCCAGATGGGCTCGTGTAATGGCTCTGGGCTGCTGAAATGAGTGGACAAGATTAGGCCCTGGCTTACAGGAGTGTTTATTGAGCACCCCGTTTGCCTGGCCCTGTTTGCTGTCCTCATCAGAGGGACCCAGGTGGAGGTCAGTTGGCCACATGGCCAGGATGCCCAGGAGTCAATTGTACCAACTGATGGAGGGTTGCGCTAAGGGCCCCCTAGAGCCCTCTCCATGCAAGCCTCTGAAATACAGAAAACTCGGGTTGAAATTGTCTCAAACGGAGAATCCTCTCAGAATTCAGACTCACCCATGTCACTTATGTGCCTTTTCCAGGCTGAATAATGCAAATTCCAGCCTCAATCTGTTCTTTTTTAACCAAGCCCTTCATTGTGTCCACCGCTACAGATGGACATGCCACTAGCTGACCAGACCCCCGAGGTCATGATGATGGATCACAGGAGATGCTTTGAGAATGTGGATTTAAATATTCACACTCTATGTTCAGCCTCTCCCGGGGAAAGGTGGCAGTGGTGACAGCTCTTGTGGACAGTCTACTCCAGGCACAGCGGGCAGCATCCTTAAAACACTGCTCTGCACCACAGGGAATGTGAAATGAAATCATTCCTCTTAAGTAGCAAAAAACCCAACACATTCAACTTGTTCAGCTTGTCCAGTAATGTACTGAAAACTGCTTCTGAATGTCCCTCTCTTTTTTTTTTTTTAAAAGATTTATTTATTTATTTATTTACACAAGCACTGGGTTCAGTCAGAAGCGCGGGAGGGTGAGAGAATTCACCAGAGCCAGAGGGGAGAGCAGAGCAGGCAGAAGGACTGAAGTACACTGCTGAGGGGAGCAGCGGGCAGCAGGAGAGGTCTGCACTCCATGTGGGACCCTCGCTGGCGGCCGGGGATCGAACCGGCGCTGCAGAGGCTGACGGGCAGCTTCGCAACCCAGTGCTCAACTGCTGCGCCACTGGGGAAGGCCCCAGAATGTCTCTTTTGTAACTATGACTTGACACTTTTCCTAGCATTTGGGAAGGGTAGATGGGAGAAGTAACCGGACAAGAAGCATTTCTACATCATGCATGAAAACATAGTAATTCAAATACTTTCTCAAAGTTCAAAATGCAACATTCATGTGATAAAGTAATCCTAGAGTTTTGGAACAGGAAAATATTTCTCTCCACCTCCCTGGCATATATGCTTTCTGTTTTAAAATAAGGAGACCTTGATAACCGAGTCTTTCCCCTTTCACCTTGACTGCCAGGAAACCTCAGCTAAATTCAATGCTCAGCATTTAACAGAATTTCATGGAACAAAAATCTCTGTCTTGAAAGTTGTGAACTCCATCTTTCAATGCAGTCATTTTATTTCCTATCGTGGATGTGTCCAGAAAATAGTTTGTTTCCTATACTTACTATGCTTTCTAGACTCTGCACCTGGCTATGCTGTTCCTCTGCCATGCTCTTCCTGCCTTTCCTTGCCTGGATGGCTTCTCCCTCCCTGACGGCCAGGCAGAGAGAGGAACATGCTGGCGCCTGGCCTGTCACTGCCCGGTGCATGGAGACAGACACCAACCAATAGGCTAGAATAGAGAAACCAGAAATAATAAAAGCATACATGGACAGTCAACTGATCTTCAACTCATGGTGGCTTTGAACTGGGCAAAACAGCAAGGTGGCCAAGGACTCACAGTGAGGTGAGAGAGAATTGGGGTATAGTAGATTCCCTCCCTGCATGATCTGTAAAGCCATTTAGCAGCAAAGACCTCAATAAGGTCATAGCCCAGGTGGTGGGCGACCTGCCTGGACTCTCACGGCTGCCGGGGTGGGGGGTGAGCCAGAGGTGGGGTCCCACCGGCCTGACCTGTCTCCCGAGGCCCGCCAGCAGGCATCCAGCCGGGAGCATCAAAATAGCCTTGGTGACATTACCAGGTATAAAGGAGGAAAGAAAAGTGAGTGAACTTCATGGCTGACACCAGAATGTCTTTCAAGGAAAGCGCTGTCTTGACTGAGAAAAATAATTTGATGAAAACGTCGCCTGAAGGTGTTTGCTGAACATTTATTTGCATATCAGCTGGTTCCAGCTTCAGGGGGAGGGATGCTGTTCAACATGTGGGAAGGGGAAGAAATTGGGGCTCCAGGGCCCCCTAAGAAAGAGAGGTCACGAGGGGTGAGGGGGAAGAGGTGGGAGGAGGGAGTTGGACCCCGTGCGGCGAGCACCTCTGGAAATCTCCAAAACCACCTGCAACGCGGGTGACCGGTGGACGTGACGGCTGCTGTGGTGTCCCGAGTACCCAAGTGGGCACTGATGTTCAATGTGGGGTACTTACATGCGACAAAGCCGGGTGCAAGGGAGCCAGCGCCAAGAAGCAGAGGACACTCGGAGCCCAGAAACCTCAGGACCCCAAAAGTACCTCCAAGAAGAGGTGAATTCCCCTGTGTTGTGGAACTGGGGTCCAGGCAGCTCCTCCCGGCGCTCAGGCACAGAGACCCCCCTAGTAGACTCAGAGGTGATGCAGGAATGGCACTGACCACAGGCAGAACAAGAGAGTGTCCTGTGCTTGGGACCCTGGACAGTCCTCTCAATGGGAAGCGACTCCATTCTCGGGAATGAAGACGTGTCCCGGGGTCCGTGGGAAGTCCCCCAGAACAAGCCCCCCTCAGCCCAACCCTTCTGTGAGTTGCTGGCTGGGAGATGGGCAGGGTGACCGGGCAGGGTGACCAGCCAGGGGCCCCTGCAGGCTTCTGGGGGTGAGGCCTCAGGCCCACCTCTCTGCAAAGCCGCCAACTTGCATATAGAAATTCGATGGAGAAACACTGTCGTTTCCTCCTCATCTTAAAGAGCCTCTAGAGACCAAAGCCCGTCTAACCACAGCTTCCCCCCTCAAGCCTCGGTGCCTCCACCTAAGAAGTGCAGGCGAGGGCAGTACTGTCTGGTCTCCCTCTGCAGGAGCGTGGGCCGTGAGAGATGGACGTGGCCACGGCTCCTGGAGCTCACAGGAGGTCACACGAGCTATTCTGAACTGGGCTGCTCCATGATGCTCAGCCATTTTCTTGGAGGTGGACGTGAGTGAGATTTAGCGGGCAGGACACTCACCGAGCCCGCGGTGACGAGGGCCACGGGCACCATCGCGCGGGAGGACAGGCCTCCCCGAGCTGTGTCGCGGGGCATTATTTCGGGTGTGGGTCTAAAGAGGCCCTGCAGGCCCAAGGGAAACTCCCCGCTGCCTTAACTACCTAGAAGAATGAAAACTGGGGGTCATGCCCAGACTTGGGGTCATCCCCAAAAATAAGCTTTCTAAGGGCGAGGCCTTGCTACAGCGGCAGGCCAGCATCTAGTCGCAGAGCAGCCGTTTCACGAGCCCCCGCTCCCTCCAAGCCACCTCCTCGTGGCCGCTCCACATGCACGCAATTAACTTTGTCTTTTGTTGCTACTAATTTGTCTTTTGTTGCTTTGAATCCTCGAACAGCCCCAGAGGAGCCCAGAAGGCAGAGGAAATTTCCCCCCTCCCTAAGGACATATAGTCCATTCCATGATATGTCTAGATGGTCAGTAATTATGAGTGTGGAGAATATGTGTGACTCTGCAATTTAATCCTCACCACAAGCCCTCACGAGGGAGGCAGATGTCATTTCCTTTGACCTATGAAGGCTCAAAGGTCAGCAAGTTGACAAGAATTGCTCGGGGGCAGACAGGAGAGCTGGGCTGGGCAGCCCACCATGGCCACCCTTCTAAAGCCCGGGAAGGCCACTGTCCACGCAGGAGAGCCACTGCCCGCTCCAGCTGTCTCTTCTTCAGAAGTGACTTTGCCTTTTGGGGACTCCATAGAAAGGCTGGACTCTGCAGCTGGGCTCTGACCCGACCCGCCTTCTCCACTTGGGGGTCTGCACAAAGTGCCGGAGACCACGGCCCTGCCCGTCAGGCCCACTTCTCTCCTGCCAGTGGGTCCACTGTCCCCCTCAATGGGCTGCGTGGGGCACTGGGCTCCTGCTCTTCCTTCCCTGCACGCAAGTGTGAAGACGGGACCACTGGGCCGTGAGGGAGAGAGGCCAGAGGAGGGACCCGCGCACCCAGGAGCCTGTGTCCAGTGTCCCTCTGCGGTCTGACCACCCGAGGCAGTGCTGGGAGCCCTGCCCACAGCCCTTGGTCTCACCCTGCTCTGCCCTGGCTTTCCAGGCTCCCCATGCGACCTGGGGCCCCCCTGGGCCACGCAGAGCCGTTCTGGTGGGAAGATGGGGGTCTGCAGCCACCCAGCTCTGCTCACGGCGCAGGTCCCCGTCCCCCAAGGCAGCGCCAGCCCCCAGGACACTGGAACTGGTCCCCCCTACCTTTCTCGGCTCCCACCTCGTCGTGCTTCTCAAAGAGCAAGTAGCGAGGGCTCTCGGGAAGGAAGGGCAGGCTCACCAGCTGGACCAGGGCCGGGACGGCGATCACTCCAAACAGGTAGGGCCAGGTGCTCTCCTGGGGGGAGAGGAGGCGTGAGTGGGCGTGGCCTGCGGTCAGTGTCTGGGACTGGACCCCTGGCCCAGCAGCCTTGACTCTGCAGTGAGACCCCAGAACAGACGCTGGGGAAGGAACCAACACTGGCTTGGCCCCAGCCCGGCCTGTCCGCTTTTCCAGGCACTGGATGGCTGGCTCCACGGCCGCCTGGGACTTGAGTTGCCAGATGATCTGAGGGGTACCCAGAAGGAGGGGCTGATGGGCCCTGGGAGGCCGCGGCCAGCCTGCAGGGACTCTGCTCTTTCCAGGAGACCATGCTCAGCCTCTCAGCACCTGTCTTCACCCCTGGAACAGGGCAGCCCCACCTTGCTGGCCGTTCTGGGTGGGACCAGGTGGTGCACAGTAGGGCTGGCACACAGTAGGTGCGCTGAGGAAACTGCTTATGTTGGTAAAAAGGTAAACCAACGCTGGTAAACATCATTGAACTGCGTTAATCAGGGTTGGAGAAGCCAACCCAGAGGGGACGCTCTACCGCCCCCTGCAGACGGGAGCCGACCCTGGACTCGGCCCCACCGCCGAGAACAGAATAGCCTCTTTGAAAGAGAACTTTTACCAACTTGACCTTGGGACCCTTCCTGGCCATTCGTCTATGACCCTGACCATTCATCCATGACCCTGACCATTCACCTATGACCCCTGCCTCTGACCAGTACCTCATCCCTGACCTCATCCTCAGGACCTCACTCTCTTCTCTCCTCTGCCAGGGCCCCTCAGCCTGGGCTCCTGGTGGGAGCTTCACGATCTCTGCCTGCATCTGTGTGGCCCGAATTGCTATTCTCTGCTATTCCCCAAAAGGCGCCTTGCTGACCCCCGCTGAACCCCTGCTGCAGGTTAACAGGGCCGCCATCTTGCTGCCATCCTCGCCAAGGCCCTGTTGGTGAGCAGACAGAGGGGGCAGCTGGCCCTTCTCCAGCCTGACATGGGGGTGCGGGGGGGGGTGCAGCCGGCAATGGGGGAGCTTTGCCCCCTCCTCTGGCCTGTGAAAGATCAGCAGGGCCTACAAACTCAGGCTGACCTCACCCAAAGGCTCCTTTACCAGGTGGCCCTGCAGGGAAAGGCTGAGAGCGGAGGCCTCCAGGCCGGCGGTGGCGGGTCATTTCCTAAGTGAGAAGAGCCCGTGCAGCCTGGAGACTCGGTGGGGAGGGCGCTGGTGCTGCCAGGGAGCCCACGGAATGTGCCGCAGAAACTCGAGAATGATTGGCCGTGCCCGCAGACCCTCCTCCATCTCCCTGGAGGCACTGTCTGGGCTTGCCCTCCCCAGGCTTTCTCCCTCCCCAGGCTCAGGGTCCCTGGGACCCCCAGTAAGTGCTGGGATCAGGGGGGCAGAGCAGGCCGCGACCCCTGAGGCCGGGCTCAGCAATGTCCTAACCCAGAGCCAGTAGTTGGCTCCTGTCCTGTTTTTCGAGGCTGGCGAGTCTCCTCCCTTCCTGCCCATCATGACAGTTCACATTTGCAATTGGTGACATGGTCCCCAACCCGCTTCCATGTCGGGGGAGGGTCCACTTGAGAGGCCAGGAGGGGCTTGTCCGAGGGTGTCCGTGGGCAAGCACTGCTGATGGCATCAGATCTTCTGGCATGTTCGGGAACTAGAAAGGAGAATGCTCGTGTGCTCTGTGATGTGCAGGTGGACTTCCAGGCTGAGGCGCGGCTGCCGCGCGGGCCCACACAGGTCAGAGGGAACGTAGACCTCGCCTTGTGCCCGAGGCGCACTGCCCAGCACCAGCCCCAGCCTCCTCCTCACCCCACGCAGCCAGCGCCCGCCCAGCCAGCCAGAATTTTCATTTTTCTCTCTTGCCCTTATTCTTACCTGCCGCAGCTTCCTGCCGCCCCCCAGGTCACGGCGCTCCAGATGGAGCCTGTCTGCCTCCCCAAGTGTTAAATCCAGATTTTGTCACCTACACTGTCTCCTCGAATACTTTCTAAACCTGAGCCTGCTGAGAGCCCCCCTCACAGGATGAGGTTTACGGCGAGGTCGATCTCAAATTTTTCAAAACGACCGTGGGAGTTAAAAACGAAGATTGACGTGTATGTGGATTTTCAAATCCTTCCAGGTGTGTGTGTTGCTGCTTGTTTCCTTTTCTCAGAGTTTGCTGCTGCCTCGGGAGGGCACAAACAGGAAGCTGAGGGGAAAGAAAACCCAGTTGCGCTCCTGCGCCGGCAGGCAGGTGGGCCGTGGGCCGGTCACCTCGCTGTTCCTGCAGCTCCCGTTGCGGGCGAGGCCCTGCGGCCGGCATGTGTGGGACAGGGAGCCCAGCCAGCAGTGCAGGTGGGAATCACGGCCTCGTAACAGTGAGGGGCTGGCCGGCGTGCTGCCCGCTGGAAGGAGAGGAGTTGGAAGGGCAGCCCTGCTGTGGGAACAGCATGTATGGATGTGCACAGGCTTGTGGGGAGAACCTTGTGGTGGGATTGTGGGCCGGGAATTCTGGAGACAGGAGCACAGAAGCAGGAGCCTTGGGTGGGACTGAGTTGTGGGTCTTTGCTGCCCTTGGCACTTGGTCCCGGCTCTGAGGACTCCAGGAGGCTTTGGGGGAGCTACATACTAACTGAGGTGGACGCCTCCATCGCCTTGAACCTGCAGCTCAGCACCTCTGGAATCAGAGTCAGTGAGCCTGTTGAATGGATTCCCGGCATTACGGAGAAGCCACGTCTGTGAAGAGCCTCCCCGGTGTCTTAAATACAGGGACATGTGGAATCTTCCTAACGATGAGCACTTTGGGGGCCATGGCCTGGTCCCCAACTCCGGGCCAAAGTGGATGCTACTGACCCCAGGGTGACGAGGCCCAGCTTGGGCGCTGCCTGCATCTGGACCGGGAGGGAGCATGGCAGGAACGCCAGGCACTCAGGAGACAGCTCAGCCGACGGCGGCTCCCGAACTTGGTTTTCCAGCCAGTGTTCGGAGATTTCCTGGAAACATTAGCGGCCACAGGGAGAGCTGATGATTTCCCTCCTCTTCCAAGAAAAGCGATTGGCGATGCGGGTAGGAGAGAGTTTAAAGTGGACTGTTCCAGCTTCTATCACACCAAGTGACTCACCCAAGTAACAAAAATAGCCACGAGGCCCTGCGCCCGTGTGTGGGGGGGCACCCGTCTGTCACAGGTGCTGCGGCCCCCACAGCGGCCTTGGCTGCGGACCACTACCCACGCCGCAGAGCGGCGGCTTTCCCTGGGCCAGGCCTGGGGGTGAAGGGCTCAGCCCCCAGCAGGTGTCTGGACGCGACTGTGCCTCTGTGACCGCCGGCCCCTGGCCTACTGCCCCGGCCCCCACGTCCTCCTCTGTAAGATGGGCCGGTGCTGACAGAATCCACAGCTTGCCGGGAGGGCCACACCGGGGGAGCTTCAAGGGCTCCGCTGGGGACCCCACGGGGAGGTTCAGCCAAGTGGGGGTGGTTCCGTGCTCCGTGGCTTCTCTCCTGGTCTCCTCGCCACGGTCGCTGAGTAGAGCCCAGAGGCCACCCTGGCTTTGCAGAAATGGTCATCGCGGCACAGAGAGGTCACGGCCCCTCAGGGTCACAGCTGGGTCACAGCAGCAACGCTCTTTCTCGGATCCCAGGCCCTGAGTCCTGACCCACGAAGTCTGACCACAGGTGCTCGGTGACCAGGGCGGAGCCACGAGGCCACGGGACCCAGAGGGTGTCCTTTCCCCCAGAAAGGTCAAATGGACTCGTTCAAGGCCATGTGAGAATTGAGGGGTACAGCCGAACAAAAACCTGTTCTTGTTCCTGAAAGGTGTTTGTGGGAGCAAAGCAAAGCAAATCACCTTCCTGCAGCAGCTGCCAGCTGAATTGAGCATTTGCATGCAGATTTCAGGAAGAGGACTCACCGCAGGCCTGCTCTGCTATGGAGAGCTCTGCGCAGACCTGATCAACGACGGCTCCAGGTCTGCACCAACGGTTCATCTCTTACCAGACCCGAGGACTCCCTGCGGCGAGGTACAGGCGCTGCACCAGCCAGGAGAATCCTGTGCCCGCCTTCAGGGGGTGCTCTGTGCTGTCTAGAATTCTTGTTCCCTGGCTGGGACTCAGGAGGGACACAGCACCAGCAACAAGTGTCCACGGGACCTTTAGCCCTGGCCATCCTCCCAGCTGCCCCCTGGGGCTGGACCTGCAGCCACAGCACCACAGAGCCCAGGGTCACCTCCCTGGGGGCCAATCTGTCACCATCTCCGCCTGAGATTCTGCAGGAATCACACCACCTGACCCTACAGAGTTCACTCCAGCTACTCATACAGCTTGATGTATTGCAGCAAAAGTGCTCTAGAATAGCTCTATTCCGTAGGTATTTAGAGTCTGGTTCTGTTTCAACAACAGGCATCACAGGAATGTGGTTGCTTTATGACGATCCCCCATCCTGATAACGAACACTGACATTCCCTTCAAGGCAAAGCCCTCACCTCGCAGAAAGCTGCAATGGCCCCTTGGTGGGAATGAGGCCAGCTCTGACCCCTCCTGCACTATCTTTCTGCTTTTCAAGGATCTTGGATGCTCTTTACCTCTCTTGGAACGCAAGCAATATTATGGAAAAGTAAAGTCAGAGGCTGTTCTCCTGTTTTACAGATAAAGAACCAGAGGCCACAGAGGTAGAGAGATGGGTTGAAAGTCTAGCAGCAAAATTATCTCTGAAATCAGGGATTTTAGAGAGAAATCCAGGCACTTTTAAGCTGTTGGCTTAAACGTGTCCCGGGCCCACCTACAGTAACAGACAGGTGCCTGGCACGTGCAGACTTCCAAGTGCTTCCTACACAGGGACTCCACCTCATCCCACAACCCCTGCCTTCACCCCACTTCACAGCTGAGGAAACTGAGGGACAGAGACATTATGTAATGCATTCCTAGTGGTATGTCTGGTAAGCAGCAGAGCTGGAGCTCAGCTCTGTGCTCGGCCCCTATACTCTCCTTGGGGCCAGACTGGCCGCTCGTGGCTGCCCCTTGCTGGGCAGACCCAATTTCCCTGATGAGACATTTATAGAGGTCACCCCTCTCTTCCCTGGGAAATTAGAGGGTTGCTGTTCTACTCTAAATAACTCTTTCTGGACTTGAAGCCCATTACAATCCCTTTGTCAGCCTCTGTGTTCTCGCTGAATCATGCCAGCCTCTGGGGCTCATTGTTCAGACCTATTCACACCAGGACTTTGTCTGCTCCCCCTGCTGCACCCCTCCTTGTGCATCACCTGTGATCAGATCAGCATCCTACAAAAGGAATTCACAAAAGGAAAACAAGGAAATGTGGCTTGTTCAAAGCCTTGCAAAAGCTCAAGGACATCCCATCTAGACGACTTGGCAGAGGATGACCTCCGTCTGGGGACACCTATAGTGTAGGACTTGATTTCAAATGACCAGACACCAGCCCTGGTGACCCATGAACCCTGTGACCTTTGATGTCAGCCACACTTTTCCTGGACCCCTCAGCTTTGGAGTTTGACCCAAGCTCCGGTTCTGGTCCTTCAACGTACTAGCTATGGCGTTATTCTCTGTCACACTGCAGTTGTCTCGTCTAGGGAATGAGAACAGTGATCACCACTTTGCAGGGTGGCTCTGAGGCTGACAGAGGTGATGGGCTAGTGTGGGCTGGTATCTGTCTGGGCACCAACAGACCACCACGCATTTTCCTCTGGGCTGTGGCCTGGCCAATGTAAGTGACCATCCTAATCAGGACCCGCAGCTCCTGAGCTGTGACGTGGTGTCTGGGTGGGCGCCTGTGTGAGCGAGGCTCAAGGGTTAAATTGCTCTCAAACACTAGAGCATAACAGAAAAAAAACCTTATCTAACTTTCTCTTCAAGGTTTGCTTTCACAGACAGAACAGCCTGCGCCTTATCAGGAAATGACTCAGCCTGAACGAGTAAAACTGACGAAACTTAAGCTGAGTCCAGGGTCCACTGGAGCAGAGGACAGAGGCGACGCAGAGGCAAGAGACCCTCATGGAAAGACAAAAGTCGGTGATCTGAAGAAAAGCCTCTTCGTGCTTCTCCACGTGTGCACTGCCCCGTAACCAGCCACCGGGCCTTGGCCCGGTCCGCGAATCTTTGCCCGGACCTATTTTCAGCCAATCAAATTAAACTCCTTTGCCCCTAATCCTAGTTCCCCAAACTTACACAACCTCACTCCCTGTCTTGATTAGGGAGCTAACTGTGAGTGTACTTCTCACCTCCTTGCCAATGACTTGCAATAAAGCTGCTTTCTTCTCCCTAAACCTCACAACCTAGAAATTGGCGTCTAAGCACATCAGGCAGCGAGCCCATCGCGGGGCAGCAAGCTATGGACACCAGATCTCAGACCCCGTGGGGGTCTGTCACAGAGAATAGCCCCACCCGCTGCCCGGGGACCCCTCTAATCTCAGCACAGGCCCTTCCTCCTGGCCTTGTCCTCCTCCTTGGGGTCTCTGTCCGGCCAGCAGGAGTCACTGCCCTGGACAGCCAGCCCTGGTGTTCTTTCTGAGTCCGCTGATGAGTGAGTGTGGAGCTCAGCTCTCTTGGGGTGCTGCCTCCTTACCTGTGAGAGGCTGGGGTGCTCCACCCTGAGTGACCCTCAGCTCTGGGCAGTCACAGAGGGTATGGGTCTAGAATTTGAGGGAGGCAAAAAGGAACTAACAGAAAGATAAAAAAAAAAAATCCGGAGAAAGACAGAAAATGTAGTAGCTGAACAAAATGTAAGCATCAAAGACCTATCACTGATACCTTCCGAGATGCAGGTGTAGACACTGCTTCTAGAAAACAGTAACAAGATGCCATTCAAAAGCGATGGAGACCAAAAAAATCAGTCCTTAAAATTAAACTATAATAGATAATAGATAAATTTGAGGGGAAAGAAGCTCCCATAAAGTAGAACATAACAGAGAGAGACGGAGAAAAGATTGAAAAGAGAATTAGAATCTCAGTCTGTTATCTGCCTGCAGGGGTTTTCAGGGTCATAGAAATACCAGAGGGAGAAAACCATAAAAGGAGTCACATCAGAGAATTTCCCAGAATGAGAAATGAGTCTGAGGTTCCAGAGAATACTGAGAACTCTGCACAGTGACAGCAAACGCCTATCACAGGATGTAGTTGTAAAGTCTAAAACAAGATGCAAAGAAGATACTAGCAACTCCCAGAGGTAAACAGCACTTTCCTTACAACGGAGCAGAAATAAGAAGGGATCAGCTCTCTTGTCAGCACGGCCGGACTCTCGAGGATCGTGGTGAGAGTGACGTCCTCTGAACCCTCCGACCTCCTCGACCTCTCCCAGGGCTCTGCCAGTCCTCTCAGGGGGGTGAGCCCACATCTGGGTGCCCAACTCGGCAGCTGGGGAGCAGCAGGGCTCAGGGCCCGGCCCTGGTGGCCCAGGGCTACTATTTGGTCTTGTGCCGCTGGGTCAGGCACCCCGTGTCTCTGAAACTCGCCCCTCTCATCTGAGCAACGGGCCCCTGCCGTCACCGCCCTGGGGACAGTGGTGGCCCCAGGAGAACCCGGGGCTGTGGGTGCCGTGAGCCCTGGGTGTCGATGCAGCAGTGTGCGGGGCGCCAGGGCCTCGGGCCTGCCTGCTCTTTGCCTTGCCCGCTGCCCCAGGAGGCGGGGATGAGATGGCGGGGCCGAAGGCCCGGAGGGGACAGGTGCACCTCTGGCTTGGCCTGCAGCCCCCTCCAGGGCTGTTCAGAAGACCTTTTTTTGGAGGGATGACTTTTTTTGGAGAATGACTCAAGCCAGGGGGACAGTCAGAGCAGGAGGAGGAGGGCGCACTTGGCCGTAAGCATGACTGTCGCTGCATTCTGTCCCCAAAAGGCAGAGGTCAAATGGCAACATCTGAGACTCTGACTCCTGCCTTCAACCCCGGCTCTGCAGCTGGCTTGCTGCGTGACCTGAGTGACCTTGAGCGCACCGTTGATCTCTCTCGGCCTTGTGACGTGTCATTGGCCTGTCTTCTGTGTGTGTGTGTGGGGGGGGTGACACCCCTGGCACCCACTTTGTAGGGCCGCCGCACGGATCCCTAGAGTTGGCCTGGGCGTGGAGCCTGAGCTGCCGGGGCGTGAGCGCGGTGCGGCGGTTTCCGGGCCCTGGGCCCCGGTGCACGGCCCGCCTTGCCCCAGCTCAGAGGCGCGTCCTGCCCCCCAGACCTCTGTCCTGGCCAAGACCAGCCTGACGGCTGGGGCCACAGAGTCAGGGCAGGGGGTCTCATGACGGAGCCACCCAGTCTTCCTCTGGGGGCTCAGGAAATTCTTCCTCCTGCTACCACCCCCCCTGCGAGGTCACCCGGCGGGATTAATTGCTTTCCCCAGAGGCTGTCGGAAGCCAGGATGGCAAAGCTCAGGTGCCCTTCAAAGACTTTCTTCAAGATTCCGGATGACATGTCTTCAGGGCGATGGTCTCGGCAGCTCTCCAATTTGCAGATGGAGACACCGGCTGAGCCGACCCAGTGGCAAAGGAGCCCTCGCCCGGGCACACGCGCCGCCGCCCTGCACCGCAGCAGCCTCCCAGCCTGGAGCCCAAGCACAAAGAGCCCGGGGGGTGACTCAAATGCAGCCCCCCTGCTCAGTGACAAGGAGCGAGTTGGGGTCACGCTCTGAGCACTGGGAGCCGGGACTGGCCGTGTTCCGGAGGCGAAGACGCCCCAGGAAGCGCATGAAGGCACCTCCACCACCACCGTTGCCCCGGGTGGAGGAAGCTGGTGCGTTTCCCCCAACCCAGGAGTGTGTCTACACCGCAGACCCCGCGGTCGCGTCTGCTGACGCCAAGACCAGGCCTCGGACCTCAGTTCCGGGAGAGGACAGCTGGCGCGTGGCCACTGCACTCCGAGACGGAAGGCGAGCACCACGGGGAGCGGCGGCCCCAGTGGCCGGGGGCAGCTGAGAGGGGCCTGGACTGGGACTGGGCAGCCAGGCCGAGCTGACCGTCGGGCGGCTCCTGCGAGCTGGCAGCGTCCAGGCACGCGGTGTCACTGCCCCTGAGGCTCACGAGCCCCGTGACGTGCACAGTCGCCCTCCCTTCCCGACGGCGGGCCGAGGCGCTGACAGAACAGCGGGCCCCGGTCACAGTGGAAGTAGAGAGGGTTGGGGACCCAGCATCTGGCCTGGCGGCAGCCCCCCACCAGAGCTCAAGCGCCAGCAGGGTCACCGGGGGCTGGGGGGCTCAGCAGGAACTGGTCAGGCGGCGGTCACTGGAGAGGACGCCCCGTCACGGCTGGCGGACACTTGCTCCGGCGCCCAGCAGACGCGGCGCCTCCTGGACGGGACACGGTTCTCTGTCCCGCTGCTCGCGTGGACGACAGTGAGTGAAAGCAGAGAAAGTGGAAGAACAGGAACCCCCCAGGGAGAAGACTGGGTCTGGGGCGTCACTGACGGAGCTTGGGCCTGCGGAGGCGAGGCGAGAGGTGGCCAGAGGGCGCGGACCACACCCTGTGTCCCTCCCACTTGTCTCCCAGGGGAGTTCTCCAGCGCGCTCACTCTGGCTTCAGACAACGTCTGGGGCAGCTCCCCGAGATTCTCCATCTCGAAGAGGAAAAGTGTGTTTCTAAGTCCTTGAAGAACAAAGACGATTCTTCCAGGTGAGAACGTATTTGGGACTTGAAGTCACTTGAACAGCAACGAAGGCCTCTGTCTCGTGTTCTTATAAAAATCAAATGTTCTTTTCTTCCGGGGCTTGAAAGAAGTCCAGAGAGTTCTAGATGAAAAGCTCACGGAAAATAAGTGCTTCCCCCTCACGACTGTGTCCACGTGAGGAAAAGAATAGACTGAAAGAGCTCCCTGCCTGGCTTTCTGCGGCAGGACTTTGGGGCGCCCCGGTCCCCATCCCCCATCAACACAGAGGACTTTGGTCCTACTGCGAAGACGCCACAGACTTCAAAGCCAGAAGGTCCAGACTCCACAGGCTTCTTGCTGGGGTCACTGGGGTGATTATTAAACTGCTCTGAGGCTGGGCTTTTAATCTGTGACGTAGAAAATAGAGATATTTCCGGCTCTGAACTGAATGAGAAAGGGCCTGGCATCAATGTGGAGCAGCTCCAGGCTGTGCTCCAGCTGCTCCATGCTCTCCCTTCTCCCAGCCTCGCAAAAGCACCACAAAGTAAGTGTCATTTGGGCTGCACAGAAGAGGAGAGAGCACAGGCTCAGAGAGATCCAGCGACTCCCTCCAAGTGGCACAGCGGCAACTGCAGCTGTGGGATGCGGACCTGGGGGGCCGGCAGTCACACGCTCTCCGCATACCTGCAGCCCTGGGGGCCGCTGCGTCCTTCCCTCCCGGGGCCTCTCGCCATCACAGAATCACATTTTCTCATCCCTTTCAACCTCACGCAGGACTTTTCACGTAGGAGACCCTATGCGTCTTGCGGATGCACAATGGTGGTTGTGACAAAACAACAGTCATTTTGTGATGTTTCGTCTGTATGTGATGAACTAGGAAAGAGCTGCCTTCCTTAAGCAGCGTGGAATAGTTATAAAAGTTGATCGCGCATTGGCCATAGAGTAATCTTAATGTAGACCCCCCAAGAGAGAAATGCACGGATTCCTTGCTTTTTATACAATAAAAGGAAACTGTCAATCAGTGACAATTACAAAGTCATATCTACTTGGGAATTAGAAACATTGTTCTAAATAATTAATTGTTCTGAATATGGAATTCAAACAGCAAATTATTTAGAAAACAAAAACATTGAGAAAGTGGCACACTAAACACTTCAGGGATGTTGCCTATGAAATCTATGTTCAAAGAAAGAACGACAAAGCAGAAATTAAGAAAAGTAGAAAGCAATGAAAAGGATAAATCACAGAGGATGCCTTTTATAACAAAATTAGAGACAACCATTTGGAAATATTATTTCAAAGAGAGAAATCAAATAAAATTACATCAAGAGAGATGATCTAAAGAATCAACACCAGGGCATTATAGTGATTTAGTATGCTAACGTATTTGACATTTTCAATGAAATAAGTGACTTTCTTGAAAAGATAGACATTAACAAAATTGAATCAAAAGGAAACAGGTTAGATTGTTAATCATGGAAGAAACTGATAAAGGATCCTGAAAGAATTTCTTCCCCAAAAGACTAAATGTGTTTTATTAATGGGATCTTTTGACATTTTAATTATCAACCAATGGCATATAATCTGTTCCAAAGTGAGAGAAAGATAAAAGGGGACAGAATATGGGCTAAAAATTAAAAACCCTGGACAAAGTCATCTATACATTTAAATATATAAATTCTAAACAAGAAACTAGTAACTCAACTAGAATATTCTATTTGATGACCAAGGAAGATATATCCCAGGAATGTAACGATGGTTTAATCTGTTGGATAACATAGCGTATCTAATAATTAATTGTCATTGATCATTTAATAAGTGTCAGAAGATATTTTACATATTGCTGATAATAAAAACAAGATGGCAAATTATTCCTTCCAAGACAAATAATATCCATTTCAAATTAATAAAAAGTAACCTACTTAACAGTGCATAATAGATAGATGTTTCAATAAATCATGAATAAAGATTCCAACAAATCAGGAATGAACAAAGTATTGTTACCATGTCCTGACCAATGCCATAAGACATGAATGTCAGTAAAAAGAAAGGAAGGCTATTGCTGTTAGAAAGGAGGGGGCAAAATTTCACTCTGTGTTGGTGTTACCAAAATCACTGATTGGTTCTCTCACCCTCCCGCGCTTCTGACTGTACCCAGTGCATGTATAAACAAACAAACAAACAAACAAATAAATAAACAAAACATGGCTCTTAAAAAAAAAATCACTGATTGGAATTTCCTGGTCAAGCAAACAATAACAAAAACTACTAGAAAACAAAGACAATTCCAGATTAACATATATCAGCAGTCGCTTTCCTATATTTTGCTAACAACCTGTAAAAAAATGCAATGGGAAAAACCAAAATAGCAATAACAAAACTTACATAAGTAAGCAGTTAATCAGAAAATTACAGTTTCTAATTGTTAGAAATGCAAGAGCAATAAAAAAAAGTGAGTGATAGACAAGGCAATCTAAATGAAGAGACACGATAGTTTTTCAGCAGAAATAATGGATTATGAGAATCTCAACTGGGCTCAAATTCAAGATTCAGGTGAACACAATTCCAGTCAAAATTCCAGTGACATTTTTTGTGTTGAAGAATAGGAAACAGTTGTTAAGTTCCCGCAGGAGCATAAATAAGTGAATGTGTCCAACACAGTTTGAGGATGGGGGCCAGAGAGGACAGGGTTAAACTTATAATAAGGTGAAACCCTGTCACCGATGCGGGGCTCACTAGGTCAGAAATGCACAGGCCAGAGTGGAGGTCCCTGAAGCAGCCACGTGCATGATGGCTTCAGGGGTGGTGAGGAAACCTCAAAAGTCTATACGGGAAAGGTTGCTGGATGGGTGGACAATTCAGGGAAAAGAAGTAAGAGAGGTGGGAAAAAGATAAATTGAAGCGGCTCTCATTCCTTTTGAAAAATATTTTCCAAATGTTCTAGGCTGAGCACAAAATATTGTTGTCGCATGAAAATTGTGGCCGGCTGGGACACCGATGAGCTCTGAGCCTCCTCTTCCTCCCCTGGCCGGACCCCGCATCCAGCATGTTCTCCCAGGCATGTGACTGACTCATATATGGCCCCACGGGGTGTCACACCTTCTCATACAGGTTTCTTAAATGTTCCTTTCTTATTCATTTTAGGAGAAATAGCTAATTCATATGTTTTTTATAAATATCCTTTGGAAGCATAAAATGTCACATAAATGCTCAACCCCCACGATGTTTTACGATGCATCTCTCAGTAAATTCACGGCACTGACGTTAACTCCTGCACCCCCCTCCCTGCATTCTGGCAAGAGACAGGTCACCTACTTCCTCCAGCCTCAGCATTTCAATGTATTTCTTATATTAAAGCTCCACTTTTCTCTTTAATTTTTAAAAGAAACTCAGGATGTGTGTGAAGCCAGGTGGTGAGAAATATGATTAAAGAGAGAAAATAAAATGCTGGCAGTGAAATGATTGGAGCTCTCCTCTCGGGAACATCACAGCCCCCCACAGCCCTGAGTGAGAATTTCCCACTTGATGTTCTCTTCTGGAGCAGACCCCGTGCCCACCCTCCCAGGGCATGGATTTGAAAATACACTTATTGAGTCACACACCCTTCTGGTTACATCCAGGACTATCTGGAAAAATCCAATCTGATGGGACAGGCAGACCAGAGGGACACAGCCTCTTCAAGCTGTTGCCCAAGACTCTTAAAATCGCATCTCTCGTTCTCTTATTGTCTTCTTCAACCCACCAATGAAGGCTCATTGCTCTTGGGCACAGATGAACCCTCAAAAGCACATACACCCCATCCAGGTGGCGAGAAGTGGATCACAGGCTGCACCCAGCCAACGGATGGGGTTTTTTTTTTGTTTGATTTTTAAAAAGTTGAATGTTTTCAATAAATATCAATCAAGAAACAAGACATAAAAATCCAGATTTCTAACTTCTCTTAAAAATTAGAAAATTTGGGGCCTCCCCGGTGGCGCAGCAGTTGAGCGCTGGGTTGCAAAGCTGCCCGAAGCCTCCGCGGCGCTGGTTTGATCCCCGGCTGCTCCCCGGCCACCGGAGGAGGGTCCCACATGGCGCGCAGACCTCTCCTGCCGCCCGCTGCTCCCCTCAGCAGTGTCCTTCGGTCCTTCTGCCTGCTCTGCTCCCTGCTCTGGCTCTGGTGAATTCTCTCACCCTCCCGCGCTTCTGACTGTACCCAGTGCTTGTATAAATAAATAAATAAATAAATAAATAAATCTTTAAAAAAAAAATACATTTCAAAAAAAAAAATCAGAAAATTTGTCCAATGTCTGGCACTTTCTGTTTTGCTGGGCGAGTGAATAAACTTGAACGCTACGGGTCTAGTGTTCATGTCTATCAGCAACACAATCTGCTGGAGGGCCAGGATGCAGAGGAAAATAGGAATAAGAGCAGGGGGCGGCGTGTTCTAAGTGTCTGGGATGAATTGAGTCGCCGTTTGCCAGAGATCCCTGGGAGTCGTGCTGGGGTGGGCTTGGGAACGTGGCATTTCTTACCGTGCCGGCTGCCGAGGAGGTGCGGCCACCTCAGCAAACAGGTACCTCTCAAGCTCCCCTACAGCTTCCAAGTCCCCCCGACATCTCAGGGCCTTTTCTTGAGATAGTCTCATTCTCTGCATCTTCTCTCCAAATGTCACACCCACCTGCCTAAATCCTGCCCATCCTGCGGACTCGGTCTAGAGGCCAGCCCTGCCGAAAAGTCTGGACTCCACCCACCCCACCCCAGTCTGGGCGTGGCGTTCTTTCTCAGAAGGTTGCACAACAGCCGAGTTGTTAGACTGGGATTTAAATGACGTCTTCCTGCCTCCAAAACGGAAGGCGCAAAGCAGAACACTGTAATTACATGTTTTGTAGGCGAGGGACACGCAGTGAGGCGGGGCTGAGCAAAACAGCTCGGAAAGACGCCCGAAATACATTAAACAAGGACAGCAAGTTGCAGAACAATGAGTATGGCATGATTCTGTTAAAAAAAAAAAAAGAGAGAGAACCCGTAACGTCTGTACAGGTTTGTGCACGCCAAGGGAAAGCCTCAAAGGATGCAAATTGAGCTGTTAACACTAACTACTGGGCGGTGGATTTGAACATTCTGTAAAGTTTGCATTTGCTGTGTATGCCCTAAAAAGAGAGAATCAAACCCAATCAGAGGCACTCAACAGTGATTTTTCTATCAGCACACGCAAAAAGATTCGACTGTTCGTGAATTCCAGACACAGGGGTACAGTTTGGGAGGCGGGGCTCACCCCCAGCCACACTTGGTCCCACAAGGGGCGCAGCAATGAGATGGCAACAGGATGGGGGGGAACGCGGTCGGCCAGGGGGCCACACTGACCTTTCCCAGCAGCTCAGGCAGGCCCAGCAGCTGCCCGGCGAACACGCCAATGCAGATGAAGATGGCGGTGACCTGTCCCAGGGAGCCCCGGATTTCCTTGGGTGAGATCTCGCTCAGGTACATGGGGAGCGCGCTGAGGGAGATGCCTGTGGGGAAGCACAGCAGCAGTGAGGGGGCGGCCTTCCCTGGGGAGACCAGGCCCAGCACCGCCACCCCTTGGCCCTGAGGAACTAGCACCGTAGCCACAGCTACAGCCCAGCACTCTGCACAGTGGCCAACCGTGGCCCCAGAGGAGTGACTGGGAAGCAGATTTCATAGAAGAAGAAATAGCTGATGTTGGTGGAGGTGGTGGTGACGAGGCTGGTGCTGGTGCTGGTGCTGGGGGTGGAGGTGAGCACAGTGGTCATGGCGACGATGAAAACAATAACCAACATGCCAGAAGCAGGATCCTTCCATGACTTGATATGTATGATCTTATTTACATTTCATCATAACCCTTTAAGTGGAAGCATCGTCATCATGCCAAATGAGGACACTGAGGCACAGAGAGCTTGAGTAACTCTCCCAAGTCACCAAGCGACGGCCAGAGATGCCCAGAGACACTACCCAGTAGATCAGGCCTCTGGCTCTGGAAACTGATTCTTAAGTAGGTGCCAGAACATCGCGCGTGGCCCAACGCAGGACACCACCCAGGATGGCCTGGACACCCCCTGCAGCCGAGCCTCACCTCCATCCACGCCCATGATGAAGCGGCCCAGGATGAGCATCTCAAAGGCACCAGCCTGGAGGGCAAAGGCCATGAGCAAGGCAGCCGCCACTGCAAACCCGTTGTTGACCAGTAGAGTGTGCTTCCTGGAAGAAAAGGGGGGGGTTCAGGAGGAGGCCCCGCTGTCACTGGCCCATCTGCCTGAGAAGGCGCTGCGAGCTTTGTGGGTGCAAGAAGCCACCGCGAGAAGGGAACCGAAGGGGCTTTATGCCACTTTCCGGAGTCACCCCCTATCTTCCAGATCAGAGCTCTCTGCACTGCTTCTGCCAACCTGCACCCCCGGGGAGTCTCCCCCTTGCTCCTTCGTCTTGGAGACCCCAAGGGAAGCGACTTGCAGCCCAGAGACTTGGTCCCGAGGCACCACGCAGCATCTTCTGGAATAGCCCAGCTCTTCCCGCCCCGAGTCTCGTTTTAGCTCTGGCTTGTGGCTCACAGATGCTGTTCTCCCGACTCCCCCGCCATGTCCCGGTCCGGACTGCCCAGCCTCATGCTAACTGTGCGGCCTTGAGCAGGCCCTACACTCCCTGGGCCTTGGCTTTGCCACCTGCAAAATGGAGATGCTAATGTCCGTCTCGTAAGGCTGCTGGAGCCCCCGAGTGTTTCCGTGAAATTCAGAGGGACCCTGAGTGAGACACTCGCTGCATCCTTGCCATATGCCAGGCGCTGTGCTAAGTGCTCACTGCTCACTGGGTGCGCTGGGAGTCGGGTTGTCTTGCGCCTCCTTTTGTTCTGCTTGTTGCAGATGTTGAGTGCTTGGTTAACACGGGACTCGGGAGAATCAGTCTAGCGAGCACAGTCCTAGGTGCCGGCGGCCCTGGCTGCCGTGCTTACTCAGAGCCATCCTCTCAACATTCATTCATTCAACCAGCATCTGCTCACCCGTGGCGTGCCTGAGAGTGGGCTGGGGACTGAACACCATGCTAGGTTCTGACTTAGTGTCATGGACTTGACAAAATGCTACTCTTAACCTCTCAATAAACAACTAATATAAAACATCTGTAGCATGTTGAATGGTGGTGAGCAATGCTGTCGGGGAAACTAACGCAGGGAGGGCCTCCGTGAAGAGGTGACATCTGAGCACAGACTTGGAGGAGAGTAGACCAGCCAAATGGATACTGGGGAGCAGCAATCCTGGCAGAGGTACCAAGACCAGATGCGGGCTAATTCAGGAATGCCAGGGTGGCCAGCATGGCAGGAGGCTGTGGAGGGCCAGAGAGTAAATTGTAGACAGCTGTGGAGGGAGTGGGGGCAGCAGGGTTGCTCATAAAGGGTCTTCATGTTACCATGACAACTTGGGACTCTACCCTGAGCGAGATAGGCAAGCACTGGAAGATTCTAGGGGAGGATGGTCAGGCCTAACATACTGCAAGAAAACCACTCACTCAGCACGGGCTGTGAGGTTAAGTGTGCAAACAGGAAGACCAAGTGGGAGGCTGCTGGAACAGACAGGCCAGTGTGCACAGTGATCTGGACCCGATGGGTGCAGTGGGGGTGGTGGGAGCAGTCAGTCCTGGTGTGATCTGAAGACAGAGTGGACAGACTTGCTGATGGGCTGGACAGAGGCGGGGAGAAAGAGGAGCCAGGAAGCCAGAGTTCTCGCCACGGCTGGTGGTATAGTTTGTGTTCTGCAGGGGATGTTCTAATCACATTCAAGTCAGACTTGAGACATTTGCCAACAGGGCTGCACACCCTCTAAGCAAGTTCAGCATATTAACACAGTCCTTCCCAAAATAACCCCCAGCCACAGTGGCCCTCTGAGGGTGGAAACCTTGTTTGCAAATAATTCACAAAGCTGACTCACTGGCTCGAGAGAGTGACTGGGAAGTGATGGGGATTTTAAATCATTGTTTCCATTTTTTTTCCAGGAGATGAACTGGGCACCAAAAATAAGGGGGTGCCATGTTGCTTCTGAGAGCAGGACTCATCACCCCCTATGGGCCCTACCAGGGGACCAGATTCATTATTTGAGCTTGTCCAGCAATGTAGGCTCTTGCCTGCGCAACCCAGGTCATCAGCTCTTGGAGAAGGGACAGGATACAAGGAGAGTAGAAGGGTAAGGAGGAAATTGGGGACCGGGTCCCTTAAGAAATAGTCAGAGGGACAGGGGACAGTTAGCTGGGACAAGAGGAGACAGGGAGAGCATGAGAGCTGCGTTCCTGTTAACTTGATTGACGGGACCCAGATCCGCTGGGGGACACGCAGGGAACATTACGTCAGGGTAGATTCACGACACGCTTTCGCTAAGACAGTGAACTGGGAACCTCTGGAGACACACTCACTCCCCATTCTTGCAACAATTCCTTCGCCGGACCCAGCTCAGGGGGCAAGATCTCACCCTGGTGCGTCCGCCTCACCCCACCCATTCCAGCTCACCCAGCTTGGGTTCCACGGTCATCATTTTAAACACGCACCCTCAACTCCTTCACCCACTAACAACACCCCCTCCAGGACATGGGCCCAGCAAAGCCCCAGCTGGGTAGGTCTTTACGCCCTTGCACATGCGCTGGATCTGACAAGGGACCTCTTTTGGAAACTTCCACCATGGCTCTGGGGATGGGCATGTGATGCGGTCATTTTAAAGTGTGTTAGGATGATATTTGACAAGGTTTTTCCATCTTGGCACTAATACCATTTGGGTTCAAGAAATTCTGCAGGGTCCGGCCTGCGCACATTCAGCTGCATCCCTGGCTCCACAAGAAGCCAATAGCACCCCCTAGCGGTGACCAGCGGGAACATCCCCAGACACTGGGAGATGCCCAACGTTCTTGGCTTTGCTTCTCCCTGGTCTCTGAGGCACCATTACTTCCCCTTGCCTTTTTGGCATTAAACTCTCTCTCTTCAAATTGGAAATGAACTACTTCGGAGGGATACACACTCCTGTGTTCATTGCAGCACTGTTTACACTAGCTAAGTTATGGAAACCACCTAAGTGCCCAAGGACAGATGAGTGAAGATGTAGTCTAGATACACGATGGAATACTACTCAGCACTGAAAAATGAAATCTTGCCATTCATGATGACATGGCTAGAACTGGAGGAGGTTATGCCACATGACATAAGTCAGAAGGAGAAAGACAAATGCAGTATTATTCCACTCATTTGTGGAATATAAAGAAACAAAGCAAAGTAGAGATAAAATGAAACCAAAACAAATCCTAGAATATGATTACAGAAGGGAGGCCACCAGAGGGCTGTGGGGGCATGGAGAGGAAAGCGGGGGCCATGGTGAAGGATTCTGGGAGCCTTGGTGGTGGATGTGGCAATATCTGAGTGGCTGTGAACCCATACCCTTAAATCATATGTAGGATTGTAAATCAATGTTACCTCAATTTAAAAAATTAAAAAAATTTCAGATGAACTGAAGTAGCGTTTTACTCTACCTGCCGGGATCTGATTATGATACAAATATACAGTGAACATGTTAAAGGGGATCCCCAAACAGAAGTGACCCCCACTGACCTCCCAAGAACTTTTCCGATCAGCTTCATCATCAACGTGCCCACGAGTCCACCAATGGCGAAGATGGACACTGTCACGGACCAGAGCAGGGTCAGCGTGTCCGCATCTATGGGATGTCCATGCCTTTGTGCCCACGATTCATTGTAAAAGGCCTTGATGTACTGTGAACAGACAACAGACGTGTCAGCCCCGCGCCTCCTGCCCGGGGAGTCGGCCCCTGCGTGACCAAGACCGCTCTGGGGCACCTCACTGCTCATTCTAACAAATTTTGCAGACAGGGAAGCTGAGGCTCAGAAACACACGCACCTCGCTCAGTAAGTAGCAAACGTGGGAGTCCAACTTAGACCTGCCCCGAGCCTAGGAGAACCAGAGAGATTTCATCCGAATAATTGCCACTGCCAGCTGCTTCTGGACCGACGAGGCGCTCTGGTCCCTCCCGGGCCCTCGGCCTGTCCTGCAGGACGTGGACTCCTGCGGCGGCTGATGTCTTCGGCACAAGCTGTGTTCGGCACCCGCATGCCCCGTTTTCCTGGGAAGGCCCGGGCCGCACGGAGGCGCCCAGAGCAGTTGCCAACACGGGTCGGTGGCTGCGTTGAGAGGCGCAGCCTCCTGTCCGCTGGGCTCCCTGCCTCTGGCTCGGGGATTCTCTCCTTTGAGGAGCTGTGACACCCGAGGCTCTTGCTGCAGTAGAGATGGACTGTGTCTTGCTCTTTCTCCCGCTGCTTGGCTGCCTCGGGAGGGTCCAGGGAGAGAAAATGGCGCCTCCCCCCATTCAGCCGGGAAAGGGCTGGGGAACCAAACGAATTCTCTGCTGCAGCCCCGGGCTTAGACCTGCCTCCCCTCGGGACAGAAGGCAGAAATGCCCCCAACTCAGGCATCACCAAAAAGTGAGTCACCAAACCAGTCACTGGTATTTTTGTGGGTGCTGGTTTTGTTTCAAGTAAGCCCTAATTCATGTGGCCTGGAGGGGGGCGACACCTCAGATCTCCAGAGCAGTTTCAAGCTCATTCTTTCCTTTGCTCATCCACTAGCTCACCGACAACGCTGCCCGGGACTCTGCCCTGAGGCTGCGCACTGCACACTGCACACTGCATGCTGCACGCTGCATGCTGCACGCTGCATGCACACTGCATGCACACCGCACACTGCAAGCACACTGCACACTGCACGCACACTGCACACTGCACTCACACTACACACTGCACGCACACTGCACGCTGCACGCTGCACGCACACTGCACCCGTGACCCAGAGGCAGCCGCCTTCCTCCCGGGTCCCCAGAAGCAGCCCCTGGACCTTGGCATTTCCTGTGCGATAGGAAGGTCTTTGCTATTCGTGGCGGGTCCCCTGGACCCCATCTGATAACTTAGGTGTGGGGGCCAGGACCAAAGCTGCAGCACACCCTGCAGGCGACCGTCAAGGCAGCAGGGGAGTGTGGCCCCAGGCGCCTCAGAACTCCCATCCCCGCATGGCCACCGGCTTTTGCTCGGCCTCCTATTTTGCTCCACCTCACTCCGGTTGGGGTTTTGCATATCTCTTGCCCCACAGGCCTGAGGACAAAGGTCCTCCCCACACTTGCTGCTGGACTTCCTGCTGAACCTGCAGGATGAAGCAAGCGTGCAAACTTCCAGCCCTCGTTTAAAGACGGGGTGGACTAATCAGCCTGTCTGATGGAGGCACTGCGACCCAACCAAGGCCCTGGCAGGGCAGGATCCCCCAGAATGAACACCTCAAACTGACACAGACCCTCAAAATGTAAAAGCATGAACAGTCAGCGGCAGTGACAAGTCACAGCCAGGGTGTCTGCACGGGTGTTTCTCTGCACGAGGCCGCTCTGCGCCCCCGGGCTCCAGCTCCTTCCTGAAGAGTGACTGGGGACAGCACAGCCCCGGGAGCCCTGACGCCCTCCTTGTAGTCTCCCAGGACGCTGCACTGCAGCAACCAGCAACCCACACCCCCGCCTTGTCACCACGGTGCTGCTGTCCCTCCCCTTGCCCGCAGTGTCTGGCCAGGGTCAGGCACAGGGCCCGCCGGCAAGGCAAGGGTTTGCTGGATCTCGGACCAGCCAGGGCCGCATGCCAACACCCCGTTTTCTACGGCGCTGCAGCGCCCCCTGCCGGGCGCCTCACACAGCGCAGACACTCACCTGTGCAGGTGCGTTCACCACCGAGAGGTTGTAGCCATAGAGGAAGGAGGAGCCGAAGGCCCCCACGAAAGCGGCCACGATGAGCGAGCAGGACCAGTCCTGGAAGGGGAGAGCAAAGCCCGTCAGATCTGGCACTGGGGAGCAGGGCCGGGCCCACTCGCACCCCTAGGCCTTCCATCCCCTGAGCTGGGGTGGGGAGGGTCCCAGAGAATCCCAGGACAGGGACACAAGCTCCTGCCCCGGGGGCCGCAGGATGCCTTTGCCTCTGCGGCTCAGTTTGCCTCTGTGGCAGCCACACCACTGCCCGCCCCTCCTGCTGGGTGAGGACGGTGGAACCCGGCCTACGGTCCTTAGCAGGTGTTCGGTGGGCAGCGACCAGTGTTAGCTGAATCTGGCTGGTGGCAGAGCCACAGGGGAGCCAGGGAAAAGCAGATTAAGTTGACAGACGTCCCTGGGCCTGTTTTGAGCACTTCCTGGCATTTCGCAACCCCTCACAGCCGCACTGTTTACCCTGACCTTACAGGCAAGCAGGCAGAGGCCAGAGCCCTCCCTGGTGCTCGCCAGGCGGGGCTGTGTGGGGAGGTCTGCTCTAGTGCCCGTGTGGTCACCTACAGCCCACAAGGCCCTGGCTCCTCTTCACCTGGAAGTGTTGTGAGCATTGGGGGGAGGGATGCTGAGCTGCCGACGGACACATACACCCACCCACCCACACACACACACACACACACACACACACACACACACACTGTTCCAGCTGAGACATCAACCTACTCGGGCAAGGCTGGGCCACAGAGGAATGAGGGGTTCAGCTGCTGCCAAGTCACCCTGCCCTGTGGCCCCATCTGAGGATGCCACAGCTGTGGCCGGACTAGGGCAGAAACCTCTGGACTGCTTAGCAGAGGCGGACCAGCTGCAGCTGGAGGGGCTGCATGGGAGGGTCCCGGGAGTGTGACCCCTCTCTAGATGGAGGGGACCCTGAGGCACTTCTGATGTCATTGGTGTGCGTGTGTGTGTGTGCATGTGTGTGTGTGCATTTTCTACGTGCCAGACCCTGACTTCTGCAGGGGCACATGGTCAATGAGACAGACCAGGCCTGCGGCACAGAGAACTGACCTGAATAAATACAAGGGGGAGCAGAACCCCAGTGGCCAATTTCCTGCTCCACCCACCCCACTGGCTGCCTCCAGCATGGACTCTAGGGCCTGACGGCATCCCCGCTGTGAGGTGAGAACCCCCCAGCCACATTCTTCATCTTTTGGGGTCTCAACTTGCCCAGCTGTAAGATGGGAACACGTGTCAGCACCACTGCGTGGGCTTGGAGGAGCCGAGGTGCTGCTGGGGGCTGACGTGTCCCCCACACGTGGCGGGGTGCCAGCAGACTCCTGCTCACGATGGCTTCCACCCACGCTGCCTCTGCCTGGCCATACAGAATGGCCACTTGCCAGGGCTTATGCAGCTCTGTCCCCCGAATCTTCCCTTTTAGAGAATTTGTGCCTGAGCCTCGTGGCCACTGTCTCCTCCGAAGCCTCCCAGAACCCCACCCCCACATGTGACTGTGGCCAGTGACCTGGCTGCTCCGAGACTTGGGGTCCTCATCTGTGAAGTGGGATGTGAATGCACCACCTCACAGGACTTCACGCAGAAGAGGGGCGCTGAAGCAGGCGAGGGCCTCTGCCATGCCCTCCGCAGGGGTGGGCTGGAATATTCTGTAGCAAGAGGAGCTTGAACTGAATGGGATTCATGAGCAGAACACCGCAGGCCCCTCTCCATCATGCTTTGCCTTGGAACTGCTCCTATGGGCCTCAGCTGGGATGTCACCCCCCAAAGCCCCCTCTTCCCTGGCTGTGCCTGGCACACTCTCTGGGCCTCTGGGCCACCCTCACTCCCAGGTCAGACCCTTCTCCCAGTTTGTGCCTGTCAGAGGGTGGAGAAGAGCGGGTGGCGCCCTCTCCTGGGGACTCCCCTACCGTGCATGGCCGCCCGCAGAGGGGCTGGCAGGGGTGGGGAGCCGAGGGAGGCACCCCGCCCTGCTAGGAGCACGCACGCTGAGCCACCGGGCACAGACACCCCAGGGCCCAGGAAACACTGACTCAGAGTCAGCACCACAGCCAAGGCAAGAACGCCAGCCCGCCAGGACGCCAGGCTCGGGGCAGCTGCCCTGATCAGGGCCTCTGGCTAGGTGAGGCTGGGGTGCCTCTTCCCACCTGGACGGGAGCCCTTCGGGGTCCAGAGACCGGTTTACCTTCCTCCTGCTCCGGGGGGCCGGCCCGCTCCTGGGCGGGGAGCTCTCCGGAGGCCCCGGGCAGCGCGGGCCTGGTGTGAGGGGAGCCAAGCTCAGCTCTGGGGAGCTCATGTCGCGTGCCGGCTGCGGGCGCTGGGCCGCGGCAACCCTGGACCCAGGCTCTGCCAGGGCATGGCTCTGAGGAGGAGGCAGAGTCCATGCGGGAGGGCGGGGGCGCCCAGCAGGAAATGTGGCAATTTCGGCCTGTCTGAACAGGAAACGGGAACGGTTTTTTTCCCCTCGTTTTCAAGTCAGAACAGCAGCTGCTAAGTCCTGAGAAGAAACCACCAGCAGAGTGTGGAGTGTTCCTTTGCACCTTCTTCCTTTCCCTCCTAACCGGGCCAGCCCCTGGGGGAGGGGCGTGATGTCCATCAGACCCCAGGGCAAGTCTCCCCAGCACTAGGACAGAGGGCAGAGGTCAGTGCCCAGGCCCCACTGTGTTTTCACTGCGTGCCCCGAGGCAAGTAGCCTGATCTCTCAGAGCTAACCCTTTACAAGTGCAACTTGCTGGCTGGGTGGGGGGCCTTAAGGAGGCCCGGCGCC
This sequence comes from Talpa europaea, assembly GCF_964194135.1. Classification (NCBI taxonomy): domain Eukaryota; kingdom Metazoa; phylum Chordata; class Mammalia; order Eulipotyphla; family Talpidae; genus Talpa; species Talpa europaea. The sequence continues at coordinate 140,865,984 of NC_140071.1, read as the reverse complement.
TTGAGTACATCAGCTTGTCATCAGAGTTATTCACCACGTGGCCTCGGCCACCTTCCTCCTTTGCCTCCAGAGACAGAGAGGGGCTCAGAGACCAGGCTGGGCAGAGGAGCGTTTGCATAAGGCCAGACCCCTAGAAGAGCTGGAATAAAAGACATGGAGCCCCGCAGGGTTGCTGGGCGGGAAGTGTCAAGCGCACGTGGAAATGTCGGCCCTGCGATGGCTGTTCTGGAGATGCAGCTCCCGGGAGAAGCCGCCCTGGTGAGGAGGCTGTTGGCTGGGCCCAGGACCCACCCCCCGATGGTCATTCTGCACGTCAGTCCTTCAGGGGTGGCTCTCTGAGGACTGGCTATTTCTGGAATTGGTTCTCAGCCTGCTGGCCGGCTCCCCCTTACTGAGCTGTGATCCAGGGCAGGACTGGAAAGTGGAAGCTCTGGTTATTTTGCAAAGGCTGGGGATTCCCCGGAAAGAGCAGAAAGAGGGGAGGAGGCCACCTAACTGGGCTGGATCCTGGAAGGCTTCCTGCAGGAGGTGATTCTGACTGTGGAGGAGGGGTGTGCCCTGGGGCAGACTGGCATGGGGGTGGGGAGGTGGCCCTGAGCCAGGGCCTGCACCCTGGACACCCTGTAGGTGTGGGGAGGCAAAATAGTCCAGCCTGGGTGGGGTGTAAATGTGGGAGCGGCAAGGGGCCCCCAGCTGTGTCCCTGCACTAAGGCTCCTAAGTCAGAAAGCATGCGCGGCCCTGCCGGCCAAGCCCTGCTCCTCTGCGTGCGCCTGAGCTGCGGGAAGCCCAAGAGCTGTGCAAAGGTCGGGCACTGAGCGGGCGGGCGCTGGCGGGTCATTGGCTTTGCAATCTGATGTGAAGGTACAGAGATGTATCTTTATCCAGAGTCCAGTGGAGACACAGTCCAGATACAGAGACAGAAAGCAGAGGAAACACAGCGGGAAACCAAGCACACCCTGGGAATCTCATGCAGGGCTGAGGCTGCGTGTGTGGGGGGGTGTGTGCCGCGGAAAGAGCACGAGGAGGTGGACGAGGAGGACGGGCAGGGCGGTGGGGGGTGGGTGTCCAGGACGCTGCCTGAAGGGGCCGGGACCTGCATTCCTGCATCATACCCAGCACTATAAATCCCTGTTACCACAATAAAAAATATATTAAAAAGGTCAGGAAATAATGTTGCCGATAGCAAAACACATCATCCAAAGGATATTTGAGCACTTTTTGTAGTTTTAGAAACTTGTTTCCACTTGTCAGACAATTTCTAAACATCAAGGTCGGGTTTTTAGCCCGAATTTCAGGAAGGTCGGTGCCGTGCAGGTGGAGGTGCGTGGCTGTGACCCCAGTGGAGGAGAAGGGCCGCGCTTATCTGGATCAAGCAGGATTATAAAATCTGCCCATGGCAGCCTCATCGGCTGTCCGACGCCTGGTTCTAGACTTGCTGTGGAATCTGCGTCCAGATTAGAATTTTCAGTGAGAGGTCATTGGCTCAGTTGTTTGTTGTCTGAAATCGACGGGAATATAGATTCAAAGCTAAATAAGTAAAATGGGGGCCTTCCTGGTGGCGCAAGGGGTCAAGCACAGCACTATGAGGCTGTCCGCAGCCGCTGCAGCACGAGTGCGATCCCTGGCCAGAGAGCTACCCACATGGCACTGCAGACCTCTCCTGTCTCCCCGCTGCTCCCCTCAGCAGTCTATTTCAGTGGATCTGCCTGTTCTGTTCCCCGCTCTGTCTCTGGTGAATCCTCTCACCCCCACACTGCACCTCTGGCCTGCATCCCAGCTCTTGTATGCATAAATAAATAAATCTTAAAAAAACTAAAATGAAGAGAGGGTCTGAGGATCCTGGGGAGGGAGACTTTCTAAGTGTCGAGGACTTCCTGGAGGAGGAGGCAAGTGGATGGGCCTGGGGGGTTGGTGTTACAGTGTCTCCTTAAGGACAATGACATCATCATCTTCGATATCAACATCTCCTCTTGAGAAATGACCTTTGGCATATAGGACTCTCCCCCTCCGGTCCAGAAGGTGAACCAGCACCTGCACCTCCTCACATTGCACAGATGGTTCCCAGGGCCCACCCGACCGCTTCCGCGTCTGCTCACTGCCCCTGCCTGACTGCCCCCAGCCCCACCCCGCTGGGAGGAGGGCGAGGAAGGGTTGGCCGCCCTGCGTGGCCAGCGCCATTAGGAAGCGGGACTGACCGGTCTCTTCCTGGCTGCATCGTTTTCCTTCTGACCTGCTGGGTCCTTTTCGCTGAGCTTCATGGTTGGGTCGTCAGGATTGGGGCTGGGTACGTCTGCTCCTGAGAAAGAGGGAACAGGAAGAAGCCATTACACACCTGCTGCACCGCCTGGGAACCCGGGAATGGGGGCCCCAAATGGGCTCGGAAAGTCGCTGTGAGGGACGATGAGTCAAAAAAATTTTTTTGACGATGAAGCCCTTAAAATATCAAGTAATCAAGTCAACTTAAACCATGGAATTCTGGAAGGATACACAGATCCCGCAGAAGGACAGGCTTTGGAGTCCGGTGGGGGAGCTGGGGTAGCAATGCTTCAGTGGGACGTGGGCTCCTTCCTGGGCGACCCCCACACCAGTGCACGCCCATGGCATCCCAGCCCACTGCCTCTCTCCAGTGTCTGCGGCTGCCCCCTGGCCTACGATGCCCGCCCCCCTTTCTGTGTCGCACCTTCACCTTCTCTGTTCCTTCTGGAAAATTCTGAGTGATGGCCCCTAGTGGGTCCAGTCAGCCTAGCAGCAGCCAGGATCTGTGTCTCCCCCGTGACCGTGACCTCCACGGACAGTGTGTGTGGTGCATCCACTCGGCGGGGCCACGGCGCCCAGCGGCTTGGCTGAGCATCTGGAGAGCAGGCTAGATGCCGTTGGCCTTTTCCCATGCGCTGGACATTTCCAATCAGCCCGGCCAGCCTTCGTAGTCTAGGTGGGTCTCAGCCCATCTGTGGAGGCTAAAGAGCAACGGGCCACCACCGCCGCCCCCCACACTGGCAGAGGAAGAAATGCAGCCTCAAAGGACAACGTTGACATTCCAGACTCAGGCCAAGATGCAGCCCAGGGAGGGCAATGCCATCTGTGCTGGCAGGACGCCTGCCCATGGCTGCCCCTACCCCGCTGGCACCAGCCAGTTCTAGATCTGCACAGCCACATCCAGACAAATCCATGATCATATTTGTTTACGGACAGTCACGCCTCCAGGCACATATTTCTATCCATCCAGCTGTGGTCTGCTAGCCGTACCCACATCACAGTAATGCCCCTGCGTCCAGACCCAACTTGCGTGTCTATGTCATGTCCACACATACACATCTATGTGTCTGCACCCATGTCCCCCTGGGTCTGCACACATGCAGTGTGCACACAGGCATCCTGTCCTCGCGCTGGGGACACAGCCGACCCCACAGAGTCTGACCCGAGGTTGCTCGATAAACCAAATGGGGGCGAGAGAAGGGAAGGGGGTCAGGTGGACGAGCTGGAAGGGCAGGACAGGCGGCAGGGTGGTGGTCACGCACTCCAGGGAGCTCCCCTCGCAGGCGACCTGCACGTCCCCATGAGTCTGGCCACCCGGTGCCCGGAGGTGAAGACAGCCACTGCCAGAGGCTTGGAAAGGACGTGAGCAGAGTGGAAGGGCCGGGCTAGCGAGTCAGAAAGCGGGGTCTCATCCTGGTCTCACCCTGGGACCCGGGACAAGGGTCTGCACCTTGCGGCGTGTTTCCTTGTCAGTGGAAGACCGTGGTGGTGGTCCGACGCGGGACGGCGCGTGTCCGCAGTCTTGGGGATGCTTGGCCATCGCTGGTGTCTCGTCATGCAGGGCTTGAGATGACTCGGGACGCGGCAGCCTTGGAGCGGGGGCAACGAGAGCTCTGTCCCGGGAGTGGAGATGTTCGTGTGCTGGCCACGTGCCTCTAGCCTGCTGCCCGCTGGTGCCCGCGGAGCAGTGCGCCTGTTCTCATGAGGCCAGAAGGCCGCCGTGCCGTGGTGGACAGCCTGCACTGAGTGCCTCCTGCCACCCTCCAGCAGCTATGGCCACTTGGTGCCGAGCTTGGTGCCCAGCTATGGAGAGAGCGTGTCCAGCACGGCGGAGTCCAGGACCCTGCACCTGGCGATCTGACAGGCCCCCGCCTACACTGCATGTGGGGCCACATCAGTAGACAATCACCTCTCTTATGCTATAGCTGCTGCTCCTGGTAATGAAGCCTTCACGGGCGCATGTTGGAGCCTGTGCCTGAATGCCAGCGACGAAACAAGCAGACCTCGCCTCAGAGAAGAATCTTGACCCACCCAGCCCATCTCAGACAGGGCGCCTGAGCCCAGGCAGCGCTGACCCTCCCTGAGCGGGGTGAAGAATGGAAGGAACAAGGTGTGACCAAGGAAGGACCAAGGACCTGGTGTGAGCATCTCCCAAGCCTGGCAGGCGCCCCTGCCACCTCTTTGCAGTGCCCGGAGCTGCCGCCCATGTGCCTGTGTCCACCTGTGAGCAAGCCCAGGGTCCAGCCAGCCCTGGCTGCCACCCTGGGTGGACTGAGGTCGCTGCTCAGGACGTTCCTCATTGTCAGGGTGGAAACTTTGGTTGCTGGAGCGAAAGGCAGCGGTGAAACCAGACACTGGAAGGAAGTGTGGAAAATAGAGCAACTTCGAAAGAAAGACAGAGGGCAAGGGAGGGAGGAAGAGAAAATGGACAGGAGGAGGGGGGCAGGAGGGGGTGGGAGGGGGCAGGAGGAGGGAGCCAGGCTTTGGGACAGCTCGAGCCATCATCACCCATAATCAATTTCGTTTTCATATTAGCCTGTCGGACATCATGTAAGTCCTTGATGTGCATTTTTTTTAAAGATTTACTTGTTTATGCATCCAAGAGCTGGGGTACAGGCCAGAGGTGTGGGGGTGAGAGGATTTCCCAGAGACAGAGTGGGGAGCAGAACAGGCAGATCCACTGAAATCCACTGCTGAGGGGAGCAGCGGGGAGACAGGAGAGGGCTGCTGCACCATGTGGGTAGCTCCCTGGCCGGGCATCGAACTGGTGCTGCAGAGGCTGCGGATTGCCTCATAGGTTGAGTCTTAACCCCTTGCGCCACCAGGGAGGCCCCTGATGCGCATTTTCTCAATGGCCACCCAGTTGATTTTCAAATCCCTCAATTCTCAGTTCCCTTGGACTCGTGCTCTGTAAGCACCTCCGTCACTTCCGAAATTCTCCCCCGAGGCGGTCCCACTCTGTGAGTGCCACCTACCTGCTCCGGGACCTTCCGGGTCTGTTGGGGGCTAGAGAGCAAACAGAACACGCGGTGCAGCAGGACGGCTCCCCCTCTCACCTACGCAGCCTGGGGACTGGGACAGTAACCGGCGTTAATGATTACCGGACACCCAGCGTGACTGACACGGTGCCTATCTTGACAAGCCAGAAATGATTAACACCGACTGCTGTGGCTGGCTCGGCCTCCTAAAACATGCCCAGGTGAGCCAATCCGTGCCAGACCCCCAGCCGAGGCACCGGTGTCCTGGGAAGCCCCTGCGAACTAACGGGTCACCTCTGGGTGCCAGAGCCTCTGCACGAAGTGACCACATGACCAAGGCAGTTCAGGACCCACCTGCCTGGCCAGGGGGTGGTCAAAGCAGGACACGTAAGATAAGGTGGATCAAGCCCTGAGCCCCAAAAGGCAGGACGCGGCGGTCACTCCTGCTTCCCTGTGGATGGAGGCACGAGGTCAGCCCTGGAGAAGCTCTCACAGGCCGTCTGCTGCGACGTGTCCTCCTGACCTCTCGCTTGAGCGCCAAAGTGATGCCGACCTGCCAACACCTCTCTCCCTTCAAGGGCCCGGGACCAGACCAGCAAGGGCTGGAGCGGCAGAGACGTGAGGGGTCGGGGAGGGATCCGAGAGCACCGCTGGGCCTCTCGGGCAAGGTTCCGGCTCGGCAGCAAAGCCTCCCCCGACCAGTGCACGGAGAGCCACGAGGGCGGTTCTGGGGTGAAACACAGAAAGACGGGTACCCAGGAGCCCCACCACGTGGGACAGGGGCCCTGGGCCCGGCTCAGGCACCACTCAGAGCCGGGGAGAAGGGGCTGTCCTGGAAGCCCAGATTCAGAGCAGCCGGGTCGTGGCTGATGCCTTTCCCCGGTGCTTGAGTGCCGGCAAAGGGGTGGCCTGGAGAGCAGGAAGGAGTCACCTGACCCGGGGAGACACCCCCCCCTCCCTGCCCCCTGCTGCCCCCAGGTGTCTGTATCAACCAGCCGGAGACACTAGGAAGATATTTTGGTGCCCAGGGGGCTTCCCTGGGCTTGAGCAAGTGCACCCACACCGAGACAGAGCCACCTCTGCGTGGTGGGCGGGCGTGCCCCGTCACCCGCGGCCACCCAGCCGGCGCTCACCCGCTTCTTTCCCCGGCCGCCTAAGCTCTCTCATGCCCCTTTGGCTGCCTGACATCATTGCCCGACGCCAGGATCGCTCCACCCCTGGCCGGGTGGCGTCAACACAGTGTACTGCAGTGACCGCGGCTCTCCCAGGCCTGCGCACGGACGAGCCCCTCTGCAAGGCGAGGGCGAGAGAGCGTCTCGAGGGCATGGGCGCAGATCCAGGAGCCGCTGTCGTGGGACCTGCCTGCTGTGTGGCAAGACTCAGAGGACTTTGCGGGTGCTATTGCTGTTGGAGCGTCTCTTTATTGTTCATTATTTTTGTTCCTGTTTGTTTAGTCTCTTTCAAATGTTTTGGACCACCTGTCGTGCCAGCCTCAGGCAGCCGCAGAGGAGACTGCAGAGGGGGGTGAATCTGAATGTCTATCAGGTAATCCACGAACAATCACGAGATCGATCCACGTGGTGGAATACTACTCAGCCACGAAAAGGAATGAAGTTCTGACTTAGGGGACAGGGTAGAAGAACCTCAAAATCATGCTACATGAGAAAAGCTACACAGAGAAGGTCACATGTTCTCTGTCTCAATTTGAATGAAACATCCATAATCAGCAAATCTGTACAGGTAAATCTGCTTTCCAGCCAACACATTGCCCTGCTTTTTCCTCAGCCTCGCTGGTCATTTCTTCGTCTCCTCAGCTGCTCCTCTTAGCCACCAGACCCCTGTGGTGGAGCAGCCCAGGGCTCAGCCCGGGGCTCTCTCCATCCAGGCTCCGCCATAGCCTTAAACCCAAGGTAGGCCGCTGCCCCCAAGTCTGTCTCTGCGTGCACAGATGGCCCTCCCGGCCGAGGTCCAGCCCGCTCAGCGCCCTCGGCCAGCTAGGAAGCTTCTCAAACATAGCGTTCCCAGACTGGACTTCTGATACCCCTGACTGAACCCCTCTTTCCAGAGATCCCCCAAACCTAGACACCCCCAGGTTCTCCTGCGCACGGGAGTCCTTCCTCTGCACTGCCCCCGGTGCCCCGTCCGCATCAAGCTCCGGCCAGCTCTGCTCTCCTGAGAGCACCCGGCTCATCCCTCCCCCGCCTGCTCGCCATCCCGCCCTGCCCTTGCGTGACTCCCCAGGCAAAGCCAGGCCAGGGGAAGCAGCCTCCTCACACCCTGCTTTCCTAGACTCTAATCCCTCAGCCCCTACTCAGACCCTCCTCCCTGCTCGTCCACGTGAGGAGCAAGGCTCTGCCACTCGGGCCGGGTTCAAAATGGGCTCTGCTGCCAAGAGCCGTGTGACTGGCAGGCCAGGCAGGTGACAGGCCCACACCTGCCTCTCCAGCTCCTCCATCCCCTTTCCACCTCAGCCTCCAGACGCCCCTGCCCTGCCGCCCCGCTCCCAGCACTCACCCTTCCTGCTCCTGGGGCCTTTGAACTTGTGCTCCCATCCCCGAAAGCACCCCAAAGCCAGGAGACAGTGGCCCGAGGCCGCGCGCCCAGAGGGCTCCTCAGGGACGGGACACTGTCCCTCACCTCTCAGGCGAGAGCCCTGCTCCCCCTCTCTCCCCACCTCCCCACGCGCCTTCCCTTCTCTTGCTCCTCCTCCTCCACCCCTTCTTCTTTCCCGGCTCCTCCCTCCCTGGCCCCAGTCCCTGACCCCAGCTCCCTCGAGCCTCCCTCCTTCACCACTCTTAGCGCCTCCTCCCCCCTTCTCCCTCCCCCTCCTGCTGCCCCTCTCCTTTCCTCTTGTCCCCTTATAAATGCAGCCCCATAACTAACCTCCCCTCCTTCCACCTGGAGCCCCGGTGCACTTGGAAACAGCCCCACTCGCCACCCACACGGCACCCGCTGCTGAGCTCCCAGCGAGCACACAGCCACAGCCAGGGAGCAGGGTCTGGCCTCTGCTGGCCACCTCATGCCCCCCTGGCTCCAGTCCCCACCTTCTCTGCCCTGTTTGTGCCCCGGAGGGCCTGAGAGATGGGCATCATGGCCAGCTCCCTTGCTAATGCCGTGGGCCTCCAGCAGGCGCCAGCAGCAGGTGGGGGAGATAAGAAAGAGGCCAGGGTGCTTTGTCCTGGGACCTCCTGGCTTGAATTCAGCAGCTGGCAACAACCTCCTGCTCCCCACCCACGGCTCCCCCATGGCTGCAGCCCCAGCGGGATCCCCAAACTCTCCTTTCTTGCCTTGCCTCCCGCAGGAGGGGTGATGTCCCTCACTGTCCCCAGGAGCCTGGCTGGCTGGCCTTTGCCTCCGAAGTCCTCCCTCCAAGCAGACGTTCTGGGGTGTATTCCGTTTCCTCCTGAAACCCCAGCCCGGCACATTCACGGCTGGGCCCAGCACCTAGAGCAGAGCCCGGGTGGAGTGGGTGCTCAGTAAATATGCTTAATTAATTAATGCCCTAGTCAATTAATTAGCAGAAGAAAGAATGGAAGGAAATCAATCTGCTACTTAAAGCAATGACTAGATCAATGAATGGAGCAAACCATTTTGTTCCTTTGAAAGAAAGAGTGAATTAAGCTAACGAGATCGTCCATGGAAGTGGCAGGGGAAAAACAGTGGCCGATGGCGCGAGAGACGGATGGTGCGCCCCGCAGAGCCCCAGCCGCCTCCGCAGCCTGCCCTGCGGGTGAAGGGCACAGGCCTCCTGCCCTCGCTGGATGAAGCTCCTGAGATGCGCTGGCCCTTGGAGCCCGGCTGACCACCCCCTTCCAGCCCGACTGCCCACCCCCTTCCAGCTCAGCTGCTCACACCCTGGCTGTGCTGTGCCAGGACCCTCCAGGCAACCCTTCTGGAAGGAACAGCCCAGGGCCACCTCTGCCCCAAGAGAGCCCCAGCCGAGAACCAGGGCCAGGGGGCTTCCCCACTCAGGGGGCGCAGCTGCGAGCCCTAGCTCTTCAGAGGCCCACAGGCCCACTCCCAGCCCCCAACAATGGTTCCTGAGCCTCTGGGGTGGGCCCACGGGGGCGGGGAGGCAGCCATGTGCGAGGGGTGGGGGGACCGACACACACCTCCACTGTCCAAGGTGGGCAGTGGCTTTTCTGGAACTGCCAAAGCGGGACCAGGGAACCCACAGGGCTGAAAAAAACACAAAACACAAATCCAGGCCCTCCAGGCCCGGAAGCCAGGGGAGCGGGAGCTGCCGTTTTCTGTTTCCTTCCCATTTCCCGAGCAGCAGCTGCTGGGGCGGTTTGAGCAGGCCGAGGGCCTTCCTCCTGGGGTGGGGTGAAGAGGGCAAATTCTCTGGCGAAGTGGGGAAGCCAGAGCAGAGAGCAACGAGACAGTGGAGGAGGGGCAGGATCATGCCGCCTGCTCTCCCGGCTGAGCATGACATGGACACAGACACGGACACAGGGGTGCAGGGCGCCTGCTCGGTGAGGCCCAGCGGACACCTGCTCCCTGCGCCTTGCGGAGCAAGCTCTCCGCTGGGATGGTCATTCGGAGAAGCGAGGCTCGGGAGGCTGGGATCTGCCCAGTTCCTTGGGCTGAATCCTGCTGGCAAAGATTTGCTTCGAGTGCCGGGCAGTCGAGGGATGGAGAGAGCAAGAGGCCGATACTGGCGGTGCACGGGGTTAAGCGTCAGCCCTTTGAAGCTATCCACAGCCACTGCAGCACAAGTTCAATCCCCGGCCGGGGAGCTGCCCACATGGTGTAGCAGAGCTCTCCTGCCTCCCCGCTGCGCCCCTCAGCAGTGTATCTCAGCAGACCCAGTGTTCTGCTCCCTGCTGTGTCTCTGGTGAATCCTTTCACCACCCGCCCCGCACCTCTGGCCTGCACCCCAGCTCTTGTATGCATAAATAGGTAAAATAAATCTTTTTAAAAAAAGCTGCTGATACTGATTTGTCCAGGTTCAAACCCAGCTGAGACCTGGAGCCAGCAGCTTGCCCTCGGGGCCTCTGTGTGTTGGTTTCCTGTGAAACGGGAAGAATCCCAGCACCCACCCTCAGGATCAAGTGCCTCGGAACTGGTCTGCTCTACGTGGTGCTCTTAAACAGCATGAGTGGGGGGCTGCTGGGGACCTGGTGGGAGTGGGGTGTGTGCAAGGTCCTGATGTCGCCTCCCAGAGCAGGACTGAGCCTGTCACTGGGCACACGCCTAGGCAGTGAGCCGGACACAGGCGCCCGTTCTGCCCTGTGTTTGGGTTTGCCATCGGGAAGGCGGGGTGGGGCACAGACACTGATGTGTGCCTCCCAGGAAGGCGTCCATGGGGTTTGGGGGCTACACCAGCATGGCAGAAAATGCTTTCATTTTAGTAAGTGTCCCAGGGGGCTCTAATTGTCAGCAAAATTGGCAAAGCCTGATCCATTCAGTTCCCTTTTTCGCAGACAGGAAACCAGAGGGCCAGGCTCCTGCCCCGGGCCGTGTGGCCTACCTGTAACCCGGGCAGCACCCTCCCCTGCCTCCAGCAGCTGCCCAGAACTGGAGTCTCTTCTCCTGCAGTCCTGGAGGCTCAAGTCCACTGCCAAGCTGTCGCCAGGTTTGCCCTAAGGGGTGACTCTGCCAACCCTTCAGCCTTAGGCTGCGTCCCTCCCACCGATGCCTCGCCCCAGCCACCTCTTCTTGCCACCTCTTCTTGCGAAGACATCAGCCAAATTAGATAAGGTGCCCCCTACTCCAGCTCGGCTTTATCCCAGCTAATTAATCTGCAGCAACTGTTTCCTAATAAGGTCACGATCTGAGAACGGGCGGGGGCGGGGGGATTTCAGTGCATCTTTTCGTGAGATACAATTCAGCTCCGAAGGCCAGGCCAGGCTTGTCTATTCCTTCCGCAAACGTATCTAACAGTGATGCCCACCCGACGCTGGGGGCGCCAGCGCTGACCTGGGGAGAGTGGAGCAGTATTAACCTAGCAAGACACCCCGAATGGATGACCTCTAAGAAGCCAGGATGGAGCGAGTGTGGGTCCCAGACGTTTGCGTGGAGAGAGGGGCAGTGCGGGCCTGCTGAGAGTGGGGTCCTGGCTCCCCACGGGCACTGCCACTCACACGCGGGGTTCTCGAATGCTCGGGAATGTGGCTGGGGAACGAGGGCCCCACAAAGGAGCCTTTCAAGCACAGAGAATGAGCAAGGAGGGAGGGTCCCCTGGACCTCCCCCGGGAGCTGTTACTCCATCAAGCAGGTTCCAAAGAGTGCCTAGAAAACGGAGGAATCCTGCGGATTATGCAGTAGCTGGAATACATAACACCTTTTATGGGGTTTGCACAAAACGCCTTTGCTTTAGGAGCAGATAATCCTCAGAACATGCTGTACCGAAGGGCAGGAGGTCAGTGGAGGCCACACTGCGAGTTGTTGGTGAGTCACAGCTCAAGCCTGTTGCTGGCCCGCAGCCAGGCCTCACCCGCGCCTTCTCCCCTGATAAGGAGAACTGACCTCATACCCTGCCCATCTCGGTGTTCAAAATCGTCACCTTCAACCTGTCCCCCGACCTGGCTGTAAATGGATGAGCACATAAGTCAGTGAAGAGCTGTATTCAATGCAAACACGATTTTTTTCGGTTACCGTTTAATTTCCTTTATCTTCTTTGCTTTCAGCAGCCTTAGCAAGGGTCACCTGAGGCTGGAAGCCAGAAGAAAGTCAAGAGCCTCCCTCTCCCGGCCCAGTGGAGTTCTACTGATGGGACCTTGCTTGGGTGCCAGAGGAGGACAGAGCCTCAGAGGCGCCCCCCATACCACCAGCCCCATGACAGCTGCCCCTCCTCTACACACGGCTTCCTGCCAGCTGAGAGAGACCACCCGTCCTGGGGATCTCCCCCGGGGAGGATGCCAGACTGAGTGGACCCTGGGCAAGACGTGGAGGGGAACGCCTGGGATGCTCAGTGGCTCACTGCCCAGCTTAGGGTTCGGCACAGAAGCCAAGATGCAGGGGCTATGGGTTAAGTTTGTCCTCCAGCATGCAGTCAGGTGTGATTTTTAGGAGTGTCCAGCAGAAAGGGAGGGTCTGGGCTGAGTGCCCAGGGCTGGGTGCGAGGGCCGAGCCGGCCGAGCGTGGTGGGGCCTGGGGTCCGAGCCGCAGCTGGCCTCTCCCATCAGTGGACAGGTGGCGGGTGCTCAGTCTGCGCCCCGTGGAGGAGGCTGGTTCTCGACAATGGCCTCTGGGCAGCAGCCCCTGGAGCTGGGTTGTTAGACTTTGGGGACGAGGGGAAGCAGGAAACCCAAGTTTTGCGTAGGGCGTTGAGGGAGGCTGGGAGGCGGCATCCTATATTTCTCGCAAGGTGATGCCAAGATTGTGGGGGACAAGCTGGTCTGCACTTGCGGCGAGGTGGGGAGGGAGGCGGCTTGGGACACAGGGACCTGGTAGCTTCAGGCACTGTCTAGCTGCTCCTCTTCCCAGACGTGCTGGCGGCTGGAGATGCCTTTGCTCCCTCCACTCTCCCCGAAGTGTCTTGCAGGAGATCTTGGAGTCTGGACATGCAAGCTCGCTGGCCACACCCAGGAGGGGTCCCGTTCTTTGCGTGCCAGTGAGCCGGTGGCCACGCTGAGTCACAGCGCTGCTCTCTGCAGAGGGGAGTCTTCTCCTGCAGGCCCAGCTCTCCAGGGCAGGCAGAGGCTGTAGAGGCGGGGACCAGGGCGGCCCCTCAGCCTCAGCTCCTGCCCCCTTTCAGGGAGCACATGGCCTTCCCTCACCCTCTTCCACCACCAGCCTCTGAACGGCCAGCTCACTCTCCTGCTTTGGTGCTGTGCTCCTGCCATCAGATTTCTGCCTCATGTTTCATTCTCACAGTCTTGGGTCTGCTCCGTTGGGTGATGTTACAGGAAAGAGCTAAGATCACTTTGCAAGGAGTGGGGGAAGGGGGCCGGCGCTCCCTCACGTCACCCCACTGTGTCCCCCGGCCCGGGCTGCACCCACAGCTCTGCGGACACCCTGCTGCTGCCCGGAAGGCCACCTCTACCTGCCGGCCCCCGACGCCATGCATGCCCAGCACCTGCTCGCTCTCCTCTTCCTGCGCGTCTGTCTGAAGCGAGACCTTCACGTGCTCGTCTCTGGGAAAGTCTCTCTTCCATGGGCCTTTCCCACGGCCCCCCCGCCCACACACCCACGCCATTCCTTGCCAGTCCTGACACATGAGCTGGCCTTCGTCTCTTCTCCTTCTTCCCGTCATCGGGGTTTCCCTGGGAACACGGGGAACAGGGCAGTAGCAAAACCGGGGTGACCACAGGCTCAGGAGAAACAATAAAAGCACAAGGGGTCAGTGGCAATACAATCTATAGTCAACATCTTATTTTTTCCAAGGGTTAATTATTTAATGAATTGACACCTTTCTGTGAAACGCACACAGGGTGACTCCACTAGAGGTGAAGGTCATGTCGTCCCCAGCCCCTGTCCTGGCTCTTCTGACACCCCAGAACCGTGGTGGCTCCAGGATGGAACGCGCTCTCGGGGCTTCTGCCGGCCCTGGGGGCTGCCCGGGCATTTGCCTCCCCGGCCGGACCATCATTTGGCTCATAAGCACCTTTGTCTTTCCCAGCCCTTCTCCGCCCAGGGACCGGCTGGCCTGCTGTCAGGCCCCCCGCACCCCCCACCCCCGTCTCCTCCTCTAGAAATGGGGCCATGGCAACGAGACCCTCCCAGAGCGGGGTGAGGACCAAGGCGGCACCCTGAGGCGGTGTCTGCACGACGGATGCTCCGAGACAGCGGGGATCGAGGCTCCGAGAGGAGCAGCCATGTGCCAAGGCGGCAGCAGGAAGGAGCAGGGTGAGTCCGGGCCCAGCTGCCGACTGTGCTGACCCCACGGCTCTCGGGGCCTCAGGTGTGGACACAAACAGGACAGCCCGAGCTGCTGCCCACCCTGGGCCAGAGGGTCAGGGTCCTGGGCGGAGGGCCGGGCCAGCCTCGGCGCGAACAACGCAGCCCCTTGGGAGCAACCAGTCCGGCGTGGCTGCAACCGGTCCGGTTGCTCCCGAGGGGCTGCGTTTCTCACCCAGCCCCAAGGCTTGCAGGCGGGGCGGGGCCGGCCGCAGGGAGAGGTGTGTGCCAAGCAGCCCTGGCGTGCCAGCTAGATGCTGCTCTTTGAGCCCCCGGGCACGGGAGCTGCCCCCTCAGTGACTCCACACCAAGCCGGCCTAAGTCCTCCTTCCCACGCCCCGGCCCCGCTCCCCTTGCGCGGCCTGGTCCCTGGCCCCTGCCCCGGGCTGGCTCTCGGCGGTCACTCCCGCCTCCTGGGAGACCCAAGGCCAGGAGCTCAGCCCTCGGCAGGGCCGTGGTGCCAGCCTCCCGCTCCTGGCCGCTCACCCCTTCCAAACTCCAGCATCTCGGCTCCATGAAACGGGAATAAGTCCAGGAAAACCACCTTTGTGGGCAGCTGGGGGCGGGGGGCAGGTGTTCCGGGGCTTGGAAAGACCCTGCTCTGGGACTGCCCGTCACCGCGTGGGGCTTCCCCGGAGAGCCCCCTAAGTCAGCGCATGACGAGGTGGCACACACAGAGAGCGGCGTCTGCTCCACGGGGATGCTCCACCGCAGGCGGGAATCCAGGCTCCGCGAGGTGCAGCTACCAGCCGAGGCCACCAGAGGAAGGAGCAGGGGCGTCTGAGCCCGGCTTCCAGGCTGTGCTGAGCCCGGGGCTCTCGGGTGACCCGGCCACAGGTCAGGACGCCTGCCCGGAGGACGGACACCAGCATCGAGTGCCAGCTCTTCCCAGGCCCCGGCTCACCCCCGGCCCTTCCCGTCATCGGGGCTTCTTTGTAATGACAGACAAGTAGCCTCGCAGCTGTGAGCGTGGAGATGAGTATGTGCACATGCAGATTGCACCCCACGAGCACAAGCCCTCGTCTCCTCGCTGAAACCCTGGAAACGGGGAGCTGACTCGGCCCCTCTGTGTCCAGACTAGAGAGATCACGGGGCACCTCAGCACGGGGCACAGGTGCGTGCCGGTGTGTGGCGACGGGAGTTAGCGGAGCCAGTCCTGGGCTCGCCCCAGAAGTGAGCGTGTGCAGGGTCACTGTGTGGTCAGGCCCTCCGCATCCTGACGCTGACGCTGTGTCCACCGGCTCTGTGAAGACAGCGTGCACGGGGCGCTACCGCTTGCCCGCGTCTTTCACAGCATCTGGCCAGAGGAAGTGATCGGTGAACACGGAACAGGATCGGATGAATAAAACAAGATTATGAAAGTGAAAGGAAAACCGTCTTTTGCCACGCAGAGATTACAGCCGAACCAGGGAGGTGCACACACTGCGGGCTATAAGGCAGGGCGATTCATTCTATCAGGCCAATGCAAAGTGCTAGGACAGCACATAAATAAATAACTAAATACACGTCGCCGAGACTAAGGCTGAGTCATGAAGCGAGTGGAAGAGGGATGTCGACAGGACACGGCCATGCTCCTAGCCTGAGACAGTGGGAAAGAAAGAGTGGTGTCTGTTGACTGTGTCTACACAGCACGTTTCTTGGGGAAGAAGGAAGAGCTCCACAAACCTCACCTCCGCCTGGCCTGAATAGTGGCAGCATCTGAGAGAGAAGTTATGAAAATTTTATCACAGTGCTGACAGTAAAAATAAATCAATAAGCAATTTCATCACTGTGGCTATTTTGCTTTTACCCTACACACAGATAATCCCATGAGGTCATTTCAGTATCAAGTATTCCTTGTCATCCTGTGTTTTCCAGTTTATACTCTAGTATATGTCTCTTCATCAGCAACATCCCTTTTAACAGCTGCATAATATTCCATCTTTTGGATGACTGAATGTTATTGAGCCAGTCAGTTGCTTTCCTTTTTTTTTTCTTTTTCTTTAAGGTTTTATTTATTTATTTTTGTGTGGAAGAACTAGGGTGCAGGCCAGAGGTGCAGGGGGTGAGAGGATACACCAGAGACAGAGTGGGGAGCAGAATGGGAAGATCTACTAAAATATACTGCTGAGGGGAGCAGTGGGGAGACAGGAGAGGTCTGCTGCGCAGTGTGGGTCAGCTCCCTGGCCGGGGATCAAAGTCAGGCCGCGGTTTTTATAGCACTGAGACCTAACCCCTAGGCCCTAGGGAGGCCCCCATACTTTTTTTTCAATATGAGAATTTTACACACATATTTGTTTATAGTAGTGGGCTTAGATGAGTAAATAAGGTTGCCCATCATCAGGATTATTTCCTAGAACAGATATCAACAAATGGTATGACTGTGTCAAAACACAGTGCACAAGAATGAAACACAACGCAAACCCCTAAGTCTGCTGCATGCTGACGTCTTAGCTTCCCGAGGGTTATATCATTCCACACCCGTGGAAGGACCGACCAGGCTGCTCGAGTTGCTGCTCCCTCCTCCAGCTGCAAAGGAGCAATTGGAGCCTCTGGACCTTAGCTGTTTCTCTTCCACGTCAAAGGAAATTCTCTCACTTAGTAAATGACTACATGCTGAGTCACTCACTCACTCACTCACTCACTCCTTCATGTATTCAGGCTTCTTTTTAAATAGCTTTAATATGAATAATTTATAGACCACAAAATGCACTCATTTTTCATTGCACAATTCAATATCCACAGTGATGCAATCATGGCCACTATCTAATTTTAATCTGACATTCCTGTCAGCTCCCCCAAGAAGCCTGGTGTCCACTTACAGGCCTGCTCCCCTCACTGTCCTCCCCAGGCCCTGGCAACCTCTAATCCATGTCCTGTCTCTACAGACTCTAGATTTCTCTTCTCTAGACGTGTGTAGGGTAGACCCCATTGGTGTCTGCTTCTCTCACTCAGCATGGTGCTTGCATTCTAGTGCATCCCTCTCCATCAGCAGCATCATCGTGATGTCCATGCTGTTATGTGAGCTTCTTCTTGATGAACCTTCTTTACTTATCTCCCTCCTTTTTCTCTGTCTCCCTCCTTGCTCCCTCTCCCAGAGCCAGGATCTGAGGGAGGCAGGTGAGGCTGTCACTTTGGGAGCAAAATCTAAGAAGGCACCAAAAAACTGTCATTAAGATCAGTAATAGTTAATGCAATGTTTTTAAAAAGTGAAAATAAATGAAAAAAGAAAGTCCCCAAGGAACAAAATATTGACATTTTAGATAAAGGATCTGGTGCAGCTGAGATTGGGGGGAGGCAGGTGAGGGGTGCCTCAGGGGGTCAGGATCTACACACAAGGTGCTTTTTTATTGGTTTTAAAAATTTATTTATGCATACAAGTACTGGGGTGTAGGCTAGAGGTGCAAGGGGTGAGAGGATTCACCAGAGACAGAGTGGGGAACAGAACAGGCGGATCTACTGAAATCCACTGCTGAGGGGAGCAGCGGGGAGACAGGAGAGGTCTGCTGCGCCATGTGGGTTGCTCCCTGGCCAGGAATCGGGGATCGAACTCAAGCCGTGGTGGTGGTAGAACTGAGACTTAATCCCTCCGCCACCAGGGAGGCCCAGCACACAAGGTGTTCTTTGTCCACGTTGTGAAAAGTTGCCCTTGGCTCCCTGTGGCCACTTTCCCTGCTCTAAGTTTTCTTCCTAAACCATTATCCTCACCTGTCAGCCTCTCGCGTGTGTATTTATTTGGGGAGCGTGTGCAAGGGGGTCACACATTTCAAAAAATGAGGCCAGGTGGGCACGTGCAGCCAGGCCTAGTTGCAAACAGGTCCCCTGCCATTTGGATTCTTTCCTTCAAGCAGAAGGTGCAGCTGTGTCAAAGCATAATGTATGAATGAGAACAAAGTTTGAGCTCTCCTTCAAGCTGCGTCCACCGGTGCCCACTCCTTTGCTGAACACGCCAGCGGGGAGGAGGCTGCCTTCACATCCAGAGGGAGCCCCAGATGACGAGGGAGACTCCTGAGCTTCCCTCTGAGGCAGGAGACACTTTCAGGCCAAGGAGCATGTGGGCCGCTGGCTACTAACCATTCTCAGCACCAGAGAGAGGAGGGAGCGCGCCAGAGCAGTTGGCCAGGTTTCTGTCAAGGGCCAGATGGTGCTCAGCTTTGCTCGCCATGCAGGCTGTAGCTACTGCTCCACTCTGCTGCTGGAGCTGGAGAGCAGTCAGGCATAACAAGCACACCTATGAGCATGATTGTCTCAATAAAACTTTATTTATAAAGACAAATGGTGGGCCACTTTGAACCAGTGGGTCATTTTGCTGCCCTCTACTCTAGAGTGTTCGTGTGAGCTCCCCCAAGTCTCTGCTTTAATGCTGAGAGCAGAAAATATAAGAGTTCTTAACAGAAGCACTTAACTAAGAACTTTCTCCAGACAGTGGAAATGCCACTGGCACCCAGAAATACAGTCTTCGTGCAACAAGAGTTTTGGGGAAGGATGGGTGGCAGGTGGGCAAAGGAGTCTGTGCCTGTGGATGACTGCCCACCAGCACTGAGCAGCAGAGGGCACAGGGCAGGAGGGAGCTGGGAAGCATACAGCGGTCACTCCCTTGAAGCCCTATTTCCGACAAAGACACTTTCTCCTCCTGCACCTCCATCTCCAGGAAGAACACCATGACACACTCCTTGCTGCCAGCCAGGTGACCTGCCCCATCCTCCTCCAGGTCCCCACATCCAGGTGATCCTGTCTCAGAAGACGTCTCTAACTCGTTCTCTCCATTGGCTGCCAAATTCCTGTCCCACCTGGACGTGAGTCTCCAACCCAATTCTCCACAGTTTCCCCATCCCCGGGGGATCTTTCTTAGAGGCCAACAGCATCATTGCCTTTCTGTTCAAAAGCCTTTGATGGCTTCTGGTTGCTTCTAGATTAAAGCTCAGCCAAAAGCGAGGAAGAACGAAGTGAGCCCCAGCCTGGGTTTAAGCCCCTTCCCCCTCCTGACAGATACATTCAACCCCCACCTCCAGGGGCCCCCCATGTGACCTTGTTTCGAAAGGATGTCTTACAGACAAACTGTTTTTTTTTTATATATATATTTTTAAGATTTATTTATTTATTTATTTATTCATTTATTTATACAAGCACTGGGTACAGTCAGAAGCGCGGGAGGGTGAGAGGATTCACCAGAGCCAGAGCGGGGAGCAGAGCAGGCAGAAGGACCGAAGGACACTGCTGAGGGGAGCAGCGGGCGGCAGGAGAGGTCTGCGCGCCATGTGGGACCCTCCTCTGGTGGCCGGGGAGCAGCCGGGAATCGAACCGGCGCTGCAGAGGCTGCGGGCAGCTTTGCAACCCAGCGCTCAACTGCTGCGCCACCGGGGAGGCCCCAGACATGCTGTTTTTGGAAAGATGAGAGGCCCCCCTGGTTTTGACCCGCGTTGTTAGGTAAGGAGGGCCGACCCGAGGCCCTGGAGGGTCTCCCCGCTGACCGGGAGCCAGCGCGCACATTATCAAAATGTGGGGCAGGGGCGGAGGTCCCACCGCTCAGGGCACCGTGAAGCCTCCAGGACTGCGTGTCTCCGTGGGAGGCTCTGTCTGACCCACAGAATTGGCCCAGATCACAGCAGAGGCCCTGGCACTGTGGCTGTGACCGCGTCGCCTGCCGGTCTCTGGGAACAGTGTCACTGGCTCAGGCCCTCCTGTTTCCACGACTGTGATTAACCCATTCATGGCCTTTGTGACCACTCCATTGCACTCCTGCTTCACACAGCACCCGGCACAGCACCCAGCACAGCGCCCAGCACAGCGCCCAGCACAACACCCAGCATGGCGCCTAGCACAGCACGCAGCAACGGCACCCAGCACAGTGTCCAGCAACGACGCCCAGCACTGCGCCCAGCAACGGCACCCAGCACAGCACCCAGCACAGTGTCCAGCACAGCGCCCAGCACAGCACCCATCCTCTCGCAGTGTGATGATTCCTCCCAACTCGTAACCCACTTGGGAACCCCCAGGAGCTGTGGCTCGTGACGCTCTCTGCAGCGTCACGGTGATTGAGAGGGCGGGTGGAGTTAAGGTGGCCAACACCAGTCCTTACATGGACACCTGGCCAGGCCAGCGTAGCTGTAGGTGCCGACTGCAGGAAGGGGGTGCAGGGGGTGTGGGGGAGAGGAGACCTGAGGGGGCTTGGCTGAAGGGGGCCTGAGGAGAGAGGGGGTGAGCTAAGGAGGCGGTGCCAAGAAGCGCAGGGTGAGCGGGTCCTCCAGCACCGGAGCTGACCCAGAGCCGGTGCTGCCCCGCGTGGTAGGTCTTGGAGCCCTGGATATGTGCGGCTGCAGGAAATACAGCACCCGTGTCTATTCCCCCTGAATTGATGAATACGGAGCGACGAGCAGCCTCAGCCCCTCGCCTGCTGGTCCCTGCCGCGCATCTGGGCCCCTCAGCACATGGGCCCGGCTTGGCCCCTCGGCACCCCGGCCCCCCGCACTGTCTGGCGGGCCAGGCGGCGCATCCCATGGCCTCTCACGGGTGGCCCAGACATTAAGGCACACGTCCGGGTGTCCACACCCGTCCCGCCACGTCCGCCCAGGTGCCATGTGTGTCCCCTGAAGTCGAGCTACAGTCATGTCAAGCCTTTCCAGTTTGCTGTGAGCATCATCTGGACACACTCTCTGGGGAGCATGAGCGCAGCCATGGGGTCCGCAGGACAGGGATCCATCAAAGATGGTCACGCAAGCGCCATCCCGCAGCTCCGTGACCGCCGTGGTTGTCTTAATAGCCTCACTTCACACAAAGGGGCCGACGTGTCATTTATTGGTTTATTAGCTAGTTCACTCGTTCCTCTTCCCTTTACTCACCCCTAGTGAGTCCTCCTGCCTGCCCGGAGTGAGTCCTCCTGCCTGCCTGGGAGTGAGTCCTCCTGCCTGCCTGGGAATGAGTCCTCCTGCCTGCCCAGAGCGCTGAGTTCAGAACATCCCACCCTGCTGCTCCCTGCTCGTGCCCAGCAGCCACAGACAGCTCTGGCGCCCCAGCTGTCTCCCCCAGCCCCAGGAGACGAGCAGGTTGCTCAGACAACACCACAGCTGCAGCGACAGAACACAAGGCAGTAACTCACCGGCCCTGTTCTCGGGCGAGGACTCGGTGCTGGAGCTCCCCTTGGGGAGGGCATCAGTGGCCATGGCCACTCGGAGCGTAGACAAGCTGCACTTTGGGCAGACGTCGGGTGCCAGGCTCCTGCCACCACATCCGGGAAGGCTGGTCTCGGGGACTTCCTTGAAATACCCCTTGACAGTTAGAGTGACATTGTCTCCTGACCTGTTTTTCCAGTCCCTCAAACAGCTCCTATGGCTCCCTCCAAACCATGAGGTGCTGATTTCCTCAGCGACTCAGGAAAGCCCCGTCCAACCCAGGGCTTCTTGACCTTGACCTTCGACCTGACCCTGTCTAGGCTGGGTCATCCTGGGCATTGTTCAGGGCATCCGTGCCCCTCTGTGCACACCATGCTGGTGGCAGCCTCGCACCCCCATCCCATGTCCTCACCCCCCCACCCCATGGTGACAACCAAAAATGCCTCCAGAATTGCCAAGTGTCCTGGGGACAAGGTCACCAAGGGTAATTGCCATCTCTGCGCCTCTGATTGGATTAGACCAAGTGATGTGTGTTCTTTCCTCCCAGACTGAAACCCCCGCGTGACTGTAGCATCCACTGTCTGGCCCTCGTTTTCCAAGGAATGGGGGTAGGATGGTTGATTAATGGTTGTGTTGAAGAAGAGGCTGGTTTTCATTATGGCCGCGTATTAGCTTCCAGAAAGGCAGGCCCAGTAGGCTAGAAACACATGGCGGCGTCCCGGGAAATCTGTGGAGGTCCAAATCCACACTGTGCAGGCTGGAGACCCCGGGCATCGCTGCAGACTTGCCTCTTGCTAGAGAGAGGTCTCTTTTCTCTGCACACCTTCCCCTGAGGCTCACCCACACCAGGGAGGGCAGCGTGATTTGCTCAAACCCACAGAGTTAAGCACTAATCCCATCCCTAAGAGACCCACCTTCACAGAAACATCCAGACACTTGACCCAACACCTCGTCTCTGTGGCCCAGCCGAGCTGACACATCGAGTGAGCCATCACAGGAGCAGTGGATGGGTGAATGTGTGATAAACATGGAGGCTGTGCTGAGCTCACCTGGAGCTCCCGGCCAGGCACACAGGATTTGGATGAAGTGTCGAAGGTATAGACGCTGCACTGGGGCCGCGTGGGGGTCAGCCGTGCCCCTTACAAGAAGCTGGGAGCTCTGAAAGGTGGGATGTCAGGTCGCCTGGAGGAGCCTAGCCCCTTGGGTGGAGATGGGTCTTGGGCTTGCCGAGCTGGTGAAGGCGCTTGGCTGTCCCTGTGTGCGCCGGGTCCAGGACCCTCGGGCTGAGCGGACGGCCGGTCCTCCCTGGGGCTGACCAGCAGAGACGAGCCCAGGTCTGGCCGCAAGGCAGGCTGACCTGGAGTCACACGTCCCGTCGGTGAGTGGCGGGCTGCTGGGACAGCCTCCTCCCTCCCTGGGCTGCAGGTGACATAAGAGATGCTCGGCGAACCCCCAGCAGTCACCGCGCGTGGGAGACACGCAAGGTCACAGGTCAGCTGGTTTTTGACAACCGGGTGTCCCTTCCCCGATGTTTTCATGTCAGTTCCTGTTAAGTAATAATTATGCTTAATCCACGATGTGCTGAACTTTGAGACAGACTCTGTGCTAAAAGCAGATACTGGATCTGTTCCTCACAATGACCTTATGAGGACGATTCTCTGATGACCCCAGGTTATGAATGAGGAAACTGAGGCACGAAGTGGTTAAGCAACTTGCCCAAGTAGATGCTGACAGTCTGAGCTTTATCTGACTCTGAAGGGACTTGCTTCTGGAGACATAAATCAGGGCATGGAACCAGGGCATAACAAATCAGTGTATAAATTCACTAGGAAGGAGGAAACAGAAGATGGCGTGCCTCCCAGACGCCGCCATTGTGTACCAAGAAACCTAAGAAAATAGGAAATAAGAATTCTTAGAATTAATATGGGAGTTTGACAGGATCAGTCATTTTCCTGGTTACTAGCAAAAGTCAGTAGAAATCATATTTAAACACGAGTCTTTTTACGACAGGAACAAAACCATGAAATACCTAGGAATAATTTTGATACATAAATGAATAAAACTGCCAAACTTTATTAAAGCAGATTCAACCCTTGGTAGAGGTAGTAAGAATGTCCATTATTTGCAAATTAGTTATAGGCTAAAATGATTTCTTTCTTCTTTCAAATCAAAATTAGGCTGTGAAGTCATTTCTAAGCAATTAAAAAACCCCAAGGTCGTCGTACGGGGAGCCGTCTGATTCACGGAGACATCATATAGCTCAGAAATAAAAAGTCACCCTTCTGAGTCACTTCCAGATTTCATTTCAGACATGACTACCTAAGGCACTGAGATTCTTTTTGCTTGGCAGAACCTGGGCACAGATCCAAAGTAACTTTTCCAAAAGCACTGCTTCAGTTAAAAAATTTTAATTATAAAACATAGGTTTAGAAACATTGTGTGTGTATATATAGCATGCACATATGTACAAACACACACACACACAAACAACTTCACAAATAATTGAGCATCCATGAAACCTGGGGTGGGCTGACTCTCACGTGGCCCTGTGGCCTGGTTCTCAGGTACTGGCATGATCCCCTCGAGAACGGTTTGGACCCATCTGTGCTCCGGACTGTACGCTGTGCTGTGGGTCTCCCAACGGAGAAAGCTTCCTGTGGGTAACTGGCATGGGGCGGGGAGCAGGGGGCGGGGGTTGCTGCTCCAGACACTGCAGGACGCCAAATGCTGCAACAATCACTCTGCTGGTGCTGGGGAAAAGACCCTTCCCCAGCCGAGCCTCAGATGCGACCACAGCCTGAACAGGCACCTTGACTGCAGGCTCCCAGAGGAAACAGCTGAGCTGCGCCAGGATTCCTGACCCACAGGTGCATGAGATGATAAGGAGGCATTTTTTAAGCTGCTGAGTGTTTGGTAAAACTGTTATTCAACAACGGATAACCAACGAGCCACGGCCCAGGGGAAACATGGTTGACTACTTCCTTTGGGCTCCCCCCTCTTCCCTTCCTTTTCACAGAGTAACACCCTCCACCAGCACCTCTTTGGAACAAATCTCTGCAAGAGAAGGGATTAGGGTTACAGAGACAGAGAGTGAAAGAAAATCTGAGGACAGGGAGGGGAAGGTGAGAAGTCAGGCTCCATCACCAAACCCCAAACCCCCACCCCTCCAAGCTCCAGCCACCCAATGTCCACGTCTTTGCCGGTAGAAGGGCCTGTTTGGACCTTGGGCTACCCCCAGGGGGAGCACAGTCTCTTCCGCTCATCTTACAGTGTGCTCGTTCTCCTACCGGAGGAGGTACTCGGCGGAGAAATATGAGGTGGCGTTTCTCCCTGCTGGCCCAGCAGCCCGACAACCAATGCTAGTTATGGGGAAACGAACCGTTTCACAAGGACTCGGCCAGGTTCCCTGAGCTCAGATGCTCCGGACCTGGGCCTCCTCCTGGCAGGGGCATGGCAGGAAGAACTGCCCAGTACATTGGCCAGTGTGTGGCCTCCTCGGGCCCTCTGCCAAATTCCAGATGCCTGCCTCCAGCAGGCTGACTCAGCCTCCGGCCGGCTGTGATCTCTGCTGCTTTGTGCGAGCACTACACCAGGGGTCTCAGGAACAGATAATAGAGGGTCCACACAGAGGAGAGGGTTTCCACAGGCAGGCAGTTGACAGAGGATGGCGGGTCTTAACAGTGCCAGGTTCTGCCAGGATCTCCTGAAGCCAGAAAGGTGGGTTATAATCCCCACCCGCCCCCCCAACCTGGGACCAGGGCTCATGGCCCTCATTCAGACCCTACAGCTCCCCAAGTGTCTTTTTCCCAACACCACTCCACTGGGGCCCCTGTTAAACTCTGCCCCCTACTCTACAAACCCAACGAGACCAGCCAGGCGCAGGTCAGAGCAAGCTGAGGGTGTCTCCAAAGCTGGAGGTGCTAATAAATGATGGAAGACATGATGGAACGTACGAGACTCAATGTGCTTCAAGTGGAAACTGCCCAACTGGCAGAAGCAGAGAAGAGCCTGGCATTCGGGGATTCTCACCTGGATCCCCCTTCCTTCCCCCAGAGAATGTCCTGGAACAAAGTGGAGGAAATGGTCAGAAGAAGAGGTGATGCAGGCTTGGCATTGAGTGGCTCCCGAATTCCCTGGAAACGGCCTTTATTTCTCACCCAGCACAATAATTATGTTCTTATTTTTAAATGGCGGCACAGGTAGTAATCGTATGAAACTCTTTTGGGGGGCTAGAAATTCGAACAGGAAACGTGCCTCCTCCATGCTCAGCCACAATCTGGCAGGTAAGACAGGCTCCCAAGGAACAGCCCAACCAGGGGCCTGGAATATTCCTTAGCAACTGAGTGCAGTGAGTGCAAGAGCACTCACATGCCGTTCCTGAGACTAGCGGTCGTCCGAACACATTTGACTTTTGAGTATTGTACGAAATGTGCAAACTCAGCAAACCAGCACATTTCAAATAGTAAAAGAGTGTAACAAAATCATGCCTTGCTCAGAGCCCCTTTTAAGGTAGAATTTAACACAGTGGAACACACAAGGTTCAATGCTAGTGGTTTCAAGTTCCACGTTGCAGGCAAGTAATCTTTCCGAGGTTTCTATTTGTCGGTGGGCATGGGTGGATGTTGTTGGCTGGGGTATGCTGTCTCCTCCTCGAGGTGGTGACAAGGTGGTCCTGGCCAGGCGTTTCTAATCAGTTTAGGTGGTAGTCTTGACCAGGCATTGCTAATTGGCATCAGATCCAGGCTCTGGCCCAGGGCAGCCGATCTGGTCCCAGATCCTACACAATGGTCCTAAGTCAGAGAAGGTCTGCAAAAGGAAATGGAATGGGCAGGAGCAGGGAGGGAGGGGCCTTCAGTGTCCTGCCTGCAAAGGCAGCTTCTCCCCTCCCCAAGCCAGGATGAGATCTGTGGTTTAGGTTGTGACCGAAGATGACAGCCAACTGCGAGCTCGCAGATGCTACTGCATCCTCCGCTTGCTAGAGAGAAGTGACTTTTCTTTTAAAGTTAACTCAGAGACCAAAGATCTCCTTCCTAGAAATGGGGGGGGCGGGGGGGGGGCGGGCAGTGGGGCGAGCAAGAAGTGTCCCAGAGCCGGTGGTCTGGACAACACCCTCCTTCCCCGGGCTGACTCCGAAGCCTTTGCTTTTCAAGTCCAAGCCTGAGGCCTTTTCATAACCGTGGTTGCTCAACTTGCATTATTCTGTCAGTTTTAAACATAGGCACGGACACACAGTCCCCTGCAAACACCCGGCTCGTGCAAGGAGTCACAGCAACCATCACACACACAGCCCTTGGTCCAGCGTGTTGGCGCATTTGTGCCTTTTGGCACAGTTGACAAGTTTATGGCAGGCTTTTCCTCCTTGAATGCAGATTAAAAAGTCACAAGCAACCCACCTCCCTCAGTGCTCCGCGCCCAGCACGCGGAGCTGCTGTGACCCGGAGCCCTGGGTTTGCCGGGGTTCTGAGTCCATTGCTCAAGTCCCAAGTTGGATCTACTTTGTTTCCTGAGGGCACGGTCAGCAGCCTGTTCTCGGGCCGTGGCCCAGCCTCACCGGGTCGGCTCCCGGGCCTCCAGGTCTCCGAGCGCGGCTGCTCCGTCGTCCTGGCTGAGCACAGGACAAAGTGCGTTTCCTGTGCCCCGAGGAGGCCTGTGGTGATTGTGGCCTAACGTTGATTTTTTTCCCTTTTTTCCGTCCTCCAGCTGTAGGAGCAGGATTAGGCCGGCGGGGAGAGCGTGTCCCATCGGGGCCAGGCTCACAGCCGCGCACGGCTCTCTCCAACCAAGACCTCGTTCACCGTCGCTTGGGCGCCTGGGAATCCAGCGTTTCCCAGCACCCCGAGGCCGCTAATCCCTTACTTTTGAAGGCAGTGCCAGAAAGCTCGGACTGCCATAGAACTTCACAATCGGGGGTCTAGAGAGCACGTGGTCCACTGTTAATTTGCAAATGGAAGGAAATTTAGGTCCCAAGAAAGGGGTGACGTGGCCCCGGTCACATGGCGCCGGGGCGGGAGGGTGCGCTGATGCTGGGGTCCCGGCCCTCCTGAGGCTGCTCTCCACCTGGTCATCTCACAAGCTGGGTATCCCCCACTGAGTCTGCAGGCTGGCGAGACACCCGAAGCCAGACGACCTGGGGCAGCTTCCCACGTGCCCTGCCCCCCGCATGCCCGCGCCACAAAGCCAGCCAGCCACGGTCAGGAGAAAAGATATTTAATGATTTCTCTCTAATCTCTTAACGCGCTTAAAGTGTTTCCACAAGTGCAGGGAAGGGGGGATTGCTCTCAGCTGACACGGACCAGCAACTGACACACACAAAAAAACTCCAGATCACCGTGCTTTATACTTACTTTTAATTTCTGCACTGGAAAAAGAAAGGCGGAAACAACAGGTTAGTTGACAGTGACTCCACCTTCGCCTTTAAATTAAACTTTGCTCTCGGGGGCAGAAGGGGGCAGAGAAACAGAACAAAGTCAGAGCGGGAGTGTGACGTGGCCTCCGTCTAGTGAGCTAGGGCTCTAGCCTGCCAGGGCGCCCTCGGGAGCTGTCAAGGCAGACAGGCAACAGTTAAGATACATAAAAATAAACCCAAACCAGAAGAATCCCACGATTCCATTGCGAAAACCAAGCACAAGAACTGACAGGGAAATACGAGGCAGACGAGGGTGCACCCACACCCTGGAGGTGGCACAGGCACGGCGCCCTTGGAGCGCGGGACACCCACCCGCACGCGCCTGTGGTGGGTGGCCTGGGGCCCCCTGTGGCCCCAGGCCGGTGGGGACTGGGCCCTAACCTTGGGGTAGACAGCAAGCGCCGCGGGGCGTGGGGGCTGTGTGCTTGCGAGGCAAGGCCTCTGGAATGTTCCGCCCCCCCGGGCAGAGCTGAGTGGTGGGATTTCAGTGATGCTCCACGCGTGGTTTAAGTGCTCGCTTTATTTTTCATGTGCAAACTGTCACTGTCTAAAGCTTTCAAAGGACATGTATAGGTCTGAACACCCTGTAGAGACGAGGATAATTTCGGTTAAGGCCCCTCCCTCTGGGGTGGGGGTGGGGCGGCGCGGTACAGGAGTATTTCAAGAAAGGACGTGTTCGGCGCGGGTAAACTCTAGTCCCTGATTCGGTCTGTCCCGAGGCGCGGCCCTCAGTAGGCGATTGTCCACTCTTTGACGGAGGCGTCGTGGGAGGTGGTGACCAGCGTGTGCTCGTCCAGCCAGGCCAGGCTGCTGACGTGGTGGAGCCGGTGTGCGTCTGCAAGACAGCGCTCAAGGTCAGGGGAGCCACTTCTCGGGTCTCGCATCTTTCCCGGAGCATGGGACCCTGTGCCCTGCTCATCAACGCCCGAGGCCCCAACACCACACAGGGGGCGAGCAGGAGTCTGGGTGATAGCGGGGGGTGTCAAACGGCTGTGCCCACCAAGGACCGGGAAGCTATCAAGTCAGGAGAGGCCACCCCCATACTGCTGTCTGCAGGACCAAGCAGTCCTGCCCCGCCCCCTTCCCGGCACAGTGGTCTCTTCTGCAGCCCCACCAGTCCCATGAAGCCCAGGGAGGGAGCCCCCGGAGCTGCCGTTTGGGCGCTGTAGAAAGGTTGGACCCAGTGGGTATGGCAGTCACCTTGGATCTTGACCCTGGTCTCAGGGTCACTCAGGGTCCAGACGTACACCATCATGTCCATGCCGCCGGAGGCAAAGTGCTCGTTGTCTGGGGACCAGGCCAGGCAGACGATCTTTGCGTGGTGTCCGTAGAAGATATTGTTCTCCTAGACGCAAGCCAAAGCAGAGGTGGAAGGTCAGGGCTCAGCAGTCAGTGCCCCAGCTCCGCAGGCTCAGTGGTTAAGTGCCCTCTCCATACAGGTACCTCCACCAGCTCACTGGCCACTGGAAGGCCCACCACTGCCCGCTACTTGAAGGCCAGAAGGTGTGGCCTCTGATTAAGCAGCCAGCACTGTACCCAGGAGCCCTGGCACACAGGGCTGCACACGACACCGGCCTCCAGGGCTCTCGGCCTTGTGAGGGGACAGGTTACCCCCACCCCACATGCCCAGTGTGGGAGCAGGTAGGCTCTGCCCGGGGGATGGGCGTGGCCACGGGACACATCTCCAAGGCTTTCCTTCAAAGCGCCTCTTCTCCACAGCGGTGGTCAACGTGGCCACGACTTCCTTCTCAAGGTCTGCCTATTCTGTCCTTCGCCAAGTCTGCCCTTATAGGTGACATGACGTGTCCTCAACGAGACCCCTGCTGTGTGCAATGAGGCCACTCAGCATGACACGTGCAGAGGCCGACACGTGTGCGGGGGCTCGGGCTCTGGGTGCACACGCCGTCAACGTCTGACTTTGTTCACTTGGGCTTTTGTTACACGTGACACTTACAAAAGATAAAACTAAGCAACGACTGAATGAACTCTGGCTCACGGGGGGTGGACGGGTCATGTCACGCAGCGAAATGTTAGGGCGGAATCTGGTCCCTAGTTCTCCCAGCTTCGCTGTAGGTTTCAAAACCGTCCCAGTGAGACGGTGGACTGGGCAGAGCCAGGAGCCTGTGCCCTCTGCCCCTGCAAACCAGCTCCTCACACCCAGTCCCTCCAAGGCCGTGCCCCTGCTTGTGAGAAGGGGCCGCCCCACAGTTCCCATGGAGGGGACGGGAGTGCTGGCCACCTCAACCCCCACACCCCTTTTTGCCAGGAATGGGCAGCTCCTAGGTCTCCCTGCTGCTGGGGCCTCCCTCACCTGGCACAGGGCAGGGTCTGGACAACCAGCACTACAGAGGGTCTTAACTGATGAGGCAAGAGGTAAACTGAGTCTGAAACCTTGTCAGAGGCGAGAACTCTGGCCCAGAGCCGGGAGCACCTGACCTGGCCGCCCAGGCCAACCCGGCGCCTGTCTCCACAGGGAGCCTCGTGGCTGCCGCACCACCCATCCTCCTGGAGTCACTCGTTCCCAGGAGCAGGGCAAGAGTCCTCGACCCGGAACTCCCCACCTGAGAGCAGGGAGCCACCGGTCTCCAGCCTGTGGGAGGGCGGCCAGAGAGAGCCCACCCGCCACCTGCTCTGTCCGGTGCGGGGACGAGGCAGGCGGCTCGCTCACCGAGTAGCCGTCAGCAACACTGAAGACTGTGACCACTTTGCTGGCGTCGGACACGGCCAGGAAGGCGCCATCGTGGGAGAACGCCAGGTCGGTCACGGGGCCCTTGGCCTCCAGGAGCTTGCCCTCGTCCTTCAGCGTGGTGCCCAGGATGGAGTAGAGGCGGACGTTCCCATCCTGCAGGGGCCAGGGGCAGTGGTCAGCGCATGCATAGGTAGGCACATGCGCGCGCACACGCACACACACACACACATGCACACTCTCTCTCTCTCCCCCCACCCTCCCCCGCCCCTTCTCTGCAGGGAGGGCCTGGCCCTGCAGCAGCTCATGGGCTTCTCGGTGTGGGGACAGCAGTACAGTGAGTCACGTTTAACAACATTAACTCAACACAGAACCCTCGCCGCCCCCATCTGATCCTGTATGGCTGGGTCCTCCTCATGAGTCTGCATTTTCCACCCAACTCCAGTGAACCCCAGGGCAGGTGTGCACAGCACAGCCCTTTCCAAGACGCCCGCACACGCGTCAGTGTCCAGCAATGTCCTGGCCTGGCAGACCATCCCTCCACCCTCAGGGCCTGGGCAAGTCCGCTGGAGGCCCACACTGAGCCTGGGTGGGAGCCAAGAAGCACCCTGCTTGGACAAGCACCCTGGGGGCCGTGGTACCAGGGGGGCCTCTGCAGGTCAGTGAGGGCAGCTCTCACCTCCTGCCCGGCCGCCCCAAGACAGACGACACTCACACAGCACATGTCACCCCAGTCCCCCAGAGCCCCAACAGAGGGTGTGGGGAGGCACCTCACCGAGCCCCCGACAGCCACCGTGTCTCCACTGGGGTGCACCGCCACGACCTCAGGCTCATAGCCAGGGTTGTCGATGCTGAAGCACTTCTTCTGGTCCTTGAGCAGGACGATCTACGAGACACGGATTGGCCATGAGAGCCGCAGAGGCCCCTCGGCTGCTGCTCCCTGCTGGGCTGGGCTCTGGCCAGCCCTAGCCCTGCTGGGGGACATGCAGGGGCCAGTGACTCCGAGCCTGCAGCGCTCCTCAGCAGTCAGCCAGGACACTATTGCAACAAAGGCAGGCTGTCGTCGCCACCGCCAGACCCCACAAAGGGCCTCTGCCAGCCTCTCTCGAAGCTTCCCCGGAGCCTCGTGTCATGCCGGCTGCTCCACACAGAGACCTGGGCCTGGTCTGCGCATGCCCCAGCCCAGCCCCTCCATCCTTCCAGAACATCTCCTTCCAGTCCCTCCTGTGCCAAGCCATCTGGTCCTTTGCACCCTTGACCATCCGGGGTGTCTGCAGTAATTGCTTGGCAGCAAGCATTCGTACCTAGGATGCACAGAAACGTGCCCTCCCCCAGGCATCCCGTGTGCAGGAGGCACAGGGGCAGTGGGTCCTGAGTGGCAGCCTTCCTGCGGGGGTGTCACTCCTGTCAAGTGGGGGCTGGGGTATCCCCGCCTTTTCCACTCTATACCCCGGGAGCCAGGCCTGCTGACACGACATCTGCTCGGGGGTTCTGTACGAAGCGGGTCAGGTCTGGGCCTCCATCAGGGCGCTCCCAGAGAGGAGGCAGCACTGGCCTCGCCGTCTGGACAGAGAACCCAGGCTTCAGACGGGGCCCCAGCTCCCTGCCCCAGGTGGCTCCTGGCCACCCCCTGCGCCCTCCATGAGCTGTGAGGGACAAGGAAACAAGCTCAGAGAGGGTAGGGAAATGCCTGCAGCCACGTGGCTGCACGGCTGCCGGGCTGGATCGGGACATGAGGGGCCAGGCGGCTGTGCCGCACACGCCCCAGCACTGATGGGCGGCTCGGGCGCAGCTGACAGAGCCTGGCCATGTCCTGCTCTGCCTTCTCGCAGCCAGGCCTCAGCAAGTGCCAGACCCGCCCGTGCCTCTGCCTCCCGGGCTGTGAAGGGGCATACTGCGCCCAGCTACAGCGTGGCTGAGGCTCAGCTCAAGAGAGCACGAGGAGCTCGGCAGAAGCCTCGGGTGGAGAGAGCAGCCCCGCACGCCTCGAGCATGCATTGCCCGCCTACCAACCTGCTGCGCGGGAGCCTACCTGCCCGATGCACACGACCACGGTGTACCCTCCAGGGCCCACGGCCACGCACTTGGGCTGGACGTCCAGCTTCACCACCCCCTGTCCGCTGTTAGAAAGAAAGGAAAATGCTGGGATCGTGCGGGCGTGAAACGCACGCTCGAGCCAGGCCACGCCGGAGAAAACCCTAGAGCAAGCTACAGCAAGGAGCGACTTGCTGGAAATGACCCCCGAGCTCAAGAGTGGAACCTGGAAGGGGTGGCGAGAGGACGCCGCGTCTGTGGCAGGCACCCCCGCCAGTCTCCGCCCTGCCCCCGTCTGCTGCCAGGTTTTGGTGCAGACCTGCCCCAGCCAGAGCCCATCCTCGCAGCAGGGCGACCTGAGGACGCTGCTGACAGCCACGCGTCCACTTTGGGCCAAGGCGAGGGCCACAGCCCGGACAACCGCGTGCAGCAGCAAAGCAGGCCGAGGGCAACGCCACGTGACCAGGCCTGGAGGCTGACGGACCGGGCCCTGCAGACAAGGTGAGGGTCGGCCGGCCCAGCCCAGAGGGTAGATTCGCGAGGGCTGTGCTAATGCCCGGGGTCACCACGAGGCAGCCAGAAGAGGGCGGAGCCTGAGTGTGGGGTTCCGGGGCGCTCAGGGACAAACTCCCACGGGCCGGGCAGGTGCCGTCCTGGTAGCGGGGGTTGTCCGCCGCCTCACCTGTAGTCCCTCAGCACCAGGCTGGTGTAGCGCACCGTGTCATCCATGCTGCAGCTCACCAGCTGCCCTGACTCGTCCACGGCCATCCTGGACACCTGGTTGGTATGTCCCTTCCCCGCGAAGGAGTCGTTCTCCCCCGTCTCAGAGTCCCAGTAATGTGGGCGGGTTAAGGAGCAGCCTGGCCTTGGGGACTGGGGAGGAAAGTGAGTGCCCAGCCTGAGGGGCCGCCTGGTCACCTCCAGGTCTGAATCTTAAATTCTTTGAGAATCTCTTCTCAAAGGGGGACTGTGGGTCCATCAGGAGGCCTTTCCCAAGTCTGGCAGGTCCTGGGGTGGCACCCCGACACCGAACTGGGGACAAGTGGGGAGAGAAAGGGTAGTGTGCTGGGGGTGCTGCTCCAGGAGGTGGTTCCAGTGCTTTCTCTACCCCTTCTTGGGGTTGTGGGGAGCCCAGGCTGGCCTGGAAGCTGCGGGGACGAGGTGCACTGGACGCCCTTCAGCAAGGCCACAGCATGGAAGCGTCTGCACAGGCCAGGCCCTTACACAGAAGGCTGGTCCAACACTGGAGACAGTCCCATGAGAGGGGTAACAGGCCCCAGACCACAAACAGCAGAGCAGGGTGCATAAGGTTGCCACACACGCCTCCAGGGGCCATCTCAGACCCAGAGAACCTCACAGAGGGAGCAGGCGACCAGCCCTAGCCCAGCAGTGATGTGGGGAAGGCGCTATGGCAATCTGAGCTTGACCTTTCATTTTTAGAACTAGGGGGCTCAGCCAAAAGCTCCATGTTCTCTTAGATTCCAACACGAACGGATTCTGCAGCTTGGGCACGAGCAGCAAGGCTCCGGGGGCTCACGGACCATGCAGCCGAGGCCGCAGCCCAAGCTGGAGGCTCAGGGGGCAGCTCTGCAGCCAGGGTTGCGTGTCTGTCCCACGGCCTGGAGCCAGAGCAGGGAAAGGATATTAATGTGCCCGTCGTGGCTCCCAGAGTAGATGTAGGACTTGCCGTCATTTTTGTGCACCGTCAGACACTGGATGGACTTGCTGTGACCCTGTGGAGACAGACGGGGGTGCAGGGTGAGCCCCAGCCATCCAGCCTCCTGATCGCCCGCTCCAACACCGCAGCCCTTCCCCATGACTGGAAACACCTTCCCTGAGCCCCGCCAGCTTTCCCCCAGCACCCTAGGGCCCGGCCCCCCCAACCTCACCCCAGCCGGGCACCCACCCTCCTCGCCAGGCCGTCTCACCTTGATGACACGCAGGGGTTTGCTGGGGTTGTTCCTGTCCAGGTAGTTGATGTACCCGGACAGCGAGATGCTGAGCAGATGGTCCTTCTGCCACAGGCAGCCCAGCTGCTGGTCCAGGACATTGGAGCCCATGGGAAACGTGCTGACCACTGAGTTCACGTTGACGTCCCAGATTTTAGAGGTTTTGTCTCCAGAAGCAGAAAGCAAGTGGGTGCTGTCAGGACTCCAACTGACCTGGTTAGACAAAGAGGCGTGTCAGAGGTCACAGCCCTGTGGAGCAGGGAAGGACCCCGGGAAGCAGCAAAGCTGGGAGGGGGTAGGACTCGAGGGGTACACCCCTCTGCAGCCAGGGCTGTGTGGCTTTTTTAATATCCTTTCCCTGGTCTGGCTCCAGGCCGTGGGACAGACACACAGCCCTGGCTGCAGAGCTGTGCCCGATGCCCCCTGAGCCTCCAGAAGCTCTGATGTCCAGGCTGTCTGTCCAAGCCTCGGCACCCTGTCCCGCATCACCTCGAAGTGCCCCGACCACCACCCCAAGCTTCAACCTCCATTTCAAACTTCAAAACCACAAACGGCCCCACAGCGCCACGCCAGGAGCGCCCCGACTCACCGCGTAGATGCCCCCGTCGTGTGCCTTGTCTCCCCCCAGAGCGCACACCTTCTCTCCGGTCTTGCCGTCATAGATGTAAATCTTCAAGAAAAAGGAACGTGTGTCACCATGAGCGGCGAGCCTGGGAGCCGGCCTGTGGCTGGGCGTGGCCCCACTGGGCCGCTCGGCTGTCCGCTGTGTGACAAGGGTCTTAACAGACAGGCGGCCAGGCCGTCCCAGCTCTGTCTGAAAGGACAGAGGGTCCAGAGCGCCTGCTGATTCAGCCGGGTGAGGGCCGTGTCCGAGGGGGGCAGACTGTGTTTAGCCAAGTTGGTGCTGGGCAGCTGCAGGGGACAAGGAGACGAAGCCGCCTCGCCCTGCCCTCACCTGGCCATCGGCGCTGGCTGTGGCAAATCGGTTTCCGTCAGGAGAGAATCGCACACAGTTGACGAAGCGGCCGTGGTCCTGGGGGAAAGCAGACAGTCACCACGGGGTGACGGGAGGTGGGAGGTTCCCAGAGAAGCCCACGGCCTGCTCTGAACACCAGCTCAGGGCTCCTGGGAGCTGCCAGCCCACAGGCGCCATCAGAGGTGACACAGCAAATCCCAAGCAGCCTGGTGTGGGGGCAGGCCGAGCTGTCCTCTGCTTGTGCCCGGCCCGTCTCCCGGGGGACGTGCCCCATCCCATGCTGGTGGCCTCCCCTCCCCCTGGGCCCAAGCCAGCTCAGCCCTAAAGCTCTGATGGCAGGAGACTGGTTCCCTGGCCTGCCCTGGCTCGGCGCAGTACACGGCAGGGACTGGAGGGCATCCGCGGAGGGAACAATGAGGTTGTGAAGAAATTAAACAACGTTTGTGACCTTCCGGGGGCAAGAGTGAGCAGCTGAGGGGAGAAGCGCGCCAGGGGCGACTGACTCACTCACCGAATACGAGAGTGAGCTCATCCTCCCCAAGTGAGGAGGACTTGGCGTCAGAGACTGAGCCTCTAAAAACCCCAAATACAAGGCCCTAGGCACAGTGCTGGACCACCCACGGGATCGTCCACTGCAGGTAACGCTCACCGCTCCGAAGGGGCGAAGTTGGGGTGAGCTGTGTGGCGGGGGGACCTGCCCTGCAGGCAAACTACCCACGGACGCTGTGTCTCCAGGCCCCGGCCATGGTGGGAGCTGCTCTGAGGTCGGGCCAACTGCTACTGCTCTCGGCCACCCAGGGCCGGGTGGGGGCGAATGAGTCACGGGCAGAGCTCCTGGAGGCTGGAGCCGCTGCCACTGCTCCGGCCGCCCACGTGCCCTTCAGGCTGCAGGCCCAGCTGGTCCTGACCTCGCCCGTCCCCGCTGCTGCTGCTGCTGCTCGTGGTCCCTCAGGCGAGGGACAAGGGTGGTGGCGGGTTCCCTGTGTCTGAGCGAGCCCTGGGCAGCCCAAGGAGAAAGGGCTCCCTCAGAAATGACGCCAGAAGAACCCCCAGAGCCCAGGTGCAGAAGGACGTCAGGCTAAGGGGGTGCTGTGGTGGGGGTACTGATTTCTCTCAGAAAAATATTCAGTCGCCACCCGATTCCAACTTGCGATCAACTCGAGGGTCACTGGTTTGCTGAGACAGCAAGGGCCCCCTTCCCAGCCCAGCTCAGGACCAGTCTCCTGGGGCAGCCCCAGCCGTGACCCCGGGCCACCCCATTTCCACTCTCCAGGAAGGCCCCCCTCCCCACCAGCCTGCTGCCCCTGTCTCGGCGGTACAGCGAGTCCCTCCTGCCAGGACTGTGTGGCTGCACCACCGTGGCCCTGCACCAGGAGTCCAGCTGCGCGGGAGGCTGATGCCTGGCCTGAAACAGCCTGTGTGAGGGTGGGGCAGAGAGCCCCGTGCCCGAGGCGGTGAGCCAGTGCGCAGAGGAACGGGCTTGGGGAAACATTGTGAGGGGCCCCAGATTGGGGGCTCTTTATGGCTGCCAGCTACGGAGCTGGAGCTCCCAGGTCTGCCCCACCCCAACAGCCCAGAGGACCCACACCTTGGGGCGTTTCCTGGCCCGGGGGCCCCCGGGAACATGTCTGTGGATTTTAACTGGAACAACCCACCCTCACGACCTCCTCCACCATCACCTCCTGTCACCGTCGAGAGCCTGTGGTGTAAAACAATCAGGCGACAATGAAGCCACCACTGGGTCCAGTCACTGACTCCAGCCTCAGCTGCCCCGGCGTGGAGGACTAACCCTCAGGCCCAAGTGACCTGCATCCAGGTCTGCTCAGCTGCGCAGCACCATGGCGCCAGCCTCACTTGCCCCCCCTTACAAGCCCCAACAGAGCTGCCCACTCACCACTGTCCCCGGTAGAGACAGGGTCAGATGAAGGGACAAAGGCTCACTCTGGCCCTCCTTGGGCCTCGCCCTGGTCCCCACACTCCTGGGCACCCTCAGTCAGCACATACCCCACGGGACCAGTGAGGCCGAGAGAGGCCAGCTCAGTGCAGGTGCCCAGCACAGGTACCCAGCGGCACTTGGCAGACACCTGAAGAGCCTCTGCTGTCTACCCTGCCAAGAGTGAGGCAACAGGAAACTGCCTGAACACCTGGCACGCGAGTGCCCAAACTGACTTCGCTGTCTAGGAAAGCAGCATGTCTAATAATAGCCCAGATGGAGATTTCTCGCTCACGTTACCCCCAACTGTTCAGAAGGAAGTGGGAAGGCCCGTTTGGAGGTGACTGATGGGGAAGACCACAGGTGGGGTGGCAGGCGCAGCTCCCCTCCTGGGGAACAGACCAGGGTGCCCGTCCCTCTCGAAGAGGCGAGCCCTGACCTTTGCTCCTCCGGAGTCAACTTCTATTCCACAAAAACCACCTGCTGATGGCAACACAGGGGGCCTGGGGCGTGGACACAGCTCTCAGAGCGGGCGGCACCCCAAGAGGCGTCCTGCTCATCCATGGGCCCACCGGCTGAAGAGGGCGTGGCGCCCAAGTGCAGGACGGGTGGGGCGTGGGCAATGCTCGGTGGGGCCTGCTATTGCGCCTCCGACCCCGATCCCAGAGCGTGCGGGCAGGGGCCGACCAGGTACAGTGGACGCTAGGGAGGCCACAACCTGCCCGGGAATGCTGTGCCAGACTGGGGAACAGCTCGTGACCAGCCCACACCCGGCCTCCTGTGATGCTGGGAGCCACCTCCTGGGCCCACCGCCCTCCCAGGCAGCACCATAAGCCCGCCCTTTGGGGCCACTGGCCCTAGAAGGTCAGACAGCCCCCCACATGCTAGCTGACTGTGGAGTGTCGAGGGCTTAAGGCAGGCTGACCCCCATAGTCGGCCACACCTTACATTTGGGGTGAGTGTGGGGGGCTGAGCACCCCCTCCTTCCTATGCTCAACATGAGTCGGCAGAAACCCGAACGCCTCCTCATGGTCTCAGGCCCCATGAGCAGGTGCCCCCGGCCTCGCTGAGTCTCACACGGGGTGCAGAGGCCTAGGGGGTGAAGCATGGCCCGTTTCTCTAGGAATAGGAAGGACCCTTCCGTGCCTAGCCATTATGCGTGTCAGGAACCTTGCCCGCAGGGGAGCTGGGGCACTGCCCTTTCTGGCTTCACCCTGCTCACAGTGTATGACTCACTGGGAAACCACCCAAGTTAGCAGCAGCGCCCTGAGCCGCTTTTGGGATACTAGCTCATCTCATCCTGAGGTGGCCACCGGCCCGCCACCACTGCCGACCCCAGGGACACAGTCGGCCACAGTGTTCTGTGTCTCTCTCCCACCGCTGGTGCCAGAGACGCGGGAAGAACCAGGAGGGGCGGTTCAGAACCTGCCCTGCGCTGGGGCCCCAGGACAGGAAATGTGCTGGCAGGGGGGGGTCCCTGGGCCTGCAGGTGGTTGTGTGGGCCCCAAAAGCACAGCTGAGGGGCTCTGATGCCAGATGGCCCCACCTACTTGGGCAGATAGAAAAGTGAGGCTGTAAGAGCTTCAGGCCCTTGTCCCTGTCGGATAGGCAGGGAGCTGGGTCCAGACCCCGGGTCACCTGCCAGGGAGCTGAGCGCACACACTTCACAGTCAGCACCCACTTCCCTCTCGGGTCCTTGCCCTCCCATATGCTGGGGCCCGCAGCAGACCAATCCAGAAGCCCGCAAGCTCTGCCCTCACCATGTGAAATGTGACGGCCCCGGGCTCCCCATCCCGGCAAGGCACCTCCAAGGCCAGGGTACTCGCCAGGTCTCGCAGCCCCTCAGGTATGTTCCAGGGAAGTCCTGCCCTGCACGGGGCCCCTTTGCACTAGGACAGTCAGGACCCCCGGTGTGGGACCACAAGGCCGGGGGGACGGTGCGTCTCCCACCCAGGGAACCTCCTTCCGCCTATACGCCACACTGTGGCTGGCATCGGGGTCTCCTGCCCAGCGCCAGCATCTAACAGGCACGGGTGCTCAAGTCACCAAGATGACCAGAAACCCCCCTTCAGAGCGAAGTGCACTTACACCAATGGTGAACTTGAACTTGAACGGTGGCCCCTCAAAGAAGGCGGCGCAGTTGTCGTCGCTGCCAGTGGCCAGCCGGTACGGCCTGCTCTGCTTGATGTCCACACTGTTGATGACTTTGTTGTGGCCTGTGATCTCGCCCACCGAAGAGCCGCTGTCCCACAGGAAGACGGCGCCAAACCTGCAGAGAGAGCAGTCCAGCGGGTCAGCCCTGTCCTGGGAGGGGCGCTGGGCAGTCAGAGCAGGGGCAGCAGGAGGCCTTGGTCATGACCACACGCCCCGCACAAGACACGCTGGGTCGGCTCGGCGCTTGAGGAAAGGCCCCGAGATGGTGCCTCTGGGAAGGGACTGGACGTCTGCGTCCAGTGGCTCAGCGCTATGAGCCTCTGCGGGGAAGGGCAGGGAACGGCCTGTGGCCTCCTCCATTTGCCGACAGTTTTACCAGGGGACCAGGAAATAGACCCGTTACCCCAGGGGGCAAGCGGCCTCGCTCTCGGGTGGCGGCTGCTGAACAGGACTGTTGTGGCTGCCATTTGCAAACCAGCCATAAGGACTGTGAAGGCACACGGGCGGCTTGGGCCACCGGGGAGGGGATGCCCACAGAGCCTCCGGGTGAGGGAAGTGAAGAAGGTGCCTGCCAGGTCAAGTGCCGAAAGGCCGTCACACTGCCCTGGAGGGGCCCCGGCTGCACCTGGGGCAAGAAAACCAGGGCACACTCCCCGAGACCCAAGAGTGCAGCAGACACTCAGGGCCCCCACCCAAGAGCCCTGACCCCTTCCCTTCTCCCTTAGTAAGAGGCGTTCGGGGATGTGCCATCTCGGGGTGTCTAGGCTCCCTTGCAGCCAGGTTGGCAACTGTGGGGGGCACCAATAATGCTTTCCTGAGCGCCCTTGCTTCTGCCCTTCCCCTTCCTGCTTGCTACTGCCAGGAAGCGTCCAGACCCACAAGTGGAGTCCCAGGAGGAGCAGGGGCCAAGGACACCCGAGATTCCTGGGCCCCGGGGAGCTGAGGGTGGGGGCTACCCAGGCCTGTGTGGAGGGAAGCTCGACACCCACCAGCGTGAGCGGCTGGACATCACCCCCCGCCCCACAGGGCACCCAGAGGGAGTGAAGCCAAGGGCACGGGCAGGGAGGGCTGGGCACACTCACTTCTCCCTTCCTTCCCCGACCACTGCGATCCTCTTACTGTCTTCTGTCCAAGCAATGTCCTTGATCTTCCCGGCGAAGGGCTGGTACTCATACTTGAGGAGGTGCTCCTTCTGCGTGGTGTCCCAGATCCGCAGCTTCCCAGACACGTCTGCGGGCACAGCGGGCAGTGAGAGGTGCTCAGGCCTGGCAGGGCAGCCCCCGGCGCCGGCTCAGGAGAGACCTGGGCTGCAGCTGCGCGTCAGGCCGGGGGCATGGGTACAGCTCAGTCAGAGGTTTCCGCTTGCACCAGAGGCCGCTGAGCTCAGTCAGAGGTTTCCGCTTGTACCAGAGGCTGCTGGGACGGCCAGCTGGGCCAGCACCCCACACCAGGGCACAGGCGGCAGCCCCCTAGGCCCTGGGGGCGGTTCTGTCTTGCTAGAACCTGCCTCCACCGAGGCATGTGGGCTCGGGCACCTGCGAAAGGGGGAGCCAGGCCTTCACTAGTGAAACCTGATGGTGCGAGCTCGCACCTCCCGCCACGCGCAGCCGCGCCCGCCCCACTGGTGCGCACTGCTCATCTCATCCCAGCAAGCTCGCTGCCCACGGCGCCTGACTGAGGCACGAGGCGGGAGACGCGCCGTGGGTGTGGAAGTCTTACTACAGAGCGCGCGACACCCAGCTCGAGCAGTGGGGACCACGCCCTCCTTCCCCGCCACGATCCTGTCACTGAGATCCAAGCACCAACGCCTACACGCCCCTTCCCAGGGAGCACAGACGCCACGTCAGGAGAGGTGAGAAGAGGTGCAGCACTTACGCTCACTCTGGAGTCTGCCAGTGTCCCAGGACCCCGGCTCACCACCACAGCCAGCCCCGGGCAGGGGCGGAGGCTCGCAGGCAGTCCAGGGAGAGGTGGACCTGCCCTGGCCTCTGGCCACCTGGAGGGCTGCCCCCAGTGGGCGGTGCCACCAGGAACGCGCTGTGAAGGTAACACGAGCTGGCACAGAGAGACCTAGATAGGCCCTCAGTGCACAGAGGGCACTGGCCACCAGTTAGCCCCAAGTAGGCTTTGCAGAGCCACGGCTCAGAGCAGGCGTCTCCACTGGGCAGAGGCTTGGAAAGCAGGTGGGGTGGCGTCCAGTTGTGGGGCAGACAGGACAAGCCAGCTTCCACATGAGCACAGGAATGAAGCACAGGGAGGCCCTGGGAGGCCCTGGAGGGCTGCAGGGCAGGGGCTGAGGTGAGCAGGGATGGGGACCTGGGGCTGGCTGAGCACCCTCTGTGAACAGCAGGCCAGCTGGGGAGGAAAGGGCGTGGCAGTGAGGCGGAAGCCTCCTCCCTCCAGTCTCTTTCTACACTGGGAGCCACATCCCCGACACAAACAGCATTCTCAGTGCATCTGCCCCTCCCTGCTGCAGTGCCACGGGCACCAGCTGCTCACCAAAACCACTGGGTGGGTCGGGCCACCAGCCTCATAATCTCCAGAGGAAAAAGTTGCTAAAAGGGACCTGGGTTTGTCCCAGAAACAGCCCTGCCCTGAGCACCTTCACAAAGACTGTGGACTCCTGGAGAGGCAGAAATGGACATTTTGCCCAGGAAGGGCCCAGGCCCTAATATGTGCTCCTCACATCGCAGGGCTTCCCGAAGGTTCAATCTCTCAGCAGACAGGAGCCCGTCTCCCTGGCACCTAGTGAGCCCACAGCGCGCTGGACCCCACCTGGGAGTAGCTGCAGGCTGCCCGAAGTACCAGACCCTGCACTTGGCACCCAGGGACCCGGCCCTGCCCCCTCCAGGTGCCTGGTAACCCACTTAGCCGGCCGCTTCAGCCGCTGCCGCCTCTTCACCACAAGCCCCGCACACGGCACTGGTTTGAGCCCAGGGTCCTAATTGCCACAGCCAGCGCTTCCTGGTCTTCCCTCGGCCCCAAGGACCGCGGGGAGCTCCGCGGGCTGTCCTTCATGGCCCCGATTTCTGGGCGCTGCCCCTGCCAGCCAGGACGGGACAGGCAGTTGGGCACTGTGCCAGGCCAGCCGCGAGGCCTGCCAACCACACCGCTCTCCTGAGAAGAGAAGATTAAAAGGCACCGGGCCCAAACCCTGGGACTTTAAATGAAGAGGCATCTTGCTGGCAGAGCAGGGCCAGACGGAAGAACTGACAGGGTGAGAGACCCTGGGACACGAGACGTAGCAAGTTCCACAGACGCAGGTGGAGCGGACACCAAGCCTGGCCTGCCCTAGCGCTGGTCACGGCCGCCGAGACAGATAATGAGTCGTCACCTGGTCCACGAGG
This sequence comes from Talpa europaea, assembly GCF_964194135.1. NCBI lineage: Eukaryota > Metazoa > Chordata > Mammalia > Eulipotyphla > Talpidae > Talpa > Talpa europaea. The sequence continues at coordinate 140,823,332 of NC_140071.1, read as the reverse complement.
ACAGGGTGCCCACTCTCACACACACTGCCACACTGGTCCCCCCAACTGCTCTGGAGGGCACCAGAGGCCTGGAAGGAGGCTACACGGCCAGCAGGGGAAAGCCCCTGGGGAGGCGCAGTGTGGTCAAAACACCCCGAGTGGGTCCTGCCCCCCGACCTGTGAGAATAGATGAATGAAAGAATGGGGGGAGCGGAATGAGCGCCTCTAACGTCTGTCTCCCCCTTCTCATCTGCAGATGGTGAGAGATCTGCTTCAAAGGGCCAAGCGAGTACAGCACCCTACAATGCCAAGGTCTTCGTGCTAGGAGGGCCCCCTCTACCCAGCCCCCATGGAGCTGCGCAAAAGCCAGCTGAGCAGAGGCCCAGCCCACAAGCGAAAGGGCCTGAGGCCGGCCTTGTGCTGGACCAGGACGGGAGCAGCCGGTGCAGGTGACCCGAGACCGGGACGGCCCAGGTGTGTGTGGACACTCATGTGCACAGCACGAGGCCCCACACGTGACAGCACAGCCCCAGAGGCCTCTGGCCAACCACACGAGAACCACTGCTGACCTGAGTTGGAGCTCCCTTGTTCTGGATGGAGCTTTCCCCCGTCAGCCCCACCCTGTACTCAGCACACGCTGCCCCGCCCGCTGCCCGGGCCCCAGCCCCGCTCAGCACAGGTACCTCCAGACGCGATGTAGAAGCCGCTGGGCGCATACTTGGCCACCACCACCTGGTGGGCGTGCTCCGTGTAGATGTCGGCGATGGCCGGGTTCTGTGGGGAGGAGACCAGGTGAGCACGAGGGGTAGAGTAGTCGCGTAGAGCCCAGACCTCCCCAGAGAACATCCCAGAAGCACAGCTGGTGCCCGCCTCTCTCTGGGTGGTAGAATTCTAGGCAATTTAAACTTTCTCTTTTAGTCTAAGATCATAGAACTCGGGGTGACTTCCTTTCCGTGGTTTGTTTTTCTGGGCTTGCCCCAGTACAAGCAAGTGTTTGCAGGCCACACACAAGATAAATTCCACTGAAGAATCAGATTCTGGCCTCCCAGGTGATGGGAGATGCCCATGGTGGCCTGTGCCCAGCCCCACGCAGCCGCGTCTCCCCGTCACGCCACCTCTCCACCCAGGCCACCAGGCGGAAGAAGCTCAGCTGTAAGGTTGGAGAACATGGTGGGCGTGGAGTGAGGGGCCCATCCTTGCCACCTGTACCTGTCTCCCCTCTGTGCCACAATGCCATGGACTCGCCCTGAAGCAGCTATGACATGACGCTGGACCCCATGTCCCTGTCACCCCCTGCAGCTGAGCCCCCCGCGGGTCCACAGCCAGCACTGAGCAGAGTCCACACAGTCCTTGGCTTCCCCCGAGTGGAAACTCAGCACCAACACGCACAGTAACATGTGGGGCTTACAGATGAACCCCTCTCCCTGCACAGGCCAGCGCACTAAGGAAGCAGAAAGCTACCCATGGCCACCATGCCTGGTGAGGCTGGGCAGCGCAGGATGCCCGTGCTGCTGGCGGAGGGCAGAGGATGGACGGGGAGAGCCCAGCAGGCTATTTATGAAGCCACGCACACCACCTGTGGCCCACTACTGGGCATCCACACAGTCCCCAGAAAGATGCCGTGTCCCTGGAAAGCACCCTAACCTGCCCACAGGTGGGGAGCAGACCTCTTGCACCCAGTGAGGGGGCGGTGGGAACAAGGCCCTCACATGCCCACAGCACGAGGCTCTTGAGAGCAAGCTGCCTGGGGAAGACACACGGCTTCTCGGACCATCTATGAAAGGTGCCCCAAAGCGGCAGAGGGAGGTCAGTCCTTGCCGGGGACAGGGGCTGCAGGGAGGCGGCTGTCCATGAGGGTCAGAGTGCACTTTCTGGAATGTTCTATATGGTGGTGATGACAAGGCTAGGCTGACTGTATCTGTCAAACCTTAAGGTTTAAACTTATAGCAGATGAGTTTTTTGTACCTAAGTTACACCCCTGTAACGTGTCCCTTCACTCCTACTGGCCCCTGGCTCCCAGTGCTAGCACACTACTGGGGCACAGCCCCGTGCCCAGAAGCCTGTGGGTGCCCCCATCCCCGAGAGCCTTGCCCAGGCCTGTGGCTACCCGGGGGTCTTACAGCCCACCAAGTGAGACATACTGGACACACCACACCCAGGGCAGTGGGTTCCCTCCCTGGCACTCACTGTCTGAAACCACCAGGCACCCACTCAGAAGGCCTTGGGGGAGGGACGGAAATGCACAGGCAGAGGCCCCAGGAGTAAGCTCCGCCCTTACAAGTCCCTCCCCACAACGGGCAGCAGACCCCAAGGCCCAGGCTGGCTGCAGTGCGGTCCAACCCGCACGGGCCACGGCAGCTAGGACCTGCGGCGCCGGAGTGCCCACCCAGAGGGGGAGACACCACCAGGGAGCGCGGCTCAGGCGCGATGCAATGCAGGTGACGCTCCGCAAGGGGCTGGAGGTGATTAAGCCAGAGGCCGGCACTGGGCGACTCCGTGTGCAACAGGAGGAACCAAGAGGACGAGACACAGTGAAGTAACCACAGAACTGAGGTCACAGCATGAGAGGGGGACAAGGGTGTCTAACTCAGACATAAACCAATGGCAGGGCAGCAAGTGTGGGGCGGCGGAGGCCCCACGGGATCTGTCTGGGACAACTCCTCCCACTGCCCGTCTCCGAGTAGGGGGACACCCTGTGCCCACCATGTGGGCTGCGGGCCGGGCCCATTCCAGAGCAGCACTCCGTTCCCCCAGGGGCGCAGCCCCCCTTCCTTCCTCTTCCGTGGTCTAGGAAGGAGAACAGGATTTGGAAGGAGTCCCCCATTTGGGGAAGGGAAAATGAGAAGGAAGCCAATTCTAGACACACCCCACTGTGGCAGGGGCTCCTGCTCCCTTGGGGTGTCTCTTCTCTGGGACGTCCCTCCTGTGCTCTGCAGGCCATGCCTGCAGTCAGAGAGAATGGAGGCGCTGGGCCCTGGGTGGATGTGGGCATGCCCTCAGGGAGGTGCCATCTTCCCAGCCCACGGCCTCGCCCCCCACCCCCCAATCCCTCACACCCTCCTGGGGACAAGACCGACTTTTCACCTAGTGCTGCCCATCCGCCCACCGCAAGCTCTAGGCTTCCATTGGGAGACCTTCCCCCGGGGGGCTGGGGGCTGCCCTGCCATACCCCATCAAGACCCCCAGCTCCCACCCCACTCAGGCCTGCTCCCAGCTGCCCATGGTGTCCAAGAGCCTTCAGAGAAGCCCTGGGCTCCCTCCCGGCAAGGAGGGGCCAGGTGAGCCGAGCTTCAGGACCCAGGGCTGCCTCGGGGTATCTCACAGCTGAGACTTTGCAAGAGGAGCGAAAAAGGCCTTTCAAACTCCAGAGCAGGGCGTCATCTGTGACTAACCACCTCATTCCCGGGGTGGGGACCGGGCAGGGATCTGGATGAGCACCCCCAGGCGTTCCGGGGCAGGGTCAGCTTCCACTGAACCAGACAGGCCCTCCCCTCACCAGCCTGGGGTTCAGCTGCAACCAGCACACAGGCTCTGCCGTCTCCCCTCCCCACATGTAAGAGAAGTGCTAAAACCTCAGTCCCTGAAGGCCAGAGGATGTAAATCATCCCCCTCACCCTCAGGGGCCCTGTGATTCCGCCCTGCTCCCCACCCCTGCTGTCTCCATCTCCTTCCTGGAGAGCTCCCACCGATCCTCCAAACCCGACCCAGACATGAGCTCTCCCCAGGAGTGTCCCTGCTGATGGGACAGGGCTGGGCTTCTCACCAGCAGGCCACACAGGACACTCCTCTTCATGCATGCCAGGCGCCCAGGGCACTGCCCCCCAGGGTCTGTCAGTGTGGGCATGACGGACGCTTCGTGCCAGGCAGTTTTCAGGAGTGTCCTGTGCGCCCTGAGGTGTCTGCCCACACCCACCCACAAGGAACCAGCAGCACAAAGACGTCTCCTGATGTTGCCAAATTAGCCCTCAGGGGTTGAGGGCCAGATCGCCTGACAACCCTGATTTAAACTTGAAAGCTGTGGCTGGAGATGGGGGCTTAGTGGACCCTGGTGGGGACCTTAGAACTGCAGCTGGGTGCGCGGCTGAGCACTTCCATATATCGGTGAGCAGCTTCCCAGCCAGTCTCCTGTCTTGAACCTCAGACACAGTGCTCTCTCCTCAGACCTGATCCTGTCGAGGGGCTGCCTGAGCGCACACCCAGCCCCTGCCCCCAAATGTTCTCCAGGTCCCTCCACTCAACTTGTGAACCTCCTGGGAACCTGCTGCTGCTCAGCCCCTGGGGGCCCTGTGGCCACTCTGCTCCCTCTGGGGTTGGGCCTGAAGACTGTGTCCCTCTTCCCTGCCAGACTGGGGGCTCCCCTAGGAAAGGCCCTGGAATGAGTATGTCCAGGGCTGGCACAGGCTTTGCTATTAAGTGGATGCTTGAGAAGTTCTGGTAACAAGATTAACAAGCCAGGAGGGCAGGGTGTGTGTGCATGTGTAGAGACATAGAGATGCCTGTGCTGAGCCAGCTAGGATTTCTGTGACTGGCAATGGGACACAGACACATCGCAACCGAAATGCCCACATGTGTCCCCATGTGCTCAGGCCCCATATGGTTCGAGTCTGTTTCCTTCCTCAAGGGAGCTCAGCCTGTAGGGCCCATCCAATCCTCTCCTGGCTTCACACCTGTGTGGACAGCTGCTCTGTCAGTTGGTACCCGAACATGACCCCACAGGGTTGGGGGCTGTCCTGGACACACAGGTGGCCTTTCTGCATGGACGAGTCACTGCAGGTGAGACTCTGCACTCAAGCGCCACATCCCAGCCCAGCCCATGCCGGGAGCCCACTGTCGCCATGCTCACAAGCACAGGATGCCAAGCTGCCCCTGGCATGCCACTCCTGGCAGCACATCAGCCCCTCACAGCTGCCGCTTTCTCAGGTATGTAGATTTTAGTTCCGGGATTGGGGTGAACCCTATGAAAAGCCAGCCCTAAGCCTGCCCCTGTGATGCACTCACTGCTTAGCCGCTGGCAGGGAAGCGGGTCTGTCCCAGCACTGGGAGTGACCCTGCCCTGTCTGCAGGGGGTGGGGGGTGGGGTCGCCAGTCTCCCAGGCTCTCTCTGAGGGCGGGTCTGGACAGCCACATTCCCCGCAGACCTTTAACTGCATTTCTCTCTTCAAGGTGTGGCAACAGGTGGTGTTGAAACGAACAGATAACACCATCCTACCAGTCCAGAGGAGCCCTGCCGCTGAGCCCAGCTTTTCCGTCGAGAGAGGGAGTGAAGCCGTGGCTCCAAGGGGAGTCAGCAAGGGCCCTGCCTTCCGCATGATGGTGCCGGGGGACAGGAGACAGCCCCGGTGCAGGCTGTGGGGCCAGAGACTGGCTGGTTTGCTCCACAAGTATTGGGGCACTACTTGAGTGCAGAAGGCTGGGATGGGGTACTGTTCAGGAGACCCCCCCCGACAGGGTGATATCTAAACAGAAACCCAAAGGAAGATGGGGCCAAGGTGTGCCACGACTGGCAAGAATAAAGTGTCCAGACAGAGGCCCTGGCAACTCCAGAGAGCCAGTCACACAAGTTCCAAGAAGAGCGGAGAAGCTGAGTGACAGGGAGGACATGAGGAGACGGGAGTAGCAGCAAGGCGGGGCGCCCAGGGGGACAGCAGGGTGCTGGCTGAAGGCGGGGTGGAGCTCCCTGAAGCCAGTGCCGTGCAGACAGAGCAGGCTGGAGAACAGTCGCGGAGGAAGCGGGGAGACCAACGTCCAGGCGGTAACTGAGCCCACTTTTCTTACACTTCAGGCAAGAGACGATGGCCGCTTGGATGGTGGTGGGAGCAGAGGAAGTCAGGAAAATGCCAGACTCTGAAGAAACTTTGACTGCAGTCACTGGATTGGCTGAGAATTAAATATAGCAGGAAGAGAGAGGGAGGGGGAAGCCACTGGAAGTCCCAGGTTGGGGGCTGGAACAGCTGGAGGGTGGGCACTGCCATCTGGGGGAAGCATGCCCTGGAAACCCAAATGTTGGGGCGTGCTGGGTGTGAGATGCCAACCCAGCTGACATCCTCGGGTCATTGCAGGAAGTGGCCCGGCCTCCCGTCTCTTCCCTACCACAGGCCTGTGCTCTCACTACTGCTTCCTCCTTCCCGTCTGGGGTATCCAGCGGCTTCCGGTCTCACTCTGCCCCCAGCAGAGTCTGGACTCGGACAGGTCAAGTCTGACTCATCTTTACCTGACTGCCAAGGGCCCACCAAGCAAACAGGGGCCTAATGCCTGTTTACACCCAGATCAGGAAAGCTCTCCCTGCTGAGGCGGGGCGGGAAAGCAGGTGTGCCCTCTGATGAGAAGAGTAAGTTCCGGGGCACTGAAACCAGGGAGCCCAGAAGCAAGGAGCGATGGACTTCATGGTCAGGGAATGTGGCCTGTGCGGGGTGCTCGCCCGTGGCGTTCATCAGCTTCTCCACTGGAGGCAGCTCGTTGCTGGTCTCCTTTGCCTCTTGGGGCCCAAGGGAGGGTGGAAGACGCTGCAGTTCAAGAATCTTTCACAGCGTGGGACCCACAGCAGGCACTCTGTGAGCCCCCTCCCCGAGGGGGTGCAGGCTGCCTTGCCACGCACGTGCCTCGACAGGGCCAGCCTGGCCATGCTGCGGCCCTGGTTCCCCAAGAGGACTGTGGGGCATTCGGTTTGCCAAACTGAGTGAGAATCTGCTTAGAGCCACCTCAACTCTTATCTTCTCAAAAAATCTCAGGACCTTATTCTGGAGACCCCCAGGCATCTGGATCCTAGCCCTCCCCCCACACCCTCGGGGGTGGACTCTAGGCCAGTCCAGCTTTCAAGGGATCCGTGTGACTATTAGAGCGGCTGTTAGCACCTTCAAAGCACAATCGCACCCACCCCAGCATTGGAGGTGCCCGGCTATCATGGGAGGGGAGAAGCCACCAAGGCGTGCAGAGCAAAAGCAACCGGCTGGCTGAGCCGGAGATGGAGGCAGAGCCAACCCCTACCACGCAAAGGCCTCTCTCCTGTTATGATGGGGGGGAGAGGCCCCCAGAGCCCCCTCCCTTCCCCTGCCAACTGTGAGCCTCCTGCAGGCGGAGGGCATCTGTGCAGCAGCAACCCTTACCCACGGCGGGCGACCACTCCTCACATGTGCATCTAAGCTGACAGCCCTTGGCAGCGCGGCCAATCAAAACCACCTCCACCCTGGGTACCAGGCACAGCCTGGCACAGCTTAGGAGAAGCCCTCCCAGCCGCCCGCTGCAGGTCACCTTCCCTCCCCGCCACCCCCAGGCTGAGGAAGGCAGGATTCCTGGGTGCATCCCCGAAGTGAGGGTGACAGGGGCCTGGCCCGTGGCTCATCACGGGGGAGTAAAGCGGCTCTGTGAGGGTTTCCCAACAAGTTGGCCCCAGCAGCCTTCTCAGCCCAGCGCAGGGGGCCCGCCCGCGTGATTCATGGGAATAAACCGGTTCCTGATCTTGCACTGGGGATCGAATCCCCGAGGGGACGAGCAGGCTGGGGGCCAGGGGCCCGGGATCCCGCATGCTGACCTGGGCTGCGGGCTGGAGAGCGCGGGGGCCGGGGGGCCCAGGCGGCAGAGGAGGAAATGCCGGCTCACAGCACAGCGGGGAGCCCTCCAGCACCCCAAGGTCAAGCCGCAGGTAACCGGGTCCGCCGCAGCCCTCGCGCCCGAGCCCTGGTTCTCAGGACCCGCCTCGGGCTCCCCGAGAAGGCGCGACCAACTGGCAGGCGCTTCCTGCGCCCCGCGGGGGGCCGGCGGGGGGGCGTGGCGAGCGGGGTGCGGAGGAAGCGCCGCCGGTCGGGGGGCGCCCGGGGCGGGGCGGGGTACTCACGTCGATGTTCCTCAGGATGACGCACTTGCCATTGGTGTAGAGGAAATTGTTGCCCTTGGGGTCGCCGCCGACGATTTTGGAGGCGCCCCGCTCCACCTGGGGGAGGCTGGCGAACACCCGCTCTGCGGAGACACGGGCGCGCTCAGGGCCGGGCGGGGGCCGGGCCGGCGGGTCACCTGTTGCCCGCGCCCGCGGGGGGCCGGCCGGGAGGGGCGCGGGGGGCCGGCCGGGAGGGGCGCGGGGGGCGCGGGGCGCCCGCGGGCGACTTCCTGGTCCGCGCGCCCGGCCCGGCCCATCCGGGGCGCGGGGCTCGCCGGGCCCGGCCCGCGGTGCCAACTTTGGGGCCCTCCGGGCCGGGGGGGCCGCCGGGCGCCCCGAGGGCGGCGGGAGCTCGCGGCCGCCCCCCCCGCCCGGGGACCCCGCCGGCGCCCGCGCCCCGCCCGCCCCCCCCCGCGGGGCGCCCCCCGGGGCCGGGCGGGCCGGGCCGGGCCGGGCCGGGCGGCACTTACTGATCTCGTACGGCATCCTCGCCACTCGCGCCCGCGCCGCGCCGCCTGCCGAGACTCCGGGCCGCCCGCGCCGCGAAGCGAAGCGAAGCGCACGTCGCCGAGGCCGGGGCCGGGGCCGAGCGGTCGGTCGCGCGGGCGGGAGGCGGCGCCGGGCGTGCCGGGGGGGCGGTCCAGGCCGCGGCTCCAGCCGCTCGCGCCCTGCCCTGCGCGCCGCCGAACCCGGAAGCGCGGCCCCGCGCGCGGCTCGCCCCCCAGCTTTGACCATATATAGTCAAGCGCTCGGCTCGGCGGCGGCGGCTCGGGCCCCGCCCCGCGCGCCCCTCGCGCCCCGCCCCGGAAGTGACGCAGCGCCCGGGCCCTTGAAAAGGCGGTGCCGGCCGCGCGGGGCGTCAGAGCTTCCCGGGGGGCGCGTGGGAGCGTGAGGGGCGGAAGAGGGACGGGGCTGCTGGGCGCGGAGCTTGGGTTGGGGGAAGGGAGGGGTGCGGGCCGGGACCGCCAAGTGCCCCCCCGCCCCCACTCCGGCTGTTGCTTTCTCATTTTTCAAGCCCTACGCGGGGGGAGCCGGCCTCTCCGGGGCAGCTGCTGTCCGCGGGGCTTTGGGGACGGGGCCTTGGCGGGAGCCGAAACTTCTCTCAGAATTTCTCTCAAAAAGCGAAGACGAGCAAGGGCGGGTGTAGGCTGTGGGGAAACTGTTCTTCTAAAGCGGGAAAGGAAGGGAGCTTGGGCGGGGGCCTCCCTGGTCAGGCCGCCGAGCAGCCGTGGAGCGCCCGTGGGTGCCTGAGGGGCCGGGAGCCGGGGCGGCGGGCCTGGCGGGCTTTCCCCCTAAGCTCTCCCAGTGGGCTGTCAAGATCGGGGTGGGGGCGCCTCCTGCCCGAAGCCCAAGTTTCCTCTCATCTCTCCCTATTCACTTTCAAAACGGGGTGTGGGGGCTTCTCTCTTGCCTGAGGCCCAAGTGCAGTGAGCCCTGGCTTTTCCTCTAATCTCCCCCCATTCACTTTCAAAATGGGGTGTGGGGGCCCCCTCTTGCCTGAGGCCCAAGTGCAGTGAGCCCCGGCTTTTCCTCTCTAACTTCCCCCTTTCAAGACCGGGTGGGGGAATCCTCTTGCCTGTCACTTCTGCAGAGTTGGCTCCCCAGGGCTGACCTGGGTTGTTGCTGGCGTTTCCAGTTGGGTCTGGCTTGCTCTACCTCCCTGGCGTCTCCCCCAGACCTGTCTTCCAGGCCTCTGCAGCCTGAAGACTCTAGCTAAATTCTTAGCTTAAAAATTAACTACCAGTCTGAGTAGAAGCTAAAGTCCTAAAAGGGTCCCGCTGGGCCCTAAAGTTGAGTGTCTCTGCTGCCTTCCTTTCCCGCCGCCCAGGGCCTCTGACATGCACGAGAAATTAAACTCCGTCCTGTGCTCAGGTGTTCCTTACTGAGTCAACTACTCCTGCCATTTAAACTACCAACCTCTGCAAAACCTTTGCTAACACCCCCTCCTCAGCTTCTCACTTTCCTTAGAAACCATCCCTGGTAGATGATACTCAAATGGATGGCCCCGCACCCCATGTGCTCCCCTCAATCAAGGAACCACTGGGTGAAGTGGGTCTGGTGACCCAGTGGGTCTAGAAACGTGCCGTGCAGGACTGAGATGAGGCCAGAGTGCAGTACTCACGTGGGGGCTGTAACTGGCTCCGAGGAACCAGCGTTTAATCATAAGCCCTTAATGGGGCTGGAATTAAGGGCAGGTGTGGCAATTCAGAGTTCACCCCTAGGGCGTTCGTGTAATGGAAAGACCGGTGGCTTGAGAAGAACTAAGGCACTTTCAAGCACTCGAAGCTGCTAACTGCCTGTAAAGCCTTGTTGGGTTTACGCCCCTAATAAAAAGGGACCATAAAGCAAACCCTGCACCCCACCCCCTGGCAGAGTGCTAGGCACCTTGACTTATTTTCTGCTTGAGGGAACTGCTTGTTGGTCTGGGGGCTTGAAGCTTGGGTGCCGACAGATGCTGCTGCCTTGCTAAAGTCGCTGCTCCTGGAGATGAGGGAGGGTAGAAGGGACAGTGGGGAGATACTCCTGGATCTTTCAGTGGCTTTTACATGTAAGGGCTCGGTAACACGAAATGTGAACTGTGCTTCTAGAACGTGCCTCTGGCTTCTCCCTACCCAGGCCTTTCAGGGTACACATGCCCTTAGAGTATAGGAACAGTCCCCAGCAGGCCCAGAATCTAGGTCCAGACTCACCTGACTCCCTCACTTCTGAAACCAACTCTGCATCTGTGGGAACATCTCAAGGCACCTCACCCCATTAAGCCAAAACCTGCCTGAAACCAAACACCTCGCCTGTTCTTTCCCCCGCCCCGCCCCCCATGCGTGAGAAAGGGTATCCTCAGGGCTGGATATCCTTGCAGGGATCTACACCCCTAAGCCCGGTAGCTGCCCTGACCAGCAGCCTCCCTGCTCCCACACCCGGCCTTTCAAGTCTTTGAACGCCTCACTTCAGAACAGGCTCTGCCACAAGCTGCTTCCTTAGCTGGGCTGCGTCAACCACCTCCGTGTCCACTCAGGCCCTCGGTGGCAGCCAGAGGAAACCTCAAAAACCCCATCAACCCCCTTCCTACTACAAACCAGCTTCCTCCCAGACCTAGGAGACCCTGAGGCACCTGCCTGCCTCTTGAGTGCTCTCTGGGCCCTTGTGCTGGGGATGCCCCCAGGCCCTTCTGGTTCTGTTACTTACTCTGCACCTGTTTGGGGGGCCTTCCTGATCCCCCCAGCTCGACACTCGATGGCAGCCAGAGGAAACCTCAAAAACCCCATCAACCGCCTTCCTACTAGAAACCAGCTTCCTCCCAGACCTACGAGACTGAGACACAGGGACCTGCCTGCCTCGAGTGCTCCCTCTGGGCTCTTGTGCTGGGGTTCTGTCACTTGCTCTGCACCTGTCTGGGGGCCTTCCTGATCCCCCCAGCTTACCCTACAGAGGGTGGGATTGGGGATCAGAGGCACGAAGGGGTGAGGGGGCTGCTGATGAACAGCAGGAGCCTCTCCTGGCTGCAGTTGCTTGTCTGGGCATGCTGCTTGAGGCAACTCTAAACCCGAGCAAAAGCAGGCAGCTGTGGGTGCACGCCTGTTCAGCCATGTGAGGGGAGAGGAGGCCTGGCGGGAAGGCACTGTGGGGGTGTTCAAGGGGCCCTGAACCCTGTTTTTATGGGGCAAAACTAGCCTATAGCTACCTTCCTGACCTTAAACCTGGGGTGGCGCTCTCCCAGGCTGTGCTAGAATTGTTGGGGGTTGGGACTTCTCCCGAGAAATAACTGCTATCCTCCATGTCAACACCTAGTGGACAACTGTGCTCAGGTGTGAGTCCTTAACTCCAGCCCTGAGCGTGGGCTTGTTTCTTGGGGCCGGCCCTTGGCTGCTCAACTGAAAACAAATGGGATTGGAGAGGATCAGCAAGTGCCTCGCTTCACTGCCCCACCACCCCCTCCAGCTGCCCAAGGACACAGCCTGAGAGAACACGCGTGGCTGGGGCCCACCTGGCTGGTGCACAGGACTCAGCCCAGCTAAAGCCGCTAGAAACTACTAAGGTTTGGGGGCAGGAGAGAAAAACTCGTGGATGCCCAAGACAAGAGCTTTCTAGGTGCGCTTTAGTTATTACAAGAAGCACCTGCCAACACGGCGTGGTCAGCCTCCTCAGCCCAGAGACGGAGGGTTCAGGATATACCTGGCTAGGGGACCCCTCAAGCATCAATGTGACCCATAGCCCCACGGGGTGCCAGGGGAACAGGCAGCCAAGCCACAAACTCTGGGTCTCCAAATACTGTGCTCAAACCCCATCCCACAGAACTAAACTTCCAGACTGAGGCTCTCCGGGAGTGCTGGAACATTCCATAAATCTGTCCCAGCCTCTGCTGATGCTTCCATCCAGACCTCTGGGCTGCTTCTGCGGGCATCACTGACATCTTCCAAACCCCCTCTACTGTTGAACGTCTCTCTCGCTTGCTGCTTTAATGCGTGAGCCGGGGCTCCTTTGCCAAAGCACAGAAAAGTAGTTTTTTTTTCTGCATGGGGGCTTGTGACCCTTCGCTGCCGTTGTTGGGGGGACGCTGGTTAGCTGGCAGCTCCCCTGTTCAGCCATGTGAGGGGAGAGGGCTGGCGGGGAGGCACTGTAGGGCCCCCAGGGCTCAGCCTTCTGGTCCTGACAGGTCCTATGGTAGGTAGCCATCACCCCCAAAGTGGGGGCTGCACAGCCTCTCGTGCTGCCTATGATCTTTAGCTGATCCTCTGCCTCACTGGCGTGGCTGTGGGGTACTCCTGGGTCCGAGTGCATGAGCTAGAATGTGAAGTAATTCTTGGTTTGTGTTGTGCCTGCATGATGCAAACATGCCTGAGCCACGGCCAACTCTCCCTCAACTAGGAACAAGACCCCATGCGCTCAAGTCGAGGCCTGAGTCCAGAGCTGCTTCCCTAGAGCTGATTAAGAAGCAAGTCAGCTGTTTCCTTGGGGCTGGCTCAATTACGGAGCAAACTATGCTGCCGCCTGAGGGGAGCCGGATGGGCTCACTCTGCTGGGGATAGTTGGCAAAACCAGCCCCTGTTAGACGCAGGGGGTTAGTACTGGCTGTAGAGACAGCCCTTCCCGCCACAGGGCGAAGTCAACTTTGACGCTTAGGCAGTTGGGTGCAGGGTCTGTAAGGCCCCAGGTGTGGGCGTGTGCTCCGAGGCGTCAGCTGTTTGGGGGGGGGGTCTGTATGGCTGCGGCCCCTCCCCTTGTCCCGCCAGGAGCACAGTTCAACTTCTTTCCTTAGCCTGTTCTGGCCCGTGGCTCCTGGCGCCCACGGTCGTGTTTATCCTCAGGGATTATGAATTCCTGGCTTGAGAACCACAATCCAAGATTGCTTAAAAATGCAACTCTAAACTTGAACCCTTTTGGGTGCTCAACCCATTCCTCAGTTCTCAGAATCACGGGTGCTCCTGCTTTGTGCCCAGAGGTCAAGAGGCGCGGGCTGGGGTCCTGTACCCCGGCCGGTGCTGGCGGGCGCTGACCTTTCAGCGTCGTGGCTCTAAGCGCGGTCAGTCTGGAAATCACGCTGGGTGTAGATCTCTGGGTGTGGATCAAGCTCCAGGAGCTTCCTTGACTTCTGTACTGGAACCTTAAGGGAGGAAAAACCTCTGGGGGAAGGGAGTAGCAACCGCTCCTCCCGCACCACACCCTGGTGGGGGCAGCTGCTCCTGTCTCCCTCCGGAAGCAGGCGGGGCCCCAGAGCCGGGTCGCTACGCTGTGGTCCTAGCTCCTGGCGCCAGTGTCCTTGGTGTGGGAGCTTTTTGCCTTGGAGTGGCCTGCAGAGACCGTCTCGCCTGCGCTCACGGGTCAGCTGTGCTGGGCGGAATGTGGGGCCCAAGACCAGCTCTCCCCTCACCCCTCACCCCTCACCCCGAGGTCTCGGGAGGCAGGAACTCGGGGACTCCCTTGGTCAAAACTCCCTGGTAGGAATGCGGCTCCGCAACCTGTGGGCCCGCAGAGGGCGCTCCCGGCGTGGCTGTGCTGCCCATCTCTGCTGGCTTCCCGGCAGGTGAGGGCCGTGGGTGGGTGGCTGGGGGTGGTGGAGGCAGTCCGTGGCTCGTTGGCGGCTGCCTTGAGCCTGTGGTGCTGTGGGCTTCCAACAGCTTGAGTAGCAAGGGTGGCTCTGCCGGGAGTCGTCCTCCCATGTGCCAGGCCTCTCACTGGGGTCTGAAGAGATGTAAGGGCTGCTGGAGGTGCCAGGACTCAGCACCACTGCTTGGCCCGGGAAGGACTCACCCCCAAAGTCCCCAAGATGCTGCACAGCTCACTTCCTGGGCCTGCTCTGGGGAAATCTCACATTCGGGAGCAGGATTGCTACAAGGTGTGGCATCCTGAGACTGGCCTGGTGGAAGGTGCCAGGGGCCTGTGCAGCCAGCTAGTTCTCTGAAAAGGCTGCTCAGGGTGCACCTGTTTACCCGTGACAGGCAAACACAGCCCCCCAAATCTTCAGCTGCCTTCTCGCACTGGTCTATAAGCACCATCCTCCGCGGCTTGCAAGCAGGAGCTCCAGTGAGTGTCCTGAGTTGCAGCTCACTCCTTTCATGTAGCAGCAAACCAAAGTGACTGAGTTGCAACAGGCCTGTTGACCTAAGCATGACGGGAATGGAAAGTGACAAGCGGAGTCCCTGGGTGTTCAGGGGAGAGCTCCCTTCTGGCTGTGGGGGGCACAGCGTCATACAAAGGTGTTAGTTTGCCCGCACAGAACCCCAACCTGCAACAGGCAGGTTGCATTCAAATTACAGTTCATGTGTTGAAACGGCTTGTGAGCTCGGGAGGGGGCCCTCCATCCCGGCACTGTCTTGTGATGCTCCCAGTGTGCTGGGGGAGGGGGGCTTTCTCCTACCCCTGCCCCTATTCCCTGGACGTGGGCTGCCCTGGGGAGCTGATGGCAAAGTGGAGGCCACGGCCGAGTCCCCGCCCTGAGCAATACTCGGGGTAGGCTGGTGTCCAGGGTATCTGTGTCACACATTGCTGCGGTTTGTCAGCTGGACCTACTGGAGCCACCTCTGAAAATGCTCAGTTAAGGCATCCCAGGACAGCTTGCAGCTGATGTCCGACAGGTCCTGCCGTGGTGGTGTGCTCAGTTTACCATGTGAAGTGGGTTGCGTGGAGCTCATGGGCGTGTCTGCATCAGCTGGTATCAAAGCCCTTGGTGCCAGTATAGCCCTGCGTGGACTGCCCGGGCGCAGACAGGGAAGCCAGAGCCACATCCGTGGGGGGGGGGGGGCGGGTAGGGGAATGCCTGCCCATCCAGGGCAGAGGGGTGGTGTGATGCCTAGCTAGAGGCTGGACGGTGCCATACGGATGGCTTCGTTTCCACTGACAAGCTTGTGTTCTAAAGCAGTGTTCAAAATAGACCAGCTCTGAGAGGGAGCAAGTGATAAACTCAGAGTGGGATGCCCCCCTGTAAGTGGGGGGGTGGCCGAGCGCAGAAGCTGGCTGAGGTCCTAGACAAGTGATGTGTCCACCCACGCACACCCTCCCAATCAGGGATGCTCCGGGAGGCCCTGTCCTGCCCTGCCAGGGGAGAGACCTTGGGCTTGGTGCTTACCTCGTCAATCCTCCTGCCCAGTCCTTGGTCTCTCACCTTATCCTGTCTTCAGGACCCTGACCCGTTATTCCTGTAACGCCATAATTCTGAAGCCCCACTTTTGCCCTGTTCTGTTCCATGAAACATGACCAGGTCCATGTCCGCCTGGAGGATTTCGCCTCTGTGGTGCGAGGGCGCCCTCTAGGGAGCCATGGCCACACAGCAGGGCGGTGCCCACTTGGTACCCACTGGGCCAGTCCCCCTGGGAACCAGGCTGGAATTCCCCAACTAGGGATGTCCCTATGAGGTCACAGGCATGGGCTGACAGTTGCACGGGATCTGGGCCCCAAAGCTACTTGTAACTCAGATGTGACCAGATAATCTTGGCCCCCCCTCATAGAACGTGTGGTATAAAATGCGTATCCTGCCCATTTGACGTCACGCTTCCAGCCCATAATGGAAATGCTAAAGGGTGGTTGTGTGGCTCAGTCTCTAAGGCCCACAGCATGCTTGGAGCCGGCTTCTGAACTATAATTAGCTTTCCAGGGCTAAGGCAGCGGACTCGCTCTCCGGCTGCTGCAGTGTCCTGCATGGGTGTTTGGGCCCAGGGCACTTACAGAGCCCTTTTGTCCTGGTCCTACTTGAAGCTTGCGGCCTTCAGAACCCCCTAAAAACACCGGCTGAGCGGTATTCCCGGGCCCGACAATGCGTCTGTGATCCAGTGGTCTATGCGCCTGCGGGTGTCCCTGGACTCCTTACAGGAAAGCAAGCCGAGGGCGGCCCACCCTAAAATCTACAAACACTGCTCATTCTCGGTCTTCTGACCATTGACTGGGGACAGGTCCCGAGATGCTCCCCCCCCCCGGCCTTCTGAGGACGGCCTTCCGCTCGGACCCCAGCCCACTGGCGCCGTCTCTGGGATGCCTTCCCTGGCTGTTGGTGCTGAAGTCTCCACTTCATGACGGTGATGCTCTCCCCTCGCCCACCCCCAGGTCCCTCTGTTCCTTTGTCTTCCCCCCTTAACCTCACAGAAAGTGAACTCAAAGCTTAGCCAAGGAAAAAGGGCACAAGGGAGGACCCAGAGCCTGGGACCTGAGGGCTGCACCCAGCACACGAGGGGCTGGCCTCGGCAGAGGGGCAGCAGGTCTTCAGCCTCAAGTTGTCAGGTGGGGACTACATGGTGTCCCCATAAGGGAGACAGCCGCTGCCTCTCACCTTTACCTTTGCTGTCCTGGCCAAGCCTTTAGGCAGCCACGCATGGCAGAGAACGGAGGGGGACTGTGTGGGAGGTGGCTCTCCTCTGCTCCGGGGCGCCGAGTGGGAAGGATTTATTACAAATCTTGGTTTAACCTATGCAGCATCCAGTCTTCGCATTATTTGAACTTAGAACCTGAGCAGGAGGCTGGGTGAGGACTCGGTCATCGGTGTGGATGATCTTGGTGGCTGGGCGCTGGGTGGTCTGGCAGCACACGTCTGCTCCTGCTTAGGTGCGGGCAGCCTCCCTTAGTTGTGACCAACATCTCCCTTTATCTCCCTTTGCCCTGGTGAGCACAGCGCCCCCTGGTGGAGCACCCCTGAGCCTCGAGGTGGGGGAAACCTGGCCCCTTCCTGCCTGGGCCTTGTGACGAGCTGCGGGTGCTTGAGGGCTTCCCCCCAAAGGAAGGGTGGGAGAGACTATCCTGGAGAAAATTGAAACTCCCTCTCACTTGGCTAGTTTGCTTAGCTTCTATAGCCTGGGGGTTCTTGCTGAGGAATCCTTTTGCCTCTTGACTCTTGCCATGAAACTTGACGTGTTGGGTCTGCCATCCATCCCGGTGTGGACTCGGTTGGCAGGGGAGGTCTGAATCACTTTGGGGTCCATGCAGATACTCAGTTTATCTGGTGACTCGAGACTGGAATGGCCTGTGACTGCCTGGGCAAGTTGGGCATGAAAGGAGGAAATGCTGTTATGAGTTTTCCCAGGGGGTCTCTCATGGGTGTCTCAAGGCCCAAGTCCCTGGTGCAAGCCCCAAGCTGAGGCCGATGGCCTGCCTTCCTCACATGTCTGCTCTGTGCATCTCCATGTCTTTTGAGACTCTGGTTACTTCCCGCTCGGCTCCACCTCCGCCTTCATTAGGTGGGGCAGAGAACATGGAACCCCCTCTTAAGGGGACGGCATGGTTGTAAAACCTCCCTGAACTTGGTGGCTGGGTGCACGCAACCCCCGTGCTCTGGCCACCTGGGTTCCTGCGGTCGCCTGAGGACGCTGTGGAGGGCTGGCCTGGGCCTGCTGAGGCTCGGCCTGCTTGAGCAGGTGCGTCGTCTTGTAATGCTCGGAGGTGACCCAGGAGTGAAGACCTGGCTGGGGCGAGGGGGCATGGTGACGAGGTTCTTCTCACCTTGGTCATGCCGGGTGAGCATCCCCACCTGCCGGCTCTGCTCCAGGTGATGGTGCTTACAGCTATGAGGGTGTCCCTGGCGGGGAGCCTCAAGGTGGACCGGTGGGCTGTTCAGACTCTAATTGGCAGCCTGGATACCACTGAGGCTCCTGCATCGGTGGGTCGCACCCTCTTATTAGGTGAGCTACTCCATGAGGCGCTCCCCGGCTTTCCAGAACACCCTCCCCAGAACATGCTCCAGCCCCTGCAGTCCTGTCTCCTGAAATTTCACGGAGCTTGTTTTCAGGGGCTCCCGAAAACCAGGTGGAATGCCCAGTCTGGTGCTGACAGGGGTGATGATAGGCCCAGACCTCTAGCCTCAACCCTGAACTGTGGCTGAGCACTTCTGCAGAGCAGGGGAAGGGGTTCGGGGTTGAGCTGCGTCACAGGCCAGGACCTGTTCTCCAGCACAGCCTCGCTGGGGGCGCTGGCTCCGGTAAGACCCGGTGCTCCCTGGAGGGACGGGAATGCTTGGTTCTAACCGCTATGGCCTGGGTGGGGTTGGGGCAGGTGCTTTGCGTTTCAGAGCCTCGAGCTGCCAATAGCCCCTTTCTGAGGAGCACGGCTGATCAGGCTGGCTCCCAGCTTTGCTGGAGTCGGCGCATCCCCAGGTCTACGCCCCCACTAAGGTGGCAGTGTGTGGTGGGCTGGTCTTGGGGACGTCTACGGTACCTCACCTCTGCTCTGGGGAGCCAGCGCCAGCATCTTGCCTTGCCTTCATGTCACGGATATTAAGCTCCTGTAGGTTTTACCTGTGCTTCTGGCCAGACGCCCAAAGCTGAATTGTTCAGACTTTCATGTCAGCCTCAGTGCTGTTGACCTCTTGGGCTGAGGCACTGTTTCCTGAGTGTCACGCTGCGCAACTTGGGATTTCAGCAGCCCCCAGCTGCAATGTCATTGATGTGACAGGTTCTCATGCCAAAAGCATGGTTGCCTCCCCCTTACTCTGGTGCTTATTAAGCCTTGGGCTCCTGCTGGCCGGCTCTTTGCCGGCCATGGGCCAGAGAGCTGAGATGGGGAAGGAACGAAACTTTAATATGTGCTTCTGTTAAGTTAGCCAGCTAACGAGAAGGGCCGAGAATCCTGCTCCAAAGAAACCATGGCTGCCTACCTGGTTGTTCAGAGCTAGAAATGGTGGACCCGTGGGCAGCTTCTGGGCCTTGGGTACCTGTTTCCCCGCAGCTCTGCTGGCATCTGGACTTAGAGCACCTCACGCCTTCTGGGAGGGCTCCGTCTGACAAATCCTGTCCATGACTTTCCAGGCGCCTCCTGGACTGGACAGCAAAGCAGTTAATGTGCAGATTCCTTGCCCTGCAGGGGGTCTTCACCCTCCTCAGCTGCTTTATTAAATCACCACCCCTTTGTCCCCTGCGCCTCTCCCCCTCAACCTCAGAGCCCTCAGGGTGTTTGCTGAGATCCAGTAATTCTCAGTCTACCTTTATCGAATTGTTACCTGAATGGTCAATGTTTGACTGCATGTTTTTTCAAATTCCCTCCATTTTGTTGAAAACAGCATTTCATCCTTTCTCGTGGCTGTGTTAACAATCCATGGTATGTGGAATATACTTTGGATCATCTGTCCACTGAAGGGGACCTCCTGCTACTGGCCCTGCTGGAGGGCTCCCTGTGGGCCACTGGGGGTCTGGGCCGAGTGCTCAGTAGGAAGCTGGTGTTGTGGGAAGCCCGCCTGACAGAAGCTTGAAACTGAAGCAAGAGCTTTGTTCACTAAGAAGCAGGCTACCCGAGTGAGGCTGAAGTGCCTGCCTTCCCCGGCCCCCTTCCTGCTGGTGCGGAGAATTCTGGGTGGGGAGGATGTCGGCACGACCCTACCAGTGTGCCCACTGGGGCTCAGGAGCCTGCTGACTTCAGGGTTACAGGTTGTTGCCAGTTAGGTCAGGTGGACCTGGGTTCCTGCTGAAGCAAGTCTGGAACCTCTGGGGCGTGGCCCACTGACGCTTAGTGTTCTCGGGCCCTCGAGGGGCCCCTTCATGATTATAGTTGACTCAAAGGCCCTTTGGAGGCCTCACAAGTAGGATGCCAAGATGTTCTGCAGGTGAATTCCTCTGCTTGAGACCCTCCCCTGTCTTGGGACTTGCTGGAGTGGGCGTCTCCACATCTGCCCGGCAAAGCCGCCTCCACTTCAAGGCAGTGGCTGAGCTTGTCACTCCTGGGTGTGTGGGGCCGAGCTTGCCCCTCCCCCGCCAGCCTGCTCTGTGCTCATCTGTTGTAAATGTACGAGCACATGATCTGAGTTCATGGTTGGGTTTCCAAGGTTCTATTTCTCAAGAGTAGAATAGTCTGTTCCTCAGGGGTCTGGGACAGTGAGTTGAAATTTTCGTAGTGAAGAAACGCATGGTCAGAAGCCTCCCTAGAAAGTGCTGCGGGGCATGGGCCTCCTGAGCCAAGATGACTTGGTACCAGCTGCCTGGGATTCATTTTCCTGAGAACTGAAGTGGGCTCCTGGAGGGATGCCCTGGGCACTTGGTGGCCGCCATGGACCCAGAGCAGGAGAACATTCTGGCCGGGCAGGGAGCTGTCTTTTCAAGAACTCGGAGACCCCAGCTGCAGTCCTGGAGAGCATTCACCTGAGGGTGGGGCCGGCTTCTCAAAAGGTTCTGCTTGTTCCTGCTTAACAGGAAGTGGCCCCGTGAGCATTCGTGATGCAGGGAGCCTGCAGCGCTCCCCTTTCCTGACACTTCCCCTTTCTCGAAAGCAAAGAGATGTGAAACATCTTATTCTTTCGAGTTGCAGGAGAGTTTGGGGTAACTGAATGCCTCCTTCTGACCCTAAACTTCTCTAGAAAGGCATCTGCAGACAACTCAGTGCCACGTGAAGCCGCTTGGCCACCCCAGAGTCTCACCCCGCAGGGCGCGTCCTGCAGCTTGGCTGCTTTAGGTCTTAAAACCAAAAATTAAAAAAAAACCCTCTGCCATCCCATATGCCTCTTCACCCGTCCTGCCCCCCATGTCTGGTAACCTGCTTGGTTGTCGGGACTCACGAGTCATTTGTCCGCGGGGTGCTGACACAGCCCCTGCGTGGAACACCGTGGATCTGCCTAATGCCCTTAGGTTTGAAAAGCCATAAAAACTTACATGGGAAACTGATTCCCTTACTGGGTTTCCTTGCTGCTCTTCATGCCAGTGAAGACATGAGACATTTGTGGGACAGACTTGAGTTCAAGTGAAAGGGCAACGCGACAGACTTCAGTGGAGAAGCAAACAGGTCTTGACTGGGGTCAGCAATTTAAGGTCTCAGTGTTAAAGCAGCGAAGGATGAGACCTCTAACCTGACCAGACGTCACTTGAGCATCTCCGGATGATCAGACCAAATCCTCCACCAGGGGCTGTGCACGCTCAACTGGGCCCAAGGCCATGGTGGACTCGTCCTGGGTTAGGTGGGCGAATTGGTTTCATGCTTATGGCTGCCCGGCTGGAGCCAGGGGCGCCGGTGAACTGGCCCTGAGAAGCAGTGGTCAGTGACAGTCATGGGGGGAGGGAGTACATGCTGGAGGCGGCTCCTGGAAGAGGAGTAATTGTGTAAAAGTCACTGAAAGGTGATCAGAATAAGGACAAGAGATGACTAGTTCTAGTAGCAAAGAACGGTTTGGAATTACAGGAAGAAAATGTCGATTCAGTTCAGCAGAAAGCTGTAACATGTGGCAAACGGTAAACACCGGCCATGGTGAACTAGTTGACTTTGTGGTGGCATAAAAGTGAGAGGACAGGGGTGTGCTCCCTCTGCCCCCAGCTAGAGGCGACACAGTGACTTCTTGCACGTGCCTTGCTTATCAAGTGTCTGGGAGGGCCGCAGCTGCAGGTTCGGCACTTGAGGGAGATCTGCAGTGTAGACTGGGTGGACACCCGAGGACGCAGGCTGCACTCGAGTTACCTGTGCTGACGTGTACCCTGGGTGTCCACAGCCTGTGTCCTGCCATGGTGACGGAGGCCTTGAACCTCTTGCAGAGGCTGCCCCTTGGGCCCCGACAATGTCAGGAAGCCATGAAGTCTGTTGCAAAATGAGTTTGCCTCTGTATGGGACCCCAGGCCCAGCTGTGACCTTCTGGTGAGCTGCCACACTGAGCTGCCCACGTCCACTTTGACGCCATGGATTTGCTAAGGAAAGGCCTCAGGTGTTAGCCCTCCATTGCGCTGGCCTTGGTCCCCTTCCTCTCTCCCGCCCCACCCCGGGGAGCTGCTCTGGAACAGCTGGGTCTGGCAGGATGACCACCGGCTGCTTGTCCTGGCTGCCTCGCCCGGGGAGGGGAGGTTCAGCGCCCGGCGAGGTTGGCTGGGGTCTATATGCGGCTGCATCACAGCTTGAGTTCTCCCTCTGCTGCTTCCTCCCTCCTGCTGGGGGATCCCAAGAGCCCTCCCGGGTGAGCAGCCTCTGGGGGTGTCATCCCGGCCTGCTCAGAGGTGGGTTCCACTCCAATCTGGCAGCTTAGGGATATATACCTGGTGATGAGTCCTGGGCACTTGCCCATATATGGTCTGTGGTGCTGCCGAAGAAAAGGGCACCGAGAATCAAAAAGCCTGCTCCTGGTGGTTAAGCACCAGGCACAGCAACTTCCTCACCTTTAGGGGAGAGTATTGTGATGTGACCAGGTCGCTAATGTGATGGGCCTGAACATGGGGTCCCCAATCTGGTGCACACACGTTACCCCCTCACCTATGTAGGGTGCTGGCTTCTTGCCCATCACATGCCATGGAGCACTGGGGTCCAGTGACTCCGCTGCAACAGAGCAGGAAGGTGGGCGTGACCATGGACTTGGACCATGAAGGCAGCCTCAGTGCCTGCGACTACGGAAGCCAGGCCACCTGCACCTACCTGGGTCCTCACCCCAGGTGAAGGTGAAGCCTTGGCAGCATTGTCAAGGCATCGGGACCAATTCTTGGCCTTTGACATTCTCTGCTTTATCTCCAGAAGTACGGCCATGTGAGTGTTTGTCCACCGAGCATGACCCTCCGTGTGAGCAAGGACAGGTGGAAGGCTCCACTCTGGAGTGGACCAATGGCATGAGATCAACACTGCCTTCTGCTGACCTAACAGCAGAAGACCTGAACACCACAGTACAGACTAGACATGACGCCCCAGTGTCTCGGGAGCTCACCCTGTGCAAGTCAGGCTCGTCCCCTACGGGGAAGCCCCGTGGTTTCTCCAGTGGCCTCGTGGTAAAGAAGGAATCTCTTTTGTCCAAGTCCACAGGTTATTGCCAAGTCCACTGTCAGCTCAGCGCCTTGGTTGACATGGGGGGGGGGAGGTGGGGTGTGCAAGAGGGCTTTCTCCAGAGCTGTTCTGTTTTGACTTCTGGTCACAGGCCTTGTGTAGGGCGAGCGTGACGCGCATCTGAGTCACAATTACCTTCCTGCCTTTCCCACTCTTTGGTCTCAGAAGGGACTTTCACCCCAGAGCACCGAGGACAGGCAAGGTGACCTTCCTCTTCACTTGCTGCCCTGGAAGTAGCGTGTCCGTCTACCCCCAGAGGACGGCTACTGGAGCAGTGGGGATTAGGCCGTGACGCTCCCCAGGGCTCCCCACTCTGGTTTTGGCTCCAAGGCCCTGTGAAGGCTCAAGGGCGGCACCTGCTGTCCACTCAGAGGAAGCAAGGGGCTGAATGCAGAAACCCTGTGTCTTTGCGATTCTTTTTCTCGAGGTTTCTAGCAGAAATATGTTGTCCTGGACTGGTGAGGATGATGCCCAGAATGGGGAAATTCAACACCTTCTTGGAGAAAGATGGTGCCTGACCCAAGAGACAGAGTAGCCAGTTCTAAAACCATTCCTTTGCTTGCTGTGCGGTGAGGCTCACCCCTGGCAGCACATCAGATCTGTGCCCTTTGAGAATGTAACCAGGGAACGTAACAATCCCCTCAGGCCTTGGACCGCTGTATGCCGGGTGCTGTCCTGATGACCCCAAATGAAGACCAGTTTGGCCTGAAAGTTAGCATGGTGGGGGGTGGGGGGTCAAGATTTGAGGTTGAAACTGGGTCTTTGTGATTCTGAATTTTTTGGAAAGTGCTACAAACTAAGTCAAGTCAATGGTGGGCTGCCACAGCTGCCTGCACCTTCTATAAATGCACCCTTGTCAAGGCTGACTCAAAGGAATATGCTTTGTGCTTGAGGCTGAGCAAAAACCCAAAGGCTGGAAAAAGACTGAAGAAAGTGCTGGCAGGGGATGCTGGCTGTGGGCATGTTGCTGCCCAATGCAGGAGGCAGCTCCGTCTCTCACCCACTCCCTCCAGAAAATGGTGGTCTTTTAAAGAGGGGTGTGCTGAGTCCCTGCTGGAGCAGGTGGAGCCCACAGCCGAGGCCTGGGCAGCTCCCCCTCTCCTGTGAGAAGCCTGACCCGGGGCTCCCTCCAGTGCAGCCTCCACTTCTGCTTCTCAGGAAGCCGGCCGGAAATGTCTCGCAGCTCTGCTGGGGGAACGCTTGACCTCCGCTGGCTTGAGGCCTGTCCTACTTCCGTCTCAGGCTTTGAAAACCTGCGGGGCGCATGTGCGTGGAGTAGATCTGCTGTTCCATCTGCCTTGGGCATTGGGAGTGCCTGGTGACTCCTACCCTGGAAGAGAAGAAATGTTGGCTCAGGTTCTACTTGCACATCGGTTACTTTTAGTGGAGAAAACACAAGTGCTTCCCTTTGCTATTTAAATAGCATCCTCAGAAGTTCCTAGAATGATCTGGTCATTTGAATATGGGCATTTTATGCTTTCGTGCGTAGGATGTTTCTTTGGCATTCTATCTCCCTAGGCTCCCGTGCCGCCTCACCTGTGAAAGCTAGAGGGGCATTTCCTAACCTCCTGTCCGGCGACACTTGGCTGAGCCAGACCCAAGAGACTGTTCTGACCCTCCAGGAGTGATGCTTCCAGAGCTGCCTGGCTTGGCCGCCTGTGCTCCGGGGCGGGGGGTGAAAGGGGCAGCACATCACTCCACTCGAGAGCTCTTTGCTTCCCCAGACCACGGAAGGGCCGCGGAGCCAGGGGCCGTGTTGAAAGCGGGAGAAAGGACCTTGGTGTAAGCGCAGGAGCCTGAGGCACAAGCAAAGCAAGTCTTCATTTGAAGCTACAGCTGCAGAGCAGCGCCGGTTACCAGGAGGGGACGTGACTATGGCCATTGGTGGGATTCAGGGGGCTGCTCTTACCTGCTAAGGTTCTGTTAGTCTTTGTTCTCCCTTTTTGGGGGGGGGTTGTTAGGGAGAAGTTTCGCATTCCTGGAGCTGTTGTCCACTGGCTTTGGTCATACCTGGCTCATGCCCACCCGCTGTTCAAGTGACTAATTTCCACAGGGAAGGGGCATTGTCTCTTGCTAGCTGCTTCCTGCTGTCTAGGGGTATCAGTCACTGAAGGGGGGGTCTTTAGGGGCCTCAGGAGGTGGCAGCAGCTGTCATGGAAGGCTCCACTTGCTCTATGTCCCTTTAACTGAGAGTAATTGTGGCAAAGAAGGGGCCTGTTCCCCTCACCCCCAGCCAGGCGGAGGTAGGCAATAGTGGGAACACAGTTTGCACTAGAACTTCAAGATGGTTTGGGAGGGTACCCAGGACCACCAGGTGGGCAGCCTTCGCAATAACCTGAAGTGTTACAGCCAGCAGTAATTGAGCAATTTTGCACATAGGTGTGATACCAAACTAGGAACGCAAGGCAAAGGCTAACGGCACACGCAGCAGCAAGTCTGGGCGGGCCAGGGCCAGTGCAAATGTCCCTTTTGAAAGTGTTTTGATCAGCAGTCTCTGGACGGACTCCATGCGCTCATGGGCGCCACTGCCCTGCTACTTGCGGTGTTTGTGGATCGGCCTTTAGGTCCCATCCCCGGGAGGCTCTCGGGGCCGATTAGCACAGAGGGGAGCCCCTGTTGCCTAAGGCCATACCCAGTCCAGTTTGTCCCTGGTCAAGGCCGGCAGCAAAACACTGCCCTGCCGCCCACACCCAGGCTTGAGTGAGTCTGGCCGGAGTCTGCTTGCACGGGAAGGGGCAGCTGCGCAGGGCAGGCACGTCCCCACAGGTGGGGCTCTCCCGGCCAGTGCCGATGGGAGTTGCAGCTCAGTCCTGGTCTCGGGTTGCCATAGCGTTTTGAGGCCTGTTGCCTTGGGATTGCCTGCAACGTCCATGTCCTTGGCGCACTGTTGTACCTGGGCACCGTGAAACGGGTTCCTTGGTCACTCCACCAGCAGGCATCCGTTGGCAGCACAGACAAGCATCAGTGTCGTCAGAACTGCCTTCTGATTGGATGGGGCGGGCAGGCCGGTGGCGGTGTCGACAGGGTGATGGCACACCAACCTTTGCCCATCTCCCCTGCCTCTGATAGCTCTAACTGCAGAGGGTGTTGGCCCCCCCCCATGGGCCAACTTTTACCCTCTTCCAGCCTAGACTCGGGCCATGCAGTATTGGAAAAAAACACGCCTTTCTTTGAACTCGGGTCAAACTGATTCCGATGCCTGTGTACCCTGTAGGTGCCTCTGGAGAGAGGTGAACCCCATCTGCAAGAGAATGCATCCTTTGATTCCTCCCCGAGAAGGGTGCACTGAAGCTCTCCCGAGGATGTCTGGGGGCTAAGATGGGGGCAAAGGCCACATTGTGGAAGCAGGTGGCTGCACTATAGCCATAAGCGCGAACCGGGTGGGGAGGCAGGACCTAGCCGCTCACCCCTCTCCTGTGCTCCGCCTGGTCTACCTCGACTCTGCTCCTATCCCCCCCTCCCGTGGTCTGGTGAAAGGCCTAAAGCTGATGGTTCTTAATCGCCAACTAATGGCAGGTGGCCAGCACCCTGGAGAGTACACCAACTCACCCCAAGAATAGCTCAGAACCCAGCTCCAGAGCCAAGCCACAGCCCAGGCGAGAATTGCATGATGACCAGCTGCTGTCAGATGCTCGAGCCTTGGCTCACTTCTAAAGTAGGGGTTGGCCACCCAAGACTTAAATCTGCCCCATGGCCCCAAATATGTTCTTCCCTGAGACTTAACTCTCACATGAATCATTTCCAGAAAGCTCTGTGTAGAGGCTCCCAGTGGTCAACCAGCTAAGGGCCAGGTGAATTCTTGCAGCCAAGAGGCCAGTGGAACTTGCTGGGAGGATCCTGGGTAGCTCACCACCCAGCTGCCCCAGCAGCTCCTCCTACTTGAACACGATTCCTCAAGTAGCTGCACGGGTGCAGGATGCTCCCGGCTGGAACTGGCAATGCCTCGGCAGCCCAGTTCAGAGGTGAAGTCACTCCTCTCAGGCAGCCTGCGCGGTCACCTGATTCCCCACCCACACTGACCTTCATCCCAACAGGAAGAGCCTGGATGGAGACTTGAAACTGGCCCAAGAGCAGTTGCCTTGACAGTTTCAGGGGGGCTGATCAGGACCCCATCCTCATTGACCCCTGCTCACCTGGGCTAGCAGGTGAAGGGAGCACTGGGAGATGCATCTTCTGATACTGACGCATGGGCTCCCAGGAGGAGGGGCACTGCTCCCCGATGCCTGGGAGCTGATGTCCCAGTGTCAGTACCAGACAAGCCCGCGGGGCTCTGTCTTGGATACTGTTTAGTTCCCCATGACTGTTGAGCAGAATAGGGATCCCCCCCAAGTCCCCACTGACCTTGAAAGGAGCAAGTCTTTGGGGTGACAAACTGAAATTGCCCCTCCAGCTTCTCAAATGTCAGAGTGGCAATAAGCCTGGATGCAGGGAGCAGCGTGGGTGTCTCTTTGGTGCCAAGTGAAACGTGTCCTAGAAACGCTGGGGGCAGTGCTGACTGTGGTCACAGCACCTCTGGCAGGAAGGGCCCCATCCTGGTGTCTACTTCGGGGCTGGAGTCCTGGTCTGCTGGGCCCCTGGGACCTAAGTAAGCCCGCCTGCCTCTGTGATGTCACAGAGCCCTGGTCTTGTCCACAGGGGAGTGGTGGCTGGAAAGCCTGGGAGCGGCTGCTCTAGGAGTTGGGGGGCAGACTCCGGTGGCTCAGTAAGAACTTGCTTGTGAGGTTGGCGAGGAGCGGACGGCCTCCCTAGAAGCTGTGCTGATCCACCATTCCATGAAGCAGGGACCTCATGGTTTCCTCTGACATTCCTCCTGTAGCCTCCGCTCTGGGGTGAGGAGTTGAGTGAGCCTGGCAATCGGGCGCCCCACTTGCTCACCGCGGAAGGCGCCCTCTTAGAGCTTTTTCAACAGCATGGACTGGAGCATCTTCTAGAGGTGCTGGCAGCAGAGTCCTACTGGGAAGCTACCTGGGCTCAGAATTCCTTTGGGGAAGGCTTGTGCGTAATCTGGGATAATTTCCTTATCCGGTCAGCTGATGGGAAACCTCTCCCTCTTCTGTCCAGACTCCCTCGTCTCATTCCCATCATGCAACAAGTGTGTTCCAAGGATTGGGCTGTTGCCTTTCTCCTTCATGGCGGATTATCTGGCAGTGACGGAGGGGCCAGCTCATGGCGACTGGGGTGCAGCCCTCCTGGGGCCCTTTGAGATGCTTGCTGTCCTCCTGGTCGAGGCTGGCTGCTGGGCTGCTCACTCTGCTGTGCTCTTTACAGTTGCCCTCCTGGCACCCATCGGCTCCCCTGCAATGCTGAGGTGTTCTGCGTGGACACAGCAGACCAAGATGGCAGGGTTGTGGCTGGGCCGCCCACCCCCTGCAGGGCAATGCCCACTCCTGGGGTTGCCTTTCAGCAGAGGCGGCCCCGTTCAGAGCCCCCGGCAGCAAGCAGCTCTCCGTTGTCACCTTAAACACCTCAGGTGTGTTCCCCAGTCCTGCCGGGTTGATGATTGAGACTCTTGCTCCAGCATTTCTTTTATGGCCCTCAACAGCTGTTGAACTGTTTCCTTTTCTTAGCAACTTGGCTTCACTTCCCTGCTTACCTCGTCCTAGGGGCTCTACCCAGGCTGCGTAGATGTTATTCAGACTGAGGCCTCTGCACCTGTTCAGAGGGCCAGGGCACTGATGCCAGTAGGGTAACAGGTAGAGGGGCCCCGAGTCTCCTCCCGTGAGTATCAAGGACTGTTCCCACTGGGTGGTGAGTGCCCATGTTGTGTGCAGGGGGTGCCATTTGAAAGGTGCGGCACGGTAAGGAAGAGCCACGCCTTCCCTAAAGGAAGGGAAAATTTATTGCTTCCAGGCAGAATTCATGGACCCGAGATGGGGGTCGGTGGACTCGCGCACGTTATCAGGGGACGACAGACTTCATAGAGTGAGGAGAGGTGAAGTAGTAAATTGGGCGGGGAAAGAGTTTGTGGGGCAGGTGAGGCTCATTGCCCGAATCCTCCAGGCAGAGTTCAGCATTCCTGCTCCCAGTTGGGCCTCCTGGTGGGCTTTTGCATCCAGGCTTCTTGCGTCCTGCATCGACTTTTCACCATTGATCTCTAGGAAGGCTATGTGCCTAGGATTAAAAATAAAAACCTCCAAGGACTTGTGAGAAGGGGAGCGGTCGATCCTTCTCTGGGTCCCTGGCAGCCCCGGCGCCGTGCCTGGTGGCTCAGCCCCCAAGCTGGCTCTGAGCAGTGATGAATTTTCTGTGAAACGGTCTTCCTTCAGTCCTGAGTGATAGTCCGGCCAGGGACTGTTGGCTGGCAGGCCTCTTCTCTGGGGACTTCAAATATTTCCTGCTATTCTCGCATGATTCCCACCTGGTAGAGTGGGTGACGCTCCAGGTGTTCCCTGGTGAGGAAATCTTCCCCGATGTCCTTAGGGGGACCAGTTCTCAGTAGTTTAGAATGGGCTGCCTTGCAAGTTCCAGTGGGCTTCTCATTACCTTATTCTGGGCGAGATTTTGGCGCCCCTGGGTGTCAATGACAAGACAGGATTTGTGGCTCCGGTCATCATCGGGTCACTCGCCCTACCACCCCTGTGGGAGGTCCACGTTGCAGTTTTTAGCAGTGTGCTTGGGTGGCTCTGGGGTGGCGACGGCCCTGGCGATGTGCTGTTTGCAGGGCTGTGCCGCTGGTAGGTGCCCTCGTGGAGCGAGCACAGCCCAGCCCCTGCGGATGCCAGCTGAGTGGAGTTGAAGGGTCGGCCCTACTGGGAAAGCTCCTTGCCTGATGCTTTTCTGTGATGCAGTCACAAGTTGTCACCTCACATGATCTGGACACGCCACTGTCTGCCTGGGGACCCCACCGTCCATGTGTCACTTGCCACAACCGGGCGGTGTGCCTTGGTACCGACCCCTCCGAGAATGGGGATCTTGTTAGAAAACATACCACCTGCAGGTGCAG
The DNA here is from genome assembly GCF_964194135.1 of Talpa europaea. Taxonomy (NCBI): domain Eukaryota; kingdom Metazoa; phylum Chordata; class Mammalia; order Eulipotyphla; family Talpidae; genus Talpa; species Talpa europaea. The sequence continues at coordinate 140,793,357 of NC_140071.1, read as the reverse complement.
ACCTGGGGTAACTTGATTTCAAGGTGTGTGTGAGTGGCAAGTGTTAGTCCTCCTGATTCTGAGCGGCCTGATGTGAATTGGGAGTGACTAGATCAGAAATTTAGCCCGGAATGTTCCAGGTCTCTAGTCCTCATGATTGAGGATGGAAGACTGAACTGTGTTCCCTTTAACAAGGATGTTTCATCCTGAGACATGGATTCTTCTGTAAATAAAATCACTTGCTCCTGCTCCTCCTAACCTCCTTTTCTGTAACTGCCAGGTGAACCGTCCGCGCGCGTAATCACAGTCCAGGGCTGTGGAGCGGACCCTAAATCCCAATCCCTGAAAGTTGTGCCACTCTCCAGGAATGGTTCTTAGAAAAGTGGGGGCCCCTCTAAGAAGGGGAGCGGTAAAATGTGTTGACCTGCAGTCTCTGTCGGCCTTCCATGCTGTTGGCGTTTCCTTGCCAGGTGCCCTGAGTGGGTTCGGCTGACCCTCAGTCACGACCTCCCTCGCCCACTATTCTGCAAAGCACCTCGCTCCCTCGTCACCTGCTGTGACGTCATGTTCACCAGCGAGGGGCCTCCACTTGGCCAGTCTCCACTGTGCCCCTCCGCGGAGTAGTTCAGCTTCCTTAAACTGGTGTCCTTGGGTGACCAGTGTCTGTGCGTGTCGTGAGCCTCTGCCTGAGCACAGGCGGGAGACGGCTGAGCTGCCGGCTGGGCATCCGGCTGTCCCTGGTTGAACGCCCATGCGGCCTGCTCTCCATGGTGACCTCTACAGAAAGAGCCAGATCAACGGCGTTTGGACCATTTTTGCTGAGAGTTCAAGTTGCTCCCAAGCCCTGGGGAGCCGAGTGCTGAGCCTGGACTTGCTATTCCTGTGCAGCTGTAACTTGCTCTCCTTTTGAGAGCAAAGCTGTAGCCTACTTGCGTCTTCCCTGGCAGCTGTTACGCTCCCATCCAGACGGGCTCCGATTAGGTTGCTCTTGGGTCTGTTTTATACTGACGTTGTTGGCAGCTCACTTACCCCGGACGAGGAGTGTTCGGACAGCTTGGCTCGGGCTGTCCTCACCGCTTGTTCTCGGTTCTGCTGGTGACTAGTCACCTTGGTGTGTCCCGCTCCAAGGTGGAAAGTTGCTCGTGTTAGTGAAGAAAGGCTTCATGGTCTCGGTTACATTCTCACTATGTGCGTGTATTCTCACTGCCCTGGCCCCAGAGCCGCCTCTCTGTTCCCTCTGGTAACCAGTAATTTTTTCCAATAAGTCCAAGATCTGGTTTGCCAGTATTGGCTTTTAGGGAACCCGCCGGTGTGTCAAAATCGGCTAATTTTGACTAATTCTAAGATGGAAGGCTGAGTTCTATCTTCCCGAAAATCCATTCCAGGCAAGGGTCCGTGTGTCCGGGCGTGGCTGGAGCTGGCTGTGAAGGGCGTGGATACTTCAGGGAAGGTGAGGGAACGGGGAGCTCACCCCCAGCCCTTCAGTTCAGTCCCTGCCACGCTCCCGGGGCCGCTGGCATGCTTACCTCACGACTGCCTGGACATGATAGAAAGGCCAGTGGTTATTGTGGCTAGTCCCGCAGAGATGGGGGCGGGGAGACGCCAACCCCGACCAGCATCCTGCGTGCCCTTGGGGTGTCTGATAGCACAGGGTCACACCACACGACTCCCCCTGCTCGCCGAGCTCCCAAACACGTGTGCCCAGGAGACTTGGTCTGTGTTGAACAGCAAAATGTCAGCCTTTCCTGCTGGATGCTGGGTTTGAATCTGGCATCTCTCCTGATGTGTCACCAGGGCGCGCTCCCGCCTGGAAGTTGTACACGAGGTGGCTACCTGCCGAGACCGTTTGCTAAAGCAGCTCCCCATGCAGGAGCGAAGTCGTCTTTCTCCCCATCTAGTGTGAGCAGAGCCTCCCTCTGCCTCCGCCACGCACATCGCGGCTGGTGCGGACTACGGGGAACTACTTGTCCTTGTCCCTTGTCTGCTTCCTCTCGCTTGCGACTGCACCATTCAATTTTGCAGGGACATCGGCACCCTGCTGGGTCTCCCGGACAGCCGCTTGATGGAACAACCCGAGGAACAAGGGTTGTTCCTTGGTCAGTGTCTGATGAGCCCTCTTGAAAGGTTTTAAGCGGATGAGGAGTCAACTCTCTGAAGAAGGGGTGATCAGAGGCCTGTCAGCTAAGCTGGCAGATGGTCCGGGGGTGTCAGTGGTGCTGCTGACTGTGCCCGCGCAGGCGCGGGTTGTGAGTGGGAAGGTGCAGTCGATGCCCGTCAACTGCCTTCGTGACCTTTACTGCGGTGACGTTGGTTCACAACACGTCACCTCTTGGGCGTGTCTCCACACCTGCCACCTAAGGCTGAGTTGCCAACGTCCCATCCAAGCCAGCCCCTCCACCTGCTGCAGCTGCCCCACCCTCGTCCCCTCAGGCAACGGTCTCCCTTCTTGAACTCCTGGTACCGCTGGCCATGAGACAGGCTGTGGGAAGTGACCAGAATTGACAGCTGCTCTCACCAGTGGCCACGGCTCTGTCTGGAGACATGGAATGAGATGGGATTGGCTTTCTCCACCACGGTGTCACCGTGTTGGGAGGCGCCGACCTCACTTTTCCCCTAGGAAGGAAGACACAGGCATGCTCCTCACAGTCCAGGTGTGGTATCTGGAGTAAGCAAAGTTTCCTCAGAGTGGGTGCCCCTTCTCCACAGGGGCCAGTGCTCACTTTGAATAAAGCTGACTTCCCTGCTGCTTGCATAAGTACACTGCAGCCATTCTGGAGTTCCCAGGGGTTAGTCATCTCTGACCTTCAGAGTCTTGTCTTGAACCTGAGCTGGTCACCTTCAGATGTGGAGATGGTTTGGCGCCTTCTCGGTGTGGGAGAGCAAATGACCTCTGCTGGGCCTGGGTAGGTGCGTGGGTCTGCAGGTGGTCTCCGTGTTCAGCAGCACCCATTGTCTGTTCATGTCCTGGGTAGTGGAGGCCCGAGTCCACCATGTGCCCAGAGCGGGTCTGTGGAGAAGGGGCTGGTGTTTGTGTGGAGAACCCCCAGGTGCTGCACTTGAACCTCAAGATATGAATCCTTGACATTCCTGGGGACCTGCCCCAGGTAGCCTGACATGGGATGTTCTGTTCTCAACCACCCACAGCTCTCGGGGCGCAAGAGTGTCCTCTACTCCCACCTTTAGTTGGGCGGCCCCATCACCGTGACTTTATTTTTGCCTCCTTCCGCCAGGGTCCGTGGCTGTTTTCCTGTCTTGATAGTGAATCTCCATGGAGTAGGAGCTGAGGAATTTTTTCAGAGCTTTGACCTTTTCAGCCTAGACCTAGACAGATATTGACTCCCCCACTCCCAAACTTGCATGAAAATTGTTTCAGAGGAGAAACTTGGCTTTCGGGGGAAGAGAGATTTTTCGCTCTAGTTTTTTCTGCTGTACTAACCTGGCTCACACCCCCTTCTCCTAAATCTCAGGAGACTCCCGAGTGAAACCTTTAAAAGCAGGCTCGTCTGCATGGGCATTGGGAGTGTGGCTTCCTGGCAGCCCCTACTGCAGAAGCTGCTCTGCTGACAGGTGCTGCCTGAAGAGACTGGGCAGGCAGCTGTCCTGCCAGGGGCCACAGAAGCTTGGGCTCCAGTGACGTATCTTGGGGGCACTTGAGTTCCTGGTGAGTTGACTTGCACAGGGATGACCTATTCCAGCAGCAGTCACACAGCTATAGCTGGCCACTGCTGTAAGGGGCAGTGATGACCAGTCTTCAGCATCGTGCCACCTCTGAAGTGGCCTCTCCCTTCCCTGTTCTCATGGGTTGATGTCAAGAGTGAACTCCTGGAACGGCAGAGCCAAAGCTGAAGAAAGTCCCTTGAGCTTTTTCTGTGCTGGCACACTGCTCAGAATGAATCTTCTCAGAAAGGAAAGTGGCCTTTACAGGCGTCCGCTGGGCTGGGACACCCCTGCTTGGCCCTGAGAGACGTCTGATGGGAGAAGATGGTCCTGGAAGGGGGGCTAGGGTGGCTGTCACCCCCAGACCAGGGAAACGCCACAGCCTGTCTGTGCTGGTTCTCCTACAAAGGAGTGTTGTGTTTTGCTGGAAACACATTGCACTGATGTTTTAATTGCACTCCGAACCATTCTGGACATTAGCTACCAGCTACTCGACGCTACTTTGCTGCGGAAACGTGCATTTACAGACCCTCGTATTATTTAGTATAATTTTGGAACCAAGTAACGTATTATAATATTGGACTTATATGAATTGGGTGACATTGAAGAATGTATATTTGCAAAAAAAGTTATAATTTTGTACAGTATAAGTTTTGTAACACTCCCCAATATGCATTGCAGGCTGATTAGTGCATGTTTGACAGTAATAAGTGATTTGATGCCTGCCACCAGGTGTTTTCCTGTTAGAACACACAATGCAGTCCTGTTTTCTTTGTCCCACATCGGGAATATGTAGTTTATTGTTTAATCTATTGTCCGCAGAAGATGTGGATGGACGCGTTCTCGATACACGAAAATCGCCCTTTAAGTTGTCCTGGAAGCTTGCAATGTCCTCACATCCTGCGTTCTCCTTCAGCTCCCCTTGTCTCATGAGGCCATGTGGTCCTCACTTTTGAAATTCTCTGAATCCAAAGAGACTGAGGCTTTGAGTATCAACAAACCTTGGCAGTGCCGAAACCAGGGTCATGGCCTGACTAGCCCCCACACTGATGCTCTAGGGGAAATCTCTGGCTTTGCGCTGGCTTCTGTCTAGAACACTGTATGGGGGGATTTTTTTCTATAAAAGTAATGTCTTGAGCACTGGCTGACTTGGCCTCAGATGCATTACAGATACTCGGAAGTTGCAACCAGTCCATCAGCTGTTTGGATTAGAATCCACACTAAGACGGGGGCCGTCTCCCACCAGATAGAGCATCGAGGAAGAAAAATTCCCTGGTGCTGGGGTCATTGTCCCTGGGGAGGGTGTAGGGTTGTAGGAATCGGGGCCCTGAGACAAGGTCTGGAGATACCAGACAAGCTCACCAGGGCCGTCCCGGGATGCTCTCCTTCTGAAGGACCAAGTGGAGGCAAAAGGTTTCAGAAGGTTCAGGCATGTTGGGGTTCCAGACAATGAAAATCCAGGACTGAAGAGCGTCTCTTATCTGTTGTGCTCCTAATTGGGTCTCTTGAATTTTGCCTGGCCTTCCACTTTCTGCAACCGTGCTTTAACCTCCCTGCTCAAGGTTAGCGCTGAGTCAGCTCCAGGGAGCCCAACTCAGGTGGGAGGGGCTGCTGAGCACCTCATGCTACAGCTGCAACATGGAGCAGCCCAGATGGGCACCCTTGGGAGTGCCCCAAAGGAGTCTGCCGGCAGAGCCTAAGCTGCTCGTTGGCCTCAGTGCTCTCGTGTGGCCTTTGAAGTCGCCACCGTAGACCCCACATCTTGTCACTCTGTCTACATGCAGATGGTGTTAGGGTGCACTTGCTGTGGTAGGCAGGATTCTGGGACGGCCCCAGGATCTCTGCCTCCTCTCCCCCATGTTAGGACCATAATGTGTATGGCAAGGGCCAGGGACTGCAGCTGTAGTCAAGGTACTAAATCAACTCTGCCCAAAGGGGCAATATCCTGGGTGGTTCTGAACTAGGGAATGAAGATCTCTTTAAGGACAGTCTGATAAGTCACAAGGGGATGAACGCTGTCAATAACCAGAGCGGGCAGCGTCTCACCCAGTAAAGCCTCCAGATGGGAACAAAGCTCACTTGCTCCCTAGTGACTCCTCACCGACCAGGCTGGGCTCGGCCTTCCTAAAATAGTGCCTCTGCTGCTTGACACCCCAGGAAACCCACAATACGAGCTCCCGTGACTGACATAAGCACTGCTGTGAGCTACTGAGTTAGTGGTAATTTGTTAAACAGCAACAGAATCTGACATGCTTAGCTGTTTTTGCTCTGCCTGAGGCAGCTGGTTCCTAGCGCCGTGGACGCCATGTGGAGCGAGTCATCGCGTCCGTGGCCATTTCACAGGAACAAGAGTGGGGCTCGTCGGATGAGCTGTCGTTACTGATGAGTCCGTTTCTCTTGGCTGGGGCAGCTGGTCCCGCCCGACCTACCTCATCGCACCTCGCTGACCGCACTGTTCTCGTTAAGGTCTTCTGCTAAATGGGGTATTTGAAGAGATTGATTTCCTCTAAGCACAACAATCACACCGTGGCTCTAAGTGGGGTTACATGTCACCCCTGGGTCTGGTGTGTGGTGGTTCTCCCAGTGGATACAGGTCCAGGCTCTCTGGTTTATTGGCATGGCTGGCCTGTCCAGGAGACAACTGTGGTGGGACATGCCGAGGGTGAGGACTGTTGTGGTCAGTGACTGGAGGGGACCAGTGTTCCTGGGATTCCTCCCTGCAAGAGATCTGCCATTCACCACCACCAAATTTGAATGGGAGCAACACAAAAGAGAATATATTATCTCTGCAGGAGGCATTATTAGTGAAGAAACCATTTCTTCCCTTTCTGCAAAGCAATCCCCACCAAGCCGGAAAGTGTTATTCCTTCCTGAAATCTTAGCTTGCAGTTTCAGTGAAACCTGCAAAAAGTCAGCAGGGCACATACTCAATGGTGTGGCATGGATTTGTGTGGGTCCACTATTTCCCAACTCCCATGCAGCCTGATGGGGGGGAGGGGATGTACTTGAGGTGACATGAAAGGGGGCGCATAAGAACTCTGGAGCTCAGGTGGGTGCTCCTCATGACTCAGCTCCGTGAGGATGATGTCCCTGTTCTCCGTTATCAGCTCAAGAAAATGAGATCAGCTTCTAGCATGTGAGGGAAGAGAAAACACATTTTAAAGAACGTAATCTTGACGAGCCATCTCTCCCTACCGACCAGGCCGCTGTGGCCATTGCAGGAAAGGCCGCACCAGGTGAGTGCCTTGCAGGTACTTCCTAGGTGGTGGTGTGGCCTGGCACCCTGCAAAGACGTTTTCATACATGGCTATAAGTGGTGGAAGATGATGCCCTGACACCCAGACTAGGGTCTGTCATGGTGTCTGTCCCTGCAGGGCATCTGTTCTCACGGCCAGCATGGAGGGTCCTCGGTCAGTGGCCACACAGGTAGAATGGAAGGGGCTCAGCTAGCCTAAGAACAGCCGCCCCAAGAGACACAGGGCTCCAGGTGTGCCATGACTGTAGAGGAAAGTTTATCTTCCATGTCTTGGTTGCATGTTTCCTTTTCAACGAAAGCCTCTCGCTGCTGTGCTGGATTGGAAAAATGGTCTAGAAGATGACAGAGCACCCCAGGATCGGCAGACATTCCCCCCCATTCCTGGAAAGGCCAGTGCTCCTGGGTTTTCAGCAGGAAAGATGCAGGTCGGCCCTGCTGCAGCGAGACCACTCCCGCATGTAGCTTATGCCTGTGGCACGCGGATTCTGTGCTGAGGTCTCTGTCCCTTCCCCGAGAAGCGGGCTTAGCGTTCCCCATCCTCTTCCAGCTTCTTCCAGCTGTTCCTTTCAGGACTGTCTGCCAGAGCCAGGTTCCTTGGAATTCTGATTCCTGGAGATTCTTGCTTTCATTAAATTTTCTGGGTGACTTGGTTTAAGGTTTTGGAAGCCTGGGGGGCAGGGTTGACCCAGCTGGTGGGGTCTCACCTGTACGTAGAATGCAACCCAAAGGCCAACGCACAGGAAGGAACAAGAACAGGATTTATTTACACAGGCAGTGGAAAGGGAGAGCTGAGGGTGTGGACTGGCCAGATGCCCCCTCCTACCCAGAGAGCATCTGCTGAGCAGAGTCTGCAGTCCAAGCTGAAGCCACAGGTGGCACACTGAGGGCTGACACGCCTCAAACAGCTGGGATTGGAGCCCAGTGGCTGCTGCTCGGTGCTGGCCTAGTTCCAATCAAATTGGTTCATTTGACATCCCAGAACCTGACGTGGAAGGGAAAAACCTGGCCAGAACCGGCCGGCGCTGCGGTCAGGGAGCTCCTGGGCTGGAGGGCTCCGAGGTCCCGCGGCAGGGGCCGGCCTCTCTGGGGCCAGCGGCAACTGCACCCGATGCCCTTCAGTGGGGCTGGGTCTAGCTTAGGGGCCTCAGGCTCATGGTTTGGGGCATTTTCTTATGGGGGAAGGAGTCGGCCGTATCTTCTGGGTGTTCGTCCCTTCCAACTCTGATCAGGAGTGGATCAGTCTCCTGTGAGGTGGCTGTAATGAGACACAAACGCTGCAGAAAGGTCTCCATTAAAACTGATGAAGCGTTCGGGTGAAGGGTGGCTCAGGTAGGTCCTCCCTGGATGCGAGACGTGCAGAGAATCCTGCCTCTCGGCTGCTCTGGCAGGGTCCCTGGAGGCTGCTTGCCCGCAGGCACACGGCCACTAGGAATATGCTGGTTCGATGCTCCACGGCAGGTGACAGCTCGTTAGGACAGTCTTGCTGGGGGAGGGGGGCCTCCAGGTGCTGTGACTGAGAGCAGACCTGGGGGCTAGTTGTCGCCTCCTGGTCTCTCGGAGTCTTCTCCAAGGTGTGCTGTGATGAAGCCTTGGCAGGTGATGGCCCAGTCCCTGGGCTCCTCGTTCGCTCCTGACGAAATGCTTCCATTTTCTGATCCTCGGCAACAGAATATTACTTGAGGGGCTCTCACCCCTGTGGCCGGGGCAGGGTCCTTCTGTGAGGTGATCGGCACCAGGGAAATATCTAGATTTGAAATTGACTCGTGTCTACTTCCTCCTGTAGGAGGAAGAGCTGAAGGGCTCCGGTCTTTTGCTAGGGACTGTCATGTCTCTGAGAGCCCCCAGTGCTGTCAGTGGGGACAGCTGAGGGTTTTATTTTGCCTTATTTTCCTTGCATCTCAATGTCCCAGGATGCCTTGAGGTCTGGATTTCTTGGGACACTTTATCACTGGTCCTTTGATCTTGGATTCTGTTGCTGGATGTCATAATATGAAGACCCTTCTCCACAGAAGGGAGTGGAAGTCCTCAGTACAGGCTGGAGGGAGTTAGGGTCACATTAACTCAAGGGTGTGATCACCCCACTTTGCAATCTGAAACCTCTAGCGGCAGGTGAGGGCAGGACCTGCTCCAGTGCCCAAAGCTGGCAGCGGGGAGCTGTGGGTGTCCTCGGTAGGAAGGTAAGCGCAGGGGCCTCACCTTAGTCCCTCCAAGTCGTCATGAACCCACATCCCTGGGGCTGGTCTTGTGAAACCCTGAGTCTCGGAAGGACATCAGTTGCCAAGAGTGGCATATTGAAGTCGAGACTGGGTGTGGAACTACCTACCTTTAAATATGGCTTTTCTAAGAACCAGAAAGGCCTGGATGCCCGGGGTTTGATTCCTGATATAGTCAATCCTGGAGGAGGGTCAACTGCAGGAGGAGCGTCAAAGCCCCCGATGCTGCCGCCTCCTCCATGGTCTCAGCGCCGAGAACCACCAGGCTCGCTGTGGAGCAGTCTCGGCTGGGAGTTGGGTTCCCTCCACTCCTGCTGAGCCTCGCTGGAGTCGTGCTGGCAGGAACACTGAGGGAGAGCAGGGCCGGAGCCTGCTTGTCCTGGGGAGAGACATCGAGTGCCCATTCTGCTGGGGGAGGGTTTTTCCAGGAACCATGACTCTGGGAGCTGGCGGTCGCCTCCTGCTGCTTGGACCTCTTCCTCACGCCTTGAGCAGACCCCCAGTTGGCGTCTGTTTACGCAGCCCGGGATTGTAGGCTGTTCCTCCAGGCTTAGGATTCATGGTGGGCTGGAGGAGACTGTCCCTCCCAGGCCCCTGGCCGCAGGGAGTGTCATTGGCAAAGTCCCTACTGCTGGGCTCTGCAGTATTTCTGAGAATGTTCTTTGGCTGCTCCAGCCAATCAACGAGTCCCACGGGGATTCTAAGGCACACCTGATCCTGGGGGTTCCAGAACTCCAGTGATGGGCAACCTGGGTGGGAACTCCCTGATGGCCTGGTTAAGACCCTTGGGCCTACTCTGCCGTGGAGCCGCTGAGCGCTGGACTCCACCACCGCCTCTCTGAAGGCTCCACGTTGCAGAGGCTGAGCCCAGAGGATTGACCAACACAGACCTGCTTTTGGGAAATGGACACACTCACCTGAGAGCCAATTTTTGGCTCAAGGATTCTCCAACGGTCCTCCTGGGCCACTGGACACCACACAGCCTCTAGGAAGCCCTTAGACCTCAGTAAGCCCAACCTGGCCCCACTCCCCGCCTGTTTCTCCCCCACCCGCCATCTGAATCTGTAATTCCATGTTGGCTTGTTTCTTGGAAGCCCTGGACAAACATGACTCAAGTCTGACGCATCATTCGGTCCTGGCTTTCCATTCAGGGCCTCGTGAGGGTGGCCGCCCACTGTGCTGCTTCAGGCCGTACTTCGCCAGAATCCACCAGGCTGTGAGGGAAGATCATGTCAGAACGCAGTGCTAAGGCAGCCCCCCCACAAGCATCATAAACTGCTCATATTCAAGTGACTGCTTTTAGGAACTCAAGCAATGAGGATAGGAATCTTTCAGTTTAGTAGGTAAGACTGTGCTGGTGGCAGGGAATGTTCCAGTTGCATGATTAAGACCCCTGAGCAACATGGAACAAGCCCTCCAGGAGTGTGGGGCGATGGGCGGCTGCTACGTTGCTTTGGTGCTAAGCTCGCGAGGCTGGATGTCCTCGAGCATTCGGCGACTGAGTCGGGAGCTGTGACAATGTACAGAAAGCGCCTCCCCTCCCTTTAGAAAGGCAAACAGACTAAATACCAGCTGCAAGATTTGCAGACCCTCTGGAAGGGCCAGTGGCTCTGGACAGTCATGGCATGGAGCGGCGGACAGCCTCTGGGGAGAACCGCAGCCCAGGGCCCTGCTGCGTGCCCCAGGACACTGCCCCTTGGGAAGCCAAGGGGTCCTGGGAGAGACGAGATACTTGAGCACCAAACAAAACATGGCACAGCTGGTGCTTCTACCAGTCATAAAGGCAGGTATGTCCCAAGCAATCCATGTGGCCAGACTCAGATCCATGAGACCTAGCAGTGCTGTTCAGCGCCCCTACCCCTATTTGTACTTCTGGCCTTGCAGGGGTCTCCTACGGCTACTCGGGATGACACATGGGCCTTAAACTGTGTTCATCAAATCCTGAAGTTTCCCGTGGGTGTGCTGTTTCTTCCTGGATCGGGGGAGGGGTGTGTGTGCCTATGAATATAGCCTGGGTTAAATTTTCAGAAGTTGCAGGAATTTTAAGCTGTGCTTTGAGTTGTCCTTTGACCCGAGCTTGTCATTGTCTTAGGAGTTGTGCACTCGGTTTGCTCTTGTCTGTAGACTTGGGACCCCTGAGTTACCATTGCTCCCATCTTTCAGATCACTAGCCCCCCTTGCCAGTGTTTCACCTTCCTGCTGTTCATGTCAACTCACCGCTGTGGCTCTCGGTGACCTTGCTGAGTCTCCTGACATCAATGGTCAACACCTTCAGGACGTGGCCTGGGCACAGTCACGGCACACGTGTAGTATATTGGTCAAAATTAAACCAATATCAAAATGGTAACTAAAATTCGTATATTAAATTTGGGTCTTTGGGCAGTTCTATAGGTATTTCAATTGCTAATGACACAAAGTTCACCATTAGTGTCAACTGAAATAACCTCTGTGAAGCAAATTCAAAGTTGAGTGAAAAAATTGATTATTCATAGTCAAACTGCAGACCAGGCTTGGGAGACCAATACTAGATTTCTGGGCGATTGGGCCCAACCTTTGTGGCCTCAGTTTATATGAATAAGAAATACTTGTTTTTTTCTCAAAGGAAAAATGTTAACTTCTAACCTTTCAGTTAACATTCATAACTTAAAAGCAATCCCTTGCTTTTAGAGTTAATTAAAAGTTGCCCATTTGGGAAGATGGGAGGACAAACTGCCATCTCACCCCGAAAGTATCTGGGTTGAGGTATTTTTGCATCAGAGCAAGATGTAGAACTTTCTTGATTCAAGAGCATAATGCTGAAGGGCAAAAAAACTTTCCCCACCGACTTGAGGCCCCCCAGTTGGGGCTGTGAGGATGACTGTCCGATACCAGATCAATAAGGAGTTGCTGTGCACACACTTGGGGTGCCAGCGAGCATCGTCCACAGGCATGGGTAGAATCTGGGATTGTGTCCTTAGCTGTAAACAGGAGGCGTGAGTTCCTGAGACAAGGAAGCCTGTGGCAAGCAGGGCTGTTTGGGAAGCTTCATGCTGACTCAGGTCCTGCCTTCTCCCTGGTTTGAGTCTTCTCTTCCCTGTGCAAGAGACCTTTCTACACAAGGCTGTTTCCTCTGTAGATGTGTCTTCCTTCTGCGGAGGAAACGTGCGCGTTCCGTTTCTAGCTTGTCTGCATCTATTGGTTCTTGTGGCCTTTATGCAGAAAAATCCACCTGGTAAAGGGGTTATTTGGGGTGGCATATTCTAGTGCTCCCCAGTGGGATCCGATCAACTGGTTTCATTGCCCTAAAAATCTCTTCCACCTCTTCGTCCCGGTCCCCTGGCAACTGCTGGCCGTGGGACTCCAGTCCTGCCTTTCCCGCAGGTCGTGGCAAGCCCAGCACGCGGCTTTCCAGACTGGCTTCCTTCTCGCGGCCTTCGCTTCCATGTCTTCTGACTCGCAGCTCGCTTCTTACAGCTGGGGCTGCCAGGGCTGTGTTCCTTTTTCCGCTCGCCTTTGAGGGATGAGGTGTGTGTTTCCAACTTAGGTTGGGGAGTCATTCAGCCACATGTGGGGGAGACAAGATGGCCACAGAGCTGCCCTCCACAAATGGTCGACAGGTTCTTTTGGAGCTGCCCAAAGCAGCACCCACCATACGTGCCGCCTTGGTGTGCACAACTAAGTCCAAATTCCACAGCCTTGGGGGAAACTTGCTAAACATGAAGACTGCAGGTGGACTGGGTGACTTTTTTGTTCACATTCAAGGGGCTCAGTGACTTAGTGGTGTTGGGACAGGACAGGCTGCTCCCATGTTTCTAAGGGGTACCCTGACTATTTGGAATTGAAAGAAATAGGGGCAAGAATGTTTTACCTAAATTCCCTAAAAGCAGGAAACACCTGGTCACCAAGGTGGGAGACAGCCCTGCGGCCTCATTGCCCCAGGCTTGCCACTAACCTTACTGCTTGGCCAAGTTTCATTCTGGGTGGGTCTCTGCATGGCAAAAGTTTTTTTGCTAATCTCTCATATCAACTTTGTTTCCCAGATTGGCTTCCTCCCCAGCATGGGAAGGAGACGCTTATAAGCAGGTCTGCAATGCATTCTCTAGCGGGGAGCATTTCTGGGCCAAGAGGATGCTAATCTGGTCAACAGGTTAATGACACACCTCCTGGTGAGTCACCGAGGGACTCTGCTAGTGGATTTATGGAAACATGGGGCAGACCTGATCTATCTAGAGCTGCTTATGCTAAACCAGAAATCTGGGTGCATGGGGCATGCAGAGAAGCTGCTTAAATGTTTCAGAATGCCATGAGAGAGATTAACTGGTCAACGCATCCTACCGGTAGTGCTCTCCGAGCTGGGACCCCAAGAGCACTGTGAAGGCAAGCCCCCAGGCCCACGTGTTGGTTTGATACCAAGTGTGGCTGTGTCACTCCACCCTTGGCTTCCAGCAACCTCCCCTTCAGGGAGTCAGTCATGGCAGATCCACGGCATGATGGGATTTGTAATCCTGGGTATCTGGGATCTCATGGAGGTGTGAGTGGAGTTCGTTCAGGACATACTGTTTCCCCAACAGGTTCATGATGGAACAGCCCCTGTCATGGCCACATGGGTGTACACGTCACAGACCTTGCCACTTAAGCCTTGGCCAGAGAATGCCCAGCCGTAGCAAGGGAAGGACAGCGGAGGTTCTGAATCTTTCCTTGCAACGTTTGTGCCTTGTGATTTTTTTGTGAAAATACTAATAAAGCTTGATGCTGGGTAAGAGCTGGAATTCTTTCAAGAATCCAGTTGGATTACCCCATTCCATGTATTTCAGCCTGAGAACTAAAGCACCAAAAACTGGGCAGAGCCAGCCCACCTGCTGGGGCTGAAGGTTAAGCTGAGAGGCTGAGGCTGCAACCTCCTGAGTGCCCGGGGACACTGGCTCCCACTGCTGCTGCCTCAGGGCTCTTTCAGGGACAGGCTGCAGCAGCATGTGCCCAAGTAGCGAGCTGACCCTTCTGAGTTGAAGGAAATGGAAAAACAGCAGATCCAGGACTGGAGCTTTTTCTAGTTACCGACCTCCCTGAAACATGCGCTGTATCTTCTCTCCCTGCTCCGGAAGGAGAGAGTCTTATCACCCAGAATAGGGCCGGGAGGTCTGTTTTCATATGTAGGTAAGCTCTGCAAAATTCCATCTTAAATTGCAAAGTCTTCCTTCTGCCTTCCCTCCCAAATGCATGGCCTGCTTTCTTAAACACGCCGCCTCAAGGCCAGAGTATGGGCTCCATTATTCTCCAGGCTTCTGTGAACACCTAAGTAAATTTGCCTTTTCTCTGTCCTGTCTTGTGTCCATCTAATTATCTTCCATCCACGTGAACCTAAAAAGGTAAAGGAAGATCGGCTCCCTTCACAGCAGAGGACAGACCATGTGGGTCGTTAGAACTGGCTCATCCATGCAGGTCTTGGGTGCAGCTCCATTGAAGGTTTATCCGGGGCTCCCCAGCTAATGGACTTGGTGATTTTTTTATTTAAACCAGTTTCAATTGTATTTTCAAGGGTCTGTGAGGCTTTTTTCAGTGTGCCAGAGCAGGCCTGTGCCTTGATTTGGAAACTAGAGGCTCTTCGAGGTGCCTGAGTCGGGGAGATCTATCACCATCTATAAAGAATGTAGTTTATTTGACCTTAGGGCGGCATTTTAGCGCTTGCCCTTTGTCCTAATCCCAGAAGCGATCACTCAAAGAATGCAGTGTGGGGAGTCGTGTCCACGTTAGGGTTATCTGTGAACACAATCTCTTTACTCAAAGTCAAGGCGAGGTCACCCCCTCCTGATCTATCTCACGAGGCCTCCCTCTCCTTGACCGCCCAGCTCCCGAAACAGAATATTCCCGGCCTGCCCCGTTCTCTAGGATCTACGACCGTGTGTGTTCTCCTTGCACGTCATTAAATTGGCTTTTCCTTTCCTAACCCATCTGATGCTGCTTTGATGTCTTGTCCGGCCCGGAGCCCAGCGCGCGTCTGGAAGGAATCTGGGAATGCGCTCATTCCTCCGGGCCTGTTAGAAAACAGACTCGCCCGCAAGTCCCGGACACATGCGCTGGGAGGAGTTATAACACAGACGTGAAAAGCACAGACACTGTTAAATGGAACCAGACTCACTTTGTTAATAAGCCAATTTCACAATGTGAAAGTGGTTAAGTCCGCTTCTGGCTGAAACACTGAGCAATCCGGGGGTGGAGGGGGTGTCTCTAAGCGCAGGTAGACCTCGCGCTGTGCGAGGGCCGCAGGCAGCTCACAGCCGTCTTCAGAGGAATCTAATGAAGATGAGAACTTGGTCAGGATCAAGTCCCTGGACTTGTGTGCAATTTATAGGAGTCCGAGGACGCAAACGTGGGTGCACATGCCCTTGGGGTCCCTAGATCACGTAAGCTGCTGGTGGGGTCCCCAGAACCCTACTTTGGCAGAAGTCCTCCCCAAGACATTACCAGGACGCCAGTTGCTGGCGGCTGGACATGGCAGTTCTGGGGGGACTGGCCCCTAGGGGCAATCACCTCCCCTAGCAACAGGCTGAACCTCCTCTGCACCCGGCCCTGCCCTGCCGAGCTATTCTCTCTCGAGCACCCCCTCGACAAATCCCTTTCCTGAACATTCCCATCTTGGGCTCTGTCTTTTTTTTTTTTTTATAGAGGCATGTTTTATTTATTTGTTTTGTTTATACAAGCACTGGGTACAGTCAGAAGCGCGGGAGGGTGAGAGAACTCACCAGAGCCAGAGCAGGGAGCAGAGCAGGCAGAAGGACCGAAGTACACCGCTGAGGGGAGCAGCGGGCGGCAGGAGAGGTCTGCGCGCCATGTGGGACCCTCCTCTGGTGGCCGGGGAGCAGCCGGGGATCGAACCGGTGCTGTAGAGGCCGCGGGCAGCTTCGCAACCCAGCGCTCAACCACTGTGCCACCGGGGAGGCCCTTGGGCTCTGTCTTAACATGAACATATGAAGAGACCAGGGTGCTGTCAGCCTTTCCTACAGTGAGGGGAATTCTACAAGTCATAACCCTGTTTCTTCAACAAAGAAATCCCCTTTGACCTAAAGCTGCGTGCCCCTCACCACCCTCCTTAGGTAGTTTGGATCCTGATCCAAAAAAGTCAACTGTGACATCAATGAGACAATCGGGTACCTGAGGCTGACAAGGAACTGCTGCTGTGTTTTATATTTTGGTGCTTTTTTCGAGTCCTGATTTTTTTTTTTAAGAGATAGGTACTAGGGAACTTACAAGTAGAATGGCATAACTCGGGCATGGGCCTTAAACCCACCCAGCACTGGCATTGGGTCGTGGGGAGAACACGTGAAACAAGGTGAGGCCCAGGATAAAAACCGGTGAAGCTGGTGATGGGGACACGGGTCATGGTATCCAGGGCTGTGGGGGCTGGCGTGTCTAAAGACCTTTTTGCCCGTATTGACTGGCGACCTTCCTTCTGACAGACTAGATGCCCTGCTGTGAAGGTCTGCCTCATCAGGTGGCGCCTCTCAGGCATGGCACGTCCTCAAGCCTGACTTCTCCACTTTCCACTGACATGGCCATTCTTCCTGCGTTAATGCCAGTGCATTTGATATGGGTATGAATGCCCACACACGTGCAGTCCTAAATCAGCTTATGCCCAGATTTCCATCAGCCTGAGTGTTGTGAAAAACCTAGTTCCCTGTGCACAGGCTCTGTCTCTCCCTCCCCATTAGCATGAGAGAATGTTTTCTTAGAAAGCACTGCAGAATATTTAACAACTCCAGAATGATAGTAGCCTGTCAATTGGGGATTTTAGAAAATAAAGGTTAATTGGAAGAACAACATAACCTCTGATGTGATGTTGCCATGGAAATACGACTTACCTAGTAAAGGTTAAAGGAGTAACTCTCAGCTCACTTGCATTATGTGACTATTCATTTTGGACAGATAATCATTTTATCAATTACATTCAATTAACATCTGCTTAGATAGTCCTAAATGTTAGTGTAACGGTTACCTGAACCTATGAGACAAGTGTTAAGAATTCAGTTATTTTTTTGTCAAAAAAAAAAAACAAAAACAGGTCATAGGTGAACATAAAATTAAAATGTGTTTGCATTTTCATTTCATGTTAGAGTCAGGAAGAAAACATATCACCATCTTTGAAACCCCAAATTCACAGAGCAATTATAGTATCAAATGACTTAATTGGATTCTATGTTTTTATGTGAACTTGAATTAAAATGTAATTGTTTTCTTTCATTTTATCTGGAACTCTTAAAACCCTGGGCAGAAAGTCCCTGGTGAGCCCCAGGCTCGCAGCCGCTGCCTCCAATGTCTGTCTGCCGCTCTGGGTTCTTTCTCCAGGGCTCAGCGGGGAGCTAGGGGGCTGAGGGGCTTAAGCTACATTAGTGCTTGCCTTTTCTCATTTGGAGACTTTTAGAAAGAAAAGGGGCTGGGGAATTTCAAAGCAATTCCATTAACTTGCACCAGGAGGGAAAGAAAGGATGTGAGAAACTTGAAACCTGAAGTATTAGGAAGTGGAACACACCGCGGCGTGGTGTAGATCCAAAACCCTAGGGGAGAGCGAGGAGGTGGCGTGTAAGCTGGCGGGGGTGGCAGATGGCGCGGAAGGGTCTACCGTCACAGATTTCCTGTCTTCCAGCATGTGAGCAAGATTCTCAGCAATCATTAAATGCGTGCTGGCTACACAGCAGCCTGCAAACTTCCTTTACTTTTCTGTTTCAACATTTTAAAAATGTTTCTCCCCATTGCTCAGCACCGTGCTCTCTGGGAGCTGGACCCCGACTCACCTCTGACCTCTTCAAAAAATGTGACCAGAACTGCAGATCTGGCCCTCCTAGAAGACTCTTACCTGTTTCGTAAGTGGTACATGAGCCAAGGAAGCATAAAACAAGGACGGATTTTGTAACTCCTTGAGCAACAATCTAAAAGAAACAAAACCTATATAACAGAAAAGACCAACTGCTAGAATACAATCCCTGTCCTACTGACGGGGAGACCTGAACCCCCCACTCTTGAGGACTCTGCAGGACTTGCTGTTTCCCTCTTGCCTGGGCTGGCCCTTCGAGTGCAGCTCGGCCCGGGTGCAGGGTGACCTGCCAGCAGGGCGCTTGAGGGTGGAGGCGGCAGGGCTGGCGGGGCCTGGGCCGACGTGGACGAGGAGGGTTTCTTGCCAGAAAGAAGACTGGACTTCACAGCGGGGCACTTAAGTGAACTGAAGGAATATTATGGCTGCTTTCTTCCAACCTGTGAGCGACAGACCTGGACTTGAGTCCCGGCATAGCTCCTAGACTCCCCAGTTGCGCTGGCCCTGGACGAGCTTCCCACCGCTGACGTGAGCTGGTGCTCCCCGGCCCTCATGACCACTGCGGAGAGTTGCCTGCTGCTGCCCCGGGATGGACCTCCGGGATCGGGAGAGCAATTAGCTAAGCTGTCATCCGGGCCTCCTGGCCGCGGCCTCTCCTCTAGTCAGACACCGCCACCTGGTGAGCGCTGGGGGCAGCTGCTGGGCACCCCAGTGATGGCTTCAGAGCAACACAGCAGATGTCAACTGAGGGGGAACAAAGCAATCTGCCTTCTGAACTGTGTTGAGGGGCTATTTCTAAGTTTGGGGCTATTTTCTAAGAAGGAAAATAAGTCTCCGGGGCCAGGGTCCTTCTGCACCAGCCCAACTCCTGTGCAGGTCTCCATGTCTCCAGGGTGCGTTGTTCCCAGGTGCCCTGGGACAGCTGCAGAACCCCAGGAACTTTGGGGTGTCCACACTCCCGCCAGGCCCTGGCCAGCAGCATTGGGAAGCTCCTCCCTCTCCTACTCCTCCCTCTCTTCCTGCTCCTCCGGCGGCTTGTCCACCAGGCGGGAGCTGTCAGGCGACAGTCCCGGTCCTGAAATGTCAATGCTAAGCCCCACGTTCCCTGCGCTTGGACCTGACGGTTTAATAAACACAAAGCTGGTTGTGTGCGGGGTTACTCCACGAGAGGAGCAGAAACGTTGGCCACACGTCTCACAGGATGATCTCGCGTTGGGTCGTGCGGAATCGAGAGGGAGGCGGCGGCTGACCCTGCCCAGGCCTCGCCGTGGGACTTTGGCCCCAGGGATGTTAAGTGCCTCGGCGGGTTTCCAGGCCTGCACAGTGAGGGCGCTGGGCTCCCAGGCTGCGCTGAGAATCCAAAGCAAGCCAGGGACTGTCCCCCAGTAGAGAACCCAGTGAACACTTCTGCCCAAGGGGTCCAGACCCCACTGACCCCCCCCCCCCCCGCTCCCCGTGGGGCGCCATCTAATGATCGGCATTAAGTGTTCTCAAGTCTGGGCCTGATCTGAGTCCAGGCCAGGCTGCAGATTTGGAGCAAATGTAAACTCTCCTGAAGCCAGAGTGGTCAGAACTGTTCATTTTTTTTGTGGTGCAAAGACATTAACGGCCAAGGAAAGTGTGTTTGAAAGTGAAATGCCAGGGGCCGGGAGACTGCACTGGGCCCAGCAGCTCTGAGATGCCTGTCCTGAGGGGATGCGGTGCTCCGGGCAGGGGGAAGGAACCTCACAGCCGAGCCAGGCCCAGCACCACCGCACCAGGCGACAGCTCGGATTTCAATTCTCCCTCGCTTAACTGGAAAAGCGACCCTAGTCTCCTCGCACCCCTGCCAGAGCCCTCTGGGGTTACCCTTGGATGGCTGGCTCAACCCCACGCCCGTCTCTGAAATCTAGTCTTGGAGAGGGCACTGAGCCCCTGTCCTGGTGCATGCCAGCCACCCCGGGCACGCGCTCTCTTCTTTAGCCTTGTGTGAAAAGCAGGGATGTGAATAGTGGCGGTTCTGGGAGGCAAGAGATTTCTACAAGAGCTTGAAGGCCTGCACTGGAGGGCAGTCGGCCCGGGGCAAGGTTGGGGTTACTAGTTCCTCGGTCCATCATCGCTGAGTTTGTCCAGCTTGGCTCACACCTGCTAGACCTGACTCAGCTCGGCTTTGCGTCCCCAGAAGGCGCTCTGGACCCCTGGGCAGCCGGGAGGGTGATGGGAAACCCCTGGCACCATCGTCCGTCCCCGTGACCTCTCATCCCTCACGGTGCGGCGTCAGACTCCGCTTCTATCAGTGGCCGAGCGACTCGGGGACCAAGAGGCTGTCCTCACCTCGGCCTTCTCCGCGATTTTCGGCTGGAGCGGAACAGGAACGCCAGTGATCTCCCCCTCAGTGTCTGAGAACTGAGCGACAGCCGTATTAATTTCCTTGGATCCTCCCACTTGCTGGTTTTCATGTTTCCCCAACACGTCACACGGAGCGATTATCCCTGTCGGCTCCCCTCCTGCAGGCTCGACAGGTGACACGCTCGAGAGACAGGGCTGGTGCCTGCAGATGAAAGGAGGAACTTGACGTTCTTTTTCCAACAAAACCTGCTCCTTTCCCGCCGTTGGTCTGCCTTGGAAGGACGAATCTGAAAGTGGATAAACCCCTCCCTTCAGCACATTTTGGAAGCCTCGCCATGTGCCTAGAGCTTCTGGCAAGAGTGTGGGGAGATGTTATTAGGCTGGCGTCTTCCCGCCTCTGCCTGCACCCCACCCACCCCTCATGCAGGAGGGTCGAAATGCAGTTCCCTGAAGACCCCAGGGCCAGGGAGAAAGGCTGCTGAGCACTGGCTGGGGTGTGCAGTGAGAAGTCACGGCTGGGAGGTGTCTGTCCTTATGGATGAAGCAGGGAGCTGGGCAGGTGCAGTGATCCCAGGATCTCCAGCCTGTGTGAAAAGCACCCGAAGGGGCCGCACGAAGGATTCTGCCGGAGAGCCGCTGGCGAGAGAGCAAGGCCCTGCTGGTGCCCCGGTGTTGGACATTCATTTCCAGGGAGTCTGCTTTCTTGATGCCCCCCAGTTTGGGGCACTTTGTTTCAGCCGCCCTGGGACATGACACAGGCAGACACCTTCACTCACTCGCTGTGGCAGGCTCCTTGGCAGCAAGTTTCTTTCCTTTTTATGTCCGAGTCTTTTAATTTTGTTTTGCTAATCAAGAAACAGCAATGAGTCCAACTGTAGAGGCAAGAATGGGCCACTGAGCAGGTTTTCTGATCCAGCAGACCGGGTAAAGGAGTCCTGGAGCCCTCAGTGGCTTTTGCAGGTTTTTTATTGGGATTTACCAGGCACACGGCAGGCAGGGGTGCTGGCAGGCCTCCCAGCCCCCAGCAAGTCTTCACCCTCTCTGGGCTCTCCGGCCTTCTCTGGCAGTGCTGCTTCTGCTTCACTGTGTCTGCTGCTCCCGGCTTCTGCTGGTGTCCCCGCGACACCGCCCCTAAAAGCCCAGTCTCAGCCCAGATGACTCCCATCTACCTATGCCCACACCCTACTCCAGGTGCCGCCATCAGGCATGCATTCAGGACCACAGGGTTCCCTCATCTATCCTGATGGCGGGAGGGCAGAAAAGCCTGACACTTTTACCTTACCCTACAATCCACCCCCTCAGGGTTTTCTGCCAGTCTATACAAGTCATATACGTTTCTCTTGGCAATAGAACACTGCAGCCATGGCCCACAAAAAAAATATACATCACAATAGAACAATAAAATATATAAAATACAACAGAACACAAATAAGTCCAGGCAGGGCCCCAACCTATTGGCAAAAGACAATTACTGGCACCAGCAGATGAGCCACCAAATCTGCTGCCGAAGGCACTGCTCATACGAGGGAGGGGAACCACTCATGGCATCTATTGCAACACGCCAAGAGCAATCAGGCTTCCTGGCCTTCTCTGGCTGTGTTCTCAGCTACAAGCCACACACAGCATCTACTCCAGGATGCGCTCACTCTGGGATTGGCGATTCTATACTGTTGAGGGTAATTGCCAGCCCTCAGGGTTTCTGTCTGCAGTCGCTCCGACATTTGGCTTTCATAGCTACCAATGCGACTCGCAGAGCTGGTCTTCAGCATACTCGGGCTGCTTGACAGCCGCTCAGGGCTTCTCAACGTAGTACCAGCTTTTTTTGCCTTCTCAAAATTGGCTTTTTCCCTCCGCCTAGCTGCCAGGCAGTACACAGGCTGCTTTTGGCCACTGAGGCCCACTGGCCACCCCCAGATTCCCAAAAAACATAACCTGCCAAGGTTCTCCACCTTCTGGTGGGATTGTCAGTCCATTAGTCCCAAGTCCAGAGGCTTCTCCTTGTGTCAGCTCTGGCAAGCTCCGAATCGTGCTCCTCTCTGTCCCTGACGATTCTGCTGCCTCGGCCGTCTTGGGCTGGTCCTCTCAGGCGTCTCCTGCAGGCGAGGTCTCGTCCCGCAGCTCCCAGACCTTGTCCGTCTCCTGTGCTGCCATGACGCCTCCAGCATCGTCGGTAAACAGTCTGTTACTCCTGAGTCCCTCCAGGTCCTCGGAGGGCTCAATACCCGTCTGCATGATCATCTTGCTGACTTACGCCAACTGTAGGGGCAGGAATGGGCCAAGGAGCAGGTTTTCTGACCCAGCAGACCGGGTAAAGGAGGAGTCAGAGTCTTCAGTGGCTTGTGCGGGTCTTTTATTAAGATTTACCAGGCACAGGGCAGGCAGGGGTGCTGGGGGGCCGGGAGGCTGGCAGTCCTCCCAGCCCCCCACAAATCCTCACTATCTGGGCTCTGGTGTTCTCTTGGCTTCTGCTCGTTCTCGGCTTCTACTGGGGTTCCCACGATGCCGCCCTTAATAAACTCAGTCTCAGCCCAGGTGCACCCACTTCAGGTGCCGCCATCAGGCATGCATTCGGGACCACAGGGTTCCCTCGTCTATCCTAATGGCAGGAGGGCAGAAAAGCCTGATACTTTTACCTTACCCTACACCAACAGAAGCAAAAGCACCCAGAGAGGGATTCCAGGCCAAGCGAGCTCATCTTCAGGTGCACTGGCCAGGGCGTGATACGCTCGGACCCAGTAAGTGCCAAGGAGGCTGCAGGCCGGAAGGGGGAGACAGCTGACTTAGCTGCTTGCAGATCCGCCAGGTGGGGTGCAGACACATCTGTTTAGCAATTATTGACTTGATCACTTGTTAGCTCAATTGACGTGCTCTGTCCTGCTTTGGCAAGTATGATCTCAACAAGGAACTTGTAACATGTCTAAGTTATGGCTTCAGAGGACTGGATGCCAACAGGCGGCCAGAGATGACCCGGCTTAACTGGGCGACCCTACGTTGCTGCCCGTGGGCTGCAGTGCTCAGGCACAGGCACCGCTTACAAACACTTGAGTCGCTTTCCAGACGGTTTATGCTGCCTTCAGCACAGCTAAGTCACCAGCTGCTAGAGCTGTGATTTTTATAGTGCATTCTACCGGCAGGAATGACTTAAATTTCATGTATTTAAAATTTTTTTTTATTTTCAAATAGTTTAAAATGTGAGCTTATCTACAAAAGAAGGGAAAATGAAAAATTGGAAATACAGAATTTTAAACTGATCTTTAAATCCAGAAAAAGGCAATTTGAAAATGAACGTTATTTAATAAAAATTAACTGCAAATCTTGCATTCAACACCCACATGGGCACCATAGCAGAGAGCTGGCGCCGTACTCCCCACATGCAGAGGGTCCGCCTGTAAAACAGGCACAGGAGTTGTTTTTCCTTGTGAAATGTTTGTCAGGCACCGGGTAACTAATTAGCAGCTAACTGGTGTAAATACCGTGGCAACTGGTGAAAATTTCTGGGGCCACGTGCATGAGAAGCAATAAAATGGGTGTTCTGTGGCAACGGGGCCTGTTGTGGTGATGAATATATATCACACTCTTAGCAGGAGGATCTGAGGGGCTCATCTCCTAATTAAGTGCGTCTGCAGCTCAAGCTGCCCACACCTGGGGTGCAGTGCACCCATCGGCCTTTGCACCTCCCTTTGTTCTTAGGACACCACGCTGGCTGCAAGGGCCCGCGGGCCCTGAGCATGCTGGCTGGGAGGACGGGTGTTCAGAGTGTGGCGGCTACACTCTGCCAGCTCTGATCCCACGCGACTGAGGTCCCTGCGTCTTGAAATAAATGCACGCGTGTCGTGTGTAATGTTTAGGACTAACTCTTGGGACTGGCAAGAGGACCCTTCGGGGCTGAGGGCGGGACCGGTGGGGCCGGGAGATCTCACATGACATTCTTCAAGGAAATAGAACAATCTCAAACATGTAGGATTCCACAGCGCTGGCCATGCAGAGCAGTTTCTGTCCTGCTGGGCTCCCGGCTGCTGCTTCCGGGTCATCGCGCTCCCCCCACGAAGGACGCTCTGGAGTCACTGCAGAAGGGACGGGCGGGTCAACAGCGGGCTTTCGGCCTGACTTGCAGGACCTTCTGGTTATCGCTGAGGTGGATCCCGGCCTCTCCACTTTGCCCAGTGCAGACTGCACACTGCAGCAGAAGCCAGGGGGTGGGGGAGGCAGGAAACAGGGCGTCCAGGCGCAGTCATGGGCTCTTACCCACAGGAGAGTGAAGTTAAACGAACCCGCTTTCTCCACCTCCTCCCGCTCTGCTCAGCTCCTGTGTGTTCGGTTTGTGGCTTATGGGAACAACTTGGCTTTAACTGCTTGGTTCTGCTTTTGAGTGGACTCTCCCTAGTCAGCAGGTGCTGTGCCCATGGAGAAGGGCAGGAATATTACTCTGTGAGCTAGGGGTGGAGGAAGCAGGAGGTCCATGGCTGTGTTGTGTTCAATGTCAGCTCATTAGAATGTTGATTAAAACACCCCCAGTGGGGGAGGGAGGACCTGCCTCCAATACGCGTCTCCTTTGGCTTTAAGTCAGTTTCCAGGAACCTCCCGCCTCCCGACAGTGAGACTGACAGCGGAATATGAGCCCCTCTCCGGCCACGCTGTCATGGGAGCCGAGGGGGCTGGACAGCTCTAAGAAGCCAAAACAGCAGCTTGTCTGAAATGTGCTTGGGGATCGATGTCTATATCACATCAGATATTATCTCCAGTGCTCTGGTGATGAAATCCAGAAATAACTGCATATGCTGGAATGTAATGTTGCTCCACAGAAAAACTTTATTCAAAGATTGAATCTGCCCAGGAACAGCCAAGCAGAATGCTCTTTTCCAAACATTGCATCACTTTCCACCAATGGACCTTCATGTTGTTCCTTCTTTCTAGAATGTTCCTCTCAAACTACCCTTTTCACTGTAAATTGAAACATCAAGAAGACCAAATACAATATTGAAAACCAATGTTGACTAAAAAAAAAAAAAATTGCACAGGGTTCAATCAAGACAAATGTGAAAAATCACAAAGTTAGAGACTTCCTGATAAGAGAAGGCAGATAAAACGGAGAGCAAAGGTACTACTTACTGAGGGGTTTTGAGGTTTGTGCTATTTCTAAGATCTTTTTTATTTTGAAAGTGGCTGTGATTTCTCCTAAATGGATACTTACTAGCATTATTAGGATCTAGTTCAACCCCCACATTTTGCAGGTTAAAGATGTAGTTTGCCCTTAAAAAGCTCAGCCCTAAGAAATATTTTTAGCTTTCCTACAACTCTCAGTTCTAACTGTATTCGAACAAGCAGATGATTGCCAGTTTTAGAGAGTGTTTGTGTGGATTGCTGGCAAAAATACCTGTTGACAATCCCTTCTTCCATTTTACTGGAGAAACCTTTGAGTTCTAAATCACAATTTTCCCTTTTGGATTTCTTAGTGAAATGTCTACCACACAGAATGAAGACTAGAGAGCACTCCCTCCCCTCGCCCCCTCCAAGAGTCATATACACAATCAGCTGAAAGACCGAGACTATCTGATCGAGGTAAGAAACCAGGGACCCACCAGCTCTTCCATCTCTAACAGGTAAGGCTACTGTAGCCATTTCTGAGAGCCAAATTGTTTCTGTTCCTCAAAACAGTTTGGAGCCAAATTTCAGAACAGTGAGGAAAGTTCTGGCTAGATGGTGGGAGGATGTGATTTTGCACCTCTGCCCCATCTCCCTATGAGCCTTAAAACCATGAGAGCAGCAGCACGGGTCTCCGCGGCGCTGGTTCCAGAAGTTTATGACTCACACTCCTAGGTGGTCCACACTTCAAATTATCTTCTGAGGAGCCCCAGGGTCCAGTCCACAAGGGTGACGCGGAGGGACAGGTGCGCAAGCTTAGGCTCTGCCTGGCCTGAGGCCCGGGACACCAGGCTCTGCGAGCTGCACCTGAAGGGTGAGTGGCGAGTGAGGCTTGTGAGCCCAGTGAGGACGCGTGACAGCAAGTTGTGAGCAACTTGGGCGTGCAGCTGGGATGGTGGCGGCCCAGGACTGGCCTCGGACATCCTGAGCTGGCACCTGTATTTCATGAGGTCCTCTGGATGGTTTGCGTTGTCAACCAGTGCGTTTCAGACTCAGTTTAAATTGCGAGCTTTCTAGGCCTGAGGACTCGGCAGTCTTACCTTCAGCTACGTGGAAACCAGCCACAGGGGCAGCTCTGGAAGCAGCAGTGGCCACCCCAGGTGTGAGCTCTGACCTGGCGGCAGCATCCACTTCCATCTTTGCGGGCCTGGATTTCTTTTTTCAAAGATGTACTTATTTAGGCGTACGAGAGCTGGGGTGCAGGCCAGAGGTGCCGGGGGTGGGAGGATTCTCTTGACTCAGGCCCTTCAGTTTCCCGCCTTCTTCCTTGGGGCAGGTCCTCCTACCCTGCAGCCCAGCTCCTGTTCCCCATCACAGCCCCGGGTGGGCAGCACGTGCTGCTTCTGATCAGCGCCCTCCTCCCCCCGAACCTTGAGCTGTGTTCTTTTACTTTCCAGAGCAATGGCAGTGCCATGGCAACGCCTAATCCCCAGTCCCAGAGGGGGGGGAGGCACGGAGCAGGTGTTCCCGAGAAAGTCAGCCAGATGAAGGGCGAAGGCGGCCTCCTGCTCCAGGCCAGTGCTGCTCGAGTGGCCATAAGCGCACAGGCCCCAGGGGCGTGCGGACTGATCCCCAGGTTAGGGGTGGGGCCAGAGATCCTTAGCGCTTTCGGGCGATGGAGAGGCTACTGGTGGAAAGACCACACTTTGAATAGGAAGTTCTCCAGGCCACTTGGAGGCAAGGATCTTGCTTTCTCGAGATGGCCCCAGAAAGCTGTTTCATAAGTGAGTAAGTAAATACTTCTGGATTGAGACACTTAGCATCCGAGACACCGTGCTGGCCACTTGAATTCTTGTAGTAATCCTGCAAGATATAAAACATTCAGTTTTGGAGCTGGAAGTGAGGCTACTACTAGATGCCCTGGGGCGCAGAGGGTAAGTGACTTGCTCAGCCACCGCAAGTTGCTGCTGACCAAATATTCCAGGTGCTCCCCCCACTTGCCAGCCACCGTTCCCCCTTGCAGGTAGTTGACACTGACGTACTAATTCCAGCCCAAGGACTGTGGTGACGTGGCTCGGTCACCCCCTAGCAGAGGCAGCTAAGAGCCAGCCCCCTCTTGGCCTCCACCCCTGCTTCTCCTTGCTGTCCTCTGCCCTCTGGAAAGTGTCCCCAGGCAGCCAGCAGGAAGGCTCCCTGGTCTGCAGCGGGCTTCCCAGGGGAGACACACCTCTTCGATGAGTTTTGTTATCTGGTTTTTTTCAGCCTCAGGATTTTGAGCACTAACATGATTTAATGATTTATTTCAAAGTAATTATTTCAACCCCATCACTGACCAAGCTGTCAGTTCTCTTAATTTGGCACCCGCTGTTATATGGATTTATCGTTACTATCAATTTGAATGTAAAAGATCATCTTTTTGACCTCAAGATTGGGAAAGATTCTTGTAATAAAGCACAGGAAGCAGGCTTCCCTGGTGGCGCAGCGGTTGAGCACTGGGTTGCGAAGCTGCCCGCGGCCTCTGCAGCGACGGTTCGATCCCCGGCTGCTCCCCGGCCACCGGAGGAGGGTCCCCCATGGCGCGCAGACCTCTCCTGCCGCCCGCTGCTCCCCTCAGCAGTGTACTTCGGTCCTTCTGCCTGCTCTGCTCCCCGCTCTGGCTCTGGTGAATTCTCTCACCCTCCCGCGCTTCTGCCTGTACCCAGTGCTTGTATAAATAAATAAAATAAATAAATAAAAATAAATCTTTAAAAAAAAAGCATAGAAAGCACCAAAACGTAGGGGAGAAAATATATGAATTTTAGAGAATACTGCCAAGTCA
The DNA here is from genome assembly GCF_964194135.1 of Talpa europaea. Classification (NCBI taxonomy): domain Eukaryota; kingdom Metazoa; phylum Chordata; class Mammalia; order Eulipotyphla; family Talpidae; genus Talpa; species Talpa europaea. Next base: position 140,765,242 of record NC_140071.1, on the reverse strand, counting down.
TACATGAGAAGTTAAAATGTCCACTGAGCAGTTAACTGTATTATGCCATTAGGAATCAGAGAAATAGTGAAATTGTCTTTCTCCTTCTGACTTCTTACTTAGCATCACTCCCTCCAGTTCCTTCCATGCATGTTGTCATAACTGGCAAGATCTCACCATTTTTCATGACCGAGTAGTATTCCAGCATCTAGTTGTGGTGGTTGCCAGAGGGGAAGGGGATAAAAATGGGAAGAGGACCAACTGGACGGTGCTGTCCAATGTTGTAAAGTTACCGTAATTAAAAAAAAAAATACATTCTTTGGGTTTAGATATTGCTAAATAGTTCACCAGCACCCCAGTTTCATGGCAGGCGTGGCCAGGCAGCTGGGGGGCCATGGCCCCCGGGGGGGTGCTAAGCCCGTGTCGTGTAGAAGGGCCACCTTTACTTAACAAGGTTCAGCACGGGGAGGGCCGTGAGACAGCCATCACTGGAAATGAAAGGGCAGAGAAGATTTTACAGTTGCTTTATTTAACAAAATTTATGCCAACTTCTAGACCTATGTACAAATGTGTTTCAAAACCAGAGCAGCAGACAGCGACGGCTGACACAGGACTCACAACGGTAACGCTTAGAACAAGTCACGCAATGTTTTGTTTTCTGCTCATACGACAGACTCCAGGTGCCTCCGCAGGCTGAGCAGCGGCGCAGCCTGGTCTCTGGGGTGGCGCAGACGGCGTGGCCTGGAGGAGCAGGGGGGGCACCTCGGGGCATACACTGTTCAGTTTGGTTCAACAAACAGCACTTGGCCCAAAATAGGAGCTCACAAATGTGGGGGGCTGGGGATAGAAATTTAAGGAAAATATAATCTATTAGCGTATACTTTGAGTCTTTTTTAAATTTTCACTGTCATATCATAAATATAACAAGATCATCTCATTTCTGATGCCCAAAAGTAAGAAAATCTACTTTAAAAAATAAGTTTAAAATAATTTTATTAGTACGATTGATAAAATTTACTGAGTAGAGGTCCTTCAACATCACGGTAAGAAAAAGTCCACAAATACTTCACACAGTTCTGCCCCTCGGCCTCCGTGTTAGAAATGGTTGTTTCTGGGCCTTGACCTACGAGAACAAGCTAGTGCTACAGTTTTTTATACACGAAAGACCGCCTCTTACTTGGTCTCAGTCTTCCGCCTCTGGGGATCCTTACTTCCTCCGAAAGCACTGCAGCTCTGAAGTCCCCCAGAGCTTAGCCACAGACGCGACTCGCACAGTTCTGCTCTGCCGAGGAGACACGGCGCGCTCTAGGCAACACTCGGGTAACGGCGGAGGCTGCAGAGTGTAGGGATTCTGGGCTGTTGCTGGACATTGCAGTCTGGTTCACAGTCAAGGTCACCTTTCCTGAAAGGTCTGGTCTAGCCTTCCGGGAACGATGCTAACTAAGCAGTGAGGTATAGAAAGGGGGAAAAAAAATCACAGCCTTCTCTCTCCTTTGGGGGCCTTAGGCGTCTTTCACGCTGCAGCGGTTCAAATCTACAGACGCGCGAGCGCGCGGCGTACCCCGGGCACGTGGTGAGGGGCCGTGGCCCGTCCCCAGGCGGCACCCACCAGACGCGGGGGCTGAAATACTGCACGGAGCCGCCTCGGGGGCCCCCACTCCCGGTTGTTCCTAGAAAGCAACCCTGTCGCTGGCTCTGCTTTCACTTGCTAAAAATGAGATCAGACTGTTATAAAAGTGTGCCTCCAAAATAAATTATTTCTAGCATATAAAATTTTTTTTTATATTCCCTGGTCCACATCATTTCTTTACAAAATAGGAACTCGGAAAATTAGCTACTGTTTCCATGACAAAACAATGTGTACACGTAAAAAAAAAAAATCCAAGTGTTAAGTTTCGATCAAAATGAACCAGTAATCAACTTCACGCTCGCGACCTGAAGGACAGCAAGAGACGCCCATCATTGCAATGAGAACCAAGGAATAAAAATCAACAGCCCCCAACAGAGGACAGTCTACGGGTGTGGGAAAAAAGCCAGGACGCCTCCCACTGGCTCCCAACAGTGTAGAACCTGCTCCTGTCCTTTTCAGAGCTAAAGGTGGGGGTGCCGCTAAGTTCCCCAAGTGGGAGCAGCTCCTCCAGGGAGGAACCCCAGCTGGGCTGCCTCCTGGCTGAGCCGCTTCTGTTCTGCATGAAGGTGGGCGCACTGCTGGGAGGGCAAGTGAGGACCGAAATCCCCGTCTACAGCTGCTGAGCAGGAGGCTGAGGGTCGGCTCCCCAGCCTGATGTGGACCAGGGGTGCTGTCGGGACCAGCAGCCGTCCCAGCGTCTCCTGGCAGAGGACCGGAGAGGAATGGGTGTCCTGGACTCGCCTCCTCACCACGTCAGCCCGGAAGGCAAGGATGTGGTGAAGAGGAATCAGTGGCAGGTTCTTACCACCGAGGGAAAACAGGGTCGGTTCCTACACCCTGACGTGGTGGGGGTGGGGAGGGCATTTTGTTGATTCCTGCTTGTTTTTAATATTTCCATGAGGAAAACGTACAGGGGCTCAAAGGTTGCAAACAGAAGGGACAGGAGGCGGGCAAGGAAGCGGTCAGTCCAGGGTTAAGAGCGGGCGCAGGGCCGGGGAGCAGGGCTGTGACCCCCAGCCATGAGGACCTCCTCCCCCACATCTGTGCCAACTCCCAGGTGAAAACTAAGGTCAAAGTCACAGCTCGCTCTCCAGTCCTGCCTTGAATGTTTTCCAAGTGTGTGTGTCGTAGGGGCCTGTCCACATTTCAAGGTGACTCCTTAACGTCTGTAAATACGGGAAGGACAGGCGGGAACTTAATTTTAGGTATTTTCCCCTCGCTTGATCCATTTTTTCATTTGCAAAAAAAAGGCATATTCCCAGCCCCAGCTGTCATAAACGAAGATAGCAGAAAAGGACCCCAAAGCTTGAAGGTGCGTTCTTTCCTTCCTTGCCTCTGAAGTAGTTTATTCAGGCAATTCCATGGACTCATTCTCTTAAAACAGCCAACAATTGAAAAGCCTAATTCTGGGTTAAGTCAAACACTTGCGAGAATTACAGAACAGGTCCGGGAGAGAAGGGGCCAGCCACTTTCTAGAACAGACTTAAGACGACTAACAGAAAACACAGCTCTCGTCCTGCATCAAACATTCAGGCATCAGGTTAAAGCAGCAGCTGGTGGGTGTGCACAGCAGCCCGGGCGGGATCCCTCAGTAGGTTCCGTCACACCAGAACGCGACACTCTGACCGGGGGCCTCTGAACGCATCATGCCCGACGTGATCGACACAGAAAAGGGAGCTACACAGTGGAAAGTCCTACGGAAAAGCTGGGCAGAGTCTCGCTTCTTGTCTCCAGAGGAATGCGTGACAGAAATGCGTGTCCTGCTTAGGGGCTCTGGGCCTTCCAAGGGCGAGTCCCACTCAGGCCAGCGCCCGCCCCTTGTCCTGTGAGGGACCTGAGGGACCGGGCGTCTCCCTCCCTGCCACCTGAGTCGGGGAGGGGGAGGAAAACCTGACCTGCAACCCACTAAAAACCAATTTGCTACAAAGACCTTTTTTTCTTTAAAAAAAAAAAAAAAAAAGCTTATTTGACCTTGGAAGAGAGAACGTCCCAGTCCCGGGTGGCCTCGATCAGGTGCCGCTGGCCGTGGCTCATCCATTCCTCCTGGTCCTCGTAGAGCCGCCCGCAGAACCAGCACTTGAAGATGCACGGCGCGGCGTCGTCTGGCAGGGGGCCTACCACCTGGTAGTTGTTTTTATGGACTTTTTTCAGTTTCATTTTCAGCATCATCTGCCTTTTGACTTGGTTGGCTTCCTCCACGTCCCGGTACGTGAGTCGGACGTGGTGCCGCCGGATGCCCAGCTGGCAGCGTGTCCGCTCTGACAGGACGACCTTGAGCACGTTGCCCTTGTACTTGTTGATGACCTTCATCACGTTGGTCACTTCGGGCGAGTCCACGTCGGGGTGGTTCAGCACGATGACCGGCTGGTTGCGTCGGGGGCATTTGATGAGCTGCCCGGGCTTGGCCGCAACCAGGCGCAGCTGCCGGGCCACCTGCAGGATGGCGGGGTCCTTGAGGCAGCGGCCGGGGTCGGGCTGCACTTTGCTTTTCTTCTTGGAGGGGTTTACTTGTCTGGTTTTATTTTTACTACTTGGAAGACTTCGGGGAAGGAGCTTTCCAGGCTTGCTGAATGCACTGCTCCCCTGCTGTCCCTGCGGGGGGCCCGCTTTCTTTGGGGCGAGGCTACAGAAAGCGCTCTCTTTCCTTGGCTTAGGCCGAAGAGCCAGGCTGGGGTCAGGGTGCGAGTCCGCAGGCCCACCAGCACGCGAGTCTGCGTGTCTCACTGGGCAGAAAGGGAGGGGTTTGATTAACTGCGTCTTGCTGCAGGGGATGCTGACCGGCGTGTCGCACGTGGCCTCTATGATGTGGGCATCCTCCGAGGAGTTCAGAACCCTCAGCACCGCCCCCTTGGGGATCAGCACAGGGGTGGCCACGTGGGCCTTCCTGGTGGCCCTGCCGTCAGCGTCCCCGCGGCGGCCGTCTGCAAACTGTGGACGCATCTGTGGGTGAGGCGGCAGCCCACCAGCCCTCCCGTCACCCCGAGGTTTTAAGAGGGTGCCCGAGGAACAGCCAATGATTTCTCCGTGACATTCCGGGACGGCTTTCGAGCCGATCTTCGAGGCCTGGCCCACAGGCGGCCCGTGCGCGCTGCTCGCGGCCAGAGACGAAGGCTTGCCGCAGGATTCGATCAGCTTGGCTATCTTCTTGCGCAAGAGCTCAATTGACTTTATCTTGGAGGTTGAGCTGTTCCACTTAATGCCCTCGGGGACGTTCTCGGATCCGGCGCTCAGAGAAAACACGGACGAGATGATGGGGCCGTCGAAAGAGTCACTAGTCCTTTCAGAATTCTTTAAGTCCCAAGGTGAGTCCGCGGGCGGCCGGGCCCGGGCCCCGCCCTCCCCGGGCAGCGCTCGGGGTGGACACTCGCCTCTGGGTGGAGAGGGGACCTGGCCTGGACTGGGGGCCGCGTGGGGCTGCTCGGGCTGGAGGCCCAGCTTCCTGGCGGAGCCCACGCGCGCCGGGACAGCGAGCTCCCTCCTGGGCACCAAGCCGTTTTTGCTGGCGGGCAGCAAGCCCTTGTCGGCAGAGTGGGGGGCGGCCGCAGGGAAGGGGAATGGCGGCGGGGCCTCGCGGTGCGAACCTCTTCTGTGTTCAGGGAAAGCAGCAGCAGCTTTATAAGGAAAAGTGTTTGATGCCCTGCCCAGATCACACAAAACACCATTTTTTATCACAGACGACGGGGGCAAGGAGCCTTTGAAGGCGAAAGCAGGAAGATCTGTTCTGTGGAGATAAAAGTGACTTCTCTTCTGCAGCTCCTCGGCCACCTCGGGGCTGAGGGGCGACTCCCCGAGGCCGTGCGCGCTGGAATTGGACATGAAGACTTCGTAGGACCTCACCCACTTCATGTCTTTGAGTCGCCTCTGAACGGACGCCTGGAGGCGATGAAGGCCCGCCAGCCTCCCCACATCCCCCTCGAGCGCCAGGGCCTTCGTGGGCTCCGCTCCGGCTGCCGCCTCCCGCTCCCAGGAGCCCTTGTCTCTGGCCGTCCGCTCGGCGTCGCCCCAGTCTCTTCCCGCCGTGTCCAGGCCGTTGCTCTCCTCCAGCGGGAAGAGCTTCAGGACGAGCTGCTGGGTCCCGTTGACCACCTTGACGTCCATCAGCTGGGCCAGGCAGTTGGCTGGCACGACCAGCTCGGCAGGCGCCACCACGGTCAGCGGCACCCCCGGCTGCACGGGCTCCTGGGCTGGGGACAGCACCTCCACCTCCACGCTCTTGTTCTCGAAGAGCCCGGCCTCACCGGGCTCCGCCAGGGCCCCCCTGTTAGGAACACACACTACGTCCTTCTGGAAGCCCTTCGGCTCGGGCAGCGGCAGGAGGCTGTGCCCCTCGTCCTGGGGGGCGGGGGGTAGGAACCGGGCCAGGTGGTCGGACACCTTGCCCTGCAGCGCGCCCCTGGGGCTGGCCGCCTTGGATGGCTCCGGGCTGGGCTTGGCACCCACCCTGTGGAGCTCGGGCCTGGCTGCCGCCCGGGGCAGCCGCCTGCCCCCGGGCCGCTCGTGCACCCGCTTCCTGTGCTTGACGATGTAGTCGTTCCTGACGGCCCCGTAGTCACAGTACTCGCAGCGGTAGGGGAACACGCCCGTGTGCTTCACCAGGTGCCTCTGGAACTCGCCCTTGGTGTAGGAGACGCAGCTGCAGTGGGAGCAGATGAACTTGATCTCCTCGTGCTGCAGCGTGTGCTTCCGGTACTGCAGCGGGTCCTTGGTGGAGAAGCGGCACTTGTCGCAGTAGTGCTTGCCCGGCTTGAAGTTCCTCACCTTGAACTTGTTGCCGGCCGAGTCCACGGCGGGCTCCGTGTCCTGCGCCACGCGGGTGGGGCTGGGGTTCTTGCTGGTGTAGTGCAAGGGGGTGGGCGCCACCCTGAAGTTGCACCTGAAGCAGACATACCCGTCTTCCCTCTGGCTGGGCCCCGGGCCCTTGTTCAAGTCGTGCAGGGGGACGTCGTGGACGCTGCGGCACTGGGTGCACGTGGCGCTGCTCAGCAGGGCGGCCTCTGCCTCCGCGCCCGGGTACAGCAGGGCGGGGGCGCCGTGCCGCTCAGGCCGGGGGGCTCTGCTGGCGCTGGGCTGCTTGGGCGACATACTCAAGGCACCCCGCCCGCCGAGCACCCCTGCCGCGTAGGACTGCTGCCCCGTCTCCTTCATCTTCTTTATCTGCATCTCCGGAGGAGGTTCGGGAGCTCAGGGCGGCGTCGCATGGCAGCTCCTCGGAGGCCCCGTCCGAGCCGCAGCCACCTCCAGGTGCTCGCCGAGGGGTCCTCCTGACACTCCAGGTGGCACTAAAGGGAAGCAAGAACCACACAGCAGGATTAATGCTGGGACCTCAGGGCGAGCCAAGCACTTTCCGAACTCGCCCGAAGTTTCAATGGCCTCGAGAAATCTCAACAGGACACACGCTGCCAGTGATGCTAGCGAGGGCAGGTGACAAGGCGAACTCGGAGACACGGCCTGGGGCTAGAAGTGGGGGGGCTGGGGCAGGCTGGGGACAGTGGAGATGCCAGCAGAGCCGCAGGGCACCCGGAAGGAGGCGGTCAGGGTCCAGGCCTGGTGCAATTACCAAGGGAGGGGCCGAGAGCCTGGAGCGGGTGGGGGAGAGCAGGAGCATCAGAGCGGGAAGCTGGCCAAGGAAAGCCTTGGACACAGGATCCCGGTCTGGAGAGCCGGGGGGGTCCTGGAGGGGAGACCATGCTGATTTCTGCCCAAGCAGCTGGGAGGGCAGCAGGCCGGGCCAGGGCGCGCGTGGCCGCGGAGGTGCGCAAGTGCTCTCCCGAGCCCGCGTGGCAGCGGAGACCAGCTCTGACCTCACCACACTAGTTCTCTCTAAACACGTTGGTTTTTCCCCCAGAATACACAGAACCAGGAGGCAAACAAAGGTCCCTCTAGTTTGGGCATCGTGTCTTTTGTGACCTTAAAAACCCACTCCCACCCGCAGGGCCTGTTTCTCCATCTGGCAACCAGAACCGAGGACGCTGGTCCGCTGCCCCGCCGCGCTGCCAGGAGGACCCGAGCGCTGCGGGGTGAGGGCACCCCAGGCGTCTTAGAGGCTTCTAAGTGCTCAGCGATGGGCAGCAAGACAGGGAGAACCAGCGCTTCCTCGGCCACCGTCTGAGAGGCTGGGCTGCGGGGGCAGGTCTCACCGTGGGGAGACAATTACCGCAACTGAGACCTAGCAGAGCCCGCCCGAGAGCACTCTGGCATGCAAGACCACACAGCTCAACACGCTGCCATGCCTTCTCCGTGTACCTCCCCCTTGTGCGTTTGCAAGAGCCATTCCCAGCAAGCAGCAGCGCCCTGGAGGGCCTCCATCAGCCTCCCCCACCTAGTGTGCAGGCCCAAAAAGGCTGAACGAGGGGCTACAAAGGGGGGGGGGTCTGGCCCCAGGGAACCTGCAATGGAGGCGCCTCCTATAACCCCCCTGTATCCTAACTCCAGCGCCATGAGCAACTGAACCCCTCGCCAGACCAGCTGCTCCCCGGCACGCTCTTCCTCCACCCCGGCCTCGGTCTCAACTCTGATCTGGAGACCTGGCGCCAGCGGGCACGTGCACCCCTGCCTGAACCTGCCCACCTCCTGATTCCACGAGTGAGAGCATGGGGTGGGGGGAAGAAGGAAAGGGGAGAGCAGAGAATGGGGTGGGAAGGGGGCCCCGCCCGGCACCTCACTGGCTCTTCCCACATGGGCCCCTTGCACGCTGCCCTGAGATGGTCGCGCCAGACATGTCGGGGACTGCTTGGTTGGAAAACTCGTCCAAAGCAGGATCCCATGTGCCCACTTTCAGTTTTCCAGCCTCCAAGATTCCTCAAAAACCACAGAAGGCAGGGCCTCCCCGGTGGCACAGCGGGTTGAATGCTGCGAAGCCATCCTCAGCCTCTGCAGTGTCCTGCCTCGCCCGCTGCTCCCCTCAGCAGTGTTTTCGGTCCATCTGCCTATTCTGCTCCCCACTCTAGTGAAGTCTCTGGCCTGTACCCCAGTTCTTGTATAAATAAATCCTTAAACCCACAGAAGGCAGTTTTGCCCCTTTCTCTTCAGATCCTTTTAAAACTCAGAGGTCCCCTTGTTCTCAAGACCAGAACCCCGAGGCTGAGGCTGCAGGGCTGGAGCGGGTGGGTGAGCAGGGGCTTGCGCTTGGAGGAGAATCCACAGAAGAGCCAACAGGGGCACCAGGCTGGACCCAACAAGACAGGTACTATGGGGGCCAGGCCTTGCCACCCGTTGGGAAGGGTCTTCACTTGCAGACTAGTTTCTAAAAGCCTCGTTGCTCCCGGCACACCCCCTGGTCCAGGTGCCGAGGTCGGCAGGCTTCTGTGGCCGGAGGCTTGAGCATGTCCCTCCCGAAGCTGCTGCAGCGGGGGGCACCTAACACCACAGCCCCCCACCAACAACTGGTGCCTGGAGCCTCTGCAGAGGGCTCCACGGCCCAGGGACGTGCATCCCTCGTCAGGCTAACTCAGAAGACCTGGCTGACACGGCCAGTAAGATGGTCGTTGAACAGAAGTCGCCTGGTCTGTGACCCGGAGCTTTGCGTGCGATTTCCTCAGCACCAGCCGAGGACCACTGGCCCCCATTAGGGGGAGGCCAAGGCCTCCCACGGGCAGAGGCTCGTCCTCTCCTGGAGTGGGGCCTGGACGCCGTGTTTGCCGTGGTGGGTGTGGTTTGCCTTTGCGTTCCCTTGCTCTGGTCTCCTGAAGACGCAGCACGGAGACGGGCGGAAAGCAACCCTGAGTCTGTCAGAAACCAGCGCGCGACACTGAGGAATGTAGCCACCATGCAGGACGGTGTGAACTCTACTAGAAAGGAAGCATCTGACTTTTAAATGCTGGCAACAGAAAGCGCCCGACAGAATTACAAGCGAAGTAAGGAACAAAATGGGACTCAAGGCGCCAGCTCCTGGGGCTGGAACCCAGGGTCACAGTCAACGCCAGGCCGTTACTTTTAGGTGTACCGGGGCCGACGCCTCACCTGTGACACAGAGAAGGTGAGGGTACCGGCCTCACAGGGCTGCCACAAGGACCCAGGTGGCCACGCGGCTGAGGGGCTTGGGTGAGCCATTCACACGTCATGAACTGCGCAAAATAAAATTTTCCATTGTTTTAAATGAAGGAAATAAAAGGAAAATGATGCCAATCACACACACGGCCAAAGGGGATGAATATGGACTTTTAAGTCACCTGGCGATTGCTCTTTCCAGAATATGCCCTGAAATTCTAGAATCTTCAGCCAGAATGACCCTGAGGGCAGCGCCATGCACCTGGCCTTGGTGGCAGAGCGGCTGCAGGGCCACAGATGCACCTGGACACGCTCTCACTGCCGAGCACGCACCGTGCTCCCACACCAGCAGCATGGACTGCCTTTCCGCCAGACCAGCCGCACGGGACACGGGCATGTCTCTGTGGCAAGAAGGATGCGGGGATGGCCATCACCCTCATGCTGCCCCCCAAAGCAGGAGGCACTGCTTGGCCAACTGCACCCTTTTAGGACGGGGAAGCAAACTGAGGAAGCGCGTCCCAGAACTCCAGCCCTCACAGCGGCTTCCCCCACATCTGCCCCTGGGCAGCATGCAGCCCTCACACCCAGGAGAGCCAGGGAAGCTGGAAGATCTGCAGTTCAAACTCTGATCCTGTCCCTTTTGCTGGGCCTGCTTTACTCTGTCTGGTGAGGAAACCAGCTTTGAGTCACACGTAAAGAGGGGTAATTAGGAAAGAAGAGGTAACGTCTGCAAAGCACGCAGCCGGGGCGCCCGTGCTCAAAACCCGCATCTGCTCCTTCCGCCCAGTTGGCCAAAGAGAAGGTGTTTCGCAGTGAGCAGAACTTCGATAAGCCCACCCCACCCCACCCCACCCCACCGCGCCCAGTACCCAGAGACGCGTAATATTCAAGCAGGGACAAAAACCAGCATCAGCTGTGCAAAGCGTTTCCCCAGTTGGACGGTGTTCAGGAGGAAACTGTTTACTCCGCAACTTAGACTACGATAAAGATTCAGAATTGGGCCGAATGGGTAAACAGATCTAAACAAGGAGGAAACGGCAGGTATCATTTTCTCTTTCCCAAACTACCTTCCATTCAAAATGACGCGCGCTCAGAGGGCCGGTCCTGGCGGCAAAGGCTGTGCGCAGATTTTCTTCTGCACTGGAGCAGCGCTGGGCCATGGAGTAGGCGGCTGGGCCCGACAGCTCCGTCCTCAACCTCTGCTCTCTGGGGAAGAGGTGGTGGAGTGGACGGGACACCTGGGCGGTCCGGGACGAGGTCCCAAGCCTAGGTGTTCGGCTTACTGGGTGGCTGATGCCGGACCTGCTCACCTCCGAGCCCGAGGGGCCTCCGTGGTCAAAGGGAAACAGCAGTGCCCAATTTACACGGCGGGTGGGAGGTGGAGGGGTACGCAGGGCAGGGGCGTGCGCTCGGCAAGCAGTCATGTTAAATAAGTTAGTGTAACTTTGAGAACCCTCTAAATGCAGAAAGCCACGTGCAAAGCAGCAGAAACTCAGCTTAACCAGGAGCCTACCGGGGGCAGGGGAGGTGTGAGGTGGCAGCAGCCCTGAGCCGGCAGGTGTGGGTGGGAATGGGGAGGCCCTTCGGTCTTTTCCCCCTTATGTCCAAAGGGGCAGGTCTGTCATAAAAAGGGAAAGGGAGGAGGGGAGGGAAGGGAAGGGAAGAACTGGGCACACACGCAAGCAGGCAGGACGAGCTGCCGCTGCTGATGTGCACAGGGAGAAGGCTGGAGAAGAAACACCTGCATGGTCGCAGGCAGGCAGGAGGCTGCCGAGACCCTTCAGTCTTAAAACCTTCCCCGGGACGGTAACATGTGGCTGAGGCGCATCCCCGGCGTCTCAGGGACAGGGAGCGCATGGCCTGGCCCGGCCCGTCTCCTTGTGTGCCCTCTGCACGGGCCCAGCCAGGGACTGAACGGGGCAGGCCGCTGCCGGGGCAGCGGGCAGGTGATGAGGGCCCTGGCTTAGCCACACGGCCTGGGCCACATCACCGCTGTCTCCGTAAAGTGAGCCAAGGGCAGTGGGCTTCACAGACTTGGAGCGCCGCCAGCACCGGGTCCACCTGGAGTAAGCTGAGGCTGTTCACCCCCGCCGTGGGCTGGTCTCCAAGCAGCAGTGCGCCCTAGGGATGAGGTAATGCCACACCAGTGGTCTGATCAGGGGCCTGCTTAGGGTGGCTGCCCACCCCAGAGCACCTGGGCCCCGCAGGTCGCCGGGTGCCTGCCTGCAGAGGCAGATTCATACCCGACTCCTCAGGGCTCACCTCCAACTGCCACCTCCTGCAAGACAACAGAACTGGAGAAGCCAAGCGGCCTCCTGCGGTCCGTCGGCCAGTGTCTAACCGGAGCCCTGCATTCCTGGCGCCCCCATGGAAGCCGCCACACCGAGCTGTGGACCAGCCAGCACAGGCGGCTCCTCAGCACTGCCTGGACTTCCTGCTGGAGCCACCAAGCTGCCAACGTGAGTCAAGACCGGGCAGGTGGCCCGGGCTCCAGCTTCCCTCTTCGGGCCGGAGTCCCATCCGGTGAGCACCTCGGGCCCTGGCCTCTCCCTGACACCCACTGAGGTGGCCGGTACTGCCAAGACACCCGGCAACAGAGGCCTGGCTCAGGGATCCAGTCCTGAGCTACCAAGTCTCAGGCTGCCACAGGCACTTCTCTGTAAAAACAAGGGGAGTGAGTGAGTCCCCAAAGTGCTTCTTAAGCAGAGGTGTATGGCGACCTCACACGACGCTCGGGGACGAAGGGATCCGACTGTCCTTTAGCCAGGCTTGCGGTTTCCCATTCTCACCCCGCCCAGCCCCTGGCGAGGACTTCTCCAGCCACACTCACTCCCAGGGTGGAGCCGAGAAATTGCCATTGGCTGGATCTGTCCACGTGAACAAAGAAAATGCAGCGTATGCCAGGCAGCTGGAGAAGGACGAGGCCGGGCACCTCACCGTGCGGACCTGCTCTGGCCTTCAACAGCGCGGGGCTGGGCCAGAGGCTCCGGATTCACACCGGCGGGATGAGGGGCTGGATAGAGAAAGAATCCGCTTTGGTGATGACAATCATAGAAATGCTCTTTGTTCTTCCTCTTGCACGAAAGCTGGTTCAGATCCCTGACTTTAAGGCAAACAGACCGGCCACGGATGTGTTTTTTAAATTGCCATTATTGGATATTTAAAAACCTACATTAGTTTAGCCTATCGTGATCAGCGGCGGGGCGGGCCCAACTAGAAAAACCAAACCGAACCGTAACCCTCCTTTGTCTGCCTTTCCAGCAGGGCACTTGCAATGGACGTTATCAGCAGAACCAACGGCTACTAAGGTTTGTTTTCCTTCAAGGCCCTATAAGATTTGAGGTTAAAAATGGTCAAAATGCATCCTGGGTTCAAGATAACATCAAGATCATACAATCTCACAGCCGAGACAATATACCGGCTTCCAAGAACCCTCCTCTGGCTTCCAGAACCCCGGCCAGGAAGCGTGTCCGACAATGCACAGGCCGGGGCGGGGCTGGACGCTGCGTGTGTAGCCGGGAGGCCGCGCCTCTCCCAGGCCCTGTCTCGGGGAAAACACCACCGACCCCGGGGCCAGCCGCGCCCGGCTCCTGGCTCCAGCCTCCGAAGGCTCGAGCACGATCCAGGATCCAGGCAGGCTGTGTAGACCTCCATGCGCCAAGAGGAGAAAGCGCTCGCCACGCTGCTCTGTTTTAATGAGGCGGGCCAGCGGGTCCCGATCCCACTTTCTACAGTCCGGGTGCTCTGAAAGGGGCCACTGAGCGCACGGAGGCCTCCAGTCTGTCTTTCCTTCTCTTCTTTGGCGTTTCCTTTCCTGTTCTTTTGGGTTTTGTCTTTTTTTTTTTTTAAAAAGCTCCATCCTTGTCTTGGCGCGCTCCCTGGCCGCCCCGGCCTGCAGCTGCCCAAGGGCCCCCGCACCGGGGCAGCGGGCCGGGGGTCCCTCCCAGCCGGGGCGCCTCCGCGGGGGTCCCCCCGCCCGGGGTCCCCCGTCTCCCCGGCCCCCAGGGAGACAATGCCAGGCGGGTCTGCAAGAGGACGGCGCCCGCCCGCCCGCCCGGGGTGCGCGCGCCGGGGCGGCGGGGGCGGGGCGCGGGGCGCCTCGGGGGCCGGGGGCGCGCCCCGCCAGCCACGCGCGTCGGCGCGCCCCGAGGCCGCAGGAGGCTTTAAAAATGGCCTCCTGACGCCACTTCCTGCTCGCGGCCGCGGGCGCCTCCCGGGACGCGCCGCCGAGGGCGGGGGGGCCGCGGGGCGCGCACACCCGCCCGGCCCGGCGCGCGGCGCGGCGGCGGCACAAAGGCGGCCCGGCCCGGCCCGGCCCGGCCCGGCGCCCCAGGCCGGAGCCCGCGGCCCGGCGCCCCCCGCGCCCGGGTCCCCGCGCCGGCCGGCGCCCCGCGCGCCCCCGCCCCGCGCGCCCGGCCCCCGCGCGCCCGCCCGCCCCGCGCGCCCGGCCCCCGCGCCCACTCACCGGCCGCGCGCCGCGCCCGTCCCGGGAAGGGGCGTCCCCGCCGCGCCGCCCGCCCGCCCGCCGGGCCCCGCCGCCGCGCCCGTGGGTCCGACTGGGGGGCGGAGCCGGCCCGGCGCGCGTGCGCACTGCGGCGCCCCCGGCCGGAGCGCGAGGCCCCGGCGCGCCGCCCCGACCCGCGCAGCGCGCGCCCCCCGCGCCCCGGGCCCCGCGCGCCCGGCCCCCGGCCCCCGCCTCCCGGAGCGCGCGGCCGCCGCCGAGCCCGGAGGCCGAACCGCGGGCTGGCGCCGGGGAGCCGCGGGTTCGAATCCCGGCGCCGCGGGGCGCGAGCGCGGACCACCCCGGCTTCGCCGAGCCGCGGGCGCTCCGGCCGGTGGGAGGATCCGACCCGGCGCGCGGCGCCGCCTCGGTCCCGGGTGGGGCAGGTCGGGCCGGCGGGGAGCGGCGGGGAGGCCCTGGGCGCAGCAAGGCCGCGGCCGGACGGCTCCCCGTGCGCCGGCGCGGTTTGGGGGCGCTGTCCCGGCACCTCACCCCGCACGCTCCTGACCTTCCCGCAGGGAGACAGACGTCCCTAGCGCAGAAGCGTCTCCGAGCACCCCAGGGACCTGGGCCAGACGGTGGCTCAGATGCTGCTCCCCGCGGGGTGGGACTGTCCCCCGCCAGGGCGGGCGGGCCGGGCGCAGCGTCCGCGAAAACCGCGTCTCCACGGGACCCCGGCAAGACCGTGTCACGCTCCAGAGGGAGCCGCGCTGGGTCCCAGCACCCTCCTGCTGGAGGCCAGAGGTCAGCGCGTGGACGCCGGCCCCTGGTGGCCGCTGCGCCCGCGGCATGTCCACGGCGAAATAGCCGGCGCCGGGCAGACGGCAGGCCCGCGCTAGAGGGGCCCCCCACCCCAAGTCTTCCTCCGCGCTGTGCTGCCAGACGCGACCCCGCGCTGACCAGGGCGACCCCTGCTCGCCTCCGGCCCTTTAGCTTCTAGGGCCCAGAGAAGCTGGTGGGGGCTTCTCAGCAAAGACCCTCTTCTGCACCCGAGTTTGCATGAGGGAGAAGAGAGCGGAGAGTTGTTTCCCGCCGGAGTGGGAGGGGCTTGGGGGGTCGCAGATGCAAACTGGACACTGCTTGGAAGTCTCTGGAGGACAAGGAGTCACATCAGGAAAAAGTCTTCATTACAAGGACTGGAGAATCGGAATCCCAGAGGATTCCCCCCCGAGGTAGCTCCTGTCCTGGCCTCGCCTGCCTGCTACGCATGCCTTGCTGTTCTGTCCTCCGGAGGCACACGGAATGGCCGACAGAGACCTGCTTCCACATCCCCGGCCTGGGCCCGAGGAAGCTGCAGCTGCCCCCCGGGAGCTGTCTGAATCCCTGTTCTCTTGGAACATTCAGTGAGGAGTAGCCCCCCACGCCCCAAAGGAGCTGCCAGCATCGAACAAGAGAAACACCAGCTCCTGGCACAGCCCCTGCAGAGAGGAGGCGCCCAGCAGCTCGCCTCTCTGGAGCCCATCCAGCGAGATAGAACACTCTGGAAGGTCTGGGGTATTTGCCCTGGAAAAGGGCCGAGCAGGGAAAGCACCCATTCCTGCAGAAACCCTTCAAGTTGGGGTCCTCCAAGAGGCTTTCATGCAGGGAGCGTTTGTTCACCCCGAAAGGTGACTTCTGGACCGGCCCCTCTCTGACAGTTATGGCTCCTCCGTGCTCCCAGCTCGTTTGCCTGAACCCGTTTTCAGTGTCCCAGGGATCACCCATGTGTGGGGTGAGCCATATCTTCTCAAAAGGCGTTTGAGCCCTCACCTCCTGCCCGTGACTTGGAATTCCTACCTGTGAATGTGACCTTGCCGGAATCAGGCCTTTGCAGACATCGTGGAGTTGAGCTCCGTAGGTGGTACGGGATTGGCTTCCTTAGGAGACACAGAGCAGAGAAGGCCCTTCCCAGACAGAGGGACAGCGGGAGAAAAGGCACGTGAAGACAAGCGGAGACTGGAATGACGGAAACCCTCAGAAGCTGGAAGAGTCAAGAAAGGATCCCCCCATAGACTTTTTGGGGAGCGTGGCCCTGATGGCACCTTGATGTCAAATTTCTGGCCTCAGAACCCAGAGACAACAAATTTCTTTTGGTTCCGGCAGCCCCAAGAAACTAATACAAGACCCCAGATTGGATTGCCTGAAACACAGGCGAGAGGAGGAGCATGTGACCAAACCAGCCACTCAGTACAAGGGCCGGGAGCTGGTTTTCACTGACTTGCACATTCCTTCAACAAACCTTTATCGAGTGCCCTTTTAGGGCAGGTGCAGGCCAGGTGCTGGGGATCGTGAGGCCCAAGGAAGGCTCTGCCCGAGGGAGTCTCGCTTGGTTGGGGTTGGTGGACCTCCAGCATAGGCCAAAGGAATAAAGTGTTAATATTAGGGCGAGCTAGAAGCCGGGGTGGGGGGGGGGGAATGCCATGTGGAAGGGCGTGCAAAGCTCGAGCTAGACCCAAAGAAGGGGCCTTTGAAGATGAGCTCCAAGCGCAGGAGGAGCCAGCCGCAGGATCAGGAAAGTGTCCCTGCAGGGAGAACCTGCGCCACCATCCTGAGCTGGGCAGGTTTGAGGGCAGTGGGGAAGGCGGTGGGGCTTCAGATGGTCCCCAGCACTTACGCAGGGCGTGCTCCGAGGAAGTCGTCCTCCCGAAGCTGTCAGCAGCCGCTGGCTGGAGCAGGCCCTCAACCCTCTGTCCCTTGAGAAAGTGCCGGGTCTCTAACAGCGGGTCTCGCGCTTGGGGTTGGGGGTGGGGAGAGGGAGCAAGACATTTAAATCTCAGGCACTTCAAGACTATGCATAAGCGGGAGCCCGAGGAAGTGGCTTTTGTTGCTATTGTTCAAAACATTTCTGAGATATCTGGTAACCTTTCTGACCTCAATTTGCATGTCTGTGAAAGAGGAATAAAGGCTTCCGCCCGGAATCCCCAAACTCGAGTTCCTACAAGACAGCCCCGATACTCAAATCCACTTCTCCTCTCAGTCTTGGGGTGCAGGAGTGGAGCTGCAGGGTCGACCCCCGCTTCCCATCACGGCTCTGCGCCCGCGGTGTGACCCCTGCAAGTGACTGCGGGTGTGGGGCGCAGCCCTGGCTGGGAGTGGCCGGGGCGCAGGAGCGCGCGCAGGCTGCAGGCTCGGGTGCCCGCTGCCCTGTGCCTCCCGGGGGCGCGGCCGCCCCTGGACCTCGGCCCCGCGCCCGGCCCGGAGCGCCTGCAGTACCGCGGGCGGCCGGGGGCGTCGCTGCGGGCCGGCCTCCCGGCGCGGGCGCGTGGGCTCCACCGGGCGCGCACCTGCCCGCGCGCACCTGCCCGCGCGCTGCAGCCTGGCGCCGCGGCCGGGCCCCGCCCCCGCGCGCCGCGAGGGCTGCGGGCTGTTCGCTCGTGCGGCGGAGTCTGATCCGCCCCGTTGGCGACGCCGCGGAGCCCTCGGCGCAGCGCCGGGAGCCTTGGCTGGCGCGCGCCAGACCAACGCTGGCACCGTGGCACGGACCCAGGTGCCAAAGTCGCCCCCGAGGGCGGGGCTACAGGCGTTCGTGAGGGTCCGAGGCCTCGCGTGGTGTCAGACCCGCACCCGGCGCGCGCCCTGGCTCCGGGCGGTGAGGCCCCAGCTCCGCCCCCGGCGCGCGTCGTGCCGCCTCGCTCCTCGCCGCCGCGCGGGGTGTCGCGCAACGCCGGGCGCAGAGCGGGCCCCGGCTTCCAGGAGCAAGCTGTGCCCGCCGCCGGCGCCCCCCGCCCTGCCCATGTGCGCGCAGCGTGGTGGGCACAGAGGCGCATCCTGCCTGGGGCGCCGCGACGGACGTGGCTCCAGAAAGCGTTTGGGACCGTGCCCAGCCGGAGGACTCCGCGGCGGCTTCCCAGCGCGGGCGCCTCGGCTCCGGGGAGAGGACCGCGCGGGGAGTCCGATCACGGGGCCGCTCCCGGTTGGAGCTGGCTGCGACCCAAGCGCAGGGGACGGGACGCAGCGGGTTCGGAAGGCGGGGCGCGCCGCAGACCTGGGCCTTCGCCCCGGAGAGCCCTGGACTATCTGGGTCTCCTGTCTTGCCTCCCAGCGGCTACTCGAGGCCTCTCATTCATGCGCAGCACCCACGGTGGCGGTCCGCGCAGCAGAGGGGGTTGAGCCACTCCGGCCTGGAGGCGCCTCACGGGGTCCCTCCAGCTGTTGTAGAGCAACCCCGATACAAAACGGGGTGCCTGACTGTGGGTCCTCACCCGCGCTTAAAAGGACTTATCAATGCTCTACTGCAGGCACACGCGAAAGGTTAATAAAAGGTTTATTTACAAGGGAAGGGCAAATGAGGAAATGTGCAGCTCAGGGAGAAAAGTGGGAGACAGTTTTAAATGAGTCCTACCCGATCCGCCGATCAGGAATCCCAAAATGGCGCTCTCAGAGTTGGCCGCTAGCCAGGAGCGGTGAAGCCAGGAGGCGAGCGATCCCGAGCCAGAGAGCGCCCAAGGCCCACGTGTTTGGTTTTTATATCCAACCTGGCTGCCCAACTCCACCCTCAGGTCCCAGCCACCCTCCCCTTGGTGGTGACGGGATTTGTTTTTCCCAATGTCCTGATGGCTTTAGTCTGGAGTGGGGGTGGGGTCCACACAGCCTGTATGGGATTAACTCAGGCCATCATTTCCCCCTAACACAGCCTGCGCCCGCCACCTCTCCTCCAGCCCTCTCCCCTCGCCACCTCTCCTCCAGCCCTCTCCCCTCGGGCCTGTGCGCCCTGCCGGCCGCGCGCCCTCTGCATGCCCCAGGAGCCGGCTGCCTCTGGTGTAAGACCTGGCACATGTTCCCTCTCGGGGCTGTCTCCCAGCTGTCACCTCTCAACTCTGTCACCACCTTCTTGGGCCTTTCCAGCCGCCACCTCTCAGGTGCACCGTATCCTTGGGTTTTACTCCACAGCGAGCTGAAGTTTTCTATGATTGGCTTACTTGGGTTTCCCCATTCTCCTGCACGACAAAGTAGTTACTGTCTTTTCACGTTTCTATCTCCAGCGCCTAAATAGGAAGGCCTGACACTTCATAGACACCCCAGGAGCTGAATCGCCATTTGTCAAGAGAAGAAAAAAGCTGCGGTTTGAGGGACCAGGGCCTGAAGCAGACTTGGAAACCCAAGGCCCAAATCTTGACGCTTAACTATTCATCCACTCGTGTGTCCCTGATCTTTTGCGTCTGGGGAAATGTGTATATTAATAGTGTCTGCTTCCTAGAGGGGGGCTGAGTTACCCTTTGCAGGAGACTTCAACCGTATTGCTAGAGTATAGCAACATACCAGCTCAGTTATATCGTAGCCATAAACAAGGCCCACATCTCAGTGGCTTGAAAAGACAAAGCCCATTTTCACCTACTCTCTATGCCCTTGTGGATTGGCTGGTGACTAGGCTTCTTGACATCTTTTTTCTAGAAATCAGGCAGACAAAGCAGCCCCTACCTGATGTTGCCAAGGCAGGTAGAAGAAAAGCTGACTGAGTGGGGGCTGACTCTTTGGCTTCCACTCACATTTAGTTGGCCCCCTGCAAGTCATGTGACCACACCTCCCTGCAAGAGACAGAGTAGGCCTCCCACCATGTGCCTGGCAGAGCGGGGCGTATTTCTCAGACAATACCAGCTGTTATTACTGCTACCATCACAGTCTCTCTCTGTCCACTGATGAGGCTCCTATGCATGACGAATGACAAAATTCTAGGAAGGCCGAGCTTACCTAGTTATTTGGCTTGGATATTTTTTTCTGTTCCCAACACTCTTTTTCTATGCCTAAGAAATATATTGGGTCCACTTGTTCTCACTTCACAAATCTGGGCAGTACCAAGTAGTACTAGACGGTAAGATCCATGAGAAAAAAAAAATTCCTTTTATTTTGTTTGCCTTTTTATGCTGAGCTCCTGGGTTCGTGGTGACACAGATTCTATTGATTTGGTGATCGTTTAGCAAATATAGCTTATGTTGCTGGCAAAGGGAGTAGAGCTTCCGGAATTTTTCTTTCCAATCCAGGTTTCCCTTGCTGCCAGAAAGTAGTTCATTTCTACTTGCTATGATTTGGTAGGTTATGATGGAGGGTCTGGAAATGCTCAGAAAATGAATGGTAACAGCATTTCCCAAATCACCAAATCATAACACATTGGCACTTTCTACTTTTGAATAATAGTGAGGCAGCGTTTCCAAATTGTTAAGAATTACCTTTTAAAATGCTAAGTGTGTTGGTTGGCAAAAGTGGGAAAAAAGTTAATATTTTAGCTTTCCTGTTTTTTTTTTAAAAAGAAGTTAAAATGGGGGAGTTGAGTTGTGTCCATGCTTGGGATGTGAAAAATGGTGATTGATTGTAATTAGGGAGGATTTACAGAAAGGTGTTGACTTAGTAAATTGAGTTTTACAGACACCATTTTAGAGAGGGTTGAGTGAGTTATGAGGCCTGCTGTGCTGCCAAGGTGTGGTTATTTTCTTTTTCAGTCAATTAAGATAATGTTCCCATTGTCCTACGTCCCCTTCCAATCTTATCCAAATCCATACTTAGTTTTACACATTTCTCTTATTGTAATAAAATTTTTGGCTTTTCTCTTTCTCTTACACAACACACAGAATATTTTTCACGTTGCGGTCTTCTCCCTCATCTGTCTCAAAGATGTTGCCATGTTTAACCAATTTTAATAACTTGGGGTATTCTTATATAGTGCTGCTATAAAAATAACTTGCCAGATGCATGCCGTGAGACATAGCTATTTTCAGAACAGAGCGATTTTTGCCAAGGTGCTCTGATCACTTCCAGTCCAGGTGAATATTTCAGTAGGAAAACAGATGCTGTGTGAAAGCATGCTTGTTGAATAGCTGCATGACGGTCCGCTACGGCAGGGCTACATTCCAGTTGACTGAACCAACCTTTAATGAATGAATTTTAACTTCTTTTTTTGATCTGTGGCAAGCAATCCTTCCATAAACTCCCTTTCCATATATACTTCCTACTTGAGCAAATATACTTTTAATCCTATAGGATAAATTTGGTGAGCAGAAGGATACATATATTTTAAAGTTTAACAGAGTTTGCCAAATTAATTTCCAATGAGTTGCAGTAATTCCAGTGCCCGTTGTTAATAACAATTCACAGAACCTCCGGCTTGCCTGTCCTCACCCCCCAGCTCTTGCCGGGTGTAACATTCTTCTGAACTTTTTGCCACCAGTTGAGTGAAAAACATATTAACTCATTGTTACTTTAATTGGCATTTTCCTGAAAACTGTAGAGTCTGTGAGCATCAGGATTTCCTCTTCTATAAAATAGCTGTTTCCCCATTTGGCTCCTCTTCATGTTCTAGTGGTCCTTATAATATCAATTTATGGGAGCTACTGATGCATCGTTCATCTGACATGTGCGGTGAAGATTTTTTTCTTGGTCTGTTCTTTGCTTTCTGACTTTGTTTATTGTCTTTATTTTTGTAGTTTAAATATTTACAAAGTCACGTGTTTCTTTACTTCCCTTTGTTATTTTGAGGTTCCTGTGTTAAGAAGCCCTGAAACATGGATGCCACTGCCGAAAGTGCCACAGGCGTGCAGCTATTTTTATAGATTTTCTTCTAAATAGTTATTTTTGTCTGTTTTTATCTACAAAGGTTTAATCTTGGTGGGATTTACTTTTTTTGTGGAGGTGAAAGGCAGAAATTATCTTTCTGTTTAGGGTTCCTGGGCCCAATTCCAACTTGTGTGTTTTTGGAGGGTTCCCCCACAAACACAAGCACTTCTCAGATACCAGCAGGTGTCTGAGAATTCAACTCTGCCACTGTCTCTCCAGAGATAGCATCAGGTTCCATGGTGACGGCTCCTTCTCCCAAGGCTGCCTTCCCCTTCAGATGCCTGTACCAGTGCAGGCTTGCACCTGCATTCTGATCAGCCAGCTAAGGATTGGAGTTTCCCACAACCACCAGCTCATACTCTGCTGGCCCAAGTTTTTACCCATGCTTCTGACCAACTGGCTGTCAGTTATACTACCAAAGATTCCTTACTTTGAAAAGTTGCCAGGACACCCTTTCCAGGGTCAGTTAATTTGGTCAGTTTCAGTAAATACTCCCTTGATCACCAGTTTATTACAAAGGAAGGACAAGGACATGTATCAGTAGTCAGATCTTGCAAAACTGAAACACTATACTCATTAAGCAACAATCGCTCATTTCCTCCTCCCCCAGCTCCTGGTAACCACATTCTACTTTCTGTTTCTATGATTTTGATTACTGTAGATAGCTTCTTTATTTGTGAATCGCACAGTATTTGTGGTTTTATGACTGGTTTTTTCACTTAGCGTAATGTCTAAAAGTTCACGCATGTTGCATCGTACGATAGATTTTCCTTCCTTTGAAAAGCTGAATAATGTTTCATTAATGGTTATTATTTCTTTATCCATATTGTATAGACATTTTTTTTTTCCTTATCCATTCATCCATCAATGAAGATTTAGGCTGCTTCCAACTCTCCACTATTGTGAATCTTGCTGCAATGAACAGGGATGTGCAAACATCTCTGTGAGATCATGTTTTCAATTCTCTTGTATAGATACCAAGAAGTGAGATTGTTGGATCACAGGGTAATTCTATTTTTAATTGTCAAGGAAACTTCATACTGCACCATTTTACATTCTCCCGAAGAGTACACAGTGTCCCTGTTGCGCTGTGTCCTCGTCAGCACTCGCTATTTTCTGTTTTTCTCATTGTGAGCATACTAGTGGGCGTGAGGTTTTGATCTGCTGCTCTCTGATGACTGGTGATATTGAGCATCTTTCATATATAAGTTGGTGATCTGTTTATCTTCTTGAGAATTATCTCAAGTCCTTTGCCAACTTCCTGTCAGGTACTTGTTTTTTGTTGCTGTTAAGTTGTGGGAGTTCACTATACAGACTAGTTACTCCTTACTGAGTATCAATGGTTTTGTAAATATTTCCTCCAGTTGTACAGGTTATCTTTTTAACTGGTTCATTATGTCTTTGATGTGCAGAAGTTTTTTTTTTTTTTTAAATAAATAATTAATTTATACAAGCACTGGGTACAGTCAGAAGCGTGGGAAGGTGAGAGAATTCACCAGAGCCAGAGCAGGGAGCAGAGCAGGCAGACTGAAGTACACTGCTGAGGGGAGAGCGGTTGGCAGGAGAGGTCTGTGTGCCATGTGGGGCCCTTGCCCGTCGACTGGGCATCGAAATGCCGCTGCAGAGACTGTGGGCAGCTTCGCAATCCAGTGCTCAACCACTGTGCCGCCAGGGAGTCCCGACGTGCAGAAGTTTTTAAGTGTGACATAGTCTGTCTTTGCTTTTGTTGCCTATGTTTTTGGTCATATTCAAGAAATCAGTGCCAAATTCAATGTCTTAAAGTATGGCCCCTATGTTTTTCTTCAGGATTGTTATAGTTTTTAAATCTTATGTCTGGGTCTGCAACCCATTTTGAGTTAATTTTTGCATATGGCCTAAGGTAAGGGTCAACTCCAATCTATTGCATGTGAATGTCCAGTTTTCTAAAAATCACTTGATAAAAAGACTAGTTTTCCTCCAGTGTGTAGCCTTGGCACCCTTGTTGGAAAATCATCTGGTCATATATGCAAGACTTTATTTGGACTCTATTTCATTGATCTGTATATCTATCTTTATGCTAGTACCACACCATCTTGATTACTGTTGCTTTGTAGTGTGTTTTGAAGTCCGGAACAATGGAGCCTCCAAATTTGTTCTTTTTTGATATTGTTCTTTTTGGGGATCCCTTGAGATTCCATATGGGTCTGTTTGATGCTGTTTTGATTACTCATTCAGCACAAGAAGAACACAAGGGTACTGGATGATTTCCTTTGCTCCCCAACAGCTTGAAAAAAAACACCCCACAATTGAACTGAATTATGATTTCTCTTCTTAATACTCAGTTACAGAGATATTATGATATTTAATTATAAATTTGCTTTCATTTTAGTACAGCTGTAAATCATGAATGTTCATACAAAAACATGCTTAGCTAGAACAAACATTAATCAGAATAAACACACAAACATACTGCTAATTGTATATGATATAAACCATTTTATAAAAAATGTATGTGGTGGGAAAACTATGGTGACTGCACCTGAGGGGAGAAATTCTATATTGTGAAAAAATAAACAAGGGTGTTAAAAAAAAAAAAAAGCATGTGTATTTATACACACATGACAATGGACTAAAATTACCATGGGGGAGGAAATGAAACGTAATTGAAATATTTTTCAAATGGCTTGGTTATTTCTGATTTTGTTAATATACAAAATGAAATTTTTAGCACACACTGAAAATGCTTCTAAAAAATCCTAAACATACAAATAAACATTTTTATATTAATAAGTGGATATTTCAAAGACAGGAAATGGTATACTCTTTGATTCACATTTAGCAACTCAATTAGTATTAATTCACTCAAGTGCTTAGGAATTTTGTAATGTTTGTACATTCGCTTTTATGTTACACAGGATGTCATAATAGACAGAGTATAGTAAATTAAATCCTAAGTAAATATTTATAAAAAAAAATGGCAATGGGGTATACTTTGATTCCTCTGCAGTAGTTAGGTTTAATTGATTTCAGCTATGGTGTGGTTACACACACACACACACACACACACACACATGTGAGTCTCCCCTAAAGGAATTTGGAAAAATGTAAAATTTTCTTTTGAAATCTATTTCAAGTAAATTTCACCAAAATATCTATTATTCTCACTCATAAGCACTCAGTGATAAGAGCTGAAGGCCGACTACGATAAAGTAATGGGAAATTAACGTAGGTTATTTATTGTATATTTGTTCTTTGCTTCTCTCATTTAATTCTCTGCTATAATCCCAACATCTACAAGAGTGCCTAGCAACAAATACATATGCAGTACTCAAACAAATTCTAATAAGAGAGATTATTAAAGATGAAGAAGCTAGAAATGGATCCACAATGAGAATTACTAAAAAAAAAAAAAAAAAAAGATCTCAAATGCCTGGATGCTAGAATCAGATGAAGCTAAAATTCCATTGTTCTATTGAGACTAGATATTAAGTGTACTTTTCAATTAGAAATTAAATATTAATTGAAGAGGAATGAACCCTTTGGAATCTGGGCAGGCCAGACCCAAATCATTAATGTTCACCCAATCTTAGTTCGCCCAACTAGGATTTGGGTCAATAAGGCACCGGTTCCTCAATGACAACTCAGATTAAGGCTACCTGCCCGGCCATCCTTGCAGAACCACTGCTAAGTATCAAGTACCATTGAATGCATTCTTTAGTAATCTGCTATAAGCAAAATGTCCTTATTACAACGGGCATAAGAATGGTGTCACTGTGGCTGGCTTGGGGCGTGGGGGGGGGCACAGGGATCTCCCAGAAAAGAACTTTCTCATCAGCAAGTGTCCGGACAGCTGCCCACTGCGAGTTCTTATGGATCTCCCCCATTTGAAGGTCAGGTCTCCCCTGGGTGGCCTCTGGCAATGACTATGCATGGTGCCTACTAAGATCTGGCCATTTCTGTCCACGATGGGACTCTCTCCTCTAGAGGCAATCTTTGGTCCGAATGCTACGTTGCACTGCCCTAGATTCCCAGAGCTGCACCCTAGTCAACTGCTTTTTTGTTCATCCCTCCTGCCTGCCTTCTCTCCACTCACAGTGCCAGGCCCCACCACAGCTGGAGGCTCACTCTGTCTTCTCCCCTTTGTCTATGTTGGCATCGCCTCTAATGAATGTGTCGTCATATGTAAGCATTTTGAGCTTCGACTTTTAAGATGGTTGATTTCTTTTTGCTCTCATTCCACATCATGCATTTGTGAATAGAGGTAATAAAGCATTATTTTTAGGCCACAAACCCCTCAAAATGCTAACCACCATCCGATGTCCGTCTAATTTAACCACGACTGGGCTTGAGAAGTTTCAGAGATATTTCTTGAGAGCAGCCTTGAGCAGCACTGCCCCAGCCAATCAAAGTTCTCAGTCATCTACCAATAGCCCTTTAGGGTGGGGGCCAAACTCTTCCCATTCACCAGCCCGCCCGCTGAGTCTGCTTCCACGCTGACACGGGCTTGCTGGAGGCCAGCTGGGAGTGACCAGCAGCCATAATGCCTTCAGCTCTGAGTGATCTGCTCCTCGTAGCCAAGCTCCAGTTTAAACTTTCTTGCATCGTGGTTCATAAGTCATGCTGTACATTTGCACTTGAGGAGGCTCAAATGGGTATCTAGGGTTTTGCCTTTATAAGCAGCTTCTCCTTCAGACGCTCCAGACCTAACTTCTCACGCATGGTGTGAGGGCAGAGGGCATGTCAGCTGCGCAGGGCTCTGTGGATGAGCTTTGGGTCTTACCAGTGCGTTAAATCTGCAATTCCATGGGCAGCCACTGGTACCAACGTGTATTTCACATGGAGGCTTTGCCAGCATGAAAGTCATAGTCACCATTAATTTAGACCAGAATTCTCTCTTTAAAAAAAAAAAAAATTACCCCACTACCAGAGTTTCCTTATTTATATATTTTAAGTGGGGTAAATTTGTATTTTCAAACTGTGTTTCTCTCATTTGCCTTTCCAACGTGAGTGTAAAAGTCTAAGGGAAGAGAATTCATCTGGGAAGATGAGCTTGGATAGGACCAAACAAAATGGATACAAATCTGGGCTTCTTATCTTGAGTAAGCTCAGTAAGCCAATATATTGAGTAAGATCTTTGGGCCTCTGTCTCTCCATCTTAGGAAACAGGGATCAATGAAAACTGCCTGGCCTTGAGAGGGTCTGCCAGCAGTTGCCATCGGGCATGGCACTGAAGGCAGGGCTGCTTTCCTCTTGAATGGAAGTCCGCAGTCGGCATGAAAAAACAAAATTGTGTGTTTTCATTCAGACTCAAGCTTCACCCTGTGCTATGAATTTGCTAATTCCATTTGGTTTAAACCTAAAGAGAGCACGTGGGCTCTTGGCCCTGTGGCACTTCCCACCACCATAAACGCTTTCCTGGCCTCTGTTTTAAAAGAGTTACTCACGGGCCTGCCTTATCATTGAATTTCCAGGATTACGAAGGAAAGAGTTAACATTCACCACCACCTTTAGCACAGGGTTCCGTGGAGACAGGGTGAGCTGTGAGCCCACACCAGGCCCACAAGGGTGGAGACTGGGGCCTTAGCCGACTCCTGCGCTTTGCTGCTGGAGTCACCGGAGCAGAAGGGCCGCGTTGACCTTTCTCTCTTCAGAAGACGTCTTCAAAGAGCAAGTTTTTGTTTCTTAAATGCTTCTTCTAGGTTTTGAGTTTTGAAAACCATCATCGATTTTCCAGTGTCCATTACAGAATGTTCTTCTTCTCTGGGGAGGTGAAGGAGCCACCCCTGGAAGCCACAGAGCAGTCGGCTACCACGCAGGGCGGAGCCGGCCGAGCGGGAGGGGCCGGGCCAGGTAGCACTGCTGCCTGCGGACCCCGCTTTTGTCTTTGCCATCAATCAGTATGATGGGAAAATACTTGTAGTGTTCGATGATGTCCTCCACCGAGTTGAACTTCTGAAACACAAAAAAAAATGGCGACTTAGGCAGCGGCTGTGTCTGTCGGCAACAGTGGAGGCTTAAGATGCCTCGCCTTACTTGGGGAAGGGCGAACTCATTTAAAATTAGATTGCAAAGGTGAGTCAGAAAGTGATTTCTTTTAAAGGATGTGGCAAACAAGTCTGGGATGGATGCGTGATAAGATGACAAGGGAACAGGGGAGAATCTAGGCGCCTGGGGGCCCAAAGCGAGCTCTTCAGAGACTTTGGAAATCTCGCCCCTGCAGGTGCCCACCATTCAGGCCAGCAGGTCCACTCTGGGGTGACCCCAAACTTCAGCGGACCCGAGAGCGATTCAACAGCTCAGTCCACAGCAGGCAGCTGCGGGAATCCAGCGTGGCGCTGCCCCTTGTCCCCACCCGCTGCCAAGCCCAAGTGAAGAAGTTGAGGCTGCCACTCTTTGGTAAGCTGGCAGAGAAGCCTGCAGTGCACACCCTTCTTCCCCGCCCACCCCACCTCTCTCGTTCTCAGGGATTCTAGCACAACCAGAAAGAAGCTAGTGTTTAAATGTTTGCATCTAGCAGGTCATAAAGACGGGAGGCCTATGGCCCAGGGCCACGGCTGCTGCAGCTCTCAGCCGGCTGCACTTCCGTCCCGGGCTGCTTGTGCAATAACCGAGTGGTTGCCCGTCGCTCTGCAATGAAGGGCTGTGGCAGTTTAATGGAAAGTTAGATTATTTCAGTTTTATGGGAATCAGGAAGTCCTTATTTTCAGATGCAGACATGCTGTAGGCACATGCGGGACGGCTGGGGGAGGTTTCTGTATATTAAAAGCAGAAGAAGAAGCATAAACAAAGGCAGGCATTGAGATAGGAATTGTGAGGAACTGAGTCTGGATGAGTCCTGGAAAGGGGTGATGGGGAGATAATTGAGAAGAGTTTCAACAACCCGCCCTCTGTGTCCTGAGGACACCTTCATTTGGGGTTTTTAGCCTCTAGAATTCGCAGAGAGTATATTTCTGTTATTTTAAACCATCAAGTTTGTGACAATATGCTACAGCAGCTAAATTTGAATTCAGACCTGAGTTTATTGCCACGTGGCTAATGGTTTGACCCCAATTCCTGATCAGCAGCAAAGCAGGCCTTCCCAGGCTGGTTCTCTGCAGCTTATGTGGGTTGCCCCACGGGCCTCATCTACCACACTGGACCCCAGTGTGAGCTATTGCTGGCCTATGGTGGGGGGTGGGGTAGGGGTGGTCAGATAGGTTTTATGAACGTACTGTTAGGGGGAAAAGGGTGTCCTAAAGCTAATTCCATACAGGCTTTGTGGACCCCACCCCCCCCCCCCAGGCCAAAGCCAAAGACACTGGGAACTCCACATCCCATCACCACCCAAGGGAAGGTGGATGGGACCTGAGGGTGGGGTTCAGCAGCCAGGTTGGGTATAAAGCCAGACACGTGGGCTTTGGGGGGATTCCCTTTTTGGCTCCCCGCCAGCTCGCAGCGTCCGGCCAGCTCTGAGAGTGACTTTGGGTTTCCAGATCATCGGATTGGGTAGGACTCATTAAAGACTTTATTTCCCTATTTTCTCCCTGAGTTATACATTTTCCTTATTTCCTTTTCCCTTGTAAATAAACCTTTTATGAACCTTTTGTGTGTGTCTGTAGTGGAGTATTCATAAGTCCCTTGTTAGCGCGCGGGTGAGGACCCACAGCCAGGAACCCGTTCAATATCGGGGCTGCTCTATAACAGTACCACCTAAGATGATTACCCATACTTACAAAGCACCTGCCTCTGTGTGGCTTGGTTTTATTGCCATCACTTCATCTTACAATCAGAACGATTCCCTTAAAATCGGTGTCCCTGCATTGTACATGTGGTTAAATTCTAAAGTTTGCAAGGTCATCGCAGCCACACAAGTCAAAAATATCCTTGAAAACCCTATTTCTCGTTATTTTTTTTTCTGTGCAGAATCAAACAAAATGGGAGTAGCTGGCTTGCCTGTAGCAGAGCCTTGCTATAACAACTCTGCTATCTGCTTTTGAAGTTGCAGATTCTTCCTCAGAAAGACAAAGGGCTCCCACTGTGAAAGCCTCCAGAGAACTGAGGGCATGCAGAAGTCTCACACCTTCCTGAAGAGCTTCAGGAAGGCAGGAAGAACCACCTGTGGACCTAGATGCCTCACGCAGTGCCTGAAGCTCAGGAAGAAACTCCATCATTGTTCACTGTCCTTCAACCAACACTTGGGCTGATTTCCAGTGGGCCTGGACTGACCGCCTCGGGTCATGATGCTTTCTGAGACTGTGCACAAATGAGTGTTTTTGCAGACTACCCCGAATCTCTGGGGTTCTTCTTTCCAAAAGGGTCAGATAGGTTTTTCAGGTGCCCACAGTAAGCCTCTGACACCTTGGGGTGGGAACTACAGGCCCAGAAGGCTCAGAGGTCTATCCCATAATGTAAAGAAAGCATTGTTTGGGGTGAGAACAGGGAGGGCCCTGAAGATTTAAGAGAAGTTTTTCTCCTTTTCTGAGTCCTTTGCCCTTTTCCTAATCTGTGAAGCCATTGCTGCCCCCCCCACCCCTTTATGACCTACAAGAATGTAGTTGGGGGGCGGTCTCATCCAGGTATGGGGTTATCAGGGAACATTTGCTCTGAGTATCTCATCTTTACTCTGAGGATGAGGTCACCTCCGTATTGTCTGTCAAATTGTAACAGGGTGGTCCCCAGGATAGGGGGAAGTTCCAGGTTCCCTGCCCCACCTAAGGGAGGGTGGAGCTGAGCAGGGAGAGAAGAAGCTGCAGAGGAGACTGAGGAAGGAAGCAGGATGGAGCCAGGAGACCTGGAGGAGGCACATGGAGCCTAGAGACACGTGAAGAAACTGCGTTTGTCTTTTGGTCGTGGACTGGGTGACACAGATGTGGGTGAGACCCGTGGGGAGGTGACAATGGCAGCTTTTATCTTGATGTTGATTTTGCTCTTTTCCTTCCGGGCTTGTCTGGTTGTTTCTGACTCTTTTCTGTGGGTCCCCACTGGAAGATGCTTTAGACTTGTGGCAGGCTTTGGGGCCTTGTTCTGGGCCGATCCCATATGGATGGACTTTTACCCACGAGGGGACGGGTCACTTTGGGTGCTTCACTTAGAAACTAGACTCTTTGCCTTTCCTGTATTGTTTCGTAATTGTATTAAAGTTCCTTCCCATTAAAGTCTCATATTTTGTGTTGATGCAGCGGATGGCAGAACCCTACATAGAATAGGCAGGTTTGCGGGTTTTGGGCTGCCCCTCTCCCTGTCCTATAACAAAATGAAGTGCTTCCCCCGCTCCCCGCCTCCTAGCCCCCCCCCCCCATGGCCCAGGACTAAACACTGCACAGACATCCTGGGTCTGCTCCACTACTCTTTAGAAGGTTCAACCACGCAAATTCTCCACACATGTTGTTGAATTGCTATTTCCCTGTCTAACCCATCCGATGCTCATTCAGTGACTTTGCCCAGCCTGAGAACCCAGAAGGGTGGGAGAAGACTTCCTTCGCATCCTGACAATTTCCAGCTTTGCCAAAGTATTAGCTGTGATGTGGTCCAGTGACTTAACCTCTCTGTGCCTCTGTTTCACCCTCTGCTAAATGAAGAAATGGGCAGCACCTCACTCATGGGGCAAACTTGGGGATCAAATCCATCGAGCTGGTCACTGATGGCTAAGTGTACACTCGTACCTGTGCATGGGGAAGACAAGTTAAATAAACACATAATGCAAGTGTGTTACATAACGTAAGTAACACCATGCAAAAATACAGTGTTAAATAAATACACGAGAAAGGATCCTGCCTGGGGGATGCATGGGAGGAGAAAATTCTGGCATAGCCCCCAAAGAGTCTTCTTAAACAGGCATTTGAGTCCCTCACCTGTTCACCTGCTGAGGCATCAGTGAAGGAGGGATGCCAGGAAGCCCTTAGGACATTACCACAGGCCCCTTCTCCTCTGCCATCAGCGGACTCAAGCACAGCACTTGGGGAAGAAAACTTTTGCTCCCCAGTCTCATAACTTCCTCACTGCCCATGGGGCATGACTGCTGGGTCCTTCCCAGAGTTGGGAGGGGGGGTTGGGGGGTAGATCAAATATGAGAATAAATTTCAAAGTGTCCCCCTTGGCCAACATGGTTGGTTTCCATTTTCTACAATCTCTAAGGAGAAGGAATCTTAATCCCAAGAATTTAAAATACATGGAATTTTTTTTGTTGCTGTTTAATGAGAAGTTTTGTGAGATGGGTGATGCTAAGTGGAACTCAACAAGTTCTAGAAGCTTAGACTTGAAAACCTTAGAGGAAACTAAAGCCAGAGCAATAAGGTGACAGGTGTGAGCTCACACACTTGATCCGTGGAACCTGGACCTTGAGGCTGGCTTCCTTCCTCCTTTGCTCTCTGCTTCTCACTGCCCTCCACTTGCCACCTATGAGTTGCTAGCTATTGACTTGATTTTCTGAGCCCTACTTTCCTCATCCAAGACAGGGGTGATCATACATCAAAGAAGGACTGAGGAGTTAACATGAGCCGATGCAGGTCTACCAGGTCTGGCAGGAACACAGTTGGTGAAAATCAGCATCTCACTCCTTTCTCTTTGATGAATTACACAACTGTTTGTGAATGTTTTTGCTGGTCAGAACTGTTTTCAGAGAGTTTGAGCCAGTCAGAAACCAGTTTTATCCAGTTGGAACCAGTTTCAGCCGGTCAGAACCAGTTTGAATTGGTTGGAGCTGATTTTAACTGGTTTGAGACCGTTGGAAGTAGTGTTAATTGGTTTCAGTTTACGTTGTTCTTAGTTACTGGTCTCCGTTTCAGTTGATGTGAACAAGTCAGTACCAGATTCAGCCATTTTCAGCCAGTCAGAGCCGGTTTTTGCCAGTTAGAACTAGTTTCAGTTGGTTAGAACCAGTCAGAACTGGGTTTGGCCAGTTGGAACTGGTTTGAACTGGATGCAACTGGTTTTAGCTGGTCAGAACTGATTTCAGCAAGTTTGAGCAGGTTGGAACCAGTGTTAGTTGGTTTCAATTTCAGTTGGTTTTAGTTATTTGAACCAGTCAGAACCACTTCAGCCATTTTGAACCAGTTGGAGGCAGTGTTGAAGTCAGTGTCAGTTAGTTTCAGTTACAGTGTTTTCAGTTGGTTTCAATGTCAGTTGGTGTGAACAAGTCAGACCCAGATTCAACCGTTTTCAGGTTTCAGCTGTTTTGAAGCAGTCAGAACTGGTTTTATTGCATCTTATCCACTGGAACCGGTTTTATACAGTCAGAACCAGTTTTATTCAGTCAGAACCAAACCACTGGAACCAGTTTTATCCAGTATGGTTTTATCCAGTCAGAACCAGTTTTATCCAGTCTTATCCAGTAAAACCCAGTCTTATCCAGTAAGAACTGGTTTTATCCAGCCAGAACCAGATAGAACCGGTTTTAACCAGTTTTATCTAGTCAGAATCAGTCTTAAGAACCAGTTTTACGCAGTCATATCCAGTCAGAACCAGTTTTCAGCTGCTGTTATCCAGTTAGACCATCTGAAACCAGTTCTGACGGGAAAAACCAATTTCAACTGGCTGAAAACGGTTGAAACTAGCTCTGACTTGTGTAAGCCAACTGAAAATGAAACCAACTGACGCTGGGTCCAAGAGGCTCAGACCAGCTAAAACCATTTTGGACTGATTTACACTGAAACCAGCTGAAAGTGAATGAAACTAGTTCTGACTGCTTCAGACAAGATGAAACTAGTTTCAGCCAGCTGAAACCGGTTCTGACCATGTCAAACTGGTTGAATATATTTTAAAAATAGCAGAAACTGGTTCCGACCAGTTCAAACCAGCTAAAAATGGTTCTGACCAATTCAAACCGGTTCAATCCAGCTGAAACTGGTTTCTGACCATCTCAAACTGTCTGAATAAACTGTCAGGCAAAAACCAGTTCCAAGTGGCTGAAAATGGCTGAAACAGGTTCTGAATTGTTCACATCAATTGAAAATGAAACCAACTGACACTGGCTCTGACTAATTCAAACCAGCTAATAGCAGTTTTGACTTATTCCAATCAGTTCAAACCAGCTGAAACTGGTTTCAATTGTTTCAAAGAGGTTCCAGCCAGCTGAAACTGATTGGTCCAAGCTGGTTGAGACTGGTTTTGACCAGTTCAAACTGACTGAAACTGGTTCTGACTGGCTCAAGGCAGTGGAGACAGGTCCAAGCCGGCAGAGACTGGTCCAAGCCAGTGGAAACTGGTTCAGGCCTGCTGAGACAGGTTCTGACTGGTTCAGAGCCAGCTGAGACCTGTTCTGACCGGTCCAAGCCAGTTGAAACCTGTTCTGACTGGTTCAAGTAGGCTGCAAACTGGGTCAAACCTGCCAAATCAGTCCAAACCTGCTGAAAACAGTTCCAACTATTGTAAACTGTCTGAATACAGTTCTGATGGGCAAAACCAGTTCAGACTGGCTGAAAATGGCTGAATCTGTCTGACTTTCACACCAACTGAAACTAGAAACCAAGTGAAAACACTGTAACTGAAACCAACTGACACTGGCTCTGATTTGCTCAAAATGGCTGAAAGATGTTTATTTTATCCAGTCATATCCAGTCAGAACCAGTCTTGGCTGGTTTCATCTGGTTGGAACCAGTTTGAACTGGTTTCAGCTTGTTGGAACTGGTCACATCTGGCTGGAACCAGTGTGTAGGGTAAGGAAAAATGTCAGGCTTTTCTGCCCTCCCGCCATTAGGATAGATGATGGATCCTTGCGGTCCTGAACGCATGCCTGATGGCGGGCACCTGGAGTAGGGTGTGGGCATAGGTAGATGGGATTCACCTGGGCTAAGACTGTGCTTTTAAGGGCGGTGTCACGGGGACGCCAGCAGAAGCCAAGAAGCCGAGAAAGAAGTAGCAGAAGCCGAGCGAGAAGCAAGAGAAGCAGAAGCCGAGAGAAGGCTGGAGAGCCCACAGAGTGAAGACCTGCTGGGGCAGGCCTCCCAGCCCCCAGCACTCCTGCCTGCCATATGCCTGGTGAACCCCAATAAAAAGACCTGCAAAAAGCCGCTAAGGATTCTGACTCCTTCTTTACCCGGTCTGCTGGATCAGGAAACCTGCACTGTGTCCATTCTTGCCCCTACACGGTGCCAGTTGGTTTTATAGAGTCAGAACTGGTCTCAGCTGGTGTTATCCAGTCAGAACCAGTTTTATCCAGTCAGAACTGGTTTTAGCCAATCAGAATCAGTCTGGTTGGAACAGGTTTCAGTTGGTTTGAACCGGTTTGAACTGGTATCAGCCAGTTGACTGGCTGAAATCGGCTGAATCTGGTTATGACTTGTTCACATTAACTGAAATGGAAACCAACTGACTGGCTTAAAATGGCTGAAACTGGCGGTAACCAGTTTCTGACTGGCTAAAATGGTTCCGACTGGCTCAAACTGGTTCCTACCTGCTCAAACTATCTGAAACCGGTTCTGACTACAAAAACCAGTTCTGGCTGTCTGAAATGGCTGAATCTGTTTCTAATTTGTTCACACCAACTGAAAATGAAACCAACAAAATACTGTTACTGAAACCAACTAACGCTGATTCTGACCGGCTCAGAATGGTTGAACCTGGTTTGGACCAGTTCAAACCAGCTGAAACCGGTTCAAACCACTCTCTGATTCTCCTGTCAGCACAGCTGCACTGAGGGCAGGCACACTGATGTACAGCTGATGTGGTGATGACATTCAGTAGAAATGCAGACCTACAGTTCCCAACCCTATCGATGCCGTCAGATGTGCCCCTGGTGGGAGTTCAGTGCTGGGATGGGAAGAAATGTAGCCTGAGCATGGCTCCCTGGAGGGGAATTTACAGGTGTCCTGTGGAATGAGTTTTCCTTACCAGGCACGGCGGGGCAGTGGGTGTCTGGCATGGTAGGGCCCGGCTGCTGGTCCTGCCAGCCGACCTTGTCAGACGGGGTGGGCATGTGGGCAGCAGGGGCTGAAGGAGCAGAGCTCATTTCCCACCACCAGGGTGGCACCGTTTCCTCTCCTGTACTGTGTCTAGCCTGGAAAAGGGAAGCCACCGCGTGGTACCCACCTCATCTCCCCTGAGTCCTGTCCCCAGGGCAAACTGCTGGTTCTTCTCAAGGAAGCGGATCTTCACGTTGTAGACTTTGTTCCCATAAAACACCACCAGAACGTAGGGCTCTGCTCTGGATTTGGTGGAACAATCTCGGACCAAGAAAGTGCCATCCTGAAGAAAGGGAAGAACAATGACCTTCCTGGCTTGCCTGTGGCCCCTCCTCTGCAGGGACTCCCGCCTGGGAGGTTCCCACACTGCAGAACAGCTTCCCGAGCAGTCAGAGGCCGTAGGCAATTGGCGTCAGTCTGCAGAAGGGTTCTCGTTATTTGCTGGGCAGTATGCAAGTCACCCCCAGTTGCAAATCTCCACCCCCCCCTGCTGTTCCCAGGGAGCTGCCTGCAACCTCAATGAAAGGTCTATGGTCACTGCTCAGCTGTCTGTGGTTTCACCTCCCACCCTCCCATCCTCTTCCCCTGGCTCCAGTCAAGCCAGCATCTCCCAAAGGCTTCTAGTCTCCCGGAGGAGGACCCCTTCCCCAGCAGGCAGCCATGTTTGCACGCTCCCTGTTCTGCCTGATGCGCAGGTCACTCCAGAGAGAGTGGGGGCCACAGCGCGCTGCCCGAGGAAGGGGAACTTAGCACAATAAGTGGGGGCTCTGTGTGGGCAGTGTCCATCCAGGGGGAGGATTTTATGCAATCAAGCTGTGAAGGTGAGTGGAGAGGCGGTAGGAGGGAGGGAGGGAGGAAGCAGCAGGAGGGTGGGGCCTGGGAGCATGGGGAGAAGCTGAGGAGCCTGGGCCGAGGTGCAGCAGGTGCAGGGTGAGGACAAGGAGGCGTGAAAGGTGCTTAGGAGGCTGTATGGAGGGACACAAGGAAACCCCAAAGCTTCAGAGTACAGGAGCCCAGCATGGCGAGGGAGCGTTCAGGTCAACATGTGCGGTGGCCGGAGGCTTGTCTGCTGTCCCCGCAGGAGAGCTGAGGATGCAAGGGGGCTGTAGAAGGCTAGGAAATGGTGCCAACCCCTGCACCTCACGCCTGCCGACTGAGTTCTGAGATGGCAGCACCTTCCTTATGTGGTGAAATACACTGAGCCAGCTGCCACTGCGCTTGTGCATTGCCAGATGATGGTAATGTGTGATGGGAAGGCTGGGGTGGGAGCTACAGACCCAGGTCCATGTGCTGTGCTGACATTTCCCCTTCACAGAGAGTCTAAATATCGGATAAACTAGATGGTCGCCTTATAGTCCTCTCTGTGGAGCACACTACTCTATGTAACCAGAGATGATTCCAGAACAGCGAGAAGGCTGGGGGGCTCACCTTGTTCTCCTTCATCAGCGCCTCTTCCACTGCCTGGCGGCTGTATTCTCCAATGTACCACTCGTTGTGGGGCTCATCCCACTGTCCAGGCTAAATGATGCATATTTTAGGGTGAAAGAGAAGTGTCATTAATTGGGTCATTAATTAAACTTTACTTTTGCCCCATCCATGTGAAATCGCAGTCTGACTTAGAGTGGAGCTGCTAATTCATCTAGAAAGATGCTGCCCAGAGGCTTCCTACCTTGTCCTCAGATCTTGCTGGGGAAGGTCTTCTCCAGCTTGTGTTTTTATAGCACAGCAAATTGTTGTGGTAGTCGTGGCTGGCTGGGGACGGACATCTCTGCGGAGAATGGAACCGCATGGTTTCTTGATGATCTGGGGAGAGTTCATTCAGGTCACATTTGAAGCTGCTTTGTTCCTGTCTCAGATTTCCTTCCTCCAACAGGAGCTGAGATCTGCCTCTCCTCCCCATGTCTGTGGCACCTTCTGGGGGTTCCCCCCACACCTTCCACTCACTCCAGGCCAGCACCCCCTCACCCTGCCCTGCCATTGTGTTCTTGCTCCAGCCTTTGCTCCTCTCCATTCTCTCCAGGGCATCTGGGTAAATTCTCCCACGGTTTCCCTGGGAACAAATCCTAACATTTTATTTCTGTCAATAAAGACCTAGATAATCTTTCTCTTCTTATTTCTCTACCCATCTCTCATCCCCCATTGCCCTGTTCTGGTCCTAACGAAAACAGTTCAGTTTCTTAAACAAGTCAGGCTCTTTCCCAACTCAGGAAACGCCATTTTTCTTAACTGGAAAGAACTTTCTGTTTTCATGAAATACCGTTTTTTTTTTGTTTTTTTTTTTTAACCTGGGAAAACAACTGGCAAACTGTGGTTACTCAGACTTGGACATTTGCTAGATGTTTTATTTAAAAAGAACAAAATCGAGTTTGTCACTTCGTGGAAAACAACTGGCAGTATTTGTTGCCAATTATAAAATGAGCTTTTTAAATGCAAATAGAAATTTGGAAAAAATTGTAGTTGCTGCTAGACCAAAATCCCAACGTTTGACTTTTTTACCGAGGTAGGTGGTCTTACTTGCAAATGAGATTTTTAAAATATTATATAACAAAGTCCATAAACACTGGCAAGTTCTGCTCAGGTCTGTGAATCATTATTTTCCAAGGCACCCAGGTAGGGTGCTATGGAATCTTACATGGGTAAGAGAGATTCTAAAGAGCAAAAAAAAAAAAAAAAAAGAAAAAAAACCTAACAGTAGAAACAGTATGATTTCACATGTCACCCAAGGTTTAAGATACTGTCCTGTGTGGAGTTTGATGTGGCATTTTCTCTGGACACTTCAATGAAAGTAACTCACTTCCACCACAAGCCATTCTAGAAAACACTAATAAGAGTTTCAGGAAATTAAGACCACAGGAATGAGGTCTTAGAAAGAATGCTAAAGAAAGAGACTTGTAATATGTTGGCAATTTTAAGCAAGGATTAATTACATAAAAAAATAACAGAGGCTTGAGGGCATCAAAACGATATGGACATAAGTTCTGGACAATACTACCATCTACAGTGGCCGGGGGTGTTAGTGTGAAGGCAGAATTCTAAGCCATCTCACCTTAATCCAGCCTAGAAACAGGCCAGAGTTATACTCCTGCCTGGTAACTTAACCAGAACTTTGAAAAAATGGGTGCTTTTGACACTGCATTATAAAAGGCTCACTACTAAATGAAACTTTAGGCAATGTTTACATGCTGGTTGCCATAACATTTAGGTTAGATGCATATTTGTCCAGCTACTGGTCTTCCAAAGCCAAGTTTCTCCTTAAGTTTACTGAAAAGAACAAAAATGGCTTCCCAAACATTGAAAGTTCTAGTTTAATGTTCTAGCTCTCACTCTTCATGCGGAAGCTGAGGGTGCTTGTTGGGGGAATTTCGTGATTCAAAACAGAAGTCGCCTGTTATCTGACAACTGCCCAATCGCTGAAATTTAAATACATTCGTCACAGCAAGCTGACTCCATCCACCAGTTTGTGACCTTGAAAACCGGAAGAATGTCAAAGACATCTCTCCTTTAAAATGTTATGTGGTAGGGTCTCCCTGGTGGCGCAGCGGTGGAGCGCCGCAGCCTCTGCCGGTTCGTTCCCTGGCCACCGGCGAGGGTCCCACCAAAAAAAAAAAAAATTAAAAATAAATAAATAAAATGTTATGTTGTAAGTTAAAGAGCTTAATTTTCCAACAGATTGCTGAGTCTATATGGTTAGAATAGAAGCCTCTAGTCTTTTCCATTGTTTGGGAAGAGGGTATGAAGCACATATTTTAAAAATTCAAGTATGTTTTTATTGAAAAAGTAGAGTAAATCATAATGAATACTAAAGTGTACACGTAGCATTTAAAACTCAGATGCAGATTCCAGTGTGAATGTTGCAGGCATGTGCTGGGTATAAAGACACCCACAAACCACGAGTGAGAGGGTGGGGACTGTACCAGGTGAATCCTGGCCAAAGGAAAGCTGAAAGAGTCATGGTAACTACAAAAAATGGTTTCAAAACTTTAAATTGTAGTGAGGCAACACAGAAACTGATCACTGAAATGGCCGCAACTACTCAAAGTGGATGGAAAGAGTAGACCATGCTTGGGAGGCGAAACTAACCTTTCTCAGCACTCCCTCTGACTTAGTTTGTACAGCACGAATAACCAGTGTTCAGCAATTATGAATTTTTCATGATATTGCAGCAATGGATTTATTATATTTCAACCCTTAGTGCCTTGCTTGAATATTAAAATAGTCCTACTTGAACAGAAGCATTTGGAAACAGCAATTTGCATATGTAAGTCTATTCAGAAAGTGACTTACATAAAACACAACAAAACCCCCAAATTTTCCCCTGAAGTTTTGGTGGGATCTTTGTTTAATGAATAAACGAGTAGATAATGAGCAGATAATGTGAGTCTCTAAAGCACTACAAGCAGTTAATTGATTTTGTTCTAAAATAACGGCAGCTAATGTTTGAGAAATTTTCAGGATGTGAAACATTGCACGTGGGCTTCAGGGGGTCTCCATGAAACTAAACTCTCCTACCTGGAGGTGGAGGAGCGAGCATGAAGAGATTGGCAGAACAGTGGAGGGCCATCTGGGAAGTGTCTGTGTAGTGCTAATAAAATTTGCCACAGGACTCCCTGGTGGCTCAAAGGGTTAAGACACAACCTATGAAGCTGTCCCCAGCCTCTGCAGCATGAGTTTGATCCCCGGCCAGCCAGGCAGCTACCCACATGGCAGACCTCTCCTGTCCCGCCAGCTGCTCCCCTCAGCAGTGTATTTCAGTGGATCTGCCTGTTCTGCTCCCCACTCTGTCTCTGGTGAATCCTCTCACCCCCCACACCTCTGGCCTGCACCCCAGCTCTTGTATGCATAAATAAATAAATCTTTAAAAAAATAAAATTTGCCACAGGGCAGTCTAATAACAAAGATATTGGCAGTGATATCACATGGATATCATCAATTACTAATATTTTATAATTCCTAAGTATGAAGAGGTCTTAGCACAATGCCTGATCCTTCCCAGTCGCCCAGTAAACGCTGCTGCTAAGGTGGTGGGAGAAACACAGCCCTCCACCTTTCCCCGGCTGCTCTAAGAGCAGTGCCTTTAAGCAGGTATCCATACACGTCCTTATGTAACTTACCAGGCAATTTTAATTTACTCTTACATACAATTTAAAAAATAATTTTACAGGAGTCATAGCTCTGAAGGTGTATTTACCAAACGCACACAGAAAAAGAAGATATTACTGAGCACTCAAAGCAAAAAGCAAAAAAGAAAGACACCAGCCACACTCACAAACTTAGAGAGCCGTGGGGGCGCTGCTTTCAAGCAGAACCAAGCCATTTAGGATCCTCTTCCCACAAAGCAAGCTATTTACTTTTGGTCCCAAAATCCATCCGCTTACACTGCTGAGGGCTTAGCTGCAATCGCTTAGCGCATCACTAGGCCAGGTCTGTTCATCAAGGGGTCAGTGCACTCTTGGGACGCACCAGGCCTCACCCAGACCCCCCCCCTCACTGGCAAGGGTGGTGATGGACGGAAGCAGCCCCATGGCCCTCCACGAGGGTCCCGCGTCCTCACTGGGGGCGCTTGAGTGAACACTTAGAAGCTCCGGGGCGACCCTGGCAGAAGAGCTCAGAGAGTCCTGGGGTTGTGGCTACTTTCTGTGGCGCGCACTGGTGATCCAGAGGAAGACTTTTACCCTAGCAAGGAA
Source organism: Talpa europaea (assembly GCF_964194135.1). Taxonomy (NCBI): domain Eukaryota; kingdom Metazoa; phylum Chordata; class Mammalia; order Eulipotyphla; family Talpidae; genus Talpa; species Talpa europaea. Next base: position 140,724,082 of record NC_140071.1, on the reverse strand, counting down.
CATCTTTTCAGTAAGTTGGAGGTGCCTCCCAGGTGCTTAAGCACAGGTGAGCAGAGGGCGGGGTGTCTCTCTTCTGTATTCTTACAGCCAAGCCGATTTTGGGTACAAACCGAGTGCTTGGTGGAGCATAGTTTTATTTATGTACGAACTGTCCTCGAAGTCCCTGGGGCCATGCTCTCCCCTGTCCATCCCCTCTCCTGCTCTCAGCATCCTGTTCCCGCCAGGGCTGGGGCTGCTACATTAACGTAACAACATGCTCTCAACTGATGAAAGTGGCCTGGTCACGTCTGGACATACCAGCTCAGCCACTCTGGGGGCCTTGAGAGCTGGATCACAGAGCAGGAACACGGTCACGGGGTGACTTACCTGTGTCATTGTGATGCTCACCTAAGGTTCTTTTACCCCACTTCTGGGCGCTGTCGTTGCTCGTCAGGAATGAAGAGCTACAGGAAATGTGGAATTGAAGGATGTTAGTGTTTCCCGTTCCAGGTAAAATGCCACCCAAAGGCAAGGCCCTGGTAATAGCTAAGGTCACACGTGCAAAGCATCTAAGATTTTAGTGGGTGCACTAGAGGAATCGTGTGAAGTGTCAGGAGGGAGAGGTTTGTTCTTTCTCCTTGTTCTCAAGGTGGACAAACCTGGCCCCTAGACTTCCTTCCCTGAGAAGACATCCTGATTCTTCACCCATGGAAGCCACCAGCTTAGACTTGCCTGGTGACCACTGTCACTGTAGAGACTGGTGGGTGGCCGGTCAGGGCTCACGGTCCGCAGAGACTGTCCCCCATGGGAGGAGAGTCAGCAAGGAAGGGAGGGGGGAGAGAAGTCATTTTATTCCTTCCTGAAGCGTGAGCTTGGTGAGAAAACTCTGTGGTTGATTATAAGTAAATCCATCATGAAAAGAGATTTTCATAAATATAATCAAAGCCAGCCAGAAAAGCACCTGCCTTTCTGGCCGCCATGATAATGTCACCAGCTGTTCATGACTGGCTTGCTTACATGTCACTTAATGCTGAGCTTTACTTAACACTTGGCTCTAATTTTCTGGTTCATTCGGTGGTGTGGTCGGCCCTGTCATTATAGGCTTTAGGTGCTACTGCAGTTTAAACCTAATTACACAGAACCAGCTCTGCCAGGGACAACGCTATTCACTACAACCTCTGGGTCCACTTCTAGCACTGATGGAATCAGCTAGTATTGTCATCTCCATGGAAACCTGGGGTCTTAAGGCTTGCTGTGTAGTTTAGTATCTGTGCCGCCACAGCGAGTACTTGCTTTGTAGTGTGAGATGCTGGGGATCATTTAACCACCACGTGTGCTATCACCCGCTCCTGGTGACACCAGAGACACTGGCTGTTAGAACCAGTCTCCTTAACTTGGAGCTGGGGTGCGATTTTATTGCATGTCTGGGAAAACCATCAATAGCAAAATTTTTCTGCTTTAATTTTTCAGGATTTTTAGAAAATATTGAAAGAATGTGGGTATTCTCAAGTACAGAGTTTATAAAAATAGAAACCTCCACCAAAAAACTAACTACGATAGTCAGGTAGTTCTTACATTTTACAACATGTTGTGTGTGTAGCAGGAGGGGCAGATTTGGGGAATAGCAAATGAATAAGGCACGCCCGTGCCCTATAGCAGCCGAATTTAGGGAGGAAAGAGAATTGGACCACAGTCCCAATTTGGGGTAAATGCCTTGCAGACGGGCTGCAGCAGGCCCTGTGCTGGCAGAAGGTCACTTGCCCACATACCGTTGCTCTGGATCTCAGGAAAGACCTCCTGGGAGACATGGTAACTGGTCCGACACTGACAGATGAACAGGGGGTGGGGAAGGCGTGAGGGTGTGTTCCAGCGGAGGGAACAGCATGTGCAAAGGCTCAGAGGCAAGAAAGCATGACTTATTCGCCAAGAGAGCAGAACTTAGATCCTTCTGACTGGAAAGGAGGGCATGGAGGTGAAAAGCAGATGGAGATGAAAGTCAATGGCTATTGGAACAGCCCAGGCAAGAGCTGGTGGTGTCTGGTTTATGTGAGCTCGGAAAATATGGAGCAATGAATGGATTCGAGATGTGTGTTGGAGGTAGAGTTTTGGGAGTTGGGAATGGATGGGACAGGAACAGTGGAGGGGGGAGGGCTTATTTGTTAGGACAGTGAGAACGTCTGTAGGAGGGTAGTGTTGGTTTGGGGGTGAAAGTAGAAACCAGGAGTTCAGTTTCTGACATCATGAGCTCAAGATGCCTGTCAGCTCCCCAAGACGAGCTGCCGTGGGTTGTGGAGCTAAGCAGGGTAGTGGGTCAAAAGAGGTTTAGGGACGCCCCACAGATGTGCAAAGGTCCTAGATGATCCGCTGAGAGGGTGCGGGGGGGCGAGGGAGCGAGGGGCATGGACTGAGCCTGGAGCCATGGCCAGGTGGGGCTGCCCAGCACTTGGTGGAGGCTCCAGATTTTGTTTCAAGGAAGCCACCCCCAAGCTACCAACCCCCAGCAATGTGTCACGGACCTGAGCCTGAGCTTCCCAGATGATTCAGTTGGGATGCAGACATCACAGTGACCTGATCAGGCAGCAATTTAACCAGAGCCTGCATTTTCCGCGCCAGCCACCTAGACAGAACCACTCCAGAGTAGCTGGGTTTCCATGTGGTCATCAGCTGAGAGGTGGTAGAGAGGGACAACTTCCAAGACTGACCAGCAGTCATTCCAATGAATCCTGTCTGGTTTATATTCAAGTCTGCACATCCCCCAAGCTTCCCTGATGGCCAATCACCATGTGCAGGGAGGCCTATGTGCTAGCCGCAGCCCCAGCTGAGAAGCTCGGGCCTCACCATTGAGCTTCATGCACAAAGGTCAAAGATTTTTGGTTTCCCAGGGACCCTTGGCACATTATCTAGACAACATGTGGCCTGCTCCCCAGTGGGGCCCCTACAAGGGGCTCCTGGCTTCTTACCTGGCTCCTTACCTGGTAATTGCAACAGGCACCGCTTGAGTATTTTGGTTCTGCGACAGGCAAGACGACTCAGGTTTCCCCTGGCGAGGAGGAACTGCACAAAGGAGACACATTATTTGATCAGGTTGCAAAAGAAAAATGAGTAAGGCCATTAGAAACTGCTGGGACTCTAGAATTCCACCCAAGCAATCCCTGATTATTGGAAGTGGGTTGTCGGTGCTCCGTGGAAGCGGTTACTCCCCTGGGTCCTGGAGAGCACCCTCTCCAGGGCTGTAAGATTTGCTAAGAGGCTTTTAGCTTCATGCATCAGTCATGCAATTTCACCAGTGTTTATCACACACCTCTGTGGGACAGGTGTTCCGCTAGAATCTGGAGATATGATGGAAAACAAGATAGAGATGGTCCTTGCATTCTAGCAGAAGAAAGAGGAAATAAGCAGACAGGCAGACCAGTGAGAAAACTTCAGACAGTGTAGGCAAGGCGAGGAAAATAAAGTGCTGCTTTGGGGCAGGAAGTGACCACGAGACCTGCATGACCACTGAGGCCATTTGTGACAGGACAGCTGAACTGAGAGCTCATGAGAGGGGGAGTCAGTGTGCAAGACGTGAGGAGGGGTGTCTGAGCTTGAGACCAAGACCCTCTCCCTGAAGAACCAGAAGTGGAGGCAGATGAGTTGTGCATTTCTGAAAACTTACAAGAAACAAGAAAGTTGAAACTAAATGCTGTGCTGGGTGATCTGGGGCATGGGGTGCTTAGTGCAGGCTTATGCACCCAGATTTTCACACCCCTCCTGTCATCAGGCCGAAGAGAGCCTCTGGGTCCTGAGGTCGACCAGCAGTTCCTACCAGGCATGCATTTTCTCAGTTTTTCCCTTTGATGTTCGGGTTTTGAGAAGTCCTGCCAACCACACGAGCTGGACCATGTGGTCATTACACATGCCACTGGGGTCACCGCCTTTTATTTCCTCTTCATCACGGAGCCCCTTTAACCAGCTGCCCAAAATCACCAAGGGTAGGTAATAACTCCGGGATATGAAATCCCATAAAACACTCTCCAGTTGTGAGTCTAAGTGATAAAATTAAGGAAGCATATCGACAGCGACGTATCTTCATTCTGGCCGCTGCTCTGTGCTCTGTCCAAGGTTGCCCGCAGAGTGGACACCTCTGATGGCAGGATGGTAATTACTGGAAATGTGATAGGAGGCGGTGACGGGCCCACTAATCCCATGGCCGTAAAGTCACTTCATGCCTCCCACAGCCGCCCGGAGCACCTGGCCCTCATGCACTGCCAAGGTCAGTCGCTGTCAACACCCTGAGGCCAGTGCGGCAACACCTGAGCCTTCTGGTTGAACTCTAACGTGCAGAAGGACACTCTGCGTTAGGCTTTAAAATGATTTAAATTGCTCTGCTCCTCCATCTGGGGCTCTTGGGAATCCATCAGCTTGGGCAGGCCTGCTCGGCAGTGTCCTCACTCTGAAGACCAGCTGGCCTGAGACTCAGAGAAAATGCAACCTGGTCAAGGTCACACCGTGAGTGGTGTTGGGGCCTCCAGAGCTCTGACAAAGGGCCCTTGTAAATGTGCCTTGGCTGCGGATGGTGTTCATCTTCCTAAGTGCAAGGTGACCCTTTCTGTAGGGTTATCCTGGCTGCAAAGGTGGGCATGTTACGGGCTGGTGCATAGTTACAAGCTTCCACAGTGACCCCCAGCCGTGTGCTCGTCTCTGAGCGCAGCGGGTGAGGCCTCGCGTGTATGAGGGTGACATCGCAGCTGGGGAGACCAGGCCATGTCTGTACCACCCGGCCAGCTACATCCTCCCGAGGGGGCCGGGTGACAGCGTGCTGCCTCGTCAGCCTGTGGCTGCAGGGGACTCTTGCCCACCCCCAGCTTAATTCCCCCCACTTAGAGGACCCTGAATCAACTATGAGGTCCTGGGTCCACCTGGGTCACAGCATCAAGCACACACACTCTTGTCCTTACAGCCCAGGCTCTGACTCAGTCAGTTAAGAAAAAAATGACTATCACTAATGAAAATGGAATTTAATGGTGTTAGGGTAAGAAAACAAATATAAAGAGTTTACCTTTCTCTGCTCCAAGGACCTGCACGGAATAAAAAATATAGATGTACATATATTGTTGAATGACTTGGCGATTGAGAATTTTACCTTATATGTGTGTTTTGGGAGTAACTGGTTAGTGGAGTTTGGGCAACATTTTGTTAGGATAGATTTTTTTAAAGCATCTACAAATCATTTTCCAAAAGACTGAAACTCCCCCATTTTATGTTTTTGTGTGTGATGTATCCGGCAAGTACAAGCCTGCTGATGTGATTGTGAATTGCTTTGACTCTTGGAAAGCAGTTTAACCACAGCCACGAAGGGACTTAGAAGTCCTCATCCCCAACCCAATAATCCGAAACTCTGCAACGTGGATGAAGTGCTTGTGCGAAGGTGTCAAGTACATCATGACTTCCCCTGTTGGAACACTGGCAGCATCTCCGTGCAAACCAGAAACTAGTTCTGGTGCTGGACTCACTCACTGGGAATATTAAGACGACTTTATAAGTTCTCATGTGGAGTATGGGACAGGATTGCAAACACGCGTGTAGGTGTTGTTACACAGAAAGTTCACACTAATAGTCAGGCTCATGACCTTTTGCACGCAGGTACGTGTGTTGATGTGTGTGTAGAAAGAAGGATTGGAAGAGATGCCATAAAATATTCCCAGAGCTTTGTTTAGGTCTAAGGATTAATTTCCTTTCTTTATAGATGTTCTGAAACTTATTTTAAAGAATGGACAGGAAAAATATTCACATGATTCTGATCAGATGCAGCCATTTATTTATCTTCCCAAAGATTGCCCTTCTCTTTCTTTAGTGGTTGGATTCCTGAACATCCTTCATTATGAGACTCTAACTACTCACTGGACTTGCATCCCTGCGCCCCAGCTCTGCTCTTGAAGAACTGACAGAGCTGCAGAGTTTCCTAGAGGGTTAGCCTGGCTGCAAAGACCTTTCTGCAGCCTGCTTTACTGTCGTGTCAGTGGGGAGGGCCTCGAGATCACCACGCCAGAGCTTCTTAGCCTGGAGAACAGAAGCACTCTCTGGAGGGCTTTGTGGGGTCCACCAACTTTCTGAGATTAAAACCTAGATGTTTTCCCTACGGATATTTGGGTGCCGCTGCTGGAGACCCCTCTCCCGGCAGAGGTGGGCAGGCACCTATGCTAGCAGTGAATGCTGAGCCTGGTGGCAAAGGAGGATCTTGGTTCAGAACCTGGATCTAGCTTTGCTCTCATTTCCTCATCCTTAAAATAAGAATCATCACACGCTGGGAGCATGGCCATGGTGGTGACTAAGTGAGATAAAGGCTTTGAAGCAAACAGTATCTTCCCACCAGCGACACTCACACACAAAAATCCCCTCCTTTGTTTCCAAGGACGAAATTGCTACTTACCTCACTTAAGTTCTTTAGGTTTATCTGTCTGCAAGGCAAAGAAATACAGCGTTACATAAAATATAGTTCATAATTATGGAGATAAAATCATCCTGAGCTCTTAAAAACCTTTGGCTACGTTTTCATGGCCAAATTAATAGTCTGTGGTCCACTGTGGCGTTTATCACTGTCCTATAAAACAAAGGCAGGTTATTTTCTCATAATTTTATAAGCAAAAGAGGTTACGAGCCAATATAAAAGGCGGTGGCAGGAAGGCATGAATAAACTGGCTTCTCATTTTAGGAGGGTTTGAATAACGTCACCGCCCTGGACCTTTGCTCTGTGCTCAGTTTCATGGGCTCCGCCACACCTGCTGCTGCTGCCTTGACGTGTGAGCGCCCAGCGCTGTGCGTGGAGGGAGTGTGAAGGGTGTTCACATGAAGAGTCAGGGCTGGTGGGGTCCCAGAAGGCATGTGTGAGAGAAAGGATGCTGATAACAAAAGGGGACGGCAAAAAGGCCCCAACGCTGAACCAACAGGCAATAATTGAGCGTGGAATCTGATAGCGCTGGGACTCTTGGATAAAACTGGACGGTCTCGCAAGTACCCCCACGCCTGCTTCTGCGGACAAGCCCGTTACCCTGCTAAGTCTCACGTGCACACCTGCAGGGTGCCCACCCGGGCTTCCTCCAGATGGCGGCTGCGGGAGCTAGAGGGAAAAATGGCAATGCTGGTGTTGGGTGGGCGCTGTGCGGGCAATATGGGAGAAGACCGGCAGGTGTGGGGGGCAGCGGGGGTGACATGCACATCTGTCTGGTGGTGAAAAGGCAGGGACGAAGAAATGTCAAGAGATTCGTTAAGGCCGAGGCCCCAGTCTCAGTGGGAGGCTGTTGGTGTCGCTATAAAGCTCCATCTGCTCCCAGAAAGGTGGTTCCCGGTCAGAGGCTCCATCCTGGTCTGGGTCTTCAGGGAGGAGGCAGCTGAGGTCCCGCCTATGTTGTCCATCTGAGATAAGATATCTGCTCCCTGCCTAGCCCTTTTAGTGGGGCCAGGAAGAAGATAAGGAACAAATACCCTTGGTGTGAGTTACCTGGGGGCAAATGGAGGCTGATCTCAGTGTTCTGAATGTTTTAAAAAGAAAAAGAGCTGAGAAAAACATGTCAACAGTGGGCTCTGTAACAGTGGCACATACAGGGCTGAGAATTCCCGCCCACCTTCCCCAAACAGCCAGTTCCCTTCTAGTTCTGAGTGTCAATGAATCATCCAAATGGCATTTCTCTAGACTGCAGAGCTTCCATCCAGCGATTGTTTTGTGAGGCCAAGACTTAGCTCAACACAGAGAAAGCAGGGCTGGCGGAGACCTGACCTGCAGGGCCGCAGCACCACAGCAGAGGCCTTGCTGTCCAGGGTGACACCCCCCCGACCCCCGCGGTCAGGCTGCTGGCCCCTTGCCCTGCGGTGACCGCAGGCAGGAACCACAGCGCCTGTCCAGAGCCAGATCCACTCCCAGAGCCCGGCGCTGGCCTGGCGAGGGAGAGGCCAGGGCGCCGATCGCCAAGAGAATGTGACCGGTCCTCGGTCATGGCCCTCTGACCGCCTGCAGGGCCCCAGCTGGGAGCCAAGCCCCTGCTTATTCAGGGACCCCCTTTTGGTTTTTACATAGTGTCCCCGCTACAGTCTGAATTCACATTTTCTTTACTGACAATGGCCTCCAGCGAGCCACTGTCCCGCTCTCGCTCTCGCTTTATGTCAGAACAGCCGTGGTCCCTAGGAAAGAGAAGCCGCCCTGCAGGTTTCTGAGACTGTCTCCAGCCCCATCACTGGCTCCTCCACTGCTGCCTGTCCTTGCCTGCGCCCCAGGCCGCGCCCCCCATGCAGGAGACCCGCTCTCACCTGGCCCTCCCCTGGGCTTCCGGGAAGGTGTGTCTCAGAGGACAGGAGGGCCTGCAGCTCTCCGGCTCGGGGGGCAGGGGCTGGTACTTCTTTGGAAGGGTGACGGGCGGCCTGCGGAGAGTCAGAGGCTGGTCACAGGGGGCCCCCCAGCTTCGGGTCGGAGGTGCCAGCTTGGGCGGCTCCCTGCCCACCAGGCGGGGAGTGGCCGTAAAGTCACACTTGTGCTTAATTGAGGTGACACCACATGGTAACGTTACAGAAGCCTCAGCGTGCACCCCGAGACCCCACTCACATCTCCATGACACTAAGGTCACCCAGGGGTCCATTCCGTCCTTCCCTATAGCGTCGCCTTCCCCCATCGCCCCTGCCCCTTCCTCTGGGAGCTACTGCTTCATCTGAGAGTCCAAAGGTTCGTCCGTCTCATCCAGCTGGTCTCCTGTTTGCTCTGTGTCCCGTACTGGGTGGGCCGCGCCGCCGGCGGCCTCCAGCCCGCGCTTCCCACAGGGCCACGTGAAGGGTCACTCCACAGGAGCCTCGGGCGCCTCACCTGCGTGCGTTTGGGGCGGGTCCGCGGCCTTTCATTTTGCTACCAAGTTTTCCTGATTGACCATTGACCCCCGTTTTTTGTTAAACCATAACTGGGGGAGCAGGCTGCTTACCCCCTTGGGCCTGTGCTCCCCACACCCGCCCCAGGTCGGCCTGCACCTCTCCCGCTGACCCCAACCACACTGTTTCAGGGCCAGAGTCACTGTCCAGTTCCGCCCGCGCTGTCCCGCGCAGCCTCTCACCGGGGAGGGGGTAAAGGCGTCTGCAAGGTGGAGAGAGTCAGGAGTTAGAGGTTCTGTTCCGCGCCACCGTTTTTGATTTACAACTAAAAACTACAGATCCGACCCAGCCTCCAGCCCCTGCGCTTCCTCAGCTGCTCGCAGCGCGGTTCCGGCCTCTTACCTTGCTTCCCTTTGCGGGTGCATCCCCTGAAACAGAAGAGGGAGCCCAGGTAAGTTATGGGGAGCTGGCCAGCTTCTGCGCCACAGGCCCAGAGGGAAACTGTTGGAATATCCCCTGATGATGGCCACGAGCAGCTGTGGAGAGCGCAGGCCCCACCCTGCTGACTCTCCAGCGATGGCATCTCACTGGCCCCACCTTGTGCCTCCCCCACCCTCACATAAATGGAGACAGGAGACAGGAGACAGGAGACAGCAAGCGGCAGACAGGGCTGTGCCCCAGGCCCTCTCCTCCAGGCAGTTCCCCCTGCTCTTTACCCGCATGTCCCCAGGGAAGCAGCAGCACAGGGGTTTCTGGATGTTAGGGTGCTGAAGACCCAGATGCAAGCGCTGTGTTTTAGGGACGACAGAACTGAGGACGAACAGGAAGGGCAGTGGCTCGAGATCACCAGCCCTGGGAGAGCCCGAAAGAGGCCTGGAAAGGACTTTGCTGACGCGGAGGCGGGTTTCATCTCCACAGTTCAACCCGACAATCCTGGGCTGCTACTGGAGCTCAGCAGGGGGCAGCAGGCACTGGGGGTCAGAGGGCACCAGAGGGCAGGTGGCACTGGGGACCAGGGGGATCAGCGGGCACTGGAGGTCAGTGGGCACTGGGGGCAGCAGGCACCAGGGGGCAGCAGCCGTGGGGTTGGCCCCTCCAGGGCCTTGTGCTTCTGTTTTGAGTTTTGATAAGAACTTGGCCTCACCCTGGTGCATCTTACTGGTCTTTTCCTACTGGTTGCTTCGCTATGGGGGACGTGAGAGGCAGGGATCTCCCCATGAGAGAGAAAACAACCTGACTTGTCATATCATGCAGCTTTGATCAGAATTCAGATAAAATTCAACTAGTGTTTTGTTTTTAAGGGTGGAGGGAGCCAGGTTTAATAAAGTAAGACAACCCAGGTGTCTGGAATAATGGAAGAAGATAAGATTTGAAGCTGAGTTTCTTGAGTTTGAATCCTGGCACCGCTGTTTCCTACTGGGGGAGACTAGCAGGTGCCTATTAAATATTTATGATAGAAATAAAATGAAGGGGTGACTTTTCTCAACTGGCAAAATAATTAAGGGTTGCTCATACTGTTAGGGGGAAAAGGCTGTCCCAAAGCTAATTCCATACAGGCTTTGTGGACTCCACCCCCACCCCAGGCCAAAGCCAAAGACACTGGGAACTCCACATCCCATCCCCACCCAAGGGAAGGTGGCTGGGACCTGAGGGTGGAGTTAAGCAGCCAGGCTGGTATAAAGCCAGACACGTGGGCTTTGGAGGGGTCCCCCATTTTGGCTCCCCGCCAGCTTGCAGCGTCCGGCCAGCTCTGAGAGTGCCTTTGGGTTTCCAGGTCGGCGGATCGGGTAGGACGCATTAAAGACTTTATTTCCCTATTTTCTCCCTGAGTTGTCCATTTTCCTTATTTCCTTTTCTCTTGTGAATAAACCTTTTACTAACCTTTTGTGTGTGTCTGTAGTAGAGTATTCATAAGTCCCTTTAAAGCGCGCGGGTGAGGACCCACAGCCAGGAACCCGTTCAATATCGGGGTTGCTCTATAACAATACTCTGCGTGAGATCCCGTGTGGAATACTTGAGCTGGCTCTGGTCCTGCTCGTGGCTTTTTATGGTTACTGCTTTTTTTTTTTTTTAAAGATTTATTTATTTATGCACACAAGAGCTGGGGCACCGGCCAGAGATGTGGAGGGTGAGAGGATTCACCAGAGACAGAGTGGGGAACAGAACATGCAGACGGACTGAAACACATTGCTGAGGGGAGCAGTGGACGAGACAGGAGAGGTCTGCTGTGCCCTGAGGGTATCTCCCTGGCCAACCGGGAATCGAACCCGTGGTGCAGAGGCTGCGGACAGCTTCACAGTGCTGCGCTCAACTGCCTGCGCCATCAGGGCCCTACGATTATTGCTTTACTGTGGAACGAAACCCAGGGGGAAAACCGCAGTTCGCCTTCCTGACCAAGGGCGCACACATTCCCAAATGCCTGGAGGGTTCCCCACCCGCCCCTCAGGGGACCAGGCCTGGCTCCATCCTGAAATCCAACTAGGCTTTTCCCCCGCGAGGGCGCGCTCGCCACCTGGCGGCCGCAGGTGTGACCAGCGCCTCCCCTGCTTGTCCTTACTGGCTCATCCAACTATGACTTCAGTGGCAACATCTATTGCTTCTTGGGAGGCAGAGCAGTGAAAAGGCTCAGGGTGGCAGAGGGACCTGATGGGGTGTGGCGCCACTGCTGCGGCTGCTAGCCTGAGGCACGAAGGGGCTGTCATTTCACAAGCAGAAAGGGTCTCCAGACCTGTCGCCTTGTGCAGGTGAGCGGTGTACTGAGCTGCTTTCCAAGAGCCGGTGCTTACATTTCCAGAAACTCACTAGTGCAGTTCAACACAGCCATTAAAAAAAAAGACATAAACGTGCACTTATGTCAAAAAAGAAGGTCTCGGTTGCTCCAACACATGACTCCTAATTATCCCACCGCGTGTTATCTGTGCTCTTGAAGTTCTTTACTCCTGTCGTATCTCTGGTGGAAATATTATGAGATGGTGTCTCTTTCCAAGTGCATGTTGAACGATCAAGTTGGCAGCTTGAAATCTGGAGTATTTATACCAAGGAAACCGGCTGAGCTACCAGTGGTTTTGATTGACTCTTCTGCTGCTTGTGTGAACTTAAAGTTAAAAAGACGATGTTAATAAAGCACATTAAGTAAAAGCATTCTGTGTAAGCTTGTGAAAGAGGATAATGTAGGAAACACTCCAGTATTTGGAAACTACTATCTGTCTCAGCTCAGAGGCTGTTCCTGTCATTTAATCTTAACTGGCTACGGAGATAAGAGTTTAGCAAAAATCAACATAAACATTGTGTGAAAATCAACTGGCTCTGGGAATCATTTATAAAGAACACTGACTATGGTTTGAAAGTTGTGTGCTACCCATCTGTTTATCAGTAAGTTTATAATAACCTTATATAAATGCACATTCAGACTTTTTTTTTTTGCGGTGAAACATGAACATAATTTGTAAAAATAAAAAAAAAATTTTTAAAGACACCAGCAATGAATGAGAGTTCCTGTTGCTTCACATCTTTGCCAGCATTTGGTGTTGTCAGTGCCCTGGATTTAATTTTGATAGGTATGTGGTGGTCTCTCATTGTGGTTTTAATTTGCATTTTTAGGTTTATCACAGCATTGAGGGGAAGGTGCAGACAGTTTGGTTAATTTCCTGCAACCACACCTGCATCGTAGCCCCATGATCAACATCACTCTCCAGAGTAATAAACCAAAAGATGAACCTACATTTCACATCATAATCACCCAAAGTGTACAGTTTGCTTTAGGGTTCACTCTTGGTGCTGTACAGCCTATGGATCTGGACAAATGTATAATGACATTTATCCATCACTCTAATCTCATACAGAATCTTTTTCCTGCTCTGCCTGTTCATCTCTCCCCCAGCCCATAATCTTGACAACCACTGACATTTTTATTTTTATTGGCAACCACTGGGCTTCCGTTTCCATGGTGTGAAATGCCCACAACGAGATGCAGCTCCTTGGACAGTTAGGATTGAGTCAAGTAATACTTGTTTTTCTTTTTGTTGAAATCATAAAGTATGAAGTCTTTTCAGAGTGACTGGTTCCATAGACCTTGAAGATTCCTCCATCTCTTCTCATGACTTGATGTTACATCTCTTTTTAGTGCTGAATAATATTCCATTGCCTGGATGTACCACAGTCTGTTTATCCATCCATTCACCTACTGAATGGCATCTTCCAAGTTTTGGCACATCAGCGCACAACTTCCTTTTTGGGATAGATATAAGTTTCCAATCCTCTCGGTAAACACCAAGGAGTGAGCACAGCTGCTGGATCAGAGGGGAAGAGCATGTTTGGTTTATAAGAAATTGTCAAACTGTCTTTCTAAGTGGCTGTGCCATTCTGGATCCCTCCCACAATAAGCAGAGGTGCTGTTCTTCATCGGCATCTGGTGTTGCCAGTGTTTTGCATTTTGGTTGTTCTAACAGGTGTGTGGGGGTAGCTCATTGTGCTTTTAATTAGCGTTTCCCTGATGATGCAGGATGCAGAGCATTTAATGCTCTAATGAGCTGAGTGACTTAGCACACACTTTGGCCTCTTTAGCTTTGGTACGTTCATCTGTGACTTAGAAGGCTAGAAGAAGACATGTAGGATCCAAGAATCTGTTTCTTGACAGAAGGGACAATGACAGTAGGAAAAATCCCACCCTGGGCCTTTTGAAATCATTCAAGTTGGGTTCTAGTCCCACCCCCATCACCAGCTGACACCTTGGAATGCCCTGGGCTTCCGTTTCTTAGGTTGAAATGCCCACAATGAGCTGCAGCTCCTGGATGGTTAGGATTGAGTCAAGTAATACTTGTTTTTCTGCCAACCACCATTCAATTTGTGCTAAATGTATATAATGGCCTTTATCTATAAAGTCTGATTATAAAAAATCAACAGTGTCAGGGAGAGAACATCAGTCTAATGCTCTATAATTAGGGAAATGGATTCTGGACTGACTGGGTAAAATTTGGCCTCAATTACGTATTTATTATGTGTGAGAGTTTTATAGGAGATGAAAGTGAACCATTAGGCTCCCCAGTCCTGATGGTTAATTATAGAGAAGCCCAAAGAAGCAGCTTAGGATCGAAGAGGCTGATGCATATTTGACAAGGACTGTTTGAGAAATCTGCCCAAGTTTGTGGAAACCTTCAGAAATTAATTCCAGCGATAAATTGCCGAAACCATTCTTGGGAGTGGGAGTGGATTAAGTCCAGCCAAGCCAAGATGATGGCAGGGATTGTCTGCTTTAAGAGCTTCTCAAATGAGGTCAGAAAGTGTGATTTTCTAGCACTGGCATTTGAGCGTTGGGTTCAGTAGCTGTGTGCCTGGGGTCGTGAGGGATGAGGGAGGCGAAGAGGAGGCATCTTTCCCAGGCAAGCCTGGGGGATGGCTTTCCTGTGGCCCAGCTGTCTCTGGCAGTGGAGGGAGGGTGGACAAGCAGGTAGGTCCAAGCAAAGAAGAGGCCACGAGGGGTGCTGGGCTGGGAGTGACTGGATTTGTATGCAGGAAGCCTGTCCACAGACTCACAAAATGCTGGGGACATCCCAAGAAAAGAGAATCACGCACAGGTCCCTGAGCGCCAGAAGCCAGAAGCACGAGCTTGGTTGAGAGAAGCAAAGCGGAATTCTACGGGATGCCCTCAGAAGACTTTCCTGCTAGCTTGCTCTTAGACAAATTTAGATGCTAAAGCAATTCTACAGATGGGATCTGAAAGCCGGGGTAGGGAATAGAATTTGCCTAAGTTTAGGAACAGAGACAGCCACGAGGCCAGAAGCAGCCCAGGCTTCTGACTTGGGCCTCCATAGACCCTCCTCCTCGGGAGTGCAGAGGCCCAGCCTGCCCCTAGGTGGCCCAGCCTGGCGGTGCTGATCTAATGTGCCATGAGGATGGGTTACAGCGTAGAGTGCATTTAGCAGACACCTACTAGATGCCCGCCATGGGGCTGGGAGTTTGCTGCAGGGAAGACCATGTTGAATAAGCTGTGGTCTCCGTGATGGAGGAGTCCATCTACAAGAGCTGTTTGGTAGGTGAAGCACCAAACTGTAGAGCGCATGAGGGAGTTTCACCCAGAGAGAGAGAGCTGAGGGACAGAAGGACGGGGGTGGTGAAGGGAGGACAGAGTCCAGAGTGTCCCCACGTGCCAGGCGCCCGGCTCTGGGGGCCAGCCCCTCAGGGGCCACTCCCTTCTCTCCATCTTCTAGATTGGAAGGTTGCTTAGAACTTACAGGACCCATGGGGCCCTCAGGGCTGAAGTCTGCTGGGTGGGACCCCACTTCTCGACCCCTCAGGCACCAGAATCTCAACCGAGCTCACTGTGGTCGGGCGGGATCCAAGCAGCGGAACTTCCTGTGGCTCCTTTTTCTATCTGTGGCTCCTTTATACTCGTCTGTGGACAGAGTCTGCTGCACCAGCAGTTACAAGGCCCTTCCTTTACCCCGGGTCTTCGTCTTTCCCAGTGTGGGGGTGCCAGACAACAAATTTGTGGTCCCACCGGTGAGGGACGGAAGGGAAGGTTGCAGCCTGACCTATGACCTGAACATTGGGTCAATGTCTCTTTCTTTGGGGTGACGCAGTGCCAGCAGGCACAGGGCGGGGCCACTATCCACTCAGGCAGATGGATAAGGAGCGCCCGGAGACCTTGGTTGATTTTTCAGGCTTTGATGCTCTCAGGACCCAGGTGCCCAGGTAGCCAGGCAGGGAGGCTGGCATATGGGGAGGGCAAAGGTGGGCTGGGAAGCAGGCAGGCAACTGGGCCTCCCAGCCCTCCACAAATCTCTGTGCCGTCTCTGGGGTTCTCTCGCTAGTGTTGAAGGGTGGTCGCCTCTGTCATCACCTGGCTGGTCCTCACGTAGCCCTCGTCTGTCTCTGAGTGATGCCGCCCTTATGGTCCTGCCGCTAGGCCCGGGTGTGCCCACTCATGGGCGCCCACACCCACAAGCAGGTATCCAGCATCGCCCTCCCGTATTAATACTATTGAGGCCGCAGGTGATAGCCTCAGAGGCTAGTGGGAAGCCCGATTAAGTCATTTACGCCCCAGATGGGTTGTGGCTGAAATAAATTTAAACCTAACACGGCAGGAGAATAACCTGGGGTGCTGGGCGAGAAGATGCTGATGACCCCATTTTTGCGTTGCCGTGTCAGGCAGCCAGGGGGCAGTGTTGGCCACCGTTTCACTCCTAAACACTAAAGCTCGCAGTTGGGATGAGCGGCTTAGGGATTTAGGAACAGGAAGGGAAGCTGGTGGAATGGTTTAGACAGAAGCAAATACAGTAAAGCCCAGAAAAGTGCCAGAGCGGGCGAAACACTGAGCTCCGAGTTTGGCTCTGATTACCAGCTGGATGGCCCCAGCAAGCCATGCCTCTTGCTTGGCTTCCTGGCATAAAAGAGGTCAACCAGATTAGCTCTAATCTCAGCTCTGACTCTAATTTCTTTGGCATCTAAATTCACATAAAAGCAAACCAGCAGAAAGGTCTTTTGGAAAGAAAGACGAAAAGGAATTCCACTTTGCCTCTTTCAAGGAAGCTCGAAGCTCCTGTTTCTGGTTAGACCTGCTCGGCCTCCCGTGCATAATTCTCTTTCTTTTCCTGGATGGCTTATTGTATTTCTTTATAAGTTCATCCTAGAATATGGCATGCCTGTCACCTCAAAGGAAACTGGCTTAGAGTCTGTGCTTGGTTCACATCTAAGGTAGAAGGAAAATCATCTTAGCTTCTTTTATTCTTGACACTAAAAAGCTAAGCACACTATATTTGAACGTTCCGTCTATCCTCATCTAAAAAGAAGCCAGTTTCTTCCAGATCTGTGGTTAATGCTGACGCTCAGGTCAAGCAGCTTAAGCGATCTAACTTCTTCCCTCCAAACTTTTACTCATTTTTTAGGAATGAAAAGAAGTGAAACTTTGTGGGAGAAAAGTTTTTGAAATCTGATGTTTTCCAGATAATGTCAGAATATTATTGCAAGAAAAATGACAGGAAATATACATTAACATAAATCTATAACTGCTCAACTTGATGAAAAATATCACCATAAAATTCTGCCATTACTGAATCACCCGATATGTTTTTCTATGACATTTTGTGAGAATGAATAAATTATCTGAGAATGTTTGCATCAAAAGTACAGAATTTTATAATAAACACATAAATCATTCAAGCATTTTCCAGAAAGATGCCTGATCCTAAAAATGGGGGCATTCATATTAATCTCCCCCTTGCAGCTTTCTTCTCTGTAGAGCACCTTAGAGCTCTGAGTGGTAAGGGAGAACCATCAATTAAGGGAGAAAAGGACTCTTATTGAAGGAGATTCTCACACCACCTCACCCCATTCACTACAAGCATCCACAGCTGTGAGATTTGCTTTCACTGAGGACCTCACTATAGTTATGAGCTTATTTTAAAAAAAGCTCTTTTTTTGTACCCCAAATCAGCCAATAGCCCCATTAAAATCGACAGCACCAACTCAACTCTGATATCTATGTCCTTTGTTGCTTTCTCTGTGAAACTGGCTTGCTTTTTGTTATAGACAATTAATATCACATAAAGAAGCGTGAGCCCCTTTTTGCTTAGACTACCAGGAAGCTCAGAGAGAACAGTTAAATTGTAATAGAATGTGGTGTCACATGCAGAGGACCTGAATTTTACCTCTTAGTCACATAGTCTGTAGAGATCTTTCCCTATGATTTCTTTTCCTTCTGTTATGATGGGACTTTTTTTTTGTTAATTACGCCAATATCTTTGTGAGCTGAGGCAAAATGTAGATGACTCTAGGATGGATAATTATGATATTGTGATTTATAATATCATATTTCATCTTTGCCCCTGTTCCTGGCACAGAGCTCCTACCCTGGGGATCTCCTAAGCAGTGACAGCTGTAAAGGTATGTTGTTATGATCATGGGGCACCTGTGGCCACGCCTAAGCCTGGGGGCTGGGTGCCAGTGGAGACACCCAGGTGGTGTGAGGTTAGAACTCTAAGTCCTGCCCCCCGACCACAGAAGAGGGACTTGAGAATAAGTCCCCACACTGAGGGCCAATACAATTAACCAAGCCTATGTATTGAAGCCCCTGTGACCCCCCAAAATGGGTCAGAGGGTTTCTGGTTGATGAACAGGGGGCGATTCGGGGAGAGGGGTGCATCTGGACAGCGCAGGGGGGCTCCCACCTTCCCCCCCACCACCTTGCTTCTGGCTGCTCCTGAGCTCTGTCCCTTTCTAATAAGGCGGCGTCACTAGTGTGAAGAGCTTCTCTGTGGGTCGTTCTAGCAAATGGATCAAACTAAGGACCTGGAGCCTCCAGCCCCCTTTGCTTTGGGTCTAGGGCGGTGGCGTGCCACCCATGTACCCCTCTCCCCATGCCATCCCCTGTTCCTTCCCAGCACACACACCCCTAAGTGAATTGCTCACTTGTAAATAACCTTCCTTAAACGATCCCGATGTGGGCGTCCTAGCTGTGCCCGGCAGGACCCTAACTGCGACGCTTTCCCATCGAATGACAATTAGTACTAGACCTCAGACCACAGCCCCAGACACGCAACGCTGCCCCGTCAGGCTGACAGGCCTCAGTTAATGGGAAACATAAATCGAGGATTGTCCTTTCTTCCGAAGGGACGTTGGAAGAAAGAAAAGAGGCCGCGGTGGATGCGGCCCAATTAAATTTCTTGGGCTGTCCTCAATTTGTGCTCCCAGCTCTTCTGAAATTGATTATTTCCTCTCAGCCTCCTCCCTGTATCTTCAACTCAAATTGAGTTGCTTTGCCTAAAGCTTTAAAATCTGTTTTTATATTAATTAATCAACATTTTTAAATTGGATTTCTACCTTATTGTGATTTTACTAGGGTACACTTCGAGAAACAAAACAGCCATATATTTTATGCAATCCATACGTTTTGAAACAATTCCTTTCTGAAACGGCCCAACACCCAATATGAGTTTTCACGATCAATGTCTTCATCAATAAGGTAAGGTGATTAAAAAGGCATAAGATGTGTGAGCTGCTTTCTAAAATTATTTCATAAAGGATAATTCAATAGGCCACCTTGTTTAAGAAAATCCATGACCGCATAGAAGCACGTGAGCATCCAGGTAGCAGAGGAATAAACTGATATTTCAAATGTTGTGAGTAGGCTTTACCTTTGACGTGGTGGCTCCTGAGGTCCTGAGAATTGGGCTTGTCCACCTGCAGGAGACAGCACATGGTGTTAGCTCCTGGCCGTGACCGTGGCCCCTAGACGCCTCGCCACGCTGGGAGGCTGGGTTCCGAGGGAGAGTGTGATGGAGCTACAGAGATCATGGGACACTAACGTGTGAAGAAAGGAGAGGCAGGCGTGAACGAGGCTGGGGGCCCCTTGCTGAGCAAATACCAACAGGATATGCGCCAGCATGTTGGGGCTGCTCATCCTGTAGCCCTGGGGCGGCTCATGTGTATCTCATGCATTTCTGCATTGAGAAAATGGAACATTAGCACAATTTTCTTTGAACTAAAATTCTATAATGTGTTTGGAGCCTTTGCATTTAGAAAACATTTTCATCAGGTGAACTTTGCGATCTCCAAGCAGCCCTTTTGAGTGGGTGTGGTGGGGATTTTTGCTTTTGTTTTGTAACTGAGTCTCCAAAGAGGCTCAGGGAGGTTGCTCAGTCTCCTTAGCACCCCCCAGCCAGCGGGTGGCCACGTCCAGCTCAGAATTTAGAGTTTAGGCCAGGCTATAGTATCAAAGGTTTGCATTTGAGTCTGCTCCAAAGGTGGACCAAGGTAGGGGACTTGGGTAGAGGATGAGAAGCCTCTGCCTGGCATTGGGCTCCCAGCAAGTCCCCAAAGCATTCATTCTCTCTTCTGGGTGCTTATTCCATTGACCGAGACCCCGCCAGCCATGGAGTCCACCCCCACTTCACTGGACTTGACCTGCTCATGACCGAGGACACGTGGCCAGCGGAGATGGGAGGCTGCTGGGGGCCGGCAGGGGCCTCGTGCGTTTGGTTCACACAGTCAAGTGTTTACTCACATCTTCCAGCCTCATCTGACTGATCCAGGCCTGTCTCTCCATGGGGATAGAGGTCGTGCCGTCACGGGGAAGGGACCTGTCCGTCACCCCCCTGAAACAGCGAGTATCTGTGAAAGAGAGATGTTTAAAGGCACCCCCGAGGCAGACTCATCACGTCACAATTGATAAAATATTTGTGTGTCCACAGACTCGTTGCATCGTCGCAACGGTGCTGAGGCAGCGCTTCTCCTGCTCACAGGCGAGCCTGGAGGACAGGAGTCACCCCTTGGTCCACACACGCCTCGCTGCCAGAGTCTGGACTTGAACATCCTTCGTCGGCTCAGCCACCTCACCCCGTGCTCGGCTGTGTCCGCCCTTGGAAAGCTTCGGAGACCCCTCCCGGCTTGTGGGGTCAGCTGCAAGAGGAATCACCGAGCTGCCGGCTCCCCTGTCTTTCCCGGCTCCCCCGTCACTCTGCTCCTCTCTGTGCCCGCTGTCTTCAACTGTCCTTGCAGCCCACCCCTGCCTGTCCTTGCTCTGCCAGGCTCACTGGCGGGTCCCAAGGCTCCAGAAGAGCAGGTGCTGCAATAGCCCAGGGCCCCAGAGCCGACTGCAGGCCCCCAGGCGCGTGTCTCTCTTCACAGGGTGAGAAAACCAGGATTGCCCCAGTCACACCAGCAGAAAGCCAGGAGATGGGATTTTAACCTGGTTGAGTCCAGAACCCTCGCACTTTGATGACCAGGAGTGTGGCCGCGTGGACGGCATTCTGGATTCCAGGTGACCCCAGCCGTACCTGCGTATTCCGGTTCCTTGGCGGGCCTGGCAGGGAAGAGCCTCACGGCTCGCCACCTCTCTGCTCTGAGGAGTTTGGGGTCCTCGTAGTCGTCATCACTGTAGCTTTTTGCTCCATCTGGGGCAGCAGCAAAGTTCCTGTCCTAACAGGAGGGAAGCGCAGTGAGTCCCGGGCCGGTGAAGCAGACAGAGGCCCCGCAGGGCAGGGGAGGTGCGACGCGGACTCCCGCTGCCGGGTTAACCATTGAAGAGCTCGGCGGCTGGGGCAGGTCCATCCACGTGGCAGGCAGGATTCTAAAGAAGCCCCCACTATCCTCATCCCAGCCTGGTCAATCAAAGGATGATTTGGGCACCGCCGTGAGGGGAGATGGAGGATGCAGTGACAAATGCTACTCGGCTGTCGTGAAGACAGGGAGGTTGTCCTGGATGGCCAGGCCCGGCCCAGGGTCATTGCACGAGCTCTACAAAATCGGTTAGAGTGACTCTGGCGGCCTGACATGTCTTAAACACCATTTACATTCTGTCCTGGCAGCCGCCAGACCCCCTCAGCCTCGTTGGGAGAGTCTCAGACCCGCTGGAAGGACTGGGGTTGGGGCCAGAGCCCACGGCTCTCCGTCGCTGTGATAGCACACGCGGGGCAGGGAAACAGGGGTGCTGGGAGAACTGGCCTCCCCCCGGGCCCGAGAGAACCTGGACCAGCCCCCGCAGATTGAACAGACCAGCCCCAGCACCTAATAGAAATGTCTTGGTTTATTAGTTTCCAGAAAGAGACGGTGTTAAGTATAATGACTTAGGCCTGTTGATCTGTGAACTGATCTATTATCTCTATGCTGTCAGTCTCCGGGGTTCTTAACTAAAACCCAGTATTCTCTGCCAAAAAGCTCAACATTAAGAGAAGATGGTGTGATTGATTGACTGACTGACTGATCGATTGATTGCGTGTCCTGCCGGGAGCACACAGAGCTTGCTTAGATTCCTCCCCCTGTTCTGTGGAGAAATCACCAACATGCTCCGGAGTCCCAGGAGCACAGCACCGCGCTTCAGCACTGTGTTGTGAGATGATGCCGGCAATAGGTCCAGCCAACACCCTTCACCTCATCAGATACCACAAAGAGAAAAGGGAAAAGACAGATCGTGTCCCCTTGTTATGAGAACCCCCTGCATCCACCCTCGGCCACCCCCAGCTCATCACGCAGCAGCGCCAACGAGTCTCATGGGCGCTCCACACCGATGGTGGCTTGTCTTTACCACGGCGAGCTCATGCCTGTCTGCCTTCCTGCAGCTCCCTCTCTCAGCACCCACCTCTGCCAGCCACGCATGTTAACCACACATCTGAGCTCTTCTACGAGGTTTTGTATTTTTCAGATCCAACCTATTAGTGAGAATTAGTGTTTGTCTTTATTTGCCTGAATTATTTACCTAGTATACTGCCTTTGAGATATATCCATGGAGTGCAAAATAATTAGACTCTTAAGTCTTTCAAACAGTGAGGAACCAATGATAGATTCTATTTGTCTATCTGTCCATCCACCCATCCATCCATCCACCCACCTATTTATCTATCATCCATCCATCCCCCATGTCTATCCAGCTATCCACCCATCATCTACAGATATGTTAGTTAAAACTATTTAGATTATATATACATTTAACAGTAAAATTATTTATCATATTAGATACTTGAGTTCATGTTATACATTTTAATCATCAAAAGTTTTGGTAAATATTACTAATGACTTCATAATAGGATTATATCATAATATGTTCAACTATTTTTCTGCTATTGAATATTTAGCATGATTCCAGTGTGTTGCCATTTAAAATATAATGTTATAAAATATAAATGAGTGTGTTTAAATATTAATCCAAATTTTAGGTTAGCTTCTTAAGTTCCCAACCATAGAATTATTGGGTCACGGAAAATGGACATTTTTCTAGTTAATGTTAATATAGTTAGTTAATATCATGAAATTGCTTTTCAGAAAGTTTGTATCAATTAACATTTCACCATGAGTGTTAGGAGGTGTTTTTCTTGTCACACGCTTGCCAGCACCATGCACTGATATTTTCACCTTATTCAGTCTTCACAGGGCCTGGGAAAATTAATTTTTGTCTCCATTTTACAGCTGAAGAATTGGAATACAGTTTTATAACCAAGAAATGCAGTTTCCTTCCAGGAAATTGTGTCATCTGAAAGTTTGTTTTCCTTTAATTCAACAGGTCCTTGAAAAAAAACCACTTACTTTGTTAAAATCAAAGACCAAAAAATAAGTAAAGGGGGTGACTGACTTACGCAATCCAGAAGAGGCTCCTTAATAGCCTGGTACTGACCTGCAACAAAAACAGGCCAAACGTTATTGCAAAATGCCGAGAAGACTGGGCCCTTGTTTCTCTCTACAAACCTGGTGCTCCTTGCGACTAATTTGTCTTGACTGCAGTTGCTCAAAGCCAAGTGTCTATTTCCAGTTCCTCCTTCTAGCGACGGCTCTTGCAAAACGGGGCCATTGGAACAGAAGGGGAGGCAGTGGGATCCGCGCTGAGCAGCTTTGCTCTCTCTCTGGCAGGTTAACGTGCTCCCCCCAAGAGCAGCCAGCGTAGAACACCTCCAACATCAGCATCACCCGAAGTTGGAACTCACATCGCAGCCGGCGGGGAGGGCGGTCTTCCTGGTTCTCCTCCCCACGACACACATCTCCATCCGCAATGACCTGTCCACTCATCTGTCTCCTTAAAAGACTAAGTGTTTTCAGGCAGGGTCAGCCACATACACTCAACTCGCCCCAGCCAGTCAACTACCCACGTCCAGGGGCTCGCACCGGCCACATACCTTCCGGTAGGTATGTGGTGAGTGAATATTGTCCACTTGAGGTTTCTCAGCACTCAGCATCCTCACCAGGACTGTGTCTTAAAATTGTCTGACAGTCACCAGGTACATTCTGAATCTACATTTTAAATTTACCTTCTGTTATGCAAAACCACGAAAGGGCCGCTCAGAGGACCTGCAGGTGTATTGCTTCTTCGTGGCTTTAATTTTCCTAAATTATGTCAGTGGCATTCTCAGTCTACATGGAAGAACATCACAGGCAAAATTTTTTCTTATCATTATCTCTTTATTAGCACACATGAGAACTTTCTAGCAGATTTCAGGACCAGAGCTGTGTGCTTCTTAACAATCTGATTTACTAGAAAACACCAGTCCCCTACGACATCATCTTTCCCTCCTTTGGCGGCTGGAGATCTCCGGGCAGATTTCTGACTGTGCGCAGTTAGCGTGAGCGCCCCCGCGGGCCGGGCTTTTCTCGGTCGGCTCTGGCTTTGTTATTTTCTTAAACTTTCATCCTTTTACCCTGAATTCTCTTGCCATACCAAAACATGAAATGAATCACCGCAAGCATGTGTTAGCATGCCCAAGTCCTTTGCAGGGTGATATGCAAATGGGTGGGAGTTTGGCTCAGTGGAGACCACTCTCTGGAATTTGCTAGCACCAGTGCACAGCAAGTGCTCACCAGCCAAAGCCACCTCTTTGAGATAATGAGCTCGGGGCCGCAGCAGCCTATCCGCACCTGCTGCCAGTGCCAGCCCGCCCTGGGCACCAGCGGCACCTTCCTGATCCTGCCCCACCTCACCCCTACTGAGATCTCTGGCTAGAAACCCCCAGGCTTTCCAGGGTAGCAAGTTGTACCCTCCTGTGAGTTGAGTCAAATGAATAAGGTCACCCCTTAAAGACCAGCTGGCTTGGAGGGGACAAATGAGCATTTTTGGGGATCCATTATGATCTTCATGATCTAGCAAAGCAGCTAATTCACGGTCGGATTCAGGGTTTAACATAATTCCATTTGGGGACAGTGCCCCTGTGAATACGACCTTCCACCCACCCCATGGTCTCTTCCTCCGCCAGAGGTCAGCGCGGCAGCCGGAGACGCCAGCTTCCCAATATGCTTTCTGCCACCCCTGGGTCCTCGAGAGCGTTGAGTCCACCTGGAGCTTCCGCTCCCTCCCCCAGTTTCTTTTCCTAATGCTCAGGGGATCCTTCAGATGCTCCGGGGTGCCGGGACCTCACTGGCGGCGGGAGGCTCAGTCCTCACACTCAAGGGCACGTGCATAAAGCAGCGGCAGCGGCTGCCGGCTGGGCCCGGGCGCGGCTCCTCTTTAGGGACAGAACAGTGTTCTGTCTCCGTCTCCCACAATGCCTGTGTGTGCTGTTAACACACGCAGAACTTGGGCAATGTCAGAAGGATAGTGTAAAACTGTAAGTCAAACCGGCGCGAACACCAAAAAACAAAGCAACACATAAAAAACTGTAAATCGGGTCATGCCACACACGTGGCCGAAGTCACGCAGTGTAGCTTCCCGGCTTGGCCTCAGCCCCGCGCCTGCTCTCCTCTCTCCCCAATGTCCCCCTCACCTCTGTGCTCCGGCCACCCCAACCTCCTGCTACCCCAGCAATGTTGTCCTCAGCCCGGAACCTTCTGCCCAAGTTCTGTCCACGCCGGGTCCTTTCATCCACCAGATGGTCACTTCCCTGGGGCACTGCCCTGACCCCCAGCTCAGCTGAAAAGCAAAGAGCCCTCTCCTGCCCTGGCCCTGTGCCCATCAAGTGCCCGGCGTGCCCGGCATGGCAGGGAGAATGCTGAGTGCTTGCTGCCACCCCTCATCCTGGGGGCGCCCAGCTGGAGAGCAGCTCCCGGCGCTCACACTGGCGCCCTTGGCCTCTAGGCTTTGTGGCTGCTGGACCAGGCGGGCTTTCCAGACCCTCAGTGCTCTCCCTCTTGTCTCAGTGGTTGGCCAGAGACAGGACCCCCCAAAGCCACCAGAGAAGATGGAAACCACTGGGTCAAAGGGTGAATCTGAATGTCTAGTGAAAGACCTTCAACCTGCAGGATTGTGACGTGAACAAGGGCTCAGCCGTCGCCTTGCCACGCCCCTCCCCCGTGTATCCATGGCAGATATTGGCCCTCCCTGGACAGCAGGCCCTGTTTGGGTTCTCAGTAGCAGGTGGGCGCAAAGCCAGCTGATAAACAGGGCCCTGGTTGTGGACTGCGGTGCCGTCCGTCGAGGGCTCGGGCGCCCTGGGGAACTGGCGCGGGGTCAGCCTGCACAGGCGCTGGCCACAGTGTGGGCACCAGGACAAGCGCCCAGAGCGGGGCCAGCGCCAGCCCGTGCAGGGGGCATGGTCTCCCTCGGCGACTGACCCCGTTTTCACGTGGCCCCCCCGGGAGTGGCTGGCGCTGCATCTGCAGAGGGCCGTCCGGCCGCTGGAGTCAGCGCCCTGGCGGGGGACCCGTCTGCGTGCCCCTCGAGCAAACATCTTTTTACAGAAACCAACATTCCCACAAAAGTTGCTTTTGAGGTCACTTTGAGGCTCTCCATTACGCAGCGGAACCTCTGATCAGGGACAAGAATGGAACAAACAGGCCCGAAATGGATGCCTTTGGGCTGACCCCCTCCAGACGTCATACCTATCACGGTGTCAACCTGTCCCCCAAAGTCATCCCAAGCCAGTCACGGGATTCATCCAGGCTGCTGCTAAATCACCAGGCTGCGCGATTCCTGCAATGGTCAGTGGGGGGCACTGCCTGCTCACACATGCTATACCTGCCTTTCCTCTTTCAAGTCCTAAAGTCCTTATTAATTTTTCTTTTTAAGTGGGCGAAAAATCAACCTTCAAGAACAGAACCTTAGAAAACTGAAAAACAAAACAAAACAAGTGTTTCTGGACAAAATGAACTTTCCTGTCTGTTTAATTGAAACAGACACTATGTATCTTTATCAGGATTTTCATTGTGCTCAGTGATTTCAGCCAGAAGGAGCCACATTCTAAGTAGGATCGTCTCCAGTTTAGTTCTCCGTTGAGTGGAAGGAGGAGCACCCTGAGTTAGTTTATGGGAACGCGTGTCACCGACCTCTGGATGTCACCCTCCCAGGAGGCGCTGGTGCCGGCAGTCTCCAAGTCTGAGTATGTGTCTGTCTTTTTCAGGCTGGAGTATTTTTTTTAATAGGTTGTTTTTTGCATACAAAAATGCATGTATTACAGAAAAAATATATGATACAAAGAAGAGATAAAAATCATCCCAATGTTCCTGTGCTAAGACACTCACTATAAAAAACTGATTATAACTAAGTCACACATGATAGGGTGTATATATGGGATCA
This sequence comes from Talpa europaea, assembly GCF_964194135.1. Taxonomy (NCBI): domain Eukaryota; kingdom Metazoa; phylum Chordata; class Mammalia; order Eulipotyphla; family Talpidae; genus Talpa; species Talpa europaea. Next base: position 140,697,354 of record NC_140071.1, on the reverse strand, counting down.
CACTGTATGCCCACTGTTTTATTTTCATATATATATATTTAACTTCTATTTATTTTGTGTAGAAGAAGAACTGGGGTGCAGGCCATAAGTGTAGGGAGTGAGAGGACTCACCAGAGACAGAGCGGGGAGCAGCACAGGCAGATCTACTGAAATCCACTGCTGAGGGGAGCAGCAGGTGAGACAGGAGGGGTCTGCTGCGCCATGTGGGTCAGCTCCCTGGCCAAGGATAGTGACAGCGGAAATGCTGAGACTTAACCCCTAGGGCCCTGCCTGCTATTTTCTTGCCTGCTTTTTCACATAATAGCATGATATAACCTACACATATAACATCATCGTTTTTGCTGGCTGCATGGAATTCCCTCTCACAGCTGCCCCATCATATTTTCAACTAGTCCTGTGTTAGAAAATCGCCCACGCCTTAGACGTGTCGAGGAACAGCATGAACAGCGCTGCGATGGGTGGTCTCTTAGGTAAAGCATCAGCGCGTCCTCAGCTGCATCCACTCTGTTCCATTCGAGTAGACACAGCAGAGGCTCTGAAGCAGGGCTTAGGTGGGTGCTGTGCTGCCCGCTATCTTTGGCAGGGTGTAGATTCCAGGGACGGGCAGGTCTGGGCAGTTTTATCTCAATCGATGTTTTTGGAATTCTGATGTGATCTCTTTTCCCTGCTTGTGTGTCGAGACACACATGGAACACCCCCAGATCAGCTTCTCTCTTCCCGAGGACGGTGAAGGGCAAGGTGGGAGGCGAGGGCTGCAGGAGCGTGACCAACGGTTCCCAGCACATTGGTTTTCAGGCCCCCATCCCCATGGAATCCTCTGAGGCCCCCCAGCTCTCTAAGCAGATTGTGGGAAGGGGTGACGCTGGTGGACAGGCTGAGGAGGGTTTAATTGAGACCAAAGTTTCCAGAGCAATTTGGAGGCATCTACCTTGAGATAGTGCAGCCTTTGCCAGGACCTGGGGGGAAGCTTAATAAAAGCATCCTCTGCAGGAGGATTGGAGCTGGTGCTCGCCGCTGACTGAGGTGCGCTCTTGGACTTTATTTGGCTTTTCCCTCTTTCCCTCACGGCTCTGGCGGCTGCCGAGCGCTGGCTCTAGGCTGCAGGGGCGCTGGGATGACCTTTGGCATCCGTTTGCTGATGACACCCCGCCTGTGATTTTTATCACGTCTTGCATCTTCCTCTTATCTCTGCTCTGTTTTTCCTGTCTCACTCCCGTCATCGTTCTTAGCCACCAGCTTTCTGAGGACTTTCCGAAAGAACATTGTTGCAGGATGAACCGCACACGCTTCCGTGGCCTCCTCACGAGTGTCCAGCACCAGGAGCCGGGCTCTGAATGGATGCCAGGGCACCGTGAAGTGTGGCTTCTGGCGCGTTTACCCGCGCAGACACTCACGGGACCCCAATACCACCCAGCCGGCCAGCATTCGCCGCCACTGGCAGACCCACGCCCGTTTCACAGAAGCAGGGGTGCCCCCGAGGGAGCTGCACCATATCCCAGACGTGGCGAATAAAGGGTGAGCCAGGGTTCCCCTCTGCCTGCCAGAGGGACCCCCAAGCTCGTGGGAATCACAGACCAGGCTGCAGCTGGGAGCAGCGGGAGGACAAGACCCTGCTACTCTGCAGAACAGGCTGAAGGCCCTACCGGAGGGGAAGGTACAGGGATGGAGAGAAAATCGAACAGACACGCTGACGTTCCCGCGCACGGGGGCCCGACCCCGACTCACCTGCGGGACTGCTGATGTGAGGCCACGACCTAGGGAGCAGAGACAAGGGGTGAGTGTCAGCGGCCCGCAGCCCCGGCCCCGCAGTGTGAGGTGGCCATGGGCTGTTCGGGGTCAACCCACTGAATGATTTTTTCCTTTTTTTGTTAGGTGACACCCATGCTGACATCCAGCAAGCCTCAGGCGTGCCTGTTGTCAGTCACCTCCTGTACCCACCCCTTGAGAGGGGCGGTTTCTTTATGTTCATGTTGTTTTGACCTGAAATGGCACATCATTTCGGGGAACATGGAAAACAGGAGAATGCAGGTGGAGGGAGACAGCCGTCACCCCCACAGCGAGTATTTTGGAGACCTGCCTGTGCATCTACACAGAGTGTATGCGGTCGTTGGCCGGATTTAAATGCACAGAAATATCACAGCAGCAGCGGAGGATGCACAGGCGCTTGGTGTCACATATATGTTGTACTTTTTTTATTTTTGTTTTTTTAAGATTTATTTATGCATGCAAGAACTGGGGTACAGGCCAGAGGTGTGGGGGTGAGAGGATCCACCAGAGACAGAGTGGGGAGCAGAGCAGGCAGAGCTACCGAAATACACTGCTGAGGGGAGCAGCGGGGAGACAGGAGAGGTCTGCTGTGCCATGTGGGTAGCTCCCTGGCCGGGGATCGAACTAGTGCTGCAGAGGCTGCTGACAGCTTCGCAGTGCTGTGCTTACCCCCTTGCACCACCAGGGAGGCCCACACACATTGTACTTCAACTATCACCCCCCAACATGGTGCTTAGCAGCTCCGGGGGTTTGGGAGAGGCACTTGGGTCCAGGCTAGTTTTCCCTGTGCTGAGTAATGTCGAGATGCACGTGGTGTTTTCAGTCTAATCACTGAATATTTCCATGGAGAGACTCCATCGAGTTCCATGAAGGGGGCAAGTCATGTGCAGGTCCCCATCGTTGGGGTCTGCAGAGCTGTCATGTCTTGCCACAGAAGGGCCACGCCTGTGCCTCCCAGTGTGAAACCCACACTTCCAAACCTTTGTCTGCTGCCTCATGCTGTCTGTTTGTGTCGGACTAGACTGAATTGCTGACCTCCTTTCAAGTGGCCCTGGGCCACTTGCATTTCCTCCCAGCTAAGTCTCCTGTCTACATCCATGTCCACGCTCCCCCAGGCACGGCACAGCCCTGCCGCTCGCTCTTGGATTGTGTGTCTTGGGAACAGCTTTTCCCTAAGTTTTGGGCCGTGATCTGCAAAGCCCTGGGGCCATGGAAGCGCCAAGGCCGCTGCTGTGACAGCCGGCTTGTTTGTGCCTCCCGCGCGCGGGTGCTGGCATCACGCCTCCCCTCCGAGGCCTCCACCTGCGTCACAGGTGCAATTACTGAGCATCGCAACACACGCCGGGTGTAAATATTTATGAGGCCTGCCTGGTGGCTGGGATACTGGGCACAGAAGAGTTAAGCCATGAGCTACTAGTAACCAGGAGACACAGCCCACGAGTCCAGCTTCCAGCTCACCCCGTGGTCCTCTGCTTCTCCATTTTAATCCTCATAATGACCCTCTGGGGGAGCTATTCTTGTTCCAAATTATAGATCAGAACGTGGGGGCTTCAGAGGGGCCCACAACTCACCCACGCACACGGTGAGGGGAGACTCTGATACCAGCCTATCTGAACCCGTTCTTGGCCGCCTCCCTGGCCTTCCCCTAGAGGCAGGGGTGAGTCACCCCTGGAGGCGGTGCAGCTGGGGCTGGGAACCCTTGTGGATAGTCCTGGCAGCCGTTCAAGCCGCCCGAGATTCTGCAGAAGTCGACGGAGAATCAGCCGGTCAGCAGACGGTTTATCGGGGCCTCGAGACTCTCCTGCCTCTGCTCAGACATCTTGGTTCTTTGATGATGACCTCACGGGCCTCCCCAGACTCTTACTCCTGAGGTTTGCGCTGGAAGGACAGCTCTCCTGACGGTGGGCAGTGGACTCCATGTCCTGTGGTCATCCTGCCCTCTATGGAGGCAGCCCCGGCCCGGCCTAGACAGGGGTTTAGCTGCGTAGTCCTCACTTCCAGGACGTCAGGGAGGAGGGCCCCTTTTAAAGCAGTGTCCATTCTTCTTCTGGCCTTGACCTCACTTGGTTTGTAGAATCAGAGACTGAACGAGGAAAGTGCTGTGGAGGTGACGTCCAGCTTCTGGTTCCACGTTTCAGACACTAGGAGGCAGAACCGAGGCCTTCTGACACCCAAAGAGGCTGGAGCGAAGGGGCTAGTGTCTGCGGGCCTGACTTCCCTGGTGGGTGGGCTCCCCCACTTTGCAGATGCCACTAAGTTAAGAGACTTGCCTCGAGGGGCATGGTGGGCTGTGGATGGAGGCGGGCAGGGGACAGAGTGGGGTGTGTCCAGGATGATTCACCTGGAGCGGAGCGGCCCCGGGGGCTCTCGGCCTTTGGGAGAGAGTGTCTGAAAGTGGCCTCTTGATCCGCCCTGCCTCCTGGGGGCCCAAAGCAGAGGCGCTCATTCATATGTCATTTCCTCTGGGATTATGCACCCCAGGGCTCTCCATGCGTCACTGCAAGGCCAAGTGAATTAGCAGAGGAAGCTCCAGCGAGGCCTGGAAGGTGTTATTCCAGCTGAGCCCGAGGAGGGGGAGAGGATGCTGGGAGGCTGCCTCCAGGGGCCTGGAAGCAGGGGTGGGGGAGGCGTGCTGGACACCGGCAGCTGACACGCTCTCTGAAAAGGGTCCCATGTGGATGCCTTTGCAGCTTGATGGCCCAGGACGTCGCGTGGAAGGTGCTGCCTGCAGGCTTTGCGGAGACAGAGATAGGCTGTGTGCACCCAGGGGCCGAGCAAGGCCCTGGCGTTATCCAGCTCCTCTTGTGGGGCCAAGGTCACGGGCCCACTGGCCGGCTGCCTGTCCTGACAGCGTCAGTCCCTGCGGACAGCCAGGGCTGGGGGGTGGGGGGGTGGTGCTGCTCCGCTTCCTGCTCCTGCCCGCCCCAGCACTGCTGCTCCCTTCCAGCTGGGCCTGAGGTCCGGGGCTGCCTCTGTGTCTCCCAGGGAAAGCGGACAGGCAGGAGCCCATCCAGCCGGGCGGTCCAGACTAGGAACCTCACCAGCCTGGCCACCAACCCTGCGGTATTCAATATTTAAGGCTCATTACAAATAAAGATTAAAATTTTCTGATTTTTAATTTTTAATCCTTCTTAATAATTTAATACCTGGAATGTGTTTTAATTTTTAAAGGACAAGGAATTAAATTCCCTCGGCTCCCCCCGACCCCTGCCCTGGAGCCTGGGGGCCTGGATCTAATGCAGCGGCGGGCTCCACCTGCTGCGCTTATCCAGGGGGCCAGGCTGGCAGGTGTGTAAATCTGCTCCCATGGAGACGAGACCGTCCTATGAGCCACGCTCCCGCCGCTCCTGCTGTGGAGACTATTCCTATCGCCCCTCCAGTGTGGTGCTGTGGTCGCCTCTGGGTGGCCCCCAGGAACCCACTGGGGGTGCAGGAGGCAGCAGCAGCGCCCGGGGCAGCTCGGGGCAACTTCCCCTGCTGGCCTCTCTCCCCACTCCCAGCTTCTGGGAGGCGCTGGCTCAGCTCCGCATCTCACTTCAGTTCTGCCCCGGAATCCAGAGATGTCTTTAGGATAAAATCTTCAATTCTGCGCCAATTGGTATCAATTTAGTCAAAAGGAGAGTGTTAATGGTTACTGATGTCATTTTAAATGTAACGTAGAGAGAACTACCAAGTGCCTACAGCTGCTAAATTCATTCCCTCTTCCTCTGTTTTGAGGCACCCGGGGTCGGGAATGGGGCCCCCAGAGCTCCTGGCGACTCTGGGCAGCAGTATTTTTAACTCAAGTTTAGCGCTTTTGTGGAAAGTCAGCACTTGGCAGCCGTGAGCTCAGCTGTCAGATGGAGGGAGCGGGCTGAGGTCAGCACCCCGGGGTCACGGTGTCCTGTTTCACACCTGCCAGGTGGCAGGACACCCTCCTTCCTCTCAGCCAGAGGGTGGTGCCGGGAGGGTGGTGCCGGGCAGGGCGGGGGGTGGACGGCTGTCTGGGGCAGCTGTGGCGCTTGGGCTGGGACATGCACCTGCCAGAGACTAGGGCAGCTGCTGGGACACTGAGAGGCCGGGCGCTCCGGGAGGCAGCGGGAGCTGGGCAAGGTGCAGTAAAGGGTGTTCAGTGCTGTGGCTCCCGAGAGTAACGCGGAGCCTGTGGCCGACTGGAGGGGATGGAGGGGGAGGTGACATCTAAGTCAGAGGGCGTGATGGCCTCGAGAGCCAGCCCTTCCTTGCTCCCCAGGCTGCCCCCAGAGTCTGCCTCTGATCACCTGGCTCCTGGCCAAGGTTTGCTCACTCATCAACCAGAACAGAGTAAGGGAGACCAGGTACCTGATCAATGCGGGGGCCAGGACACACCGGCACACAGCGTGTGAGTCGTGCCACATACACCGGCAAGGGGGGCACGGAGGAGCAGGCCCTGAGTGAGGCCCCTGCGCCGGCCTGGGTCTGCACACCACCTACCCTATCCCAGCACGCCTAGGGCCCCGAGGGAATGTCTCTGCATGTGTGTGCACATGGGGTGCACCTTGCTGATGGGAGATGGGGGCCCTCCCCAGCCCACGTCACTCTGAAACAGATGAAACTCACTCCAAGGTAGAGTCAGGTCAGGACTCACCTCATTAGCGAATCAGCTGCTTCGCCACTTGATTAAAGGGTGAGAGAAAGGGTAAGGGGAGAGCCAGGTGGAGACACACAGAGACACAGGCCGAGCTCTGGGAGGCCCTGCGCACAAGACCCGTCCCTTGGAGTTGGGGCGCGTCACCTTCCTGGTGTGGATGGGCCCCCCATGGAAGCCCTCCCAACCCCCTGCCTTGGGGTGTCATGGATGTTTCCTCCTGTAGACGTGACCCACTAATAACTCCACGGCCAGCTCCTCTCCCCTCTCTGGAGGCTGCGGGGAGATCCAAGCTTCTGGTCCTGTTTGGACTTTGGGGGACCAGCCCCACCCAGCAGCCAGAACAGAGGGTGCGACTGGTTCTCTTATCACTCGGGAAATCACAGGGGTTTCCTGAGCCCTGTGCCAGGAACCCAGAGCAGAAATCGATAGATGCTTTCAGTGACAGGGCCCAGGGGGCAAGTGTGATGACACCGTCCCTGGCTGCAGGGACCTCCAGGAAGGGACATCGAGGCCTGCGGCTGGGCCTGAAGACATGCCGGACGGTGGCCCCCAGCCTCCCTCTCCCCTGCCAGGCCCGCCTCTGTCCCCACAGCCGGCACACGGTCTGCTCTATATTCTTTCCACATTTCTCTGCCCTAGAGAGCATGTTGGTGGCCGGGACTGAGTCTTCCTTGCCTTTGTTTTTCGGGTCCCCAGCACAGGCTTTGGGTGCAGGGGCGGTGGGGACAAGGCTGCCCTGTTACGTCCAGTAGCATTTCTACTGGAGGAGGCGCTGGCGTGGGCAGAGGGGCTTGTCCCGCGAGGCCCCGGGTTCCAGCAGGTCATGGGGCGAAATCCAGGCCTCCAGGCCGGGACACTGGCTCTGTCCTGAGTCCTGTCCCCGCGGGGGCCCCAGCCCCCCCAGTCCACAATTACGATCTGTGTAGAGAATGATGCCAACATTTAATAGTTATTAAAATAAGGCAGTAGGCCTTATACGTATTTTCCAGACATTTGATTTGATTTATATATCTCAAATACTAATTTATATTCATATAATACTTTCATTATAAAATATGCAGTGCTGTAGAGATTTGTATGTATATGAGAATTTTTTTTTAATTTGGGTTTATAAATGGTTTGGAACGGGTTGCAGAAATACCGTCTGTTGCTCTTTTTAATATATCTTGAGCATGCTATGACATGTCCTGAAATAATTTGCTTTGGAAAAAAGCACTGCTCTCCCGCGCTCTTTTTGCCAATGTAACCGTAAATATTACTTTGATGTATGTAATTGCTTTAGCCATCTCCATTTGAAGGAAAGCTTCTAACCCTTCCATCTCCCATCTCCTGCTTTGTCAGGAAATAAGAAAATCTGACTTAAAATGCATTATTCAAATGTATTTAATGTAAACATTAAAGAAGTCTGGGAATAGCCACACATTGCGCTTGGCCGAATCTGCTCTTGAAAACATTTCGCGCATTTTGTTTTCGGACGCTTGTCCACTCTGTTCAGGGAAAAGATTTCCTTGCGCCCATGCGAGGAGCTTGAGAAGCTTCCAGAGCCTGGCGCGGTGGGTCGGGTCCATGCAAGTGTTGGATGGTGACTCGGGGAGCCACGCTGGGGCCCGAGGACTAGAGGACGCGTGGACATCCTTGCATCAGAGGTGGCCCCGGCAGGGCTCAGTGGGGGTATTCTGAGGAGGCTGCAGAGGACCCTCTGCTGTGGGCACCAGTGTCGCTGCAGAGCTGGGCTTTGGGGCCCCCTGTAGGTTATTTCGCCACATCTGTCCATCCCTTTAGGAGCTTTAAGCCTCAGCCGTGGGGCCGGACCATGTGTTTTATCTGCTGGTCAGCAGCCCGTATGTGCCTCGACGCATAATTGCTCAGTAAATTTTTTTGCTCAATTGAAGGACAAATTAAAGAAATGACAGGCAGGCTGCTATGGTCTCCCCGCTTGAGAGGCCTGCAGCGGACTTGGGAGCTGATCCAGCTTTAGATGGGTCATTGGCCGAGGCGGCGTCCCAGGCCCGCTTCCTGGGCTGTCCAGAGCCCTGCCTGGGAGGCCGAGGGCCCTTCAGTCTCTACCTGCATCCTGCACACAGCAGGCCCAGACCCCTCGTCCTTCCTCCTTCTGGACTTCAGGCTCCGTGAGCCCTGAGATCACGACCAGCAACAATTCTAGTCCCTCACATCAACATTGTGTGTGTGTGCACGTGTGTGTGAGTGTGTGTGAGTGTGAGAGAGAGAGAGAGAGAGAGAGAGAGAGCGGTAGGGAGAGAGAGAGAGAGGGGTCAGCTTATTTGCTGCAGAACCAAAGTTTTCACTCCTCGATTAATAAACAAATAAATATTCTGACCTATTTTTCTGCAGACTGAAGTTCTGGAATTTCAAATCACTGGATCCTTCTTTTGTTGTCCTTCGATTGCCCCTGGGATGAAAGAAAATAGATTGTAGTCAGGAAATAGCAAGAAGCGAGGGGAAAAAAATTAATTAAGTGCATTCATTCATAGAAACAACCACTCAGTCAGATTTAAGTAATTAACGTCTCACACATAATTCCAAATCTCTTTTTGTATTTCCATTGGGTTTTAAAAAAATGTGGGTTTAAAGTAATTCAATTAGTTTAAAATATATTTTTTTAATGCAAGACCTGGATTTGACAAGGACAGCAGCCTGGGGGTGGAGGTAACATCCCGTCAAGACAGATGGGGTGCGCCCCCACCTTGCCAGGCTGGCTGGGCGCTACCCCTCGGCTCTGTGGGTGTCTGGGCCACCATACTGTCATCACACAATGGGGGTCTGTCAAACAAGGACAGTGACCTTGAGCCAAGGAAGGTTCTAGCTGCTCCCCGTGTCAGCTGAATTTGACCCCAAAGTAGCAGATGCCATCCAATGCAAGAATGCCGGTTATTTAGCAATAGCAACTGGGATTCAAATAATATTTATTGAATGCTCTATAATTTCAGCACTTGGCTGTGGCATTTTCTATGAAGAGATTCAATTATTTTAAATTGAGTCAATTTGTTCAAATGCAGCAAGGCATTCGCCATCATAAACCATCACTATCGTGCACCCTTGTTCATTTAATTAAGCAAGTTTAATACACTTTCTTTCCCTTTCCAGGCGCTCGGTACACTTCATCAGACATCCCGCCAGGACCAGCTCTCTCCGCGGCCTCCGAGCCTCCTGACCTCAGGCCTCCCGCTCTCCGCTAGGGTCTCCCTGGCTTCTGCTCCTTGGACTTCCTCTCCTCCCTCAGATCTTCTGGGGCTGAATGTGGCCCTGAAGCTATTTCACGTGACAGCTGTTCCTTCACTGCTTAGGGGAACTATTTCCTCAAGCAAATCTGAGCAGCAGAGCTGCATCTAGGGCCTGGCACACAGTGGAACAGACCAGGACGCTTCCAGGCCCTGCTTCTGCTCCTCCTCCTCGTTAGCTCCAGCTCCGGCGTCTGAGCTCAGCTCAACCATCCTCAAATCCTCGGGGACCTTGCCGACCTGAGGCCTGGCTCCCGCACGGAGCACCGAGTGGCCGTCTTCCTCTGGGTGTCACCTGAAACCTGCGCCACCAGCCACACTCTGCGGGGCGGAGATCGGCAGGCTCCCCCTCCAGGGCCTGGGCAGTGCCGGCCCTCAGTGGATACGCCTGGCGGTCGCACGGTCAAGACTCCTGAGAAGCCTGCGATGCTTCTCTCTACCCAGGCTGTGGCTTGATGGGTGGAACACCTGGCGGGATCCCTGCCTCCTCTGTGCGACCCTCTGGGAAGACTGTGCTATTGCGTGGCTTTTGACTTATCTTTTTGTTATGTCATGATTTGAGAATTGTTTGGTTGCTGTGGTATTCCATGACTTCATCCTTCTTTTTCCATCTGGGTAAAGCTGGAGTCATAAATCTGTCCTCTCGCTTCTAAGTTCTAGACACAAACATTGGACTATTTTCTGGGCCTTTCTAATTGGCCCTGAGCGTCTGTTGTGGTTCCCTGGTGGCGCTCCAGCAGGCCGGGCCTTTGGCTGGTGAGGGCGCCCTGCTGGCTGTTTCCACCTGCAGCCTGGGGTCCTCTGCTCCTCCCGCCTCCCTCATGGCCATCTCCCCAACCCCAAGCGGCTCTTGGAGCCTCCTCTGCGCCGCCAGGAGTGACCCTCAGTCTTGCTTTTGGTCTTGCCCTCCACCCCGGCCTCTAGCTTCGGCCCCCTGCCCTGAGGTCCATCCTGCGGGACCAGGCCCAGACCCTTCCCATGGTCGCCAAGATGCTGGTCTGAGGCCCAAGCAGTCTCCTGTGGCGCTTGGCCTGTGTCCTGCCACCCTTCCCGCGGCCAGGCCCACTCTGCCCGCCGTCTGGACCAGCTTCTCCACATGAGCCCAGGCCCAGACTTGTGCTGGCAAAAACTTAGGTCCAGTTCAAATGCCTCTCCCTGGGCTCTGTGCCTCGAGGCCCGCCAGCGGGCCTGTGAAATCCCTTTGCTAGTTCACTGATGCTGCAAGGCTGGCGGGGCCAGAGCATGGACAAGCGGACACGCAGCCCCAGCCCCAGCCCCCGTGTGTGCCTGCCCTGGCCCTCCTGAGGGGGGACTTGCTGGCCTCACGCTGCCCGGCGTCCCCGCGTCCCCTCCCGCCCTGGCTGCGGGGCCTCGGGGTGTCTGCACTCTGAATAGATGCCTTTACCGCGGCCAGCCACGCGACCTGCCCACCCCAACGACACAGCTGCGAACTCAGTGAGCTTGCGGGGCCTGCAGTCACACATGTAGCTCTTGAGTCATAATTCTCTTTGGAGAACTTGGGGGCTGAATTGCGGATGCCAAGGTCATGAAGGACAAGAATTGTTATGATAATAACATTTGAAAACTTGCCAATGATTCCCAACCACGGGCCATTGTCAAACGAATCCATCCAGTCCTCAGGACAACCCTCTGAGACCCGCCCTAGTGCATCCCCAGCCCTGCTGCAAAGTTCACCCTGCTCGCCTCCCGCCATCCCTCGGGACCTGAGGCAGATTCCAGGGTGGAGGCGCAGGGAGGGCATTAGGGGACCTCCCGGGAGCCGTGCTGTGCTGGGGAAAGAGGGAGCTGAGCTCCAGGCCGTGAACGCCCCGGCCAGCTGTTTCTCCGACCTTCTGTCAGCCCCACCAGGACTTTTATTTGGGCCGCTGTAAAATTTCCTTCTCTGCACAACCCTTGAGATGTTTTTCTCCCTTATACTGTTCATGGGATTTTTTTCCTTACAAATCGTCAAGATTTTTTTTCCCTTATGTGATGGACCAAATTCCTTTATGATGTTCCACTCCGTTCCCTCGGCTTCTGCTATCTGTCCACAGAACAAGAACACGCCACTATTTCAGCATCTTTAGAGAAGTCACGTTGCCTTTTGTTTCCTTCTTAAAATTGGTGCCACTGTCATAGTTGTCTCCTGCTGTGTGGTGATATTAGCCCAGATTCAGCAGCTTAAATAACACACGTTTATAATCTAACGGTTTATATGGGTCAGGGATCTGGGTGTAGCTTCAAGGGCCTGCTGTTTTAGGGTCTCCTATGAGGAGACCAATTAAGGTGTCAGTAGGGATGGGGTTTCATCTGAAAGCTCAGCTGGGAAAGGCCCTGGTGTCAGTCTGTTGGCCTGTTGGACTAAGAACCTCAGTTCCCTGGAGTCTGCTGCGTAGAGGCTCCCCTTAGTGCCGTGCCCCTAAGGGTTCCTGACGGGGCTCCTCCCTTCATCAAGTCATAGGAGCATGGAAGACAAGAGGAAAGTTTCAATCTCCTATCACACCGGAAATGTCAAGTTTGCCATTCCCTATTATTTAGAAGTGGTCGAGGCCTCACTCACACCTAGGGGAGAGGCATCCCCAGGGTGGGCCGTGGGTGCCAGAGGTGGAAAGCTGGAGGGTCACGTGACTGTCTTCACACATCCTGCGTATTTCATGTGGGAGTGTGAGTAGAGAGGACACTTAAGTAACATCGAGAAGGATTTTTTTTTTGCAAACCTATAAATCAAATTAGCTGGAATCTTCCTGCAGCTTATTTTATAAACTTTCCTGACCCCTGAAAATGTCAGGACAATTTTCAAAAGCTTTTCAGCTAATTTTAGAAGGCTCTGGCAAATACCGGAATAAACTGGTCGTCTGACTCTTTGCCCTTGCATTCGAGAGGCCATTTTAATAATTTTTGCCTCTGGGTATTTTAATTCTAATGCCTTTAGAATAGTCACCACATCAGTTGTCACAAAACACTCATCTTGGTGAGGGGGACCCATAGCAGTGATTTCCTTTGGTCGCTCAGCCATATGGGGGCACGTGCAAGCTTATCTCAATGGGGCATTCCTGTCAACAGCTTCTTCTGAACCAGGGAATACTTAGCGCTTGCCCAGAGCAAAGCCCAGGTTCTGGGGGTTTGATGCGCCGCAGTCTGCCTGCTGGACACTGTCCATGTGTCGGCACTGAACCCAGAGAAACAGAAGCAGCTACACGATACGCGACCTTCCTGCCACCCAGTTTTTGGGTTTGAAATTGAATCTATCTGCAGAGGGCCTCGTCCTTCAGCTGACAAAGCCCAGCCACTCGGATCCCACTTAACCTTGCACTTTTATATTAAAAATGCAGCCTGTACTAACCGGTCCCTGGAGATAAGAACTGGCGACCTTCCTAGAGGCACTTGAGCGGGAAGTCGCTCAATCATAAATTGACCCCAGGGAGATGCTTCAGTTGCTCTTCCTTACCAGTTCACCTCTCCCCAGTTCCATATTCTGATGGTTAATTTTGGCTCAACTCTGCTAGGTGATGGTACCCAGCTGTTTGTTCAAACATTGTCTGGGGGCTGTTGAGGCATTTCTTAGATGTGATTAACTCAGAGTAGACACTGAGTAAAGCAGATGACCCTCCTGATATGGGCGGGCCTCATCTAAGCAGTTGAAGGCTTTGGAGCAAAGACTGCGGTTTTCAGAAGAAGAAATTCCACTTGAAGACAGAAACACAGGAGCCCTGCCTGGGTTTCCAACCTGCTGGCCATTGTTATCTGCGTCTCCAGTCTGCTGGTCTGCATATACATGGACACATGTGCACGCGCATTTATATATCTATATCTATAGACGATACATATATAAATATATTTCTATATAAATTATAGAAATATATTTATGAGTAAATACATTTATATAAGTAAATACATAAGTATGTATTTTTATATATAACATAAATATAAATATAAAATACATATTTATAATTCTCTTGGTTCTATTTCTCTGGAGCTCCCTGACTAATATATTTCTTCAATATTTAGTCGTTGGGCAGCAGCTCCCAACAGAGAAGGAAGGAAAGGTCATTTACAGGTGGTGAGTGCCTCCCGGTTCCAAATGTGGCCCCAGGTGATTTAATATAATCCTCAGAGCAGCCTCTCACCTTCTACCTCATGGTCTCCGCAAAGACTCGGCCTCCAGCCCCAGAGACTCCACAGTGAGACAAATCTCATTGCCAAAGCTGTTCTTCCACCACCGACTGCACAGGTTGTGGAGATTTCCCTCTGTGCCACAGCACACGTGGGCGCAGGGAGGGGGCACAGGGAAGGGCTGTCGCCCCAGGGATCGGTTGCACTGGGGCTGAGAAGGTCCTGAGCTGGTTTCTTCAGAGCAGGCCTGAGGGCAGCCAGCAGGCAGGTCGCCATGGCCCCCAGCAGGGACACTGTCTCTCCCCACCCTTGCCTGAATTGTGCTGGATTGGAGCTGGCCCTGAGGACAGAGGGGGGCCGTCTGTGGCTGTGACCCGGTCTCTAGTGGGGTGACTGCCTTGCGCCATCAGCTGGGAGACAGAAGCTTCTCCCAACTCAGAGGTGGGGGACTCCCTGTTGAAATGGACCAGGCTTGGTTTCCGGGGGCCTGCATGGCACTGTGGGTGTGGCCACCTCCCACCCAAACTCTGAGTACCCGGGCTGCCCACACAGGATGGGGCAGAGGAAACATTTGTGCATGAGAAGGTCTGTAGGTGGAGGCAAAATGTCTCCAGAGAATTACCAATTCTTGTTTACTGAGACAGAAAATGGAGCTGGAATATTCTGCTGTGCCCGGGGTTGCAGTGCAGAATGGAGGGTGATGTCTGAATTTAGCTCCTTCCTTTCCCAGAGCTCTAACCTCAAGGATGTGTCAGAGACAGGACTTACCAGCGCCCACCTGCTGCCTGTGGACTCTGCAGTGCCCCCTGCACGGATCCGTCCGCAGAGATCTGTTAGCTCCAGCCACTGTGGGTGCAGCAATTACATTCTCCCCAGGGTGCCTGTCCTGGTGGGGTGCCAGCAGGAGCGGGGTGCCAGCAGGAGCAGGGTGCATGGGCTTTTTTAGGGTTCTTGCCACCTGACACCCTGATGAGTGACCACCCTGGTCAACGCCATCATTATGGAGAAGCAGTTGCCCTGGCGATAGCACAAGAGGCCAGGAGGTATTTTTCCAGAATTCAAAACTAATTTCTGGTGCAGCAAAGCTTTTGCTCAGATCGTGGACAAAAAAGTGAAGTTCTGGCTCACTTCTCTGCTGTTTCATTTCTCTTTTACTCATTACTATAGAGGAAATAACCGGTTCTGGTGTCAGAACTGCACTCGATTTGTAGGTTGCAGACCAAGGTCAGCGCAGGGTATGAATCAGCAGAACTGAATGGAGCCATCCCGTGAGCGCGGTGGGCGAGAGGGAAGGAGCACTGTATTTCATCGTTATTTGCCAATTATGTTTTGTATGTCATTTGCAGCAGCAGACTGTATGACAGGCTTCGTCCCTGCACGCAGATATGCGTGTGTACACACACGTGTACACTAACACAATACACACATGTCCGTGTCCACATATATATGTGTGTCTGCATACCTCTATCCCCCAAGAACTATTGCTTGAGCCTTTTTTAAATTTAGCTGAATGCTCGACCCCGGGGTGTAACCTGCCCGAGCAGCGGCCACTCGCAGCTTCGTGGGCACAAGGCGCTGGCTCAGGCACCAGCCGTCGCCGGCATCTGGCCCTCCTGTGACGAGACCCCATATTTCTGGCTGGGGATGATGATGTTACCACTGGGGTCAAAGCCTCCCATGTCTGCCACAGGGACAGCCATGTCTCAGCAGGTGTGACGTGCGGCGTGGAAGGCAATGCTGCTCTCCTTTAAATAGGAGCGTGAAATCCCAGAGACATGGCCGCCTTCCTCCCCTGCCCATCCCAAGCACACCTAACCGCGGCCTGTCACCCTCCCCCGCAGGCCGACGGCCTCACACTCGCTTTGCTGTTCTCTGAGGTCAGCTCCCAGGCATCGACTGTTCTCAGAGAGAGGGCCAACGCGGGGCAGACCCAAACCCGACTATTCTATTCTCTTTGCCCCTAAACAACTTTGTCAACAGGGTGGGTGCCATCCAAAGTCCTTTTACGGCCCAAGACGCGTGAGGGGGAACGGTCAGTCTGGGCTCCTCAGCCGGGCTCCTGAGAGCTGCCAAAGACGGGGCTGCACTTTGGGAATGACCTTCCCACTGTGACCTTTTTCTGCGCCAAGCAGGTAGCAGGTACCGCAATGCCTCTGGGGAATTAAATCACAAGGAGACGAGAGTTAATATTTGTCCAGAACGTTGGAAATAACGATTTTATCTAGTGGTTCAGGAGCCACACCAATGGCCTGGAGCTGAGGGCTTGACTTCCCACTCGCCTTTGGAGTGTGGTTTCCCTGGGCTCCACCGTCAGAGAAGAGAAGCAGAGAGGGGAAGAGACTGGATTTCAACGCTGGCGGCCTCAGGGGCCCGAGCCCCTGACCTCTTTTTTTTTTTTTTTTGCTATATGTACAATCAGGAGAGAGAGAGAGAAGAGCTTTGGCTTTTGTTTTTAATCCTGGGCTACAAGGAGAGGTGTGCTGTGAGCAAGGAGAACAGAGAGCACCGTCATTCCTCATGGAACACCACTAGCCTTTCAGTCATGGGGGGGTTGATGAGCTTGCAGGCAAGAGTCAAGATGCTGCAGAAAGTTCCTTAGAGATAAACAGAAGTTTACCAAGTGCCCCAGCAATTCCACACTGAGGCAGCTGCCCGAGGGAGAAGAAGACACATCCACACACACACACACACACACACACACTTGCCACAAATATTCTCAGTAGCTCTTCACCCGCGCCCCAGATGGAAAACAAGCTAAATGTTCATCACCTGGTGAACCGATCACACGTGGATGCAATGGAATATTATTCAGCAATAAAAAGGAATGAACTATTAAACAGACTACAACTTGGACAAACCTCAAAAACCATGTCACTGACAGAGCCAGACACTGAGGCCACATGTTGTATCATTCCACACGAAATGGAACGAAATGTCCAAAAGAGAGAAATCTATAAAAAGACACAGAGTCGATTCGTGGTTGCCAGTGCAGAGCCTGGGTACTGGGGGACTGAGCCCCATGACAGTAATTGGGAATGAGAAATCTTACTGGGATGATGGAAAGGTCCTAAAACTGATTGATGGTGATGGTCGCACAACTTGGTCAATTTGCTAAAAGAACTTTGGACTCATACACTTGAACGGGGTGAATTATAAAATGCCATGGCCATACCTAAATAAAGGCATTTAAAAGGAGGTCTGGGAGTAAACGGCTAGAGCCAGCATCCTTTGGCTGTGATGGATCATGGTGGATGGTCTTGGGCTCTGTCCTGGCCTCAGGGACGCCGCGGTGGGTACTGTCACACCACCGCTCAGCTCTGCTGAAACCCACAGCCGATTAATCCTGCAGCTGGGCCTGCAGCAGGCGAGAACCCTCAGACGGCACACTGTATGTAATCCATCCGACTGCCACCCGCACTCTCCAAAGGCAAATGCCAGAGCCTTTTTACACTACATTGGCGTTAAGCACAGCAATCACCTGTTGGGAAAATAAACCAGCTCTGGCTTCTGGAGCTTTGTGTGTTGAAACCAGCCATTCTCCTCAAGCTCCCGCCAGCCAGCCAGGAGGAGGCATCACAGGGAGGCAGATGGCGTCGTGGTCAGTGCTGCAAATAAAGCTACTGTCCTCAGCCACCGCCTTCTCGGAGCCCCTCGGCTGCCCGCCTGGCACCGACACCTCACAAGGCAACGAGCCTCGTGTCTGCAGGAGAGGCCGGCCTGTGGGCTGGGGTGTGTCCCAGGAAAGGCAGGAAATAAAAAATCAGAAAGGATGTTCAGAACTGTAAATGAGTTGGGTTGGATTTCTACGATCTTCAAGAAACAAACAAACCTCAAAACATCACAGCATTTTTTTTTAAATTGAGGTGACGTTGGTTTACAACACTGTGTGTGATTTTGGGGTACAGGATCTGTAGGGTAAAGAAAATATCAGGCTTTTCTGCCCTTCCGCCATCAGGATAGATGATGGATCCTTGTCCTGAATGCATGCCTGATGGCGGGCACCTGGAGTAGGGTGTGGGCATAGGTAGATGGGATTCAGCTGAGTTAAGACTGTGCTTTTAAGGGCGGCGTCGCGGGGACGCCAGCAGCAGCAGCAGCAGCAGCAGCAGCAGCAGCAGCAGCAGCAGCAATAGCAGTACCAGTAGCAGCAGTGGAAGCTGAAGCAGAAGCCGAAAGAGAAGCCGAGAAGCAGCAGAACGAACGCTAGAGCGCCCAGATAGAGTGAAGACTTGCTGGGGGCTGGGAGGCCTGCCAGCCTCCCAGCCCCCCAGCCAGCACCCCTGCCTGCCATGTGCCTGGTGAACTCCAAATAAAAAACCTGCAAAACTACTGAGGACTCTGACTCCTCCTTTACCCGGTCTGCATGGGATCAGAAAACCTGCACTGTGGCCAGTCCAGCCCTTTACAGGATCACACCCTTCAGGCGGATGCTACTTCTACCCCCCCCTGGTCCCCCAAGGCAGCCACAGTCCTCCACTAGTGCCCAGGGTGCCCCACTTGGTGGAACACATGCAAAGTCAGCTATTCTCAGGCGCCTCTCGAAGCTGAGACCAGTCCCGCCTCCTCAAGCGTGTCCTGCCTGGCCTGACCGTGGCCCAGTCCCGGCCCCCAGGGCTCTGCGCTCCCTCGTCTACGACGTTCACCATGTCGTCGGACGGCAGCGAGCACTGCGCTTGCCCGGGACCCTGACCCTAGAGAGGGCGGAGGAGCACGCCCGAGGCGGGCGGTCCTGGCAGTGGGGACTCCATCCCACCGGACCTCAGTTCTTGGCCCCCAGCACACCGGCCCTGCGGCCACTACGGTTTGCTAAAGGCCGCGGGACGAGGAAGGGTGGCCCGGCCACAGCTCTCTGCGAGGAAGCCGAGTGTCATCGGGGCCTCTCCAATTGGGGCCCCTGGAGTCAAGGGCGATCTTCTTAGCTGGAAGGTGGCCCATCTGGTCCAGCAGCCCTACCTGCGTCAGCCACGGCGGCTTGAGTCCCTGAGCTCCTTCCAGGCTTGGATTCCCTGAACTGATCTGCAGTTCAAGTTCTGTCTGTCCAGGAAGATGTTGAGAACAAGACGTCACGAAGTGCAGGTTGCATGTGTGGAAGGGAAGGCCAGCTCGTGCTCCAGGTGGGCTGTGGCATCTCCAGGTGGGCTGTGGCATCTCCAGGTGGGCTGTGGCATCTCCACGGGGGCTGTGGCATCTCCACGATTGCCACAGTGATGGCGAAAATTCTCCCGCTGCTGCCGAGTGTCCTGTGGTCAGACGCTGGGGCCGTGCAGGTGAGCGCGGACACCGTCAGGGTGGCTGAACGCTCGCGGGTTTGCACAGGGGGCCAGCGTGAGCCCCTCGCCCAGTGGTTCTGTGCCTGCCCTGCTGTCCCTGCTCCCTCGAGCAAGCTGAGAACCAAAAGGGCTGCAGAGATCCACAGGCCAGTTTCTTATTTATTTTTACTCCTATTTCCATCTTGCCTTTCCCACAAAATCAACTTAAAACATTTGCTTCTCATGTACTCCTTCCTCCAGCCATGCGCTTAGGGCCGCCAGACTAGCAGCTGATGTGGCTGAAGGACGCGTCAGCGCTCATCGCTTTCCTCATGCGTTCATTCAGTAGAAAGTTCTTGGCTTTGGGCGACAGGCGGCGGCCGGCAGCTGTGACTGGATGCTCCAGCTCCGCGGAGGTCACGGGGCCCATCACAGTGTCCACTGGGGTGCTGGCCTCGTCTGGAGTCTCTGCCAAGTCGAAGGGGCGCCACGGCAGTGCTGTCTGCAGTTGCTTCTCCTTCTAGTCCATGTGAATCCTTCTTTTCTGCTGAAGTTGTGCTGAGCCCTGAGAGCAGGCCTGGATGTAATCTGGGTGCCCCTGATGTGGGGAGCCACCTGGTGTCTCTCTGCCTCCCTTGAGTTCTCTGCTGTAACCAGCATAACCTCAGTAATGCCATTGCAACTACCTCCCCCGCCTTTCCAGCCCTCCAGGCCCAGGGGCCTGTGCAACCTCACCCAATGAGCCCACCCCCACCCCAGCAGGCCTCCCAGAGCCCACCCCGTGTCCCTCCGTGAATACAGGGCTCAATCAGGCCCGAAA
This sequence comes from Talpa europaea, assembly GCF_964194135.1. Lineage (NCBI taxonomy): Eukaryota > Metazoa > Chordata > Mammalia > Eulipotyphla > Talpidae > Talpa > Talpa europaea. The sequence continues at coordinate 140,677,557 of NC_140071.1, read as the reverse complement.
GTGCGAGCTTACTTCCATGTAGCCTGAAGACACCCCAGGCAGACATCAGCATCCTGATCTAACATTTGATTTTTTTTCTCACATGGAAACAGCCCGGACATGCTCGGAGGCTGGGGAGCGGATGGGCATGCTTCCAGAGCCAGCTGCCAGGGCCCTCTTGGCTGAGGCTTCTCTTCAGCTGGAGCAAAGCTGTGCCTCTGAAACTTGCGGCCCAGGCTCCTGCTGGGGCTTCCTGCTGGCGTCCAGCATCTGCTTTTCTTCTGCCTGGAAGAAGGTGCGCTCCTGCTTACGGCGCTGCTGCAAGGGCAGTTGTGGGGAGCAGGCATTGCGCGCTCGGGAGAGGCAGAACAGATGGTGGGAGAACAGTAACGGCTCTTCCTGGCGCAGCTCTGCGTGGTCTGCGTCCCGGGTCTCCTAGACGGACACACAGTCCAGCAGTGGGTGGGGCCCTGCTCCCTCACATCACGGGCACACAGGTGAAGATGTCTCTGAGCTCATATAAAGCTGCACAGCAATTAGCACAAAGAGTTATGATAGTTGGGGGTGGAGGCGTGTATGGGGGGTAGGGAGAGAGGCCTTTAAGACCTCTTCCAGAAGTTTTCATCCACCTCCTGTCCAGTGCATCGACACACTGGATAACCTCCTCGGAGGAGATTGCAGAAGCCAAAAGATTATTTATTGTCTTGCTGTGTCAGGTGAGACCACAGTGTTGTCGACTCTGATGACAGAGGAAAAGTCATCCATTGCACTGAAAACACAGGCCGTCGGGGAAATGAAATAGAACGAAGCTGTTGAGCTTGCACGGCCTGGAGGCGTCTCAGCTAGCCTGTTTTATATGGGACTTGCTCCCCTCAAATGCTTCACCTGTGGGGAGGGAACAACGCCCTTTGTGAGGGACGATTTTTAAGCACCGGAAGCCGCTCCAACCAGCAGAAACTTCCGCAGGATGGAGATGACCCAAGTCTGCACTGCCCAACGTGGCGGCTGCTGGCTGCGGGCGGGTCACGAGCACTTAGCTGTGAGTAAAGTAACTGAGGATGCCACTCTTATTTTTAAAACTAATTTTTAATTACATGTAAGTAGCCCCCTAAGCATGTGACTTATGCATCAGGCAGGGCAGATCTAGAAACTATCAATTCAAGTCTTGTTTGTTCTTCATCACAAGCTGGTGACTTATATGATAGAGAAAGTCTTTTGTTATGCAACGAGGAGGCAACGTGGTCTTGAGGGGTCCTGTGAAGCCTTGCAGGGGCATCGCTCACCTACAGCTCGTCAGTTCGGGAGACCTGGGGGCTCCCAGCCCGCAGCCCAGCAGGTACATCAGCCCCAAGGCGGTCAGGTGCTCCCACTCAGAGGGCTCTGGGATGAGCCGCAGCCACAACAGTGGTGCAGGGCCGAGGCGCGCCGTGTAGATCACTCCTGCCACCAGCAGGACACGGCTGCTGGGTCAGAGGCTCGGGGCCTTCCCTCGCTTTCAGGCAGCCTCACCCAGCAGTGTAAGGAAGGGCCTGGAATCTGACATCGGACTATGATTTGCCTTGGCCAGAAACGTCCTGAAATCACCGGATGGAGAGTATTTTTGAAATTCCTTCAATACAATGGAATTTGCCTTGGATAACACCCTGATGCCATGGATGCTCCAGGTACCTACCCGGTACTTCAGAAATGGCACCTGTGCACCAGATATCACAGTTGTAGGGATAGACGTCTGATTTTAAATTTTCAAATTCTAAATGCATTTCTGCTAAGTTTAATGCTTCCTTTAAACAAAACAGAACCCAGAGTGAATTAGAGGCTGAACTCTACAAGGTTAAGGTTTATTTTTAACCCCGTAGTGCACAGGTGGAAGAGACCATCTAGCCCTTATGCGTCAGCTCCAGTAACACACCTGAGACTGGAGGCGCAAAGAGAAATGGTCCAAGAACAGGTTCCAGAACATGGAGTCAGCTTTGGAGCAGGTACGCCCAAGCAAATGTTTTCTGTCTGGAAGAAAAACTCCACGCCCAAGGACCTGGCCTGTGGAAGACAGACTCGGGCCATCTAGCTGTGTGCTGCTGTCCAGGGAGCCTGATCTCCCTGCCGCTCTCCTGTGAGCAGGTAAAGAGACTGTCTCCCCTGAGCCTCCGCGTGATGGAGGAGGTGGTCTCCTCTCACCTGCTTCTTCCCTCTTGTTTAAGGTATTTTCATGGGCGAATGGAAGTCTCTATGACTCACGGGTGTCTAAGCAGCCAGCGCTTGAGCCGTTGTTCCTGACGATGCGTTGCCTCCTAGGATGGGTTTTACTCAGAGGTTTCCATAGGAACTGTTCTGGCCCCCATGTTACTTTCGCGACCATGGTTTGGCAACACAAAGAAATTGCTGAACTAAGATTCTTGTTGCCAAGATTACACTGAAGAAAAGCATTTGTGAGGCAGCCTTCCTGGACCATCCCCCCTCATCTTCAGGCAGATTTCCCCTCACTCTTTTTGGTTGCTGTTACTGAACATTGGATACACTTGGCCCTGGGATTCCCGATAGAGTGTTGCTATTGACACGTCTCCCAGGCTTGCAGTACACTGCCGGAGATCTGGGCAGGGTCTAGGGCTCCCTTTATTAGCACCTACTGGGTGGGTCTAGGCTCTGAGAGATGCATAGGAGATGTGGATTATCCTAGGTTGACCCTGAAGTCATCACCAGAAACTTGATGTCAAGAGATAATTCCCTTCCTTAATGTTTCCTTCTGTCGCTCTGGTTTTGGAAAGCAGGGACTGAGGAACTGTGGTCACCATCTCCAGCTTGGTGGGGGCTCCCCCACCTGTCTCCCATTCCTGGGCAATCAACTACATAAATGAGCAAGACATTCCTTCAATGTCTCCCATTCCTGTCTCCTGTCCCATTATCTTCCTTGAGGGATCTAAGCTAGGAAATAGCTAAGTATCTGTTCTCTTTCGATCTTGAGTGTTACTAGCAGAAACAATTCATTTTCTTATGATTTTGTCATTAATTCTGGTGAAGAAGTCAATGTAAGTTGGAGCCTTTTGGAAGTTTGAAGGGCATTTGGTTTAGGAGCATACCGCTAAGTTCTCTGGGAAGAATGATAGGAAAACACCATACTAAATCCACCGTCAACAGAGGTAGGTAGCTTCTTATCAGCAGGTGGGGAGAGACGTGTTCTCTACCAAGCACCTACTGTGTCCCAGGGGAGGCATTTCCTTTCTTTTTTTTTTTTTAAAGATTTATTTATTTATGCATACAAGGGCTGGGATACAGGCCAGAGATGCGGGGGGCTGGGGGTGGGGTGAGAAGATTCACCAGAGACAGAGTGGGGAACAGAACAGGCAGACTGACCGAAATACACTGCTGAGGGGAGCAGTGGGCGAGTCAGGAGAGGTCTGCTGCACCATGTGGGTTGCTCCCTGGCCAATTGGGAATCGAACTTGTGCTGCAGAGGCTGCAGATTGCTTTATAATACGGTGCTTTACCCCTTTCGCCACCAGGGAGGCCTCGAGGCATTTCCTTTCTGTCCCAGTAACTCTGAGGTGTTACACTCACATCCCACAGAGGGGAAGTTAACTGCAAAGTAGTTGCTCATTTATGTATTTGATTGCCCAGGAGACACCGATCTAAGTGATGGTGATGGAAAAATGATACACACAGGCATGTTAGCTGCCCTAACGCCCATCGATGCTCCTACTCTGGTCCTCAAAAGACCAGACTCTTCACTGACGCTGGATTTCCAGCTCAGTGCTCATCCTGCTACAAGCTGTGCTGCCCTCTCTGGACGCTGGCTCCTGGCAGGCCACCTGCGGCTCAGGTTGGAAACGGGACAGGAATGCCAGGCTGTGTCTCACTTGCTTCCTGCTGTGACAGGACAGCTCCACACCTGGTGACTCATCATCTCAGAGCACGTGTCATCACGTGAGTTGTCATGCAGGAGACATCACACCCTTCTGGTCCTGAGCTGATTAAGCCCTTTTCCATGCATTATCTCAAGTAGCAGCACGGGGCCACGATCTCGTGAGACCTCACTGGTTGATGAATGAGGAAACTGGGTGATTTGTCTGAGTCTCACATCACTGAATGCACAAGCTGTTCCTGTCTTGTAACTCCAAGTTCAAAGAACCGGCAATTAAGAGGCATTTCCTCTACACGTTACATATATTACATCACATAACCGTTATCTGGCGAGGGATGAAACAAAGATTGGACCTCGGTCCCTTGATTTCAAGGCTTTATCTCTTTTCACGTCATCTCTTTCTCAGAAGCTACGCTCATCTATCTTCATGACCAACCACATCACCATTTCAAGCACCCAGAATATGAAAAATGGTGGAAAAAATTGGTGCTATTATATTTCTTTTTAGATAGGAGGGTCCAAGACTCATAGAGTGATGATCCTGCCTGGGTTCAAAGAGCTTGTGAGTGGCAGAGAGAGGACCAGACAGAGGCTTTCTGGTTCTCAGTCAAGGTAGGGCTGCCCCTTCGTTCTAGCCTCCTAGACTTTAGTACCAAAAATTTGAGAAAACAAAGCTGCTCAACACTAACACAAATTCTCTAACTTTTCATGCCTAATAGCTACTTCAGGAACTTTGACATGGTGATAGCAGTGAGAAATGTTTCTCAAAGAATGAGAGGTTTAACAGGTTACATTTACTAACCTCGGCTAACTCCCTTACTTTCATCTCTCAGGCTGAGTTGCCTGCTTTCCCGGGAGAACAGAACCATCATTTCGCTAGCATGTTTTCCAGACCTCACCAAGCAAGCTTATGCCAGGGATGAATTATTCTTCTATGTCCATTTAGAAACTTCCTCCTTGTCTTCAACACAAGCTCTGAAGAAAACCCAAGTCCTCTACCAACCACCTGCCTTTCCTACCTGGCCAGGTGTAGGTTCCTTTACTGCTGAGTTTCTGTTCTGCCATGTGCTGTCCTCAGGCTGAGAGTGTACATTATTGCCTAGATGTCCACTGCTCTACTGGCATCACTGGATCATGAGTTTGGAACACACATGTGTCCATCTATTTGTTCCTAGCAGTCAGTACAGGGGAGTGCGTACAAGAAATAAATGAGCTAGTAGATACACAGGTGAATAGATGATGGGTTGAATTAACACATCAATGAATAGAGAAGGGAATAACATATTGCATTAGCTAAAGTCTTAATTTATTTCTTTAAATATAGACACTACTCACTGGGCATATTTCAATGACTTGATTAGAAAGAGACAGACAAGTGGATAGATCTACGAAGCCTACCTAGCTTGAACATACCTATATTTATATCTATGCTTGGATCAACTTATGTTAAGTTGATACCCACAAAAAGTTATAAATCAATCACCTGGAGCGCACATGAAGAGATTACTGCTAACATTTTAGTGTCTATGCTTCTAAAACTTTCTGTATCCAGAATGACACAGTGCTATTAACGTGTGAGCCATTTTGCCCTTCTTTTACTTTCACTGTGCCTTCTGATTTACCTTTTGTCTCAAATGAACGTGTTTCTAGTTTATCATCAGAGAAAGCACATTTTAACATCTTGTTTTTCATATTAAAAATGTAATACTTCTTAGGTTTTCCCTTACATTGACATAAAAAATTACTGCTGAGAGTAGCTGAAATCTGTGAAGGAGTCCTATGTTCAACATAATGTTCTAAGCTTCTACATGCACTAAGTCACTTAGTCAGAACAACTTCATAAGGTTAGGGTTATTGTCACCTACATTGCATTTATGAAGAAATGAGACACACAGTTTCAAGTAGCCTGTTCAATGTCACCCAGCAGACAAGGTAGCAATGATAACTTGATTGATGAACAGGGAGAAGAGATCTAACATTTATTATCTCATTTAATCCCTCTTTTTATTCCATGAAGCAGAGTGTTAGTATCTCCCCTGACCACGGAAACTGTGGCACTGAGAATTGTCAGTAATCATGGTTCTTCTGGACTTAAGAGCTGGCCTCACCTAGTGCAAACTCCATAATCTTCACGTAACAGCATATATGGTAGTTCATCCATTCAGATATTTATTTACTGATGTCAATTTGTTTGCTTGTTTGCAAATATAAACATTAATTGGCAGGGCAGATATGGTTTATGCAAACAGGCACATAACAGGCAGTAATGGCTTTGCCCAGATTGCTGTCTAATCCTGTTTTCTCACTTTAACATATCAGGTAGAATTTGAATCCTTTATTTTTGAAGATTAAATCTAATGTGATAATGTGTACAAATACACACAGCACACGATTTGGCATGTGCTAGGAGCTTAGTTCATGTTCACTGAGCATTTGCAAAACCTTGGTGAATTGCTTTAAACAAAGGGGGCACTGATCCAGAGATGTGTTACTTTCCCTTATATCAAAGCAAGAGTATCACTGCTGAAACTAAAAATATGAAATCTTCTCTTCTTTTTTAACTAAATTTTTTAATCAAAATATAATTAAAAAAAACGAGTCTCCTAAGGAGAATGTCTTATTTTTTGCAGCATAGTAAACTAGACAATCTGATTGAATCTTCCTCAGGACATAATTAAAAAAAAAAAACAACCAAAAGTTATTTGAATTAATTGCTGGAAAACTTAAGAACTTCTCAGAGAGGGTCCAGTATTTACATGAAGGTGAGAACCTAGACCGTGAAGCCCAACACTGAGCCAGGCCTCTCTGCGAAGGCTTTGCTGACGTAGGGGAAAATGGCCTCACAGAGCTGGTGGACTTGAAATGCATACCAGCTGTTCTAGCCCAGGGAGAGTCTAGAAGGAGACCCTGTCCCATGTGAAACTAGGCTCTAAAGCACTGCAGTGTCCACGGGACATGGGTTAGGGGTCAGCCTGCCTTTGCAGTCTCAGACAATGGTGTGCAGGGAATAGGGCAGGGCAGTGTGTCCCTCTGAAAATTTATAGGCACACATGGGGTTTCAGCCTAGCAAACACCCTTTAAACCTGGGGATCTAGTGTAAATATGTTCTTTTTGTACTTTCTTTGGGCACCTGACAAAAGTAAACACAAATTCTTTCTAGAAGAGTTTACTTTCAATCCAGGCCTCAAACCATTGCCACGCATTAATTTCTAAGAAAATGTGCATATAGACAGAAACACACCAGAAAACCTGTATGATACCAGAGCACCAAAGTAAGAAATGGGAGAAACAAAAGAACAGCTGTTCAATCCTTAGATGTTAAAATGCTCAATGTCTGTGTACTCAGCACGCCCATAATGCTTGCATAAAAAGGAGCATCTTTAAGGAAGGAAGGAGAGACACCATAAAACTAATCAAGATTTGGAAAATGAATTGTATTATTGGTTTAACACAACTTAGATACAAGTAAAGAGAATGAATTAACAAACTGAAAGATGGGTCTTTAAAGCACAGCATTCAGAATTCAGGATCTCACAAAGCAACAGAAACTGTGAAGGAGACTTTGCGAAGTGCAGTTAGGAGATAGCGGTCTGATGTATGTCTAATCAGAGTTTAAGAAGGAAATGAATATTTGAGGAGATAATGGCTTAGGGTGTTCAGAAATGGTGAAAAACATTAAATCGAGAAGCAGGATGTCTAGTGGATCAGGATAAATAAGAAGAAATTCACACCTAGACACATAGTGAAACTGCAGGAAACTGAAGACAAAGTTTGCCAATGTGTGTGCACTGAAGTTGAGCCTAATATTTACATTAAAGAGCAAACATTCAAGAGCCAATTCATTGATGAAGTACCAGCCAGGGGATATAAAGTCATAGACACTATGAATTACTGGAGAGTAATACTGATTGGGGTTTATGTGATTGACTGGGGTAGATACTTTAATCATCACACAGAAGAGAAAAACCTGAGAAAAAGTCAACTGTGTAAAGAAACTTTGTTTACGACAGAGGTGATGTTGCAGATCAGAGCTGAAGGGATAGACTTTTTAATATATATAGTTGAATAAAATGCTTATACGTATGGAAATAAATTGACACCCCACCATCCCTAGTTCACAACATACACAAATTAATCAAGTCCAAGCTGATTAAAGGTCCAACAGTGAAAGGCAATTTTTATGATGTCTGAAATTCAATACAGGAAGAGATCTTAAATTACTATAAGAAGCTATCTTAGTTCAACATAGACAGCTATCTTAATAATATCAGGGTAGGGAAATATTTTTATAAAAGTAGATACAATGAACAAGTCATAAGGAAAAGTTTGATAAGCTCAACTGCCTCAAAACTATGGCTACCCAAAAACAAAACAAAACCAAACAAAATACAAAACCCAAGAAAACAAAACAAACAAACAAACAAAAAAACCCAAAACAACAAATCCACCAAAAGCAAATGAAAACTGAAGTCTCAAGATGGAAAAAATGCACAAAATAAATAAACAGCTCTTATAAATCATATTGATTTATAAATATGATTTAAAAAGCAAAAATGAGAGAAGAGCGGGCAAAAGATTTGAACAAGCACCGTGAGTAGACGAGAGACATTTCATCAGAAGAGAAGATCTGAAAGGATGCAAACCACATTCTTAACAAAAGGTCAGAGAAAACCACTCACGCATTTGGTAGACATTGTCATGGCCTGTTTTGGGGGTTGATGGGACCTCGAAGCGACTGGGTCACACACACTCGTGGGAGTGTGTCAGGGCCTGGTAACTTGGGGAACGGCGACACTGTCTAGAGAAATAGGAGCTACACTTACCCTGTGTCCCAGAACTCAGGCCTGAGGAGACATTACTTTGTACAGATTCTCTTGTAGATACGCCCTGACACTAACTAGAACGTTCTTAGCAGCATGGGTATAAATAAAAGCTGAAAAGCAACTCATATGTTTATGGCCTGGAAAGTGAGTGAATACATAGGATCATATGCACACAAGCGCATGTTATAGAGCCACCAAGTTGAAGGACTTCTGACTATTCACAGTAGCGTAGATCATTTTGGGAAGGTGAACTGAAGCATCATTAGATTGTAGAGCAATCCTAGGTGCTCTTACTCATCCTTCAGTAGGCCACACTGTTCCAGGCACTGCTGTAAATGTTTTCTGGTTTTTTTTTTAAGATTTATTTATTTATTTATGCATACAAGAACTGGGGTACAGGCCAGAGGTGGGGGAGGTGAGAGGATTCCCCAGAGACAGAGTGGGGAGCAGAACAGGCAGATCCACTGAAATACACTGCTGAGGGGAGCAGTGGGGAGTCAGGAGAGGTCTGCTGCACCCTGTGGGTAGCTCCCTGGCTGGGATTGAACTGGTGCTGCAGAGGCTATGGATAGCTTCACAGTGAGGTGCTTAACCCCTTGTGCTACCATGGAGGCTCCTGCAAATGTCTTCTATGAAGTTGCTCATTTAACTTTCACAGAACTCTACAAGGTAGGCACTGTTATTACTTCCATTTTGTGCTTAAGAAACAAGCCACTAAGTCCACCAGAATCTCACAGCACAGAGCTGCTCAACCAGTTGTCAAAGCTCAGGTATTTGGGGCTCAAAATACACTCTGTAGTAAGTTTCTTTGGGACTAAAATTCAAAACTTAGCAAAACCAAACAGGTTATTTTTCATGATGCAAACATTTGCGGCAAAGCTAAAAACGAAAGCAAGTTGCACGAATTACACAAACTTCTGGACAGTTGTCCCCTGTGGGGGTTGTTGGGGGGGGGGGAAACATCAAAGTGGGGGCACTTTTTACAAAGACTGCAAACAAGGGCACATATCTTAAGAATTTTATCATCCTTTATGCCTTCTGCATATTTCATGAGTCTTTTGTTACTAATCAATATTTAAAGCAATTGAAGGAAATAAGGGGAGAACAGGAACCCCTGCCAAAGAGAGCAAACACGTCATGGTTTTGCCTCATAAAACATCTCAGATCTTTGCCTGTAAAGTCCTTAGGAAAGTCCACAGATGCTGATCTGGACACAGGATTTCCATTCAAAAGAATTTCTGCTGAAACAAACAAGAGCCACAAATGGCAGCACCAACACCTGCGGCTGCAGCCTGACCCAGGGCAGCACCGCGGGCAGCAACCCTGGCCTGCCACATGGGGACGTCAGCTTTGCCACCTAAAGTCAAGCGTTTGCCTCCTCTGGTTCCAGCCTGCGGCCAGCAAGGGCATCAGGAAATGTGGGAACCGGCATCCCCCATCCATCACACACAGCCAAGAAATTCTTTTTTCATTTACTTAGAATCTGTCTTTAAGCAACATCTTCAAACCATCAACCACTTTAATGTTATCCTTTATATTCAATCCGGATGGCGCTTTCCCAGTGGCTGTAATTACTTAAGAAAACCAACCCTGCTCTCTCCTTCATTTGTTGCTCTATAACACCCCATTATCCCCCAAACTCAGCTTAGTCACCCTCTCCATTCTGGATGTCTCCCCCAGGGTTTGCCCCCACACAGAATAAACATGTACTCCTCTGTGCCCCTCAGCACTCTGCACACACTTGGCCTAAAGGACCCCTCATTAGCACCCTGCTCCCTGCTATTCATTGTTCATCATCGCCATCCTCATCTGGAATGTGCCTTAAGGTGGGCTTTCTAGTCACATGAATCTCTAAATTGTGTCTGAATACCTACCCGAAGGGGCTTGCACACAGGAAGTCACACATGTGATGATGAAACAGTGAGCAGTGTCTGACCTGGGCATCTCTTGCTGCCTAACACACCCCTCCTGGCGTATGCCAGCGGTCAGCACTGCCACCGCCCATACAAGGTATGGGAGGGGAGACATGGACGCACCTCTGTATGGGGAGTCCCCAGGTCATAATGCTCTACATCGCGGGGGGAGACACTGTGTCAACCTTCAGAAAGTCCAGTCTGCTCTGACATGTGTGGGGTCCCCTGTGCCAGGCCCGGGGTGAGATATACCGTGTTCATTACATCTCTTCATCTTCTCAACAGCCCTTTGAGTCAGGGGCTATTTTGGCTTCTGTTTAATAGATGAAGGGAGTGAGGCCCAGGACGGCTAAATAATTGCTTACGTTGTCACAGCCGGGAGTGCGGGCCTGAGATTCCCACAGGTCACTTCAAAGCCCACCCTTTAGTTCACTGAAGTATTCGGATGGGGCTAAACAAACATGTGACTTTAATATCTCCTTTCTCGGATTAACGCAGCAGAATCCCTTTTAAGCTCTTTGTATCTTGAAAAATATTCTCCCCTCTCCGTTGTAACAGGGAGGCCGGAAGGCAAGCAGAGACGAGGCTTTTCTACTTGACTTTTAGCCTTTGATCAAAACCCCTCTGTTCTTGGCTGCCACGTGCTCTCTCTGGACCTGGAATTTTGAAATTCCAGGCAGCCCGGTCTCCAGGAAATCCTCCATTCTCTTTCCAACGGGTGCATTTTCCAGGACCTCTTGATATGGGCTCCAAATCACACCCACCCCAAGCCTTCAGACATCTCCTCCCCTTTCTGGCATCAGGGCCATTTGGACATGACCACAGATTCCATGAGGTCAACCTCCCTCTCTTTCTGCATCTTAGCTGTGGGGAAATGTTGGGTGTACGTAAAATAGAACAGGCAAGTGACCGCTGCTTTGGCCTCCATGAAGGCCCCAACCACCCATGCCAGGCCTTCTTCCGAGTTCTCTGTGTGTTCACATAATCAAATCTATGCTCTCATTGTAAACTGCCATCGGGACTCAGCCCCCCAAACACTTGCTTGCCTCAAAAAACCCCTTGGGGGTAGCTGGTTTTGCTTCTTGCCATTAACAAAACACAGCATCTTAACGTTGGGGCCTGGTTATATTACTGGAATTTGTCAGATTTTTCTTTCATGAGTTGTGTTGTTTTCCAGCAGTGGAAGAACATAAAATCTGAGCTGCCTAATGATGGGAGGTTGCGTGGCTGTAACGATGGCTTCAGTCACAGTGGAAAATACTTATGACAGAGTGAGCTTCAAAATTAGAACGCACAGTTGTGTAAGAATGTCTAAAAGGAAACATGCAGCAACGCTGAGGACGTGTGTGGTTGTCAGTGGTCATCTATACATACACACGGATGCATATTTGGGGAACTCTGCACAGACTTAGTGAGTGTACACTGCGGTCACATTACTGATATGATAACAAACTCAAATAGGAAAATAAGTCACAGCCTTCGTTCTACCTGCTGACATTTCAAAAAGTCCAGCCGTGCGGACAGTCTGCAGGACCCCAAGTTTGTTCAGCTGGCAGTTACCCAAGCGGCCGTCAGCAAGTCAAGTGAGCTGCTTCCATCACCCGCTGCAATTCCCAGGACGGGAGAAAGATGTCAATCCTAAACCCTCCCTTCCCCAGTGCTGCCCGGGGCCGTGAGCCCCGTCCCGGGCCACCACGGCCGCGGCTCCAGCAAAGGACGCAGCGGCGGCAGAGTCTGCAGCCTCTGTCAGCGCTCGTCCTGCATCTCCGCTGTGTTCTTCACAGCTTGTAGCTTTTTAATTACCAGCCTACCACAAAGCTGAATCCTACTTAGGCGGCTCTCATAGCACCAGAGGACAGGCCTGGTTGGCCCGAGAGCTGGGCCCTAATTACTTCTGGGTAAGTAGAAGGCAGCTGAGCTGACTACCCTGTTGGGTGCAGACTCTGATCTCAGGATGCCAAAATTGCTGCTTTCCATGTCCCCAAGATTCAGTGGGATTTACACTTATTAATTCCTGCAAATCAAAACGAAGTTACTCCCTAAGGTGGAAGGCAGGGGTTGTTCACATACATTATGAGAGAAAAGAACGATCTGAAGTTTACAGAGTTTTATCCTGCACGCGCCCCGATAGGGGGAGGGTCACCTATGGGGCCTCTTCTGTGGGCCGGACATTGAGCTGGGGCCTTTCCAGGGGCGCTGATAAGCATGCGCACTCACTCAGATATGCCTCTCATGGGCAAACCACCACTCAGTTTGCGAATGTGACCCTGGAGAGAAACACGCAGAGGCGAGGATCGTGGCTCTCGCAGGCAGTTCAGCATGGCGCGGCAATGAGGGGCTTTAGAGTCCGAGATGGGGCTTCTCTCCTGATGCTGAATTGGCCTCCCTGCGGGACCCCAGCAGGAGATCTTATGGGGCGATGCAGAAGGGGCTGTCCTGTTGAGCAGCCAGATGGGGCGGGAGAGACCCTCACACAAAATACCCAGTCGAGGCTGGGCTTCTAGGAGCTGGTCAGCAAGGTTCTAGCCTCCTTCCCCGTCCACCCTCATGACTCGACCCTGAATTCAAGTGAGAGAGCGGCGGGGAAGGATGTTACTTTGCTTGGCGAGCCGTCTGGCGACTCGAAGCTGGCTTCGCAGCTGTCACCACCAGGAGGAACTTCTTGGGCTTTTTAAACTCGCTGCCTCAGAAAGTAGTAAGTCCTGTATTTTAAGATTATTCGAGAAAAGTCCCCATGCGTTGGTAAGGGCGGGAGCTTGAAGTCCTTACATATAGGGCTCTGTCTTTCTAACTCTATTGTTTTGTTTGTATCATCAAAACTCTTTCCAAAATCGATGAACAGGAGCGATCAGTTCCCAGATGCAACAAAAGAAGGAGCAGGCTACATCGGCTAATTTGATGGAAACTGCCCCGTGTTACACGTGTCAAGAAGCTCACCGCTGGGTGTCCAGAGCCCTGGGAAGCACCCACCTCGAGTATGAAAGTATTATGTTTAATCCTGGCACTAAAACTGCCCCATAAAACTTTATAGATAACGACTAATATGTCCAACAGCAAGGTCAAGATAAACTGGCGGATAAAACACAAGGCCGCCAGACCTACCCAATTCCTCAGCACCAGGGACTGGGGCTACTTTGGGTTTGAGGAGGTAATTCTAGGCATGCACTGAGCGCCATATCCCCAGTAACATCTGGGGCGGCGCCTGGTCGTTAAACACTGATATTTCTGCAGTGAAACCTGCACGTCCACACTGAGTGGGATGTATGAGGAGCTCGCACTGCTTTGCCCCACTGCAGCTTTTAGGCTCAAATCAGTCGTGAACACATCTCAGGCTTTGGAAGCCTTTTGACTTTGGATTTATAGATAAGAGATTGTTAGCCTGACTTAGGTACCAGTCTTAAGACATTGCAATTTTGAAGACAAATTCATAAATGTGGGACAATAATCACTATAAAAATTATTGAATGGATGAATGAATTGGTTTCCCAATGGGAGAAGATTTTACGTATTATACATCTGATAAGTGGTTAATATCCAAAGTGTACAATGAAATCATAAAACTCAACAATAAAAAACAAGCAGTATTATTTAAAAATGGGCAGAAGGTCTGAATAGACACTTCTCCAAAGAAGATGAACAGATGGCCAAGAGGGACACGAGAAGATGTTCATTATCTCTTACTAGAGAAATGCAAAGCAAAACAAGATCTCGCCTCGAACCTGTGAGAATGGTTATTAACCCCAAAGCAAGGAACAACAGGTGTTGGAGAGGAGGTAGAAAAGGAAAATGTCAGGCTTTTCTGCCCTCCCGCCATCAGGATAGATGATGGATCCTTGAGGTCCTGAATGCACACCTGATGGCGGCACCTGGAGTAGGGTGTGGGCCTAGGTAGATGGGATTCACCTGGGCTGAGACTGGGTTTTTAAGGGTGGCGTCACGGGGACACCAGCAGAAGCCGAAAGAGAAGCAGAGAAGCAGAAGCAGAAGCAGAGATCACCGGAGAGCCCAGATAGAGTGAGGATTTGCTGGGGGCTGGGAGGCCTGCCAGCCTCCCGGCCCCCCAGCACCCCTGCCTGCTATGTACCTGGTAATCCCAATACAAAACCTGCAAAACCACTGAGGACTCTGACTCCTCCTTTACCTGGTCTGCTGGATCAGAAAACCTGCTCAGTGGTCATTCCTGCCCTTTACAGAAGGGAATCCCATTCACCGTGAATGGGAATATAAATTGGTGCAGACATGATGGAAAGCAGGATGCTGATACCTCAAAAATTAAAAATAGGAATTCCATTTGCTCCAGTTATCTCACTTCTGGGTATTTACCCTCCATATAAAACACAGCCCACTGATTCGAAGAGATACAGTGCCCTTATGTTTATTGTAGAATTACTTACAGTTGCCAAGGATGCAAACAATCTAAGTGCTCATTGACTGAAAAATGGATAAAGAAGATGTGGTTTATGTACACAACGGAATACTGTTCAGCTACGAAAAAGGAGAGATATTGCTGTTTGCAACAAAATGAATGGACCTAGAGGTTATACTTAGTGAAATAAGCCAAACTGAGAATGACAAACACTGTGTGTTCTCTCATGCCTAATATATAAAGAAACCAACCAATGGAGGAACGAAACACAAACGAACTTTTAGACTATGAGACCAATTAGTGGTTACAAGAAGGGAAGAGGGAAGGGGGTGGGTAAAAATGGGTGAAAGGACTCAATTTTATGGTGGTGGATGTGATTGGACTTATTTAGTATAAACACATGATTTGCAATGAGGCACACCTGAAACTTACGGTCATTCTGCAATGCTACTTCCATTTTAAAGAAAGTAGTTTTCCTGAAATTTTAAAATATTACATACAGATATAGACAGATTGATGTAAGGAATTTTAAAATACTACACAAAGATACAGAAACAATAATTTGAGAAATTTATAGCAAATAGAGGCTATTTCTAAGTAATAGGATCATTGGGAATTTTCATTCTCTTTGCGCGTTTTCTAAAATTTCCATGAGAACGTGGAACAATTTTAACAACAAACAAAACTAGTTTACTTTTCTACCTTTTCAGTATTTCAAAGTAGACTCTTGGGGACGCTTGTTCCCCACCAGTCCTCAGTCTGGGAGACTGGGGACGCCGTTCTTTCGGGTTCCCAGAGCACCTGGCCCGTGCAGGGCCCCTGCCTGCTGGAAAGGGCCTGAAGTCATCTCTCTCCGCCTCTTACAAGACACTCAGAAGCGCAGCGCCCATGTCCTTATCGGTTCTGTCCAGAGTGATGAAGATATTGGAAAATAAACCCAAGATGCCTTTTCCAGTCCTGAGGCCAGAAGGGGCAGCAGCAGGATCATCGGAGCCAAGGAGGGAGGTTAAGTAGCTTAATTAATTGTTAGGGAAGCTGCAAGCTTTGTTGCAGGGAGAGATGATGCGAACCAGCCTGCGGTTCTCAGGAGCCAGCAGATCATGGGATCCCAGCTTCTCAGTGCTTCCCCACTACTTTGCATCTAACTAAAATGATTTACTTACAGCAGTTTGAGGACAAGGGCTGGACCTTTATCTTTATAAGGGGTGACCTAACTGGGTAAATCCTTTTGACTTAACTGATCCTTTCACAGGCAAATGCATGTGCATATCTCACACCGTGTTGGAGATGTGCATGCAGTTGCGTGTAGATACATGGACATGCATCTATGTTTGTGTTTATCAGCTTCTCTACATCAGCCTTTCTTTTTATGTTTACTCATTCACTGTTAAGTGCCCACTGGGAGTTAGTAAGGAGCTAGTTCTGCCTACAAAGGCCAGGTTATAAAATTATTAGGTACCTTAGGTCAGCATTTCACAACCCTCGCTTCAGATTAGATTGAGTTGAGCATTAAAAGACAAGACCCGCGTCCAGGAGTTCTAATTTTCTGGCCTGGGGAAAGATGCTGAAATTGCTTTTGGTTTAGAGCTTCCTGGGTAATTCTAGTGTCCAGGCAGGTTTACACTCTGCTGCCTAGAATTAACTGGGTTAGTGATTTTCACAAAGCAGTGCTCCCCGCCCCCAGCCAGGCACAGCAGAACAAAACCGTGTGTTTGTTTCTCTGTGTGTTTGTGTGCGTGTGTATTTTGAGGGGGGGGCGCCAGTTTTCACACCATGCTCATGCACCATACAGGATGGCGACTGTGCATCCTAGCGGCGTCTTGGTGAGTGTGGTGGACACTTCTCCGCATGCCTGGACAGGAAGGTGCTGGGGCTGTTGTCGAGCCCGGGGATTCTCACATGTTAATCTGGCTGGGAACCCACGGGGATTTTATGAGAGTGCAGCTGGGATTCAGCATCCTGAGCTTTAGGGAAAACTGATGTGTATGAAGTTATGATGAGCTGGGGTGTCTGTTCTGATGAAACTCCAGACTCAAGTGGAAATCACAAGGTGACCCTTGGAAAAGCTGATGTGAAACCAACTGTGTGGCCCAAAACCCAAAGTTGAAGAGGAGGTGCCCCCTCTGGGAGGAGATGTGGGTGCTGGTGGGGTCACAGAAAGAAGGGGGAGCAGAGACTGAGGGGGAGGGGCTCCCGACCACAGAGCAGGTCGAAGCTCACAGCAAATACTGCCCTGGTTGTCAAGGAAACCTCACGCTGCTGCCAAAGTGGGGTGCAGGCCTCGATATCCGGCCTGTTACCGAGGGTGCATGTGGTCCTGAACCAGGTTCCCGTCAAACGCACCAGAGGCCAAGGACACAGGGCCACGAGAGGCGGGAGGAGGGAGAGAGGGGGGCCCAGCACCTGCAGGGGGAGCTCGGGCTGCCCACACCTTGAGTTTGAACTTCCAGGCCCCAGGATGCCAGGGAACACCTTCTTGGTGGCTTGGGGCCGCCCAGTGGCAGTCTGCTCTGCAGTCCTGGGCAGCGAACGTGCAGCCTCAAGTTCACACAATACCCACAAACCATTTGTGTGTCATGTCCGGAGCCTGAGGCTGCCGAGGCGCCACCTGCCACGTCCAGGTCAGTCAGCCTGGGCCAACGCGCCCTTCCCACCCTGCCCCCCAGACCCCCAGGGCTGGGGGTGGAGCCCTGCACCTGGAATCAGGTCCAGTCCCAGCTCCCTCATGGCTTCTGTGCGCTTCAGTCAGGAGACTTAGACAGGAAAAGGACACGCGAGACCTCAGTGGTGCCTGCCTGCCGTTCCCAAGAGGCCGCGCACCCCCAGGGGGCAGATGCCCCATGGCTGGGTTATCCTGGGTCAGGCAGGAGCTCTGTGGACTGTGGACGCCAGCAGCCCCGCGCAGGACGAAGGGCACCAGCTCCAGGTCCCCCTGGCCTGACTGGGGGTCAGGCCGCCCACCTGGACGCCTGTGAGCTCCTGTGGGGGACACCTGCCCGCGTGTCACTCTGGGCCCCAGCCCTGCGCCGGCAGCTGCACCGGGAGACCAGGCGTCACGTGGTCACCCTCGCTGCCCCCCGGTTCCCGGCAGACACAGGTGCTTCCACTGGCCCAGCCAGATCCTGCTCGAGAGGGAGGACTGAGCGCCTGCCCGATGGTCATGCTGCCAGTGGCCAGTGCAGGGCGGGCTCGCCTGCCTGACCCCGAGATGCCTCCACGGCCGCTCTGCCTGGCCCCATGGGTAGCAGCCCCCAGCGGCGACACCAAGCCAGAAAGAGCCGGGCGGGTCGTGTAAAATCAGAGCACCAGCTTTCTCAGTGCAAAGGGGGGGTTTTCTGTTCATTTCAAAATATTTCCCACAACCTGGAGAGCTGCTGTCTTTTCCCTTTGCTCACAAGCACCAAGATGGGAGGGTTTCTGCTGACGCAGGCTCACGTCTGGTGCCCCAGGCCCAGCGGTCGCCAAGAGGAAGCTGGGCTCCAGGGTCGCTGGCGGGGGACCCCTTTCTGTTACTTTCATCCCACACTTGGGTGTGAAGCCATCGGTGGGGCTTCCGGGGGCCCTGCCCGTCCTGGGGCCGGGGTGGCGGTCCCCGCCCTCATCACGCACCACGCAGGCAGCACCGTGGCCACTGTTCCAGGAAAGGGGTGTCTCTGAACGCGGCCACACGTCCTCACCCCAGGCTCCTGGGGACACCTCCACACGGGAAGTGCCCTCCCCACGGGGCACGCGGGCGTCGCCCCTTGCTGCTGCCCCCCGGGGCCTTGGGCTCAGCGTCCCGGTACTTACTGCTTGTTCATAGTTCTCGGCGCCCGGCAAAGCAGGGGGATCTTCAGCTCAGCCTGTGGAAACAAAAGCCAGCTCGTTACTGGACCTTCCGCCGCGTGTTTAATTCTGGTGAACATGCTGCTGTCGCTCCTTGTTAGAGCGGGTGCAGGTGCGGCCTGGAGGGAGGGGGCAGGCGCATCCGTCCAGGTGGGTAATTGGTTTATTTCTGGCGCGGGTGCGGGGTCTTTCCCTGACACGCTGTCCTCTTTCTGTCAGCATCCATCCCATCTGCCCCGGGCCGCAAACACACCTCGAGCTGTGCCTGCCAGGGCTCCCCGGCGGCTTAGCCCAGGCTCGGGGCCCTACTCAGGGGTCCCTGGCCCTGCGGGGATGCTTTGCCTTCACACTGTGACTTTGCCATGAAATATTTATGGGAGCTACATTTCTACACCCCTTCACATGGACGCAGCGTTTTCCGTGGGGCTGGCACTGGCCTCCGGGGGGGTCTTTAGTCCCATTTACCCTGTAAGTCAGCAACAGAGACCCTGGAGAGCTAACAAGGCCTTTGCATGAACGGACGCGTTTCACCTGCACAGAGACCCTTGAGGGTGTTGTCATGTAAATCTCTAATATAGAAAGGATTTTCCCCGCACATTAGGTGGGGTTCCGTGAGGTTGGGGTGACGCCTCCAACTGGGTAAATTGCGAACAGTTTGATAAAGACACCAGGTGAGAGATGTGACAGGTGTAGGAACTCCACGGGACAGAGGACACGGGGGTGTCAGGGGCGCTGGTGCTTGGCTTGAGGGGTCAGGGAGCAGTGGACACAGACGCAGGGCTGGCCCTGATGTCTGTTTCAGGGACCCACAGGGATGCAGACCTGGTGGGTGCAATTACAACCCCATCTCGTGTTCCTCCCGCCTCACTGGCCAAACACCAAGGAATGGAGGGTGAGGAGCTGCTGACAAGCTTTCCATCCATCAGCCCCTGGGGCTCCCAGCTGCAGGGAGGGGATGGAGGGTGGACTTCACGGTGAAAGAGGAGGAGGTTTGGGGGTTGAACAGTGGGCGACCATCCAGCTGCAAAAAGAACCCAGGACAACAGGGCCCTAATATTTCATTTGCGAACTGGTCACCACATTGTACTCCACGGAGTTTCAGGCACTCCGATGTCATCCTCGCATCCATCTGTCCATCCACGTACCCATGCACTGATCCCACCACCATTTGCTAAAAATGTACTTTGTGCAAATATTGGGTGCCAGGACACAGTCCTGGACACGAGCCAAGGTGTGAAGATGTTGAAGGCAGAGTGTGCCAGAGGGGCTCTGCCCAGCTGGGTGGGGCCCAGAGGCCAGCAGTGTGGGTGTTGGCAGTGCCGGTGAAGATTTGGTGAGGACTCTGGATCCTGGCTGTGAAGGTCCCTGCAAACCAAGGTGGGATGTGGACTCGGCTTGTGACCTTGGACTAGTCACGGCAGAAAAGCCCCTGCAGAACCAGGATTCTGCTCCAGGTTTTCTGACACTGTGTGTTACCCCAGGACCGCACCGCCATCTCTGGCTTCTGGGTGGCTGTTGACTCTCACTGGCGGAGGCTTCTCTGGGCCTGTGAGTGTCTGGCTTGGGCCCATGGGGCCTGCGCTGGAATCTGTCCCCCCACAGAGGTGGGAAGTGGGCATGAACCTTCAGCCTCAGGATGGAGGCACAGTGCAAGAAAAAGAGGCTGGTGGGTGTTTGCTACCCTTCCTTCACTCGGGAGCCTGGAGCAAGGGGGGATCCTGTGCTCAGTACATCCACTCCCGGCAAGAATGGGGGTATTTATTTCAGTTTCGCTTCCTCGTCTGTCACAGAAACGAAGCTTCGGCTTTTCTGTGAAAGGGAAGTGACACTTGGCTGCCCTCTGTCTGGCAGAGGTGACCACACTGTGGGCACATCCAGAGTGGACTGTGCCACAGGCACACGGTGTGGGGGGTCTCAGCAGGGGACCACGCCTGACTGCAAGGGCCCACAGTTTGGGAGAGACTTGGCAGGAAGACCCCCGGGCCCCCACGGAGTCTGCAGGCAGAAGCCACCTCTCCTCGGGCGGTCTGGTCATCTCTCCCGCCGGGGGAGATGCCAACTGCATTGGAGTCTAGATACTCATACAAATCCAATTTAAATGCCAACCTGGGCACTGCCCTGCAGACCAGACCCCAAAGCACAGGCAAAAGAGCCAAGCTATGCCAAAAGTAACTTATTTTGGCTTAGGACTCCAGTCCTTCATTTCCATTTCAAAATCCCTTGGGATTTCGAGGCAGTCACTCTCTCTCTCCACCCACCCCCAACGCAGCTAAGGACCTGGCTCTTCCTGGGAGTCCAAACTGAGTCCCAGTTTGAGAAACGCTGCTTCTATCCTATTCTGTCTCTCATAAAGGCTCACTGCCACCCCCTCAAGGTGTCAAGTGGGCCCCGGGTTGGGAGATGCATTAGCACCGTGGGGCCTCAGCAGGAGGGGGCCTGCCCCAACCTTCCCTTCTGGTCAAGTCGCCGCTTTCCAGGTGAGGCCCATGAGTGTGTCTGACTGTCCACTGAGGGCTTTGTGGGTTAAAACCGTTTGTAAAGATAATGGATTTGATGGCTAAAACACCTCAGTATTTTAGAAAACTAAACTGAAGGGAAGGAGGGTGTGGGTTCCGAGGAGCTGAGCATGCAAACCAGGATGATGGTCTCAGAGCTCGCGCCCACCTGGGGCTGCAGAGAATGTGTTAGGAAGCAAGACTTGTTTTATAAATAAATTGGATTTGGGTGCAGATCTTAATCCAAAAATAATTAATACCCTTCTGGTATCATAAGCAGTTTAAACAATTGGAAATATGTAAAGCTACAAATCACATTTCCTTGTTATCCCGGAGAACTCTTGTTCTCCACTGGGACGTCACCAACGCTATGAAAGCGAGCTGGCGAAGAGACATTTGATCGTAAATATTTCTGCGCATTTCACCTGATCCGAAATTAATGTTTCATGATGGGAAAACCATGCTTTTACAGTAAGAGCATTTTATTTGCTCTCAAACATTTCTTACTTCTTCCTTGAAGATAAAGCTTATAAAAATACTAGCTTCTGTTTATTCCAAACTGTAAGAAATGTTATTCTAATAAGACAAAGTCCTCAGATAGACGTAGGAAGTGATCGAAAGGAAAGCATCAGTTGTGGAAAGGGGTGTGAAGTCGAGGGGTGGACTAGAGTGTATAGTGTGTGTGCATGTGTGTGCATGTGTGTGTGTGTGAATGAACTTTGGATAATTGCATTGGAATCAAGATTTCTCAGGTGCAGACTCCTATTAATTTGATTGCACATGTAACTTTCCTCTATTTTCATATTCAGAATGAGAAAGCTCTATTTTAGAGATGCTCACACTTAGAGGAGGAGAAGCTGCTTGGGTTCCTTTCTAAAAACAATTAATTTGTCGGTCATTTGTACTCTTTCACTTTGGGTTACACGTTTACTCCTCCACTCCATGGGTGCACAAGCTTCGCTCACCCTCCACCAAAGGCCCTGAGTCCCCTACCCTCACCCCTCCCGACCTGCTCCTCCCTTCTCTTTCCTCTGGTAACCGGTTCATTTTTCACAAAGCCTAGGAATCATTTTTGCTGTGCTCTGCCAGTGTATGGCTTTGGGCAGCCAGCTAATTTTAATTAAACATAACATTTAATTTTACCAGTTACAGCCAGGGCCCCCCACCCCCATGCACATCTGGAGGCCAGAGGTGAACGCACCCTCCTTCTCAAACACATCCTGAGCCCTGCTGCACGCGGCCATTTTGAGAGGAGTTGTTTCCCAGTAAGAGGGACCTTAGACAAGTTTGAGAGAGATTTCAAATCCAAAATAGGAACATGAAAGATGGGCGATCTTACCAAGACTGAACTAGAGTAAAGTAATTGAAAGTTCAGTGGAGAATGCCCAGCTCTGCAAGAGTTCACTCACATGCGGTACATGGAGAAAGCAAAGGAACGAACTAAATAAACTCAAAAAAATAAACCCGCAAACTCTAAAACCAACTAGTAGTTACCAGAATGAGAAGGGGGAGGGTGTGAAATTGGAGTCACGGGTGTCAATGTTGTAGGTGAAGGATGGACCGGGGCTCTTGGGGTGAACTCCCGTGGCATGTAGATGTGTTGATTGTCAGCGACACACGCCTGACACTCACTTGATGCTGGGATGCAACGTTACTCCAGCGATCACGGCATTTCCTGAATGCTAGAGCCCTCGGTAGGAAATCCAGTTTAATTTAGATTCCATCGTAAGGCAAAAATCCAAGCGACCCAGATTTTTCAATATTGAACAATTCTGCCATGTTGTGCAGTGCGAATTCTCTTGAATCAAATCTGTCTAGTGAAAAAATACACAGTATGGAGGCATTTCTAGCTCCCAGTGCCTTTAAGACTTAACTCCTGAATTGAACTTTCTCCGTGTCGTTAACTCTTGGAATCAGGGCACGTAGGTGCCCGCCCACGAGCCCAGGTGTGCAGAATTGTCCAGTGATCGGGACAGCGTGAGCCTCAATAGTGCCAGAATGAAAAATGGGGATTCAAGCACATACCTGTCTTTGCTCAGATGATTTTGGACTTAAATGAGATCATGAGAGCAAAAGTGCCTTGAGAACTATGAACAGTTACTCGGACATGGTGCACAGGCAGTCACTGAGCAACTTTGTGGTGCCAGCCCCACGAGAGACACTGAGGACTCCACGTTGGCAAGGAAAGTGCTCGAAAGCCATGCCTAGCACTTTGTAATTCAATCTCAATATTCTCAGAGGGTCAACATATTTGGGGACTTGTAGAATATTACCAAGGCTTTGACAGATGAATTAAAATAAAAATGAAAACGATGAGCTTAGTTTTCTGAGAAACCACCTTAAAATGAGACTTCTTTAGGTCAAAATTCTTAAAAAGGGGACTAAACACGCGAGAATACATAATGATGATTTGTCTGAATGTAAAATAAACTTAAGAAAATTGTGTTAAAACAATAATATGGCGGCTATCATCTACTTTGCCCTTCATAGCTATGAGACACCATAATATAATAATTTAATTTTTATGTGTGGCTTATCTCATGTATTATCCTTAGCTCAGAAGGCAGGTATTGCAATTCCACGTTATACAGATAGCTTGAGACGCTGAGGGGTGAAAAAACTCGCCTAAAATCATTCCACCAGGGATCAACCGCCTGACTTCAACCCCAGGTTATTTCTCAAGGACTGGATGGAACCATGTGGTGCAAAGAGTGTAGACACAGAAGCCAGAGTATGGAGTGGGCGAAGTATGGAGGTGAGTTCCGGGAATGCGCAGAGAGATGGACTGGTCAGGAGGCCCCTAGGCTGACCGAGGAAGACCCACAGGTGTCCAAGGCAGACTGGCTCCCAGGTACCTGTCGAGGCATCAGACTGTCAAGAGCTCAGCAAACGCAGCTCTTGCAACAGCACAGGCTCCCAGCAGGCATTTGGTTCCCCAGACAGAACACCTCCTGGGAGGGAACTTACAACTTGAGCTCACTTTTAGCACGGCCTGGGCCTCAGCGGATGGAGGGATGGACCGGCAGGCCAGATGGAGATAGAGGCCCAAGGCCTACCTACCCTGAGTGCCGCGGGCAGAATCAGCCCTCTCATTCTGCAACGCTCTGCCCCAGTGCGGGGCTCAGGGACCCCACAAAGGTTCACCCCTCTCCGAGGCTGGCCGGGGGCTGCCCGCCACCCTTCATCTTCATGTCACGCTACTGAACAGAGAACACTCCACCAGGGAAGCCCTCGGCCTCCCACGTTGATGCTCCACTCTGAGCTCAGGACACTCATCTCATTTCACTCCACGGCCCGAGTCCCCGTGCTCGGTGCCGGGTAAACCCAGTGGGTAAAGCCAGTGGGATTCCATTTCTGCTGCGAGGGGCTTGGGAAGCCACGTTTCCATCAGCACCACCCATGAGACACGAGGCCCGGACTCACACACGTGTTTCCCTGCGGCCGTGGCTTGTCTGGGAATCCTGAGCCTGCAGGTTAGACTGACCAAAGGGAGGCTCCCAGCACGACCTCATCCAGCAGGGGGGCTGGACAGTACAGTGCGCGGGGCACTCTGAATCTTGGATCCTCTCCAACGAGAACCGACAAGCTTTTGAAACGAGCGGGCCCTCGGAGGGCGACCTACCCACCGTCGCTGCTCCGACATCTGATTAAAACCAAGCGGCACCATCGTGGGAAGGATTTCCCATGCATTTTATCCACAAAAGTAACAGAAGGGAACAAAATCCACAAAACAAATTCCTCTGATTGCCGTTTTCCACGAGTCTACTTTGCATGGTTATTTTTCTTTCTAAGTTCCCACACCTAAGCTACCTCACCTGATAGTTCCCAGTCCTATTGATAGTTTACTTTCAAAAATCACTGGAAACTTTGGCACAATCTGTTTGAAATGTTAAATCTAATTTCGATTCAAGTGCTTCTCTCCATTTGATAATTTAATCCCTTGGGCATCCTGTCTAGCCTGGAGCAAAACTCCAGAAATCAGGTCTGGGTAGACCTGGGTGAGTGCCTGCCAAGGTGGGAGTGATTGATTTATGGAGTGGCATCCATGAAAGGATCCTTCTACACGTAATTCTGCCACTCACCGTGTGCCCTTGGTCATAGCTGCCATAAATCCATGTACTGAATATCTTCTCTGCGTGAGGTTCTGCTTCCTGGTCTTGTCCTCACAGCAACACACAGAATGTGTTATTCCAAATTACAAAGCACCAACAGCTAACGGAAGCCCAGAGAGGCTCAGCCACTTACCTGAGGACACACAACTAAGTTTCGAGCGAGCTCAAAGCCACCTTCATTTCACCACACTGTCCATCCTCATCCGCGTCTCTGAACCTCCATTTTGACTCCTACCCATGACCTAATATCGCCATGCCTACTTTACTAAGCGAAGACTGTTAATGAGAAAGTGTCTGAAGCCTTCGCAGATCGCCCGAGGCTGGGCAGCTGTGGCCGACCACGAAGGAGAGTTGAAATAAAACACGCAGAAGAGCTCTGCGTGAGTTCCCCGGCGCCCAGGGGGTGTTGTAGGAATAAGCACAGACTGAGCTGGGGCGAGGAAAGGGAAGAAGGTAGCATCACTGAGGACCCGCTAAGCGCCAAGTCTGCCCCATATTTTATTCACTACAAATATTAAACTATTGAAGCTAAATAGCTGTCAGTTCAGTGCGATGCTGTCTTGCTCTCCTATAAACATGCAGGGATTGAGGGTCAGAGGGATGGGATAAAATGCGCGGTCCCAGCAGCACTGTTTGGATCAGCCAATTTGGTCCGAGGCTAAATCCCAGTGTTTTGGGGACAACCCCTGACTCGTGGCAAGTGAGCCTGAAATGGGGCCCCAGGAGGCTACGGCCAGAGCTGGCCAGGAGGTGTGGAGCTCTTAGGCTGATCTTGTTCTTCTCAGAGACCCTTGGCGGGAGGAGCAATGCCAGCGGCGAGAGACCGCAGCAGGGGTGGGCTGGGGCTGAGCTCCCTGGGCTGCGGGGACCGGGCACCGCGCCTCCAGCGACTCAGTGCAGCTCCGCCTGGTGTGAACCTGCTCCTGACCCCAGCGATGGCACCGAATCGCACACTCACCCGGGTTACTCAGTGCTTCCTCTGCGAACCAGGGCAGTGATGCCTACACCTCACGTTCGGGAGGAAGGACTGAGTTCATGAATAGAGCGGTCTGGCCAGAGCCGGGTTCCATCGCTGCCCCTCCTGCTTCTCAGGGCATCAATTTTCTACAGCTTCAGAGGCTTTTGGAAGCTTTGCGTTTCCCTGGCAGCCCTCCGAGGAGCCTCCTGCCACTGTCTTCCTGACATGACGGTTCCCGAGGCTCAGGGTGGGGGGCAGGCTGCATGGCCAGACCAGAGGCCCCACGGAGGCTGAGCCCCGGGAGGCGACTCTGACCAGGACACAGGGGCCAGTGATGCCACCAGCATGAAGTTCCCTCTCTTGGGATCCTTCTAGGTCTGGATGCCTCAGTGACACTCCTGTCCTCTCAGCAATGCACACAGTGTGTTATTCCGCCCAGTTTCAAATTACAGAACACCTCCAGCTAACTGTCGGTTTCCCTCCAGCTTATTTGTTTGTTCTTGCCAAGAAAAACCTGGAAAAGAAGTGTCCTGGCACCCCAAAGGGTAACATTTTACCCCAGCTTTAACCTCACCGCCGGGTACCTCCCCCTTGGGAGGGCGAGAATGCTGGGTGAGGCTGAACGCCACCGTCTCCTCCACACCAACGCAGAAAAAGCACCACTGCAGTTTAGAAAACCATCTACCCATGCGGGATGGGACTTAGCTTCCACTTTTCAATCACCTGCTCTGCACTTTAAAGAGCTGTCCTCAGAGAGGTCACCAAGAAAGTCAGCCACTGGCCTGGTCTTCAGATTTTAGTGGGGTCCATCGGGGGCTCAAGTGCCAGACAGAAAAGATTGAAAATTTAGTCTTTTCGGGCCTCCCCGGTGGCACAGCGGGTTGAGCATAGCGCTGTGAAGCTGTCCGCAGCCTCTGCAGCGCGGGTTCGATACCCAGCCAGCCAGGGAGAATCCCACATGGCACAGCAGACAGACCTCTCCTGTCTCCCCGCTGCTCCTGTCAGCAGTGTCTTCGGACTGTCTGCCTGTTCTGCTCCCTGCTCTGTCTCTGGTGAATCCTCTCCCCCTCCCATGCCTCTGGACTGTACCCCAGCTATTGTATAAAAATAAATAAATCTTAAAAAAAAGAGAAAAATTTAGTCTTTTCATTGCGATGGGTGGGTGTCTTGATTCCTTCTTCCTGCAGAAAGAAGGGATCTTTAAAAGCTGAGTGGAGGGACCTGACTTTCTCTCCTCTCTAGGAGGTCCTGAGTTCCATGCCAGAGAAACCCCCTTGGCTAGGGCCAGCTCTTTCTGATGCTCAAGAGGGGCAGGGAGAGCACCGCTCAGGTGGGGCAGGCCTTCTTCATTTACCTGTGCAGTGGGGGGCGCACCCCAGGCTGCCGGCCGGGACGTGGGACTCCTGTGTGGGAGGCCATGGCGGCATCGCAGGGAATCCGGGAGCTGCTGATCGGAGGGCAGGGAGTTGGGTGTCTTTTTCTCACCGCTGAGCAGTGGCCTTCAGCAGAAACCTCCTCCTAGGTCAGTTTCAGGTTTGGCTTCCTGTGAAACGCAGCCACAGACCCAGGGGGCTTGGCCGGGCGAGCGGGCAGGACTTCCTCTTCTAGGGCTGAAGGCAACGAAGTAGGCCGTGGGGGGCCAGGAGGCCGTGGCTCACCCTCTCCCTGAAGACCGTGATGCAGATTAACAATGGCGGACGTTCAAGCATAGGTTTTGCTGGCTTCCCCTCACTTCTTCTGGAACACTCATTTTCCTGTGACTTGATGTTGCCAGTGGCTTCCCAAGACCACCCAAGACACAGGGTCTCTGTGTTACGGGGAGGAGCTGGGGACAGGGATGGGAGAGGCGGGCTCTAGTTCTCACTTTTTAATATGAGTTTTGTCATCTGGGGCAAATGGCAATTTATTTCTCAACTAGTTTCCATGTCGGGGGGTGAGGGATAAAATCTTTCATATTTTAGAGATATTCCAACAAATGAACAAAATACTGTAAATAAAGACATGTATCAAGGTTTGGGGCATGGATTAAGCTCGTAGCATAATTGAATTTCTCTCCACCTTAACTCTGGTTCGTTTAAACTCCAAGTTAGCCCTCGCCAAGCATTCCCACCATTTGTCTCACAGAAAACTCTAGTTTTATGTAAATTGATGTTGCATGCCATAATAAACCCCAACATCCATAGAAATAAATCCACAGGTGGATGTTTATATTATCTTTGGTAAATAACTCTGTTTTAACTTAACATATGGCCCCAAGCTACCACAGAAGCGCTCATTAAATGCTAATTTTGTGCTGGGTAACTTGCTGGGCAATTTACAGGTATTAGCCTACAAGATCTTTCTGATAACCTTGTAAGGAAAATAGTTTTAAACTCCCTTTACCACTGTAAAAAGGGTAGCCTAGACAGGGTCAAGTAATTTACCCACTTTATCAATTAGCTTTTGCTGCCATGGGGCTTTGAGCAAGAACCATTCTGTGTTGTTCACAACCATGTGGCTTATGTGGTCAGTTCTTCTGGCCCCTCCTGTGTCAGCTTCCTGGGGCTGCTGTCAGAGTCTCACCAAGTGGCTGACCCTTCAGAAATGGGTGTCTCCACTGCTGGAGGCTGGGAATACAGGTGCAGGGAGAGCCAGGGGGAGCCGCTTCCTTCTGAGGCTGGCAGGGAAGGCCCCTTAGCTCCTTCGGGACCAGCACCTTCCCAGGAGACTCCCTGGGTCCATGAGCAAATTTCCTATCCTTGAGATCAGCATGTTGGGGGCCTCCCTGGTGGCATTGGGGTTAAAGTCTCAGCACTATCAAGCTATGGCCAGTCACTGAGGCATGAGTTCTATGCCCGGCTGGCAAGAGAGCTGGCCCACATGGCGCAGCAGACCTCTCCTGTCTCCCCACCGCTCCTCTCAGCAGTGTATTTCATCAGTCTGCCTGTTCTGTTCCCCACTCTGTCTCTGGTGAGTCCTCTCACCCCTGCACCTCTGGTCTACACCCCAGTTCTTGTATGCATAAATAAATAAAAATAAATCTTCAAAAAATATATCAGCCACATTGGATCAGGTTCCATCTAACAACCTCATTTTTAATTTAAAGGTAAGCCCCCACCCCCAATAGGACCCACAAGCCCCAGTCCTGTTGAAGTAGGCCGCAGGTTCTGGGAGGGAGAGAAGGACCCTGTGCTGGTTTTTGCAGGTCTTGC
The DNA here is from genome assembly GCF_964194135.1 of Talpa europaea. Lineage (NCBI taxonomy): Eukaryota > Metazoa > Chordata > Mammalia > Eulipotyphla > Talpidae > Talpa > Talpa europaea. The sequence continues at coordinate 140,648,039 of NC_140071.1, read as the reverse complement.
CAGGAGACAGAACTGGGGATTGCCGGGCCTTGGGGCGTCCCTGGCTTCAGTCCAGTCCCTCCTGGCCTCACTCAGTGAATTCTAGCAAGTAATCGAAACTAACGGATTCTCTTTTTTTCCACCTTTATGAAGGGTGTGATACTTCGAAATTCATTGCAGTTCTTAGTGCATAGAATGATGAGGTCACCTTGCAAACTGCAGACGGGATCTGAGGGTAACCACATGCGAACACCTGGGACCCACCCACCGATCTTGACCTTTTTTTCAGTTCTTAAGAAATTAGTGCACATGAGGAGAAATTGAAATTTTTATCTACAATTTAGAAATTATTTTAATATCTCTCAACTCTCTCTAAATTGCACAGAGAAGGCCCAGGTAGCCCCTCCCCTAGTTTCTGCTTAGAAACTGATTTTTTTAAAGATTTATTTTATTTATTTATGCACACAAGAACTGGGGTGCAGGCCAGAGGTGGGGGTAGTGAGAGGATTCACCATTGATAGAGTGGGGAGCAGAACAGGTGGATCTACTGAAATACACTGCTGAGGGGAGCAGCGGGCAGAGTCAGGAGAGGTCTGCTGTGCCATGTGGGTAGCTTCCCGGCTGGGGATTGAACTTGTACTGCAGTGGCTGATGGTAGCTTGATAGTGCTGAGGCTTAACCCCTTGCACCACCAGGGAGGCCCGATTTCTTTATTCATGACCCTGTGAGTGGACAGTTAGATTGGTTCCATGACTTGACAATTGGAGACAGTGCTGCTATGAACACAGGCGTACATAAGACTTTCGTATTAGTGTTTTCATATATTTTTTGGGTAAATACCTAGTATGTTGGATCACACTGGATTTCCATTTTTATTTTGTCAGAAATCTTAATCAGTTTTCCAAAGGCACTGCACCAACTTGCATCCCCACAGTGGAAGAAGATAATTGCATATCACACATCTGATATGGGGCTAATTTCCCAAATACAAAAATACTTATACAATCCAACAAGAAGAAAGCAGATACCCCAATGTGAAAAATGAGCAAAGGCCTAAATAGACATTTTCTAAAGGAGATATTCACATGGCTATAGACAAATGGAAAACCGTTCAACATCACTTACTACAAGGGAAATGCAAATCAAAGTCACAGGAGACATCACCTCACCCCGGGGAGACCCGCCCAGAGAAAAGGGATGGAAACTGGGGTTGGCGAGGATGTGGGGAAGAGGACCCCATGGGATCCCCAAAGGACCCCAGGTTGGAATGTCCCCCATCGCCAGCCCCTTATCTTGAGCAGGGTCTTGTTGAGATAATTTTCGCCAGGAACACCACATCACCCACACAGACACACACATCTGCTGGGCTTTGTGTGTCAGACACGTCTCCAGGAGGTTGAAAACACTGCAGCCGGGGGCAAAGTCCCTCCCTGTCGCAGTGCTGGGCTGACTCGCGCAGGGGCGTTACACCCGCAGAGCAGCCCAAGCTGTCTGTGCTCACATGGGCTGCATTTAGGTCTTGAAGTGAGACTGAGATTAAGAATGGACACCTCGACAGGCTTCCCTTAGCACGAGTGGGTAACGGTGTGCGGGGTGAGACCGTGGGACCAGCCAGGACTCAGCCTGGGAAGAGAGGAGAGCCAGGAGCCGGGCTGGGCCCTGAGGGTGTCTGGACCTGCGGCTGTTCAGTGGGGCTAGACTTTTAACCTCTGTCTTCCATCCTCCCTCTGGGTCTTTTCCTTTTCCTTTTTTTTTTTTTTTTTGAAGATTGATTTATTTATGCATTGAAGAACTGGGGTACAGGCCAGAGGTTCGGGGGGTGAGAGGATTCCCCAGAGACAGAGTGGGGAGCAGAACAGGCAGACTGACTGAAATCCACTGCTGAGGGGAGCAGCGGAGAGACAGGAGAGGTCTGCTGCGCCTTGTGGGTTGCTCCCTGCCCTGCCGGGGATTGAACTCGCGCTGCAGAGGCTGTGGATAGCTTCATAGTCTGCGTCTTAACCCCTTGTGCCACCAGGGAGGCCCTTGGTCTTTTTCTTTAATTTCTTTTTCTTTTTCTAGATGAAGAGAGAAGGAGGCCTAAACTGCTTTCTCTTTCTTAGGCTGAGTAGGAAAAACAACAGCTGGAATAAGTAGAGTAGCTACAGTTTTCCGATCTTTTCCTGACGGGACTTTCATTTGCATCATAGTCTGTGACGTAGCCTCTGTCAGCATCATTTTTGACTCAAGCGAACAACGTTTTGAGTCTAGTTGGTCTCCCCTAGCTGGCAAACCACGGAGCAAGCACCAGCGGGACCTCCAGCCCTCGGGTCTTGCCCCAGCTAGCATTTCCTGCATCCTAACGCAGGGGAAGCCGAGGCACGGTGACATGAAGGTCACCGCCAAGTTCTCAGTTAGCACTTGCAGAGCTGAGGCTTGTGGTTTGGATTCTGAGTCTGGGGCTTCTCACATCCAGCCCCACCCTTGGGCCGGAACGGCCAGTGGCTCTAACATGAGCCTCTGGGGCGTCTGAGAGGCAGAGGGGAGCAAAGAGGGTGAGCGTGCAGGGAAATCCTGACGACACCCCAGCAGCGGGCGACGCCGTCCACAGCAGCTCTGCAGGGACTCCGGAGCTACCGGCTATTTTGCCTGAGACACTGAGGCCGGGCTCCTGTTACACAAGCACCGAGCTTCCCAGACACCCAAAAGTTGGTGCTCATTACCTCACTCAGCCCTGGGCACCCAGCTTGCAAAGTGGGTGCTATTTTTAATGGTACAGATAAGGAAGCTGGAGACTTGGGGAAGCAATGTGAGTTGTTCATCCTGTAGCGTTCTCGCTGGGCCGCCTGCTTCGCGGGGCTGGTTCTTGGAGCCCCTTCCGGAGCTGGTGAGGTCACAGGCCTGGGCGGAGACGCCTACAGAAATCTCTGCGCCTTCCATCAAGCTGAAGAAACGTGATTTCCTCTAAACAATGGCAAACAGGGACACGCACAGCACACTGAAGAGCAGCTCGAGTCGTGCACACATATTTCCACAGAGACTATGTTTAGAGCTTAAGTCATTCCACGGTTTTGTTGCCAAAACACTTCAAATTGTGAGGATCTCGACACGCTGGAAAATGGCAACCGCCTTCAGCACCGGTGGAAGCTGTGCCAGCTCTTAACCTCTGCGGCATCAACACTTCTATAAGCCCCGAATGAGTTCATTTATTTAATAAAGACGTCCGCGGGGCCCTCCTCCCCAGCTTTTTCAGCTGCGAGTAAGATGCATCTTGTCTCATTTCTCTGTCGATACTTGGACCAGAAAATGCTTGCACCTCGCCGCCGCCCTGAAGAGCAACACCGTCTGTTTCAGGCTCGGCTGCCCCTGCTGCCCGTGGACACGCGCCCCACGCCTCCCCTGCACACACCCCCTCACAGCCAGGGCCGTGGAATGTTCTCCGTGAGAGCTGCGTGTCCTGGCCCCGGTGTCCAGGTGGGGTGTGTGGAACACACCACACACCTTCCCAGATCCCTGTCCCCGCGGGTTTTGCGCCAGGTGTGGGGAGGGTGACCGTCCATTCCTGGGCTCCTGCGGCCTTCCGAGGATGCCACACTCCTGGCTCCTTTCTGCCCTTGTGTAAGGCGCCAAGCTCCTCGGAGAAGGTGGTGTCGGCGGGGCAGAAACCAGCCCGGAGAACAAGTAGGTTCAAGATGGAAATGAGCCTCCGGTGTTGGAATCAACCTTTGGGGGAGTCGAACGTGGTTGCGGCTCATTACCCACCCCCAGTCCAGGCGTGTTCCTCACACACCTGGCATGTGGCTGGCCCCACAGCCGCAGGCCTTACCTGCACGGTAGCCGCGGGCCAGGGGTGGCTGCGGCTACTTCAGAGTTTCCATCCGGTGTATGGGATGTGCCAGGGACGACGGGCCCAGAGTCAGCAGGAGACACGTGCTTTGGTGGTTATTTCACGTCTGAGCACATGTGCCTGCCCCCTGCTAGGTGTCCTCTGGGTCCTGCCTCAGCCCAGCTGTTTTCCGAGTTCTGCATTTCTTAGTACAGTTGTTGAGAGACACAGAAACCATCCTGCTCTCCTGATCAGAGAGCTCGAGAGGGTCCTGGTTGGTCTACACTGCCTGGCGTCCGAAGCTCCCAGCACATAAATGTACAGAATGATTAGCACAAGTTCAGGAAGTGCTGGGAAGAAATAGCACCATATTATTTGAGAGTATAATAATGGGATGGCACCTAAAATGAGGGGGCAGCCAGAAAAGACCTTATGAGAAATCTTATTTAAATAAGATTTGCAGATAGAATGGGGGGAGGTAGCTAGAAAAGAGAGAAGGGAGAACATTCTAGAGATTGGGGGGCGGGAGGAGAAATAGACTCCCTCCCACATAGACACACAAACACACAGGCAGACAGACAGACAGACAGAGACACAGAGAGAGACCAACGCTGTGAACGGTTGGATGGAATTACATTCCATCTTTCTCATGTCAAATAGTGGTTTCCTTTATGCTTCTGTAAAAGGCCATTTCAGGAAATCGTGTTTTCTGCTTTGTAAAATGACTCATGTAAAAGAGCTATTTTGTTGTCATTGGCATTAAAAATAAATTCAGAATAAAATAACTTGGGATCATTTTTATTTTCATTCTTGGGTTTTTATATGAAATGATGGAGCTGCAAGTTTAATTTTTCTTATGCTATTTTAAAAGTGGATTTTTCTTGCTGGATGATGTCAGCTGCCTGTCCTGGCCCCTGGGGAAGGTGTTTCAGCTCCCTCCCCGCCCCTGGCCTCAGTTCACCGTCAGCTGGGGGAGGCCCAGGCCCGCCCCCCTCCTGGGCAGCGTGGCTCTGGTAGGACAGGCTGCCCAGCTCTGGGAGGCCACGTCTCTGTCCCGGCCATGAGCAGAGCCCCTATACCCACAGGTCCCCTCTCTGGGGCTGACATTCCCGCTGTGCTTCTTGCTGCCTGTGGGCTTGGGAGAGGGCTAATTCTCTGAAGCGAAGCGCCTGGACTGGGAAAAATAAATGACACAATTATATAAAGTGGCTGGTCAAGTGCCCGGCACACAGTAATATAAATCACAGCAGACCTGGCCTCTGCCAGCTTTCTTGCTTTTCTTAAATTCAGCCCTAGAATGTCCACAGGCTCTGAGACCCCTTAGCGTCATGAAGAACAGCAGGACCACTCACAAACCCATCCTGGTGGATGCGGGGGCCAGGCCTGCACCCTGGGCCTCAAATCCCAACGGAGTCACTTACTGTTCATATTAGTCTTTCTTTTCATGGGGCTTTTCCATCTGCAAGTGGAAACATGATTCTGTGCCACCCCATCGCAACCATAGCAGATAAAAGTAAGATCGTGAACACAGTATTTCTTACTTCCAGGTACTCTTCGAAGCCTTTGTAACTGTTATTTCTTTAATCTTCACAATTCTTTGTTTTAGACACTGCTCTTTGCCCTATTCCAATGATGAAGAAACTGTAGAAAAGTGAGTCCTGGCCAAGGTCACGTTTTAATTAATGCGCAGAAAGCTGGAGTCCCCGCCGGGCGCACCCCCAGGTGGGCAGAGCACAGTACACGGCATGCGGGGTCGGCTCCAGCCGGGCAGGGGCGGCAGGGGCATCGCCCCACACGGGAGCCCGGGAGAGCTGGGCAAATGGGGCCGGGGACCCGCTGCAGGGCATCCGCCCGGTGCTGTCCGGAAGGCCTGAGTGGGTAACAGAGCGTTGCCTCTGCGGGACACTGGAGACCAGTTTGTTTATTGAAAGAGCTTGCCACAGGTCTTCCCACCCGCCCTCAAAGCCGGACTCCAGACGCGCAGGACATCACTGGGTGGGGTCTGTTTGCCGCGTGGTGTTTTTCCTGGCCAGGCCAGGGTGGCCGTCCAGCGCCCAGGGAGCGGGTGAAAGTGACGCTGGTCATAACTGAAAAGTGAAAGGGGAGAAGTGAGCTCAGGAAACACTAGCAAAATAATGACAGGACACCAGCTTCTTCTGTTTATTTCTTGGTGCTGGCCCATCATCACCCTCCGGACTACCAGCGTGTGTCGCCCGGATGGCGCGCAGCGCTCGGTCCTCGCTAAGCTGGACATGTCAGCGCGTCTGGCCTTCAGGGTCCTTGACTCTAGTGGGCCAGGCGACGGGGCCGTGGGATGCTAAGGATCCCGACCAAGGCCATGAATTCCCTGCATCTTTGGAGCAGAACTGGGGTGTGTCCTACCCCAAAGCCGGGGTGCGTGTCCCCTGGCCCCTGGGGTCACTGCGCGGGGAAAGAGGGTTGCTTCTCTTTGCCACGTCTGTGTCTCCCTTTATCCTGTCACCTCCAGGGCTGTCGTATGAATTTACGGTGGGGTCCTCTTCACGCGTTAGCTGCTTAATGCAAGGCCAGGGCAAGATTGGGCGAGAAGCTGCAGAGCAGACGGGCAGGCGAGTCTGATCGGGCCAGATGGAACCCAGATGCTGCAAGAACGTTTCCTCCTGGGCTTGAGGTCTGAGCACTAGTGTCTGATGAGTGAGGTTTATGGCCACAGGTGTGAATTGGTCTTCTGGGTGTGAAGGTGCCTCACGAAGTGCAACATCTGTAGACAATAAAGCATTTTTAGAACTGGGAGGCCACAGTCTTCTTCCTCTGCAGGTGTGAGCTGGCGGTCAGGACTCACTGGGGACGCCGGAGCGTCTCTGCTCTTAACTGCTTCCTGCCGCTGAGGTCACAGGCCCTAGGGACGCTGCAGCCAACCTCAGAGAGGTGCCCCCGACTTGGCCTCTCGCTGCTCAGGAGACCATCCACTGACACTGCTGAGTCACAGGACCCTCTCCCCCAAACAGTCGCTGCCAAGTCACTTTGAAGACTAGAAAATGCACGTGAATTCAGAATGCCAGGGAACGCTGGAGCAGAGTCTTGAAAACACACACTGCTCACGTGTTCTTCACGGAGTCTTTCTGTTTTGAAAGACTCGTTTAGTGCCACTTAAAAAAAAAAAAAAAAAACAACAACAAAAGATGTTTTTATTCTCCTGGAAACCTGTGACTCCTTCCCGGCCCTTGGGTGGTGGGGGGTCTGCGGTCAGGTGACTGTCCCCCTCCCCCGCCTGCCACTCGGAACCTGGGCGCCTTTACTTTATCCACGAACCCTCAGGACCCCCATCACCTTCCCTACCAAGGGAGGGATTTGAAATAGAGGACTTGTGAAGGCCTTGCCAGTGCCGGCACGCTTACGTGCAAGACGCCTTCCAAACCAGCCCTGTGACTGGCCCCTTCAAGAAGATTTGATGCTGGAGGAAATTTCAGAGACACTCTTGGCGACTCTGGAGGCCCCCTGCCACAGCCGGAGGATATGAAGGTGGTGGTGGAAATACTGGCTGAGGAGGCCATGGAGCTCTCGTTTCCAAGAACGAGGCAGATCATAGGCAGAAGGGTCAAGTAGGTCGTCACAGACCAGTGTCCCCCCACATCCAGGGTGTCTGAGTCTTCTCTGGGAAGATTCCTTCTCTGAGGAGTGAGAGGGAGCTGCTGGCTGTCACGGATGAGCCAGGCATGGGGGCTGGGGCACGGGGCTCGACTGCGTTGGACACCTTGTGCTCCAAGCCTTTCTCCGCGGAAGCGCTCTCCACAGACAGCCTGAGTGTCGCGGGCCACAGGGAGCTGGCCTGGGTCGTCTTAGCTGCTGTCCAAGATGGCGCTGGAGGGTGAAAGTCGTCTAAAAGAGGAAGACGAGTGGACAGAGGGCGGGAGCTGCCGCTGGGGGAGCCAACAGCGGGGCGGGGATGGGGGAGTCTCTGACGTTGACCCCCTTTGGGACACTTCATGACCCTTGCTGCATCTGCCAAGCCCTTCCACCTGCTCCCAACAGCATCGGCCAGGCCAGAACTTCCCCGCCACCCTCTCCTTTGCTTCCTTTCCACCTGCTCTGCACCTGCAGGCTGCTCCAGGACAAAGCGCTAGTAGGGGAAAGAGCAGGAGCCACATTGAGGCCCCTTCCCTGACTGTGCTTCCCGCAAACCGCAGGTCCACCGGGGGGCAGGAGGGAGGAGAGGAGCTGTGACCCTCAGGTTGAAATTTTGCTTTTTTTTTAAGCCACATCTTTTAGTTTTTTCCCCATTTTTTAATTTTATATATTGTTTGCATCATTTTTCATTTTTACACAGTGTATGCATTTTCATCTTGGTTATAGTCCCCATACAATTCCCACCTTCCTTATTTTGACCCTAATCCCTCCTCCACTGCCACCCCAACCCTACCCCAGTAGTTTGTCTCTGGTTTATAGTTGCTTGTTGATTTTGATTTTTACTTTATTATAATTAGTCTTTTTCCTGGTCCCTTATTTAGGTTTTCCAAATTCCTGCTATGAGTGAGACCGTCCGGTGTTTTTCTTTTTCTTTCTGGCTTGTTTCACTGAGCATGATCCCTTCCAGCTCCATCCATATTGCTGCAAATGGCATGTGTTTATCTTTTTTGATGGCTGAGTAATATTCCATGGTGTATATGTACCACTTCTTCTTGTCCAGTTATCTATTTTTGGGCATTTGGGTTGTTTCCATAGCTTAGCCATTTGAAAATAGTGGGGTGTGGGTGCCCTTTGGGTCCACTATGGAAGCTGTGTGGAGATTCCTCAACCTGCTAACGATGGAGCTTCCATATGATCCAGCAATTCCCCTCCTAGGTATTTATCTAAAGGACACTGAAATTTCGCTTTTTAAGAATTGCCGCCATGGGAGAGGGAAGGGCGGAGGGGGGGTGGTAAAGGAAGGAGGGCCCAGTGGACTAGGATGGAGATTTTGGGGTTTGGTGGTGGTGTGGTGTGGTCACAGTCATCTGAAGAGGAGCAAAGCTAGAGCCCTAAGCCATGCACAGTTCCCAGTCAAAGTCACCTAACATAAAGTGATACGATTATATGAAGAACGAAAAGTTGCATTTTACAGGGAAGTGCACTTTTTAAATAATGAAGCACAATTGTGCTTGTGACTTCAACCGGCTGGACTAGAGAGGAGAGGCAGAACTGATGAAACAGAATCACCTGGAGCACACCAGGGTCTCTGCTGCTCAAAGGGCTACGCACTTCCCTTCGATCGCCCTGCACAGGGCTACGTTTTGACTTAGACACACCACAGATTCAAAAACCAGGACAGCAGCTGGAAAATAAACACTCCTAGGCCTTTAGATCAGTTTCAATCTGAAGTCTTTTGGATAACTTGTTCAGAGTGTGTGTGGGGTTAAATATGCCACATCTCAATGGAAAGGTCGCTTAAATAAGCACAACTTTTGGTAACTGGCAAGGGCTGAGTTTTCTTTTCATATTCAGGAATTTTCTTTCTGCATTTATGTGCAGTCTGCTTTCCTCCCCTGCCTTAAATCAACATCCCGATTCATTTTCAATATCAGTAATGAGGTAGACATATATTTTTTATGACTGTTTCATTTAAGAAAAAAACAAGGAGTTGCCTGAGATACTTTCGATTGTAGAACTTTACATATGATCGCAGGGGGGCTTTTAGGTCCGTGGTGTTTATAATGTAGTCAGGGGAACAGAAGCAGCAGAATAATTTGTAGCCTGGTTATATGTCCACATTCGCAAGTCTGTCTTGGGCTCACTGAGCAGGAGCCTGAAGCTCATTAGCATCAGCGAAGCACTGTTTCAGCCTGGCTACCTCCAGGGTTCAGTGTCAGGGAGGCACTCAGACACCTGGATCTTTTTTTTTTCTTTTATATATTTTTTATATCATTTTTCATTTTTGCACAATGTATGCATTTTCATTTTGGTTATAGTCCCCGTAAAATTCCCACCCCCCCTTTTTTTGATCCTGCTCCCTCCCCCCGCCCCAGTGTGTCTCTAGTTTATAGTTGCTTGTTGGTTTTGATTTTTACTTTATTATAATTAGCCTTTTTTCTGGAAACAACCCAAATGCCCAAAAATAGATGACTGGATCAAGAAGATGTGGTCCATATACACCATGGAATATTACTCAGCCTTCAAAAAAGATAAACACATGCAGTTTGCAGCAACATGGATGGCGCTGGAAGGGATCATGCTCAGCGAAATTAGCCAGAAAGAAAGAGAAAAATACCGGATGGTCTCACTCATAGCAGGAATTTGGAAAACCTAAATAAGGGACCAGAGTCCTGGATCTTTGATGGATCCAGCTTGGTGCGCATTCAACCAACACCCACACTTAATACCCTCCCAGCCTGCCTCCCTCCCTCCCTCGCCTCTCTCCATCCTCGCTTCCCTCCTCCTCATCTTTCTTTAACTCTACTCATTTGGCCATCTCAGTCACCCAGAGTATAATTAAGAATGAGCTCACAGTACTTTAGTTTCACTAATGTAATCCAAGCCACTGAGATTCAAATTCCTTGCTTGGCCCGGGTAGGAGAGCGCCTGTGTCCCCCGCAGAGCCTGGCCACTCAGCCCGGCCGCTCAGCCCACCCACACTCTATCCTGTTGTCCGTGTCCAGCCCTGACATGCTGGGAGCAGGGTCAGGGATGGGGGCTTAGTTTTTATATTCTTTTTTTTTTTTTTTGGTTTGATTTCTTTATATTTCACTTATGGGTGAAATCATCTGGTATTTGCCTTTCTCTTCTGACTTTTTTCACTTAGCATCAGCCCCTCCAGTTCCATTCCTGTTGTCACACATGGTAATGTTCCCTCTGTTTTGTGCTCAGAAGTATTCCAGTGTATGTGCACCACTTCTCCAGCCTCTCACCAGTTGTTGAACACTTAGGTTGTTTCCATAACTTCATGATTGTAAGTAGTGCTATAATGAATACACGCATGTATCTATCCCTTCAAATGAGTGATTTTGCAATCTTTGAGTAGATACTTAAGAGTGGGGTTGCTGGACCACATTGCAGATATATTTTTAAGTTTGTGAGAAACCTCCATTCTGTTTCCATGGGCTGGACTTGTCTGCAGTCCCACCTGCAGTGCAGAGGGTCCTTATGGGTGATTCTCACAGTGTGAGATGGTATCTCATTGTTTGATTTGCATTTCCTTGAGGATGAGCATTTTCTCATGTGTCTGTTGGCCAACTCTTTGTCTTATTTGGAGAAGTGCCTACTTGTTGCTTCTTCCCAATGTTTGACTTGGTTATTCGTTTATTTGTTTACTTTTTATTGAGTTGTATAACTTCTTTATGGATCATGGCCATTGGCCTCTTGTATTTGAAAAATATTTAATCTAGTTATCACAAAGTGCCCCGACATTAGCAGAATAAGCACTCTTTTCAAGTGTCCATGGGAAGTATATCAAGAATAACATCCTGGGTCATAAAACAAATCTCAAAAAATTGATGAGTTTATATCATACAGTGTGTGTTCCCTGACCAAGTAGAACTAGAGGAAAGATAACTAGCAAAGATAACTAGAATATCTCCAAGCACTTGAGAACTAAACAGCATACTAACCCAAGGATCAAAGAGGATGTCTCAAGGGAAATTACAAAAACACACTGAACTGAATGAACATGACAAAACAATATATAAAGATTGATTAGGACATGGCCAAAAAATGTAGAGATGGGAATTTATAGCACAATCAGAATATATGAAAACGTGAAATATAAAATCAATAATCTAAACCAAAAAAGAACAAAGTACATCCAGAAGAGGAAAACCATAAAGCTAGGAGCAAAAAGTCAATGAAATGACTTAAAAAAACATAAAAACATTAGAGAAAATCAATGAAACAAGAATCTGTTTATTTGAAAAAAGTCATTAAAATTTACACACCTGGAGAAAGACTAAGAAAAAAAGAGAGAAGATATAAATAGTCACTAGCAGGAAGGAGAGATTGGAGTATTTCTAGACATGGAAATGATAAAAAGGGAACTCGAAACAACTCCACACACATTGATTTGAAAACCTAGACAAAATTTATAATCAATTCCTCAAAAAATACAAAATATCACTGTCCACCCAATATAAAATAGGTAACTTGACTTGTCCTATAAAAGAAATTGAATTTGGTTTCTCAGATGGTTTCTTTGGAGAACTTCCTCAAACATTACAGAGGAATTAACACAAATTCTATACAATATTTTTCCATAAAATAGAAGAAGAGGGAAACTTTCTAATTCATTTTATGAAGCTACAATGATGTTGCTACCAAAAATGCCAAAGACAGTACAAGATAAGAAAACAAGGGAGAAATGCACCTTATGAATATAGATGTAAAAAAACTTTAACAACATATTAGCAAATGAAATCCAACAATATGTAAAATAATTGCGTAACATGACCAAGTGGATTTTATTCCAGGAATGCAAGGCTGGCTTAATATTTAATATTCAATCCATGTAATCCACTATGTTAACAAGCTAAAGAACAAAAACTGTATGACCCAATAAATTTATGTTAGAAAAATCACTGACAAAATGCAACATCCACTGATGATAAAAACTCTGGAAAATTGGAATAGAGGGGGTAAATATCATCTGGATTAAGAATACCTACAGAGAAACTCAGCTTACATCATATTGGGTGTTGAATGACTGTTTTCTCTTTAGGACCAGGAAGAAAACTAGGGCACCTGCTCTTACAGCTCTTGGTCAATATAGTGCTAGAATTTCTAGCCTCCAATGAGGTTAGAAAAAGAAATGAGTCATACAGATCAAAGAGGAAGAAATAAAACTGTCTCTATGTGTAGATGGCATTACAATCAATATAGAAAACCTGAGTAATCTAGGAAAAACCTCTTAGATTAATAAACGAGTATATCAAGTTCCTGGCATAATTATATATTAGCACTGACATAAGGACATTGAAATTAAAATATCACTTACAATCATTATAAAAAATATAATTAATGCTTAGGGGTATGTCTAAGAAAGCATGTATAATTCTCTTCAATTTGATACATAAGAATAACACAATTATTATGGAGAGTCAAATAGGATTATTTTTGGTAGATACAGATAAGATTATTCCAAAGTTTATATGAAAAGGCAAAATAACTGGGAGAGCCAAAACAATTTTGGAGATAAAATAATAAAATGTAAGGATAAATTTATTTAATTACAAGATAGCAAGAAGACTGTGTGATATTGGGATGATGGACATAAAGATTACCGGAGTAGAATAGATAGCCCAGAAATAGATTTACACAAATATGCCCAGCTGATTTTTGACAAAAGCACAAAAGTGAATCAGTGGAGGAAAAATAGTCTTTTCAGCTAATAGTTGAGGAGTAATTGGACATCCAGAGGTAATAATAACAATATAAAGAAGCGAGGTCTCATACTTTATACAAATATTAATTCAAACTGGGTCATAGGTTTAAATATAAAATCTAAATTGTAAAACTTTTAGAGAGAAATAGGACAAATCTTTGCATCAAGGGCAAAGAGTTCTTAGACTTGACACCAAAAGCATAATTCAGAAGAGGAAGAGTTGATAAATTTGACTTCATCAAAATGAAAACCTCTTGTTCTATGAAAGACTTGAAAGGATGAAAGACAAACCGTAGACTGGGAGGAAAAATTTGCAAACCATATATCTACCTGACAAAGAACTGATATCTAGACTATTTAAAGAACTCTCAAAACTCAACAGCAAAAATTGGATTAGAAAATGGGCTAAAGACATGAGCAGACATTTCACACAAGAGGATACACTGGTGGCAAATAAGCACATGAAAAGATGTCCAATGTCATTAGCTATTAGAAAAATGCAAATCAAAACCTGAATTAAATATCACTGCACACCTATGAGAATGGCTGCATCAAAGTGTCTGCTCTCCAGAGACCCCGTGCCATTTTAAGTAGCCACCAGCAATGGTTAAGGGGTCCAGATTCCCCATAAGGTCACTCGTAAGTTACTCATAAGTTACTGGTGAGCATATAAAATGGTAGTGGAAAACAGTTTTGCTATTTTTTAAAACACAAATGTCTAGCAATTGCAGCTCCAGGCACGTATTCCAGAGAAACGAAAGCTTATGTTCACATAATGACACACACAAATACAGGTTATTATTCATAATGGTAAAAAAAAATGGAAGGACTGCAAATATCCTTCAAGGAGTGAGGGATTTAGGCAACCTGTGGCCTGTCTATACCATGGACACATGTCTATACCATGGACACAGCGATGAAAAGGAGTAAATTATGGACAAGCACAACTCCTTCAGCCTTCTCAGTTTATGCAGAAGGTCAAATCACAGACATGTTGTGGACTCAAGAACATGTCCAGAATTTTAGCCTCATGACCTGGAGTTACCTAGAAGCTGTGTCCTCTACACCGGGGTGACAAGGCCTGATTGATGCTGCCCAGCATGGGGACTGCGGTCAAGCAGTTCCATTACCCAGAACCTGCTTGAGCTTCAAGGCCACGTACAATGGTCTTTGGTCACCACATCAAGTCTGGGCTGTTTCCTCAGACACAGCACTGCCTCGGCCACCCCCGTCTCTGGATGTTCAAGCAGAAGCCCAAGTCTCTGCTGGGGAGGGGTGGGCAATACGTCAGAATGATCCTCTCTAGATGGAAATTGGGCATTTGACCTGAGTGGGGCTCCCTTGGCTCTTATAAACATTAAACTTCCGAACAAAATGCTGGCTTTTTTGTCAGCGTAAGACCATTAGGTCTAGGTAGGTAAGAAAGTACATTCAGGGGTGAGGTGAAGCACAAAGATCAGTCTGAGCCTGGTGGAACATTCTGTGGTGAACTCAAAGCCACTGCCTGGCGGTTTTGTAAGTGCCCAGCAGGGTGCAGTCAGAGGGGGGTGTGCACCTGAATCTTGGCTCATGAGCCATGTTCGTGGTGGGGGTAAAAGGGGTCAGCTGAATGGTTTCTGCTCTGTTACATGAGGATAAAACTGCTTGGGCCCAGAGGGTGGGATCATGGCCTGGCTCCGCCATACCAGAGTGTGACTAGGCAGTGCTTTCTGACATAAAACACTCACGTGCCCTATGGGCTCCATTCCTGGGTAGAAAGGAAGAGACTGTCACGCGCAGTGCATGTGAGGGGAGGGTGGCAGGACGATGCTGAGTGCAACACTGTGTGTGGAACGGCGAAACCGAGACCTCCAGGCCACACATCTTTGGAGGAATGAATGAGTCTAGTGCAGAGGCTGCAGATTCCGGGCCAGGAAGCCACGGGAAGAAATGAACTGGAGAGTGGTTCTCGATCCCTGATACCGGGTCCAGCAGCATCTCCTGGGAGCTTGTGAGAAATGCAAACGCAGGGCCTCAGCCCAGTTCTGGTGACACAGCAGCTCTGGGGGCGCGGCCTAGTGGCCTGTTTCAGTGTGGGAGACTAGATGAGCCTTAACTGGCGCACAACAAAACCTTTCCACGACATACTAGACATTCTTTTTCTCAAATACTCTCTGGCAGAGTTCACAGGTCCTAGTGCTCTGCCCTCACGCTGTGGGCTCACCTGTGCCTCTCCTCCATGCCCGGGGCTTGGCACCTTAGCCCTGCTCACGCCCAGTCCTCATCTCCAGCGACTTATCATTGTTACTCCAAGAATGAAAACAGTCTCTTCCCAAGAGGAACTCTCACCCGAGTGTCAGGTGTCAGGATGATACATTATTATTCTCCCTCAAAGGGGCTGAAAATTTCAACTCAGTTAAACATTTCTAATAATTTGGGGTGATATCCATCCTACAGTTTTTATGAAGAACTCACAAGCATGGCAATCCTCTTGCTGCCAGGGCGTGATAATCATGTGAGGAGCCCAGCAGGAATTTTGCTGTCAGAGTGCATAGCATGTCCCTGGCTGCCAGTGCCATCTGCAGTAATGTGTAATTACGAAAAGGAGAAAACTTTGCAAGAAAGGAATTCTGTCCTATGAAATCCCACTTCTTAAGAATCTGGCCTAGACTGGGGATTAGGAAAAGTTTCCCTGGGGGTGAGGACGGAGGGGCTTTTGAGGCAGTGGTGCATTCCTAAAGCTTTCACAACGAGCTGTTGGTTGGGGACACCTGATTTTGCCGGTTTCCATGGTGTCTGATTTCAGGCTGTTCACGTGGTGTGTTTGAATCCAGGTTGGGAAGTCAAGTAGAGTCAGGCCTGTTACACGCATTTCAGCCTTAGAGAAAAGACCTTAAGAGCATGTATACCGCGTGACATCACATCTGGGTGGAATCTAAAAAAGATGAACTCATAGAAACAGGCAGGTGAATGGTGGCTCCCATAGGGAGATGGGTGGGGAAAATGAGGAGATATAGGTCAGAGTTAGGGGAGGAGTCAGTTCTTGGGGTCTAAGGTACAGCTTGGAGACTCGAATCAATACATACTATATACTTGAAACTTGGTCTTAAATGTCCTCACCACAAAAAAGAAATTATAATCATGAGAAGCGACGGAGATGCTACGGTGATGATCATTTAGCAATGTGCAGGTGTATCAGATCAACATGGGAACCTTGAACTTGTGCGATGTTCTATGTCAATTATATCACAATAAGACCAGGAAATAAAAGAGCAGAGATTGAAGGACAGTGTAGCAAGATAATCAGGAAGTGATGGATTTTGAGGCTTGCCTTTATTTTAATATAAATTGTTCATCCATTTATGTAATTAAGTTTTAAAATGAGAACAGCTCTTTTTAACAACTAGCTTGTAACATTTTTGAAAATTTTACAGTCAGCCCTTGAATGCCCCTTCTAGCTGAATCCAGCATCACACTGCAGGCTGAGTGGGTTTACCCAGGCGTGGGGAGTACACAGCGGGAGCAGCATGTGCAAAGGGCCTGTGGCAAGCTTGCTAATATTTTGCCTTTCATTCTGACAGCAAGTGAAGCCCCTGCATGTTTATAAGCAGAGATGAAATAATCAGGCCTGTTGTGGAAGTACCAATAGGGGTTTCCTACTGGTATTGAGTGGCTTTGGTTGAATTTGGGGGAACACACAGAGGATCCAAGCTCACAGTGGGAACTAAATGTTCCATAAACCATGGAAATTCTATGGCAATCAGAGACTGAAGTTTTCAAGGACAGATTGAAGAGGGGAGAGCTGGTGAGTTAAGAACCCAGAAATGGTGTCTTGCACATTACAAAGAAATATACAAGATGCCAGCAACCTGGGGACAGAAACGTCCTTATCTGTGAAATAAATAGCCACAGGAAGCAAAGTGAGTTAGGTATTTTCCGCTCTCTCCCCGCCCCTTCATGGGTTCTTATTTTTGAAACATCACTTCCTCAGAGTGTCAGACGGTGCTACCTGCTAATATATTTTTGCTAACATGATCCCAAAAAGGATAATGGGAGCCATTTATGACATTCCTTCTTGGGGGGAATGAATTGGACAGTAAACTCTGCACCCCTATCAAAGTAGGGACTTTGTTGTGCAAGAGAGTTCAGAGCCACAAGCCACGGTTAGGGAGGTGACGACTGGTCTTCAATAGGAGGAAAATGATCCATCACAGACCCGTTCACATATGGCTGTGGCGATGGCCTTGTTGCGAGGAGCCTCACCCCTCCAGGTTCTAACCAGTTTCTTGACTTTACAACTGCTTGTCATGGATGGGGGCACCCCTGGCAGCCCCGATGTCCCCATGGCAGGAGTTGCTGCCAGCTCTGCCCTTGACTGGTCATGGACTCTGTGCCAGCATCACCCCCGGGGCACACCTGACAGCAGCCACCTCTTGGTCACTGTCCCTCTTCTAAGCAAGCCCCCGTCTGTCCTGGCTGCACTAAGTTTTAAGAAAAGTGACTCTGAAGGCCGGACCCAGCAGCCTGGCTGCTCAGGAGGCTTCCCCGGCTCCTTGGATTTATTCCCACCCCCCCCACCCCCATGCAGACAGAGGCGTGACTTTAGGGGGAAATAAGACCTGGCCTGAGAAAACAGCAGTGGATCCACAGTGTTAAACGCAGACCTGCGTCCTTAAAGAGGAAAAGCCAGGTGGGATGCACGTCCCCTGAGTGTGGAACCCCGAAAGTCAACAGTCAGCATCACTGCACTGCTCTTTAACCTTAGCTGGGGAGTAGCTGAACCCAGCCTGGATTTGGGAAAGAGAAAACTTACCAAGTCTCTGGGCATTAGGGCGAGACCCTACAAATTGAATGTCACTGGGAAACTTGCTTTTAAAAAGACAAATTTCTGGGTTCCTCCCCTGGGGATGCTGGTCCCAGGTAGGAGGGAGGTATCAGTCCTTTGTTTACAGAGCCCCCTTCACAGGTGCTCCTAGACCCCTGGCTCTTTAAGAGGAAATCATAGAAATAAAGTCGCTTGCCTTAGGTTTTAAGCAGCAAATTTCTGCTTCATCTCGTCTTCATTATATGACACTGGGTAAGCCAGGGAGCCTCCCTGGGGCTCAGTTTTCCTGGCAATAAAATGGGGGTCATAATACTAATCTTTTTCCGGGTTAGATGCTGAGGAACGAGTGTATCAAGGTCTTTGCACAATCAATGAATGATTGCGTATTACTCTCTATGATTATTATTTTTATCTGCTACTTGGCTGTCTCCTATCTGCGCACTTTTCAAAGACCCATTAGTCCCTGCTCCGTCAGGAGTGTCCTCTAAACAGGTGCTGGCTCTCTACTTCTTTCCCACCTCATAGTTGGTGGGGATTCCACCAGGTGCCTGTCCTAGTTGGTCTGGAGATGTTTTCATCACTTTTCAGAGGATTTATGCCTTGTGCTGCCATGCAGCAAAGTGCTAGAGCAACACAGAGAGATCTAGAGACCAGGCATTCCAGGCCCATCACACAAACATACAACCGTCTCCTATGTGGTCGGTTCTGGACACAGGCTGCCAATGCTTAGCTCCTCAAGTGCAATGTTAAAGCTAGTCCATGGCTCTTATGAAGAGCCTACTAAGTGGATGTACCCTCTACCTTTGTTTCAGGAGACTTGATAAGAGGAGGGACAGACTATGCATCAGCAAGCTACTGTGAAGAGCTTGCACCAGAGGGGTTTTACAAGCTTTATCTCATTTCCTCCCTATAATGACCATCCAAGGAGATAGCCTTCACCTGGTTTTGCGACTGAGCTAGCTAGAGGTCAGAGAGATGAAAGCACTTGTCCTCAACCCCAGGACGGAAGCTGCTAACACCAGTGCCTGACTGTTTGTCTGTCTGCAGCACTATCCATCTGCCAGTGGTCATTCAGCTCCAGCATTCTGGTCTTGAGCCAACACATAGACCCGCAGAACATCAGAGCAAAAGCAACAGCACTGCACCATCAGGAGAGGGAACCCCGCATCCCACAGCCTGGTATTTCCCTCTTTTATACTAGGGGAATCAGGTCCTCTTTTATGGGAAACAGTTAGTGGGACAATTTTACCCCTTTTATAGTTGAAAAAGTTTAGCAAAAAAAGTTTAAAGGACTCACCATAGAAGACACAGCAATTTAGCAAGAAGTACAGCTGAATGTCCACTAGCAACTGGTTCACCAGGTCTTCAAGGTCAAGGTCAAGCCCCAGCTGCCTGTAATTGACAGAACCATGGGGTATTCCTCACTGTCAAGGCTTGTTCAGAGAACTCACTCCTGTCTGGATCCCCTGAAAAAACCTTGGTCTGTAATGACCTTGGTCCTTCTGGCCACGGCAATGGACAAGGAGGGCCAGACCAGGCTGAGCCCTCTGCCAGAGGCTCTCAGGGACACAAAGCTGCCAGCAGGAGCTTGGAGCCTGCTGGCTCTGGACAGAGCAGGTGAGCCCAGCTGAGGTGGGGCCACAGCCCCACTCACACCTGCTGTTGACATCAAACAGTTGCATGTTTCTGCAGCCTCTGACCTCCGTGTTAGGTGGGTTGATGGGCTGGAGCCTGGCTTTACAAAGGGTCTGGCTCAGAATGAAGAGTCCTCGGCCAGTTGAGTAACCCACGGGGTCAGTTCCCTCCCATGACCTTCCATGGCCTCATGACCTTCCCTCTACTCCTGGGCTCTTGTTACTTTGATTTTTAGCATCTCACATTTATTGTCATTTTCCACTTCTCTGTCTTGCCTGCCAGACAATGGACTTTTTCGAGGCGACGACTGTGTATGTTTTACCTTTGTTTCTGGGCCCAAGGTAGGCGATGTGGATCTTTGTGTTTGGGAGAAGAATACAAGTCAACTACAGTGGAGCTCTCTGGTAGGATTTATAAATTGCTCTCAAAGGACACACAGGAAAATGTAGTTTTTATAAAAGGAGATAAACTGAGAGTCCAAGACACTGAGATTATGTGTAACAAGGAGAAACACGCAATGCGTTATTGGCAGGGTTTGTTGGGTGAATAAGAAAGCTTTCTAAGCAACAATATATGAGCAAGAAGAATGGAAGCAGGAGTGGAAGAGATCCTTCCAGAAATAATGGAGTCCACCAGGAGATGAGACTGCCAAAGGCTAAGTTATTGAGCTACTATTTTTAAACCTGCTTTTGAAAAGAAATGTGAATGAAATAAGAGATTTCATGCCATTAGAACGTATTTTTCTTTTGTGTTCTTGTCTGCTTCTCTCAAAGCTATTTTTGGTAAGTTTGCATTAACTTTCTAACAAAATGCCAATTAAAGCAAGTTTTAATAGGCTGTGTTTAAAAGACCAAATCCAAAAAGGAGAGTGTTTTAGATGGGCGCATCCATGGAGAAACCGGATTCTTAATCCTCTTTGGATAATCACTGAAATGCTCTGCAGTTTTCACCTGGGACAGCAAGCCGGTAGATGGAAATGCAAATCCCAAGCGCAGATCAGGAATGCATCCTTCCTTCTTCCTTTCCCTTCTTTGCCCCCACCAGTTCCTCTCTCAACAGTGACTTGTTTGCAGAGGGAGTCGAAGGTCACCGCAGCTCTCGTGTTGATGACGCACTGACAATGCCCTCTAGCCGGTGCTGACGGCCTGGGCATCTGACGGGACCTCAGCACCGCCTGGTTCTGGAATGTGCACTGACCCCCCTGCAGTGTTTGCACTTGGGCTGCAGGTGCGCTGGGCAGAGGTCCAGGGACAGCCTCGCCTCTGGTTGGAAAACAGCTTCAAAGTGGAACCCAAGCGGCACGCTGGCCCCACACATCCCTCTCCCACACACCCTCCTGCCTTCTCCCTCGCACCGCACCTGGGCGATCCTGATCTCCTGTCTCAACGGATCCACTTGTCTTCACTCTCTCTTCCAGCCCCTAAATGCATGTTTCCTGTTTACGTGGCACGGAGACATTGTTCACCCTTCACAACCAATTTCACCCATTATAATCAATTCTTCTAAGTTGCTAGGGGTTGTTCACAAGCTCTGGGTTAAGTAACAGGACTGTAGAGATTTATTCTCATGTAACGTGATATTAAAGAAGGGCTATAAAGTATTGGTGAAAGTAGACCCACCCTCCACCTTTTTTTTTTTCTGTTTTTTTTTTTTTTTTAAGATGTATTCATTTATGCAGACAAGAACTGGAGTACAGGCCAGAGATGCAGGGGTTGGGGGTGAGAGGATTCACCAGAGACAGAGTGGGGAACAGAACAGGCAGATTGACAGAAATACACTGCTGAGGGGAGCAGCGGGGAGACAGGAGAGGTCTGCTGCGCCTTGTGGGTTGCTCCCTGGCTGGCTGGGGATTGAACTCGTGCTGCAGAGGCTGCAAATTGATTCACAGTGCGGTGCTTAATCCCTTGCGCCACCAGGGAGGCCGCCTTCACCTTTCTTAACTATGTCATCACAGTAAGTTATGCAACTCCCCAGACTCAACTTCCACAACTGTCAGGTCAAAATGTACTAATTGCTTGAATCCATGGAAAGCTTCAGTGAGACCATCAAGGAAAGCAGGTGTCGGAACCCCTAACCCACAGTTAAGTAAGATAGTCTGGAATGCATCCTTACCTCTGGGTCGGTGGCAGCTCTCCCCTTGCTAGCCTGGACTTTTTTTCATTTCCTGTGTCTCACTTTAAAAAAATTCTGAAAATCATCAGTGCCCAAGTTATTCAAAGAACAGGAAGACATTTGAGACAGGAAATACGAACAATCTGTCATGTGCTCTGCAGGGCACCTTCTCCAGCCCTCTGATTGCCATGGGGTGACAGCACAGGGCCGCGCCAGTCTTGGGTTCTACACTCGTGGCTCCTCTGCAGGAACATGCATGCTGCAAAGCCTGCTCTTCCAGCTCTCCTGGTTCCTGCTCATGAATTCCTTGCTCCCAGGAGCCTTTGGCTAGAGCCATCTTTGTAAAATGGAAGATGCACACGTTGTCTTGTGAGGCAAACAGGAAGCCACTGGAAAGTCCAGAGCAGAAGAAAATCCAGAGCTTTCGTGATGGTCTTCAAGACTCTGTAGAACCTGCCCCAGTGATGGGTCCTGCCTCCCACCGCTCTCCTCACTCACTGCAGTCACACTGGCCCCAACTTTCCTCAAACTCAATAAGAAGACGCTGTCTCAGGTCTTTGATTTTATGTTTCTTCTCCCTGGAAATGCCTCGTCCCCAGTGTCCACACGGCTCCCTCCTCTTCATCCTTGGGAGCCTGGTGCAGTGTCCCCTGCCAGAGGCTGCCCTCCGTGCGGGTAGGGGACGGCTCGCCTCCCAGCGCTTTCTTGGATGCCCAGACCTTATCTTTCATGTCAGCACCAGGTGAGTGTGGCTTTACCCTTTCCATTTTTCTATTTATTTATCTTTAAAATAGCGTTGTTGACTCTAGTTATAACTCCGTGAGGGCATGAGTTTGCCGTATTCGATTTTCGTAGACGAGAACGGGCCACAGAGCACCATGAACCACTTGCTGGGATGGCTGGAGCCCACCTGCCTCTGTGAGGTTGCCGGGACTTCCCTCCTGCCTCAATTTTCTGCAATGGATTCAACTCTATCATTTTACTGAGTCCTTCAATGAACGTTCCAGTCTCCAGCTCCCCTAAGTTGCTGGAGAAATGAAGAATCTCACCAGTCAGTGGTCAGCTGTGGCAGAGAAGTGCATCAGGTCACTTAAGTATGTTCTGGACTCAGATTGCCTGGAACTAAGTCCTGGTCCGGCCGTAACAAACTGGGCAAACTTGTGTGAGCTGCCCCGTGTGTCATTGTCTCTCCTGTAGGGAGAGACAATGCCAGTGTCCACTTCACTTCATGAGTTTGCTGCAAGGATTCAATGAATTTACATTAATGAAAGCACCATGCCTTGTGCATAGCAAGTACTCAGTGGATGTATGTGTTTATTTTCATCACTTAAATAAATGGTGTCCCCTGTCAGATCAAGAGCTCCATGCTTTATACACCCCGTAACATCTGGCAGAGTCTTCCACACAGCAGGTGCTCAATAACTCTGTTGACTATTGGTAAAATTGTTTCCCCAAAGAAATGTCAGAAAAAAGGCTTAGAAAAATTATGCCAAAGCAGTTGTGTTTGTAAAGCTGTTTGGGGACTAAGAAAGGGTGAAGGAGAGTCTCCAAAGAGAATTCCCTTGCACACTCATTCAGAAAACGCTTTCTAAGCATTTACGATGGTCCAGGGCGCAGGCCCCAGGCACGCGGGCATGGAAGAAGCTCGCTCCTTCTTCTTCTTCTGGGGGTGAGCGGGCGCCACGGGCAGCTGTGCTGAGTGTGAGAAGGGCTGCGTGAGCAGCGACAAGGCACCCCAGGTTCAGAGGCAGACGGGACAGTGCCAAGTGGTTACTTTTCCAGGTTGACTCAGGTAGCTGGTTTCTATTTCTGTGTGCTGTGCCAGTGATTTTGAAAACGAGAGTGATATTAAAATTGAAAATGGAATAAGGTCCCTGGGGAATAAGAGCAGAAGTGGTTTGGAAAGAATGTACTGAAACTGTAAAACAAGAAGCACGGATTGAACAAAAATCGTTAGCTTCTTTCTGTTTCATTATAATCTAAAAACGCTGTCTTGGGGACAACACATGGAATAAGATTTAGCATTTCCCCCTTATTGTTCCAGCATGTTGTGAATGAAGAAAAGTGTTTCTGTTTTTTAATTACCAGGATCCAAAGATGGCACAAAACCATGGGGAAGTTTTCAGGGTCACTAAGACCAAACACGTTTTTGCCTCCAGGTCCTCGGTCACACTGTTACACTCACCTGTCTGCTCCTACCCATCACTCAGGTGTCTATCTCTTCTGGCAAGATTGTTTAAAGAGAAACGTAAAATGAAAATAATTTTCTGATAAGTATGGCTTAAAATGTATTTCTAACCAATGATTTTGGGAGATTTTTAAAAAAAGATTTATTTACTTATTCATGCATACAAAAGCTGGGGTGCAGGCCAGAGGTGCACGGGGTGAGAGGATTCACCAGAGACAGAGTGGGGAGCAGAACAGGCAGATTTACTGAAATCCACTGCTGAGAGGAGCAGCGGGGAGACAGGAGAGGTCTGCTGTGCCATGTGGGTCAACTCCCTGGCTGGCTGGGGAATCGAACGCATACTGCAGCAGTTGCGCACAGCTTCATAGGTTGCGCCTTAATCCCTTGCGCTACCAGGGAGGCCTCAGATTTTGGGAGATTAAATAAAAAGTCAGCACCTCTATTTGTGAGTTTGCAGATGGCAAACCCAGCTCCCTAGTCAACACTGTGCACGGTCAGCTGTGCCCACCATCAGCATAAATTGATACGAGACCAGTATTTCACAACCACTGCCATTTATATACCAGCTATGCATAGTCTGAAGATGAATTAAAGGAAAAAATTCCATTTATAGAAGCATTAAACAATGGAAGTATCGGGAATACATTTGACAAAAGAAGTGTAAGACTTGTAAGCCTATAACATTGAAAAATTAAAGGTTAAATAAATGGAAAAATAGTCTATATTCATGTAACAGAAGAATTGATTTATAAAGATGATCATACACCCAACGTTGACCTACAGATCAATTTCCAACATGATTCTTTTCAAAATCCCAACAGATTTCTTCCAAAGAAATTGATGATCTGACAATGAAATCTTTATGCAAATGCAAAGGGCCCCTGTGACTCAACTGGAACAACATTTGAGAAATCACATGATGTGACTCAAAACTTAACTACAGATCTATTGTAATTAAGACCATGGAGCACTGGTGTGAGAACATCCAGAACAAGGGCATAGAATTAACAGCACAAAAATAAACTTACACCTACCATTAGTTCATTTTTGACAAGACAAATCAATGAAGAAAGAAAAAAACTTTTCAACAAATGTTCCAGAATAACTAAATATACATATTCAAAGGAATGGGGTTTGATCCCCTAATTTATAGCTTATTTTCACCATACCTTAGCATATAAAACCTACTCAAAATGGATTATAAATCTCTATGTAACAGGTTAATTTATAAAATACTTGGAAGAAAACATAAATATATCTTGTGACCTTGGGTTAGGCAATTGCTTCTTATTTATAATACCAAGTATATAACCAACAACAAAAAATTTAGTTAAATTGGACTTCATTGAAACTAAAAACGTGTTGTCCAAAAGACACCAGTAAGAATGTGAAGAAGCAGCAAAAAAGGAAAAAAAAATTGCCAAGCATGTATCTGATAAGGAATTTGTATCCAGAATATAATAAAAAACTCTTACAACTTTAAACAATAAAAAGGCAACCCAATCAAAAATGGCCAAAGAATCTAAAAAGACATTCTGCAAATAAATTTAGATTATTTTTCCAAAGGAGATCTACAGTTGGTCACCAAGCACATGAAAATAATGTCCAGCACCTCCAGTCATTAGGGAAATGAATTTTACTTCACACCCACTAGGACAGCATTATTTTCACACAAAATCTTGTACATAAATTTTACAGCTATGCTATTCATAACAAATAAAATTAGGGAAAACAACTCAAATGTCCGTCAACTGAGGAATGAATAAAAAATTGGATATATCCATATGATGGAATATTATTTGCTCATAAAAAATGAAGAGCAAGTTGACATATGCACCAGTGCTGAAGAACCTGGAAGCATTGTGCTGAGGGACAGGAGACCATCCATCCTCTATATGAAATGGCCGTTCAATTTCAGATAGGGTGATGAGATGCTGTAAAATGTGATAGAGGTGGTGCTCGCACAACTCGTAAGTATACTAGCCCCCATGCAACAGTACATTTTAACAGGGTGAATTTTATGGCGTGTGAATTTTATCTCCATCAAGCTGTTATTTAAAAAACTGCAACAGAAAGTCGAAAACAATAGCAAAAATTATGTCTTGGGCATTGACACTGAAATCCTAGACCAGGAGTCAGTACACTGCCCTCTCTGTATAGCTCTTTGGATTGTTAGGAAGCCATAGTAGCTGCTATTATTATCACATTTTTACATTACAGCTTTTATAATACATTCTATTTTATTAGGCTTTTATGAGTTGGGCAGAGGGCTTTCTATCACTCAGCGCTTAATATCTGTGTCATCAATTGGTTATGAGGCTTGTGATTGGCTTCATTGTTCAGAAATAAAACCGAGACCTAGGAAGTGAAGGCATTTTCCCGAAGTCACGTAGCTCATGGGAACTTAGCCCCTGGCTTCAAGGCCTTGACCAGGGCTCCACAGTGGCTCGATTCTCAGCTAAAGTGTGTCTCCTATCACTGCTTCCCCTTTTTCTTTGCTTTCAATTTTTCTACAAAAGTCTAATCCCTAACAGCCCTTCACTTATTTGAAAATACTTTTATCTTCCCTTATATCTTCTTCATGCTGAGGATCTAGATTTCCATCACGCCTACCTACGGTTTTCAATCTGTGGTCCTGAGTCACTTTCCCAAACCCATCTTGTAGTGTGGTACCCAGAGATCACTTAGCAAAATAGGACTGTCCCAAGCCACGCTGTTCTAGATACCTTGAAAACAGACACCTTTCCCCAGGCAGCCTGGAAGTTTAGGTAAACATTCTGCACGTTTTACGCAGGACAGCTGGGCTCAGAGAGGTTACGATTCTGTCCAAGGTCACACAGCCATGAAATGACAAATGCAGGATTTGAAATCCTAACTGGTTTTATTTGTCACTACTGACTTGAATTAATTGATAGAAACCCCTGCCATTTCCTCAACATTTAGACAATCAGGAATTGACTCCATTCGCCGGAAGGAACTTGCTGAAGAGCGAAAATTCTCCAAGCAGCTGGAGGTTGTAAATCTCAGGGATGGAAGTTAGTCTCAGGCCAAGCT
The DNA here is from genome assembly GCF_964194135.1 of Talpa europaea. NCBI lineage: Eukaryota > Metazoa > Chordata > Mammalia > Eulipotyphla > Talpidae > Talpa > Talpa europaea. The sequence continues at coordinate 140,621,140 of NC_140071.1, read as the reverse complement.
GATTTGTCCCAATTATAGTCCTTCACATCTCAGAAGGGGTCTTTGTTAGCTGGGCTGGCTACTCTTTCTCAAAAACGCAACACCAATCTTTCACTTCATTTTATGTTATTGTTTTTCTTACCACAGTGAGGTAGTGTCTGGGTGAGAACATTCCTTCACTTCTTGTTCCTTCTCCTAGGGCACCCTTTTCTCAGAACCCCTTTTAACTGTGACATTTCTTAAAAACTTGGCAGCTATTTTGATCAGAGGCATGAAATTTGCCTTTTATGCTGAAAATACTTTTCCCTAAAACCTCTGGAGTGACTGTTCCACTTGGCAGGGGGACGCAAGTGGGGAATGTGGCCCCCAGGGGGAGGCTGGCCCTCCCTGGCAAGGGCCCTGGCCCCAGGCAGTGGGCAGCAGCCAGACTCCTGGCCATGACGCATAGTGCAGGCTTCATTTCCCCGGGGCAGCTGCTACCAGGGCCACCTCCACTCCGGCTATGACCACCGAGCAGCCCGTGGAAAGCTGCAAACCCAATTCACCGCTTTTCCAGAGACTTCCGGAATCCCCGGGAGGTGCGTCAGCCACACCATCCCACAGAGGAGCCAGGGTATGAGGAGCCAGGGCCCGCCGAGCCCCAGCCGGACAGAAGTTTGGTTCTCGTTTTCACTTTCAAAATGAAGAGTGAGGCATGAGGCCCAGGCCAGGCCAGGCAGGGGTGAGTCGGCCAGGCAGGCTTGGCGTCGCTGTCCTGCCAGGGCCTTTCATGAAGTGACCACACTACACGCACATTAAATATATTTAATTGTGTAACTGTCAATGTGAATGTTGAATATATCAAATATTTTACATGGAAAAAGATGAAATCCGCTTCCCTCATGAAAACCGTATGTGGTAACTAACTGTAACCACATTTAAACATGTACATGTATATGTATCACATGTGGAATACTGTGTATATACATAGACACATGCATCTATGTATATTATATGTATTACTTATGTTTTACACCTAAATATTTTACACAGAAAATATTTGTTGCACGTGCATGCATGTATGATGTTAGGTATACATGTCAGTATACACGGCATTAATGGCATGTATTTGGGTATTTGAATACACATGTATGTATGTACGTATGAGCTATCCATGTATAATATATATATTTAATGTCATATATGTGATGTGTGTTCTCAAATATTTTATATGCAACAAGGTCAACTGTTAAGGAGCAGACGTGGGACTTGAACCCAGACCTGTGTCTCTCACGTCTTTGCTGCTTTCAGTCTCAAATAATTGGATTTTAGAATACTAATTAAATTCTTGAAATAACTGCTATGCTTGTTTTTCCTACACACATTCTCTTTTATGGGAACAAACCAAAACCCACAACACAAGAGTGGTGACCTGACTTTCCCTGACTTTCCGGTGTGCGGGATGTCTGTACTTTAGTGTCACAACCTGAAACACCTGAGAACTGGTGTGAGATGACCCGGCCATGGCAGGATGCCGAGTGGCACTCCGCACTGGTCTCTGGGGCCCCCAGGGGTACAACTCAGCTGCCTGGAGGGCGCCAGCCACACGCACCTGAGCAGACCCGAACAGACCTTGCAGGGGATTGGGTGTCTGGCCGGGCTGGTCCTGCGACCTGGCAAGGTCACCAGCTCTGACCATGATCTCATTATTTAGAACATGAAGGAGGCAACATCTGCCTTATAGGGATTTGAGGAAAATTAAATGAAATAAAGTGCTTGAAAATGCCTCGCTCTCTGGCTGGTACGTAGCAGTGGCTCAATAAATGATATTTTCCTTCCATTGAATGAGGGAACAGATGCATGAAGGCAGGCAAAGCCATAGATCAGGACAAGTAAGTTACTTTCAGAAAATTTTATTTAAGCGACAGAATATTGGGGAAAATAGATTTGAAATCTTTTCCATGGCCAAGCCAGAGCGATGGGGTTTTGCTAGGTGTTTCATTTCCCCTCAGAATTGTATTTCCTGCCACCCTCTGACACTTTCTGTCCTCATTTCCAGAAAAGGCCGCTGTTCCCAAGCAGTCAGTGATGCCAGACTCCCTCGCGAGACTGAGCCTTTCCGTACACACATGGCCCCTGTGAGGACAAGAGCTCAGGCTAGTGAATGTCGTGGAAAAAGCAGCGCTGGCCACCCAGACGCTGGCGATCTTACCAAAATGGAAGGGTCCGTGCTACAAAACACAAAACTGGTCTTTCCACCCAAGTCCCTCCCCAGCCTGTCAGTTCCTCCCTGTTGCTTCTCGTCATGATCCAGTGTCTCAAAAAGCCCGTCTTTGCTCGCTCTTCCGCAAAGCTTCTCTGATCCCCGTTTCCCCTAACCGAGTTGAGACACTGGGACCTTGGACTTGTTCTCCCTCCCTGCTGTCCCTGGACATCTGTTTATTGCAGCGCTGGGGGTGTAGGTAGATGATCACAGAATATGTCCTTAAATTCTAGCATCTGATAACAGAGCGGACGCCCTTATCTTTTTGCATCTTTGAATGCAGAGCCCACCGGTGGCCAGGACTCAGGGGGCAAAGCAATCGCGTCTGCTGAGTGGGTGCCTGATTTGGTGGGGTGACCGCTGTGACACGTGGTCTTACCACTGCCATGCTGAGCCCTGGTCTTTTCTTGGATACACACTTTATTTATTTATTATTATTTTTTTATTTTTAAAGATTTATTTATTTATGCATGCAAGAGCTGGGGTACAGGCCAGAGGTGGGGGGGAGGTGAGAGGATTCACCAGAGAGAGTGGGGAACAGAACAGGCAAATCTACTGAAATCCACTGCTGAGGGGAGCAGCGGGCGAGCGAGGCAGGAGAGGTCTGCCACACCATGTGGGTTTCTCCCTGGCTTGCTGGGGATCGAACTCGTGCTGCAGAGGCTGCGGACAGCTTCATAGGTTGCGTCTTAACCCCTTGCGCCACCAGGGAGGCCGTGGATACACATTTTAAATAAATTTCTGGAATGTTCTTCTTTGTTTTCCTTAACTCCATTTATTCATTATTAGTTATACATCACAATTGAAGTCAATTTGGCTATCTGGTTTCTCACTTCACAGAAGATTAAAAGTAAATCAGAACAGTGTTCATTGGAATGAACAGCTGGAGCACCGATGTTTACTTTTACAACCTTTTGAGGATGGGGGGCAGGTGGGAGAAGGAGGAGCCTCTCCTCTGTCAATATGACCAGCTGCAGTACTGCTGAGGTGTTGCTGAGGAAGGAGATGACCCTCAGTGGGGAGGGGGAATAAAAGCAGGAAGAGGGGAGCCCTGGGCCGAGGCTCCCCTCCCTGCTCACGGTGACAAGGCTGGACTGAGAACCCAGCATGGCTTCCAAGCGCTGCCTGTGTGTGCACCCAAGTGCTGTCGAAGAGGAGAGGAAGACAGATGTTTCTGTGTCTGGAGAGTCATTCTTGACACTGTGTTTTTATCAAAACTTAGATTTCCAAAAGAAAATGAGTGTGAGAGTTCTCAGGGGGGATTTCGCTGCTGGAATAAGCTGAGGGTGCATTTGCTAAATCCGGGAGCTTAAAAAGTAAGTCCGTTTAGACGGTGCCTGCTAAATCTAGATCTCATTACGTGGCTCTGAAACACACTTCATCCTGCTGTGCGTCACAGGTTGGTCCCCAGGTACCATCAGAAGTCAAAGAAGAAAGCAAACAGCCGGCTGGCCCCTTGTCAAAAGTTTTCGGCTTTGATTCCATCACAGCCCAAAGTAGGAAAACTCCTACCGCAATGAACATTCCCTGGTGGCCACGCAGCTTCATCAGACCACGTTGCTTATTTCAGGTCTTGACGTCAATGGTGTTCCCTAAAATAGAAAATTATAAATTTCAAGCTATAAAATCGATACTTTCCTGCCATTTCTTTCAGCTAGCATTGAATAGCAGCACTAAGTAAATCTCCAACATATGATTGAATTCAACCCATACTGTTGACAGATTGAAAATAAAATCTACTTGGCAGGTTAAGAAAAGGTCTACTTCCAAGATGTAGTTCCATCCCTTTCCACTGAAAAAGGGCAGGAGAGGGCGTGGAATTCAGGCTGTAGAGTCAGCTGTTTTTGAATGTGATGGGAAACCTGGTGGGGGCAGAAGGAGCAGGTACTATCTTAAAGGGCGTAGGATCTAAAAAGGGAGCCAGGATTCAAACACAAAGGCAGTACCTTATTATAAATACAAGTGTAGTTACTTGAGGGGTGGGATGGATAAAAGGAGGGCTGAGTTCTGTGTAGAAGATTCATTAGAGGTTTTGCAAAGAAGAGGAAGAGACATTGGGGAGGTTTTGAACAGTGTGTAGGGAGCTGCCGGGTGCGTCAAAGCAGGGAAGGGGTTCAAGAGGCACGCAGGAGGGGCCCGACCCCAAGGGTGTGGGTGGTGTGGTGCGTGAGCAAAGGTTTAAGCCGTCGAGCAGTTTCTAGTGCAACGGGAGGAAAGGTTTGATGACGGATGGCTAAAAAAGGGGTGGGGTGGGTCGAAATGAGTTAATGAATATTGAGATGGGATAAAACCAGACACTATAAAACACTCAAATGCCTAAGACTTATATTAAAGCTTGGCTTACGCTAGTTCATTACTTCGGAGTGATTTAACTAAATAACCCATTAAAGAATCTTAAAACATTTTTAATTAATTTCAAAAGGCACAGTGAATGCTCGCCCATATTCCCTATCCAAATATTAATCCCCGCTCATTGTTGTTAAGTCCCAGAATAAATACAGATACTTTAATTCCTGGATGGCTGAAGTTAACATTCTTTCCTAGAAGAAGGAGGAAAAAAAAAGGTAAAATGACTCAACACTATTAAATCCTACCTCTAATTAAAATTAGGAGCGGATTTAAATTAATATCCAGAAATAAGCCAACAGCTCAAAGAAATGAATACAAATGTTAGAATATGATTATATTTTCCAGCAAAATATCACTAATACTTTCTAAACACATCTGCTTCAGCCTGGAGTTGATGAAGCAAGAAGTGAGCCCTGCGGTGCCTTCAAAAGGAGACCGAGCAACGATACTTAAATTCTGGGGACTTTATTGCAAAATCTATTTTTGAGGCTCCCAACAATGAAGACAGATTGAGTGCATGGTTCAGCTGTATCCCTGAAATTCCTCTTCATGTGCACAGAAAAGAAATCTCTTTAAAAGCAATCAAGATATTCATCAACCTGGCAGGGATTCCAGGGACAATTAAGGATTCTGCCACTAGGAATCGCCTCATTTGCTAACTCTTAGTCCATGCTCTGCCCTGCTTGGCTACTTGACTTGGGCCCATGGACTCCTGAGCTGCCCCTAGAGTAAGGCCTTTCTTCTCTTGGACCTCCTTCTCCCAGCTCTGCGATGGAACTGGAAGTAGAATGGGCTCCGTCTCTCACGGATGCCCGTCCGTTTCCCTGGTTGAGGACCTCTGGGCCCCACACCCCGCGGCCCACCTTACCTCTCGCGTTATGTCCTTGCTCACCTCCCCACTCCCTTGTCCTCGCTCCTGTCTGTCTCCGCCCTGCAGACTCACAGTATTTAAATATCTGAGACACTCTCCCTTCGCGAGCTCCCGTGGGCTGCTGAATGAACCCTCGCGTCCTTGCATTCTCGGTGGCACTAGCATCGTCCCAGAGCTGGCCTTCTGCCCCGCGTCTCAGCTGCAGGGCCACACAGTGCGATGTCCGCTTTCCTCCCCGGGGCTGCATGCTCCTTGGCCTGGCATTTCATGGTGCTGGTTTTTATGCCGCTCAATCATCAGACCCCACAACACACACGCCCCAGGGACCCACAAGATTCTCTGGCCACTGGGTGTCCCTTCTCTTTCCTTCTCACCATGCGGCCACATTTGACTGTGGACTCCCTGACAAAGGACCTGGATTCTGTCATTCCTCGTCTGCAGAGCCCAGCGAGCTTGGGGCCTGGCGTGCTGTCTGCGTCTGGTAAATGATTGTTGGAGCCGGGGTCGCACCCAGGCCAGGGGGCATCCATCCTGAGATTCGAGCCCCTTGTCGCAACAGCTTCCCAGAGCTCAGATTACATAACATCCGACCTCAGGTTACATAACCAAACTTTTCCTCCACGCCAAGTCAGGGTTTGTCACTCAACGCCCGGCAAATTTGTTTCCCTCATGTTCTTCTTTTTTTTTTTTTAAGATTTATTTTTATTTATTTATGCATACAAGAACTGGGGTCTAGGCTAGAGGTGCTGGGCATGAGAGGATTCACCAGAGACAGAGTGGGGAGCAGAACAGGTGGATTGACTGAAATCCACTGCTGAGGGGAGCAGCGGGGAGACAGGAGAGGTCTGCTGTGCCATGTGGTTCAGCTCCCTGGCCGGGAATCGAACTCTTGTCACAGTGGCTGCGGACAGCTTCATAGTACTGAGACTTAACCTCTGCACCACGAGGGAGGCCCCTCCCCTAATATTCTTCCTTGCATCTAATCAGTAGCAATAACATACTAATAACATCATATGTATTAAATCAAGATTCTTTTGAAACCGTTTGAAACCTGGGAGGCAGGTACACTTACCAGGCTTTACAACGGGGGAAACTGAGGCTCATGGGGTAGGTAGCTTGCTCACCTCTGTGAGCAGTGCATGCACAGACCAGCTGGAGGCTCACCGGGATTCCTTTTTCTCTCACCCTACCACCTCTTTGGTCTTTTCTTTCAGTGACCTCAGAATGCATCTGCATTAGGAAGATATAACCAATTACAAATATAAGTCAAAGCCCAGAAAAAAATCATTTCTGGTAAAGAAGCAATTTAAGGCACAATGGAAAGTTGTTTTGTCTGCTATTCTTATTTATCATGCTTTCAGCTTTTCTTAGGTTATTTCTGCTTAGTGAAACATCAATATCTTTATGCTCCACTATTTTATTAAGTATATTAAACAGGGGAATTGAATTCACAAAATGTACTTTGAAAAGTACAAATGTTGTGCAAACAGAGGCAGTATTAGAATTATTATTGTTATGAGTTTTTCTCTTGCTGTAGTTTGTTGGTCTGTTGCTTCGTGTGATCTGACAGTTTTATTGTAGACATAGATTGGGTGGGACCTGCTAATTGCTTCCCCAATATCCATTTTCCCTCTCTTTCTTACTAATGGAACTTCAGAGTTTATTTGGTGGCTATGTTCTCTGCTAAAAACTGCATTTTCCATTTTCCTAGTGACTGGGGATGACCACACAGAAGAATTTAGGGCAAGTCCTTAAAGAGTAGTCACTGGAAGACTCTTATGAAAGATCCTTAACAAGTGGAATTGACCAACCCAACTTTTTTTCACTTTATTTGTGTGTGTGTTTGTAATACAGACAGAGGGGCCAGGATCAGAGCCCCTGTGATCCCGAGGACAACAGCAGGAAACCCACAAGACTTCAACCGTGACGCTCTTGGGTCAATAAATCAAAGCCGAGAGCACCTACTCTTAAGCTTCTTATTGTTCAAAACAAACAGACAAACAACTTGTCTGAGCCACCATGTTGTGGAGGGTCTATTGTGTGCTGCTGAACTCAGACTCAAAGTGGCAAAGTCTGCAAAAGAAAGGTAACTACATTGTCAAAGTCCAGGTAGAAGCCCGGAAGCTCTTCATCAGCCACCCAGCTCTTCCCCTTGGAGCAGCCTCGTTCTGCACAGAGTGGCCTTTCCATGGCGTGTTTAAGTCCTTCAGCAGGTTTTCATTGCCCTGAGGATAAAGTCTCCAACCTTCGTTGACACGTTGACATTCCGTGTTCCTTCTAGATCTGACCTCTCTTCCTTCCCATCCTGCTGACACATCTCATTTCCCTAGTCTCTCCCCTGCTGCCATGCTGAACTCACTGGCCCAGTGCTCCACACGGCCCTTGGGTTTTACCTTCTGACATGATGCTCCTGCTTGCAGCATTTTCCATCGCGACTCCCTCTTTAAGTATTAAAAGAAGGGGGCCACTACTCACAAACCCCTTGTAGGCTCTGCTTTCATGCCACATGTGACTGTCCTTGTGAAGCAATTGATTTCTCAATGTCTTGCTCACTGGACTGCAGACTCGACGGCTGTCTGGTTTACCCTCAGATCCCCAGCACTTGCTGCAGTGCGGGGCGAGAACCAGGCCTTTCACTCACCATAGGAGCGCAGACCTGAGCAAGCTGTCTGTCTTGTGTCAGACTTTGCTTCTGAGAGAAATCTAAAGTAAGGTTATGAGTGCAAATAATTTATCTGGAAGGTGCGAAACACAAGGGTGAGGAAATAGAAAGGCGGAAGAAAAGGAAGCTAATAGGGAGGGTGTTGTGAGGTGACTTGGTCATGAGCGCTCTGGACGGTCGCTTATCCCACTGAGGGAATTCTTAGAGAGGACGGAACACATGCCAAAGCTGTTTTGCTCAGGGGACAAGGACCTGAGGCCTTATGCCATCAGTTCCCACCAGACGTGGGTTGAGGGCTGCAAAATAGGGCTGGGGGTGGCATTAACTGCCCAGCCCTGATGGTCTGCCTGGCAGAGAGAACCAGGCCTTCAGGGAGAGAGCCGGGAAGCTGGCTGTCGGAAGCCACCAGTGCCCGTGGATGGCCAGTGCTGAGGGGTGAGGGGCCCCGGATGTCTGCCTCATCGCCTGCCGCACCTCTCCTCCGCACCATGTCCCTGCACAGAACGGACATGACAACCACCTGTGATAGTTGTGCACACTGAATGAATTGCTGACTCTATTTGAAACACTAATCTTCTGATATTTTTCTGGCTCCCATGTCCTAGAGGACATTTTTAAAAATTAGTTTAAAAAATATTTTTACATCATTGTTCATTTGTAAACAGTATTTGCTTCCCCCACCCCCTCAGGTGTAGTCCCCACAGAGTTTCCTTCCCCAAGGCACCCGTGCACCATCACCTCAGTCCCCTGTGCGCCTCCCTCCCTCCTTCTGATCCCTCCCCCTGCCCACCTGCAGGATGTCTCTGATTTATAATTGTCCATTTTTGCTTTGTTGTATTTTGTATTGTTATTTTTTTTATACCGATGTCTCATTGTGTCCCCCTATATTCCTGCTATAAGTGAAACCATCTGATATTTTTCTTTTTTCTTCTGGCTTATTTCACTGAGCATAATTCCTTCTAGTTCCATCCACGTGGCTGCGAATGGCATGAGTTTATGTTTTTTGATTGCTAAATAATATTCCACTGTATACATATGCCACATCTTCTTGATCTAGTCATCTATTTTTGGGCATTTGGGTTGTCTTCTGATTATTTTTTAATCAAATAATATTCTTCCACAGTTTTATTTATTTTTTATTTTTTTAATTAATAAATTTTATTTTTATATTCCCCATACAATTGCAAACCCCCCCCCCATTCTGACCCCAATCCCTCCCCTCCCGCCCCCCACCCCCCAAAAAGTGTCTCTGGTTCATAGTTTTTTGTTGATTTTGATTTTCACTTTCTTATAGTTATTCATTTTCCTGGTCCCTTATTTAAGTTTTCTAGATTCCTGCTATGAGTGAGACCATCCGGTATTTTTCTTTTTCTTTCTGGCTTATTTTGCTGAGCATGATCCCTTCCAGCACCATCCATGTTGCTGTAAATGGCATGTGTTTATCTTTTTTGAATGCTGAGTAATATTCCATGGTGTATATGGACCACATCTTCTTGATCCAGTCATCTATTTTTGGACATTTGGGTTGTTTCCAAAGCTTAGCTATTGTAAATAGTGCTGCTATAAACATAGGGGTGCAGGTGCTCTTTGGAATTGACGTTTGGGACTACATCAAATTAAAGAGCTTCTGCACAGCAAAAGAGACAATAACAAAAACAAAGAGAAACCCCACCAACTGGGAGAACATTTTTGCACACAACACTAATGATAAAGGACTGATCACAAAAATATGCAAAGAGCTGATGAGACTCAACAACAACAAAGAAAATAACCCAGTCAAAAAATGGGCAGAAGAGCTAAAAAGAAACTTCTCCAAAGAGGAAATGCAAATGGCCAACAGGCATATGAAAAAATGTTCAACATCACTTGTAATCAGGGAAATGCAAATCAAAACTACCATGAGATACTATCTCACACCAGTGAGAATGGCACATATTAAAAAACTAGCAACAACAAATGTTGGCGAGGGTGTGGAGAAAAAGGAACTCTTCTGCACTGTTGGTGGGAGTGCAAACTGGTCCAACCACTATGGAGAGCTGTGTGGAGATTTCTGGACCTACTAAACATAGAGCTTCCACAGGATCCAGCAATTCCACTCCTAGGTATTTACCCAAAGGACAGTTTTATTTTTTGAACCTGAAACATCCAATTTTGCTTAGGTAAAATTTTTTATCCTAATTTTTAAAATCATTTTTATCATGATTCAAGTAAAGTCCCTCTCAAACACCTGCAGAGTAGACCCGATGGGGAGTATAAAACAGAAGACAGGTGTCACTTGGGTTGCTGGTTTGTAGTTGTAACAAATTTGGCACGATCTGGAGCAGGAGGATGGTGGGTAACATGAATAGAGGCAGGGCTTCTAGTCTTATAGACGGGTTGCTTCTGCTGTCAACTGGGGGAATCTTGACTTCTCATAAGAAAGGGGAGTAGATTCCTATTGTGCATATTTATTAAGAAGCCTTATGTGGCAGGTGGCAAAGATTTGGTCATTAAGAGAGGCTAAACAGGGTAGAAATAGGACTCTGGGGTCAGATGGCCTGGGTCCTGACTCCAGCCATCCTACATCAGAACATCTAACCTAAACTTCAGCGTCTTCATCTGTCAAGTGTGCAAAGTAATCATATTGCTTCATTATTTTGTCTGAGGGATAAAAGAAGTACATGAAAACAGTTCCTGGGATTGAGAAAACACTCAGTAAAGGTTAGTTGGAAATATTTGTTTCACTATATTAATACTAATATGATTTCTGCACCCCCCAACCCAATTTCTGTATGGTTTCTACCAGTCTCGTGACTTTATTCTTGTGATCTTTATAAAAAGTGGACACATCTTTTGATGGCAAGCTTTGACTTGCATTCTTTATATCAAATTCTAATTGCATATCACCATTCAAGTGCTTTGGAGTTTTTAATCATTTGGGAAGTTTCAATTCAAAGGGGGCCTGGGGCTTCAAATCTGCACAGAGAAGGTGGGTGATAACTTGGTGTCTCAACCTTAAAGCTCTTTTATCTGTCAGTCACCCCAGATCTCTTATTCCCTCTGACCCCTCACTATTTTGCTGATGACTGGATCTAAATGAAGCATCACCATAAATTATGCTGGCTCATCAGGAGTCACCAGTGCTCTGTGGAGGGTCAATGCACTAAGTGGTAAAGTTGATAATAGTCCTCACTGACCTCATCTTACGTCTTAAACTCCAGTGAGTGCCGGTCTAGCGCATTTGCATGTAGCCGTGAGACGCCTCTAGGTTACTTTACCTTAGGTGGAGAGGTGGCTTATTAACACGATGCCTTGTACATTGAGGCTATCACAAACCTCCTTTCAACCGTGATTTTAACTGAGGATTACAGATGGAAGTCACGCTCGCAGGACGCAGAACGTTGATGCACAAGGAGGCTGAGTCCAGTGCATTTTCTATGGGAGTCAAGAGTTACTCTTAAAGATCAAACCGCTCAGATTTGTCAGGGCATTTAAGAATTTGAAGGGAACTCAGCAGTCTTGTAGTTATAATTTTCCTTTTTATATTGAAGTCACATTGGTTTTAATAATGTATATAATTTAGGGTAGAATTGCCTTCTTTTACTGATGACCAGTGTCAGACTTAGGTTAGTTCATGCCCAAAGTCATAAATTGTAGAACATCTCAAACTTTAATGAGAACAGGGATCACTTGAGGGGAGCCTGTTACAACAAGGGTCTGAGTGGACTGGGAATCTGCATTTCTACTATTTCCAAGGGGTGCAGATGCTACTGGCCATAGCAGCTCTGTGAGTATCCAGATATTGCATGAAAAGAAAAAAAAATAACAATTCCTTTCACAGGCAATTTAATTTTTTGTTTTACCACCTGGATTATCCCTGGCTGCTGAAAACCACAAAGCCCACAAAGCCCAGCCATCAGTTATGCTGGGCACAGTGGTACACTTGTTAATTAACCAGAGTCTGAACTTGCACAATGTTCAAGTACATTGTCAGGTAGGTAGAATTAGTCAGTTGGTTGTGATTGTAGTGCTCAAGCTTCATGTGACTTATTTTAGAATGTGTCATGCAGAAAAGCCCCCATTAGGAAGAAGCAGTGAAATCTTCCAGTAATAGGGGTGCTGCCTGAGCTTCTTGACCCAATAAAATTGGCATTCCATTCCCCTAGATCCCGCCTCCTTCTTAGGGTGCTCTGCCTCTGAGGGCTGAACCACAGATACACAAGTGTCATTTCTCTGGTCCCCAATTACATCACTGGAATAGCCTCCTAGTATGGGTTGAATAGTGTCCTCTTCCAAGTTGCCCCAGGGCATCTTCCCATTGTAGAATGAACAAAAAAGACCTTACTTTATTTAGTGTTTGTCATCCCGTGAACCTTAAACCATCTTCAAAGCTGACCAACCATGGCTAGGTTAACACTGCACTTTCTCTCTGTTACAGGAACAATGTTTTAGATGATGAAAAGAAGTAATATAGGTTTCTCCCACTATCTGAAAGAACATTTCTATTGGATATGATTGGTATAGACTATTTTTAGGGTCTGGGAACACTCAAAAATGTTTCCATATAAATTCATGGTAGTAGCATTCCTAGACCCCCAAACAACCTATCAGGTCACACTAAACAGAAATGCCCTGCTTTTGGGTAGCAGCGTAAACCCGTTCATGCGAGACACTTGGCAGTACCCACTGAGCTGTAAACTCAACAAATACTAGCAGCTCTGCTTGACGCTTCTGCTTGTTGCTCAACCAGTCCTTATTGAGTGCATGCTATGTCCCCAGCTTAATTAAAGAGACACCTTAAATATCAGAGCTTAACAAATCCTGAACTTAATGGTAATGGCACTGCCTAAAATAAGATGAGTCATGGCATCTAAAATATTATGAAAGACTAGGACACTTCCTTGAACATACTTTGCTCAAAAAGGTTAGTTATTGTGAATGTTAGTCTTCCTTTTCTAAGATAAGCAAAGGGAGGCCATAGTCTTGGGATTGATCTTCTACTGTAGAGTCCTTGGGAGCTATAGATCATACGTGAAAGTGTGAATACAGCATGGCCAAGAGCATGGGCGAGGCTGGCTGTTCTCATACCTGGCACCTTTGCCATCTAGGCCAGACAACGCTTTGTTGAAGGGGCCGCCATTTTAATTGTAGGGTCCTGAACAACGGCCTTGCTCCCTGCAGCAGTTCTCCATTGATGACAACCAAAGATGTCTCCAGACATGAACAAAATGTCCCCTGGGGGGCAGAACTGCCCATGCTGAAAAACTTGCACTAGATGGAGGGGGGATGTACCTGAGCTGGGGCTGAAACAGAGGAAAATCAACACATAAACACAGGAAAATAAAATAAGAAATGTTGGAAGGAAGGAAGGTGGACTATGTGGTTGATCAACTGAAAGAAGTCAAAAGAAAGAAGGAATCAAAGATGATCCCAAGTTTTGTGTTTGTCCCCTGGACACGCTGGGTCCGGGGGTGACACACACAGGAAGAAGCAGCTAATTTATGGCAGAAACAGGGAAACTTTGATTTTGGATTTTCCTGCACAATATTGTTGGGGACACTTATTTTTGTGCCAGGTGGTTATGCTTAAGTTATCTCTCACTTAATACCCTTAACTCCCGGCCAGGCAAGCCGGCCTTCTTCCTCTGGACATATTATGTGTCTGAGACTAAGTGACCTTCTGAAAGTCACAGGACTTTTAAGAGATAAAACGTGATTTACACCACAGGATCTGGCATTAAAATCCATGCTTTGCCCCTTGTTCTCGGCTTCCCTCTTGGGGGTACTCAAGTGAGTTCCAGAGACAGCGGTTTGGAAGGAACAAGCCTAGAGAATGAGAGAGACTCATCTACCAGGGCAGAGCGGGCAACAGGATTACATCCCTGGATTTATCCACAGCAGCTCAGACGGCAGCCTGGGAGGCTGTCCCAAGTTGCTTTTCTCTTACATCTGGCCTTTTCCAGCAGGCAGAAAACTGCAACGTACAGTTGGGACCTGACACCTGGTGCACACACTTACTTACACCACCAGTGAGTCACACGCGCGTGTCTTCTCGCCTTTAAAGAGAAGGCGGGTGTTGGCAGCTGGTGCCAGCTCCACCTCCGAGGAGCAATTACTCACGTGCTCTCTTCAGGAGCTGCTTTCTTTTCAGCCGCAAGGGCAGCTCTCTTCTCCTGTCTTAAAGCAGGAGAGTCAGGCTGGAGGGATGGGCAGGCTCTGGACATTAGGCCAGTGAGCACAGCAACACGGTCACCCTAGATGCCGAGGGGGAGGCCATTTGGCTTGACAACCACACTGCACGTGTGAGCTCTCACAATGCTCCCCTTAGCAGCCTGCTTAGAGCAAAAATGGAACGGGAACGACAACCCAAGACAAACCTTCTGCAGAAAGTGATTTAAAAGTCAAAAGGCACACACTGACGTTCTCAGATGTCTCAGGAAGGATTCTTAATAAATAGTTAAAAACAGGTGCTCTGGGGAGAATCCACGTAGAAGGTCAAAACAATTTGCTTTTCACTGTATATATTGAAAACACTTAGATTCTTCACCAGGTGATGCATTATTTGAAAAAGAAACCCACGGTGGTGACCCTGTGGGGGAAGGACCCTGTGCTGGGCGAGCAGGGCCTGGAGGGACCTGGAGGAGCTTGGGGGTGCGTTTCTCCACCTGGTGAGGGTGGTCGAGACCGCGGCCTGGAAGCCAGCCAGCTGTCCACTGGGGACGTGGCTCTTCTCCCCATGGCTGTGTTTTAATAAAACATTCGATATGTTTAAAAAGTTAAACAAGCTAAAAAAATAACTGTAAGAGTAATTTTGGTAGATTGTGATTCATGCATTTATTTAGTTTTTAAAAAAAACAAAATGCATTCCTTGTGTTTACTTTGTGACACGAACTGAGCATAACAAAGTGACTCAGGCAGGCACCCTCTCTGTGAGGAGCTCTTGCCGCAGAGGAGACGTCCTCCTGCAGTGGGCAGGGCTGCGAGTACCAGTTTCTTGTTGCCACTGCAATGAGTCCCCCCGACATTTTGTGTCTTAAAACAACACAGAATTATTATCTTAGTGCTCTGGAGGTGAGATGCACAGTCTGGTCTCAAGGAGTTAAAACCAGTGTGTTCCTTCTGGAAACTCTGTTGGAGAATCTGCTTCTTGGCTTCTTTTAGCTTCCAGAGGCTTCAGCACACGCTGGCTCGGGGCCCTTCCTCCATCTTCTGAGCACCTCACTCTGGCCTCGGCGTCTGTAGTCTTGTGTCTTTCCTTAACTGTGTTGTTTGCTTCGCTCTTTTTCTTCATTCATGTGGTGTGGGTGATTACACTGGACTGTCTAGGAAATTTCTGGGTTATCTCTCTCTTTCGAGATTTGCAACTAAATTCACATCTGAGCAGACCTCTCAGGCATGGAAGGTTCTGGGGACTTGGATGAGGGCATCTTTGGGGATGTCGTTATTGTGGCTATGGACTAAATGTTTGTGGCTCTCCAAAATGCATGTGCTGGAATTGCTTTCTCCTGTGGGAGGGTATTAGGAGTTGGGTTTTTGGGAGGTGCTTAGGGCATAAGAGTGGAGCCCACATGAATGGGATTAGTGCCCTTGTAAAAGAAGCCCCAGGGAGCTCTTTTCCCCTCTGGGCAGCTATGAAGGGGTCAGCAATGAATCAGGGGTCAGCTGTGAGCCAGGAAGGGGACTCTCGCCACATACTGAACTTGCTGGTGATGTGATCTGGAACTTTCATCCTCCAGAACTATGAGAAATAAAGTTTTCCAGTTTATAAGCAACTCACTCTATGGTGTCCTGCTATAGCTGCCTGGACAGAACGAGGCATCTGTCTAACAGGGTGTGGGAAAGACTGACACAGGGGTCAAAACATGGGCATCAAGGGGACCAGTCAGAGTAGCCAGTGTGGGGTGTGGGTGGGGATGGAGCCAGCAGGTAGCAGGTGACACTCAGGCAGCCGCAAGGGAGGCTAAGGACTTGGATGGGAGAGTCTGAGGGCCTCCTGGCGGTGCCCCTGAATGTGCACACGCAGGGGCTCTAAGAGTGCGGCCTTGCGGGCTTGTGCACATGCAGACCGTGAGGGGCTTCCTGGGAGGCAACCTCCTAAGCAGAGCTCAACGATGAGCAGGAAATAACTGGGGAAGAAGAGTGGAGGAGGGGAAGGGAGAGGAAGAAGCCTGGACGGAGAGCTTTCAGGCGCCGGGGCCAGCCTGTGCACAATCTAGTGGGGGCAGCAGCGCAGCAGGTAGGAGAAGCTGGGGGGAAGCATCATGGCAGAGCCCAGGAGAGAGGGACAGGGGAGCACACCAAGACGCAGACCCAGTGCCCCTTTCCACAGCTGGGAAGACCCTGGACCTCCTGATTCCTGTCGCTTCCTTTGTCTCATCCAAGAGAGGTGGGCGCCACGGTGCTCTGAGCAGAGGTGGCCCAGAGCCGCAGCAGCAGAGGGCTCTCGCCAGCACCTTGCCGGAGGGCTGGAGCTCAGGCCCGGCCCAGCGCTGTCACACCTGTTGCCCGGCAGTGCCTCGCCGCGGCGCCTCCTTGCTGACAGACAGTGACGCATGGCTCTGAGTGTCCGGAAGCCTGAGAAGAAAACAATTTAACTTTGCCACGTGTCTTTCACATTCTCAAACGACCTTCAAGTTGATCTGATTTGCAGGTTACTTAATATGCAAGAGGGGCTGCAAATTATGAATTATGTCTTCGCCATCTTCTGACTCCTGCACAGTGAAGGCTCCTTTTTCATTCCTCCTGGGTGGCACCAGGGCGGGGGGTCTGTGGCGCTGCACACGGAACACTTAGAACTTGCAGGTTATTGTCACTTGTGCTAGTTTCTCGTCCTGGTCTTCACGCCGTGCCACAATCATATCCGCTGTAGCTTTGTGACGATTCTCTCTCCGTTTCCAGAGTGAACTCTGTGTTGGAATACCGATCTCTTTATTCTCGAGTGCCCTAAATAAAAGCTTCTTTTTCTCCCTCTCCCCATTTTTCCAGCCATCACCACACCCCCAACCCTGGGATGAACATCCCTTCAAGGCCCGGAGTTCACACCTTGCAGTGAAGCTTTCCTTGACTGAGCAAAAATGTGAGATATTTTTCTCCTTGGTTCTTTGACATTATTGGAGGCAGCGGTCTGTGATGGAGGGGCATGAATTTTGAGGTCCAGGAGTCCAGGCTGGACATTCACTAGTGCAGGAGAAAAAATCCAGCTCCTCTGATTGTCATTTTCTCCACTTTACAAATGCACAAACAAAAGCAAAACTAAATTATTCAAGATGGAAAATACTCTTTAACCACCATCTGTCTATGGTTCGTTCTGCTTTCTTTAGGATTGGAAAAAATGCTTTTGGAGTTAGTTGGCTCTTTTGCCAATATGCCTTGATAGACCCAATTAGGTATGAAAGATGATGACCTCCTCCGCCTTGAGGCAATACCAAGAGTGGGGAGAAAAGACAAAGAGGCTCATTAGTCAAGGTTCTTTAGAGAAAGAGGCGTAATAAGACATATGCATCTACACATATAAAGAGATTTATTTGGAAAAAAAATTGGCTCATGTGATTGTGGGCGTTGGCAAATCTAAAATCTTTGGGAAAGTAGACTGGAAATTTTAACACGAGTTGATGCTGCAACCTTGAGTTCAAAGGCAGTCTGGACGTGGCGGTCCTTTCTCTCTGGAGGAGTCAATGCTTTTGCTTAAGGTCTTCAACTGATTGGATAAGACCCATCCACGTTATTGAAGATCACGACTTGACTCAAAGTCTATTGAATTTAATGCTAATTGCATCTGAAAAATACCTTTAGAACAGCAGAACAACATTGAATTTGGTGCTTCATCAAAGAATTAGGCATCATAGCCCAGGAAAGTTGATATATAAAATTAGTCATGACTGCGGGTAGTGATTTGTCTGGCTAAGAACTTGTTAAGAATTGGGAGGGCAGCTAGAGAAGCTGGAAATAGTTGTGGACAAGGTGCCAGAGCTCAAGATATGTGAGGTGGTCTTGAGAGAGTCTGTCCCTGTGCGCCCTGGTAGACAGTAATTGGGAAAGCAAAGAAGAAAAATGTCCATTCTATTTCCCCAGCATTGGCCACGACTTTAAGCCAAGCATGTCCAAAGACGCTTTCAGGATGGAGCACATTCTCATTCTGTGGTGCAGTCAGTGAAATCCTTGCCTGTTATCCCCACTCTTCTGTACACGCCGAGGAGCATTGAATCTGTGCTCTCTGTGGCGATCCAGGGGAGGGGCTGTCTCCATATTTGAGAATAAATCAAATGTGGGGAATAACACGAGAGAAAGGCAGTGTCAAGCAGAGACAGGAATTGGAGCAAAGATGGAATATGAATCAAAGTCATCGTGCTCTCTGGTGGAGGGCGGCGGTCTCTGCTTTATGGAGAATGAGGCGAAGCCATTTTAAATTTAAAATTTCAGGACAGGTGACCTCAGAAGACAAGAGCATCTAAAGATGCTCAGACAGGTGACATCTGGGCTGCAGCATCATGCACGTCTTCAGACTCAACGACACCACCTACCACGTAGTAGGGGACGAGAGATTGACGATAATAATTACTGCTGCCTTCACTGTTGTTAGCAATATGTTACGGATACGTGAGCATGTCTCGTCTCTTTTATTTCTGTGATCACTTTCTGATCTCACCTGTCATTTCATGAGGGTGCGTAGACACTCCTTACTTGAAAGCACAGCGCAGGAGACCTGGGGACATCAAGATGAACCCGCTGATCTCGTCTCAAATGAATTCATAATTTAAAAGGGAAGAAAAAACGCACACAGATCATTTCAGTGCATTACGAGAGGTACAAAGGGACAGTGGCCCTTGATTTTTTTGTTTGACCCACACAAAACCTTCATATTTTTTTTCAGTTTGGTGCTAACATTTCAAAATCTGCAAGTCTTCCATAAAAATCTGAATTTCTTGAAAGTTCTCTTGAAAAATGGTAAGTGTTTTAAGACTACCCCTTACAGTTCCAGTACCAACTGATGTTCGAAATGCTTAGTGAATTAACGAGTGTATTAAGAAATAACGAAGAGCTGAGAGAGGCCATCAGTGTGTCAGCACACAGCTTGCTCCCAGAGGTCAGGGCTGCCTCGGGCCCACAGGATGTCACAACATAACATTGGCTCAAGAAACACTCACTGAGTCAATAATGAGCTTCCCCGATGAGCAGTAGATGGTTTGCAGAACATGCTGATTTGCCAGCTCTGCCAGAGTTCCATGGGGGTGGGGTGGGGGCGTCCATGTCCCCTTCTGCTCCATGACCATAAGTTACCAGAAATTGAGGGTCTGTTTCATACTGTGAGTTGAGGAAGGAACTGAGTCAAGGAGAAAGGGGCACAGACTGTGAGCTAGAGTCCCACAGATGCCTTCATGGGAAATAACTTGGAATTATGTCAATAACACAAATAATTCCTACCATTTGCTGGGACCTCTGAGAGCACCGACGGAGGAGCTGAACTTGCTCACATCCAGCCTGTTTAGTCTTTACAACAACCCGGTGGTTTCACGCCTCAGTTATCTGTGACCGCAATAATGATGCCAACCAAAAAGATATAAAATGCACAATGAGAATTAATTATCATGCACACACATTGGGGTCAAATGACAGAAAACAAGGGGTCGTACTGATTGTTCCCAGCTCACTGGCTCCTGGCTGTCAGTGGACCTCGCCAGGCTTAGGCTGAGGTGAGTCTGTTCCGCATGTCCCGTGCTCCAGGAAGCCAGTCCGAGCACGTTCTCAGGCCAGCGCTCAAGCAGATCCCTACCAGTACTTTTTCTTTTGTCTTCTTTTTAAAAAATTATGTGAATTGAGGTAACATTGGTTTACAGATTTGCATGTTTTAGGGTTACAGGTTCACGCCTCCACAGGTGTATCACTATACTACACCTGACACCAAAGCACCTTCGTCCTCCACACAGTCCACTGCCCCCCAGCCCTACCATCCCTCTCTCATAGTCTCAGTTTTGCAGTCAAATTTCCACTATTTTTTTCTGGTTTAGTTTTTATCTTTTCTTTTGTTTCATTTTTTTTAATAGTCTATATGTGAGTGAAATCGTCTGGTATTTGTCTCTCTTCTTCTGACTCACTTCCTTTAGCATAAGTTCCATCCATGTTGTCACAAAAGCAAGATTTCATCTTTTTTATCGCCAAGTAATATTCCACCATATATATGCAGCACAGCTTCTTTGTCCACTCATCTGTCACTGGACACTCAGTTTGTTTCCCTCACTTGGCTGCTGTCAGCAGTGCTGGACACTAGTACCCATAGCCAAGGCTCCATTTCCATTATGCTTCTTCACATACCATTGGCCAAAGCATGCCATGGAGAGGTGTAGAGTCACAGGGTGGGGGGAGAGTTCCACTTTAGCGGGGATCCAAAGTCACATAGCAAAGGGTGCAGCTACTTGGAGGATGAAGAGTTATGACCAATAAGTCCACCAAAGCAGATAAAGTTACCTCAATTTTTGTGTGGGAACTGAGGTGTCTGTAGCCCTCTCTGAATGGGGGGAGCTGAGGTTCAAAACCAGAGCTCGCCATTCTATGTCATGTTTACTTGAACATCGCACTAATTCTAAGGAACATTCTGTCACACATTGAAGACACAAGTGCCGCACTCCAAGATAAAAATGAGACAAATAAATCATTTCTTTCTGCTGAAATTGAAGTTGCAGAGCTAGAGGTGAGAGGGCCCAAGGGAACTAGGAAGACACTGTGAGTACCAAGTGGAAGGAGTAGAATGTTCCCCCAAGAGCTGTCCTTTGAGTGGACTTAGAAGCTGCGAGGGGTGGCCGAGGGGCGAAGAGAGAGAGGAGCTCTGGTGGAAATGAGAAGCAGTGAGGAACAGATTGGCACTCGGAGCTCACCCGGATGCCTTGGAGCCGGGTTCTCAGACTGCAGTGGCATCAGGATTCCTGGAACTCTTTAAAGAAAGGGTCTCCTGGGATCGACCTCCAGAGTTTCCCAGTCATGGGAAGTCATGATTTCCCTTTGTAGCAGCAGCTCAGGGACGCCGATGCAGGGGTGTGAGGACGATAGTTTGAGAAGCGCCATCTGAGGGGCGAAGGAGCAGAGAAAAGATGGAGATGATGTGGTGTAGGGGTCATGGTCCCGGCTGGGGCGCTCAGAGGACCTCCTGAGTCGTTGAATCTGGAGTGTTAGGATGACACTGAACCTTCACTGTCCCTGATGGTGGTGGGAGAAATTTACAAAGAGGCATCATTTAGGAGGAGGTGGCAAGAGGTCATGTGTCCCTGTCGGGGTTCAGGTGACCTTGCCATGGAAAAGAAGTGGTTCCTGGTCAGAGTTGCAGGTTGAGTGTCTGCAGTCACTGTAAGCTCAGTGAATGCGTGGATGGGTGGGGGCAGTGCATGACCTGTCCAGTGCTGGCTGCATGGAGAATGTGTGTATTTGGGTGTAAAATCTTCCACAAAAATCAGCACTCTTGAGTTGGGGTTGAACATACTTGAACCAGGTAACAGAACCCTAGTTTTTGGTGAGCATGGTGCCGATGGTATATATTTATTCAAAATAAATCCTCTGTCTGGATTTAACCTCTTTTCAATACCACCCTCTTGGAGGGAATGGAGCTCCTTTATTGAAGGATCTTTAAACATATGCGTCTCCTTTCAAGATTAATTAGGCGATCACTCAGAGTCCATCCTATTAACCTGTAATTAGAATGTAAAGATACTCACGCTCCGCCGCGCGCATGGTCATTGCAGCTCACCCTGTGTTGATGTCACACACGCTGCGGACAAGGAGGCCAGAGGAAGGGAGATGCCCGGAGAGGAACGTGGCTCGGCTCCTGGTCGGGCTCCTGTTTTCTTCACCCACTGCCTGCTTCTTGATGTGCCTGGGAAAGGCGGCAGAGGGAGGCCCCAAGGGACTGGATATCACGCAAAACCATTGGCCGACAGGTCTCTGGATGCCTTGCCTATGTTCCTCCCCTTGCTCAGCTGATTTCTGCCAAGTCAATGACTAAAGATCCATTCCTCACAGTAATAATGCACCCAGGCAGGCAGCACAGGGAGTGGCTCCCCATTGGACAGATGCAAAACTTAGCACTTGGAAACAGAATCTGACTCGATCTTCTGATCTCCAGCCCAGTTCTCACTTGAGGACGCGCCTGTCTGCCTCCACCAGGCAGACCCATGGGAACCCGAGATGGGGCTTTAGAAGTTGCTACCTGGAGTATGCGCCTCCCCAGCCCTCCTGCACCCATGCGTTGCACACCAGTGAGCCGCAGTGTGAGGGTCCCTGCTTTTCATGGGC
The DNA here is from genome assembly GCF_964194135.1 of Talpa europaea. NCBI lineage: Eukaryota > Metazoa > Chordata > Mammalia > Eulipotyphla > Talpidae > Talpa > Talpa europaea. The sequence goes on along the minus strand of NC_140071.1, from coordinate 140,598,782 downwards.
CCCAGATCCTGTTCTCATTGAGCTTATTGATGAGCGTGAAATACAATTTTGCTAGATGCTGTAATAAGGAATGAGAATCATAAGGTGCTGAGACTCCTCAGCTGTCAAAGACAAACCTTCCCCTCTTAACCGGACTCCCTTTCCTGCTTGTACTAAACGTTCTTTGTGACAGGGCGAGGGGTTAAAAAAGGAGTGTGAGGAGAGGTTAGAGGGGAAGAAGAAAACTAGTGAGGTCAATGGTCCTGCCCAAAATACGGGAACATGCCCTGGTGCCCAGAAACTGGGGCTGTGGCTTGATTTGGGAAAAGGTCTTTGCAGATATAATTAAGAATTTGAGACAGGATGAGCTGGATTATCCAGGTGGTCCCCAAATCCAATGACAAGTGTCCTAAGAGACTGAAGAGAGGAGGTGAGGTGGGGCAGCCACGTGGAGTGAGGTGATCGCAGAGTGAAAAGGCGCCTTCGGAAGCTCGAAGAAGCAAAGAATGGACTCGCCACCGGAGAGGCATGGCCCTGTACACCTTGAGTTTGGACTTCTTCTAGCCTCTGAATCTGTGCAGGAATAAATTAGTGTGCTGAGCCTCCTGGTCTGTGGTGATGTCACAGAGCAGCCGAGCGAGATGAATGCGAGACCCAGGGGAGGCGTGGGGCAGCTGAGCAGGCATGTGGCACTTGGCGTTCAAGTAGGTGCTGGCGCTCAGGCTCATGCATGCACACGTCGGGCAATTCAGGGGCCAAGTGAGAGCCCCAGACACCATGGTTGTGCTGTGTGAAGAAGCTGCACACAGTAGGTACTCAGTAGATGCCCTGTGACTTCATCTTTCGTCACTGAATCCCTTCAATGTCCATGTCCGTCATCTGATTGCCCAGGTCCCTGCCACCTGATTGTCCTCCCTGGCATCTGATTGTCCTCCCTGGCATCTGATTGTCCTCCCTGCCACTAATTGTCCTCCCTGGCATCTGATTGTCCTCCCTGGTATCTGATTATCCTCCCTGGCAGCTGATTGTCCACGTCCATCATCTGACGGCTGAAATGGAAGGAAAATCCAACCAACACATGTGACCAAATGCCCAGCTTATCACATACCCTCTTTGCTTCAATTCTGAAAAAGCTTCTGAGCTCAGACACCCCATTCTCATGGGCAACTTTCCATGTGCGGGTGCTGGGCTGACCCCAGATGTCCAACTCAGGCCAGCCACACTGCACGGCTGAGTGTGTCAGTCTGTTCTGACTCACCCCCTCCCCACCAGCTTTGAATCCTCGTGTTCCCCGATCGCTGCTGGAGTGCTCTTTGCTGTCATACGTTTGGAGTAAGACATTTTTGCCTGCAGTTGACACAGGGTCTAGTAAAGCGGGAAAGAGCTAGGAAAAACTGGTTCATCAAAAGAAAGGAAGAGGAAGATACCTATTAAATAGAAGAACAAGCAATTATGAGGGTGTGCCTGGACCCAGGATCCTGGGTTTTGGCAAAAAGGAACACACAACCCACAATCCAAGGAGCAAATGCTCTCATTGCTCCCGTTACTTGCCCCACTTAAGGCTACGTCTGCCTCGTTGGACCACGAAGCTCTCCTCTAGCTCTCCTCTGCTGAGCTTCCGTGTTTAAAATATCTGCAAGGCAAGCTAGGAAATAACTTCCCATTTTGCCAATGTTTGCTTTTCAGTGTTTTGAATGAATCTTCTCTGCAAACTGCTAAGCTAATTGAAGCACCACCATTTCAGCTGAAAAAACATGCTGGCTTGCCAAAGCACACTTGCTTTGTACTCTACTCCACCAGCCAGGCGGCCGGAGCGGAGGGAAACCTTTGTTGTTAGCCTTCAATGCCAGGTGCAGGACGGAAAGTCTGTGTTTTGATTTGTTCTGTTTGGGGGAGCTTGGGGTTGACATTTGAAGGGCCCACTTCATGCTCCTAATAGATATTAGTCTACTGGTTGCAGAAGGGCAGAGAATGAGGAGTTCAGAGTGGTCACGTGACTCGTCCAAGGTCACAGACAGCAGGGATGCAGCAGGGTCCCCACCCCAGCGAGGTCACACTGCCCAGGCACAGGCTAAGCTTTGAAACGCTAGAAGATTCTCATTTCCTCCCTGGGATCTGTCAATGAAAGTCCTGGGATTTAAATACTGTTCTGTGTCTTCTGTGTCCTGATCTGATTATGTCTTGTGTTCTAAATACTCATTCAGCCTCTCGTGAATGGGAGACAGTAAAAGTGCTCTAAAAAAGTTCTAAAAATACCCTCAAAAGGAACATCAAAACTTCCTATGAACTGGATTTATGTGAAGAAAGTATTACCTACCCTTAAAAAATCTAGCTTACTCCCTCGACAGATTTATAAAACTGGGTTATTTCATCGTAAAACCAGGTAATATATATGCGATGTGGCTCTAGAAATGTGTTGGAGACTGGCCAGATTATTCTCTCCAGGTTCAGAACAGAACTTAGGGACATGGGCGTCGGGGCTGGGGGTGCCCCTGATGTGACAGCATGACCGGGAGTAAGATGGGGCATAAGTCACCTCTGACTTCAGGTCAGCAGAGGGACACTGACATTTGAAAAACGGAATTAAATTTCCCAGGAAGTGAGAGAGGGGGTGCAGAACTGGACCTCCATGTGGATAAAATACTTCACGTTACAACTGTGCTCAGCTTACGCCTATGCTTTTTAATGGCTGCCATTTACCTAGGTTTGGTCAAAGACCACGTGGTTTTCTGAGGCTTTTGTTGGTGGTTTGGAGGAACAGGGGAGTGAGCGACGTGGCGAGATTATCTGTGTCGTGAGCAGGCAGCCGGCTGGGTGCTTGGCCTGTGGAACACGGTTAATAAAACTTACTGAACAAAACTGAAGTCATTTATCCCCGGAGCCCGCCACGGCCTCCTCCATCCTGGTGCCTGTCCATTCAGCAAGCACGACAGACGATGGCTTAAAGCAGCAGATATTCATTTCCCCACCCTGTTCTTTGCACTGGGGGGGCCAGGTCAGGGCGGGTGTGGCCCGGCTCTGCCGAGACGCCCTGCTGGGTGGCAAGTGGGTCCTGGCAGGGAGGAAACTGGACTTGAGCTGAGGCATGGTGAGGTCACATGTGAGAAGTCTGGGCGGCAGGGCCCAGGGGGGGCTCCAATGGGATGGGTGGCAGGATGGGGGGGTCTCCAGCAGGGTCGGGGGGCTCTGGCAGGGTGGGCGATGGGATGGGGGGCCCAATAGGGAGACACAGATTGGGGGGGAGCCCAGGTGGGGCAGGTGGCAGGGTGGAGGTTTGGGCTCCAGCCAGGAGGGCAGCGAGGGGGTGCTGTGGCGGGGTGGGGGGCTCACTGGGGTGGGTGGCGGGGTGGGGGTGAGGGTCCAGTGGGGTGGCGGCAGCACCCCGCCCCCACGTCCTTCTCCTGGCAGGCTGGGCGGGTTGCTCGTAGCCGTGTTGATCTCAGCGAGCACATGGATGTCCAACTTCTTCTCATTAATCTTAATTTGATAACATTTCCTCCATCCTGTGTAAAATCTCTCCTGGAATGTTCTAGTCTGCTCAGCACATCCGTACTGATTATTTAACCTTGGCTAATTCTGCCAACAGCCCCGTCAAAGCTCTGCACACTTCTGCAGTAACGCGGCATTCCGGGTGGGGATCAGGATTTCTTGCGCTATGACATCCTTTCTCATCGGTTTCACGTCTCATCATTTCACCTTTTTTTTTTTCCTTTCAGCCGGCGGGAGCAGAGGGTTTTAATAGAACATCAGCGGTGAAGAAAAGCCAAAATTCGCACCCAGAACTAATGCCCGCATGTGCCTGATGGGCCATAGTCCTCGGACTACAATGGAAACATCCTGGATTCTTTTTAATGCATGACCTGTGATTAAGAAGGGAGAAAAATATTGGACTTCCTTGGAAATCTCTTTTAAACACTTCCATCTCGTCTTGGGAAAGTCCTCTAAGTTCTCTGAAACAGTTTCTTGTTCCTCCCACAGTCCCTCCTATCTACGGAAAAGAAGAAGAAAGAATTTCACGGAGATTCTGGGCACTGGAGGGAGGAATGTGAGTAACTCAGCCAGAAACCCACCGCAGGGCCTGGGAAAACTGGGCTCTGGACCCACGGATTTCCCGCAATGAAACAAAACAGCAGCGAGATAGATGATGAGAAACAAAACAGAGATAGATTATGAGAAAACAGACGCTACAAGGGTGAGGTTGTCGAAGGGCTTCCGTGACGAGGGGCCAGGAGACTGTCAGGTGCCAGCCTTGGCACCTGACAGCGGGAGCTGAGAGGCCAGACCAGGATGCCCAGACCTGTCCTCACTTGTGGAGATGTCCAGGGGCCTGAGTCCAGTGCTTGGGTAAGGAACCATCTGTTTATCCCCGTCCACGCGTCTACCTGTCCACCTGTCCACCCGTCCACGCATCCACCTGTCCACCCATGCACCTGTCCACCCAGTGTCCGCGCCTCTTCTTAGGTGGCAGGTACCAGGCTAAGCACTGAGGATGCAACTCTGAGCCAACTGACTCAGTTCCTGGCTTCTTCTTGAGTGTGGAATCCGGCGGGCTCTCAAGAACCGTGACTATAGTAGCGGCATGAAGATAGAAGTATGAATTGTGATGTGTGCCACCAGGCAAGGTGCCCGCGGCAGTAACAGCCCACAGCGAGGGTCTCCTCTGGTCTCCCCCCAGACAGGATGCTGGACCTGATTGGCTGGGCCTTGCTGGGAGGTGGCGTGAGGGCCAGTCCCCAGAGCAGGGTCAGGAAAAGGCCTAACCTGGCTTTGCAGCTCCCGGGGCTCCGAGCTCCTCTGCTGTCGCAGGGCCAGACCAGGCAGCAGCGTGAGGCCTCGGGGCACCCACAAGGAGCAGGGCAAGGTTTCCTCTTTCTCTTGAGAACAGTGGAAAGCTTGGGAAGGCCTCTGGGAAAGGTGAGTTGATGATCTGACCACATGTTGAAGCTGTTGTCCAGGCCTCCGAGGGAAAGGCTGGGGGGCTGCCGGAGAGCCGGGGCGCTGCAGCTGTGCCCACTCATGCCACTAAGGAAAGCCCTGAGGCTGGACTCACAGCCCACAGAGGAGTGAATCCCAACATTGGCAATGCTGAGGTGGGCAGGAGGGAGCCGGGGAGACAGGCTGTACTGGAGCAGCAGCCCCGGAGATGCTGGGCAGGCTGCTCCCCCAGGCGGCCCCTCGTGGGTAACCCACTGTGCCCACAGCCGGAGGTCAGAAGTCCAGGCTGAAGTGCCCCAGCGCCGCTCTCTCTGAAGGGGCTGGCGAGACGGGGACTGTCACAGACTTTTTTTTAAGCATCCGGTGTTACAGAAGTGCTCGGTGTTCCTTGGTCTGTAGACCCGCCGCTCCCCTCCGCCTGTGTCCACACGGCCTGCTCCCCTCGGCTGCAGGTGGCTCCTTCGCACAGCTTCTAAGGACTGTTATTCCGGGCCCCTGGCTGGCGTGTGTGGGACACACACGTGCCCCCGGGGGGTGCCTGCTGCCCCCCATCTCTGCAGTTGCACCGAGTAGCAGTCACGTGCTGGGAGTGCCGATGCTTTGTGGGTGCTGCACCACGTGTCCTCTCGGGAAGGTGTCCCAGCATCAAGGAGAAGACGGGGTCACAGAAATTTGGGGAGGGCATGAGTTTCCAGTTCTGCAAGCTGGGGAGACTCCTGTTGGCCTAAAGCTTGTGTTTGCTGGTTTGCTTTTACCCTCGAGCTCTGGCTGCTTCATTGCTTCCTCTCCGCTCCGGGAGCGAGGACCCCGGCCTTGGGCCCTGGGAGCTCAGGACGCCCCGGCAGGGAGGGGTCTCAGGACCACCTCAGCCCCGCAGATGGGGGGTCTTCAGAGGACCAGGGCAATGGTGCAGGCTTTCTCCTCTGACTCTTGAGCAAGCGTAGTTTGTAATGAGCTTTTGAATAATGCCGCTCTCTGCCACATCCTAATTGTTAAAAATGATACCATCAAAATTTCCATTAAAATAAGTGTGCGTCCTCATTGCTGCAATTAGGGCTAAATGACAGAGTTTTGGAGAATTGGACGTTCTCTTTTCTTCTCTCCTGTCTCTCCTTCCCCTGCTCCCTCTCAGCCCCTCTTCCCTTCCGTCTGTTCCACACGGGACGCGTGGGTGCGAGTGTTCAGGGCAGAAGAGACCAGGACGTAGCAGAAACACAAAACAAGCCTTCCCTGTTGGCCCAGCGTGAGGGTCCCTCTCCTGCAGGGTCCGAGCTTCGGGATCTCAGTGGAAAACAGGGAGCCCCGCACTCAGCTGCCATTACTCTGAGGTTTTAAAGAGGGCCACGGGCCCCAGGAGAAGGAGAAGTTGGGTGTGACCTGAAGAACGTCCTGTGGCCGGGCAGGAGAAGCAGCGCGGGGGCAGGCTGGCCGTGTCCACGATGCTGCCCGCTGTGCCATCCTGTCCTCCTTGCTCTCAACTTCTGGGGCTTCTCAGTCCCCCTCGGACTCTCCCCCCTGTCCCTCAGCACCCTTTAGTGTCCCCCGCCCCGAATCCATGTCCCTTTGGAGCTCAGAATGGAACCTGCCAGGGAAATAGTGTCTTTGCAAATAGAATTCAATTAATATGAAGCCCTATAGGACTGCGTGGGCGCCCCACCCCAATACTGGCATCCTCGGAGAAGGCGGCCGGGCACGCTGACACGCGGCGGAGAACAGCAGGTGGAGGCAGGGGCAGAGGTCACAGCGAGACAGGCATTAGTCAGCGGTTTCCCAGGATGGTCCGGAGCCAGCAGGACCTGGAGGAGGCAAGGCAGGGTCTTCCCCTCCAGCCTCTGGGGGACCACAGACGGCCCACATCTTGATGTGGGCTTCTGGCCTCCAGAACTGTGAGAGAATGAATTTCTGTTGTTTTTAAACCACCCAGTTTGCGGGACTTTGTTACAGCAGCTATGGCAAACGGATACACCATCATCTGTTATTTCCAAATCCACGTGCCCTCCAACTAGAACACAGGCCCTTTGGGGAGCAGGAGTCTTGCTTTTATTTCTCTTTAGGTTTCCTCAACATAAAGCTCTGACATGGAGTCATTTATTATGCATTTGCTGCAATAAAAGCATTGATATATAGTTGATAATTAGCTTTAATTTGGAATCACTTCACAAACAAATTGGAAATTTATACCAAACACAGAAGAAGTGTGAATGAAAGAAATGAATCATTATATGCTATTTACCTCCTACTATTGTTCCTGCCACATGATGGATTCCCTGCTCCCATTAACTCCAAATCCTCACTCAATTATTTGGGTCAATTCATATTCTTTAGAAACAGACTGCATCCTTAATCAACCCATTTCAGCTTCATCTGAAAGATTAAAAAAACAGAGTGAAATGAAAGCAATTTTGAAACTGGAAGTAAACAGGAAATTATTAAAAATAACTTCGATAATAGATTTAGGAGGGTGTAATTTTATTCTAATTTGCTTGCAGAGTGCTAATTGTTCAATTATTAGCACACACATAAAGACATAAAGGAAGATCATGAGCTTCTTCAGTAGCAAATGTTTTATGTGGTGTTCTGGAGACTTCCCCGAGGAGGGCGCCCTGATGACGACCCTTATTTGATTGCAGTTTCACCTTAACCATTTATTTAAAGATCTCTCTCTCTTTTACTTGGGCAGAAAAAGCTTTTTGAGATAAAATAACACACAATAAAAAGGGAAGTTATTCTTATATAAAATGGCATTAACTTAAAGCGAGGAAAGAGAGATACAATCATCAAAGCAACTGAATGACGAGCATTTTTAAAAAAGAAAGGAACACATGAGCTTTGTCCACTCTGTGTTCGATGGGTGTTGGAAACGAGCTGGAAACGGTGGGGACAAGGAGCAGCCTGGGCTGGTGCTGGGGTCTGTCAGGTCCGAGGGAGAATGTCCGCACCGGACACTGGATCCCACAAAGCCCTCATTATGGGCTCAGATGGATCAGGACTGACCCCTTCTGTAAAATGGGATGGACCCACGTGGACAGCACGTCTCAGCTCCCTCCTAGCCAGTCCCTCAGGAGATGTGCGGGACCCCAAAGATGGGCATTTTTGGGTTGTGCTCATTTTTCCCATCTTACATACTGCTCATCGATATTGCCACCCAAAGCTGCTTTCTGCGACGAGAACAGTGTAGCTAGCGAGGAAGCAGGCAGCTTTTCTGCTTGAATTATGGATCGGGTGCTGGGAGAGAGGCTCCCCCATATGCCATGTTCCTTGGAGCCAGCCGAGCTGAGGAAAGATGCACATTATTATTTCAGTGTAGTGGGAATGACTCAAGTAGCTGCCTTTCTAGACGGGACTCTCTGGAGGCGGGTAAATCATTCATCTTTGTAAGAGGACACTGTCTGTCAGTAAAATGCTCCAGGTCAGCGGCTGTCGGGAATGGGCCCTGGTCTCGTCTTTTTCCTGACTTTCTTGGGTGACCTTGGGACAGACACCTGCTGCTTAGAGGTGACTGATTCTGTCTTGGTGAAACTCTAGCCAGGCTCCTCAAGGCCTCTTCTTGGCTAGGTCTCAACGTTGGTCTGTAAGGGCATGAAGGAACACTAACATAATTTCTAGGGTCTCAAGACTGCACCCCTAGGGTGTCCTCACCTCCCCAAATAACCTGGGAAATTTCAAGGCTGCCCCAAAGTGGACGGTCTGCCTAGAAGAAAGGCTGCTGTCTCGGGCCTCTGTGGGCGGCGGGAGCACGCCCAGATGGGACGGGAGACCACCCTCCCTTCCCACTTGTAAGATTTCATTCCCTCACACCACGGTCCCTGACCCACCCCTCCTTCTCCCTGTGAGGCACCCCGTCACCTCTGTACAAATCTATTGTGTTCAGTCTTGGCCATTCCCCTCTTGCGACTGTGTGTTCCTCACCAACATCTGTCTGGACACTTGTGTTGGGCCTGGCTTTGTTCTCTTCGAACGGCCCTGATTTTCTTTGGATAGGACAGGTGGGTGAATCCCAAACTCCCCACCAGCTCTGGTGCTTTCGATTCAAGATTCTCTCAGGAAAACAATGTCCGGCTGTGTAGGGAGCTTGGCGCCATCACCTGTTTCCTGGATCTTCCTTTGTCTCTGCAGCAGGGAGCCTGTCCAGGGCGCCTTCTGAATCCAGGTGAGCAAAACCTCTTTTTCCCTGGCCACCACCACCTGACTCCATTCTGGGGCTGCGGCCACTGCCAAGGTCTCGAGATACAGAAGCAGAAACAGTTGTGAGTGTCAAAGACAGCGTTGACCTGCCTTGCTGGCCTCTGCCTGGACGTCCACTCTCCTCAGGCGAGAGCTGGGCAGACGTGAGTCTCCTACGTCACCGGCCTGCGAGTCGTGATGCCAGAGCTCCTCAAATCACATTCACATGAGCATTAAAAACCAAAAACCTATTTAACTGGACAGTGTTCTCTGTTGGTGAGGGTGGGGGAGCGGGCACTCCCAGACATTGTTGGAATAACTTCCAAATGGGGCGACGCCTGTGCGAGGGCTTGGCGATGCTGATCGAGTGAGCTTGCGGACGTACCCTGACCTGAGCTCACACTTCCCGGCGAGTATCCCCAGATAACTTCACAAGCTCTAAAATAAGTTTTCGTGCATGTGTCCAGGACAGCAGGGCCTGTAGGAGCAGGAGTCAAGAGATGGTTGAGAAACAACTCAAAGTTAAGACCTCACCCCCTTGGAGACTGTGGTTAATAAAATACTTTTTAAAGATTTATTTATGCATACAAGAGCTGGGGTACAGGCCAGAGTTGTTGGGGGCGGGGGTTGGGAGGATTCACCAGAGACAGAGTGGGGAGCAGAACAGGCAGACTGACTGAAATACACTGCTGAGGGGAGCAGCAGGCGAGGCAGGAGAGGTCTGCCGTGCCATGTGGGTTGCTCCCTGGCCGGCTGGAGAATCGATCTGGTGCTGCAGAGGCTGCAGAGGCTACGGGCAGCTTCATAGGTTGTCTTAACCCCTGTGCCACCAGGGAGGCCCAGTGGTTAATAAAAATTTGAATAGAGCTAAGAAGTAAGGAAGATGAAACCCAGCATAAAATTCTCAAAATAATTTTCTGAATATTTTCTTTTTTTTTTTTCTCATGTAATTATAGTTTGTCTCCCAAACAAGACATTCTGAGGCAGTCCGAGTAGGACAGGGGAAGACGTCAACGCTGCCGAGGACTCGGGATTGTCTGATGTTATGATTCTCCTCCTGGTGCTTGGATAGCTGCTGCCCCTTCAGACATCACATTTCTCTCCCAGGAAGGAAGCAGAAAACAGCGCAATGCATGAACAAGCACACCAGCTGAGCTTCCCATTCTATAGCGCCAGCGAAAGCTTTCCTGGGCGTTCCCTGCCTCAGTCTCACCATCTGGACCCAAGCCCATGCCCAGCCCAGGCTGGATCTACACGTAGGTCGGACATGCCAGGGAGAGGCCATCATGGTTTCACTCTCCCAAGACATCAACCTGTTTCCTGGGACGTGGAGCTCAGCGGATGGTTTTCTCTTGATAGCATTTAATTTGGTGCCATGAAAACCAACCCCTGCCTTGCAGACCCTGTCCCTGTTGTGCAGACCCTGTCCCTGTGGCGGTTAAGAGTACGTTCTTTGGAGCCAGAATTTGTGGGTTTGTGTCCCGGCAACTCTTCCACTGAGCACTGTCACTTTGGGCAACTTTCTGGCTATCGACATTTTTCATCTGTGCAAAAAGTATTAAACGCGGCCTCTGCCTTATCAGAGAGATGAAAGCGTGGAGTAAGCGAATCCCTGGAAGACAACACGCTTTGGTGATTCTGCTTCGAAGTTTGGAATTCGCCTGGCGACGGCTGTGCCCTTTATTTTCTTTCCAGGCACCCCCGGCATCTGACTTTACATTTCCCCTCTCAGCACTTGTTTCTGAATCTCAGGGCTGCGCTGAGTTTGAGGGTCTTCCCTCCCAGGCAGGCCTCGAGGGCCCGCGATGTTTCCACGGCAGCTCTTAGGCCTGCGACTGGCTTCCAGGAAAGGAGCTGTGGAGACCCCTGTCCTTTCGCCCTTCCCGCTGGTCCTAAAGCCACTGGCAGGTTCCAGGATGGAGGCACTGATGCTTCAGGAAGATGTGCTCCTAGGGAACCTGAAGGCAGATCTTAAACATTCCACAATTAAAATAGCATCTGTGCTTGCTCATCTTCCCTTCTGTGACCCAAATCCCTTAGGGAGCACTGGCCTGGCTTTCCTGACTTAGCTGCACGCCTCTCAGAGGTCAGGTTCCTTTGCTGACATGCAGGGTGGGATCCACCTGCCACCTTCTTCTTACTTCCCCACAGCTTTCTGACCCAGATATTCATTTCACTAATATTCTTCTTTAATAAACTTTGTGAGTTCCTATAGTGGGAGAGATGAAATTAATGAGTCCTAAGCCTAGAAAAGTGAACTTCCAGAGCCAGGGAATGCCACAAAGAAAGGGTTCAAGTGGAGACTCATAAGTAACCCATGCCTGGCCCCACGTTCTCATTTTTTTTTTTTAAAGATTTATTTATTTATTTATACAAGCACTGGGTACAGTCAGAAGTGCGGGAGGGTGAGAGAATTCACCAGAGCCAGAGCGGGGAGCAGAGCAGGCAGAAGGACCGAAGGACACTGCTGAGGGGAGCAGCGGGCGGCAGGAGAGGTCTGCGCGCCATGCGAGACCCTCCTCCGGTGGCCGGGGAGCAGCTGGGGATCGAACCGGCGCCGCAGAGGCCGTGGGCAGCTTCGCAACCCAGCGCTCAACCGCTGCGTACCGGGGAGGCCCATCCCACGTTCTCATTTTTCTGACTGGTTCTTCTTTAAGATAGTTAGATGGGCTAACTATTGGCTATCGACATTTCGACACCAGTTCCATAAAGGATGCCCCCAGTTCCATAAAGTTATCCATCATAGACCTTCTTGCCCATTTCAGTAATGGAGACACCAGTCATTCCTGACCAAACAAAAAAGAATTCACCGTCTGGCTCTTCTTAACCATGAGATGATGCCAATGTGGGAGATGAAAGTCCCTCCAGCAAACATCAATCCTCTAGAATTTTTAGTTAAATTACTTGGAAAATATCATCATCATCCTTTCAGGTGTACACAGCAAGTGTTCTGGAGCACATCATAATGTGATCTTTTGTATTAAAATGTCATTTTAACAACACAAGTAAATGTCTGGTTGGTTGCCAGCCATCCTTTAACATATAAAGAACAGCAGGCTTTATAGAAGAAGAAAATGTTCCTGGTGTGTTCAAATCATTTCTTATAGATTATGGAGGACATTTTAGTGCAATTTGATTTAGCTTAACACGGAACTATCACATTAAAATATTCAGGAGGGCGGCGAACTTATGTATCAGTATCTTTTTCATTTTTAAGAAAATAAATAATTGCTTTTATGAGGAAAAAAAGATAGCTTGAGCATGAAAGTTGATGCCTGTGAATTTCACGGCAACTTACCACAATCACGTTACCATCTGAAGCAACCTGGAAACCCAGTGAAAAGAAAATATATTGCAAACACTTTATATTCCCTTTATTTTTAAGTAAAGACTTCTACTTTGGAAAAAAATAATCTGCTAAAGATTGAAAACAGTGAGATCAATTTAAATAACATGGCACTTTTCAAATGCTTATGATTAAGGTTTCAAAGGACACATCCAGTCTGCCGGCAAGACCCACAACTTACATTGATGTGAACCTTATTTTTCATGCTGTGTCTTTCCATTGCCAGTTGAAAATAACTTGACCTGTTCAAGGTCAAGTACCAAGTTAAATTTATCTTTTTATTTTCAAATACAAAACCATATTGACATCTCTCAACTAGCCAGTATTTCTTAAAAAAGACTAAATTGATTAGACCATATGTTAAGGTCTTTGAAATTCAACATTTCCTTAAAAAAAAAAAAAAAACAGCTGTTGACGTTAGTCTAGAGATGGGGCAGGGAGATGTAAAAAGGTAGACTAGTAATTTATTGCAAAATTAAAAAGAAAATGAATGCTTTTTATTGCTCTCAGAGCCCATTAATTCTTAATTTATATAAAAGAAATACAAAATTCATGACTCAGTTTTATATGAAAGCAAAATATTATTTCTGATTGAGAAAGTAAAACAAATTTATTCATTACCTACCTCAGTTTCATAAAATGTAACACTCCTTACTGAATATATTTTATTTTCATAAATTGTTTCACCATGTTTTTGGTGGTTATTCCACCGAAAAACTTATTAGCAAGTACAATGTGATTTAACTACAGTCTAGGATTTATTTTTTTTTCTCTCTAAACAGAAGGAGAGAAAATAATTACTTGTATGGAATACTTAGTAGAATAACCCCACTCATTTTATTTATTCATCAAATATTGTGTGCCTACCACATGTCAGGGAACAATATGAGAAACAGGACTTATCTGTGAACACAACAGATTGAAATCCTTTGTTTTTTAACTTCATTGTTGCGTGTAGGTTAGAAGGCCATGCCCCTCCATCAGTAAACTGTACAGTCTCTTAAAAGAAAGTAAATACTGCACAGAATCAGGGAAGGAAAATGACAAGTCCTGAATGTTGGTAAAAAGAGGAAGTTTTGCAATTTTATTTTATATTTGTGTGTTTATTGATTCTTAATGAAGCAGCATTGTTTTACATCCTTGTTAATATTTTGACACTATACGATTTCTCACTTGAGATGCGCTCACCACAGCTTTCTCATCTCCAAAGCACCATGATCTTCCACTCTCTGGATTACCTCAGATCTATGGTTGGTTTTCAAGGTTGGTTTTAAGGTTTGTCTTGGTCTGACCCTTTGTTTGGTTTCTTGATACCACATATAAGTGGTATTTATCTTTCTCCTCTGTTTAATTTCACTTAGCATCATCTCTTTCAGCTGCATCCATGATGCCCCGAATGGCGTGAGCTTATCATTTTTGATCACGGAGTAGTATTTCACTGCAGAGTAATATTCTGTTCTTCCTGATTCACTCATATGTTTTGGGGCATTTAGGTTGTATCCATATCTTGGCTATTGTAAGTAGTGCTGCAATAAACATAGGAGTGTAGGTTTCCTTTCAAATTATATATTTGTGTTCTTTGGCTAGCTACCTAGGAGTAGAATTGTGGGTTACTTGACAGATCCATTTTTAGTCTTTTGAGGACCCTCCCCACTGGGGCTGGACCAGTCTACATTGTGTTTTTAATTTTAAATAGAAAGTTCATAAAGACTTTTCTGAGATGGTGACATTTGAGCAAAGACCCAAAGAAAGTGAGGAGGGAAACATGGGGGCCCAGAATCCTTTCATAGTGAATGGTCAAGATCATTCACTAACTAAAAATCACCATGTGCACCTTAGGATTGCATAGTGTACCAGGGGTCCTAGGAGAAAATGTCCCGCTGGCATGAAGGCACTGGACACCTCTCTCTTGTTCTCACTTTTGTCATCTGTAAAATAATGGTGTTGAACTTCATTGTTTCTGGACCAGTGGTCCTGTCACCCTCTTTGGGGGGCAAATGGAAATGTTAGAGGGCGTTTCTGGTTGTCCAAAGATTAGGGGGGCACAGCTGACAGTTGGAGGTTGGTGTTTAGGGAGATAAACCTCTTGTAACGTACAAGAAAGACCAGCATAGAGACTTGTCCTGCTGAACACACAATTGATGGCCCAGTTGAGAAGCCAAGCTAAGCTATCAGGAAGCTCCTAATGGGGGCTGATGGTGACACCCCCCCATCCACATGTTAATGGGAACCTTGACTTCTCATTCCCAGGTTTCCATGTGACTGATCTTCTCCTGAAGTCATATTAGGACTTCTTCTCTCTCTCTCTCACACTCTCTTTTGGTTTGGTGAGGCTTACCTCTTTCTGTCTTCTGTGTTAGTTTTCTATTGCTATGTAACAAATGGCCATAAACTCAGTGATTTCAAATAGTACCCATTATTAGTTCACAGTTGTGTAGGTCAGGAGTCTAGCTTGGTGCTCATGGCTTCTGTCAGGTTATCATAGGTGGAAATCAAGGTATTGGCCACACTGATGTCTCGTCAGGAGGCTCTGGGGAAATACCTGCTTCCAAGCTCAATATATTTGTTATTGTTGGCAAGATTCAGTTCCTTGTAACTGTCTGACTCAAGTTTCCTTACTGGCTTCCACCAGGGGGCAGCCTAGAGTCTTCCCTCCTTCCTGGCCAGTGTCCCCCATTTTCAGTCCAGCGGCAGCATGCCAAATCCTTGTCAAGCTTCAATCCCTCCTACCCTGTCTCCCGCCTCTAGGCCAGTTTTAGAGGGTTTATGGGATTAGGCCTGACTCATCTGGGCAATTGCCCTATATTTTGGAACTGGATTTGCAAAATTCCTCCACAGTAGCACCTGGATTAGTGTTTGAATAACTGGGGGGATTAATGTGTCTACCACGGATCAGGAATTTGGGGGCTCACTTAGAACTCTGCCTATCGCATGTCTGAGCAAATTTGTTGTCCTATACATAATCTGCTTCTCAATTTTGCTCTTAATTTTATTGGGACAGGCCCCTTTTAGGAGACCTGTAGTTTCCATGTTCTTGCAGTTGAGAAGGTAAACACATTTCTGGGGGTGGGATTAGTACCTATGACCTTTACACTTAAGCCAATTTCTCCAACTCAGTCTTTATCTACAGCAGAGCTTACGTAATGATCTCTCTGATTCCTGCATCTATTTTTAGTTACTTCTGAACACAAATAAAAAAGAGTGTTATATATTAATTCTTATTGACCCTTGAAATAGTGTTTTTGTTTTAGGTGTTACCTGCAATAAATGTCTAAGAAACACATTATTGTTAATTGATCAAATCCAAGAAATATCAATAAAACATCAAAATGAAATCTTGTTTCTTTTTGATTTCTAGATTAAGTTTTAAAATTTATTTAAAGATTGCGCAGGTAATGTAAAGATGTTTTTATTTGAAAATATTAGAGATTAAGCTAAAGACTTCCTTGATATCCTTTTCCCAATATCCCCCAAGTACAAAATTATGTAGTTAAAATTATGTAGTCTTATAGATAATTTTCCCATACAAAATATATCTTTATACATATATGGAACTTGTAAGCTAATATAAACTAATGTCTTACCCAGTATTTATGTTGAAAATGATTTACTCAGTTAAATGTTTGAATTTTACTTTTTAAATCATACTTTAGTTGTAACATTTGTATCTTAAATTATCAGAATTTCCATTTATGGAACTTACATTTTGTGCTTTGCAGAGGAAGACATTTTCTATTCCAAGATCATAAAGGTATTCCTCCTTATTTTTGTTACCTTTTAATAATCCTCTAATGCTTAGGTACTTACTTCCTCTGCAATTATCTGTAATTACTGTAATTCTACCACGGTAGGGTAGAAGTAGTTTTATTATCATTGTTCCCTAAATATTGATGTAGTTTCTACAAAACCATTTATTCACAATTTTATATTTTTTCATTGACTTGAACATACCGCCTTTATTATGTATTAAACTCTTGGCTTCCTTTCTATTGCATTTTTTCCCCCTAGTTCTGAATAAATAACACATTGTTAACTAATTGATTAAATAATTAACAACACATTAAGGTAATTCAGTCCATTGTTGTTCTCCTGCTGCTCCTGCACCATCTCCTCTCCCTCCTTGTCTCCTTCTTCTGGTTCTGTTTCTGCATGGTTTGACTCAGATATGGCTTGGATTTTCTGCAGACAGTTCTGGGTTTGTCTGGTTATTTCTTGATGGCATCATTGAAAGTGTTATCCTCCTCTTCTTTCCCACGCATGGAAGCTGGCGCTTTGGGCTTGTTTAGGCTCAAGTTGCTCATGGTTCATGTGGCCAAGAGCACTTCACAGTGACATCAGATAGCATCACCCAGGCAGTACCCAGAGCCTTGCCCTGCTGTGTTCGATGCCGACATCCACAGTGGGTTCACCAAGAACCCATTCACTGTTAGGTGTCAGCATCATGGTGTCTTCATAACCAATTGTTCAAGCTTCGGTGGTGGTTATTGCTGAGCCAGTGATTTCAATTGGAATTTTAAAATGGGAATTTGTAATTTGATGATCTCTTCTATATTGATTACCTGTAATCTTTCTAGAAGGAAAAAAATCTTATTATCTAGGGCTCTTTTGTTTCTGTGACTTGCAGCTTATGCAGGAAATGTAAGAGAGATGCTTTCCCTTTAATTGCAGATTTTTTCCCTTTAATTGCTAATTGGTGGTCCAATTGCCAGTTGCTTCCACGTGAGTCTAATGAGGTTCTTACTCCCTGATTCTCTCTCTCCTCCTCCTCCTGTCTTCTCAGTCAGCTGCTGTTTCAATCAACTGCTTCTATTATTCTCTCTGGCATCCACATCACTGTATCTCTGGTCAAAGGCAGCCTGCACCCTTGCTTCAGTACTGTCTAACAAGATCTGTTATTGACTTTCATGACTTTGTTGCTTTCCGACACAAAAATATCTCAGTCTTAATTTTTTTATCTTACACATGGGAAGAGAGCTTTCAACTTTATTATCATCCTCTTTCATGCCTAAAACTTTTATCATTAAAAAAACTATTTGATTGGAGTATAATGTACATAATTAAAATGCACCTACTCAAATGAGTTTTGATAAATTTACCCATGAAATGAACACCATAATCAAAATTTAGAACATTTATATCACCTCAAACATTCTCTGCCTCTTTCCTATCAATGCCCACCCATATTCCCAGCCCTAGGCAACCTAGCGCTCGTTAGTTTTTAACTTTTAGCTTATTGAATTTCATCAAAATGAAATAATACAGAACATAGCTCTCTGCATCTAGCATCTTTTTATGAAAATTAAGTTTTTGAGATTCATCCTTGTTCCATGTGGAGTTAGTTTGTTTCTTTTCACTGCCAAGTAATATTCCATTGCATAGATATACCTACCTCTGTATACCCATTTATTTGTTAATGGACATTAGAGTTGTTTAAAGTTCTTGGCTATTATAAATGAAGTATCTATGAGTGTTTAGACACAAGCTTTTCATGTTGAAAAATATTTTCATTGTCTTTGGGTAGATAGCAGGAAGCAGAATTACTGGGTCAGATGGGCAGTGTAGATTTAACTTTATGAGAGCTTGCGAAACTGTTTTCCACATAGAGATTCCACTTAGCTTTTTCTCCAACTATCTATGAGCATTTAGTTGCTTTACATTCTTGACAGTTTCTCTTTTAATTGCTCTTCCTCTTATGACTCACAAGGCTGAGCACGTTGCTATCTGATTATTGGCCTTTTGTATATTTCTTTTGTGAATTGCTTTTGTCCATATTTTAAGTTTGGGATTGCTTGTCTTTTTATTGTATGAGTTCTTTAAAATTTTTAGATACAAGTAGCTTGTGAGATATATTTATTACAAATATTTTCTTTCCATCTGGGGCCTCTTCTTAATTAAAATATCTTTTGATGAGCAGAAGTTTTTATTTTTGATGCAATTTGTTTTAATGTGTTCTGTTTTTGAAATATCACTGCTCTGCAAGTTTGCAAAGATATTCCACATTTTTCTGAAAGCATTTATTATTCTGACATTGGTCTATGTTATGGGCTCAGTTTTGCATGCTAAGTCAGAGGTCATGGTTACATTTTTCTTCTATAAAAAAGATTTCCTATTGGTGATGCCATGGATCATAGCAAATACAGGAGTTTCAAGCATCGCAACTTTGTCCCCTCAGAAGTCTATAGGTAACAAGTCCAAAATGGGTTCTATTGGACTAAAATTAGGGTGTTAGCAGGTTTTCATTTTTATCAAAGTCTTCAGAATCTGTGTTTCACAACTTTTAGAGGCAGCCGGCTCTCCTTGGCTCATGACCCCATTTCACTCCACCTTCTGCTTCCATCATTGCGTCTCCTCCTCTGACTCCACCCCTCCTGCCTTCCCCTTATAAAGACAGCCGTGAGTACACTGAGCCCATTTATCCAGGGGCACCTCCTTGGCTCAAATTCCTTAATCTAATCCCATCTGCAACATTCCTTTGCGTTGTGTGAGGTGACACAGTTGCAGGTACTGGGGATTAGGATTTAGTCATCTTTGCTGGGGGAGGGCAGTGTTTGTTTTCTCAACTACATTTGTGTTCAGGTGAAATGCAAAATAAATTCTTCAAAACTGTTTTTGAGAAACTGAAGCTACCTGGTGTTTCCTCTGCTCTACTGCTTGGCTTGTGTCAGAAGTTGGCAGGCAGACTCAGAAAGGGTCCGGGGACATCTTGCATGAACACATCTCATCCGATGTGGCAAGAGCAGTTTTCATTTCAGAGACGCAGAGGCTTCGCAGTGCTGAGTTAACAACCAGAGGCTGAGTGTGCCAGCTGGTGTGAACACTCACCCACTCTTTCTCGCACACTCTCATTTTGCCTATTATTTTTTGTTCTTAAAGAGTTTAAATACTGTTGATTTAAAGACAAAGAACTGTATGCTGAGAATATCTCCAGAACTCCCTTTGAGAACAGTGGAGGCATTTTCATTATCCATCTGTCAACCCCATTCAGTGGACTTTCGGAGAAATTAAGCCTTAGGTTATTGGGCTAAATGCACATGATGAACAAGGATCTTGAGGCTGAAACAAATGTTCTTCCATAACTTACCACTTTTTACCCCAGAGTGTATACAATCCATTTGCATCTTTTGTTCAATGGATAGCTTATTAAATATGATTTGACATACCCTCATGAAGTAATATGAGATTCCCATAATAAAAACATAATCTGCATGCTAACTTGGCCTAAAATACATAAACTTCCCAAAGAATTTTGATGTTAAAATATTAGAGGGAAACACGTATTAGATTAAAATATGACATTACTGGTATCTGAATGTTGTTTTCCCTGACTGCTTATTAAAATAAAATACACATTCAGATATTTATCTTCTGAATGACAAGAAAAATGAAAATTATTTTCTGTCTACTGGAAAACCAGTTGTGATTTTCTATGTGGCCAAGCATTTGGTGGGCATTCTTGTGGCTTCCCCTGATAAGGGTGTTGCTTTCATCTGCAGTGTCGAAACCTGCTCGCAAGCTCCTTGTCTGCGCTCTCGTCTGGGAGGGTTGCAGGGAAGGGAAGAGGCAATGGAATGTGTCTCTCAGGACTTAACTTAGAACTCACTGGCGATTGCCGATTGCATCCTACTGGTCAAGGCTTTTCCCACTTGACAACAACAACCTGCCTCTAACTGGACAACACCAGCATGTCCCAAACCTGGAGGGTGTGGCTATGAGAGAGAGAGAGAGAGAGAGAGAGGAAGAGGGATGGGGCAGGGAGAGGGGAGAGAAGGGGAGAGAAGCAGTTTTTACTGTATTTGAGAGACAAGGGTGGATTTTACATTTCACAGTGAAACAGACATAAAAATTGTGCTTTTTCACCCCCCTCTTCACCCTCCTCCTTCCCCTGGTGAAGCAGCACATTGCACACTGTTCCAGACAGAAGGACAAGGGTGAGAGATGATGACAGAGATAGAAACAAAACAACCCCCCTCACTGGCTGACCATCCAGGTATCCCCCGTTCTCAAGCTTGACTGTGTATTAAAAACATCCGGAGAAGTTTTAGAGACTCAGATGCCAGGTTGTACCCAAACAGAGCTCACAGGACTGAGGGCTGAGCCTGGGCTGGCAGAGCCTTTGTCTTAATGCCAGATTCTACTTTTGCATATTAAGAGCCATACATCATCTGTTCCTTCTCTTTGCATCCTGTCTGGGACAAATCTCATCCCCGTCCCCAGGCAAACGCAATCTAGCAAGGACGAAGGCCATGTGTGCAGAAAGACAGAGGCATAAAAATCCCATTAATAATGTAATGGTTAATATCTAGATAAACATCACGATTATCGGCTAATCTCTGCTCTGCGATCCTGTGACCTCATTTGCTTTTCAAGGAACTCAGGGTTCATTGGGATTTGGGCACTTCCATGGCTGGCGAGTTAGGCCCCAGGTCCTCAGCTCTTTCATCTTGGACCAGAGACTGGTTTCTGCTCCAGGAAAGAAGACCCAGGCTCCTCCAGCCTGAGATGGTCTCTCCTCGCCCTTCGCTGCCCTCCCTTCCCTGCCTGCAACCCTCACTGCTGTGTCCACTGCAGACAGGCTCCGTGTCCTTCCAGGACGTGTCCTTCCAGGACCAAGCACCTGCTCCATTTGCAAAGACAGAAAAAACATCTCACCAGCTGCTCACATTGTGTTGACCCAACAACTAATTGAATGGTCAGAATATTTCACTGCTGATTTAACTGCATCATCTTGGAAGAAATTGTCGCAGCTCAGTGGGGGAAGGGACAACAGACATTAAAGGAGGGGACGAGAGGAATGAATTTCAGACAATCTTTGACCAGGGGGAGGATGAAGCAGTTTTAAATTTAGTGAATTTGGTGAACTTTGAATATCATTTGCAAATGACATAGATTATGGAAAATACTTGTTCAGTTTCATTTACTTTGTTTTTGAAGCAGAAACACTTACAAGGAAAACAGCTCCCATATGTTCTCACTTTCAAAATGGTGGAATAATTAGTGCACTTTAACAAGTCAGTGGATCTGTCTTCTGTGTGAATATCATATGGTCCGCGCGGTAAATGGATAGCGCTCCAGCGTCTCTGGCAAGCCTTGACATAGGTTTCAAGTTCAGGTGGGTGGGAGGCTCTGACGGCGGGATATTATTTATTCTTCCTTAATTAGGTGACTGCATTTCACATGCATCTTGGTTTGTTTTTAGATCATAATAAAGTAAACAGCTCATTACCAAGGCCCTCCATAAATACCCCCAAAGAACACAGTGCATGTGTCAGAAGGGAATAAATATTTACCGAATTAACTGACAGTCTTGTTTGAGAATATATGCCAACTTCATGTTTGTATTTATTATTCTAACTTTTATTTTTTCCCCAATTCTGCTTAAAATGTCTTTTTCTCCCCCATGGACCGATTTTACTTTAAATCAACTTTTAAATATTCTTCCTACCATGACTCTTATCACTGATCGCTCAAGACTTATTTCATGAGCCGAGAAGGCTGTCAGAGGTGGAAATTGCCAGAGTTTTTTCTTAAGTAATAAAAAAATGCCCTTTTATTCAGCAGGCCCATTTGTCATCATCTGTAAGCCTCTCTGGATATTGTTAAGCAAAGAGACACCAGACCCAAGATGGAGTTGCCCATGGGGGGGGGTCCCCCAGAATTACTGTCTCACTTAATTGTAGTTTTGACCTTTCCCGAGAGTGGGCATTTAAGCCAACGTGTCAGCTTCCTGGTCAACCTAGGGAGGTCATCTGCATGGGGAGGCCCCTGGTCCCCTAAAGGAAGATGTCTCTGCCTCAAGTCATCTTCCTCTTCTCTTGTTAACGGCCTTGTTCCACCTTCTTTCTGACAATCAAAAACCACCTTACATGTTGTGTATTTTTCCCAGTGCCTTTCTACTTGCTAGGTGGGAAGCCACCCAATTCATCAATCACTAATTGAAACCAAATTACATCTTCAAAATTAACTTGCATGGATTTTTGTTACTTAACAATCCTCCAATCTTGAGAACAGGCCGGGCAGGGATCCTTTTCCTCACTTTAGTGGAGGATGTGGAAGCTGAGTTACGTTCGCTCATCCTTCTAGTCGTTTTTTTTTTTTCACTCCCCCCAGACAATAAATAGACATCTTGTCTCTGTCCCCAGTGAGCTTCAGACATAAAGTGGGCAAGTGTCTAGCATTAGGAATGTAACAGGCAGTCTCTCTAATTATGATAACAGGAGGTTATAGATTATCATTATAATCTAATTATGATAAGAGGTGGTCTCTCTAATTTTGGAGGTCAAGGAAGGCTTAGCTGGGGAAGGACATTCGAAGCGAGGCTGGCGGGGGGAGATGTCTTGGGAGGTACAGGTGGGCTGGAGGGACGTGACCGTGGGATAGTGTCACAGTCATGGGGAAGAGAATGTTCTAGCTCCGGAAGCAAGGGAGAGTCACCTGGGGAGACATTATGAGCAAATTATGGCTGGAAACAAGTGTGAAGCTGAGGTATAGAGAAATAAGTAGTGAAGTGAGTTCAGGGGAGTCATAGATGGACCTTCCATGGAATGACGGGCCCTGAGGAGGAGCTGACTCGGTCAGTTAGGAGCTTTGCCTTGACTGGGCTATGACGCGATTCTGAAGACAGAAGTCAGCTTACAGAGTCGGTAGCCAGGAGAATGCTTTTGCCCAGATGCAAGCAACACGTGTCTGGTGGAAGCAACTGATTGCTGCCCCATGGCTAGGTGAGGCTCACAAACTCAAATCAACATTCCGGAACGACATGCGCACTGTGGTTCTTTGACTGCTCTTCTGAGTCAGTGGTCTCATCCTCTTCAGTTCCTTCACCACGTCAAGAATTGAAGTCTTTGATCAATGTTCATGCTACCCCCGCATACCCCGTTCTTTGAGTCTCCCGGAGCCTTGGACTTGGGCTTTGCATACAGAGCAGGTGGGCTCACATTCACATTTTCCCTCGGTGTCTTCACCGAGCAGGTGCTGGTTAGCTGCACGCGCACTGGTATCTTCCAGTGCCTCCAGGCACCAGGAAAATGCTTCCCTATAAACGGCGACTTGGATTGACTTTACAGGTCACTTTCTGTCATCCAATATTATGTACATTTCCTCTTCCAGCAAGTGCCGCAGCTACTCATTGGCAGGAGCCATTACTGCTAAAGGTTGGTGGTGTCAGTGGAAGATTTTTGAAGGCGGCAGGCCTTGTGGTGGGGCCTTGGGGATGACCAGGACTCCAAATTTGAAACAAGAGCACATGGCATAGAAAACTAGAACACAGAAATCAACACCGATCTGAGGCAGAGGTGGGCACAGAGTGTCGAGTTGGAATTCCTAGGCATGGGACCATCTCAATGCAGGGGATGAGACCAAAGACCCCCCCCCCCCGTGTCCCTGCAGCAGGGCTCCTGGAGTTTCACAAGGCAAATGTACTCACAGCTCACTCTGCCCAGCCCAGAATTACATAGGAACACACAGTTAAGCACAAGGGAAGCTGCAGAATGGTGTTTCAGCTGGGAACTAGGTTCACGCTTTTTAATACTAAAGAGGAAGAAAAGAGATGTTGAGAATCCACCTGTTGTGTCTGCTGCAGCCCAGCTCAAGAAGCACCTTGGCACTAACTTGCCTGCAGTGACTCTGATGGGTTGGTCTCTTGCCTCTGGTGTCACAGCTAACCTTCTCAGGGTAATAGAAGTAACACCGCTCTTGTGTCCAAACCACGCCTCCAACTCCCGCACGGACACTGGGCAGCAGTGACTTGGTCTCCCTGAGCCTCTGAGCCTCCTTTTCCTCCTCGGTGAAATGAGAAACGTGGACTGGAAATTCTTTAGTGTCTCTGCCAGGTGTCTTCCCATACTCCCCCGTGAACCACACATCTTTGGACAAAGATTATGACTCCTTCCCTCGGCCTGGTGATGTTCTCGTCATTCTCATGATGAGAAGCTCAGAAAGGAATTTTGATGAATGCTGGCTGATGAAAAGTCTGGATGAATGGGTGGGTGGATGAATGGCCACCCAGATGTGTGTCGTCTTGTTCTCTCTGTTTCAGCCCCACATGCATATGGATGCAGAGCGGAGCTTCTCATTGAGTGTCCTGATAAGTGCCCATTCATGCGAAAGTTCTAATAAGCAAAGCAAATTCTATGAAAGAATTAATGGGGGTGTCAAGGCGGGGAACTGTCATCATGTGCTTGGCAGCCAACAGCTTCAGAATCAATAAGGTCATTCCTGGTCTTCAGAGTCATTGCTTGTCTAAACCAGGGGAGTGACCCCTGACCCCCACCTTGCTATTGCTCTGCAATGTCCAGTTTCTGACATTTCTCATCTCTTGGGCTCCCTTCTATCCCCGGACCCACCTTTAGGTCATAAAACAAACAGAACAAAACAAAGATAAAGCAGCAAAGAAAAGCTACAATTTCCTCCAATTGAATAAATCACTTATTGATTGATCTCTGCAAGACATCATTTCCCCAGGCCAGATGAAGGGCCAAGTTCACAGGGACACCTTCCTTCAAAAGATGGGGTTATAACCATCTTATTTCCATTGCAGTCAAATGGATGAAGAGATAAAGAAGAGGTAATGAAAGGAAAAGGGATGTCAAATGAGCCATTTTTAACAGATGCCATTTTCTGACTGATCATTATATGCCAAGCTTAATCATCTGAAAATTATTATTATCCTCGCCCTGCAGGTCCCAACTGCAGCGGGATCAGAGCAGTCTGAGTTTGTCCAGGGGGACAGGTGGCACGTGGCACACGCGGAATTAAGCCCAGAGCCGTGTGATCCCAAAGCCTGTCCTTGCTTTCCTCAAAACGCTGCTCTGCTCCTTCTCTCTGGCGTTTATCCTACCATCAGGCCAGCTTCTCGGATTGCCCGGCTTCCTCAGGTAAAGAAGGGGCACCCCAGCAGCAGCTAATTAGACTGAGCAGCTCTCCTTACCCCCAAATTACTCAAATTGACTTGAGCTTCGCCAATGATCCCCTACAGGACTCTGCAATCTGATAACAATTAGAGACCCAGCAACGTGCTTATCAGCTGTTTCCCAGAGACAAGTGTTGCCAGCAAGGCCCGGAAAGGCCGCCTTTCCAGTGAGGAGGAGCTGCTTGATGCCCAGAGGCGGAGAAAGCCGCTGTCAGAGGATGTGGTTCCAACACCCGGGATAACTATAATCTGGCAGGACTGGCGCCGTAACTGTTTTGGGGGAAGAGGGGGGCTTTGCCTCTATTTTCTCAAAATCATCACAGGAAAAATCATCCACAGGTGGAGAGATGAATACAAAAAATCTAGAGGAGCAATAATATCACAAACACTGTGGCGACATGCCGTTAAATCTGAATGGATTGACTAGAATAAAATAAAAATGCAGGCCTTCAGTCACACTGGGGACATGTCGAAGGCTTGACAGCCCCCCCTACTGGGGGGTTCCTGTGGGGACCACACAGCCGGGGCACAGCCCTTCCTGCCCAACACCTTCGGGACAGCCCCGCGCCAGTGCATCCCCTGGGGAAGTTCATGACGGTCTGGACGCAGCCTGTTCATCAGCAGAGGGGGCGTTTGCAGGGCAGTGCCAGGGTCAGAATGGGCAGTTCCAGAATCATTCCACCTCACCCATCCGTGGACGACAGTAGCGATGCCCACACATTTAAAAATGGTGCTCAAGGACATACCACATGAAAGAAACCTCCTTAATCATTTTGAAGAGTGCACGTCAGCATTTTCAAGTGTATTTACATGTTGTGTGAACAACCTTTTTCGTCCGGCACGTGGAGACCCTGTACCCATGGAGATCTGACCCTAAGGGCCCCCTCCCAGCACGCAGCCACCATCTCGCCTTCCAAGTTAACAAACTTGGCTCTTCCACCCGCTCCCTATGCATGAGTCACGCAGTATTTATTCTTCTGTTGGTGGTGGATTGCACTTGATGGGATGTCTTCAAGGCCCGTCCACACTGTAATGTGTGTCAGAATTGCATTCTTTTTTAAGGCCAAATAATAGTCCCTTGCATGTATGTAATACTGTATCTTATGCCTTCATTCATCCATGGATGGACACTTGGCTTGCTTCTACCTTTGGGCCATGCTGAATAGTGCTCCTGGGAATATGTGTGTATAAATGTCTCTTTGAGACCTTGTCTTCCATTCTTGTGGGAATTTCTGAATCATATTGTCATTCAATTTTTAATTTTTTGAGGGACGACCATATTGTAAACCGTAGCAGATGCACCATTTTCAATTCCCACCAACTAGCACACAAGGGTTCCAATTTCTGTGCATTTTCACCAACCCTGCTATTTTCTATCTCTGTCCGCATGCATGGATGTGTGTGCGTGTGTATGCACATGTGTGTATTTATGGTAGTGTCTTGATGGGTGTGGGAATTTGCACCCATTAAGGGCTACTTTGTTTCCATGATGTGGATGCTATTAGAGGGAATTTTTTATATTTCTGGTTAAAATGAATATACATTTATTATGGGCAATATAGAGAAGACTATGGAAGAGAATGAAAGAATTGTTAAACTCTTACCACTTGAAGACAGCCACTTCTAATATCTTGATAATACATTAAAAATACATAAAGGTAATTTATTTTCTCAAATGGAAACTATATATTAGCACTGTCTTAGAATGTGATTTTTTTTTATTTGCTAATACTTCTTAGGCATTTTTATGTTAATTTTTAATTCATTAAAATTATTTAGTGAATAATTTTAAGTGCTTTGTAATAAATGGGTGATATTTAATCATATGAATGTAACATACTTAAATTACCACTTAATTTTGAATATACAAAGTGCTTTTGTTTGTTATTATGATACCATCAATATAAGTCAATACTATATGAAAATTTCTAGGACACATTTCTGGATTTTTCTAGTTGTGGGATTTGAAATAATTAAAAATTTTTCATATTAAAGAGTGATACACATATGGAAAATAAAAATCATAATGGTGTGCCTTGATAAATGATCCAGAGTAGACACATCAGCTTGGCCAATATTGTTTTTATCCAGGTTAGCTTTTTCAACTACAGTTGAGTATCGCCAGCTCATGTGCCCCAGAAGCAGATGCCAAGAAGAGAACTTGGTGCAAGGGATGGCGATGTCCCTGGGAACAGTAAGGGGGTGCGAGGGCGCCCTGGGGGAGGGGAGATGGGCAGTCGTGGGGTGGAAGATCCTGTCCTGGGAGGACTTGGGAGCAGGTAGCCCTTGGGGTCACGCCCATGTCCTGGGGGCCGGCTTCTTAATCCCCAGTTTTCTGCTCGTGGGAGAGGAAAACAACCCACACCCCTCTGGCTCCCGGATCCTTTGACGAAGTCTCCTCAAGGACACCATGACCCACAAACACCGGGACTATGTCCCCTGGAAGCCTGCGGGGCGCCATTTGAACTTTATGGCCATTTTCCTTACTCCCTGGGAGTAATGCTGGGACCCCCCAAGCCTTGAGAAAGTGACCACAGGTTGACTGTGACTCCCCTTGAGTCCAGCCATGGGTGTGACTTCATTTCCCACGCCCGCTCAACACCAGCCTCTGGTCTTTCCTTGTTTCCAGGCACCAATCACCAGCTTTTGGGCTTGGGTGCCTCAAGAATTCAGGGCCTCCCTGGGAAATAGATCTCCAAACTAATTCTGAAATGCAGTTTTGTGTTTGGGGCGCTGATGCATGGGGAGGACAGAGTCTCGGGTGCTGCTCATGAAACGAAGAAAGCTGAGGAGTCTTCCCGGGAGAGCCTTCCAGGGTGGATGAACCCCTGGGCGTGGAAGGGAAGCTGGATAACGTCCACCAGTGCTGGTGAGAAGTCTCCAGCATCAGGACGAACCCTGACGTAGTTGAGCCCTGTATCCACCCAGCAGCGCAGGCTGGGAAGAGGGGACGCTGATGAAGCCAGGGGCCTCCCCTACACCCCAGTCACCCCTATGCTTGGTAGTACATTTAAAACCACTCTAGCCCCAAGTACCCACACCTCCCCATTTCTTTTTCCCTGAGGGCGGCAGACTCTCCTCCATGAAACTGTCTGAATCAATGTAAGAATAAACCTTCGGAGTCTCTACACTCAATTCCCTGAGCCTTAGGAGTGCTTGTCCCGGAAACCAGGCCCCGCAGTTGCTCTTCCATCTGCAATAAACAGACCGAAGACTTCTCGCTGGGGTGAGTTATTTCGTTGAAATTAATTTCTTGATTGTCCAGAACTTCGTTTACTGTAACTGTTAATCTTCAAAGAGTTTGCCTCTGCAGAAGCTGCAGAAATAATCCAGAGCTCCTGCGTCCCTTGCATCCCTCACCTCGCAAAGGTTAGGATCTTGGAAAATCATGGTACATCATCCCGGCCAGGAGAGGGGCCTGGAACGATGCTATTTACTCAAATGCAGGCCCTTTCAGATTTTACATGAACGCCCTTTATTTATTTCTGTTTTGGGTGACGGTTCTATGAGCTGTTGTCACAGGTGTGCGCTGGCATGTCACTCATAGGTCTTAGCTCCATCGCCAAGTTGCTAGATTCAAGGACTAAATTTGATTTCAGATCGTATTGGCTTTGGTGCATTTGATGTGGAGTGTGAATTTCTGGGGAGGAGAAGGAAAATGGAAGTTCATTGCATGTGAATTTGTTGAAATTTTCTTATAGTGCATTTGAGTTTTTATTTCAAAACTATTCACCCAGTGCCACTGACAGAAATAGCCTCCCTTTGGTCAAATTAAATTCCAGGCCATTATCACTTGGTGGCTCTTCCTTTGAAAAGTATCCAAAGGAGTGTTTTCAGTGTTTTGACTATTTATACTTCCTTTGGTTTTAGACCCTTGAAGGAATAAAAAATTGTTTCTGGCACTGTTAATCATATTTGAATTACCCAGTAGGAGTCCCGGCAGCACTTACAAGTCTTTTCTCCCTTTTTTTTGTTTTGCATTGGTCTTCCCTGACTGAACTACTTTATTCATATGCCTAAAACCAACAAATTTTATTTCCTCAAATCACAGCCCTTTCTGGTCACCCAGAGCACCCCTCAAGAGAGCACCCCTCAAGGGGACCCATCCCCACTTCCTGCTTGTCCTCCATGGCTCCCCCCAACCCTCCAAAGACACCCCTTGTGCTAGACAGGCTCTAGACTCCCTTCATGACCCACCTCCTGCTCTCCCTCCACTTCGTACTCTGCTACTTTCTCCCCCAAATTTCTTCTTTAGAATAGACGGAACGTGCACTGTCCAGGATGAGTCCTGCTCTCTTGTTCCTCGTGTCTGTGGCTGCTGCTCTGTGCTAGCATGCCTCCCACCCCACCCCACCCTACCCCACCCCTCCCTTCCCACCCCACCCCACCCTGTTGCCTGAGATCCCTGGCTGCAGGCTGAGGAGGGACTGGAAAGGGGTCAGGGACCCAAATGGGTCAGGAAATGCCATTGGGAGGCTGTGGCGGGGCCTGGGTGTGGCAGGAGGCGCGTCTGGCCTGGAGGAGAGAAGCCCAGGAAAGCTAGTGGGGCTGTTTTGGAGGAAGCGCCACTCTGAGCAACCCCACCTTACCTCTGCGACCCTTGCGGACTGAGTTTGTTTAAATCCCAGCAGGAGCTGAGCGATGCATTTCCTCCCAGGCATGCACTGACACCCACGATTTAGACAAGGGCACAGAGGACTCTGGCATATTAAGAACCTGGACTGTCTGAAGCTAAGAGAACGTGCCGAAACCTCGCCTTGGTTGTGAGCTGTCCCACATCTGGAGAAGAGCAGACCTGGAGACAGCTGGGGGCGGCACAGCTGGGGGCATGAGACCTCACCTGGGAAGTCCAGGAGGCAGCAGGAAGCCTGACCTCAAATTTGTGTTTTCTCAAATTTTATTAGTTTTCCAGTTACCTACATAGCTAGGCTTTTGGAAGCACGACCTCACACCTCTGAGTGTGCACACGCTGGCCTTACCAAAGGGTGCGACCCACATCTTGCAACAACCACGCTATTTTCCACAGACTCTAAGAATTACTTTTGTTCTTTGCCAGTTTGTTTTTTGGGTTATTTATATTCCGCAACCGAGAGAAGCCATCTGGTAACTGTCTTTCACGTTCCGACTTGGATGCTCATAGCAGCATTACCCATAATTGCCAAGTCATGGAACCAGCAGAAATGCCCATGGACTGATGACTTGAGAAAGAAGCTGTGAACCGCACACTCCAGGAACTGTTATTCAGCTATTAAAAAAGATGAAATAGTGTCTTGGGCACAAAACAGGTGGAACTTGAGGAGTTTATGCTCAATGAAAAGAAATATTGAAAGGGGAGAAAAGAAGCAGCCTGCACGCCCTCTAGGCTAGCATAGGGCCACCGCTAACATGGCGGCCTTGAGGACAGAATGTGTTCTGTGTCAGTCTTTGAAGACTGAGGAGTCTGGGATGAAGGTGTTACAGGGTGTGTGCATTTGGGGAGCTGTGAGGAAGAATCCATCCCAGAGCTGCCTTCCAGCTTCTGGCACTTTGTCAGCAACTTGGTGATGCCTGGCATGGAGGAACAACATTCTGGCCTCCATCTTCATGTGGCTCCAGAGGTCCCTTTTAATAAGGGTATCAGTAGTTTTGGGTTTTACTCACTGTAATGGCTTCATATTGACTTGACTACATCTACAAAGACTATTTCCAAATAAGGTCACATTCTGAAGTACTGGGGCCTTGGGAGATCAATGTATCTTTTTAAAAAAATTGTGCTATTTCTTTACTGGGATAACATTGGCTTACAACACGGTATATGATTAAGGGGGTCTAGGTTATACCTCTTCAGATATATATTCTCACATCACACCACCACCACCACCAAGATATCCATCATCGTCCACCAGAGTCTATTGAACTCCCAACCACCTTTGTTTCCTACCCACACCCTCCCCTGTTGGTAATTTCAGTTCTACAGTCAGATTTCTAGGGTGTAAGTTTTGGTTTAGTTTTGTCTGCTTTTTGCTTTGTTGTTTTGTATTCAGTATATGAGTGAAGCCATCTGGTATTTGTCTTTCTCCTGACTTATTTTGCTTAGTAGCATGCTCTCCAGCTCCATCCAGGGAGTCACAAAAGGCAAGAGTTCATCTTTTTAATAGCCAAGTAGTATTCCATGGCATATGTAGACCGCATCTACTTTATCCTCTCTTCGGTCACTGGGCACTTAGGTTGATTCCATAACTTGACTATTGTAAATAGTGCTGCAATGAACATAGGAGTTTGGACCTCCCTTTGAATTAGTTTCTGCATTCGTTGGGTACCTACGTAGGAGTGGAATGGCTACATCATGTGGTAGTTCTGTTTTGAATAGTTTGAAGAACTTTCATGCTGTTTTTCATAGGACCTGGACCAGTATACCTTCCTCCAACATTGTATGAAGTTTCTTTTTTCTCTATACCCTTAACTTAACTTTTTGAGGGGAGTACTACTGAACTGAGTCCAAGGAATTATTAGCAGAAATTGATAGCAAGCAGACATTTTTTCAATGTAAGGATGCATTTTTCAACAGTTAGTACTTAGCCATGGGGAAGGTCCACTGTTTTCAATAGTGAGTTCCTTGTGTCTGGAGGCTTTGAGAATAAATTGAAGGATTGTCAAGCAAGGGTGTTGTAACCATGGATGTCTACATCACCTATAACAACTGATTGAAACCATCTCTTCATAATTATCCATAATTCTATAATATTTGTCTTGTTAATAATAATAACAATTGACCTTTACTTATGTCCCACAGTGAGCCAAGTTCTAGATAAAGGCATTTTCTTTTTATCATAAAAGTCCCATGAATTTGGAAAATGCATGAACCTTGAACACATGATGCTCAGTGAAAAGAACCAGGCACAAAGGCCACGTACTGTGGGATTCTATTTCTATACCATGTCAAGAACAGACAAGTCCACTGAGAATGGAAGGAGTTTAGCGGTTGCCAGGGAATAAGGGAGCGAGGAAGGCTATGGCTGCTAAGGGGCACAGAATCCTTTTTGGGTTGACAAAAATTTTCTGGCATTAGCAAATAGTGATGGTTGCATAACTTGATATGTAAAACCATTCAGTGGTATACTTTAAAATTTGTATGGTGGAGAATGGCCCTGGACTCTTATTGCTAAATACAATGTATTCTAGACAGATGCTTGTTTATAATGATGCCTACTTGAGACCTGTATAATGTTTCCATAGCAAATAAAAAAAAAAACAGTGAATTGTAAGGAACATGAGTGTATATAATAAGAAAATATAAAACGAAGAAAAGGAACAGCTACAACAAGTCAAAAGGAACCCTTGAAATCTGACTGCAGAACTGAGGGGATTATGGGTGTGGGAGGCAAAGAGGGGCGGGGCCCAGAGTCTGTGGTGGAGGGTTAAGGATGCTCTAGTGGTGGTATGGTGTGGTCACGTGCTCTGAAGAGGTGTGCGCCTGTACCCCTAAATTATACACAGTGTTTTAATCCCATGTCACCTCAATAAACATAACTTTTTTAAAAAGAAAAGAAAACCTCATGAGGTAAGTGTCACTATCCCTATTTTACAGCTCAGAACGCATGCACTTAGAGAGATAAAAGACTTCTGCGTGCTCGCTGTGAAAAGGGCAGAACCAGGATTTATCTTTATTTTTATTCTTTTCTATTTACAAAAACAAGTCTCCTGTGGGCTGCCTGGCTGGTATTTGATCACTGGGCAGGAAACCCCCGCTGGTGACGAGTGTCCCTTCCCGAGGACACATCATCCTGTAGTCTGTCCAGTTATTCAAGCTGTTTGAAATACCGGTATGGATTTTTTTCTCGCCTTCCTGGTCAGAGAGAGACAGAAAAAATTTTCTTTTCTTTTGTCAAGTTTCCTGATTGCTACCAAAGAAGAGGCCTGGATGTGAATGTAGACGGGCAGGTGGCTGTGCTCAGCGTGGCCCCTCTGGGGGCGTCTGTGTCCTCTGTCCTCTTCTCACAAGGACCCGGTCACACTGGATTAGGGCTCACACTCAAGACCTTATTTTAATTCAGTGGCATCTTTAAAGACCTTATCTCCAGAGGCTGTCACTTTCTGAGATACTGGGGGTCAGAGCTACCACATGTGAACTTCAGGGAGGACACAATCAGCTCGCGGTCCCAGTCAAGTTGGGGGCACACAGAAAGGGATCCTTACTTCTCACCACTAGTGAGAAACTTTGGGTGTGGAGAGGAATGACTCAAGGTCAAATGACCAGGGGCCCAAGAGGCCATGAAGCCAGACTGTGGCTACCTCTTCTGGGTGCTTTCAAGGGCCCCAAACTCTGTGGCAGGTTAAAATTTACCTCTGAGAGCTGAGGAGAAAAGTGACTAAGTTGGAAACTGCCTATTGACACAGTGAAGAGAATCTCAGAGGCTTTATTCAATCTGTAGCTCTTTCTGGGACCTGAAATTATCCTTGCTTCCCAGGCCGCATGAATGCTATTGAAAGACTTTTTGTTTTACCTCATCCTCTTGTTTTATGATGAATTTGTGCGTGAAAAGACTCATTAAGGACATCATTATTCTACATTTATCAGTAATGAACTGTCTGTGGCACCTATTAGCGGCAAAATGGTCCAACTCCCTTTTTGTATCTGTCTACATTCTTCTTCATTATTTACTGCTCAACTCTCATCCATCTCAAATGGATGTGGCTGGAGGCGACACCCCCAACCTCAGTTGCTCTTTTATTTGAGAGACAAATATTAATAGAATTTATAATCCTTGAGGAGTCCTTCCTGAACTTTCCAATGTTAAACTGACTTTTTAAATTTTTTAAAAAAGATTTATTTATTTATGCAGGCGAGAACTGGGGTACAGGCCAGAGATGTGGGGGGTGAGAGGATTCACCAGAGACAGAGTGGGGAGCAGAACAGGCAGACTGACTGAAATACACTGCTGAGGGGAGCAGCGGGCGAGACAGGAGAGGTCTGCTGCGCCATGTGGGTTTCTCCCTGGGTGGCCAGGGATTGCACTCGTGCTGCAGAGGCTGCGGATTGCTTCATAGTGTGGTGCTTAACCCCTTGTGCCACCAGGGAGGCCCCTGACTTTTTAAATTTTAATACGGAGAAGAGGCCGAGGCACTCACCTTGAGTCTCTACTATTTATTATCACACTTAATTGCATTAATGATTTGCATGTATGTTGACAAGAAGGACAGTGGACAGGCTCATTCCCATCCTACCGACTAAAGAAGGAACAGAGAGGAGGCTGCCTGGCTTGTCACCCACTAGCAGGGAACCACCCCACAGCTCTGGGACTTCAGAACACTCTGCCACCGACCATGGCTGTGAACTTTGCTCGCTTCTGCTTCCATGCTGATTCCAGTGCATCCAGACTCCAACTCCAGCCTGGAGCTCGTGGAGATGCGTGAGCACCTCTGCTGGCGGCAGCCCTGGACATGGAGCCCAGCTTCCGTCTCGGCCGCTGGTGTTTCATGATGCAAATGATCCTTCCGGGAGAGTCTTGCCTTGTAGGCAAGAAGAAAGATTAAAAAAAAACGCTCACATTTCCTTAGTCCTTTGTAGAGTTTTTCTCTTACTGCATCTCTTTTGAGGACCTGGGAGAGAGAAGCAGCCAGAGCAGCTGCTGCCCGAGTGAGGTCCTCACACCCCGCTCAGCACCTGTCGCCAGCGGGAGCCGGTAGAGGACACGTCCCTGGAGTGAGGAGACAAGCAACTCGGGGCTGGCATTGCTCGCTCGCTGGGGACCTTTAGGGACTGTGGCCTTCGGGGACCTGTGATGGTTTGGAAGGTGATGTTCTCTGCCATTCATCTGCATTTGCTTCCTGGGGTGGAGCGTGTGTGTGCATGTGTGTGCGTGTGTGTGTGTGCAAGAGGGAGGGAGAGGAAGAAGGAGGAAGAGAAGTAACATCTAAGACTGAAATGAGATGGGAAAGTAAAGCACAAAACCACAGGACGTGGGCGTGAGCAGCCGAGGCACCGTCCGCAAGGACTGGTCAGATGCCTCCTGCTCCCTCCCTTCTGTCTGCTTCTGACTGTGGGGTCCTGCCCTGAGCGGTAGGGCGGTGCTGCTTTCTGAGGGCAAACCGCCTCCTGGACTCCCAGGAAGGATCTGGACTGCGGCCGCCCCAGCAGAAGCTCCCCCTGCAGCTCGGTGCCCAACCCGGCACAGCCCCACCTGGGTCTCCTCTCACTACATCCCCCCTGGGGCTTGCATCTGGGTCCAGAGTGTTCAGCGACAGCCACAAGCAGATGACTCTGCAATTTGTATCCTGAGTCTTGAAAACTCCCTAGAGCTCCAGAATTTTTCTAACAACGTGCTGGACTGTTCTTCTCGGATTTCTAAAGGAATTTCAAATCAAATAACATCCAAACAGACGCTCTTTGCTTGTGTGCTCCTGAGTCTGTGCTGCAGGTGCGTGGCCCTCCAGCCTGACACCTGACGGCTCGGGGCAGGCCCCTGTGAGTGATCCTTGATCCCATTTCTCTCTAACCTCATGGCAGGTCTCGCGCCTGGTAGATGCAGGAGACCAGCGTCTAGAAAGACAAGGATCATCCGCAGCAACTGAAGGAGAGAGCTGGTGCTCCCAGTGCTCTCACATGCCTTATCCGCCGCGTGTGTCCCAGCCGTTATCTGTCCTAATGTAGCGGTGACACCTGTGAGGGAGAGAAGCCTGCAGGCTCATCCTGAGCCTGCCCATGTCTCTCCACCTCCGCTGACCTGTGCTACTTCATGCTGATAATCTCAGTTTTCGTTGGGGGTAGTAAAATAGCTTCGGTTGCTTCTCCCCCACAGTCTGCATCTGCAGAGAGATTTTAGAAGTATCAACCAGATTGCCTCTCCCCTCTTGCTATTTGACACCCTCCCACGCTCGCCACTGCACTTAACAAAATCTGACCTAGATCTATGACCGTCAAAATATGACAAGATCTAGCTCGTGCCTCTTCCTAGAAACACATGGTGCTCCCTCGGGTCTCACCAGCAGCCACTGCCTCTCTTTGCTCTGTGTGCCCAGCCCAGTACCTCCGGGGCCATGGCTTGCTGCCCCGCCGCCCCACCCCTGGCATGCCATCCC
Source organism: Talpa europaea (assembly GCF_964194135.1). NCBI lineage: Eukaryota > Metazoa > Chordata > Mammalia > Eulipotyphla > Talpidae > Talpa > Talpa europaea. The sequence continues at coordinate 140,562,393 of NC_140071.1, read as the reverse complement.
ACCTGTCTCTTCCCCTCAGTTAGATCTCAGCCACGCGATGACCTTCTCCAAGAAGGCTTCTCTCTCTCGAGCGACTCATGGAAAGCAGTCTATCTCCTCCTCATTTCTTATCATATTGCTCTGTTTTATTTCCCTCATGGAACACAGTGTGGGTAGAAATACTCGGCTTCGGCTCAGGTCTCCCTCTGCTATGGTCAGGTCAGGCTGTGGTCCTGGTGTTTGTGTCGCCCTCCAATATCTTAAACAGAAGCGGTGCAAATAGAAGCCCACGCAACACTCATCGAGCATGAGCGACTCAGTGAAGGAAACCTTTCTTTGAGTGTGAGCTTTATGCCGTGGGTGGGACCTTGCTGCTCTCAGATAGAAAGAGATTATCTTTTCTTTCTCAAAATTTTATTGACATCAGTGCTCCCTTAGGCAATGGAAATTTCTGATGAGCACATGTGCAGGTTGATTTATGAGACTCCAGACATGGGAAATAAATACAATTTGTCCAAGTTTCAAACAGTTTGCTCCATATTCACAGGTGTCATCGCTACATTAGGACGGATAATGACTGGGACACACGCGGCGGATAAGGCATGTGAGAGCACTGGGAGCACCAGCTCTCTCCTTCAGTTGCTGCGGATGATCCTTGTCTTTCTAGACGCTGGTCTCCTGCATCTACCAGGTGAGTCTCTGGACCACCTTTTCCAGGTCTAATTTTCATGATTTGACCTTTACATCCCGGCACTGCTTCCTACTTCTGTCTGTTGGCTTCCTACTTCCCCCGTTCATGCCTTTCTGGCCGTGCTGCTTATTTTTTCAGCGCCTGCCCATGGGTGACCTTTTGGCTCACGCTGTCAAGTTCTGTCATCAGGGGACTTAATGGCCAAGAATTTTGGTTTTTATCAGTATCTTCACCACTTCTCAGCTGTGTGATGCTGGGCACAGCATGTGCCTGTTCTTAACGAGAGTTTCATTACCTGTAAGAAGGGGCATTGTCATCGCGGCCCGATGCCTGAGAGGGGAGTGAGAGAACCGTGTTGACGACTGAATCCAGCTGGGAGTGGAGGTTGTGGAGGATTCACATGCCCGCATGGAACTGTCACAGTCAGAGTGACCCCCGATCTTGTCCCCAGCCCCTCCCCTCTCATCACCTTGCCAGCCTCCGAAAGTACTCCTGCCATCCAAAGCCATGGTCCAAAGTCGAACGTAATCCTTGGCACGTGTTGGTTGAATGAATGCCTGCCTCTGAGAAGATTCCCCTTGAAGTAACCTCGTTTCAACCCTTAGAAATAAGATTTGTTAAAATAAAATACTGGGGTCTTGAGTGTAGTTTCTAAAAATAGATGTTCCTCTCATTCAGTAGAGCACTGAATTGAGTTTGCTTCCTGCAACAAAGATCAACAAAAGTGAAGCTCTACCAGTGGACACGGACCCTTCCCTGGACAGCAGCGGCAGGGAACTTGCACCCCGATACTGTCTGCGTCTTCATGTCCGAGATCGTGCCTTGCAATTTCCACTATTCCTGGACTTTCATGTCTTGATTACTCTCCAGTCCTTGTCAGTCCCCACATTGAGACCGTTTCCTTCCACCACACTTCCAAGTCTCAGTAAATTCTGATCCTGCATCCCCGCACAGAGACACTGCCTGAAGTTTGCAAAAATGCTTTACCCTGGAAAGCAGCAAATGCGCCCTCACCTCATCAATAGGTGATGTGGGTGATATTCTGGCAGCCAGCTTTCCACAGCTCCTGTGGAGGCCCAACCTGGTGGACATCTGACTCCCACCTCCAATCCAGAAGCTTCCTCCTGCAAGTTTTCACATCATATCTGGTTAGAACAAGTGCTTTGGCTGATGACAAATTAACAAAAAGTTTTGGGAATCATTATTGCATGCAAGAGAAATGCGCCCTGAGTTTTGTCTCCCCGGAGTCTGCTCTTCTTCGTTATCTTTACGCACAGGAGGGGATCTCAGCCTCTGTTTCCAGTCCCCCTGGGCGTTTAACCAGAAACCCTCTAAGTTATCGTCCCTCTTTCACATTCTCCGGTTCTGCAAGGTCTCTGCGTCCAGGCCGTCCACTGAGATGACCTCTCCTGGCCCAACTGTTGTTTTTAAAATGCTAATTGTCCTCAAGAAGCAGAGAGAATGCAGGGCACATCCCCGCCACTCAATACCCAGCTGTTGGTAGTTTGTACAATTGAAACTGGATCCAATTCAGTGTCTGGAATTTTTAAATTTTAACTGTCAGATTCTGCAATGCACCAAGATAATTTTATATCAGAGACAAAGATGGCTCATGGGGGAGCAGGAACGCACATCTTTTGAATGCCAGCCAGGGGCAGGCCCAGCGCTAAGGAGTTTGTGTGCAGGAGATATCACCAAATAGACTAAACCAGTTTAAGGAAATTTCCCAGGGTACTAGGCTATGCAAGATGGGGATTGAAATCCAGGGGGCCCGAGGCCTTGGTTCACACCGAGTGAACCTTTGTGAACGTCAGAATCCACCTGGGCTTCAACGAATGTACAAATCCTTGAGCCTAAAGGCCAGATGTTAGAATTTGCAGATTGTGGATGGGACCTGAGTCATGGTTTCAGTTCAGATACTGCTTTATAAAGACTTGTTGCTTGCATCGTAAGAGATGTTCGCAGTTCCTCCTCATATAAAACCGTAAAATAGGTTTAATTATCCTGATTTTATGGAAAAAGCACCTGCAATCCAAGGTGTCTTCACCTAACAAGCTCAGGTTCCTCCATATTTTTACATCTAGGACACTTCCTTAGCTTATTTTTTTTTAAATGTTTTATCAGATATGCATGCAGCTAGCATGAAAAATACAATCATTCCATCTGGACTAGATTGTCCCTGACCCCTCCGGCACCCTTTCTTCTCACCAAGAACAAGCACTTTCAACGCTATTTATGTCTGTTTATAAAACGAATTAAATATCTACTTACTGCTTTTATAGTTTTAAACATGTTAATACGCTCCCGTATGGAAAGTGAGGACTTACATTCTCTGGCTTCTCTTTCCTTTGCGTCTACCACCAGCTCACCTCTCAGGATTCCTTCTGACTACTATGAATAGACTATAATTTTATTTAAATCATTATTTAGAATCCAATTTTAACAACAATCTAAATTTTAACAAGTAGATCTATTTGGCTGGGCCATTGTCAGCTGATTTTTAGTTTTCCTTGTGCAATATTTTGTCTTTTTTGTTGTTGTTTGTGTGTTTGTAATGATCTATGCATGTGAAAAAAAAAAGCATAACTTGAACGTAATACAAACTTTAAAAGTCTGGTTAAACAACACCTTTCAGAAAGCTAAAAGGAACGTCATAAACTGGGGAGAATGTTTGCAGAACCTAAATCTGTGAAAACAAAAACCACTTGTCTCGAGGATATAGAAAGAACTCATACAACTTAAAAGGAAAGACACAATCCAACTCTGGCAAATGCAGTCAAAAGAGAGAGAAATGGTCGGAGAACGCAGGGAAATGTGCTCAGCAGCACTCGTTGTAAGGGGATGCAAGTTAAAACCCAAGTGAGATATTGTTTTGCACTCATTGGAGGAGCTAAACCCTGAACACGACGATGCCAAACACTGATGAGGTTGTGAGATAACTTGAACGCTTTGTGTTGTTGAGGGAATGTAATATATAGACACTTTAGGGAAAAGAGTAGCAGTTTTTTATAATGTTAAATACACATGTGCCTTATGATTTAACAAATGTGCTGCTAAATGTACACATAAGATGAGTGATGACGTATTCTACGAAAAGACCTGTGTAAAATGTTCATAGCAACTTCATTCCTCATCACCCAATACTGGAAATCCTTAAGGGTCTGTTAGTTGAATGACTTAAGAAGAAAAGAAGATGGTATAGTCTTCTGCCCTAGAACGCTGCTCCACGAACAGAGACTGGTAATCATGCAGGAACATGGAGGGATAGAAAAGCATTTAATGTTGAGTAAAAGATGCCAAGACCCCGCAGAGAAAACATGTGTTTCTTCACATGCAGTGAAACGACATGAATCAGAATAGCATTTGCTAGGATGGAGTGTGGGAGGGAGTCTACCTGTACAGCTGGAGTCGGGGCAACACCGTTACAAGGTGGGGTGCCGTGGATATTTGGACGGAATGCTAAAATTAAGGTCTGTATACCTCATTGTATGTAAACTCTAGCTCAATTAAAAATTTAAGTATCAAAGTGCGTAGAAATGGAATGAGCCATCACTAGGGTTACTTCAGCCAGGAATTAGTGCCCTGGGTGGAGCATCAAAGTTGGTATAAAAATATGCCCCAGAACAACATCATCTTCCTTTTTTATAAATGGGATTTATTGATTGCATCTCAACAGGGTACAAGGATTAAATCACACAAAAAGGTGGACATTTTCTCCTCTGCTTCCAATACATTTGAATTTCTTCCTTTATTTCAGCTCTCTTCTTCTCCTTGGCTCCTGTCCTGAGTCTCAAATTTACAATACTCCATGAGTTAGTCTGTAGGGCTTAGAAAGCATAGTCAATGCTTCCTCCCCTTATCTGGCTATTCTGAAGTCACCGGCTCTTTGCGTTCTGTCTCTGGGCCCCATCCTGCATGTTTTACTTCTCTGGACTCAAAGACATTTTCAAAATGAATGAAACCCCCAGCCCAACCTACTCTGACCTTGCAGAATGCTCTAGAAGGAGAAGAGAAAAAATCATAAGAGGGAACATAGACTTGATGGAATTCCAAGGGGGTTGACTGCCTGCTGCTGCCTGGACCCTGTGTGCTGGGGACTCTGCCCCCACAGCCGACTGGCCCTATGCAGAGCCAGCTGGGTGTCAGCTGAGAACAGAGACACTGTGTGACAGCAGTGGCTGGGCAGGAAGGCCACCAGCCCTGCCCTGGGTCTGGGGAGCCCTTGCCACGTCTTAGATCTGACACTCATGCTCTGATTCCTTCTAGTACCTTCCCTTGACATCTGGATCTCGTGACTTGTGACCTAACAAACCAGATCTATTCACAATGACTAAATGCCTCCCTTTCATTTTTCAAAATTGTTGTTTGATTCAAGTCTCCCAGACTCAACTCTCTGCTAGTTCCCCTCCTGCCTTTCCCACCGAGCACCCGGAGAAACGCGGCAAGTTCCTCCCAGGCCCTCCTGGCCAGGCACGCCTCACTCAACCTTGCTTTTCCCTGGGGTCCCCCTCCCTCCATTAGACACTGCGACCCCCTTCCTGTGGCTACTGAATTGAGATGAAAACAGGGGAGGCTCTGGGGCCAAAACTCTATAAATATTTGAGGAATAGCTCTCTTTTCATGTCCTGTTGGAAGAACATTTTTTTATATGTTCTTTCCTTTCTTCTAATTAGTTTATTTTCTGTGGTATATAAGAAAGCAAAGTCATTCCGTTAACATATATTAACATGTGTCCCTGACGTTTGAAGAATTATTTTCAATAACATCTGTAATTTTCTGTCATTCTGGGTATTGTGGTAGAAAAATGCAAATAAGAAAAATTCCAGTTAATGTTTTTTGGAGTGCTTTATAGCCTTTGATATGTGTGTGTACACATATATATGTTTATAATATATGTTTATGTTTAGTAAATATTTACTAGCCCTGAGGCATGCAGACTGATGTGTGCAGACTTGGGCTTTATTAATATTGGCTGAATAATAATAAATAATGGTATAATAATAATAATAATAGTGGTGATCATTTAAAAGGAGTAGTCAGCATATCAATTTGATTATGTTATTTAATACTTATGAGATTCCAAAAAGTAGGTGCATTTTATCGGTCTTCAGAATAAAAGCAAAGTTAGAGAAAGAGAGTAAATTAAGCTCATACTGGCAGAATTAGGATTGGGAGTTCTGTTTTAATTGATTCCAGCTTTATCTTTGCAGCTCCTCTGGCAGAGGTGAAGGGGCTTCCCCGGCCCCGATGGATTTCCAATTCCCAACCCCTGATTTCCTTCCTCAAAGACCTGTGTTTATGATGCAAATAGAAATCCTTGGGACTTCTGCCTGTTGCCCAGCCACCCTCACACAAGGGTGTCAGGAATTTGTGCATATATAACCCCACTCACTACCCCTGTGGACCCTTGAAAGGACCATGCTCTTGCTCATTGTTCTAGAACTTTCTTCTCCTGCTTCATTGTCTTGTCCCCTGACCCCGATGTGTCCTACATGCGCCTGTGCTCTTCTTGCAGAGTCTGCTTCTGAGAAACCCAAACCATAGCACTGCTGTGCTGGAGCCACAGACAACTGCCTGCACCTCCAGAAAGACAGCGTGGGGCCGGCAGAGGGGAGCGGTGCCCCTGGCGGAGTCTCCATGAGAACAGAGTGGATGAGTCTTTAGTTTTGTTTATTACACCACAAATGACCTATTCACACAAATGCCAGAGTGTGAACACTGTATCCAAGCTTTGAAGACAAGAAGGCAGAAAATAAGAGAAGCAGGAGATGTCGGCAGTGTAGATTGGGGAGGAGACACTTGAGAAGTGAGACTTGAAGACAAGAAAGAAGAAATCACAGAACCCAGAGACGCCTGAGAACAAGCAAAGAACAGAACAGGGATGAGCTCCGTGGCCAGAGCTGCTCGCCGGTTGATGACGGTGTTTACCAGCACAAGTACATTCCTCAACTCCCAGAGGCACCAGGGTCAGGGAACAGACGTCCTGTGTGTCTGGCTCAGCGCTCTGAAATGTCACCAGCCACAATCCAGCAGGTTATGGGACACATTGTGTGTGTGATACCAATGGCACTTAGACTATCACCCCTGATAATTTATCAGATTTTACTCACCCACTAGGCAAATATTATTCAAACCTTCAGTGAGGAAATGCCAAGCTCTTAGAGGCAGGGCCAGAGGTTGCCTGATCAGTCTGTGGGGCTGACTGATGGCACATGGAGCTGACGGGACATTGAGTCACTGGAAGCAGCCTTATTTGGAGGCACAAGCTATGCATTCGCGTAAGTGCTCTAGTGTGACTCTATGCCATTTAGTCCACTGGCAGGGTCATCAGGGTATTATCATCTCCACTGGCAGATGACTAGACCGAACCCAGCATGGATCATTTGCAAGGGATGCATATCTGGGGGCAAAGTGAGCTGGGAGCCGGTCTCACTTCCTCAGCCCTTTCATTCTCTCACAACATGTGATTTTTGCATCTCGCTTTGGAAGCAAAATAGTTTCCTCCCTCCCCCCAGGGTGGGCATCTCTGCAACCTTGATCCAGTGCTTTCTCCAGACTTATCCCCTTCCAGGGAGGCTGTGTGGACACTTGCCTGCATGGATTTTGTCCAAGGCAAGGCCCTTGGAGCTGGGCCTCTGAGCATCGAGAGTAGGAGCCCATCCTTCAAAGACCATTGTCTCCTGCGGTCACTTACATTGACTTCCCTGTTATTTCCCTGAGCATTTTGTTTTGCGATCACAGAACTATACGTTCTGTCTAACAGCTGGGCCACGGGCCGGGAAGAGACTCTGACCCTTTATTGACTATGGGAGACTCTGAACTCTGTGGGCACTCAGTGAAGGCAAAATATTACAGTGCTCCTGTGGTAATCAATCAATAAGAAGCCATTGCGAGGGTGAATAATGGCCCCTCTGAAGTTGTCCACATCCTAATCTCCAGAACCTGTTAGTATATGGCCTTACAAAGTGAAAAGGACTTTGCAGATGTAATTAAGTTGAGGATATTGAGATGGGCAGATTATCCTGGATGATCCAGGTTGACTCAAATTCATCATAAGGGTCTTTATAAAGGGGATTTGGATCAAAGTCAGGGAAAAAGAGATGTAAGAATAGAAGCGGGGTGAATGATGGGCTTTGAAAATGGAGGAGGGGCCACCAGCTAACAAATGAAAGTATTTTCTAGAAGCTGGAAAAGTCAAGGAAACAGAGTTTTCCTTGAAAGTCTCAAGAAACACAGACATTCTGCTGACCCACTTCGAACCGGAAGGTAAGAATTGTGTGTTGGTGTAATACACCAAGCCCGTGGTGAATTGTTGCAGCAGCAACAGGAAATGAATACACTGGCTAATAGTGCTGTCTGCATGCAGTCTCGAGTCAGCTGTGGTGTTAGTCCTGCTGCCGGGGTAGAGCACTGAGTCTCAAGAGCCAGGATGTCAAAGGCAGGGGCCCTGAGCACCAATCTGGACAAGGCCATTCACGAGCATGTTGGCTATGTCGTCTGCACCTTAAATTCCTCGTGTATGGCTGGGGATCGTCCTAACTTTCTCCTAATTTACTGTGATTGCACAACACGACATGCTAAGGGATCAAAGGGGCGGCATTTGCATGGTGCACTTGCTTTATTCCCTGTTCATGTTTCCCCTTCTGTCATTTAACGAGTTGTGTATTTTTCTGAATTACCTTTTCTCGGCACCAGCATTTTGGCTAAAAATTTCAGTGGCACAAGCAGCCCTTTCTTGATTTTGCCTGAGGAAGTTCTCAGTCTAGGATTTTTATGTAAATGGTTAGTTGACAAAAATCAGACCTATATTATAAATTGAGCTATTAATAAGTTTCTACTGCAAATAAGATCTGACAAATGTGTGTGTGGGTCTGCTAGACTTCAGTGGCCTGTTCAGCCACCATTATGGTTTCCTGCAGTTCTGCATTCCCATACAAAGGTCAGAACTGTCCAGTCACAGTCACATGAGCCAAACCTTACAAGGTACCTTCATATCAATCATGAGCAGAAAGCTTGATCACTCTGGGAAGGATATGCATCAAGAGGTATGACCAGGAGTGCCCGGGGGGCTGAGAACGGATGCTTAAACTTATGCCCAACTCATGCGTCATGACTAGGAATGCCCGGGGGCGAGGCCGATGTATGACAAGGGACCCCAGAAGCTGACCAGTGGAATGCCTTGTTGATAAGACTAGCACCGTGGCCGGGGGTCTGGGGTCTAGTTTTGATAACAACACTTGGTCATCAAGCTGATAACATGGTCAGCAGACTCGTGTCCCCCAAGCCCTAGATGACATTCCTGAGTCTCACCATCTTTTTCTCCTTGTCCTCCTAACACACGGAGCTGATGCACTATGATTATTCTAGCAATAAAAACGGCCAGGATCTTGCCTTCAGCAGCATCCTGCCTTGTGCAGCCTGCTCCATGACTCTCGTGTCTTTGTCAGTGTGGTGTTGCCCGACGCAACATGCATGCCACCACGGTCTTCTCCTTCTAGGGTCCTGACTCTGCTTCTGTGTCATCTCCAGCTCCGCTCCGCTCTGCTGCCATGGGAAGGCTGCCTGGCTGATTGCTGCTGTTGTCACTGCCGTGGGGCTGTGCAATTCTCTGACTGCAGGACCACAGGTGCTCCGAGTTCAGCCCCCCAGGCCGTGTGCGGAGGTCACGCACCAGCAGGTCGTTCGCCTGAGAAATGGGAGTTGGTCATTGTCTTTAACAGAATGTTCTGCAGCAACTTTAAAGTGATGTTTCTGAAGATATTTAATGACAACCTAAAATATTCATGAAACAATGTTAACAGAAAATACCAGAATAAATAATTCAAAAAATATCAGATTGTATGTCTACAAATAAATATATTCATGGAAAAATAAGTCAGAAAAGGAACATTAGGATGTTAATATTGGTTGTGTCTGGGTTGGAACCTGTTTCTTGTCTCATTTTTTTTTTTTTCCAGATTGTGTCCCAAAATATATATTGCTATTAAGGTAAAACCAAGATTGTTATTAATTTGAGACTCCCAAAAATTAAGAATTTGGATTGGTTCCAGGAAGTGGTAGATTAAAAAGCAAAAGATAAAAGCAATGAAAAATTTCCTGTCCGTTGGTCTACGGAGGTGCACAGGGAGGAGAGATGTTTTGCTGTGAAGCAGCTTTGTTAGAAAGAGGCAGAAAAGGCATCCGGGTGGTGGTTGCACGAGCGTGCAGCAGCAATGAGGGCTGATGCTGCAAACCACACAGGAGCCCTGGAGTCTCCCAGGAATGTCTGTGTCAGATTTTCCTGGGCTGAAACTTGTAAGCCTCAGAGAGGCCCAGAAGATGGCCCAGCATTTCACGTGACAGTAGGACAAGATTAATTGTGTTCAAGGAGCTTTTATATATTCCGGATGGGAACATTGTATTGGCTCACTTGCCTGCCGCTCCAGCTACCTGGCCTCACTCAGCAGCATTTATATCAGGTTTCACGTCCAGCCCTTAGGAGGTGACCAAACCATGCAGCAGGCTCTCCTGTCCACCTTGACGCCTGGGCCCAGGGTGGCTCCCACTGCAGAGCTCGGTGCTGGCTCATGAATACAGGGTCAGGCTCACTCCAGTCATCTTAAGTGAAAAGAAAGCTGTGAAGATGCACATGAGCCAGGATCGGGCCAGGATCTAGAAGGCGGAGCGCTCTTCAGGAGCCACGGCTGGCCATAGGCAGTTGCTCTTTTCTCTGACCCCTCCTGGCTGTGTGGTTTCATCTATTTTCTCAGGGTGACTCCAGGTTCCTGTCCACTCCAGCTTCCTCTTGCTACCAGCTGGCTTTATTCACCCTTTATTGATTTTTCTTTTTCATAGACTACTCGTCACACTGGCTCGCGCGCGAGCTGCATGTCTTCTCTGTAACCTCTCTATTTGCTGGGGCTTGAGCAGCTACTTCTATTGCTGAGACTGTTTTTGCTTCAAAATTTTGGTTGAATTGCAGAGAGAAAGGATTTGATGGCCTCAGCCTGACTTTTCACTGAAATGCAAGATGACAAGGTGTCGGCTGACCCGTGGGCTGACCTCCTGGTCAATCGACCAAGTTTCTTGGCTTCGTCCACTCCTTTCGGTCCCATGGGTGGGTGGTTTCCTTTCAGAAGGGCTGTTGGCACAGCAGGAACTTGTAATCAATGTGTCTTCTACATAGTTTATGCAGGAAACAAGACCACTTTCCTGTAGAAATAACACTTACATGGCAGATGCTTAGAGCTGAGTGTATTGCTTGATTGGCTGCCCAATGTGGCTCTTTTGACCAAAATGAAAAGAAAGGACAGCTTGTCATTGATGGGCAGTTCATTTCAAAATATGAGAAGAGGGGTCAGACAAGTCAGGGAAAGACCCTCACTCTCCTTTAGATTATAGAATTTACAGAAACGATCAGTTTTGTTTTTTTAACATTGATAATGCCTCTCAAGGACTTATTTATTTCCATAAGATATGCGAAATAGAGTTTTTAGTCTGGTAAGTGATTTTGATGTGTCATCTTGGGGGAACTCTACCTTGACCTCATGTTAGCTTGGCGCATCTCTCCACTGATTCCCAAGTTCTGGCTTCAGAAATTTCAGACAGAGTTGGCCTAATTGGGGCTACTGCGCATAAAAACAAATTGCACAGCTGGGACCCTTGAAACTGTCTGGGCTAATTAACAGGAAGTAGCTTTGAACTTTTTGCTCAGTTGGGCTTCTTGGTAGTTACTAAATGATTGGATCAAGTCCAAAAGCAGCTAGAAGGACCCAAGAGTTTGAGTACATATTTCCCAGGTGTGTGCACTATGAAGGGTGGGAGGACTAGGCTCTTGCTATTCCAGGCACAGAGGACTTGGGTTTTTGTTTAAATGATAGTAAATGGATGAGCCTGGGGGTTGGGAAGGGCTGCTGAGCTCAGTAAAGTCTGTATGGGTTGATTGTGCATCGCTGGCCTCAGTTCAGAAGAGTTAGCGTAAAGGCTGGTGTGCTGTGAAGGGGAATGTCATTTCTTTTCATCTCTTCTATCTCCTGCTCTTTTTAAAAAAAAAAATTAATTTTTAAATTTTTTAATGTTTTTAAAATCACTTCTCATTTTTGCACAATGTATGTATTTTCATCTTGGTTATATTCCCCAGAGAATTCCCACCCCCCCTTATTTTGAACCTAATCCCTTCTTCCCTGCCCCCCCTTAGTGTGTTTCTGGTTTATAGTTGCTTTTTGGTTTTGATTTCTACTTTATTATAATTAGTCTTTTTCCTGGTTTCTTACTTAGGTTTTCTAACTTCCTGCTATGAGTCCTCTTAATTCTAGGCCTGGATTCCAATCCCGGTGATGCCCCTTACTGACTGTTACCGTCTTTCTTCATCTATAAAATGGGTCTTTTCACACCTACCTTTCAAGTTCATGTTTCAGATGACATTATAAACTTCTCAACATGTTATATTTTCTAGGTGGCCTGTTTATCCAACGCTACATACAAAATGTTTTAAAGATTACTGGTTAAAACAATAAATTATGAGTGCCCATGGCCCTGTGGATCATGGGTTCAGCTGAACAGCTCTTGCTCCAGTACTTGTAAACAGACACCAGCAGGAATGGACGCCTGGACTGGGACACGTGAATGTGAGTCAAGTTCCTCTCCATTTGTGTGGCCCTTCCTCATGCCTCACTGAAGCTTTTTCACAAGATGGACATCCCGACACACTCAGCTTCTAGCAAGGCAGCGCCTCCTCCCATGGCGGGTTCCGAGGGACACAGGAGATGTTGTCAGGCCCCTTACGTCCTGATGTGTCACTTCTGCCAAGTTACTCTTGATTAAGCCAATCTTGAAGACCCACCTAGAGCAGAGGGGATGATAGCCAGAGTCCACGTTCCTGTACATTGCAGCCTCTACAGGGCGGGGAGAGCTTGACAGCACCGTCTTTGGAGACTGCCAACCACCCTTGTTCTATGTTTCTTCCCTTTTCAGCTCCATCCGTCCACGCAGCCACCCATCAGACTAGCCACTGAACTGGCACTTGAAGCCTGTTATGAGGCCATTAATAGCCATGAGCTGGTGATACAATGTTAACATGACAGGCTCCGTCCCTGACACCAGGCTAACATGACAGGCTCCGTCCATGACAGGCTCCGTCCATGACAGGCTCCGTCCCTAATGTGATTGATCAGTGGGGAAGACAGAGACACTAAAAAACAATCAAATGTAGGGTTTAAAGCTATGATAGGGGTAACTGATGCCCACACACTCCAGGACGGACAGATCTTACTGGGCTTGGAGATAGGTCATGGAAGGTATTGTTGAGAGAGAGTCACAAAGAATGAGTGGCCACTGGTCAGGGGAGGAGAGAGGAAAGACCCTTCCATGCAGGGAGAAGAGCATGAAACAAATCAATTTCAGCTCAGATGTTGCTGCACGGTTGAGAATTTTCCTGAGCAACCTTTTTAATCTATACTTCACATTACCGCTCCTTGGGTCCCCTACCCTCATTCTCGGCAAGATTTCTTACTGTGGCACTTCCACATATAACATGCCATGTACTTTCTTTATATCTGGGCTTATTTACTGTCTGTCTCACCCACTAAAATGTAAGTTCCATGAAAGTGGAGACATTTTTTCAACTGTGTTCCTTTTGCTTCTAGAACACTGTCTAGTACATAACAAGTAGTCAAAATGTTTATTGAATAAAAATGTAACTTGTCTTCAGCTTCCCTAATCAAATTTTCATTGTATTTCACAGGCTACAAGCTGCTTTTATACCAATATTCTCTTTGCTGTGCATCGAGAATACTAGAGAGATGTCAAGGACAGCAAAATTCTATTCCCTGTCCTGTTGCAAACTTCTGTTTGAGTCCAGACAAATTGCTCAGTGGCCTTTGGTAGATTTTCTCATTTATGGAACAATGATGCTGATTTCTGTCGTCTCCTCCTATTTTAAGTGCCCGCAATTTTTTGATTTTTGTACAGTGAGAGCAATGGCGAGGGATCTGAGACTTCAACCAATTGACCTAATTCACAAAAGAGATGGCTGGGGCCGGGGTGATGGGAGGAGAGAGAAGATTCTTGGAGGGAGGGAGTGGAACTTACCGGGTGTATTTCATGGGGAGAGAAAGCAGTATAAAACCTCTTTTCTCTGGGACTTGCGTACTAAAGATTATCACTGGAGATTCAGCTAACATTTCTTTTTTAAGACCTGCAGTTTGATCTGGGCCGACCTGACTTAGTTAACCCAGGGGAAGGGATTTTTACCAGGGGTTTCAGGAAGGAAAGAATCAAGTCATTTAATCTGGAAGGCCCCTTCAAGGTGGTGTAACGGGATGGCCACGCCAGAGCAGGGTGACGGTGGGCGGGGTCCCATCTGCGGGTCACCCTCTGCTTCCACAGGTGTGGTCTGCAGGCAGGCAGGACTAACGCACGAGAAGTATTTCTTGCAGTTGTGCAAGTTTCAAACCCCTATGGTGAGGAGCATCAAGAAGCGTTTTACTGTGAGCTGCAAATTGGAAAACAGTAACAATTCACTCAGGCCGTCAAGAGTTACTATTACCCAGACTCAAGCTGATGACCTAAAAACTATGAGCTGTTTTTTTTAAAAGATTTATTTTTTCATCCATATAAGAACTGAGGTACAGGCCAGAGGTGTGGGAAGGTCAGCAGATTCACCAGAGACAGAGTGGGGAGCAGAACAGGCGGATCTACTGAAATACATTACTGAGGGGAGCAGCTGGCGAGGCAGGAGAGGTCTGCTGTGCCATGTGGGTAGCTCCCCAGCCGGCTGGGATTGAACCTGCACTGCAGAGGCTGCAGACAGCTTCACGGCACTTCACTCAACCACCTACGCCATTGTTCTTAAGCATATATGTGCATGTATATTGTGATGACCTGGGATGGACTAAGACAGTTGTTTGTCCTTCTTTGAGACCGAGGCATTGAGGACCTTTCTGAACATGCAGATGCTAGGTTCCCTCTGAAGTAAATACTGAGACAAAGATTCAAGTGAAATCATAACTTGGGGTTGATCCCAGGAAACACTAATAGAAGAGCCAAGAAGGGAGACAAGGAGGAATTCTGACATGGTGCCAGTGTGTGAATCAAGTGACCACTATGGGCAGCTGGAGAGTAATTCCTCTGGGAAACTTGGGCAGCCAGACTGGAAGATGCTCAGGTCATCCTAGACAAGATCTTGGTGTTGGGTGTCCATACACCAGTTCCTGCCATGATATGTTGAGGTCTGCTCGACAAAGTTGGAAGCATCATATCTCCTGATTTCAAATTATATTACAAAGCTGTAGTACTCAAAACATACTCTACTGGCATAAAGACAGATTCATAAAGTGATGGAGCAGGAAAGAGTGCTTGAAATAAACCAAATATATATGGTCGACTTATTTTTGACAAGGGCGCCAAGAACACATGGTGGAGAAAGGATAGTTTCTTCAATAAACCATGTTACCAAAAAAAAAGGATATTCATAGCCAAAAGAGTGCAATTGTACCTGTGATTTACCCCATGCACAAATCCCAACTCAAAATGATTAAAACTTAGATGATGCACATGAAACCATACAGTTCAGAAAGACACAGAGGGAGAAAATTCCCTGACATTGGCTTCGAAAAAGACTTTTTGGATATGGCATCAAAAGCTCAACCACAGAACTAAAAAATTGATACCAAACTAAACAGGTTTTCCTTTGCATGGCAAGGGAAGCAATCAACAAAATAAAAAGGCAACCTACAGATTAGGAGAAACTTTAGGAAAACCTATCTCATCAGAAGTTCATATCTAAAATTAAAAATAGTTAATGCCATTTAAGCTATCATTAATAATGTTTAGGAATAAATGTAATAAAAGATGCACAAGATCTATGTGCTTGAAACCCAGAAAATATTGTTAAGAGAGAGGCTTTTAAAGATACCCAAGTTAATGAAGAGAAATCCTATGCTCTTGGGCTGGAAGATTCAATATAGATATCAATCCTTTCAAAATTAATCTGGAGATTCATCAATTCCAATAGAGTTCTCATGGGAATTCTGTAAAAACTGACAAGATGACAATAAAATTTATCTTGGATAAGAAGAACAAGAAAGGAGAACATACATTATCTGTTTTTAAGATATTATACAATCACTGTAATTAAGGCAGTGTATTAGGGTCATAAGCAGGGACAACTGAATCAATAGAACACCATAGTGAGCCCAGAAAGAAACCAGATACAGAGTCCAGAAATAAACTGTGATTGATCTTTAATTAGGATATCAAAGAAATTCAATGGGGAAGTTTTCAGTAATGAAGCTAGAAAACGTTGATATCTGTATGAAATAAAAATAAGTAAGACACTCTACCTTACACCACACATGCAACTTCAGATCAGAACTCTGAAGAGTTAATGTTCTAAAGTTGCTAGAAGAAGACATCCTGGTTGTAGGTAGTTTTCTTAGAATTCATGAAGCAATAACTATAAAAGGAAGAAAGAATTAATTGACAGTCACAGAAAATGAAAATATCAATTTTGAAAATTAGGCAAACTATAGATAGGAAGAAATATTTGATAATCACCTGTCAATGAACTTGTATCTCAAATACATAAAAAATCACGCCATTCTATAATAAAACAACAAATACCTTAAAAATATGAGCAAAAGACTTGGGCAAATACTTGAAAAAAGAGGACATGTGAATATTTCATAAGCACATGAAGTGATAGTCCTTAAAATTAGATAGTAAGGAAATGCAAGTTGAACCACAAAGATACATCAACATTCAGCAACTAACTGGCTGAAGTTGAAGATTCACATTTCCAAATTTTGGACAGAATGCATAGTCATTGTAGCTCTGACAATCTGCTAGTGAGTGTGGAAGATGACATGCTTTGGAAAGCTGTACACCAATTTCTTATAATGTTAAATATATACCAGGTTTATAATCATCAATTTCTCCCCTAGATATTTACCCAACAGAAATGAAAACATACATTGGTAACAGAGATTTGTACAAGAGTATTGATTGCAGTTTTTTTTTCATAATAGCTAAGAAATTCCTGGAAGCAATCCAAATGTCCATTAGCAGAGGGATGGTCATTAGCAGTGGGATGGTCAAACGACCTGCCAGAGCCCACGCACTGGATGCACAGTAAGGCAGATGCCAAAGAGTCAAACTATATGCTTCCTTTATGTGAAGTTCAAGAACAAGAAATGCAGATCTATGGGACTAGCAATCAAGAAAGCAAGGGCCTCTGGAGTGGGTTGAGCTGGGGTGGTGTAGGGTGCTGGCAAGCTGACAGGTTCGACTGCAAAGGGGGTGACTGAAGTTTCTCGATCTTATTGTGGCTGCTGTTACAGCTATGTACACATTTGTCAAAATGCATCAAATTGCACACTCAGATCCATGCATGTTGCTGACAATATGAATATCTCCACTAAAAATACATAGTTATACAATATCTCTGTGATATATATGCAAATATATGATAGATGATATTGTACATATAATGTATGATCATCTGATTCCTAAGTCGCAGAGTCAGAATTTAGATGCAAATAGTCTGGAGGCAAAACCTGTGATTTTGCTAGAAGAATAGAATTCATTTTTAAAAGGGCCGTGGGAATGTCTGCATTTTTCTTTATTTTGCTGTTGGAATTTTGCTATATTAAATATTGCATTGGCTGGAATTCAAACACTTTCTCATATAGAGCTTTTGGCTTAGTCTTCATTGTAATTAGACTTAGGAAGCACCATAACTATCTCTTCCCACTGGGGTACTATTAACTGCTGTACAGCATTATGGAAATGCAAATTTCCCTAGCTAGGAGTAATCTTCACGACTGAGTTGAAGTATAATCTCTTAGCCTGATACTTAAGATCCATTATTATTAGACAGAGCGCCTGGACTCGGCTCCATGCTTTCAGAGAAAAGGGAATTTCCAGTGTTGTCCTCGGGGTGCAGGAGGGGGTGTCCCTGACCTACCTTTTCCTACACTCCTCACACCTCAGTGAAGGAGTTCACGCATCTGGCCAGAGGCAGGTCTGCCGTCCAGAGTCAAATTTGTGTTCTTGAGCAGATGGCCCATCCTGCCAGTTCCGTGGACCCTGCAGATATTGCAGAGCAACCCAGTCTCAGAAGTCTAGGCAGCAGCAGGGAGAAAGCTTCCCTCTGGCCTCCCCTGCCATGCTCGCCAGAAACCCTGAGCAGGAAATTGTAGTGACCTTGAAAAAAACCATGTATAGAATGGATGCTCCTGGCCTTTTCGGCTAGCTTCCGCCGCACTGACTTTATGGGCCAGTCACTTGGAGGGAAGGAAGGATCAAGGGATTTAAGCGCTGACATCCACGCATCCCCTCTCCAACGTATCTATCAGCACTTTTGTCATCGAGTCCATAAAACAGCTTGTCATTCGGACATACAGCCTGCGCTTTATATTCTAATTGCACTGCTACTCCCTTTCCTAAAATAGCTAGAGATGACTCAGACCCATGCATTAGTTTCCTGCGGCTGCAGAAGCAGCGCACCGTAGACTGGGCGTCTGAAAGCAACAGAAGTTCATTGTCTTGTAGCCATGGAGACTGAGTCCGAGATCAAGATGGCAAAGGGGTATGTCCCCTCTGAAGGCTCTAGAAGAGAAGACTTCCTTGCTTCTTGTTAACTTCTCCTGCTTGCTGAGAATCTAGAATGCTCCTTGGTTTGTAGAATGTTTTACCTGATCCCTCCCGCTGGTGACACGGTGCTGTCGCCTGTGTGCCTCTGTCTTCACGAGGCCTCTTGAAAGGACACCCTCATTCGGTCCAGGGTCACCCCCATCTAATGGATGCCTTCTCGCTTGGGTACAGCTGCACATGTTGTCTTTCCAAGTGAGCTCCTTGCTGGTATGAGGAGTCAGGACTTGGACCTGCCTTCTTGAAGGACACTGCTCAACTCAGTGCTCCCGGCATCTCTGCATGTTTGCAGGTGCTGGCCAAGTCTTTCCTTCTTGCCAAGAATTTCACTCCAACTCTACCCCTTCTCTACCTGCATCAAAAGTTCTCTCCTCTTCGCCTCCGTCCCCAGCCTTTGACATTGGGTTATTTCTTGTATATCAAAACAAACAAGTAAGCAAATAAACAAACCTAATTCCACCTGTTTTAGTCATGATTCTCCAGAGAAACAGAGCCAGCAGGATGTGCATATAGAGAGAAGGAGATTTATTATAAGGAACTGACTCACATTGTGGAGGCTGATGAGTCCCAGATTTGCAAAGTGACCTGGTAAATGGGAGACCTGGGAGAACCAATGGTCAAGGTGCCATCTCAAAAGTGGGCAGGTCAAGAACCAGGAAAACCCAATGTTTCAGCTCAAGTTCCAAGGCAGAAAAGAGCTGATACCCTGATCAGAGGCTGTCAGGCAGCCATAAACTCTTTTACTCATGGGAGGGTCTATGCCTTTGTTCTATTCAGGCCTTCAACTGACTGGACGGGGTCCACACATGTTGGGGAAAACAATCTGCTTAACTCAGTCTACCTATTTAAATGCTAATCACATCCCAAAACATCCTCACAGAAACATCCAGAATACTGTCTGAACAAATATCTGAGCACCTGTGACCCAGTCCAGTTGACACATCGAATCAGTCACCTCGACCTCCTGTTCCCCGTCATCATTTTTCTTTGTCTTTACAGCAAGACTCAAAGATGTGGCTTCACTCAAGGTCTCTAATTGTTTTCTGAACCGGTTCCAATGGGCCTTCCCCCATTTTTACAGAAACTGCCTTTGTCAAGGACTGATGGTTTCCACATACTGAATCCTGTGGCCAAATCTTAGTCAAATAGGAGGTTGACAACATTAAACAAGGATGTTTGGTTCATTGTTGTATTTTCATCTCTTAGGACAGTGACTAGCACATAGTAGGTCTTCAACATTTCTTGATTTTTCACTGGCATCTGACACATTTGATTTCTGCCCCCTCCTTTAAATTCTGTCTCTGCTAGGCTTCCAAGCCTATGCTGGTCTTTCCCCCAATTTGCTGGTTATTCTTTCTCAATCGTCATTGACCTCTTGCTTCTTGGAGTGCCCAAGGCTTCAGTCCTTGCTCTCTCATCCACCCTCGCAGTGCTAAGTCTCATCAATATGCTGATGATTTTAAATTTTATGTTTTAGCCCAAACTTCTATTTGAACTCAAGACCTCACCGTTTGGGTATTTAATTAATCTCGAGTCATATATGACCAAGTATGAGCTCTGTATCTTTCCCAAAGATTCTTCTATTAATACCCCACTTTTTAATCTGTCAACAGATTCTACCAGTTCTGACCCCAGGATGTCTAGGAACCGAATGCTTCTCACCACTTTTATTGTTTACTTCCTCCTCTTTCACTCATCTGTCCAGATTTTTCATCAACTATCCCTTTCTCAGTGAGACCTCTCTGCCACCAGATTTACAATCCCAGCAATGTGTGCCTGAAATACAAAGTGATAAAAATCACTGTCTCCTTCCTTACCATTGTTTTTATTCCACTTATCACTAACTAGTATATGTCTCTAGCTCTACATCTATATTTCTCTATATAGATATAATATATAGACAGAATAAATCTATAAATCTCTATATATATCACAAACATATATGTGTGCATTATAGTCTGACTGTGTCCACTAGGAACTCACATACTGAAACACAAAGTCCCAGGTCATGGTGTTAGTAGGGGAGCCTGTGTGATTGATCGGGTTATGAGAGCAAAGTCCTCATGTCTGGGGACAGTGCCTTGTCAAAGAGACCCCCCAAGAGCTGGCTCATCCCTTCCCCCCACAGGAGGTCGCAATAGAGGGCTCCATCTAGGATGCAGGTCCTCACAAGACCCCAAGTCTGCCAGCACCTTGCTCTTCAACTTCCCAGAACTTGAGAAATAAATGTCTGTTCTTTCTCAGCTACCCAGTGTATAGTATTTTGTTCCCAGCACCCAATGGGCTAAGGCAGTGTACATGCTTGTTTTTGCTTATCAGCTGTCTCTAGCGGGAATGTAAGTTTCATAAGGGGTTATTTTATTTTGTTAGTGACTATATCCATGACATCTAGAGCATGGAAATGCAGCAATTGCTCAGTAAATACACCTTGAGTAAATATATGTTTGTTTACTGTTCTTGGGACCTCAGAGTTCTACTCTATCTTTCAAGGTCCTGCTTATATATTCACCTTTTTCTCAATGTTTTAAAATATTTAGGATTTAAGTCTTAAATATGTTTAAAGTCTCTTCAACTAGGACTTTCAGTGAACTTTCTTTCATATTTTATCAAATACCTTCTCTACCCTAGACTCATATGTTCTCTTGTTTAATAATTTATTCTCATCAGTTGTATAATGCTTATGAACTTTCAATAAATGTTTTGCAAAGAATAAATAAATTCTCACCAAAGTCTTGCAGGGATGAAAATAATCATTTCTAATGTCATGAAGGAAATGAGGCTCAATAGCATTAAGCATCTTGTTGAAGGTTTGATAGCTGGTAAATGAGACTCAGAATGAAAATAGAGGTGTTTGACACTAATTCTAGGGCTTCCTTCACTTCAGGACATTCGCTCAACTGTGCGGGTCATAGTTCCCAATCCAGAGGTGCGTGAGCAGGCTGTCTGCCCGTACTGTCACGTCCAGGAGAACTATTTTTTCTACGGGAGAAATATTGAACTACTTTATAACTTGCAAAGAAAAGATTATGAATTTTGCATTGCTAAATCAAAACCTTATATTCCTTACCAGTTTGGCTTTATGATTTTTCCTAATAATCTTCTTTTATTGTTATGAGGAGAAATAAAATCAAAAGTCGTGAGCGTGGTAAAGAAGGGAAGATGGTATCGCCAGATGTCAAATCGCCAAGAAATGGAAACAAAACAACAAAAATAAAAGTAACAAGAGATGTGAAAGGAACATCAGCATGAAGGAAATCATGATAGAAAGTTCAAGAGAGAAAGCTAAGTCACGCGTGTTCCTCTAATATCTAATCGATATTCTGCTATCAATTTTATAGCAGAATACCGCATGATAACTGGCTTAGAGCATTCTGCTTAATGAAGATGTGTCTATAATAAATCTATAATAAATGTTTTTCAAGACCCTCTCATTATATTATCCTTTCACCCGTTCAAAAGGTTTTCTACCACTCGCTCTTGGTTTGAGCTGAACAGAAATCAGGTTTGCAGCCTAGGGCTAAAAAAGCTGCAGGTTGCCTTCATCTGAATATCCTGTAGGGAAGAGTTCTAGATTTGCTCAGGGTGGAGTAATAAAGAGACCTGCTCTCCTAGGACCACTGACAATTAATGACATGACACAGTGGTGTCCAGGACACTGAACATCAGGTACAGTCATTCTGGAGAGGCGGGGATATAAGTGCCACGTTTGCCTCGGCTTTCTGCAGGGAGGGGTGCTTCCAGGTAGTAATTTAAGTCCCGGTAAGTGAGCATTGCCATCTCGTAGTTACCCATTTCCAGATACACACAGAGCATCTCTGTGGAAGACACTGCTCTAGATGTTCAGGGAAAACCAGGTCCAAGCCAGAGAGGAAGTCGGCCGTGCAGGACCCTGCCAAGGGCCACGCGCCATGCGTGGGCAGAAGCTGGCATCCACGGACACAGTGTGCCCTGCGGTGGGGGTGCATCCCCCCAGGGGGCCCCCTATTTCTAATTTGCAGGTGCTGTCTTACTTCTTCAGTTTACGAACTTCTTGGTTTTAAATTTTAAATTATATTATTTTTTAAATCGCAGTAACTAACATTGGTTTATAGCACCGTCTATAATTAGGGGAACAGGCTCACCTCTTCAGATGGATGTTACCACCTCACCCACCACCAAACCCCCATCATCTTCCACCACCATTCACGGGGCCCACTCCCATTATTACTTCATTTTGGGGTTGATAACACTTGCCTTGTAAGTCAGAAGGACAATAGACATTGCAACATCAGCCACCGCTGCCCTTGCTGGGCTCTGTAGGATTTCGTCTTCCCGTCCTCACCAGGTGCACAGGTCCTTACATGGGCCTCGCGAGGTGCCTGTGCATGTGAGACCACATACGTGGGGCTTTAAGATTTTCTCTGCCAATGGCAGCCTGTGAAACACATGTTGATGCTTCCACACCTACCTTTTCCCACTTAAAAACAGGCATTGTAGGTGGTGCCAAGCTAGCAAGAAGAGCTGGCTCATTTCTTTGAGCAGTTGCTTCATATAATCTTGAAAGGAAAGGTGACATCTGGATTTATTCCACCAGTTTTTTTTTTTTTTTAAAGATTTATTTATTTATTTATTTATACAAGCACTGGGTACAGTCAGAAGCGCCAGAGGGTAACAGAATTCACCAGAGCGGGGAACAGAACAGGCAGACCAACTAAATACACTGCTGAGGGGAGCAGCGGGTGCAGCAGGAGAGGTCTGCATGCCATGTGGGACACTTGCCGGAGGCCGGGGATTGAACCGGCGCTGCAGAGGCTGCGGGCAGCTTCACAGCCCAGTGCTCAACCACTGCGCCACCAGGGGAGGCCCTATTCTACCAGTTTTTATCATTAATAGAGAATGTACATTGGGCCTCCCTGGTGGCGCAAGGGGTTAAACATAGCACTGTGAAGCTATCTGCAGCCCCTGCAGCACGAGTTTGATCCCCAGCCAAGGAGCTGACCCACATGGTGCAGGAGACCTCTCCTGTCTCCCCCCTACTCCCCTCAGCATGTGGATTTCAGTAGATCTGCCTGTTCTGCTCCCCACTCTGTCTCTGGTGAATCCTCTCACCGCCCACACCTCGCCAGCACCTCTGGCCTGTACCCCAGTTCTTATATGCATAAGATAAATAAATCACTAAGAAAAATAGATAATGTACATCATCCCCATCATGTTGCTGTTAAGCAAACAGAACATGGGATATTGTTGGACATTATCATTTCACCTGAGTGAAAGTTTATCTGTACAGTAACTTCCTGAAACTTAAATTGCTAAGTCAAAATTTATTTGAATTTTAATTTAATAGGAATTGCTCACCAATTTTCTTTCAAGTTGTACCAATGTAAGTTTCTATCAGCAATGAATAAAAGCATTTCTCCACATGTGGGTATTATCGAACTTGTAGATCTTTGCATATAAATTAGATTTTATAGATTATAGTCTTTGTAGCTTCAATTTAAGCGTAGTAATTGTGGGAACTTTCATTGTTACGAGGCATCCTATTTTTTTTTCCTCAAAATGTCCTATGCACACCCTTAATCACTTTTTTATTACTTCCTTGGTAATTTTTTTATTACTTACTGAGTTTTAGGAAATCATCCCATGTTTAGAACATTAGCATTATATTTGCGAGAAGTGCTGCGAGTGTATTTCCCAGTTCATCAATTTACTCTTGACCTTTGGGATATTTTTTTCCTGGCAGAATTTTAAATGTAGTTTTATGTAATCAAATTTTAAAAATGATTAAGACCTGAAGAGATTACGGGAGGATGTCAGGGGTTGATAGTGAAAAAGGAGCTGGTTCCTGGATTGCTGATGAGAGGGCATGCAAGGCTCAGTTCCTGGAGAGTGGTCCGTGCCGTGGTTGAACGGCTGAGGACGTGGGGCAATATCTGGGCCGCTCGAGCTAGTGGAGCAACGTCGCGATGTCAAGGTTGGTCAAGGCCCTGGCAGTGGTCACTGGCAGACAGTGGCTGGTGGGCGGATGGCGAGAATCAGGTGTTAGAGAAAATCCCCTATGGCACTGAGGTGTATGGGAGCAAGGCGGCCAAGGAGCAGTGATGGGGCAGGTTGAAAGCGACATAGGGTCCACAGCAAAGGCTTCACGGCAGGGGAAAAATGGCAGGAGGCAAGAGAACAGTTTTCTTCCATCCTGCCCTGCTGCAGCCGCTTAGCACTATGGACCAGGGCTGGACCCGAGTCAGAAAATACATCTTCTGAGTGAGACAATTCCATTCTCTGCGTCTCAATATTCTCATTGTAAAAGTAGTCTGTTGGACTAAGTGAATTACATAATTCCATCTAGCTCTGATATTCTGTGGGCCCCAAGTGCCCTGGACTGCGCCTCATGAAAGAGTGATCTTTTCCTAGCAGACGCGTGAGGGCTGGGTCTGCAGCCCAGCACTGGCCACACTATCAGGAGGGGAGACCAGCTCTCCTGGCTGGCGAGGGCCCATCCTCTGTGCCAGGCTGTCTCCGAGGGAGCTTTTGAAATATTGACAGCCAAGTTGGACCGAGGCCCAGAATTGAAAAGAGATCAAAAGCATAGCCTTAAATAAAACCAGCTGGAAACACAGCTATTAAAAAAGAAGGGGGAAAAAAACAGATTCTGTAGGCTGGGACCTTATTCTAACATGTAAAACAGAAGCACTGGAGGCCGCGAGTCAGACCCTCTGCCCAGCGCTTATGGAGGCGTCTGAATGAGCGTTTTGATTCGTGTAATGAGAACTGACTGTTTAAATGTGTTTAGTTTCATTAACCACGAGAAGGAAGAGATGTCTTCTCTCTCTCTCTCTTGCAAGACAGGACTCTGGCTAAAGGGGTTTTGGGTTTGTTGTTCTTTTTTTTTTTTTTTTTTTGCAAAAAAGAACTCAGTGGTGAAAGCGATAAAAATTTTCATTAAAAAAATCTTTAAAGATTTAAAAATAAAGCTCAATGAGGTTGAGTACATTTCTAGGTAAACTGAGGCTCAGAACACACCCAGGGCAGGCACAAGGCCAAGCTGAAATTCTTAGAATCATAAAACTGGCAGCAAAGAGGAGGTGAGTCTGGCTGGCGTCGGGGAGGGGCCGCCGTCTGGACCTGGCCTTGGCATCTCTCAGCCTCAGCCGTGTTGAGGGTCGGGACGATTCCCGTTGCGGGGACTGTCCTCCGCCTTGGAGGGTGTCCAGCGGCATCTGTGGCTTGGCCAGTCGCGTCCTCTCTCGCGGTGTGGTGTGGGCAGTCAAAAAATGCAGCCAGGATTGCTAAATACCTCCTGGAGGAAGTGACACAAAGTGCCTCCAGTCGAAAGCCATTGAGTGACCAGCAGAACGACGTCCCTGCAGAGCACGGAGGTCAAGCGCCAGGGCCAGAGTGCTGGGGAGTGGCCGGAGCAGGCCGAGGTCAGCCGCAGAGCAAGCCCTGCTGGGCCGCACCACGTCTCGACTCGGCGGCCTCGGGCTGGAGGGCTCAGGGCGGCCCAGGTGCTCGTGTTCCTGGAACACTGACCAGTCTGTCCATCTGTCTGTCCCTGTCCCAGGGTCTGCGTGCCGCACACATCCAGGCTCTTGGCTCGCGAGTTCTCTTGCTCTCACAGCACCGGGGGCGTCGTGGCTTCCCCTCCACCCAGAAGTTCCACCTGCAGACAAGGAGGAGAGACGGCTGCGATGCCTCAGTGAACAGGGAGATGTGTCTGTGGCTGTGCTTGCTTGTTTATTTAGTTAATTACAAAATAACTTATTTCTTTAAGTACAGAAACAACGCTTGGCATCTTTAGAACTCATTCCCCTCACCCGGAGCTTTGTGCACATGGGATGGTAGCAAAGGTTAAAAAAATACATTGTGCAAAATGAAAAATGACATAAATATTTATAAAATAAAAAAATAGGAAAAAGGAAACAAAAGGAAATTGCATCAAAGAAAAGAGCTTTAAAGAAAAAAACATACATGCTTTAGGGGAGAACATGTTCTCTGGTGTGTGGAAAGGGCAGGCACGTGAAGCTGAGGGCAGCGGAAGCAGGCTCATGTGAAGGAGGAGGCTCACTGGAGGGGTGGGGAGCCCAGAAGGCGATGCAAAGACCCCATTAGCTTCCGGGGCCTGCGGAGATGAGGACAGAGAGCTTGCTGGGGTTGGAAGTTTGTGTGCAGAGCAGACCCCGGTGAGGCTAAGCTGATAGAACCCCCCGGAGGGGCTCCATGGAAGGAGCCTCCAGCCCCCCCTCTGCCTCCCTCTCTGCCTCCCTCCAGTCTCCCCCTGGCGCACCTGCTGCGTGAGCTCCGCCTACCCCAAGGGCATAGGACACAGTTGATGTCACCCCAGGGCAGTGTGGGCTCAGGTGGGCCCGTGGGGGGCTGTGGCATTGCCAGGTCAGAGGACGCCCCAGAAGGGAAGGGTCCAGTGTCGAGTGAGTGGGCTCGGGTGATTTGGGGCCAGTATTTGTAGTTCTTCTTAGGGGCCAAAGCAATTCAGTGCCTGCTTCGCCAGATGGAAAATGTCAGGGACGGGCAGCAGCAAAGGTCTGTCTTTTAGGTTCAGAAAACCTAAAAGCCACCCGGGGTGGTGCAGCCCAAGTGTGGGCTGTGTGGGGTTTATTTATGGGCAGATTCTGAAAATCCTCAGGTCACCCCAGATCATGGGATTTTTTGTGTGTCTTGACCCTTGACAAAAAGACAGAGTCAAGTTAGTTACCAGTAACTGGAAGCAGAGACATCGCAGATGCCATTGGGATGGCCCCTTGTTAATGGGGCTGCTGCTGGGACTTTGCGGTGTCTCCAGGCCAACCGTGTGTGGTGTCTGCTGTCTTCTCCGCCTCACCTGCCCCTCCGCGGGGGTTGGAACGTCTGTAGATGTGGGTGGCAGCTCCGTTCCACGGCGGGTGTCGCTCATCGCTCATGGCTCACATTACTCCCATCCCAGGCCTCACCAAGCAAGATGAGCGCGATTTGTAATTCCTGCCTCCAATTGTTCTCAAAACATGGTCGTGTTCATGGCCTGGTCTCTCCAGATGCACAGATGATCTGCTTCTGAAAAGGTAAATCTAAAAGCCTCCTTTGCATAATAACGACGTTTAAGGAAGACCTACTGTGTGTTGAGCTCTGTGCTGGGTCAGAGGTGTGCAAATGCATGAGCTGTGGCTATTGTGAAAACATTTGCCACCCATGAGAGAGAATCCAGCCTGCAGGGTCCCTGAGCTCCGTGCTGCTTCCTGGGTGTTTGTACCCGGAGGAGGGCTTAGCTCCGACTGGGAGCATCGAGGCCGGCGGTGCTGTTTTCACCTCGAAGGGCGTGGTGATCTCTGCCTGGACCCATGTCATCCAGCACTTCCCTCGCTCGCCAGGGCATTTGTCTTTGACTCTGGAGAATCGAGGTTGACTTGTAGCACACGGAGAGGCTCGGAGCTACTCTGCTTGACCCCAAGACATGCCATTTCTCTTAGTCTGAGGTCATAAGTGCAGATAATCTGGAAAAGCTTAAAAGGATTATTTCTTTTTATTTATTTACACGGCCATCATCATTATTACTGCCACATTTAATATTTATTGAATGTCAAGCTGCTTGGGCTAAGAATAGAAAGGAATGAAGGAGAAAGCTAGGTGCTTGGCATACTAACTAAGTCTCCAAAAGGGAAACTGTGGGCCTTGTTGTGATGGGTGGACCCAAGTTCAAGGGTAGGGATTGGATTCGGGACAATACCAGCCCCTACAGATGGGCTTAGCTTCCACCGCGGGTGACATTGCTCTAGCTGGCTTCCCTTTAAGGGATGTTTTTCACTTCTTCATAAAACACAAGTGTCTGTAGGCCGAGCTCTCTCTGACAAGATGGTTACTCCATCCCCATGCTTTGTCCCGGAACTCAGGCTAGCTTTCTGCAAGAGAAAGGACATCTCTGTTCTCAGAGGGAAGGATAATAGTATTATCATCAGACACGGAAGGCAGGGAATAAAACAGTGACCTAGTTACTTAAGTTTCAAGTTTCTAACAAGTTAAAAAACCCAGAAAGTCAAAACAAAGCAAGCGCAGTTCTTGCTCACTGCACGGGCGGCGCCCGCTGGTAGGTCTCCAGTGAAAATACCTTATCTCAGGGGCTGAGGCTAAACAGAGTGAAACAGAGAAAACCTGTGAACTTCAGAAGACTTAAAAAAAAATCCAGATAAGTTTTCTCTTAAAATGTGCAAAATTGGAGAATGTCCTCTTCGTCCATTGCTGAGCGGGGTCGAAGGCTGCTGGGCCACCGCAGGGTCAGCCTCCCCACTTCTGTACTGGAAACATCTGATCCCCCCCTGGGCCCTGTGGCTCGGGAGAAGCTGACTCCCCTCCCATGCCCAGGAGTTGGGCACAGTCATTTGCCTCTGACGTGTGATTCAGGAGCTGACACGGGGCCTGGGCTGGTGCAGCTAGGGCCAGGCGTGGAAATCCAGCTCGGGCTGTGGGGACACCAGCCCTACCCTGCTCAGAAGTTGCAGGCTGAGCTTGTCCACAGGGGGGTGGAGGTGCCAATGTCAGCTCTGCAGAAAGTCAGCCTGAGGATGAAGCCACAGAAGAAGACAGAGGAAAGGCAGCTGGAAGCTTGTAAATATTGCAAAACTCCAAATCAAACTGGACCAGAAACCCTCTCAACCCTTAGGGCTTTAAATAGCATACATTAACTATGATTTTTCCCTGTTGGCTGATTAAGGGCAGTCTTTATTAGTCATAACTAAAACGACAGCCAGTGCAGCTCAGAAGCGATGATTAATTTGACTTCCCAGTGCCCTGGCCCTGCGGTATTTACTGGAAGGTATGGGAAATGGCAAATTTTCCTGATTCCTTCTCTCTTCTTTCCAAACTCACCTTGTACGGCTCAGTTCAACTTCTGCCTCCTTTATGAAGCCCCGTGTGTCTCCTGACCTTTACAGCATGGCTCACTTCTCTGCAGCCACGTTGCCGTAACTGCAATCACACAACACTCATCACAGCGACACTGCTTGGTGCTGCCTTGTCTTCTCCACGATGTGCTAAGTTTTGGTATCTACCTGGAACAGAGCTTTGCTCACGGTGTGTGCCCCATGAGTACACGGGTATATTTCATCGCTCCTCTATCCATGCTAGAAAGCTGGATGTCGTGATGGAGGTTGGGATTCAGAGACGGGTCTTGCATGGACTCTGGAGGGCCTGCCGCCCGCCCCCATGGGTTTCTGATTGCACATTTCTAGTAGTTTATGGTATTGTTTCTGCATGCAACAATAATTAAAACACAACAGCAAGATGCAACTTTATTTATTTATAAATGATGCCGATGCACTACCATGCTAATATATTATTCATATCTCAGAACTTAAAGCAAACGTTAGATGAGCTGAAACTGAGCATACATCAAAGACCCACCAATTTATTGCTGCATCTTAATGGATTGCCTTGTCCATGACCTGGGATCCCTCTCCTGCTCTGGAGACCATCAGTCCCTGGGCTGGGAGATGAGTGGGAGGCAGGCAGGGTGGGGGTGCACCCCCGGCTTATTCAGCATGAAAGGGGTGACATAGATGGGGCCCATGTCTCAGGCCTGGGGTGCTGGGAAGAGGCAGTGAACGGTCTGCCCGCCCCCGCTTCTCAGTCCTCACTCTCTGAGGCTTCCAAGAGGGGCCAGACCCTAGGGCCCCCTGAAACACAGTGCATGTGTCACCCCTTCTTAGCCTGAAGTTGACTTGATTGGGGGTAGGACACAAGTGTCACTTTGAATAAGGCTTGAGCTTTGTGGATTACAACAGTCTGGACATTTTATTATTTCAAAGGGTCTCGACTTTGACTTCACAGGACTCCTCATGTTCGGTGGCTGACACTGGGTCCAAGGGCAGGGAAGGACAGGTCCAGGTGAGGCAAAGATGCCCTCCGCACAGCTGAAGGAGTCTGGGATTCCAACACGGGGCCCGCTGGCCTCTCTCTCAGCACCAGGCAGTGCTTTCTCTCAGGGGTGCATTCGCAGGAATACCCGGGGCCTGCTCAGCGTGCTTTGGGGAGCAAGCCCTGCAGCAGGAATGGTTCCCAGGCACATGTCTGCCGCACGCGACCCCAGGCCCTTGGCCTCACACCTCTCCTCCTGCGCTTGAGCACGGAGCAGGCAGACAGGGAGCCTGGAGGGAGCAGGGGTGTAAGAAGCAGGCACCTGTCCTCCCCCCGCTGGTTTCCAGGACTTGCAGGGCCCATGGCTGTTCCCTTAAAGAGAAATCGTTCTCTCCTGGTCTACTCCAACCCTTTATGCCTCTGAGGTAGGTGATGCCCAGTCTCAGCCTTATAATTTCGTAGAGAACGAGGCCCTGCCCTATTTGGCTCCGGCTGCTTGGGAGCCCTGCCCGCGGGGAGGCCGAGGGTGGCCCGAGCACCGGCACCACAGGCTCACAGGTGCACCACGCTCGTCTCTGCTTATTTCACTTCCTCCCCAGAGCAACCTGTGGGTGGGCGTTTTCTTCCTGACGACTGACGCAGGAGTTCGAGTTAACACAGTGAGACGCGTTAGAGCTGGACAGTAAGTGGGGTGTCCTGATGGTTCCCCAAGGTCACTCCCCCCGCACTGAGCTCCATCCCCTGCAAGAGCAGCGGGGTTGGCATCACGCCAGCCTCAGGTTCTAGGCTCCCGTCCCACCAGGGCTGAGCACAGAGGTTGGTTGGGACAGACTGGAAGAGATGACGGGAGGCAGGCGCAGAGGCGAGGGCTGGAGCGCCTGAGAAGCCAGTGACTGCAGTGGGATCTGGAGCCTGGGTGCAAGTCCAAGTCCAAGTCCTTGACCCTGACCTTGCTCTTTGCGAGGACAATAACTCGGCACAATTCATTTCATCAACCTGAGTCTTGGTTTCAGTTCCGTAAAGTAAGCACAATGATACACACCCCAGGGCTGACCTGAGAAAGGAATGAGCTGTATGTGCTCATGAGAGAGTGTGAACCGCTAGAATATGGGGAGCTGTATGACGGCCGCGATGATGACATGGCGGGCGGTCGGGGTGAACGTTTATTAAGCTGCTGTTACGTGTCAGGCTGTGTCTGACATCCCAGGCGTGCACGTGTCCAGTCCTCACTGGCTGTCACGAGACAACGCTCCTGCCTCCCTTTCACAGGAGACCAGACCCAGGTGCCCATCGATGTGTGATCTACGCAGAGCTGGCCGGTGGCAGGCTGGACCACAGCCTTTGTGGGGCCTGTGCTGCTGCTAGAGCAGTTTCTAGACCATCTTGGGAAGCTCTGCCATTCCTTTCACCACAATAAATGGGAACATAATCATCATAATTATATGATTAATTATAATTCTTTTCACACAATTCTTTAAGCAATGGGAAGCCAATTAAAGTACAGTGTTTTGAAGTACAGCGGAGCTCTCGGTACACTGGAAGACTACATATTTGTTAAATGAATTAATAATTAAAGGCAGCCCAGATCGGTTAATTATCTATTATCTGATTTTTTTTTGTGTAAACTATTTGAAAATTATTTGGCAAACACAAAGAATGTGACTTTTTATTCTTGATACAAAAGAGAAAAAGTAGAAATAGCCTTTGATTTTACCGATATTTAAAGCTTATTCTTGGTTACTGTGTTTGGAGGTTTTATCTGGAGAATGTCTTGTTTGAAAGGTGAAACAGCATAAAATGCATTGGGAAGTACAAACACATTTTTGCTTTTTGCTCCTTTCACCAACAGAAGCGAACGGGCCTGTTTGCTATGATTTAATTAGCAGCAAAGTGTTGTTTGCAGAAAACCTCTTACATAACTTTCAATGTGCATTTGCGTGTGGTTTTTTGGTGCCCTCTGACCACGTGGGCTAGCCATCTGTAACCCTGTGTGTGTGTGTGTGTGTGTGTGTGTGTGATATGTACTACAATAAACTGAATCATCACATCAGAAGATTTATTTATTTATGCATACAAGAGCTGGGGTACAGTACAGAGGTGTGGGTGTGTGTGTGAAAGGATTCACCAGACACAGAGCGGGTTGCAGAACAGGCAGATCGCCTGAAATCCACTACTGTGGGGACCAGTGGTGAGACAGGAGAGGTCTGCTGTGCCATGAGGGTCAGCTCCCTGGCCGGGGATCAAACTTATGCTGCAGTGGTTGCTGATAGCTTCGTAGTGCTGAGACTGTAACATATTGAGCCACCAGGGATGCCTCTGGCGTTTCTTTTTCTTTTATCCTGTCCTTCCTTTCACTGGCATCTCTTATGTCTAAGTTTGGACCAAGCGCTTGGGGGATGGGAGACTGGAGAATGCAGAATAAACTGCTCCACACCCTCCCCAAGCTCGCCTCTGCTTCAGCTACTCCTCCCACTGCTGTTGCTTCTGTCTGCTAAATCCTAGTTTCATTGACCACCAATCATCCCTTGGAGTTAGATGTCCCGTAATTGTCGACTCAGAACAGCGCTGGCAAACAACGTCCCGCAGGCCGGCCTCTTGTGTATATAGTTTTATTATAGCTCTGCACACCCATCCATTTACATACGGGGAGAGCTGCTTCCATGGAATTGAGCAGACATGACACAGATGCTGCAGCCCGCAAAGCTGAGAATATTTACTATCTAGCCATTTACAGGAAGCTTGTCGACCCATCATTTAGAAGGTTAACCACATGACACTTTGCATTTACTTACCTCCCTTAATAATAAATAACGGCTATTAGCAATAGCCCCCACTGTTTGAGTGACTAAGAACTTCAATAACAGACTGCATTCTCTTTTCACATTGTAGCATTGGATGCTGATGACATATCTGTGGATGAAGTAACATTCTTCACATAATGAAGAGTAGTAACCAGAGACCTGGAGTGATTTAGTAACCTGACCAGCACAGCATCTGGTAACTCACAGACGTGGGATTTGAACTCCGTTTGCTGATGCTGAAATCTGTGCTCTCACCTACTCTCCAGCTGATCAGTGTTACTTCGCTCCTGGGCTGAATTTTCATTTTCCTTTTGTACAGTGATTAGCAGAGTATCCTGCATGTGACGTGCTGTCATCCTGTTCAGTCACTAAATAAGTGCATGGTTACATTCACTCATGCAGGAGAAGGACATAGTGAGGGAACAGACAACGTCAGCTGTTTCTCGGTACTTAGAATGTAGCCAGGGGTATAGATTGTTCTTGCTGTTGTCTTATTAGACTCAAAGCCCTTTGAAGTCACAGACATGTGTTTCCATTGAAAAAAACAAGAAGTAGGTCATATCTCGGTTGGGAAATGTTTGTGACCCAGAGACTTGGAGACTGAGTCTATTAACCATGTTTCTCCTGCATAATAACTATTATCTTGACCAAGTCACACATCTTTTTATGAATTCATATATCAAGAGAATTAGATTTGACTTTCAAGCTTTTATGAAAAGCCTATTCAAATCCAAGACTCGTGAGTACTATCATACTACTGCTTCGATGTATTGATCACAGAAACGTGAGGTATGAAAGAACGGGGGATGGAGGAGCACTGACTCTATAAAGTGCCTACTGTGTGCAGGTGTAGGTCTGGGTGCAGTTCCTGCGTTCTCTCATTGGAACCTCAGAGCAGGTGTGGGAGGGACATGCACTATTTATTATCCTAATTTAAAAGATGGTTTGTTCAGGGGGACTAACGATGTTTTCTAACATCAAGCACAAAACAAGAGAATACCAACTGGAATTTGAACCCAGCTCAGATTCACCACAAATAACATGCTGTCCCAACCACATCAAGACTGGCTGCGCTCAGGCTGGACACTAACCAAGCTCTGTCTCCATGGGATTCAGTGCTCAGAGCCCCTGAGCCACAGCTGCCTGCTGCTGAAATCTGGTGCGTTGTCATACATGGGTTCTCCTCAACAGAATACACGTTCTTTTTTTATCACTCTCGTGGGCACCTGAAGGTGCACACTTCTTGGTTCTCATCTGACAATTGGGACAGGTTGTAGGGATATCTGTCCAGATCTTTAAACAAATCTCCAAAACAATCTCGGTATCTGTCAAAACGGATCGTGTCACTGCCAAATGAGGACAAAGTCTGCATTCGTAACATAGCATTTCTGTCACGCCCCTGAAAAGAATACCGGGTTTTCATATCAAGTTCATTGCTGATATACATCATGTATATAGCATGTATGTCATGTTAAATGGTTTTTTCAACTTTGATAGAAAAACAAACTCCAATGAAAGTAAGGATAATAGCCATTTTGTAATAATGGCCAATTTGTAATGATAATAATAGCCAATTTGTAAATATTTCAGAATGTCCATTCTGACGGGTGATGCTCATGAATCTGCCATCACTAGCCTGTGAGGTGGGTATATATACACACGTATTATAATTATATATAAACCTAAATATTTGTCATATTGAGTCATCTCCAATTATAGATAAAAACTACATGTCTATAGCACTAGCATTTTCTAGAAATAATCTTGTTTGGTGGAATTATCACACAAAGGTATTTTCTAGTTGAGAAAATACTACCTAGGATCAAAAAGGGGACATTTAAACCTAGGTTATGTCCTAACTAGAGCACACATCTCTTTCCAGTTCAGGAAATCTGCTGTGACAGGAAAGATCTGGAAGCATGGAGCAAGATTTGCCGACATCCTTACAGGATGATTCTGGGTGATTATCTGCTGCTCCTGGGAGACTCCAGTGTCTCTGATGTCCTGCACCCAGTGAGTTCCGTTTAATTTCCACAGCATCTAAGTGGCTGGGAATGGATCTCTCACAAGACAGTAGCTCCGGTTTCTGCAGAATTGGCCTTGCCCTGGATGCTTCTGGGAACCTGAACAAGCTGCTCTTTGGGCCTCTCTCTCTCTTCAGTAAGACACAGTGGGCGTGCCTGGGAGGGGTGCCTCCCAGGGTGGGGGTGCCTCCCCTGCAGGTTGTTGCTGCGAACTGGCTGAGAACACATCAGAACAGCCGAGGGCAAACTCTGTGCCCCTGGAGTTCAGACAACGCTTCTTCGCTTTCCCTTTGCTTCTTTCTTTTCTTGCAAGACTTTTTTCCTGCTCTTCATCTGTTCTATAATGTGATTGTCAAAGCTTCATCCGTACAGGACATCATACAGTCACATTTTAATTTTTATAATGTGTCCACATTAGAGTGGCTTAACGCTCTACTCACCCAAGTAGCAGGAGTTCAATTTTCCATGGGTTGGATTTGCTAGGATTTCTTTGACTGCCTTATTGAGGAGGGACCAGGGCGCCATGTTTTTACTGAAAGCTGTTGTTAGAAGACCTCACCGGTGCATGCTGGTGCTCAGGTTTGCAGTTGAGCTGTGCCTCCTTTTGTGTTTCTGCAGGAGAGCCCCATATTGACAACCTGCTGAAGCTCTCCCCAAAACGATGGTACCCAAGTGAGCTGCAGACTCTTGCCTGCGTTTGGCTCCCCCTCCCTGTCCAGCTCCCAGGCCGTGGCAGATCTTGAGTTAGGAGCGATACTGCTCTCTCAGAGTCTTGCTTAACCTTTCTGCGCCACCCCCTGCCGGATACATCCTCAGTGGGATATTTTAGACTTGTGCAATCCCAAGACACATGTGCCCAGCACCAGGGTTTCAGCTGGAGGATGTTTAATGCCAGATGTGCACTTGGGAGATGGTAGCCGCACTGCTGACCCCACCCCAGGGTCTGCTCTTTGCAACTTTTCATGGAGTGGGGTGGGGTGGGGGGGGTTCTCCTCTTAGAGTCTCCCAGCTCTCCCTGTGCCCTGGGTCAGTGTCCCTGTAGTCTGACTTTTCATATCTTTGAACTTCAAAAGGAAGCCCCCTGATTTCCCTCTCCCCCCGATGTAAGCCCTGAATGCGTGAGATAGGTGGCTTGAATCCTTGCCCTGCATTCTTCAGGAGAGACTGTGAGTCCCGAACACCAGGGGAAATGTGGGAGAAGACTGCACCCCTTGCCACTGGTGCTGGAGCAGATACATTCCCTGATCTAAGAGCTTTTCTTTTTAAGACTGTAACATTTGAGAGGAAATTGAAGAGTCAGGCAGCCACTAAGCAGAGCAGCCGGGAAGGCTTTATGGGCAGATGGAAGGTTTAGGGACGAAGACTCACACTGCATTTGGAAAGCAGCAAGTATTTCATGGTGTACAGAAAATAAGATGAGGAGGGGGGTCTTCAGTGGATATGGCTGGAATGCACTGAACTCTCCAGAACCTAGGAAGACTGTGAATGTGCCTTTAGGGAATTGGGAGTTTATCCTGTGGCTGATGGGGCCACTGCTAGGGACTGCTTAGCATACAGTTGTGGTGCTGGGCTGAGAGCTCAGCACAGGCTTTTCCCATGTTAACTGGAAAGAAAGTCTCAAAGATAGAGTCTATTAGATCATCAAAGCGAGGGCTGGAGCCTGGGAAGTCGTCTGACAGATGTTTCTCTGCAAGAACTGTTCCAATAATCACAAGTGTGAATTTAGTTTATATAGGTAGGAAAAGCGAGTCACTGACATCACGAATTATTCCTAACAGGAGTTGGAGGGGTTCTGGTTCTAAGTTGTTTTGATCTAAAGTTATGATGATGCTATCTATGTGCGGAGGGAGGCAATTCTGGTATTCCATCTCTCCCTCTCCAAAGGCTGGGTGCCTTTATTGCTAAATCTCCCATAGTGCCCCTTGGTCACCAGTGGGGTGAAAGGACTGGCTTGAAGCAGGCGTCAGACTTCGCAGAGCTGTTTGAGACAAAGCCCATTCTGTTCACCATCAGTTCTACTCACTGACTGCCAGTTCTGCCGACCACCATGACCCTCACCATTTTGCTGAAGATTCAGAGACACATCCACATAGAGCTCAGGACCTTCTGTCAATTTCTGTACCAGTTTCCTCAACAGAGCCCATCTAGCAGCTGAATTTGCCAGCTCTGAGGCTCCCCGGCCAGATCTACCCACTTACCCAGGCCAGGACTGGCTAGTGTAGACCTCTTGTCTAAGGCCTAATTATTTTAACACTCTGGTTTCAGAATCCTCATTGAGGTTCTGACGCCCTGACTGGACCTTGACAGGCACACGCATCACATTTAGTTATCATGTACCTTATACGCCTATTAAAAATGTTATTATTCACGTAATATTGTCATAGCTACAGTTTCTTGGACTGAATATGCTTAACTACATTTCAAAGGCACAAGCGCAAGACTTAGAGAGTAGAAGTGGATGCAGGTCTTGCCCTGATCAGCCCTGGGCCTCAGGACTCTCCACTACTGATTTTCTCCCCCCTCAGGGAGGAATCTGCCCTTAACTGTGAGCTTTTGGCTTCTCGTCCATGCTTCACTGGGTCTCTCTTGTTCTCATAAGCCCTGGGTTTTCAATTGAGGTCACTTCACTGGGAAAGAGCCGATCCTGAAAGATGGCCTCTGATTCACGTCAGGAAAACCACAGCCGAACACTTCTTGTAAACTCCCAGGCATGTGCTCAGTGTGGTCAACCACAGCTCTCATGTTATCAGAGCCATGTGCACTGAGGAAGCACAGGGGCCTTGGGGGAGGGGAGTGGGAGATGCCAAAGAGCTGGCCCGTGAGTCAGAATGAAGCTATGTTCAGTGGGGAGGCAGGAATTCTGAGGAATATGGAATCAGGCTTTTGTAAAACTCGGATCTCAGACCAAAGGTCTACTAGCTAGACCTGTGTGGGTGACTGAGTGGGAGTTTGTGGGGGTATCTAGAAAATGAGCTGTTTAGTCACTGGATTGCGATGACAGGAAAGTGGTCTAGTGGAAGATTGTTGGCTGATAGCGGGTCTATCTTTGAATTTGCAGCAAAGCAACAAACACATTCCAAATGACCGTGAAAAGCCCTTGTGATTGTTATTGGTTCGTTTCTTCTGTTGTGAATATTTGACATTAGATTTTCTGGCCTAAGAGCTAATTTTCCCAGGAAAAAAAAAGTAATGAGATTAACACAAGGAATGTTTCTTCCATTTTAATGACACTCTACTCTTTCTAAAGCACATTTGCTTCAGTCCTAACCGCAATGGATGGCGGGAAGTGGGGGCTGCCGGGGAAGGCCTAGTTGTCATTTCTCTTGGATGTTATTTCTCCTAAGCAGTATGTAAACCTGATTGGCAAATGACTTAGCAGAATCAGGACGTGAAAGCATATTTGGCTGAAGATCTGTCAAGAGGTCGACACTCTCCTCATCCACGCTGCTTCTGCTAAAATATGAAACAAACCTCAAAACAAAAGTGTGTGAATTTATATATGCGCATATAAAATAAATGCCATAGCTTCCCTATTTGAGTTCTAAATAAATGCAACTAGTATTTATGCTAGATAAGGTGGATTTTGGAAAGTGATTTCAGTGAATCAACATTTTTATCTAGAATAAGACTTCCTGCTTGGCGCCCATCCAGGCATTGGCTTCGGGGGGGGGGGGTGCCCGAGAGAGGGTTCCGCATCATCGTGAGCCCCAGTTGAGGTGTGGACACCCTTCTCCACACCATTCATGCCATTAACCCCCAAGGCCTTCTGAGGTGGGGAGGTAACTGTTCTCTCCTGGACAGCACAGTCCCGGAGGTGGAGAGTCTCCCCGAAGGCTCTAGTCATTGTCACTGCAGTCAGCTCTCCCCCTGCGGGATGGGGGCTGGGGATGGAGACAAGCGCATCCTCCCCTTGGGAGCTCCAATGGTCTCTCACCTTCCCTCTCAGGGGAGAAAGAAATGATTTCTGCTTCAGCCACGAATGTTCCTGAACTGGAAGCACAAAGCTCAGAGCTCAGCCTGTGACCTCCCAGAAGGAATCTCGGCTCCACAGGCGGAACCCAGGAAACCTTGCGAGGGATGCTATACAGCTGTCAGTTGACTTGTTGAGTGACAATATGTCATTTAATGCTTGTACCAACTTGGTTCCGCTGGCGCTATCCTTGAGGTACTGGATGAGAATATGAAGGAAGCAAGAAAACAGCAATTCCCAGTTAACCATTATCATTTTTTGAGTTTTAAAACACTGACATTTTTCAAAAGTCAACTCAGTGACACATCAATTGTCACCATCCAGGAGTGAAATTGTGTATAATTTTGCAAGCTGGCTGAGGGTGCCCAGGACATCTCTGTGATGTGCTTACAACTGCGTGTGCACTTATGATTCTCTCAAAATAAGGGACTTAATTTTAAAAAGTGACTGAGAAGAACCTATCAAGCAGATGTCATGTGAAGACCCGGACAAACTCTGTCCCCCCACCATGCTCCCTCTCTTCCTGTGTCAGTTGGCTAACAGGAGCACCCATGGCACAGGAGGCTGTGCGGGTGAGCAGTCATGCCAAGGCCTGCACACCCTCTGGTCTCAGTCAGTGCTTGGCGAGTGAAATCAGCATTACTTTAACTGTCATAACAAGATGCCTGGCACTGGAGGAAATCAGTGAATACCAACTTCTCCTCCCGCATCCTTTATGCTGCGGGCTGTATGGTGAGGTGTCTGTTTTGCAGAATGAAACACCGACTTTCAGAAAATGGAGGAAACACACACAGCCTGCTGGGCCTTTACGGGTCACATGACATGCACCACAACAGGCAGCTACCTACTAGCAGTTGTCTGTGCTTCCAATCCCGATACCGTGCTTTTCCCTCTTTGGTCTGCCCTGGCTTTTCAGAAATGATTCCAACTTGAAGTAGGTCATGTTGTTGGGAGAATGTCTGTCAGAGCTGCTCAGGGTCTTTCCTAAAATCTGGCTGATGCCTCCATAATTTCCCACGCCCAAGTAAACTAAGTCACTTCATCCTTAAACTTCAGGGCTGCTCTGAGAGAGGAAGGAAATTATTTACTTTTGTCTCATGATAGGTTTTGTTTCTGTCTGACCCATCAAAGTGAAACACACACACATATGAGCAACACACATGCCCACATATTCAAATACACCCCCCCAACATGCACCGCGGTATACACACACGGTGGAAGGACAAGAGCAAAAGGACTAGCCAGCCTGTCTGTTTGGAAAACAGGCCCAGCACATGGGATGAGAAGGAAGTGGTGGGGCGGCCTGGGGGCTCCTGAGAGGTCCGTCCTGAGCCATCTCACCTCTTGCCTAATAATAATAATGCTGACGTACAGGCAATTTTGGCCCCCTGGGATGGCAATGTCCTCTCTCTGTAGTTATTCTTAGAGATGTTGGTTCTATCGGTGGAGGGAAGCTTGAGCTGAAAGCACCACCTGCTATCTGGAAATGGCTGCAGCTGAGGAAGGGCTCAGCTCTGCAGGGTAGACGTCAAATGTCCACGAGGATCAGCCTCATGTGACGGCAGGGAAGATGCGAGAGGTGTGGGGAGATTCAGGGTCGCCCTCCAACCAGTTATATGGGTTTGACCAACTCATTCCCAAACCCCATCTATAAAGAAGTCTTCTAGCTAGCCACTCTTGACGACCCTCGTGATGCAGCTGAGGTGCTGAGCTCTGTCATCGAGGGCCTCAGTCCGCAAGCCAAGGGAGCCACTGAAGGTGACTAGAGCCAGCACAGCCAGGGATGCACATACGAGAACTGAAGGAAGACGCACAGGAAGGAGATGAGAAGGTGTGGTGAGATCTAAGCTGAACTACAAAAAATCAAGACTTGCTTGTTCCGTAGGATGGGTCACTCCAGACAGTGGGAAGGGCCTGTTCAACGCCTGGGGGTTGAAAGAACCCAGTGCTTTGGGAGCCCCAGTGATACAATATTGTGCCTGAGAGAGATGGGGTAGGAAGTAACACCCCCCCGGTAGTCAGAGCCAGGGGATGATCTCCAGTTGGTCACCCCTGACAGTTTGTGTGGCGCTGAAACTCCCCACTTGACTGTATCATTAACTGTTGAGGTTCTAGCCTGACCTTGCAGAGCGGACACTCACAATATGGCTACTGGCCTCCAGAGCTTGGCTCCGGGGACGGGTGCCAGCTTCTTCTTTATCTCGGTAAAGAAGGGGATATGTGAGTTTCTGGCCTTCTTTCTGTAAATGAGACTGTTTTCATGTCCCCATAGATGCAGGAGGGTGGGAGTCACCAGGAGCTTGTGCCAAAGCAGTCAAGTCTGCCCGCTGCCTGACCCTCCCCGAGCAGGGAATAGGCCAACTCTCTCACGTCTTCCCTCCGTCCTCTGGTGCAGTGTCTCAGAATGCCCTCGTCCCCAGCCCAAGACTGTTTGCTGTTTAATATGTTATTTTCATTTAAAAATTTAGAACTTTAAATTTAAGAAATAAGAAAATGAACTTCCCCATACCCATAATTCAGTCTAAGATACGGAGTATTTACTTGTGTCTTAAAAGCCAGAGGATGTAAGACAATCAATGAAACAAGAAATTATAATGACCGGAAGGGAGGAAAAAAAAATCTCATTACTGACACAGGTATGGTCCTCAGTGTAGAAAGCATTTAAAAATCAAAAGATAAAGTATTAGAATTAGTAAGAAAGTTAGCAATTTTTCTTAATATGAAAGCAGTATGACATAGTCTATTGAATCCTATATATAGAGTTTGGAGATGTCATTTTAAAACTTAAATTTATGGGCCTCCCTGGTGGCTCAAGGCATTAAGATGCAACCTATGAAGCTATCCGAGCCACTGCAGCATGAGTTTGATCCCCAGCCAGGGAGCAACCCACAGGGCGTAGCAGACCTCTCCTGACTCGCCCGCTGCTCCCCTCAGCAGTGCATTTCAGTCAATCTGCTGTTCTGTTCCCCACTCTGTCTCTGGTGAATCCTCTCACCCTCCACACCTCTGGCTTGTACCCCAGTTCTTGTATGCATAAATAAATAAATCCCTAAAAAATAAATTTATAATAAGCAAATAAATGTACATAAAACTACATAAAACACCAGTAAAAAGTCCAATAAACTATGCAAACTCATTATGGTGAAAATTACAAGAATCTTTTGTAACATATTAGCCACCTAACAGAATGGGTAGAGGGACGTGATATTATAAAGATGTCGGGCATCTCCCCAAATTGAACAATGTATGTAAGGCAGTTGTAGTGGAAATGTCAATAGGGTATTTCATAGAACTTGACAAGCTAAGACCTAAAATATAATTGGAAGTGCTAAGGTCAATAATAGTCAAGAAGAAGAAGAAAAATGGGTTTCGTGGCCTTTCCTTCTCAGAGAGTATGAATTACTGTAAAGCGAGAGTAATGAAGTAGCAGTGATATCAGGCTTAGGCAAACTGACAACAGCCAGGAGAGAGAAGCCACCATTTGGGGCAAATATGGAAACCTGATTTATGGGCAGCTGATGTTGCAAATCAGTGGGGAAAGGAGAGACTTCAGAAAATGGTTCTGGAGCTCTGGCTTTTCAATGGGGGAAAGAAATTGAACCTCTGAATTACCCTGTACACAAAAACCAACTCCAGGTTATTTAAAGACTTAACTATGAAAGGTGAAACCATGCAACTTTTAGAAAACACCAGGGGAGCAAATCTTTATGCTCTTCGGGCATAAATTCCTCTCTGTGCTCACAAAGAGGAAATGATGCAATGACCGAGAGCTCTCCACTTGGCCACTTGGGGGGGAGTAGGCCCCGTCACCAGGTCCCAGAAGCTTGTGGGACAGAGGATACAGACTGGGGAGAAGGGTCAGTGGGGACACATATTTTGTGTCCTGTACATGGTGACTGTGGAAACTATTAAGTTCATGTTCATAAAGTCAATCATCAACACTTAGGAATGATTAAATAGAGAAAAAATTTGACACTTTGCAGATACATTAGTAGAGTGTATTTTCATTATGCATGATTATATTCTTTATGAGCCTAGAAATATTTACAAAAATTGAATTACTACCAAGTAGACTAATGGAGATTATATCTTTACAAGCTTGATGCACTTATGTAACTCACCCACCTCGTAAATATACTAACTTGTCCCTTCATCAAAACTGATCTGTTTTGCATATTTTTGTTCAGGACAAAGTTCAGACAGATTTGCCTATCTTTGCTTATAGATGATAGTGCAATTTCCAGTAATTGTAATTTTTATAAATTTATTTCACACACAGTAATGGATGTGTGCAAAAAGAAAGAGCCTTAAAGATAAGAATAAATTTGGGGGAAATTCATAAATAATAAATTTTAGAAATTGCAA
The DNA here is from genome assembly GCF_964194135.1 of Talpa europaea. Taxonomy (NCBI): domain Eukaryota; kingdom Metazoa; phylum Chordata; class Mammalia; order Eulipotyphla; family Talpidae; genus Talpa; species Talpa europaea. Next base: position 140,519,121 of record NC_140071.1, on the reverse strand, counting down.
TGCTGTTTGTGTCTCTTGGGGATTAATTCTAATAGCTTTTGAATGCATCTGCCATCAAAAATTTTCCACTGAAATAATTTCATCTGATAATTTATTATACATTTCTGTACTTTTGGTAAAGACTTCCAAAGATGTTCCTGCAAATATTAGAGAAATGACTGAATGATAGAGACACTGGGATCATTTCATTCATTGCTTCAGAAAGAATGTCATGTCTTGGTGAGAATGATCGATGTTTTCAAACATTGTTCCCCAGAATCCTTCTAATAATGGACAACCAGTATGTTTTGCTATTTTGCCTGGCATGCCTCTCTGAAATTTGACTCTTTTTTCTATTTAAGTGTCCATAGTATATGATTATTTTCTACTCTGCTCTTCTATCTAAAATCTCTCACCAAAAGGAGAAGATAAATCAAAAAAGGTAAGTCACATACAGCTATCATTCACTATTTTAAATCCACTTCTTAAATACAGAAATATGTGTTAAATCAAAGCTGTTAAAGGTAAAACCTGCATGCAATAGATGCTTGAAAATTTTCAAAATAATAAGAACTTACTTCTAAAGTACATATAATTGAGATTTTTTTTTTGGGGGGGTGTGGTTTCCACTGTGCAAATTAACTTCCATGCAAATTTATTTTAAATTTATTAAAGGACAGCTATGAAACTTATATATACATTATCAAAAACCAGCGGTAAATACAGCAACTGTTGAGAACATAGATCAACAAGAGATTTTATTCAAGGAGAAATATTTTATCCCAAATGTTGTCGAGTTGCTGGCATTTGGTGATAGTGTGAAAAAGTATATGGGCTTACAGTTGATGTTATTATTATTTTAAATTCTCTACATGCAATAAAATACATTGATTTATTTCTTCTGCCTTGAAAAATGGATCACTTCCACTGCCCACTCTTGGTTCACTAGCATATATAACATTAAATAAAATAATCTTTGTGATAAACAGATATGTATATATTTAATTTTTGTTCATATTAAATTTTCATTTATATATTTAATTCAGTTTAGGTCATAAATACTTTCATTATAATCCTCCTATGGAATTTTTCACTTCCAGCGACAACTAGAACTTGAACTTGTCAAGTTTTTTTTCCTCCTTTTACAAGGAGGAAAGGTCCAAATTCATGGATGGCATTCATGATGAATCATTTTCAACTCAGACATAAATATAAAGATGCTGAAGTAAAGAATATAAAGACTATGAAAAAAGAAGAAAGTGGGTCTCTGGGTTGTGTTGCTGTTGTTTCAGAGAAGCAGCCACAAGCATGTTGTTCCTCCATCCACCTCAGAAGAAGAGGTTCATGTCTGGCCCAGGCGGGGGCTCCCCCAGCTTCCAGTGGGAAGGGCTGCACTTGTGCTTGTTCACCCCTCAGATTTTTTACTTGCACCTCATCTTTTGACCTCTGTAAATTCCTGACTTTCTCACAAACAAATAGAGTGATTAAAGTGATTTTCAAAATATTTTCTGTCACATTTTGCTTTTGAGTTGTTTGCATTTGAAGAATCACCTAAGATATCGAGTCAGTCAGGCCTGGACAGTGGCAGCTTCTAATAAAACCTGTTCCTGCACATCCTCCAGCAGGGCTCATGGATGCCCCCAACCAGGCAGGAGCCTGGATAAAGAAACGGGGCTCCCCGATTTGTGGGGTTGATTCCCTGGCTTGGGTATTATTGACTATGTTTAGAATACCCTAATGGGGAGTGACAGGGTCCTGGGAGTCCTAATGAAAACAAGACCCTTTTCACATAAGCATAGTGTAAAGTCCGGGCGACCTAAATACAGGCACATATATATTCATACAGCAAACATCCCTCCTCGTGCTCCTCCCTTCCCACAGAGAGGCCTGCAGTCTAATACTTTGGTAAACAGTCTTGTTCACCCATTTGTTGGACTTTAGTTATATTCATATATTAAAAAATTAATGCTATCCCACAGATGACGTAAGAAAGCAAGGATTCAATCAAATGAGGCAAAAATGAATTTTTCTCTTAATCTTGTTAAGAGCACTCCTTAACTCCTACTCACTGTAACCTGAGATTTTTTTGCCACCTCCTATGTGAAAACATCTTGTTCTCCAGTGAAGGGCCTGTCTCTTCATTTATTATGCAACTGAGGGTCATTATACAGTGATAAAAGTGTCAGCTCAGTTGGAAAGTATGACAATTGCAATTGTATATGCACCTAAATTTATGGCACCTGAACATAGAAAGCAAATATTGACAGATGTGAAAGGATAAATTGACTGCAATACATAATAATAGGAGACTTCAATACTCCACTTTTAATAATGGACAAAACACTCAGAGAGAAGATAAATAAAGCAAGAGTGGGCTTGAACGACACTGTGTATCAAATGGAACGAATAGATATTACATAACTTTCTACCCAACAGCAGAATAATGCACCTACTTCTCAAGCACACTTAAAGTATTCTCCAGGGTGGATGCATTGGGTCACAAAACAAGCTTTAACAAATATAAGAAGCTCGATATTATGCCAAGTATCTTTGCTGCACACAATGGAAAGAACTAAAGGTCAATGTAGTAAGTAATGGGAAATTCACAAACGTGTGGAAAGTAAACAACACACTTTTGAACAACTGTGTGTCAAAGAGGAAAATCCTTAAAATGGCATGTGAAAGTTCTCTCAAGACAAATGACAATACAAACACATGACACCAAAATTTATGGGGTTCAGGAAAAGAAGTATTAAGAAGAAAATTTATAAGGATAAATGCTTACATTTAAAAAGCAAGAAAGAGTTCAAATAAAACCCCTGACTTCACATTTCAAGGAACCAGAAAAAGAAGTATCTAAGCCCAAAGCTAGCAGAAAATAAATCATAAAAATTACATCAGAGACAAATGATAAAGACAATAGAAAAATCATCAGAGTTGGCTTCTTGAAATGATAAACACAATTGACGATCCCACCGCCCGTGTTCTGCATCGGACTCCCGTCCCTGGGCTTGGTCATACCTGTGCCGTCCCGCTTGCCCATGTTTACTGGGAGAACTGAGTGAAGCGTAACGCCCAGTACAGCTCTGATATATGTGCCGAGTATATTGAGCGCACATTTCCATGAACAACCCCTTTCCTCTGCCCCCTCCACAGTATATTATTGGTGCACATCTAATTATATTGATTTTATTTGACATGCATCAGGACAATTGATGCATCAATAGTCAAACCTCAGCTCTTGTTTACCTGAGCTTGTCCTCTCTCTGTATAGCCAACGAGAGGATTTCTGAAAGCCTGTCCTAAGAGAGTGGATGGGCTGCAGCACATGCTTTATTTTGATTTATTTTGGCTTCAAAGACTCATTTGTGGCTGATTTCTCACTTCAGTGAGGTTGCTGATGAGTGTGTACAGGATAATTCTGAGTCTAGAGTCTCCATCCCAAGGTCACACTTCCAGCAACATGCTTAAATGGACAGCCACCATCACCGTGCCCACCCAGAGTGCAGCGGGTGTTTCTGGACATCAGCAAATGCATGCAGCCTTTATACCCTTGGGACTGTTATTTTCCACCCCTGAGCATCAATTTCTTTATCTTTAAAGAGAAAAATACTCATACCTAAGTCATGTGGCATCGTGAGAATTAAGGAAAACAACACTCTTAAGCCCCGAAACCATGCTCAGTGAAAATCACCCTCTATTTAAAGTCTTCCAGCATTTATTAGCACTCTGTCAAGTGTTGTGATGAAACAAAGGTAAGCAGAATGCATGCATCCTCTCTCATTCTTCTTATAGCCTTGTCGAGAATAAAATATATATGAAGGAATAAGTAAGTAAGCAAGTGAGCGAATCAACCAAGCAATGAATCCATCGGTACAACATAAAATAGAATAAACTTGAAGAAGATCACCGAGCCAACTTTTCTTGGTTAAACTGAGAGTTGATTCATATTTCTTTGGCATGTACTTAAACATTTTTGCTACCCTTCCTTATGTTTAGAAGAATAGCCAAGCTTCTGATCCTGGCACATCCCTCTGCCCACTCTTCACTTCACTAGCCTCCCCTGCCTCATCTCTTACAGACTCCAGTCTCCTCCGCTCAACAGTAAAAACACTGAGAGTCAAAATAAGGGGGGGGTGCAATTGTATGGGGAATATAACCAAAATTGTGCAAAGATGAAAAATGATGTAAGAATTATATAAAATAAAATATTAAAAAAAACATTGATTTTCCTGTATCTCACCTTCGCTCATCCTGTTCCACCACCCTGGAGCTCTTCCCGGCACATCTTCATCAGATAAGAAATTCCCTCTTATTTCCCGAGACTCAGCTCACACTTGATCTCTGTTCATTCCACTCTGAGCCCCTCTGCCCGGCTGCTCACTTCAGGCACAGCTGTTGGGTTTTCTTCCTCTGCAAGAGACCAGGTTTTGGGAATCGGGCCGCGCTCCAGTAACAGGAGGAAACCAGAGTGTGAAGGTACTCATGGGCTTGCAGGACATGGGCCGATCCTTTCCATGGTCAGATTGGAGAGTGTCCTTGGGTTGCTGAAGAAAGAACAACAACAGCTCGCTTGGAAAACGGCAGAGGGGAACGTCACCAATTCCTGACATCCTCTTACCAACGGCGTGCAGGGTTAGGAATCAGACAGGTGGGAATTTCATTTGTCTCTCCATCTTCACCTGTGTGACCTTGAACAAGTCACTCAGCTTTCCTGAGCTCCAGTGTTGTCTTCATGTAGCGGTGTGAGTAGAGTAGGCTGGACATGTCAAGAGTACGTAGTCTCAGAACACAGCATCTGAAGTGCAGCCCAGAGCACTGGTTGCTCAGGGCTGTTGTGGTTGCTGAGGTGACACTGAGATTCCTGGCCCAGTCAGGTCGTCTTCTGTGCTGGGGGCACAGACTCAGTGCAAGTCAGCGCCCTGCTCTTCACCTCCCCTCCCCCCTACCCCAGCAGACCCGCGTCCCACAGTGATATTTCACACCATGACCTTGTCATTCACGTAGTGGCTTTTTGAAGTTGGCTGGTTCCCAGCAGAGTCTGAGTCCTCATTTCCTGAAGTTTCTGTTTAGGAAGTTCTCAGCATCCGGCTAACCTCATCCAACAGTGGACGTTCTAGAATTTTCCACTTGACGTGTCTTGATTTTCTTTCATTGACACTAATGTTAACGGTTACCAGAATGTTCAATTTTTTAACAAGGTTTATGTCCTCATTTTTGAAGCTGTTTTATTCAGAGCTTAAATCTTCAGACTTTAGGTGAATGGTAAGCATTTTTTTTTTGTTGTTCTTTCTTCAAAGTCATGAATACTTTTCAAGCAAAAATTATTACTTTTACACCAGTTTTTGGCAACCACTTTATAGTTGGTTGACAGATCTGGGGTAGAGCTTTGCTGAATCCATAGCAAAGAGATGAGGGTCGCGTCTTCCAAGAGAACAAAGCCGAGGTGGTGCCTATCACCCCAGGGTGGCCAAATGGACTCCTGTGAGCCAGCCCACTCACCTGCTCATCTTTAACTGCAGGTCGCATCAGGGTTAACTTCAATCTACTCGAAACCTGCAACCATTGAGTCCTTGACATGATCACCTTCTCTGTCCCTCCCTGGGAGCCTGGTATTATGGAAAAAACACCCTCGCAGTGCAGCCAACTAGCTCCCTTAGAGGTGGCCATGGGAACCTTAGGTACCTGCCCTGCACTTTCATTTACTTATTTGCATAAATTTGCATAAAACTCAAACCTAGTCTCTGTAAAAAGCCTGGTCCAAGGCTTTGTTTCCCACTTGCTTCTGGATAATCCTGGCCCTTCCTGAAGCACTCTCACCTGTCTGTGCCCTCCGGGTGCCCTCTGAGGAGCTGCCATGCTGCCCAGCTGCTAGGAGCTGGGGTAAGTGTCTCTTAACTCCTGGCACAGGGCCTCAGGGCGCTCTGGGGGTGCAGTCCCCTCAGGTGCCCCTGCAGGTGGACAAGCAGAGAAATGCTGATGCTTGGAGCAGGATTTTGTCAATATTCAAGACATCCCATCCACCTGGGAGGCAGGTGAGCACAAGGGGAGCAAGGGGCTGTGGGGTGGATGTCCGCAGCTCTGTCTGCTGCACTGTGGCCCCCAGAGCTGGGAGGGATAGAAAGTGAACAAGTAGCAGCAAGGGGCACAGAAACATGAGTCCTTAGTATGGTGCCAAGTGCAGTGAGGGGAGTGGACAGAGGGACAGTGGGAGTTTGACAGCATCCTGGGAGGAAAGCGCAGGTCCAGTATCTCCTGCCGGCACCAGAGCCCCTGTGGGCCCAGCTGCCTCTCCGTCTGCTTTGTCAGCGGGACCTGAAACAGCTCTTCGTGACGCCTGTGAGAGTCTGTTTTTTTACATGCAACTTGCATTCATCCTGGAGGTTCTTGCCTTGAAGTGAGTGAGTCTTGGATGAGTCTCTGTTCGTCACTGCTTAGACAGTCCCTGCTAAAGCCACAGCCCGTCCCCCCAGAAACCAGCGCCCCGGGCTCCGCCATCAATGCAGGTGGGGTTCAGTCTGCTGGGCAGCATGGAAGGGACGTGAAAACTCCAGACTCTGGAGTCAGACCCCTGGAATTCATCACCAGCTCCCCCATCTGTCTGCTGTGCAGCATTAGCAAGTTACTTCACCTCCCACAGCCTTGGAATTCTTGGCTAATTCCTCCCTTTCCATATTGGCAGGGATACTTAGGGAATGAACACAAGGTGTGTTCTGAACACCAACCAGCCCAGAGCAAGCTCTTTCTAAGTGCTGCCTTGACTTGACTGCGATCCCGACATCCCTCTTGCTGTCCATGTGCTGGGACTCAAGGCAGCTCGTGGGAGAAGGAGCTGTGTGGTGGAGGCCGCGTGCTTCCAGGGGCCATGCGGGAAGCAGCGTGCTGAGTCCTGCAGGGAGGACCAGCCTCAGCCACTGCCACCTGCCCCAAGTCAAGCACCCTGGGAGCTTGTTCCCGATCCTTGGGCTGAAAAGGGGGAGCTGAAGCTGTTCCTTAACATTTATTGCTATCTCTGTGCAGAACTTGAGAGCAGAACTTGACGGTTCTGCTAATCCCAAACACTGGTGTTCGTGCAAGATTTCATACCACAAATAAAATCTAGGGACTGACGAGGAGGGCACAGCTCCCTGGTGACATACCCACGCCCACCTCTGCTCTGTGTCTGGTTGGTGATCCGTCCGTGGCTGTGTGACTGTGCACCTGATAGGTGATGGTGTTCTATGTCACCGCCCCTGGTCCCGCCCTGGGCATCACTGCGGCCAGAAACACACCGCTTTTGTGCATCAGACATGTTGAGTATTCAGCAGAGTGAGTGGAACACAGAAGAACTTAAAAATATTTGCCAAATGAAAAAGCAAATGAAATACAACATGCAGCAAGTTTGTGGGCTGCAGTGGACCCTCAGAAGACTGGGAAGCCGGCAGTCGGCTCTTACAACCTTGCAAGGTTGACCAAAAAACCAGTCGGAGGAGAAATGGTTTTGGGACCACCTAAGACTCTCTCACCACCTTCGTTAAGGCTGTTCATTTAGTCAGACAATTAAGTTCTCTTGTTTTCCCTTGAGTAAACAGGTTTTGGAAGGGAGGTGCATTTCCAAAGACCTTTGCCAGTTTTATAGATGGATTTTTATTCTAGCGCTGATGAGTGGAGGCTTATTACAAAGAAAAAGTAGTTCAGATGCAGGGGGTTTATTCCATGGAAGCTCTTGTGGTGGCATTTTTTCTTAATTGCTTGGAGAAAAAAGAGGTCTTTATTGAATGATTGGATCGATGTGCCCTTGGCATCCATAGATGCTAGGGACTGTGAACATACTAGCAAGTTCTTTAGGATGGGACTCAAGCTCACTGATCCTTTCATTATTATTTAGTTCAGTGTAACATGAACCAAGTTGCGGCCACTTCCCCGCACCCCACAGTTTTGAGCATGATCCATGCTAAGCCCATATTCCACGTATTAACTGCCATGACCCACAGCAGACGGTGGAAGGGGCAAAGGATTTACCTGCTCGGACAAATGCAAATGCCAGAACCATCTTGAGGGGCTGGAGCAGCCATTTTCACACCACGCTCAGCATTGCATAGACACTACCTCAGACACACAGGTTGTGCTGCTTTTGTTCTTACTGATGTTGCTCTGAGACGCCTGTGCCACAGGCTCTCACCGGCATTCGGGGTGTTCTCCAAACCTCACCCCGAGGCAGCTCTCTTGACGGGTTTTGTGGTAAAGCAAGAAATCCAGTGAAAGCCATTCCGCTCATTTCTTCGTTCACTAGCTCATTCATTCATCTTTTTGTCAAATATTTGTTCATTTAGTCAACGCAACTTTGTTGAAAATCCCCATCCACTTGGGAAGGTGTCAGACGCAGTGGAGGGTGTTGGCGCCCTGGATCAAGGCGCCACTCACTGTCCTTGGAGATCCTTGGGGGGGTCCTCTCTCCCCCGCTCCATCCGAGTTCTCTCTTCTTCCTTCCCTCCCTCCCTGGATCCATGGACGCACCGCTCCCGGACAGGCTGCCTATTGCACTGACACATCTCCCTTCTTCTCAGCGAAGGCTTGCAAGAGTGTGCGGAGGTGAATAAGCTGGAGGATCAGGCCTCAGGGAGCAAAGACGAGCAAGACGACGTTTACACCTGCGGTGTATTCGGCCGGGGCTGCTGCAGCGGGTGAGTGCCGGGCAGATGAGGTGCCAGACCGGGCTGTGCGCCAGGACGAGATGGACAAGTCTGCGTGGGCATGATGGGGGGAAGGTGAGGGGACCAGGCCTATCTGGATGTCCACAGTGCTTGGGCAAAGCGCTTCGTGTAAAACAGCACATGAACGCTTCCAGAGGACGGAAGAGGACTGTTCTTCATGTGGCCAACACGGCGTGGTCCTGAGAGAAACTCAGTATGTCCCCCCATCTGTCCCTGCCCCAGGTCCTCCCTCTCACCCCCACGAGGCTGCCTCTGCTGGGCGCCTGTGTCCTGATGACGGGGACTCGGAGGGTGACGTGCACACGGCCCAGGACTGTGCTGTCTCAGCCTCTGCGTCCAGCTGGGCTCCCTTCCAGCGGGTGGCTGACCCCGGCCCGCTGTGCAGATCAGCAATCGGTGCGAGGTGACGGGCAGGCCCTGCAAACAGGAAGCTCTGCCGGTTGTGCTGATTCTGCGAGATGGGCCCGCAGATAGGTGGTCACTGTTTTTCAAACTGACAGCTGGAAATAAAAAGGGGATGGGGTCAAATGTTCACTGGGACAAGCATCTTGATGGGGAAGTTGAAACTGAATCAACTTAATGAGGACGGGGGTGGCTTTAGACGCACTGCTTGTTGGGGCGCCATGCATAGGCAGATAAAGCCTCAGATGGTTGACTTAAAAGATATTACAGAAGGAGATAAGGCCTCCAGGAAGCCTCCCCTGCTTGCTATCTGCACAGGGCATCACTCTGTCAGCACCAACTCCCTTGTAAGCCAAGATCTGAAATTCAGGAGCAGAAACTGCCTGTTCAGACAGTTTAATACCATAGGACCCAATTAACTGGGGACAGATAGAAAGGGGGAGATAAAAGAGTGGATAATGAGATCATCAGGGGTATGCAAATGAAATCCTGCAGCCTTGCGATATTGTGATAGGAGATATTTACAGGAATCATTACATTTATATGTGGAGCATCAAAGAGCTGCCCCGGCCCTGTGCCCATGTGAGATCATCCTCGGGCTACACAGAATTCCAGGTGTGGTGAGCACCTTGTTCAGAGTCGCTCCGTCCGGGAAGGCCCGAGGTAAACACATGATGCTTTAATGAGCCAGAGCGGCGCCCAGTCCCCGGGAAGTGATCAGGCAGTCTCAGCAATGCATTCCTTTCTGCCTGCAACTTTTATTTAGCAAGATGCTGTAGAAAGAGGCAGCAGAAGGGACGAGAAGCCCTTCCTAGCATGCAAGACCACGTTTCCCATGCAGGTGCTTATAACTCCCCTCTCTCATCACTGAGATTTGTATCTTGGAAGAGAACGTCCCATCCACTGTCAAACTTCTGAAACAGGAGGAGCGATGGCTTGTACCCCCTTTCTTTGTGACCCCTTCTCTTTGTCATGATTCGGATGAAGACCAGGCCCAGTGCACACCCAAGGACTCGACTTTCTAAGGGTAAGTTTAATCAGCCATTTCTAGAATGTGTTGATGACTCCTTTGGGATTTCAGGTCCCCCCTTCTACATTAAGAAAACCTCTATTGGGATGGAAGGGCAGAGGAGAGGTGATGACACGGAGGGGAGAGTACACTGGACTCCGGAGCTTGGACGGTGAGGGACTGTGCTGACCACACATGAGGTGAGACATCCTAGACTCAAAAAATGAACAAGGATGTAAGAAAAAGTTACGTCATTAAAAAAAAAAAAGAAAAAGGAAAAGGAAGTCCCCTCGGCGTGACCTGTCCCGCCTGGCTGTGTCCCCAGCTCCAAATCTTTGCATTTGGATAGCTCAGTCCCACCCTCTGGTCACTGTCCACCCAGAGCCCAGCTCCATTCCGGCCTCCTGGTGTGTTGCTGGCCTTTGTTACCACGCTGATGCTCTGCTTATGTCACTGGCTCTTTATACCTAATATCGGTTTTCCAATTTTCACCTAAATAAGGCTCAAGCGTTGGGCTCTTGGTGTGGCTGAACAGGGCCAACAGTCCCCTAATTCAGCGGGGCCCCCTCGGCCCTCACAGGCCAACATGGGCCTTCCAGGGGTGTGTCCGCCTTAATACTGTCTGCAATTCTTGTTCACGGGTCTGTCTCCTGCACTCTGTGGGGAGAGAGCTGCTGTTGGAGATGGCACCCCCGTTTCTTCATGCCTGAAATTCGGCTCTGACCATGTACTTCTTGCTTAGTTCCCGACACTCGTGTCCTGGTATATAGGACGCGTGTGTGAATGACAATAGGTTTTCCCACTATGAGCCCAGAAAGTCCCCATGATGTTTTCTGGGTGGGTCAGCCCATCTGGATCTGTGAACTGAGACCCCGATTCAAGGCCAAGGGGTGAAGGGCAAGCAGTGCCTGTCTGGTGCAGGGCACCCTTTGTGGACCCCAAAACATGTGAGTGTTGGAAAAGGCCCAAAGAGAAAGCAGCTCTCGCAACAGCTCCTGGGGAAGGAACGGGGATTCATGGTGAGACTCCCCACTCTTTCCACCTTCAGCGATCAGTCATCTCCTCAGGACCCAGGACCCCAGAGTCCACGAGCCAGAAGTAGATCCCAGGGTGTCTAAATGACGACCAGGGGCAGGATTTCAGTAGAGAGATATCTGAGACTATCCACTTTCAAACTGTGCTCCTGGATCATGTTCTATCTTAGTCTCATAATAATGTCAAGGCACTAGTGGAGCAGGAGTTACTATTTCCTTCTTAAAGATGAAGAAATAGGTTCAAAAAGGCAAAACAAGTGACTTCCCCGGGCTCTCTTTTCAATGAAAGGGAGTCAGAGCTCAAACTCGAATATTCTCTCCTCCCTGTAGTGTCATTGCCTAAATACACCTTTCATTATTGGGAGGAAATATTATGATTTTCTAATATCCTTTTATGCACATTAATTGAACCAAGCTTTTCTGTCAGGTGCCAAAGGTACAAATGGTGCGTCATCATGGAAAGAGCAGCACGGGGAAGTCGAAACAGCCACGTCTGACCTCCTGATGTACACCCCAACCCCCGCCCCGAGGAATCTCAGGGAAAAGGGTTTTCTCAACAGAAAATCAATTGCCCATCACAAACAGTTCTTCTAAGATTAATGAAGTGATACTGTTATACATAGTGCTTGGTGCACAGTAGGTCTGCCAACCACAGCACCGATATTTATGACCTTAATTCCCCCAGACAAGCAGACCCTGGATATAATAAAGTCTTATTCTATTGATTTTTTTCATTTACTGACTTTTTAAGGGGTTTTGTAAAGGTTTATTTATTTTTATAAAAAATCTCATTTAGTTTGATAAATCACCTTTATTTAGAGAACATAAAATGGCATGAGATACCAAATTGAGTAGCTAATTGGATAGCTCCTGGTGTAACCGAGGTTGCTGAGATGTTTATTCCAGTTCCAGACAACACAGTGTGATTTTACATGGACCAGCCCGCTCTCCTGTTGGGTAGCCTGATTCCCCAGAGGCTTTCTCTGCACACAGTGGGCGTGTGTACATGTGTCCGTGCACGGGCAGAGTGCTGTTCCTGGTCCAGAGCCGTCAGGAGAGGCTCTCCACTCCTAAAATTTGGGCTGACCTCCTGCCCTCAGTGCTCAACCTTGCATGTAGAAAGGGCTGGATTCTCCCCACCCAACGAGACTGTGTGTTCTTTACTGTCACCATGAGACATATCGAAAGCTCACACAAAGGACAGGCCAGTAAATATTTGGTTGCTGAATCCCACTTCCGTAAGCCTGTCCTCCAAAAGAGCACATGCATCTTCAATACACGTATGTTTCTAAATGTGATGATGTGACTCCTTCCTCCTGTAATGAAGCCCAGCCCTTCTCTGATCTTCAATTTCCCTTCATCATGCTGAACCTTGAGGTCCAGCTGATTCTTTAGCTTAAGGTGGCATCTCCCCTTTGTTACTGGAACCACAGACCTTCACAATCATTTAGGGGCTAAGAAAAATGACTGGCAAACCTTAGGCAAGTAGACCAAATGACTGTTACCTCTACAAGCTGTTATTCATACGGGGAGGTGACATGGAGAGGCTGGATGACCATAGGAGATGACATGCCAGCAGCTCCAGCCCCAACGAGCCCTCTGTCTACTCTCCAGCGACAGCCAACCAGAGAGTCCCTGAGCCCAAATCACCCAGGACAGGTGCTTCCCACGTGGGTTCTTCTCAGGGTGACCTGTCCGCATGAACAACTCTCCAAAAGACAAGCCTCAAATGGGACAGTGAGGCTGAGCTGCCAGGGCCTTGCATGTCACCCTAAGGTTTAACGTTTATTCTGTAAGTGATGGGGAGTTAAGCTCGGTGAGTAGCAGGTGGATGCACATTTTAAAACAAGACACAAGTGTGCATACACACTCTGTTCATATGTATACTTTTATCAAAATACATGTTTGTGGATAGAAACAAAAATATTTTTCTACTTAGAATTACCTAATCATTATGGTATCAGGACAGGAGACTATAAGAGATATAGAAAGAAGTTAAAAATGACCCAATATCCCAGCACCCTGAGATAAGCATTATTAAATCTCAGAAAAAATCTTTAGCTATTTCTTCATGCATATTTATTCATTTAAGACCATTTATTGACCAGCTGTCTATGTCACGAGGTGATGGTGAGAAATACCATGGTCCTTGATGTCGCTGTGTTTCCAGGATAGTGACAGAGGCAGCCAACAAACAGGAAATCAACTCAGCAAACAGTTACCAGAGGCACGGAGGGAATAATTGTGTCCACAGTGCCCCCCGGGGAGCTTTGCGTGGAAAGTGAGCAGCGAGGATTTGATGGAGATTGGCATGGCAGCTGAGACCCCAGAGGTGCGGAGTGCGTCAGGGCTGCTAAGCAGAGGCCCCGGCAGGCCCAGGGAGGGAGGGAGAGGGCTGGTGTGTCCAGGGAGATGGTAGTGCAGCTGGCACAGCCGGCGGATGGGCGGGTAGGGGTTTGGCAGCGAGCTGGGCAGTAAATGGAGAGACACTATAAAGAGTTTGTGCAGTTTCCTGGTGAAAAGACACCAAATTGTGAACAGAGGTGTCAGCTTTGGGAACTTACACGAGTACATGCTGTGGTCTGAATGTGGTCATCCTCCCAGAATTCATGTTTTGAATCCGAAGCCCTAAAGGGGTTAAGGGATGGGGCCTGTGGAGGTGAGTGGCATCCTTATAAACACGGTTTGAAAAAGTCCCTTGTCGCCATGAGAGGTCCCGGAAAGAGAGTCTCCCCAGACACCCTGCCAGGCCGGTGACCTTGGACTTTCCATCCTCCAGACTGTCAGAAAATAAATGCTTGTTGTTTTTCAGTCACCCAGTTTATGGTATTCTTTTACAGTAGCCCGAATGGACTAAGACAGTATATACATATAAAACATAAATATAAAAAAATAACTTCTAAGAAATAGATTATAATATACATGCTACTTTATTGCTGCATAAAATGTTCTGAATGCTTTTATATGTGCATAAATATAACCCTACACTAGTATTTAAATGACTGCACGGTAGTCTGTTATACGTCTGTGCTACTATTAATTTAACCAGTTCCTCGTAGATGGATGCTTATTTTTTGGCGTTATAAAGAAATGGTGTGTAGAACACCCGCAGACATCCATGTGTTATCATACACTCTCCTGGATTGTTATTACACACTTTCTTGAATCATTTAGGAAGAAATAAAAAAGAACTCTGGGCTAAAGAGATATGCCCTGGAAATTTTGTATGATATTGTCAGCTTCTCCTCCCAGTATGTGATACAAGTTTCTATTTCCTTTAACATTGTATGAAAGTAAGATTTTCCTCTTACTCCCATAGTCATTAATACTGATTTTTCAAATCTTTGCCAATATTGTAGGCAAAAGAATTATTTCCATGTTTTCCCATTATCTGTGCGTTTCAATGTCTTTTCATAAAGTTCCAATCTATGATTCATGTTTTGGGAATTAGATATCTGTGGCCTTTGCTCATTTTCCCATTGTCACATATTTTTTTCTTATTTCCTTGTCATAGCTCTTAGTGTAAAGCTTATAGAGTGATGTGTTAAATTTTAGATTTCAATTTTTGTTTTTATATGGTCACACTCACTGGTCCTTTGCTTTCGTTTTTTGTTTTTCCTATTTTGTGTTTCAACTTTGACAGGGGTAGAAAATAATATTGTAAAGTGAAACACTATGTTTCTGGGAAACCAAATCAGATCTGCTGAGTCAGCAATCTATAAGAATAGGAAAGTTCAGTAAGTAAATACACACACACACAGATATACACACACAGGTATATATGCACACACACACATATACACACCCATACACACACACAAAATTAGTAACTTTCTCATAGTAGCACAAGGAAAATAGAACCAAAAAACCACATTCACAACTGAAATAGCATCAAACAAATATAAGTGACCTTAATAAAATTACTTAGGCTTTTTGTGATGGAAACTGAAAGAACTGACTTAGAGTAACATAAAAGTATAAGCAAATGAAGAAACTTACCTGGCGAGAGGTGAGGATTCAGTATTGTGAAGATGGCAATTATCCCACACTCAATCTACAAATCGAATACACTTCCAATTAAAGTCCCAGCAATTTTTAAAGTTGAAGCAATTACTCTAAAGTTATCTTAAAAAATAAATATACGTTAGGAAAGACAACTCTGAAATAGTGGAGTTGTGAAAAGACAGCCTTAATATCATGAATTAATATATCATAAACCCTCTCTAATTAAAACAGAAATTGACACAGAAATTGGCAAAATGGCAAATGAAAAAGCATCTCAGTAAGAGCCAAGCCCACCTAGGGAGTTCGGCTGTGACCAAGGCGACTCTGAAATTAGGGGAGAAACATGGATTATTCAGTAACCTGTATCAGGGCACCTGATAAGTCCTTGGGAAAAAACTAGTGACTGAGATCACTTATACACTTCTTAAACTCAAAGATTTAAATGTAAAAACAAGCAGAAGAAAAATGGAGCCATCTAGGTGAGTCAGTAAAACACAATTATTGTCACAAAAATGAGAAGCAATGAGGACCTGCGACAGGCGGAGGCGGTGGGTGTTGGGAAGGACTGTGGTCCTGGAGGTATGGAGGAGGCAGCGTTGACAGGCTCCCGACTGGAAGGGATGGGTGAGATGCCTGGCAGTGGGGTGCATGGAAGGGAGGAGTAAAGGGGAGAGGATGCTAATGGCACTCAGATGTCATCACCACCTGCAGAGATGCTTCTGCTCTTCCCAAATCCCGATCTAGACTCAAATTCCTTGGGACCACAGCAGGACTTCTTCTTGATAGCAAGTTCATCTCTATTATTTGATTTTACTGTGTCTGAAGCCAACTGACTCACCTGCTTTGGCCTTTGAGACATCTCCAAATCAAAACATACTTGAATATCTGGATTTGTGACAAGAGGCTCAATGCTTCTATCTAGATTCAGCAGACTTTCTGTCCCCCACTGATTTTTGGTCATCACATGCTCTTTCCTTGACTGATTGAGCTAGATGACATGTCCCTCTGGGCATCTGTCCTTCTGAGTACACTGTCCCAACAGGCTTGTGACTCTGCAGGACTCAGCATTCAATAAACTGATCACTTTCTTAGGGGTGTTGTTAAGGGTTCAATCCTGTGTTTACCAAATTAATCAGTTTGAGTCCTAATCCCAGGTACTGCAACCTTAGCTGAAGATAGGATCTTTATGGAGTAATCAAGTTAAAGTGAGGCAATTAGGCAGGGCACTAATCCAATAAGAAGTTTGGACACAGAGTTAACACACACAGGACCCACAGAGACATGAAGGCAGAGATCAGGGTGATGTTTCTGCAAGGGAAGGAGACTAAAGCTTGCCAGTGACACTGGAAGACAGGAGCATGAAATAAATTGTCTCTCATAGTCAACAGAAGGAATCAAACTTGCCAATGCCTTGGTCTAGGACTTCCAAACTGCAGAAATATAGTACAATAAATTTCAATTGTGAAGTCAGTTGATGTTGCTTTGTTGCAGTAGCTCTATAAATATAGATACGGACACAATTTTCCTTCTCTCTACATTTTTCTTTTAATGATAAGTGGAGCCGAAGAAAAGACTTAACACTCAAAAACTGTCATCATTTTGCTGTTCCGATTTTGACCATTATGTGGTGTAAATAAATAAATTTAATCATGAAATAGTTTTCTAAAAATTTTGTTTCACTGGTTAGGATTCTTACTTGTCTATAATAGACTCCCCTCCCTAGTTAAACAGAAAAGAAATGCATTAGAGATTACTAGATAATACCAAGTACCTCGAGGATAATCAGAGACTGGGATTTGGATGCTGTGCAGCCAGGGATGCCATTCATCACACTGTCAGCCAGGCACCTGTGAGGGGTGGAGTGCCAGGAGTCCCAATGTTGCCCTCCTGGAGGAGCAACTGGCTCTGTCTCCACACTTGTCACCTCTTCACATTGTTATGACCAAACCCAAAGAAATCAGGTCACATGCTCTGACTCTAGCTGCAAGAGAGTCAGAAAGGGATTTTCTGACCTCCATTCAGCATGGCTGGACTCATAACATTGGGAACTACCTAAACCAACGAGATGGCTCAAAATCATTTGCTAAGGCTTCCAGCCCTGAAACCATGGGCTCTGCACAAAGGTCCGATGATTTCTGGGTTCCCATGACATGACCAGTAAGATGGACAACCAGGCATCACTGGACAGCTAGAAGCATGAAACAGAAAGCCCTTCTAGCGTCATACTCTGACAAAAGCTATGGATTTGTTCTTCTGGAAATGTATTTATTTAACTATATTTTGATTCTACTTTTGAGTTAATGAGAAACTGTATCAGGAAATAGATCAAAATAATGTGTTTCTTTATTTAAAACTCAAACTTACTGGAATAATGTGGCATCTGGATGGGATTCTAGAAAATGGACAATGGGCCAAAACTAATAGAATCAGAAAATGAACGTCAGTTCTTTTCAAGAGAAGAAGTTCTTTCCCTTTGAATTAAAGGCACTGTTTTACTACTTCCTAAGTTTACATGTACTTAGTATTTACTTAAAAGAATTTATGAGAATACAGATATACTTACATTGACCCCTTGTAAAGTGTTTGCTATTAAAATAATTTTACAAAGTTAAGGTTAGACTTTGAACTAAAAACTTTGTTCAATTGCCTCCAGGGAAATGTAATTCCTATTTTAAAAAGCTTAGGGAAGACTCAGATGCATTCTACGAAGAAGAAAGACGAGAAAATCTGGACTAGAAAGACAATTATGCTTATTAGTCCCTTAAATTGAAATGTTAAAACTTTATTGGCGAAACAGCCCATATTAATTAACTTGTGCTGTTCCTTCTTAAGCAAGATTACATCCAAGTTAAAACAAAGGTTAACATAGTACATACTCTTGAATGCAAATACAAATTAATTTTATTTGTCCCTAATTAAATGTTATCAGCAATTGTCTATTTGTAGCCAGAGAAAAGCTGTTATTTCTGTATTTCTCTTGTCTCTGAGTTCCCTCAAAGTCATATTATCACTAAACGTTATTTTGGGAAAAAAATCAGCAAACATTGGTTTCTATTTTAAACTCTCATTCTTAATCTGTGATCATTATGTTTAATTTCTCTCCCTCAAAGATTTTTTTTTTTTGCCAAGATGCCAAGTCCTTCTTTTTTTTTCTCCTCATGGAAGAAGGTACCCACCTGCTCAGAGTTGGAACTTCATTTTAAGGCTCTAATTCTTTCTGTCAAAGCTGGAATTATATTCTAACATTTACTTCACAAAGGTTCCAAACTTCATAATTAATGATTTTTGCATATACACACATGACGGAGGATTTCCTTAAAATTGCTCAAGTTTATGGATTCAAGCATTTTCAAACTCAAAGGGTAATCTGCAAGAAGAAAAATAGGGTGGCATATTTTCTTGCAGAAAATAAAGTAATAAAATGTAGAAGGACACAACTTCATTTCAGAGAGACTGCAGGTTATTAAGGAGACAATCCTAAGTTTGGGGCAGGGCAGGACCCATTTTGAAATCTGCCTCTATTGCTCATTCTTGCGTGACCTGTGAGAATTTTGTTAGCATCTTCGAGTTGTGTTTCTCTCATCCCTATCAGGGGACGACAATATCGCTTCAGAGACTCCATCTCTAGTTCTCTCGTGCTTCCCTTCTAGAATGGGTGAGGCCCATCAGAGTACAAGAGCCTTAGAAAAGTTCACCTTTCACCTCCATATTCCTTCCAGTGACTGCTTATTGCTTCCTCCGCATAAAACAGAATTGCTGCTGCCTCAGGGCCTTTGTGCCTGCCCTTCCCTCTGCCTGAGAGAGTCGTGCCAGCTCCTCATGCAACTGTTTATTTCTCATGCTTCATTTTCTGCTTGAATATTGGAATATATTATCAGAGGACACCTGACTCCCTGTCTCAAGACACCCTCTTTATTTCCGTGTCACCATTATACACAATGCTTCTTTATTTACTAACTTACTAGTCCATTTGTGTGTTTATTGTCTATCTCTCTGAAAATGAAAAGTGTCTTAGTATAGAATCTTTACCTTTGGATTAATAATTCATTCTCAGTGTCTGACACACAATAGCTTCTAAGTACTTTTGGAATGAATAATGAATACATCAATGAGTGACTGTCAGTGATGTTTTTCAAAACTAGTCCGTGTAGTTTATACCTCATTTACTTGACACAAATTTCTTATGTGTTTTAGGTACTGGAAGATGACAGACAAGCCTCAGGCTGGGAAAACAGTGAAAATAAATGTCCTGAGAATGAGTATCCGGGTCTGCATGAGGCCCAGCATTGAGTCTACGGAAGTGAGGACAGGGAAGGGCAGGCTTTGAAATATGAGAAACCAGAAGGTGGAAATCAAAACCAGGCTTTTTGGACTATGAGTGAGCAAGGTCAAAGCAGAGGGAACAATTGGGGCTATTTCTACAGAGCAGGAGAGGTAGGTGGACAGCATGAGCCAATGGCAGTCACACTGGGCAAGACAAACAGCAGCAGGAAGCCCAAGGGATGGCTGATGGGCTGAGTGTGGTGGTTTTAATAGAGAGCAGTCAAGAGCATCCCCACATGTCCACCCTGGTAGCCTGGAGGATGGCGCTGTCATCCACTGAGGTGGATCACCTGGGAGAGCAGCGGGTTTCCAGGGTAGGATGAGTTTTCAGGTTGAAACATGTCAAGTTAGAAACATCTGTTGGATAACTGACGGAGATACCACAGGCCATTGGCTATGTGCATGCAAATTTCAGCAGAAGGGTCAGTTCAGAGTAACAAGTGGATTCCAGGCCACACGCTCTATTAGGGCAGTGCCTGGCATGGTTTGCAATCGGCAAATTGTCATTGTCTATGGGTATATTATTCAGCCCCTCTTCATGTTAAATGTGAAATCAGGTTCAAGAATGATTTTGATTTGAATAATTGTATTGACACCATATGCAATGGCGGCCATTTATTTGATTGATTAGAATGGAACAGAAAATGATCCTGAATTTCTATAATAGCTCGTGTGCTGTGTAGGGGAAGGCATTCTTTTCTAAATGTTTATTGGACGGTCTTTTTTGCCAACAGACATTTATAGAAACCCTATTATGTGTTGGCAGTGACTGTATCCAGATTACATAATGAAGAAAAGCAGGCAGTGCCAGATTTAAAAGAATTCAAAATCTGCAGAAGGAACAGGTAACAGGGTTGCAGCTAGAAATGCTGGCTGCAGCCTCCTTAGCAAATGATGAGGTTCAAATGAGGCGATCAGTGTGCAAGCTGAATGGTGTCCACCAAGGTCCTTCGTGTCCTTTTTGCATAGGCAGGAATGAAGGCCAAAGGCACAGGTGGCATTTCCAAAGCCAGGCAGGGTCTTGTCCTGATTTTCTGTTTCCAGGACAGCTCTCATGATGACACGGAATGGCCCCCTAGGAAGCAAGACTAACATCATTGCAAATAATGGGAAGCTGGTGTGAGGACGGACACCCCCTCCTGCTTGGCGCTCACCTGCCCTTTGCTTGCGGTTACCGTGCTGTGAGGATACGCGGCCGAGCTCATGCGACTTCATCACCTTTATTGAAATCCTTTTGTCTCTGTTTCCCATTACCTAGCCCACTGGTCTGACAAATGGGAGAATAAACCTTAAGGGTGAATAAAACACTCCTTCTAGGTCTATTTTTTTCCATTTGGGAAGTATCATTTCTCATGCCGTGTTCTCTACTACACTACTCAGTTTTGTCTTCCTTTTGTATTCCTTCAAGTGCCTCAAAAGGAAGACAAAACAGCAGTATTATTAACAGGAATTTGAAAACTGCTTAAAAAAATAGAGCCAGAAATTAAAATCTATTTTTCTTTCAAATTCAATTCTTAAACACCAAGTCCTATTAAAATAAAGTGTTGAAGGGGTTAGGGCTAATATCTAAAAAAAAGAAACCAACTGAGTTGATTTATTCAAAATGAGAAATGGGTGTTGAGTGACTAATAATGGTGTTTGGGCAACCAGGGGGCTGGTGAGGGAGGAGGTTGTGAGAAGGAATATTTGTTGAGGATCTTTTCTCTGGCCTATGCCGACATGTCTCCACCACATATTTACACCCACCTTCACTGGACAGATAGGAAAACTGAGGGTCAGGGTGTACACACTACACACTCTGGTAAGTGAAATAATGAAAAGCCAAGGTGTCCTACTCCCCCGATGACCAATATTCATCCCGGGGTAGTTGATCGTGATTTAGCACGCTCCGCCGTGGTTTTGTGTTGGGTACTGAGAACACAAAAGGAAATGTGTGAATTTTGCAGCTGGAAGGCCAATCCAGTAGCACTGACTTTCTTTGGGGTTCAGCCTCTGGGCTGTTGACATATTGGGTCAGATAATTCCTTGTCGTGGAGGCTGTTCAGTGCATCGTAGGTTGTTCTGCAACACTTCAGGTCTATCCGTCAGATTCCGGCAACATCCCCTGACTGTAACAACTGCCACTGCCAAGGTCTACTGGGCACGAAGTCTCCCCTGGTCAGGAACAGCTTTGCTAGACTGCAGCCCTGTGGGTTAGGGACCGCCTCTACCTAGTTTGCTGTTCAATCATTTGCCTAAGGACCCATCATAGAAGGAATTTTAATAGGCAGCTGTGGATGCATTGATTCCACTAGGATGAATTCTGGTTATTTCTCCCTTTTTTTTTATAGAGCTTGTATTTCTCAAAGTTCAAAACTCATCCGAACAGCAAAAGACAATTTAGTACCAGATAAAGGTCACTTCCCCCAAAGCGCATTTGCCTGCCCTTTAAAAAAGTGCTTTTGCATCTTTTCCCTTAGTCTCCTGGCATCCTTCCTTCTGTACTCTGCTCTCCCAGACATCAATTCAGTGATGGTCCAAGCTAAGGGTTCCCCAAAACTCTGAGTGCTTGGCATGGAATTCCCCCTCCTGTGTGCAGAGTGATTTAATGGGACTCCAAGACCTCAGCTCTCTCCACCTACAAACACTGGTGACCTGTGTGGGGTTCTCTGCCTCATTGTCCTATTCCTGTCCCCCTGTGGCATGGATGGTCATCTGAGGTTGTTACATGTGCCCTCTCTGCCTCCTTCAGCCCCACCTCATTTCATGTGCACCCCAAGCTGACCCATCCAGGGTCCTGGTCTGTTGGGGTTACTGGGGTGATGCCAGAGCATAGAACATGGCCTGGGGCAGTACATACATGTTGAATCCATGCATGTGCCTCAGCTTATCCTGGAGCCAGTGTTTGCCAAGCATTTCAGGCGCCTTGGCTGCCACATCCATGTGGCCTCCTAGGTCCCACTGCTCTGAAGGATTTGAACTGCTCCAGCTTGAGGGTTTGGGGTGTCACAATTCAGTCCATAGCACCATCTTACCTGCTTTCATCTTCCAAATGAACTTCTTGCCCTCAGCTCCCGATCACTTCCCAGGGAACCCAAGTTAAGGCAATATTGTTATATAGTTTTCCTTTTCCTATAAGTGGCAAATTCTTTCAACAGTGTGCACTTTCCATGGTCTACATGTGGGGACACTGGGCTCAGGGAGAGACTCCTTCAAAGTCCCAAAAATCCATGAAGAGGATAAAAGAACCAGGTTGGGAGCCCAAGCCGTGGGACCTGCTTCCTCACGTCCCTCCTCCCACCTCTGCCACGGGCCTGTGGCCTCCAGGTCTCTAGAAAACCCTTAGACAGCCTGTGCAGCTGCAGAGAAAAGCTTCACTGTTCTAAGAGGCTTAATTTCCCCCGAAAGAGTCTTAGTACTGATAGTTGAACAGAATTGCATTTCTGTTTTTCAGATCAGATCAACGGAACAGCCGCCCAGAAAACAGGCTCTGGAGACACATGAGCTGGCCCGAGGGAAATGCAAGATGAGTAAGAGCCTGTCCCCCAAAAGTCCCCTGTGAAAAATGCCATGTAGATTTCAGTGGCAAGGAAAGCTTTGTTCCCAAGTTGGGAAGACGTGTTTCCTCTTCGGAAACCCAGAACTAAAGAACAGCGAATCCATCCCTTTCAAGCAGGGCTTCTGGGAAGCATTAGGCCGACCCCCACCGTCAACATAGTTGAAATTCATTCCCATTCCCTTTGATGGAGTTTCTTGATTTATACTTTGATATTTCAGGGTACTGACAACTCTACAACAACGATACCACCGATGACAATAACAAGCATCATCATCAATATATCAATATTAATCACACACATGATGTTCTGGGCCCAAAGATTTACATGCATTTTGTTCTTTTACATAACAGTCCAATGAGAAGGTCGAGCGAGCAGACAGCGAGCAAGCTGTTTTCCGGATAAAGATGGACGCTGGGAGACGTGAGCTTGCTTCCTGAGGATCGTCCCACTGAGAGATGAGTCGCTGGAGAGCCAACCTCATGCTGTGTGACTCTGAAGCCCAGGGATGACCTCTGCGCTGGCCTCCACCTGCTATAGTTTTGGCCTCCCGGAATCTGGTGCGAAGGGGTGGGTGGCGTACCCTAGAGCTGTCTGGCTCAGCCTCCCTTCAGGGAACCTGCCATAACTGGCTTTTAATCCCAAATGCTGCACCTGCAGATCTACCTCGGGGGCATGGATGCACAGGGGCTGTTATGGACAAGTGACTGCGCACAGTAGGGCTACTGGGGCTGTTCCAGTCCTCCCGTGATGGGGACTTTTCAGTGGGTCACCTTGACCCATGGACTCTTGCTGTCCTGGCTGAGACTTTCTCCAAATGGCAGTGTGGTCTGAGGCCCCAGCTCGATACTTCCTCCCTCTCCTCTCACAGGTGCCAAATCTGCTTCGTGGTCTGACTCCTCCAACCTCTCTCTGCTCCTTTCCCCCTTTATCCTTCTCAGATGCTGCCCCCGATTCTCCAAACTCTGATCACACCTTTACACTGGAGAGAATGAGGGAGATGAAAGAAAATGAGTTTATTAATTTTTTACAATGTATTCAGTGTAACCTCAGAGCCAGCTTAAAGCCTGGGATATGTTCAGTATCCAGTAAACTTTTTTTTAAAATAAATTTTATTTTTATATTCCCCATACAATTGCAACCCCCTTATTTTGACCCCAATCCCTCCCCTCCCTGGCCTCCACCCCCCCCACAGAGTGTCTCTGGTTCATAGTTTTTTGTTGATTTTGATTTTCACTTTCTTATATTCATTTTCCTGGTCCCTTATTTAGGTTTTCTGGATTCCTGCTATGAGTGAGACCATCCGGTATTTTTCTTTTTCTTTCTGGCTTATTTCGCTGAGCAGGATCCCTTCCAGCGCCATCCATGTTGCTGTAAATGGCATGTGTTTATCTTTTTTGATTGCTGAGTAATATTCCATGGTGTCTATGGACCACATCTTCTTGATCCAGTCATCTATTTTTGGGCATTTGGGCTGTTTCCAAAGCTTAGCTATTCAGTAAACTTCTGCGGGATAAATGCTTCCTAGATTCGAGTTGTCTGCACTAGTACTGAAAGATGCGTGCTAGCCTGCTGGCAGAGGCAAGAGGCTGTCTGTAAAACAGGCTTGTGAGAGCAGAGACAAACGGGCTAAGTGCTCTGGCTGTGGAGAATGAGTTGGGGAAGTGAGGAGAAGCCCCACGCTGATGAAGGGCACGTTTGCTTTCCACGAGTGAAGAAAGAAAAGTGAGTCAAACTGCAACCCCCCGAGAGCCAAGTAAAGAGGGATGTTGTATTCTGTGGCTTTCGCTGGCTGCGTCGGTGGTGCCCTACAACTGGGGTAGCTTTCTTTCTTTCTTTTTTTTTTTTAAAGATTTATTTTATTTATTTATGCCTACATGAGCTGGGGTGTAGGCCAGAGGTGCGGGAGGTGAGAGGATTCACCAGAGACAAAGCAGGGAGCAGAACAGGCGCGACAGGAGCAGCAGGCGCGACAGGAGAGGTCTGCCTCGCCATGTGGGTATCTCCCTGGCCAGCCAAGAATTGAACCTCCGCTGCAGAGGCTGTGGACAGCTTCACAGCGTTGCGCTCAACCCACTGCACCACTGGGGAGGCCTATCTGTTTGTTTTTGATCCTGCTGTGCCCGTATTTGATCTCTGCCCTGCTGTGATAAACATGTTACTGTAGTTTTTTTTTATTTCACTTCTCTTTTGACATTTTAGAACACTTTGCAGATTGCTCTATAGTCTTTATTCTTTCTTTTTTAAGATTTATTTTTTTATTTTTGCATACAAGAGCTGGGGTTTAGGCCAGAGATGTGGGGGTGAGAGGACTCACTAGAGACAGAGTGGGGAGCAGAACAGGTGGATCCACTGAAATGCACTGCTGAGGGGAGCAGCGCGTAGGCAGGAGAGGTCTGCTGCGCCTTGGGGGTCAGCAACCTGGCTGGGGGTTGCACTCAGGCGGCAGTGGCCGGTAATAGCTTGATAGCGCTGAGACTAACCACTGCGCCACCAGGGAGGCCCAGAGAAAGGGAGAGGGCAGCTGGGGAAGGTGTGCACGGTGGGCATTAAGACGTGCTTGGAATATCCAAGAAGCTGCTCCAGAGCTGCTCTGACTCGGAAGCACACTGCCAGCCACGGATTTCAGCCATCCAGGAGACTTACATTTTTTTCTAGTAGCTGCATAAGCATCTATAAAGAAAGAGGTGAAAATAATTTAATAAACATTTTATGTTGGCTAATATATTCAAAACACTATCACTCTGGCATATCATAAATATAAAAATGACTAATGAGGTATTTTACATTATTTTTTTGGACTAAATTTTCAAAATCTGGTGTTTATTTTATGCTTCGCAGCAAACCTCAGCTGAAATGAGTCACACTGACGTGATGAATAGCCACCTGTTTCAGGGCCTGGCGCTCGACAACGGGCCTAAACGCTCCATCCCGAAAGACCTAACACACATCTTGGGGACGCACATCTGGAAGAACAAACACTCGCGCCCGAGGCCCTGAAGAAACTGCAGGTGGGGGCTGCTGGGCGCGGGGCCTGCCGGCTTTGGGGGGATGTAGGAGTCCCCGTGAGAGCCTTCTGAGGGCCGTGGCCTCTGCCCGACTCCCGGGGCGTCTGCATCTGCAGGAGCCAGCCCCCACCTCAGCTGGTTCTCGCTGCGTAAAAATGTGCCACTGATGGGGCTGTGGGCAGAGCAACAGACGTTTCTTTCTCCTGGTTCTCCAAGGCTGCCATGGGGCGCCCGGGTTCTCGGGTTTGGGGAGCTCTCTCCTGCAGGCTGCAGGCTTTTCTCGGGGGCTGGGGGACAAGAGAGCCCTCTGGGGCTTCTTAGGGGAGGACACTGAGCCCATTCGGGAGGGCCCCACCCTCGTGACCCAGTCGACCCCCAGAGGACCCACCTCCTAGCGCTGCCACCTGGGGGTGGGGTTTCAACACGTGGGCACCTGCCAACGCCTGGACTCCGACCCCCAGGCTCGCCCCTGGCAGGGCGCTGGCACCTCGGGTTAAGCGGCCAGGTGGGGCACTGAGCGCCGCGTCCAGGTGGGCACCTCACCCCGGCGTCCCCCGGGCGCGCCTCCCGAAGTCACCGCGTGGCCTGTGTTTTTCCTCGTGGGAGCTCAGAGACTGTCTCGTTCGTTCAGCCAGTGGGTCACGTGAGGTCCACCTCCCCACGCTGGACAGCAGAGCTGGACGCCAGCCCCTCGTCCATCCTGTCGTCCAGCGAGCGGGCCCCCGGGGCGGCTGGGATGGTGGGGACCCGCCTGGGGAGGCCTGGGGAGCCGGGCGGCCTCTCTGTGCGCTGCAAAGAAGGTGCTTGGCTACTGCGCTGCCCTCTGTGCCAGCGCCCCAGCGCCCCAGCACCCCAGTGCCCCTGCGCCCCAGCGCCCCTGCGCCCCAGCATCCCTGCGCCCCAGCGCCCCAACGTCCCTGCACCCCTGCGCCCCAGTGCCCCAGCGCCCCAGCGTCCCTGTGCCCCTGCGCCCCAGCACCCCAGAGCCCCTGCGCCCCTGCGCCCCAGCGCCCCAGCACAACCAGATCTAGCCACGAAGGGACGAGATTGCCGGCGCCCTGGGTGAGCTTGTCCAGCGTTTCATTTCATCTTCTCCTGCAGATTCTTCTGACTTTGAAGTGTGCTGATTCTCGGATCTCCTAAAAATAAATATTTGCCTTATTAACATGCTTGCTCATTTGCTAATTGCCTTTTTTTAATACTAGAGTCTTGTCTACAGCTGAGGTTTGTGTAACCTTTATGGATCTTACTTTCCTTCTAATTACATGTGTTCTTCATTTGCAGCTAAAAGTAACTCTTGTCACCATTCCTGTCAAATTTGATCCATGACACTTTAATTATTGTAATTTATTTTCCCCGCAATAGCAGCAAAAGTGTCCACATATATTTTTGTTAGGCCAGTGCCTCTGCCACAGAGATGACAACTTGTATTTTAAGGATGCAGGTTTTTAGCTGGGGTCTCTCTGTGTCCTTAAAATAATGGTGCCCCCTCCTCCCCTTCTCAGGGGGGGCTGGTCTGAGTGAGGACCTCCCTGCTGAAGCTCCCAGTCCTTCTGCGGTTGCTGCTGCAGGGAGGGCGTTACCTGGAGAGGAAGGAGCTGCTGAGCCAGGGCCAGAAACTCAGTTCCGCCTTGAGAGCCACGGCGAGCCGCGCTTGTGGGACCAAACACACACTCCGGCTTTCAGGCCCGTGGCTTCCTCACGTTCCATAGTCTCCGCATCTCCCTGAGCACCGCCCCTGGCGTGGGTGATCAGATGCGTATGAACAGCAGCCAGAAAATGGTCTCTCCTGACTCACTGGTTTCCTTCTGGTGAGGCGACAGGAGGAGTCTGAAAAGGGCAAGGAGGGGCCTCTCCTAGGTGACCGGTCCCTCTGCTTCTCTAGGGGCATGGAAGAAGCCCCCGTCTCTCGGCTCCTGCTCTGCTGTCAGGGGCCCGTGGCTCAGGGGGGAGCAGGAAGGTGATTCTTGCATAGCTGAGGTCTGTACGTGAGTGTGCAGGTGCCTGGGTGCGAGGGCATGTGCTTGGGGTGGGTTTACACACTGGTTGGAACAGCGACAGGAGCCACCTGCTTGGAGGGGTGGTGCAGTTCTGGCCTCATGGGAAGTCCCTGCATATGAGTGTGTGTGAGCATGTGTGAGTGTGTTAGCGTGAGCATGTGTGTAAGTGTGAGCATGTGTGTAAGTGTGAGCATGTGTGAGTGTGACCGTGTGTGTGTGAACGTGCATGTGGGTGTGCTGTGAGAGTGTGAGCATGTGTGTGAGGCTGTGATACCCATGTGTGTTTATTGTGTGGTGGGTATATGAGTGCGTGGGTGTGAGTGTGGGTGATAGAAGGCCTGTGTGTGGCTGTGGCGTGTGTCAGCATGGATGTGTGAGTGTGTGGGTCTGGGGTGTGTGTGTGAAGCTGGATGGCAGAGGACTGTGTGGGATGTGGTGTGTGGATGTGTGCACATGTGCACGCTTGCTGGGTTGCTAGCATCGAGGAGAGCCCAGGGTGGCCCAGGAGCCGGGTCGGGACGCCTCTGTCAGCCCTGAGCTCGGAGCCCTATTAAGTGCTGGACTTTCTCACGTTCGTTGCTTCCTTATTTGAGAAAAGTGCAGGGAAGGGCCTCCCTGGTGGCGCAAGGGGTTAAGCACTGCACTACGAAGCAGTCTGCAGCCTCTGCAGCACGAGTTCCATTCCTGGCCTGCCAGGGAGCGACTCACAGAGCAGGCAGACCTCTCCTGTCTCACCCGCTGCTCCCCTCAGCAGTTTATTTTGGTCGATCTGCCTGTTCTGCTCCCTGCTCCGTCTCTGGTGGATCCTCTCACCCCCCCGCATCTCTGGGGAGATGAGGGAACACGCTTGCACGGTGGCTGATCTTGAAGGGAAGCATCTGGATCATAATTTTGGGCTCCTGAATCACAGCTTGAAGGGGCCCCCTCACTAGGGGAGTAAGTGGGGGTTGAGCTGTAATGGTCAAGCCAAGGGCCGGGCTTGTCCCCTCCGGGTGCCCTTTCTGAATTGCAGATGGAGTCACCAGTTCGGTGCTGGAAGCGCTGTGTCTGGTCTCACGCCTGCCTCTGGGGCGGGCATCACTGCTGCGGTTTTCTGGGTGACTTGGTGGGGTGCAGCTGTGGCGTCTGGTGCGGCTGCTCGGAGGTGCCTGTGATGGCCGCATCGTGTCCCGCCCCTGGGTTTCCTGTGGTGAAATCCTAATCCCAACACCTCTCAAGTGGCTGCATTTGGAGAGAAGCCTCCAAATTTGAAAGGGTAATGAAGATACAATGAAGTCAGGAGGGCGAGCACTGATGCCTCACACCACCTCCGATGGGAATAAGTCTGGTGTGTGGCTCTGAACATCTTTCTTAATTCTCAGAGACTCATTTTTCTCTTCAACAAAATGGGAATAGTAAACACTATGACATTACAGGTTTGTTGGGAGAGTCAATCATGTTAAATGCCTGGTCCGGTGTGTGAGAGACTGTGTTTGCTCTACCGTTCTAATCCCCAGCCCTGCACAGGGACATGCCTCTCTCCAAACACCCACGACACTCTGCTTAGCTCTCAAGGAGGTTGTCAAGGTTCGTAGATGATGGGGGAGCTTTTCAGGAGGTAGAACATTTTAGACTGTCGTTTAGATGGAAGGTGATCCCAGTGAATCCTCCAGCCATTGTGTCCCACAACTTTGCTGGTGAAAGTAGCTCAGTAAATGCTTATCACACTAAATTACATTAAACCAAACTTCTTTGTTTAAATTTTGTTTTTATTGATCAAAGAAATCCACGCGTATTTTCTGAATCGAAATGGGGAAATTGTTAGAATGTGTGTATTTTAAAAAGGCAGAAAAACAACTGGAATATTCACTTAAAGTTGCCTTGTTTACTCTAGAGGACAGACGGAAAATTTGCTGCACTGCCAAGGCTCCATTTCCCCAGTCATGCTGCTTTCAAAAAAAAAAAAAAAAAAAAAAAAAAACCGGCAATCATTTTTAAAGAAAACCCTCAGGAGCCCATTTCTGAAGATGATCTCCGCTCGGGGGCGTGCAGGGTCAGATGGGGAAGGAGGGCGGGTTTTCCTTCAATGTGGCCAACGAAATGGAGGGAGCAACGGACTGTGCCCCAGATTAAGCCATGTGATGCTGAAGGACGTCAGTTGGACTTTCCAGGATTTTCTGGAAAGTCACAATTACATGTCTGGCCAGATGAGACAGCTGCTTCCCAGGGAATCCGCTTGTTTGTTTAATCCTTACAAATATAGATCCATTTATGGCTTATCAAGGACTTTTGAAAGTGTCACTTCATGTTACATAGTATAATATTATAATAACTTGATATTCAGTCCTCATTTGATTAAAAAAACTAAAACCTAGAGGAGTTTACTAAATGATAAACTGGAAATTCAAATATAAGCTTTTAATTCCCAAGATCTTGCTTCTTGAGATACACCAGGATGCCTTTATGCTACTACAAGGCTGTTAATTATAATGTTTTATTCTCCCCCTCCTGGGTCGGCTCTTGGGGTGTCCCCGGCTTTGAGAAGAGAATTCAGTGTCTGACTTTTCCAGGGAAGCTTTTCTCTAATAGAAGATTTCAGATTCTCTTTTGAACACTTCATTGAAGTTAATTCATGTCAACAAGCTTTCTGGGTGTGTGACTTGCTGGGATCAGGAGTACAACAAAGAGGAACTTAGTCTCTGACCTTGAGGAACACAGTCCCTTCAGGGGTGCAGCCTTGGCTCTGCCTGAGAATCACCTCCGGAATTTGTGGGGAAAATGAAACAAAACAAAAAGTAGAAAAGCAACATGAAGAAAGCGTGTATTTTGAGCACTCGTCTGAAGATCCGAGTCTCTAGTCTGGCGTAAGAATCTATTTTATTTAAGCCTCTGTAGGCGTCTAAAGAGAAGCCAATAGCAGATGAAGAGGCCAAGAGGAGGCCTCGAGGGCAGGGGTGGCCCTCAGTGCGGGACGCCGGGATGCACCTGGCTCTGTGACCAGCTCCCAGAAGCCTGTACTTTAATCACAGAAACCACGTGGCACTGACCTGCCAGGCGATGACCTGCCTGGGAAAGAGAAGTGAACCCCGTTCATGTGCTGTCCCGCACCCCTTGGTCAGTGGTTAGTTAGTTTCATGTTCAGGTTGAACAGGCAGGATGCCCAAGGCCACAGAGGAGCTGGCGAGGGAGCAGGCAGGTGCCATTGGCCTGTGCCATCTTGAAGTCGGGCCATGTCAGACGGGTCGCTGAGGCGGTAGCAGACAACAGAGGATGAGAACTGGTGCCCAGGAGGTGCCTGGAACGTGCCTGCCTCTCCTGCCTTCGGCCGGGTCTCAGCATCATGTCCAGGCCTGCTCAGCCTCATCTACTGCGAAGCTGGAGAATAAACATCTCGCGGGGTTGTTGGGTCATTGAGTGGACCCATTGGGTCATGTTTGACTTAGCGCAATGTCTATCTAGCTCACTGGCTGGACCTGGGTAAATGTGAGTTTGACTTTCTGTCCTTCCTCTTTCAAGCACACAGAGCTCTGGATCTCTTTGTGAACGTTGGCCTCCTCCAGGTCCCCGTGGAGCCCCTGATAAAAACCTCCTCACCCACCGAGGAGAGGAATAGAACCGAGATGGATCAGATGAGAGGCCCTCGCTCGGAGGCCAACAACAGCACAGAAAGTCACTGTGTTTGTTCTTTGGAGCAAAGGGTGAAGCGATCTTCAAACAGATTTTTCAATCAGAAAACAACACTGGATAAGAGCTGGAATATTTTTCACTTGGAGGGCTAAATCAAGCATCAGACGTGTGTCCTGAAAGAGGAAATACAGGAGGAGGCAGAATAAAACGTGCTGTGATGGCCGCGGCCACACGGATACACATGGAGCTCGGTATCTGTGTGTCATGGGCTGGTGTGATGCTGATGGCGGTGATGGTGAATTCTAGAGCACACGACCCATGGTGCTCATCGGTTCTTCAGTTTAGAAATAAAGCAGTGCTCAGAGTGGGAAAATGCAGGTGAATCTCCAGCCATTTGGCAAAGCAGGCCAGCCAGGCTTGGCCATGCTCCCAAGATGTCCTGAGAAGAGGAGAAATGGGCCAGTCCACGGGGACAGCAGTGGGTGACTCAGGAAGCAGAATGGAGAGAGAAGTTACTCCTCATCCAGCCAGCTCCCTGAACCCGGCACTGCCAGCTGCTCGCCAGGTGCTGGCGACACAGAGGTGAACAGGGTCTGTCTGTTCTCAGGTGGCTGCTGCTATTGTGCACATGTGCACGGCGCTTGAGTCTTAATCTGTAGAGGCCAGAAAAGGCATCCAGAGGAGGTGACGCTGGAGCTGAGTCTCCATGTTCATCTGGTATCACCTGACAGCTTGAGAGGAAAAAAGATTCCAGGTAGTACAAAAACATGAAGATCTGAAATTTGATGATTGGGACACTTGGTTCTACAAATTTGATTGTTATCCACCAGCAACGTAGACTTTGGAATCAAGCACACCTGTCTTCCTTTCCCTGGCTGCTCACTTATTCAGAGTTGCCCATGTCTATCCTTGCATCCCCCACATGGAAAGCTTGCAACTTAAAGAGATAAAGCTACTGTCCCCCAAGAACCCCCAGGGAAGGCTTGAAGAAGTAAGGAGCTGGGAGACATATAGGAATGTCTTGGCATATAGGACGGTCTCAATGCATGTGGCAGCTATTGTGCAGGACACAGCAGGTGTGATCTTTATGGACCCCTGGCCTGGGTGCTGGTGGGAATACACCCCCTCATCTACGGCACATCTAATGCAGCCACAAAGGTGGCGTTCTGAGAAAGCGGAGTCCAAAATTCTGTGTCATGGAAGCAATTCCCAGGGTGATGACTTATCCAGGTTCTCCGTGGCCAACTCACACCGGTCCTCCTCTGCTGCTGCTCTGCTCATCGGCCCAGCTGTCCAGGGTGCTCAGAGCCAGCTCCACATCGGTCTCTCCAAGGCTGCTCCATGGAATCTACTCCCAGCCCCACCGAACCATCGCAAACATTGAAAACTTCCTTCATAGCATTTAGAACTTCCCAGCACAACCTTTTATTTTTATTTGTTCTTTTCATGTGCTTTCTCCGTTAGAATGTAAACTCCTTGACAGCGAGGGCTTCTGTCCCCTGTGGCTTTCCCAAATGCCACAGACTCTCAAAAAGTAAATAGGGAAGGCGGCTGTGCTATCATTATTTGTATTAATTATGTCAA
Source organism: Talpa europaea (assembly GCF_964194135.1). Lineage (NCBI taxonomy): Eukaryota > Metazoa > Chordata > Mammalia > Eulipotyphla > Talpidae > Talpa > Talpa europaea. The sequence continues at coordinate 140,485,942 of NC_140071.1, read as the reverse complement.
TGCGAATGAATGACTGATAAATAAGGAAATGCAAGTGACCTGGGAGGGAAATCCCATGCATGAAACTCAGATACCCGAAACTTGGGGAGCCTCTGACGCTTCCCTTTCGCCCAAACTCTACAGGTAAGAGTACACTCAGTTGCTTCAGTAGTCCCTCCCTGTGGTTACCTGTCCGCTTCTCCCCTCCCAGCTGTTGGAATCCTCGCTCACCTGGGCCACCTGTAGCAACTGGACTGTTCTCTCTTTCCATCATTCTCATATCTGTGGGTTTCCAGACTGTAACCAGAAATCTCTTTCCAAATTGAAGATCTGATTATGTTGACTTATTCAATAAGTCAAATTATTCAATAAGTCAAATTCAATATTTCCAAATTGAAGATCTGATCATGTTGACTTATTCAATAATTTTATCACCTTTTAGAAGAGTTCCTAGAATTTTCAACATCTCTGACATTTTTTGTTCTGTAAATGTGCTCTCGGATCTAGCAGGGATGACCTCCTTGCTGCTATTTTTCCCTCTCCCCATGAATCTGTGAGGTATCACGTTGCCCTGCAAATTTCTGCTCATTTGTCTGTGTCCCTCATGTACCTAAAAATGCCTTGAACCCAAAGACCACTCTCGTTGACCACTGTGTTCCACCCTTACCATAGTCCATAGCCATCTAGAGGCCACGGACTATGTAAACAACATAGGTATTTCCACCAATATCCTATTCATTTAGTTAGAAAATGCCAGTCTTTTTGAGTTTGGCCACCTGAGAAAAACTCATTTCCAAGCTTAAAATGTTTAGGACCAGCCAGTAAACTTGATGATCCTCTAGGAACAGCTCGGTGGAAATGTTCCTAGCTGGCTGGCTGATTCCTCTCGCTCTTTTTTGCTCAGACATCAACACTCGCTATAGCCAGAAAGACCAACTGGGAAATGATCTACATCTCAACAGCGAGGCCGGGATGAGGCTTTTCCTCCTTAACTGAAAAAGTGAAAACAGAGTGATGGATCCTGCCTCTCTACCAGCGTGGCTGTCTCCTCCTGGCCGTCATGTGACACAACAGAAGAGGTCAGCGTGGACCCCATCTCTTGCTGCTTGAGAAAAACACCTCAGTAAAAGACTGGCTTCGGAGGCAGAAGCGAGTTTTAGATGAAGACGCTGACAAAGGCGCCCAGCAGCACAGCAGCAATAATACCTCGAGTGGGCTTGGCACATGCTTGGGTTTGTTTAAAAGATGGAAAGAGGCCAAATGCTTCATCAACTGGTGGACTTGAGGAAATACAGAAGGTGTGTGCAAAGAGGGTCAACACTTACACTCAGTGAAAGAAGCAATTTGTTGGTAATGATAACATAGAGTTCTGTGTGTGTGTGCTGGGGGGCCAGCAACACTGTGATGAGACCAGCATGGTGGGTCTCCCCATATGGACACTGAGCACTGAAAAAAATCACCAAGACAAGAAGCTGCTGAAGAGCTGGCCAAGAAGTATGACGCCTTTTCGGCTTCTGAGTATCTGGTCAAGGTGATCCCCTGAAGCCTGGATGACACTGGCAGGCTCCCTTCCTTGCTGACCCACAATGAAAACACGGTGGACAGAGCTGGTGACATGAAGCCCACAGTCAAGTTCCAAGCAAAGACCGTGCTGCATCTAGCTGTGGCTGCTGAGCACACGAAGATGACACACTTGCGCACGACATCTCCCGTTCTTCAGCCTCCTGGGGCTGTTACTCAAGAAGAATTGTCAGGACGGCTAGTCTTTGTATGTCAAGAACCCAAGAAGATGTGGTACATATACACCATGGAATATTACTCAGCATTCAAAAAAGATAAACACATGCAATTTGCAGCAACATGGATGGCGCTGGAAGGGATCATGCTCAGCGAAATAAGCCAGAAAGAAAAAGAAAAATACTGGATAGTCCCACTCATAGCAGGAATCTAGAAAACTTAAATAAGGGATCAGGAAAATGAATAACTATAAGAAAGTGAAAATCAAAATCAGCAAAAAACTATGAACCAGAGACACTTTTTGGGGGTGGGGGCCGGGAGGGGAGGGATTGGGGTCAGAATGGGGCATGTGCAGTTGTATGGGGGAATATAAAAATAAAATTTATTATTTAAAAAAAAATAAAATAAAATCTCATGACAGATATTAAAAAAAAAAAAAAAAAAAAAGAACCCAGGGACAAGTTCAGTGCCTGTTCTAAGCACAGCTTAACAAGCCCCAATGCTGGGCCTCCCCGGTGGTGCAGCGGGTTGAGCACAGCGCTGTAAAGCTGTCCACAGCCTCTGCAGCGCAGGTTCGATTCCAGGCCTGCCAGGGTGATACCCACATGGTGCAGCAGACCTCTCCTGTCTCACCCACTGCTCCCCTCAGCAGTGGCTTTGGTCCATCTGTCTGTTCTGCTCCCCATTCTGCCTCTGGTGAGTTCTCTCACTCTCCCGTGGCTCTGACTGTACCCCAGTTCTTGTAATAATAAATAAATAATAATAATAAATAAATAAATAATAGATAATAAATAAATAAATAAATCTTTTAAAAAAGCAAGCCCCAATGCTACCCATAATAAAAATATGATAGTAATAATAAATAATAATAAAATCAACAAAAGGTGTGTTGCTGTGGGCTAGAACAGATGGAATTTTATATCAGCAAGATGGTTTGGAGATGGCCGGGTTCCATGCTCCTGTTCGTGTAGGTGTGGGTCTGAAAACTCAGAGAGTGGACAGAACTCGCTAAGGTCATGTGGTCTAGACCTTGGTGACCATTCTTCAGCCTTTTCTTCTTGTCCAGTGACCTTATGGCCACCTGGTTGCGATTGTCCAGATCTGGGAATTGAACCCCGTTCTTGATCGTCTCTAAATAATATTCTTTCCAGATTCTTCTTCCTCCTGTGGATTTAAGTTCTGAAGATGTTCTGGATCACAGAAGAAGTTTATTCTAGTTTTCCTGACCAATTCTAGAAGAGATGGAAGACTGTGTGCTGGGGAGTCACACAATTTGGAAAGGAAATTCCCACTTTACTATTATGTATAAAACCCAGGGCAAGTTGAACGTCTTGTATCTGACTTTCCTCTTCTGTAAAATAGTGATAACAATCCTCACCATGCGGGCAGCTGGGCAGTGTAACTGTGTGAATGTATAGGTCTGGCACAGTGGTTGGCACTGTCTCTCAAATAATGTGCATAATCTATTCATTCTTAATGAATGAGAGCCGTGGAATTTAGGCTAATTCAGTATTTTGAAATATAGCTTTGGGCAGTATTTTACACGAACAAGTGATAGGAAGTTGCAACTTTTAAAATGACTTAAATCTAAGCTGCCAATAAACAACACATTAAAATAAATCTGTAGGAAGCACTTAAACTTGAATCTGGCAAGTGTGTTACTCTGCCAAACGCAGTGTGACATCTCAGCAGGAGGGTAGGACGCCAGTTCCTCCAGGGACTCAGGTCTTCATCAGGTCACAGTAACTTCTGCCCTGCTCCAGGGGGAGTCGTTCTGGTACAGGAGGGCCTGTGACTGTTGTGGGGAGCCTGGGTCAGCTATCAGCCACATTCACCGCTGATCTTTGTTTGTAATAAACACAGCATTTTATCCTCCCACCTCCTTTAAGTCTTGCTTATCTCTCTACATCAGTTCAGAACTCAGACGAGGTGATTGGAGGCCATTGGTTAGCTCCCCAGTTCTCCTGGGGGACTCTGCACTGAGAGGACTGCCTGCCTCCCTGCCAGCACTGGCTGGCCTACTTGGGTCCCATTCCCATGACCTCTCTCTGCTGGGCAGAGCCAGCGGCACATGGTGATCACAAGAGCCACAAATTGGTCAGGAACAAGGTCACTGTGATCCCCAGAATGGAACGACCAAAATTCTGCAAATCCCCCTGCTGGCTCTGGAAGCAGCAGATGCCCTGGGGGAAGGTAGGGAGGGCTCAGCTGTGTGCAGACAGATGCTTGCCAGGCCTTGCAAAGGAGCTCCGGGGCTGGGTATCGGCACTCTGCAGGCCTGGGAACCCCAAGGGTGGTCAGACCACCCAGGAATTTGCTGCCTTGCATTTGACAAGCTGGCACCACCTCTGCTCGGCTCCCTCCATTCTCTGCTGTGATGTGTGCGGGGCAGCAATCTGGGCACTGATTTTACGCAGTGGCCAAAATTTGAATCATGTGAAATATTCCAATTACTTTCTAACCAGACATGATAGTGTTAACTTTAATGACCAACATTTCTTATTACAATGCTAGGGTACAGTTTAAAATAATCATGCAAAACAGTGGATTTAAAGCTACTGGTGCATGATCATTGAAAGGGGAACTGCAGACAAGCCCTTACATGCACCAAGGTAGTTCTCACACCACGCCACTCACTTTTGGGTTATTTTCCTTTTTTTTTATTTTTTAATGTAATACTAGGCATTAATTTCTGACAAAAAACAACCTTAATTATACAAAATGTGGAAAATAAATAAAAGCAGACACAAGAAAATAAAAAATGAACAGATAAGTGGGACAGAGTTAAATCCATCCTGCTGAGATGCTGTAGCAGACACACGCCCCAAGAATAAACCTTGATGATGGAAAGTCACCAAAACTCTGAGATTGTTTGCCATGAAGCTTTATCACAGTCAGAGCTGATTAACGAAGGGGTCGGGGCAGCCATCTGATGGCTTGATGGGGGCTGGGCACGCGCTTCCAGGAGGGGACTCACATGGCTGTTAGCAAGAATCTCCAGTCATTTATCATGCGGGTTTCTCCATAGGGCTGCTTGGCATGTCTTTAGGACTTGGGGGCTGAGTCCCCCAGATTCAGTACAAGAGAACAACACGAAGACTATGGTATCTTTCAGGGCCTGGTCTTGAAAGTGACACATCCTCACTTAAGCAACACGCCATCCAGCCTGACCCTGCTATGATGTGGTGAGGACGAGAGGTGAGGCTCAGAGCACAAACACCAGGTGGACCAGTCAGAGGCATCTTGGGGGGTTGTCATAGGACCCCCTGTTTGTGGTCAAAGAGTGTGCCGAGAAAGCTGTTTACTTCAGCAGGACACACTCTTCTGTGTTCTCTTTAGATGTGGTCAAAGAGGGTGATGCAAAAAGGAAACACCTCTCTGAGTCTAGACTGAAGAGCAACACGCCAGGAGCTGTCCCAGGGATAAGGACTGGGGGGACCATTTAGGCGCATTTTCTGACTGCAGACAGAGGACCCTGCCAAGGCAGGCCCAGGAGAATCTAAACATGGCCACCGCCCAGGGATTACATCCCTCTTCTCCCCTGTAAAAATGGGTGTTATTGATTGTGGTTGTCCTGGCCCTGCTCCATCCAGTGCATTCTGAGTGTGTGGAGAAATCTCCTGTCATTTTAGTTTATAGATGTCTGAAGGGAGGAGCCACCTTCACACCTGCTGTGAAAACCAACATGAGATCCTAGATCTGTAGTTGAAGATTGTTTTAGATGAGTTATTCTTTATGTCTTTTGCTTGTGGAAGAAAGGCAAGGAAGCATTGTGAGCGCTGTGCGGACCGCAGTCAATTTTATGGTGACACAGAGACCTACCACTTCCTACAACCGCCACCTCTGCCCTGGGGTGGCTGGCTCTGGGCATGTGGGGTTGGAGGGAGGCGATGTGTCAGTTCCAAGCTGAAGCCCAGAGTTGCTGGGATTTTCCCAATTCCACCAGCCCCCGGGGCTCTTGTGCTCCACCGGGAGAAGCCACATTGGAGACAGGCTCTCTGGAAGCCGGAACGAACACACGGGTCAGGACACCCTGAGGGGGCTGCAGAGCAGAACGCCTGCATAGAAGGGAGAAGGAGAGACTAGCCGTTGTAAGGCATGGAATGTGGAGGCTGCTGCTTCTTATAACATCATCACAGCAAACACGGGAAGATACAGGCGCCTGAACAGTGATGTCTGTAAATATGTGCTGAGTTGAGTCAGATTTTGAAGGACCTCGTTTGCCTTCTGAAGAACTAGTATTTATGGCATCATTAGATATTTTTTATTGTGGTATAATACATGAAATTTGCTATTTTGACCATTTTTAAGTTTCCCGTTCAGCAGCACTGAGTGCATTCCCACGACCCATGCCCCTCGCAAGTCATCATCCAAGCCGAAGGTCTGTGACCATCAAAAAGTCACTGAGTATGTGTTTTAAAAGAAGGAGGGCTTACTCAAATATATTTGAGCTCCGACCTTTCGGCTGCTGGGTCAATTATTAACACCTTTTGGCCGTGTTCGCTCTCCCTGTGTTTCCACTGACCTCCAATTCAAACTGTGGACAAGCCGTCAGCGATTCCTTGTCCCAGGGGCCTTATAAAACATATAAAAACAGGCGTTCTCAGAAGTTAATGTCACTTTTTGTCCTTTTTAAAGCTTCCTTAAACATTGTGAGTGGAGCTTTGGGAACAGGGGAAAGAGAAAGAAGAGAAGAAAGCGTAATGGAGTGTGAACCTGGAACAGAGATGGTGCCTGGAGTTGGAGGTTGACTGTGTCCCTCTGTCTGGACAGCTCTGCTCTCAGCAGGCCTCCTCACACGGGGTGAGCACGTCCGTCGGCCAAACCTTGGCAGGAACCTACATTTCTGGTGAACCCGTCAGACTCCCAGGAGCCACAGTGACTGGAGATAATGAGGCTATCATGGCAAACAAGATGGCCGAAGGTCAGAGGCCAAGGCTTCTTTCTCTAAGAGCCAATGATGCCTCCAGACTGGAAAGCACCCAGCGGAGGGCGAGGCCCCACACTGACTGAGATTAAGTTTCCTGCGCAGCTGCGGTGAGGAGTCCCATTTCATTTGATGTAAAGAAAGTGAGATTTGCACGCCCGAGAGGGTGGATCAAGTTTTTACCCCTTCCACATACAGTTTATCATCCTGCAGTTGGTTTTATGAACCTTAGTGTTCATCAGAGCAGAAAGTAAAGCTGACGGAGGTTAGGCAACCAGCCAGACTTGCTTCTCTCATACAGCAGAGTCAGAATTAGAACCCAATCCAAGTGGTGAATGTCAAATCCATGTTTTCCGAAACCCAACCAGAATTGCCTAGGCCCCGCCACCAGCTGGGAGCTGATCCCCGAAGGGGCTGGGAGGAGACTCGGGATTATTAGAGGCAGGAGCACCCTGTCTCCTGTTTTATGTATTTTCCAATATCATTTGCCTGGGGGCCTAAAGATGAATTATTCTTTGTTTTAGAGTCTGTTTTCCATCAGCACAGACCAGTGATTTATACAAATAAAACACATTGACTGAAAATGATTGAAGGAAAACCTTCTAAAAAGCAGGACGGTAACAACAATTAAGGCCCTTGGGAAAGTGGTAGAGAGGAAAAAACAGAAAACAGTAAACAGATGAATTAATCTGTACAAAATTCACAGAATTGCTGACAGCCTCATCTTCGGGTAAAAAAGATAATTAAAAAAAGATAAATACGAGGCAAATTAAATGAAGAAAAATATGCCCAAATTAGAGATTACAAGAGTGGCAGAGCCCACAGATGAATTACTAAAATAAGGAGATGATAGATATTTAGCTTTCCTAAAAATATAGTGGTCCTCGAGGTCACTGCATTGCAATTGCCGTTTATTCTCTCTTCTTCCTCCGTGCGCTTGTCTTTGAAGGAGGAGATTCTGGAAAAGGCCTTGTCATTGCACCTCCAACATCAGGACAAACCCAAATGAAACAAACCAAACAAATCAAACAGAAATGAAAACGCCCCCTGTCCCCTCACAGGGACATCCAATCAGTGTTTATGAGTGAATTTTTCACAATATACATGGAACCTAAAGTGACCGGTGAAGCTGGAGCCATGAATGAGAACCATCCAAGCAAGCCAGAAACACTTATTAGCCCTTGTTTCTGTATGTGCTCTGTGAGTTATTTAAAACTTACAAAGAGAAACTACGACATACATTATTTTAGAAGGCAAACCTTATCATATTATAAAACTGACGCCTCTTAAATTGACGCCAAATGAAAGATCCTTTGCCAAGCTGAAAAGTCAGGTGTTTCTTAGACTGGAGTCTGGGTTTTACATGCAACCTCTCCTCAGGAGGGGTGAGGTGGCGTGTGGGCTCCTGAGCTTGCCCTCTGGGTCAGCTTCTTCATTTGTGATGCAACCACTATAATAATTGTTTTTCAGTTGATTTTCCTAGGTAGACAATACAGTCAGTTACAAAAGATTATTTTCTTTATTTAGAATAAGCCGAGCTGGAAGTTTTCATGTTTTATCCCACAAACCAGAAATGTTAGGATGTGCTTACATGTTACGTGAAGCAAGATATCACAGGCCACACACTCCCAGCTCTTGTCTAAGTAGCTGATGGTCTGGTGGGGTGGGCCCCTCCCCCTCTCTAGCTAGATGCTTCATTAGCTGGCTGGGGCCCTTCCAGCTTCCTCATTTATAAAGTAAAGGGGAGAGCAAGACCCATTGATTTATACTATTCAATTTCAAAAATACTTCTACTTATAAGTAGAAGTTGGATCTTCGAAGTGATACTATTTCCATGTCTTAGAGGAAATCCCGTTTATATATATTCAAGATTAGAGATATATACAGTGAGAGAAATTGGCCTAGAATTCAATATTTTGTGCCATATTCATTTCTTTGCACTATCATTACAATATACCATAGACTGGAACTTAGATTACTGTAAATTCCTTACAGATCTCAAGGCTGGGAAGGCCATGCTGAAGATTGTGTCAATGTGCTGCCTGATTCGGTTCCACATAGAGGAACTTTGTCCTTGTTCGTAGATATAGCTATTTTCTTGTTTTGTCCTCACATGGTCCTCACATTTTGTCATGGAAAATGGTGGAAGAGAGAGAGAAAAAGAGACCACTTAGTAGCTAGCTCTCCAGTTCTCCAGTGTCTTTTATTATAAGGACACTAATCCCATTTTGAGGGCCCCACCTCATGATCTCATCTAAGTCTATTATTTCCCAAAGACCCCACATGTAAATACAGTCACATGGGTGGTTATAGACTCAGCCTGTGAATTTCGGGGCATGCAATGCAGTCCACAGCATGCACTTTGTATAAGAACAGTAGTTCTTCCTAAACACCGTGAATGCCCTGGGTACCATTAAAAACCTAATGAAATTCATGGATCTTTCCCCAATGAATGGGGAGGAACTGATGTGTTCCTCCATGCACTTGAGCCCATGCATGCAGACCGCATGCCACGTCAGGGCACTTACATGTTCTGGGCCATCCTTGGCTCTCTGATTGTCCAAAACCCCCAGCAGGAGCCCTTGACCTGGACTTCTATAGTGCTATAAAATATAAAATCGGTTCTGAAAAAATAAAAGCAATTACTTAGTGTCAGAAAAATTTAGAAAACATAGTTGCAGATATTTTCCTTATGAAACAAGCCAAGTATGACTCCTCCCCAGCACCCCCAGCTGGGGTGAGATGAGGTGACTGTGTGACTTGCCACAGAGGATCCCATTTTCCATACAACATCATGACAACTCCCGGATTCAGGAGATGTTGGGCTGGGAAGGCCTCGTGTATCCTCAAGTTCAGATCCTCTATTTGGCAAATAAGGAAGGGGGAGGTTCAAGGTCGTAGAGTTTATTTTGATTGCTCCCAATTAGCTAGCTTTGGCTTCTTTGAAAAATAATGTAAAATTAATACTCATTATTTCTTAAAACTATTAAACTGACTCCTTGTATAACCTCTCAGGTGGGGTCTCCATGACCCGTTTAATAATTTACATGATGTATGTCAATTATTTCTCAATAAAGCTGGAAAAGTAATTGAAATCCTTCCAGAATAACAATTTTCCATCCAGTGATTTAGATTCCATTCAAAATGCAGAAGGATGCGTCTATATTTCATTTTTCAATATATCCAGAGCACTCTGGATTTTTGCCTTCTGATGGACTCAACTGAATTCTGAAAGATAGCTCAACAATTTATAGTTCCCATATAATTTTATATTCCTCTGCAGAGAGAGCACAGTAATTATCCTGATTAGAACAGAGCCGAGAGCCTACTTGCATTGCACTTTTTGGGCTTTAAGCAAAGTGTTTTATTTGGGAGAATCCATAACAGCACTGCAAAATTATTTACCTCTTCCAGACTTTTCCTATGACTGATCCCCAAGATGAAGATACTGTGTTTCTCTGCACCCCATCTTCACTTAGACAGAGGGAATACCCTCTTGGCTTCACACATACACCGTCAGCTGTGGTGCAGCTGCCACATCTGGAACATGTAGGACCTCTGAGTTAGTGACCATGGTGCAGGCTGTGTCCTCGTGGAGGGAGAGGACCAGAAGCTCGGAACCATGAGATGCAGGTGTCACCTCAGGCTTCACTGACCAGAAAACAGGCAGAAAAATTGTTTTGGTTGACGCAGGGGAAAAAAGGGTCTTGGTAAAAAAAAAAAGGAGTCTTGCAGGGTGTGAATAAACGGAGTCGAAATCACAATGGAATATTCTACCAGGATATTGACATCTCTTTGTCTCTTTGTTCTTGTGTGTTTTCCTCACCTTGATTCAAGCCCTTGGGCGACTCTTTTTCAGAGGCAGTTGCTGTTCCAAGCCTGCAGGCAGACTTGCCTGAAGTTAACCTGCTCTCATAGCCTATCCTATGTCTTTGAACAACAACAAAAACTTTGTGCTCCTCTTTGACTTGGGAACATAAAGGACCCTCAGCTATAACAGACGGACCGAGAGGGGCTCATGGTCACTTCTGAATTGACTTGAAGAAACAGCTGCCACACACCTTATTTGTGACGTCAGATTTCTCATAGGATATTTTTTTCTTCCCCTCTTGCCCTCACCTGACCCTTCCCTCCAACATCAGTGTCTTTTGTGCTCTACACTGAACCTCCCGGAGGGCAGGGCTATTTCTGGGGGATTGAAGATCCAGAGAGCACTGGCCCCATGTGCCCCACTGACAGGGTGTTGAGACTCTTGCTCACCCACCCAAGATCACTGGGCACCATCTCCATTTAGACTGGGCACCACAGGCTGGTTACCCCGCTCAGCCGTGGCAACCATCTCCCTGGTGAATCACTGTCAGAGAGAAAAGACTTTGAGTGTTTTGGGGGAGATGTAAAGACTGGAGGCCACTCTGTAAGAAGTGGTGGGTGTGATGGGACTTGGGTTGTGTTAACCACTTCCTCACTGTGAGGCTTTTTTATGAGTCAGCTCAGCTATGATGCTTAGTTATTCAAACAACAATCTAGGTGACCATGTGAAAGGACTTTTCAGAAAGTTCCCCAGCAGTTGGTTTTAAATTTATCAAAAGAGAGATTCGGCGCCCCTGGTGGGCCTGACCTAACTAGGTGAACCAGGCTCGGCAGCTCTAAGCAGCTTGTCCTGGAGGGCTTCTGGCCTGCGCGGTTCCCTCCTGCTGACTCTGCCTCTTGGTGGAATCCAGACTGAGGCCATCCTTTGCTAGCTACAGAAAAGCTTGTTAGCCTTTCAGCTTCTTCATTTCTACCATGCAGATTTGTAAGCATAAGTGGTGGTATTGATGAGCTGCCAGGCCCTGGGTAAGTTGAAAGCAAATAAAAATTAGAATCATAACTTCAGGGTTGAGAAGCCAGGAAGAAGCAAAATGTAGTTTACAATCTATCCTCAGAGAGCCGCGTGCGTTCTGTAAGCCAGAGAATAAAGGAAGTGCGTGGAAATCCCATGGCAAGAAATAGCCTTTCCCAGAAGAGCACCGCTAAACTTTCAGGTTTCATCTTGATTCCCAGAGACACCAGAAAACCAACACCTGGAAGGCTTCACCTGAGCCCCTGCTTGCCGGTCTGGGTCTTTAACAAAGTAAGTCTAGATTTTTTTCCTATTAGGAAAGAGTCTTAGACCCTCAGATGCAGCAACATTAAGGGCAGCTGTAAAGGGAGTCGGGGCACGTTCAAGGCCAAGGCCGCGGTCTCAGTGCAATTTGCTGTGTTATTCCAGCTTTTCTGGTGGCGCTGTGTCCAGATCCAGGGCCCAGGGGATTGAAAGTGTGCTAGACAGCCGTTTACTGAGATGGTTATTTGGGGAAATTGGGCCTAAGATATTATAAACTAACTCCCCCTTTTAAAATATATTTTTAAAATTCAGGCAAAGTTACTCTTTGATTTCTGATGCCTGGCGTGATGGAACCAGCCACACCTTTAGAGTCAGGCATTCCGGGGCTTGGAGTGGAGGACCTACATCCTGCTAAGCCGGATGTTCCTCTTTAACCAAAGCGTTATTTAGAAGAGTGTTCAAAATAATCCACTGAGTAGCCGACATCTAAAAATACGTATAACATGGATGAAACCAGTGCTGGAAATGCTCGCTTACAGAAAAAGTTAAAGCAATTCCAAAGAAAGGAAGTAGCACGTTAATGGGATGTGAGATGCAAGTGTCAGCAGGTTGGGGGCGGTGACAGAGGTGCTGTCACCTGCAAAGGTAAGATGCTCAGATTTCAGAGCTGTGCTGTCCGTACGCAGAGTTAGCTCCAGCTGCGGGCGGGTCAACACCCAACACTCTGAGAACCCAGCCAGTTCCTCAGCACGCACAGACAGCGGGGAGGGCCCGAGGAGCTCAGGCTGGCTCCGGAGCAAGAGGCCTGGGCTTAACGTCTTCTCCACTCTCACAACTGCATGACCCTGACTGTGTCCCTGGGCTTCCATGCCCCCTCCATAAACCAGAGCCATGTCACTCCCCTCGTTGTGGAGAGAACTGACAGTGCTTCAAACAACACCTGGTCCATTGCAAACCCCCAAGAAATGCACGTGTGTTATCATACCGTATAATGCTTAATCTGCCATATATTATTGTGATACGCAATGTGCTATACATTACATTTTAATGTTATTATTATTCTCTTATATTGATAAGAGGAAAGTGCAGTTTCCCAATGAGACCACAGCGGAGAAAGACGTCACGTTGGGACAGGTGTCCCAGGCCTGTCCTTTGCAACTGATCACCCTCCAGCTGTCACCTGCATAGCAGCAGCCCCCCCGGCTGGCCTACACCCAGCTGCAAGTCATCTTTTGCTCCTGGTCCCTCAAATAAGCCCTTGGAAGGGAGAGTCCCTGGTGAGTGAGGAAGCTCCTCACAGAAAGGTAACAGTTCGAGCAAACCATGATCTCTGCTTGCTGCAAGCCTGGGCAGGATTTTGGGACAGCTGGAACAGTTTGTAAGTTAGCTGGCCTGCCGAAGAAATTGTCGTGCAGAAGCTTGGAACCGTCCACCATCTGTTGAAGGTTAAGCTGCAGCCAGAACTGCCGTGTAAGCAACGCGTGCACACGTGGCCTGTGCTGTCTGTGTCCGTCCTCCCTCCCTGTGAACGGCCGGCGCTGACTCGGAGCTCAACGTGCTTATCCCCATCGTGCAAGAAGGGGGACCCATGGCTCAGAGAAGCAATGTCCCTCCGGGTCCACGGCCGGCCCCTCCCGAGGACCAGGGCACCACCTGAAGGTGCATGCTGGCCCCTGGTTCCAGGATGTGGCTCTGGGCCGGCCATCATGTCAGCGCTGCGAGCCTTGGAGGTAATAAAATCTCAGCTATTTTCTCAGTATCATTTGTACTTTGCTCTTCAGGCTGAACACTAAATACCATTTCCCTTGGTCCCAATTGATTCCTATTCATCAGAATTCTAGTCCTAAATCCCTCAGCCTTCATCAACCAACTCCCAGCTAGGTTTGAAATTCGGGCTCTGTTTTCCAAAACCCTCCCAGGTAGGTGGGGCCTCATTGACTTTCTCTGGTTCTGGGATCAAGAATCAATTATTTGTTAATTGTAATATGAGCATTGAAACCTACACTGTCTGAAATCTTTAATCAGAATGGCAAAAATTTGCTTTAATAGTTAGCAGCCCCGATCTCGGAGACACTTCAATAACAAACGCTTAATTCTTTCTCACCCTTTGTGTTCCCCAGAGGAGCTGGTGGGCTTGGTTCACATGTCATAGGGCGTGTTTGAACTAGGTGATTTCTTGGGTTTATACCAGAAAATAGATTTTTTTGAGTTCCAAGCTGAGTTGTCAGCTTGGAATAGAAAACCAAATAAAAGTTGGACTCAGGGGAGGCCACAGATTCAACCCCAGTGATAGATAAAAACCTGGAATTTGAAAGCAGAGTTGATTACAGTGAGCATAGGATGTTACAACCAGTGGAAAGGGGGCATTCCAAGGTCACCAGGTCATAGTTTAAGGGTGCAACACATGGGAGAAACTGGAGATGGCCTGGATTGTTCTGGAAACCACACTTGGTCAATCCTAGTCTTCTGGATCAAGACCTTCCCAGGGGAGGTACCAGTATTGCGCCCAGGCCACCCTCAGAGAATGACTTCCGACCCTGGGTAATATGTGCATTCTCTGCCATGTGGCTGGAGAAGACAAGCAAAAGGGAAGGGGATTGTCCCTTGGCTCATACCACATAATCTCCAAGTAGCTTCATTTCATCCTCACTATGGTTTTCCCATGTGTTATTCTTAACATTTTTTGTTTTCATTTCTTTTTTTTTTTTTTTTTTTTTTAGAGGCATGTTTTATTTATTTATTTGTTTGTTTTTTTTGTTTATACATGCACCGGGTACAGTCAGAAGCGCGGGAGGGTGAGAGAATTCACCAGAGCCAGAGCAGGGAGCAGAGCAGGCAGAAGGACCGAAGTACACTGCTGAGGGGAGCAGCGGGCATGGCAGGAGAGGTCTGCGCGCCATGTGGGACCCTCCTCCGGTGGCCGGGGAGCAGCCGGGGATCGAACCAGCGCCGCAGAGGCCGCGGGCAGCTTCGCAACCCAGCGCTCAACCGCTGTGCCACTGGGGAGGCCCTGTTTTCATTTCTTTTACAATTAAAATAACAGAAGTTTTTGAAAACCATAGGTATGAATGACAGGGGGCTTCGAGACAAGTTGGTCTTTTACCAGCTCAGGCTCTGTCTGCCCTCTTGGGCAAGTGCCTCCACATCTGGGATCAAGAAGGGGGCCCAGGATAATAAGAAGTGATGTTCCTTCACCATGGGGGGATCATGAGGGCCCGCGAAGACCCTTGTATCTGCCGTGTAAATGCAAACTTCTTTTTTTAAAGATTTATTTTTATTTATTTATGCATACAAGAACTGGGGTACAGGCCAGAGGTGTGGGGGGTGAGAGGAGTTACCAGAGACAGAGTGGGGAGCAGAACAGGCAGATCCACTGAAACCCACTGCTGAGGGGAGCAGCGGGGAGACAGGAGAGGTCTGCTGCGCCCTGTGGTTCAGGTCCCTGGCTGGGGACCGAATTCATGCCGCAGTGGCTGACCAAAGCTTGGAAGCACTGAGACTTTAACCCCTGCACCAACAGGGAGATGCCCAAAATGCAAACTTCTTGAAGGATTACTGATGACATGGTTTAAGAAAAGTTGGCAATGCCTCTGCCACCACAAGGCTTCCCCAACAACATGCCATCCCCGCTGGTGCCCACTAATCCCCAGAAAGAGTACTTGGACTGTCAGCTCATGGAATAATCTTCAAGTTCCATGACATCTTGATTTCAGCTCACGTGGAAGACAGAGTGTCATGTGTTTTCCCAGGGGGTCTTTACACAAATGAGTGCCATTTCCCCTCCATGAGGGGCATTTTGCTCCTAATAAAAAATATCAGAATGTTGAACAGTCTGCTGCCTGCAGGATCTTTCCAGATGCCCAGCTACACCGTGTCCAAGTCCATCTTAATCATCACAGCTTTAATCAGTGTAGTCCCCTGCTCACATGCCCCTGAGGATCTGTCACTGACCTCATTGCTCCTTCTCCACTTGCCATCTGTTTCTCCCTCGTCCCTGTGTTCTCTCCAGCATGAGTCTCTGCACCCAATGCTTTATCCAACCGATCTTTCCATCTGTCTTCCAATATGTGTCACTCTTTCCTCCAGGTCTGCACCTGTTGTTTCTTCTTCTTCATTTACCCAAATCCAATACACTCGTTTGGAAGGGCCATGGGAAGATCCCAGTGATGTCTCGCTTCTTACTGCTCTTATGGCTAGAACCAGTGACTTTAATTTTTACCTTAAACTACAAAAGATAGATATCATCATAGAAAATAGAAAGATGGTGACATAGATGTAGATGGAGGTATAGAGCATACTTGAGCATGCTATTTATGTATGGGAAGCCAGCACGATGTCATGAGACACTCTATGAGCTGGTCTATGGAAAGGTCGCTGTGACAGGAGCCGAATCTTCTTCCCAGCTGTTAACGTAGCCATGAGGGGCGGCCATCTTGGAATCAGATCCTCCAACCCCAATCAAGCCTTTGGATGAGAGCAGCTCCAGCCAACTTCTGAATAAACCTCCATCAGAGACTGAGCCAGAACTACTTACCTAATTTCTGACTTTCTGGCTCTCAGAAACTGTGCTCCCTAACAAACATTATGGTTTCTTAAACCATTAGGTATGGTGACAATAGGTCTACGGCAAGAGATAACCCACACAATTCTCTAGCATTTGTTGGGGGCATGATGTGTGCCAAGTGCTATGTGGACTGCTCTATCAATTTCATTGCATTCATCCTCACACATCTTTGGAGAAGGATTTCAACATTTTTATGCCCATTTTCTAGACAGGGCTATCAGGACCTAGACATGATAAGCAACTGCCCCAAGGTCTCAAAGCTTGTAAGTAGTAGTACCAGAATCCAGAATGGCCCTGAGGCCGGGGGCATGGTAAACAGACTCTTACTCCTCAATTCTATCTTGGTATCTCACATTGGGAACATAAAAGCCACAAAAATTTTTCTTCCAAACTCTAATAATTCATTTTTTCCAACTCCTGTCCTTTTAAAGTGAGCATTTTTGAGCCACATTGTTTCTTAGGCACTTTTTATCTTATTTAATGCTTGCCAAAATGAGTTTGTGATGTGCCTGAGGTTGTACAGGTAATAGAGGCCTTGCTGAGATCTTCCTGTGTGTGTATATGTTTCCCCATATCGTTGAAATGCTATACAAGGACACTTTGGAAACTATAAAATACTATGACCGTATCAAACATTTCTGTATGCTGAAGTCTCTGTGTATTCCCCCTGAAAAGAACACAAAGCTTCTCCTGCCAGGTTTGAGCGATTTCAGAAACACATCTAAAACAGAAGCTTTATTGCGTTCCTGCTGGTGGAGGCTGGAAGACTGCGCTTGGTGTCAGAGCAAATGGCCCCAGTTCAGGGGATGCGGAATCGGGCAATGCTTTATTTTGCCTTTCCTCCCATGGCAGGCCTTGGACGTAGGTGGAGTAGTTGGAAGGTGATTCTCGGAAGCAGAGATGAGGCGCTGTGAGGAGTGAGAGTGGTGAGGAGGAAGGGCCTGCATATAGAGGTCACATCAAGGTCACTGTTAATGGCGGGGGAAGCCTGATTGTCAGAGCCTCACAGAGCTGCTGTCTGGTGGATGGCAGGGAGAGCGGGGCCCTGGCTCCTCTCCCTGTTGACTCAGTGCTGCCTCAGGGACCCAACTCAGGTATTTCTGCTGTGCAAGTCGGCTGGCTGTGCGGGCTGGCCACGCAGGCTCCTTCTGTCTCAGAAAATCCCTGAGGCAGCGTGTGGGAGACTTGGAAGGCGCCCTTGAGAAGGGATTCTGTCATGTGAGTCCGAGCCTGAATCACGGTGGGTACCCAGACGTGGGCCAGGAAGATGGAGCACCCCCAAAATTTCTGCCAGGGCAGGCTTATGCACCTGTCTGTTGTCATGTGATGTGGGACAGTGGTGCGGCAGGGCGTCTGAGAAGGCGCTGGGAACAAGCGGGAAAAGGAACTGAGCTTAAATTTACCTCCCTCCTCAGGGAGGAGTGAACAAAGCAGAGAGAGACCCTAAACATGTTTAGAAAAGTGTCCCTCTTCAAGGAAACAATCACGTCCCTCCTGTTATCCAACTAGCCTAGTGTCAGAGAGAGGGAAAGAATAAATAGAAGAGGTGGTGAGTCTACACTGTGACCCGTCACCAAGTCTGCTGCAAGGGAGGCCCTCAATAACCACCCCAACACCCGTGTCAACAAAATCAAATATGATAAAAGGGTTCTGTCCCCCCCCCCTTTTATTTTCCTCTTTATTTTTTTTCAGGGCTTTGCAAAAGGTCATTGTAGAAAATTGCATTATATTTCAAAAATCTCTCGTGGTCCCCACAGGAAACATTATATTTGCTTCCATTTGATGTCTTTTTAGCAGTTGATGCCAAAAAAAATCTGTTGTTTTTAAACCAGTTTCCAAGTGAGCAGATCTTGGGTGATTAAGAAGAGAAAAAAATAACAACAACAAATAAATCATCAGACATGGTTTAGGCGTGAGAAAGGGCTGGCATGTGCTGTGGCCTCGCTGTCATCCACAGGCTCCTGTAGGGTTGAAAAACAGATTCAAGAGGCAGATGGCCTGGGTGTCCACCCAGCGTGTCTGCACACGGCTCTGAGATCTCCTGGCTCCTCCGTTTGTCCCCCGTAGGGTGAGATAATATCGGGTTATTTTGAGGAAGCAGGGTGAGCACGAAGTGGGTCAGCGTACGGAAGAGCTCAGCAAGGCGCCTGTGGTGGGCAGTGCGGCTGAGTGCTGGGACGGTCGTGGCCCTGGGGATGCAGGGCCTCTTTGTAGCACCCACTGGGGTCACTGAGGCAAGGTGTGTCCAAGGCCGTTGTCCACCATGGAACCTCATCTTTGGGTCACGTTGGGCCATTGTTGGGGACTTTCTGAGCATCTGCTGGGTGTCACTTTTAAAGTAGCATTAGGGGGGTCTCGGTGATGCACCCCAAATTCTAGCTCATGTAGTGGTGGGGGTCTTCATGCTCCTTGGCTGCTAGGCTAGTTCATCTGCTCGGGCCACCATAGCCAAGTACCGGAGACAGTGATTCTCCGGCGTTCAGGAGGCTGTAAGTCCAAAATCAGGGCGTGCACATGGTTGGCTTCTTCTGAGTTCTCTCTCAGCCACTTTTCCCTGGGGCTCCACAGGGTGTGCTCTGTGTCTATGTCCTCATCTCTTTGTATGAATCAGATGGAGCCAGGGCCACTGTCATGACATCAATTTACTTTAATTCCATCTTTAAAGACTCTATCCCCAAATTCTGAGTTACTGGGATAGTTAGGACGTCAGCATAGGAAATTTGGGGGACATGATTGAGCCCATAATAGAGGTCACTGGGAGAAGAGACTTTTTAAAGGGAAGTTTTGGGGTGCAAACAGTGAAACTGGATAAGTAGCATTGGATACACACTGAAGGGCAATCACTTTCCAGAACCAACTTCACTCCTGAACTGAGGCAGGTCAGGGTTGGAGGCAGAAGAAGCAACAACAGTTAGTGATTGATTAACTATAAACACTGAGCTGGTTATAGGAATGCATTTATATAATATACATAGACTGCACTGTAGTCCATACATTGTACATGTGTGCATATATTAGATTTATACAAATACATGGATATATGTATGAACCATGGCACTTACACACATTCACACACACGAAGTATATGACATCTCCTATATGTATCTATGTACACACTCCATGCAGTATTATTTTTTTGGTACAAGAAATTACAACAAACTTATGACTTAACACAACAGGAGCTTATGATGTCACCATTGTGGGGAGCAGAGGTCCTAAATCAGGGTGTCATCAGGACCATGCTCCCTCTCAAGGCTTGATGGGAGAATCCCTGCTGCCTCCTCCAGTGCCAGGTTCCGGCAGCTCCTGGGGTTCCTTGGCCTCTGGTCATCATCCCTCTACTCTCTGCTTCTGTCCTCACGAGGGGTCCCCTTCTCTGCCGCTCCCTTTTCCTTACAGGGGTGCTTGTCCTCAGATTTAGGGCACAACTAAACCTGATCTAGGATAACCTCAAGCTTTTAATGTAACTACGTCTGCAAAAGCCATGTCTTCAAATCAACCACATGCACAGGTTCTGGGGTGAGGATGAGGACATTCTTCTGGAAGGGAGCACCATTCAACCCACCGCACGGACACATACTCATGGTCTCTCCCCCTCCTTCCTATGTATGTATCTAATGTGCTGGCACAAACTCAAGGCAGAACTCATCTACAGAAACGCGGAAATGGAGTTGGCTATGGGGGGGCTCTCTGGGGTCCCCCATGCAGCCCGGGCAGGGCAGCACCGGCGGGAGAGAGCCTGGCTCCCTGGAGGGTGACACGCTTCCCAGAGAGGCCAGGCTTGAGATTATGCACATTTCTAATGAAAACACTCCCATGGAAACCTGAACTTAGGAGTGTCATTATTTCTGCTGAAGTAAAATCCCAGCATACATATTTTGATTAAATTTCTTTTACCAGAGAACGACGGTGTCAAAAGATCAGAGAATCAGAGCGCACGTTGCCGAGAAGTGTGACAGGAACGGAGCAGCCGGGGACCGGGCCGGGTCCCCCGAGCTCGGGGCGGCTCTGGGGCAGGCAGGACTCGTGGCAGCCGCTGTCCAGGAAGCCTGACAACGGCGCTAATGAACCGAGAGTGAATTCTGCTCATTATTTTCAGCCATTTGAACTTAAAACTATATTGCCTTTAACAAGCAACAGATTTAATGGGCTGCAGATAGCTAGAAATACTAATTAATAACCTCTTTGCGGGGCTGTTTGCAATATAAAGATTCAGACGTGGCGATTTGAGAGCCTTGTCAGAGTTAAGGACGCGCAGCCCAATGCAAGCACGTACAGCGAGGAGCTACTCCTCACTGACGCTTCCACTTTGATAATTTTTTCCCCTAAAAACATCTCAGGACAGTCCTGGATAATATACTTGTGGTCAGAAGTGGATTTTGAGAACTGTCCTCCTGGAGAGTGTGAGCAACACTGGTCTGGTGAGGACAGATCGGAGACAGTTTCATTGCAGTTTTGTGGTCACGTGCCTGGATGACCCATGTCCTGTTGTTCCTGGTTTGTGCCTGGAACAAACCAGGCCCTGGGGAACCCTCCAGAAGCACCGCCTTTCACCACATGGCTCTCCTGGTCTTCACAGAGCAGCGGCGTAGCAGGTGGGAGGCTGCTGAACTTGCAAAGGCCTCTGCTCACGTTGGCCCCAGGCTGGTATCTGGGAACTTGGCTGGTCCACAGTTCACTAGCAGAGATCAGCCTTCCCCTAACTGATGATTTTTTTAATTTTTGCATACAGGAGCTGGGGTGCAGGCCATAGGTATGGGATGGGGGAGCTGAGAGGATTCACCAGAGACAGAGTGGGGAGCAGAACAGGCGGATCCACTGAAATCCGTTGCTGAGGGGAGCAGCGGGGAGACTGGAGAGGTCTGCTGCGCCATGTGGGGAACTCCCTGGCTGGGGATCAAACTCAGGTCATAGCGGTGATAGCCCAAGACTTAACCCCTAGGCCACCAGAGAGGCCCCTTGCCCTAACTGATGAGTGGGGCGCTCCGAGGCTGGACTGTGGCCATGGGGTGGCGTGTGCTGCTTTCTTTCTGGAAGTCTGGACTTTGGCATGTGCTGTGCAGAGGGGGCCCACATGACCAGCCCCCATTAGAAGCCTTGGGCGTTGAGCTGCCCATGGAATTCTCCGGATGGGAACACAGCACTCAGGTCGCCGCTGCCGTGCAGAACATACTGGCGTGAACGATGCTTATGCTTATAATGCCTTTTCTTTTTTTTTTCAAACAGAAAACTAGCTGCTCTTAAAATAGCAGACAGGGTAGAATTCTTTTATATTTTCTAATTTTATTTATATAGAAAAAGATCTGGAAGGATATGAACTATAACAGTCATCATCTGGGAGGATAAGATAATGCAAATTTTAATGTAGTTTTGCTTCTCTGTATATTCTAATTTCTTTGCCATGGACAGACGGGGCTCAGAAAATGCACACATGACACAGAGCAGGGGGCGTGAGTTGCCCCCACCTGGCAGGCGGGTGGTGAATCTGCTGGAGAAATCCCATTTGAGCTCAGTTCCAAGGTGAGCTCAAGTCTACGTTGCTGCTTTTGCCTGCCCTCCCGGGTGCTGCTGACAATCGCCTCTGATGCCATTGCAGCTTCGCCTTATTCATTCTTCGGTGCGGCCAGTTCACGAAAAGTGTGCTGACCCCACAGAAAAGGAGCACCCAGGGGCCACTTCCCTGGGGACACCTCCACATGGCAGCTGGGAACCCCAGGCCTGCAAATCTCACAACGCCCCCGTCTTTTCTAATTAACAACACTGCCGGGTGGAGAACGTAGTCCACGCTACCAGATCACGTTGTGTGTCTCAGGGGCCTGAAAGCAAGAGAACTGAAATCGGGGAACTCAATGGAACTTTCCCCATGGCAAGAGCTCCCAGCTTCATTTTCCTCCTCTGCCTCACTACTCCTACTCAGCTCCTTTTAGGAGTTAGAAATTACCCACTTCCAGGGCCTCCCTGGTGGCGCAAGGGGTTAAGCACCACACTACGTCGCAATCTGCAGCCTCTGCATCATGAGTTCGATCCCCAGCAGGCCAGGGAGCAACCCACATGGCGCAGCAGACCTCTCCTGTCTCCTGCTGCTCCCCTCAGCAGTGGATTCCAGTGGATCTGCTTGTTCTGCTCCCCACTCTGTCTTGGTGAATCCTCTCACGCCCTGCACTGCACCTTTGGCCTGCACCCCAGCTCTTGTATGCATAAATAAATAAATATTTAAAAAAAATTACCCACTTCCAGAAGCTGTTTCCCTGTGGAGACGAGGGGTCTGCAGGCACACAGACCTGGCCAGGAGCCCAGACCCAGCCTCCCCAGCTAGGGCTCTGTCCAAGCTGGGCCTGGCTAAGGTGCAGCTTTTTTGCCTATTAAAGTGGGTGGTGGTCTGTCCCTCCAAGATTTTTACGAAGATTAAACATAGGAACGTGAACGTGACTGGCCCCACACTGGCACATAATACATCTCCCCTTCTTGATGGCTGATTTGGTTGACGCGGCTGGGACGCCAGACAGAGGCTTTCTGGGGGACTTCCTGGAAGTGCCCCCCAACTCCCAGATTAGCTTCTCAGAGTGGCTATTTCATGGGAAAATATGGTTCATTTATGTATTTAACTCAACCAAATGCCAAAAGGATATTAAAAGGTAGCTGATGGAATTGCATATGGCGCTCGAGAATCTTGTTGAGGAGGAAATGCTGGCAAAGCACAGATGAGGGGAAGAGGCAGCCCCGATTCAGGGTCTGAACACTTGCTAATGCTGTGCTGATTTGGCTCCATATTTCTCAGTGGACAAAGAAAAGCGGGACAGCCAGAAAGTTACCACTGCTCAGCTGCACGAGACGATGGAGTCTTGCCGTTTGTGACAACATGGATGGAACAGGAAGGGGTGATGCTAAGAGAAATAAGTCAAAAGAAAAAAGACAAGTACTGGATTATTTCTTTTAGATACAGAATAGAGAGAAACAACACAGAGGAACAGATTCACCAAGCAAAACAAAGCTTTGAAATCTGACTGTGGAATTGAGGATCCCAGAGGCGTTTGGGGAGCACTGAAGGGTCAGGACCTATGGGCCATGGTGCAGGGTGATGGGTGCTTGGGTGTTGGGTGCCGTGGTAACATCCACTGTGTACACAGGGCTGAAAACCAACATTACCTGCATAAAAATAAAAGAAGTAAGCCAGAAGCACGGATTCCTGTTCTGAAAGTGAGACCTGGTATGAAGTCATCTCATGAGCCCTCAAACTTCTGTATTCTTTTCCACCCTAAATTTTCATTTTCTAGTATTTTAAATTGTCTCCTTTCCTTTGCTTAATCTAAGCAGAGGGTTGTCTTGATTTTCGACGTGTTCAGCACACCCTCATGGTGTTGCTTCATTGCCTAGTCATTAAATTGCCTCACATTTTTCATTTATTTTGTTCATATCTTTAGTTATATTATAAGTTCTAATTTTGGAAGCTTAGTTCATTAATTTCATATTTCTTTATCTGTAATTTAACCACTTAAGGCTGTAGTTTCCTCCTAAAAACTGTTTTAGAAGCATTCCACGAGAACACTTTGTATATTTAATTTCCAGGTGTTTTCTAATTTCCGTTTTATCATCTTATTTAATGTATGAGTTACTGAAGCTTGCACAGGCCTGTGTGTGTGGTTAAATTACTAAATGTAGATGTTTTAAAGTTATTACAACAGAGTGGCAATATCTAGCCAGGTTGGGGACAGAGATTTGCAGGGAGATTGCCTGTGTTGAATCCTCAGTCACATAACCCTACGCAGATATTCTGTTTCTCAGTTTTGACCACAGTTTTATTACCCATGAAATAGTGTGGCTGTGTATCAGCGAGTGTGTCTACAATGCTCAGAATAGTCTGGGACGTGGTGAGGTCCAGGAACTGCTAGTAGATTGCAATTTATTTTTCACTCAATTACAGTGTGGTCAAAATATTTTAGTCCCTGTGATACTTATCCTATGAAATTGCAGACAGTTTGCTTTGCAGTCGCAAAGAACACGAACTGTTTTCACAAATGTTTCATGCATGCTTGTAAAACACATAACCTCCCGTCCTCCCCAAACACCAGCATTTACCTGCTCTGCGTTTAGCGCCTTCATACCCAGGTGTGTGTGGAATCCTCTCTGCCTGTCAGGTCAGCACAGAAGGAGACACACTTCTGCGTGTCCCATCTACACCCTGTACACACACCGCTTTGCACTTTTATCCGCTGAGATTGATTCCCTCATCCTGATATCCCAGGTCTCCTGTGCCTGAGGCAACTGCAGGCAGAACCTTCTCACCAGCTCTAGGGGGACACAATTTAACTTTCAGAGTCCCACCGTTTTCTGTAATTCTCCTCAGTTCCTCACAGTCTTCCTGAGGTCCATGGGGATAGTTACATGCTCAAGATACTTCTCCTTCTAATGAAAGTATTAAGGATCTCTCGCTCTAGTTTCCTCTTGGGCCGTGAGCTCATATATCTATTCTAGATTCCCCATCTCTTAACCCAATTTATAATCACACACCAGGGCAGCTTGCAAAGAGATTTCCTGACAGGCTTCATTTACGACAACCAACACAGCTTTCTTCACAAAATCATTATTTATCATCAGCATCAGTATCATGAATGGATATTATTTACTAAATATTCCTTATTGGTCAGTGACCCTGGAGAGATGTTTTTCTAAGCATTGATTAAACGGTAATCTTTTTTTTTTTCTTTTGCAAGAGAAGGCCAAGACTCGGGAGGGTCTCCGTTTGCTGGAGTACATAGCTAATTAGAGATAAGCTAGGGGGTGGGGCCTCCCTGGTGGGGTAGGGCCTCCCTGGTGGCGCAGTGGGTTGAGCATAGCGCTGTGAAGCTGTCCGCAGCCTCTGCAGCGCTGGTTCAATTCCCAGCCGTCCAGGAAGATACCCACATGGCGGGGCAGACCCCTCCTGTCTCGCCCACTGCTCCCCTCAGCAGTGTATTTCAGTCCGTCTGCCTGTTCTGCTCCCCACTCTGTCTCTGGTGAATCCTCTCGCCCTCCCGCATCTCTGGGCTGTACCCCAGCTCTTGTATAAAAATAAATAAATCTTCAAAATTAAAAGAGAGATTAACTAGGGCTCAAATCAGAGCTTGGCCAGAGCCATTTTTGCTCCAGATTTAGCAAAAAGAAAGAAAATGTGCCCTCGTGCCTTTCCCAAAACAATAGAAAACCCACTTCTGATTATTTTATCTCTTTAAAACCCCTCGGTATCCTCGTTTTCTAGGTTTCCTAGAGAAAGTCTTCCTCGTGAACTGAGGAAGTGAGTTCCTCAGTGAACTGAGTTCCCCGAGCAACTTGGCTCTTTCCTCTGATTCCCGCCCAGATGCTCTATCTTCTCAGCCGAGCTCCCTCCGAGGCCCACCCTCACTCCCTGCGAGGGCTAGCCGAGCAAGGTGCCCCAGGGAGAGGGTTTTGCTGACCCCGTGAAAATCGAGAAAATGGAGACACCCTACAATGCACTCTCTTCCTTTAATCAGCACGCTGCTCCCTGGGAACTGCCATGAAATATGACACGGAGCCACTTTCTTCGTGAGAAGCCCTGGCGAGGGCCTCACCATCTGCAGCTCCTCACGTAGCACTCGATGAGACTCAGAGGGGTCAGAGAGAAAGGAAGGCTCAGGTGCCTCTGCGTTCTCGGGGTGAAGTCAGGTGCCTTCATTGCCTTCTAGAGCCCCCCTCTCAGGACCTCTCTGGGACTCTGAGGGCGTCTCTCTTGCACCTATAAAACGTCCAGCTCCCACAGGCCAGACACCACCGCATAAGCTCCTCAAGCTCCAGCTGCACTGGCCCAGGGCAGGCCTCCAGAAAGCCTTCTTGATCTGTGCTTCAGTAAACTAGCACCTTAATCCACACATGGCCAGGTAGATAGCCCCTTGGAGCTGAAATTTTCCTTAAGGAATAGAAATTTAATGGGGCCTGGGATTAGTCTCAGCACTAGCAAGCTATCGCCAGCTGCTGCAGCATGAGTTCAATCCCCGGCCAGGGAGCTGAACCACATGGAGCAACAGACCTCTTCTGTCTCCCTGCTGCTCCCCTCAGCAGTGGATTTCAGTAGATCTGCCTGTTCTGCTCCCCACTCTGTCTCTGGGGAATCCTCTCACCCCCCCACACTTCTGGCTTATACCCCAGCTTTTGTATGCATAAATAAATAAAAATAAATCTTCATTAAAAAAAGAAAAATAACACTAGCTAGTACATGTCGAGGGGATTGTTACTCAGAGTGCACCACTGCCCTCTCGCAGGGGTGCTGTTAGGAAGCCCATTTTCTAAATTAGCAGGTCACATTTTTTTGCCAAAGTTCACACGGATTTTTAGTGACTGAGTTGGCTTTGGAAGCAGCACCTGAGCAGTGGCTACCAGGGAGTCCTGAGTCCCAAGACAACTGAAACTGAGACAGGAGTATGTGGGGGTGGGGCAGGACTGCAGAAGAACAAAACAGCCTCCAGGCTTTGTACCTTCAGGGGCATCACGTCATCTTATCGTGCTGCCAAACACTGACCAGGGCAAACGAGACTCTGGATGGTCACTCAAATGTTCGCTTGCAATTCCATGACCTTTTTCAAAATCAATCCATCAACTTATGGTCAAGCTTTCTCTGTTGCTGATGGACAGGACATAAAGGTACTGATATTTATTTAAAATCATATTCGATTCCCCACGGGCCAGGGAGATCCCCACAGGGAGCAGCAGACCTCTACTGCCGCCTGCTGCTCCCCTCAGCAGTGTCTTCGGTCCTTCTGCCTGCTCTGCTCCCCGCTCTGGCTCTGGTGGATTCTCTCACCCTCCCGTGCTTCCGACCTGAATCCCAGTTTTTATATAAAATAAATAAATCTTAAAAAAAATAATAAAATAAAATCGTATGAGAATCTGGAGGTCTTCTGGGAACAGTCCTTTCCATTAAGTCCTCATGATAAATTGCAAAATGCACCTCGTTCTGCTTTCCCAGGTCAAAACTGAGGATCCCAGAAGTCAGGGGGAAAGGCTGAGTCACAGGGACTGTCAGTGGCAGAGCAGGAATGAAAGGCACATTGGTGACGCCCCAAATCCAGACATTTTTGTCCCAGCATCCTCCCTTTTCTAACAGGGAGCTTAAATTGGTCTTGCATTGATGTGTATGTTTCTCTGTGGAAACCATCTACCGTAACCACCCAAAAACCAACAGTAAAAATCAACCCGTGGTGAGCTTGCTTGATTCCCATTGCAGGATGAGTCACCACAAAGCAAAGGCAGCAGCTGAAAGAGAAGTCGGCCTGTTGGGGCCTGCAGCTCTCCTCCCGCCAGCCTCGGGCCCGGGTCCCCGCAGAATTGAGAGCTTTGGAGTTGAGTGCTTTGCAAGCTGGCAATCACTGGGAGGGCACGGTTGCTGCAAGAGTGTCTTTCTTTTCATTTTTTTTTTAATCAGGTCTTGTTACATGGTTCAGTTATTTCGAGTCTGTTGATGGCATTGAGACCAAAATAGGCCTTTCTGAGCAAGCATGGCCACCAACTAGGTCCTCTGATGGAGGCAGAGGCAGTGAAATACTGATGTGCCTCGGGGTCTGAATGTCACCTTCCGTGTTCCTACTGTTGATATGCATGGCGGGGGGGGGGGGGGGGGGGGGAGGGAACCTTTCGTTTGCTGAGACTTGCATCTGGTCCCTTTCTAGGGATGATGCATATTGCAAGTGACACCTCTGGGTCTGATTTGAGGGAGGTATTCTTTCTGTTATGCACAAAATGTATGACCTTTTGCAGGGGATTCAAGCCTGTGTGTCACCTGTGAATTAGGATCAGGGAGAGGTGGTTCTGGGCATTAATGAGCAAACCCTCCAGCGCCTGGTACTGGGATGGCACTCAATCAGCGATGTCCTTTTGCATGCTTTATTATCTGTGGATGAGTCCCAAGTGTGGTTCCAATAAATCTGAGAAAGTACTTCTTCCAGGTGACTTTCATAAAAGGACATTCAAATGGCATATGCCACCTTCTATTCACCTGTTTGGTCAGGTTTGCCATATTTGGAGAAAATGTATTATTAAGCAAGTAAAGTTAATAAAAAGGAAATTCAGAATTAATTGGGTCATGATATTGAAAGTAAAAAAAAGGAAATTTTAATCTCTGTCCTTCCATTAGAATTTTAGATCTGGTTGATGCAATGACAATAGCAGAAGTCATGCTCTTGATAACAGAGATGAAATAGTTGGAGGTGATGGGCAGGAAAATAAGTATGACTAGGAACATACCACATGCCAGTTCCATGTTATTCATTTGTATGTACTGATGGCAATTGTGAGGTTTCTCATAGATTTTATGAGCTAAGAGGACAATAAGTAAATATAGTAGTGGGTCAATAAGTAAAAATAATATCAGGGAATTGTGTTTTAAAGCCGAACAGAGTCAACAGTAGATAAATTAATCAAATGAAAGTGATAATGATAACAATAATAATAACCACCATCACCCATATATTGAGTGTTTACTTGGAATACGCCTGGGTTATGGCCTATTGAAAACTGAACTATTTAAAACCTATGCTCAGAATGTGTCAGCTACACAAGGATGCACTGGATTGTGATCTGGGGAAGGAGATATTAAATGT
Source organism: Talpa europaea (assembly GCF_964194135.1). Lineage (NCBI taxonomy): Eukaryota > Metazoa > Chordata > Mammalia > Eulipotyphla > Talpidae > Talpa > Talpa europaea. Next base: position 140,457,062 of record NC_140071.1, on the reverse strand, counting down.
GGAATCCCGGGAATTTTAGAAAACAGAGTATTCTGGCTGTGGGGCTAGAAAGATGGTCCTGTTCTGTGCTATTCATGATGATAGGGAGTTAAATCAGTCTGTGCCACTTTCTGTGGTGTAAATACTCCCACGATGGCCACTTTCAAGCTGCATTTGATATTCTTCAGGTGACGTCAGAGATAGTCGCCTTCCGCCTCCACTCCTGGTTGACCTCCATCACACCATCACATGCAACTTTGATAAAAAGGATTAATTTCCTAAGATTCCATCTCCACACCATGAATGAATAAATAATCTCCGGGTTCATCCCTGGAGTAAGACAATGTAATTTTAAGTGTGAGTACAGGGTTGTGCGAAAGATGAATTAAACACAATCTCTTTGATCAAAATATTTGGTGAGATTTGTAGATTCATTATAAATAGAATCAGCTGTAAATATTTTTGAATGAGTGTATCATGACCAGAAATGTACTGTGATTAAATTTCCATTTTTAAACAGAAAAAGTGAAATATGCTTCTACTTCAGAAATCCCGTTGCCAGCTCCTTGGAAGTTTGTGGAAACAGTATTTTCAACTGACAATGTGCATCAGCGTGGTGGGCAAGAGCCAGGAAGGAAGGCCGAGAATTGGAAGTGGCACATGAAGTGAAAGACAAGGAGAGCTGGAGCCTTCTGCTTGACTCAGCTGACACCAGAAGGCTTATTTCACATGCTGGTAAATATTTAAATCAGTTGAGAGATTTTCTAGAGGATCTAAAATATTTACATGTCTAAAATTTATTTAAATGCTTGAATTACATACTTTCATCTTAATACAATAACCGATGGCAGCCTATGTGCATACGCCCTGTCTTCCATTCTTGACACCTGCAGGCAGCCCATGCTTTGCAGAGGAAGGGAAGAAAGTTCTCCGGCACCCATGGTTGACAGGGAAGAGGTGTGGGATTAAAAAAAAAAAAAAAAAAAAATCTTCTTGGCTTCTTGGGCCTCCCTGGTGGCGTAGCGGTTGAGCACTGGGTTGTGAAGCTGCCCGCAGCCTCTGCAGCGCTGGTTCGATCCCCGGCTGCTCCCCGGCCACCGGAGGAGGGTCCCACATGGCGCGCAGACCTCTCCTGCCGCCCGCTGCTCCCCTCAGCAGTGTGCTTCGGTCCTTCTGCCTGCTCTGCTCCCCGCTCTGGCTCTGGTGAATTCTCTCACCCTCCCGCGCTTCTGACTGTACCCAGTGCTTGTATAAATAAATAAATAAATCTTTAAAAAAAAAATCTTCTTGTTTAGTATAAACTGTTGGAGACCCTTAAGGCGTGAGGTCCTGAGACAAGGAGAATGTCGGGGCGTGACAGGAAGACTGGTCAGCACGGGCTGGAAGACGGGCCCATGTCCAGACCACTATGTCTTTTCTTGTGTCAGCAAAACCAAATCTGGGAAGGAGAGAAGATTAGAAAGGGAGTAGAATATGCCTGATAATGCAGAACCTTGGTGGTGAACATCAGCCCGGACAAGGCTAACTACTAAGTGAGTGATTCATTGTCTGGCAACTAACCAGGAGGGGTGGGGGGGGCGGTTTGTACCCATAGAAATGAGTTGCACCGTGCACTCGGGATGCTTGAGCCTGGAATGAGAGGCCTTGCATCCCCTTGGTCCTGCTTCTCTTAAGCTCTATGTTGTGTCTGTCAGTTCTTTATTTCCAAGTTCTTTCGGATCCCTTTTCTCAACCCTGTTTATCAGAGCTGGTCTCTGACAATAAACCAATATTAGTCATTTCCATTCCGGTCTCATTAGTTAACTTGAGAATGGTTGCCAACATCTAGTCAAGGAGATGTGAGGAAAATCTTTGGGAAAGAGTCTAGGAAAGTTTTCGCTACCTAAAGCAAAGGCTAGAGAAAAAGAACATTCCTTTGCAATCTCTGAAAGCTGTTTGCATGTGCTGCTTGGAGTTGTGACAGGCGTCTGAGGAGACGAGGGTAGCTGGACCAGGCTGACAGTCCACTACCCCGCCGACGACACAGCAGAAAGGAAAACGGAAACTGGATCTTAGGTGCTGCCAGAGAACCAGCGAATGAGTGGATCCTGGACCTAGCTCAGGTGCCGTTTGTTATGTAAAGTGAGCACATGTCCTTGTAAGTCACTTCCCAAAGGTCTAACTTACACACATATATTCTAAGCCTATTTTTAATTTTTCCTTAATTTTTGATGTGGTCTTTCTTGCAGCAAATGCTTAGTGTAAATAAAGCAAGTCCATGAAGACAGAGACTAGTGCTCAGAAGCAGATAAAGCCTAGGATTTGGGCAAAGATGACGTAGAGGCAGGAAGGTTCTGCTTTATTAGTTTGATCAAAATTCGTGTCCTCAGCGAGTTGGCAAGAGAAATACTGAGAACTGGTCATTCTGTGGAGACTCGGAGAAGGGCCCCAAGCAGGTAATAAGGAGGAGGCAGCATGTTCATAGGGCTAAAGAAGTAAACAAACTTCGTGTTTGCAAAGGACAGGAAGAAAAGCTAACTCAGTGAGTGGTTATAAATGGAAAGAAGGTAGCTGTCACCCGCGACAGCCAAAACAGGAATAGAATATTTGAAACGACTCTTTGCAAACTGGAAAACATGCAACAAAGGAGAGTGGGCCTGAAGTCAGGGGACACAGAGGCCAATCCTGATGTTGTACCAAATCACTTCCTTGGGAGAATTTTTAGGCCATGCGTGGGGAGTGGGAACTGAGGCAGAGGTCACTGGACTCCATGAGGTGAGGAGGGAGAGTTAAGAATCCAGGCAGAACAAGGAATTAAGAGTTTATAGGACAGAACACTGTGGAGGAGAGAATGGATCAGAAAGAAAAGTTGGGAGCTGGGCAGAGATCTGCCCTTAAATATTGTGCTAACTGCTGACCATGCATGTGAGGAACCTGCTAGAGATCTGGGAAGAAGCCCAGAGAGGACTGGAGTGCAGCTGTCACACAGCAGCGGAAAGTGTCTGCCCACCCTGGTCACACAGGGACACCTCAACTCATGGGGCGTGGCTTCCAGTGCATGGAGGGTCTTGTATCCATGATACAGAATAATCACCATGCATGGGACACCGTTCTTGTCCCTGACAGCACCTCAAAAACAACACCTAAAGGAATGTACTTTCTCTAAGTAACTTAACTACCTCCTAGAAAAAGGCTCAGGACTGTTTGTAAGAATGCAACAGTAGTTTTGCTTCTCACGTGAAATCCCCAGTGTCTAGCCATTCTAACAAAAAGCGCCAGTTTGCAAAAAGACAAGGAATTATGGCTTATGTGAAGATGTCAACCAATTGAAAATGACCCAGAATGGATGCAGATGTTAGAATTAGTCAACAAGAACATGGAAATAGATATTATAACAAAGTCCAATGTTCTTAAAAAGTAAAAATAGAGACTTGAAAGATACATAAAAGGCAAAAATCAATTCTTGGAGGTGAAAATAAAATGCCTGCAGTAAAAATACAATGAACGATAATAAAAACAAATTAAGTATTACATTAAAAAAGGAATGCATTATTCAAAAAAGATAAACACATGCAATTTGCTGCAACATGGATGGCGCTGGAAGGGATCATGCTCAGCGAAATAAGCCAAAAAGAAAAAGAAAAATACCGGATGGTCTCACTCATAGCAGGAATCTAGAAAACTTAAATAAGGGACCAGGAAAATGAATAACTATAAGAAAGTGAAAATCAAAATCAACAAAAAACTATGAACCAGAGACACTTTTAGGGGGGCGGGGGCGGGAGGGGAGGGATTGGGGTCAGAATGGGGGGCTGCAATTGTATGGGGAATATAACAATAAAATTTATAAAAAAAAAATTAAAAAAAAAAAAAGGAATGCATTGTAAAGCATGGAAATAAAATGCGATCAAAATGAAACCTAGGGAGAAAATAGAATAACACCCCTGTGACAACATGGATGGCACTTGAACTTTGGTGGTGAATTCGTGGGGTATAGAGACACATTGTGATATGAAGCCACACTCCTGGAATTTGTATTGCAAACCAGTGCTAAATCAATACAATTCTATTTTAAAAAGAATTTCCTGTTGTATTAGAGTTCTGTTAAAGAATTAGAATTCTATTAAAAACCTAAAAAAAAAAATCTAACTCTAAAATTTCTAAAAGAAAAGCTAGGATAAATCCTTTATAACCTTAGTTTAATGCAAATAGTTTTTAGATACAGTGCTAAAATATAATTCATAGAATAACTTGATAAATTGGAATGAATTAAAAGTAAAATCATCTGTTCTTTGAACATTACTGTGAAGGGAATAAGACAGCCCACAGCTTGGGAAAAATATTTGCAAAGCATTTATCTGATAAGTAAATTGTATTTTAAATATGCAAAGAACTCCTAATACTTAATAAAATGGAAACAAACTACCCAGCTAAAAAATAACAGGCCAAAGATGGGGGCACAACACCAACAGAAGAGCGCGCGAGCGTTTCAGAATATGCTCGTTGTCGTTAGTCCCTGGGGAAACACAAGCTACAACCACAATGAGATACCACTGCACAACTTTCAAAGCTTCTAAATTTAAAAAGTAGAGAATCCCAAGTGTTGATAAGGATAGGGTGCAATTAGATCTCTCATACATTGTTGCTGGGAATTAAATGGCACAACAATTTGAGGAGACATTTGGCAGCTTCCTAGAAAGCTAAACATGTACTGTTATATGACCCAGCCATTCTACTACTAGATGTCTAGTCAAAAGGAAGGAGGGCTATGTCTGCATAAAGACTCTGAATGATAATAGCAGCTTTGTTTTATAATAATTAAAAACTGGAAAATAATCCAAACGTCCATCAATAAACTGTGGCATATCCAAGCAATGGAATAATACTCAACAGAGAGAGTGATGACTGTTGATAGGCCATAAAGACATACACATCAAAACAAATACACTAAGTGAAAGAAGACAAACATCCTGGATGATTCCATTTCCATAAAAAGCTAGGAAACAGAAACTAATGTATAGTGACAGAAAGTAGAAAACTGCCTGGACATAAGATTGGGCCATGGAGGGAAAGTGTTGGAAGAAAGAATTAGAAATAAGCAAAAGAGACATGAAGAGGATAAATATTGCAGTAACACGATAGAGGTGACAGTCTCATAAGTATATACCTAAGTCCAAACTCAAAAAATTGTAGATTTGAAGGCGTGCCATTTAATGTCACTTACATCTCAGTGCAGCTATAAACAAACCACCAATAAAAAAAGTGAGGTAAACAAGAGAAGCAGAAACCAGATGTGTCCAGAGTTGGGGGGTCTCAGAGAGAAATCTGAATTTATTCCACGAGCAATCAAGAGAAAGGATGTCAAAGGTTCTTACGCATGTCCACTGGAGGTAAGTGTGGCACACTCTCCATGTTCAAAGCCCAGGATGAAGTGTTTTTTCTTAGATGAGCTCATTTTGTCTCCTCAACATCCCAGATGTTCTTATCTTTACTGGCGAGGAATCGGGTGATCATAGAGAATAAGTGATTCCTGAAGCAGTAGGTAGCTGTGCTGGGATTTGATGATGACTTGCATTTCTATAAAGCCCATTTCTGCTCACCATCTAGAGCTTCCTGCCCAAATGGGAAGGGGCTTGAGTTCCAGAGTGAGAGATTAACTGTAAAAAGTCATAAAATAACTATAAACCAAGATGAAACATGTTCACAGTTACTCAAAGATCTCAAGATAGAACTGTAAGAGCTGGGTGGGAAAAGCGAGATGCAACAGTGGAAGGAGACAAGTTGAAAATTAGGGAAATTTTACAGAACAGGTGACTGCTGGGCCTGCAAGGCTGGTCAGGGCATGAACAGGTGAAAGTGGAGGAGCAGAGCTTTCCCGGTGGGAGATGCTGCATAAGGAAGGCCCTGGGAGTCAAGAAATAGACAAAGGTCTTGGAGAAGGACACACTGGCTCTTTGGGTTGGGGCAGAAAGTGGCTGAAGAAACAGCGTAAAGCAGACTGCTTGGGAGTTGGCTGGGTCTGCCAAGCTGAAGCCCAAGATTAAATTATGTGCCCACCAGCTGGCCGGCCAGTTGTTTGCAGGGATGTGGAAGGGGCCATGTCCTGGCTTGGGTGGAAATGTGCTCGGTCATGTCTTGCACTTGCATAAGAATTTTCCATGGTGTGTAGTGAATTAATGCTGCAAGATACCCACATGCCCTCTCATTTCTGTTATAGATAAAATGAAGGCTGAAAGCAGGGAAGTGACATGTCCAAGATGAGCTGGTCTAGAAGATATCATTGAGTCAAGTATAAATTTCCTGGGTAAGTTGTCTTTCTGCTGGATCATGTTGCCAGATACCCTCAGTCCACGGCCTTTTCTTTCCTGTGCTTCCTTGACGTGAATTTAATAATAAGGAGTTAAAGATAGGAATGTTTGACGGAGGTGAGATTGTCACAGCAAATAACACTTCTCGGGAGACAGATTGATCTTGTGCTGTGGGCAGAAGTCTGCAAGTAGTCGGGCTCGATTGCTGGATTGAGACACTCTCAGCAGAAATGGAGACTTGGTGTTGAAAACTGAACTTAGTTTGTTGTGAGCTGGTGTCTGGGCCCCAGTCATGGGACGCAGGGACCCAGCTCTTACTATGGAATCAGGCGAGCCACGGATGGGATGAGAAAAACAAATCAAAGCCCATATGTTTGCAAATTCACTGGGTAAGTGAACATCTCCTCAGCACCCACTGTGTCTTGCACCCTCTGCTCAGGTCAGTGCTGGTGGGTAGTGAGAGTAACAGGTTTTTCCTATCGAAAATTCATTCTCTGCTTCTTTTGATCCCACTCTTTACCTTCCTTTCTCTTCCCCTGCCCCACACCGTGTGGTTCGGTCGTGTCTGCCAATGACAGAACCCCTTAGCCATTGCGTGTGTGGGTTCTCACCTGGACCTGCACACAAACATGCCAAGCTGTCCTTCTGACCTCAGCAAGGACCCCAGAGGGGACCATGGGGCCCACTGCAGTCAGAATCATTCCCTGGAGTTCACACATGCCCCCTGGTGAGAGAGACAGTCTCTTTTTTGTTTTAAGTCAGAAAGTACAGAGTTGTAGCCCCAGAATGGCAAGTGTCCCATTGGACACTACTTGGAAAAAGCCCCTTAGAACTGTGGACAGTAAAGTCAGTCCTCAGAGAGGTGAAAAGCCAGATTCAAGAGGTGTCTGGGCCTGATCACATGAGACCCTGGCCACAGTCAGGCTGAGTCTAGTCTGGTGTTTCTCCTTGTTTGAGGAAATACAGTCCTTTTGGTGTTTATTCTCGTTGAACTCTATTTCTCCAAAGGGAAGTGCTTGGACTGGTGCAGTAGTATGAGAGACACACCATGAGGCTCCCCTGTGTGCCAGGGTATATGCTGGGGAGGAACTGCAGAGATGAGTGTTACACTCTGAAATTATGGAGGTCACTGCTTGTTTGGGGGATGGGCACACAAACTTACAATGGCAATTTGTAGGTTATTAGGAAAAATATTAATAAGTGTTCAACACACTGGAAAAGTAAACAATAGGTCCTGAAAGTTACACCTGGAGACACCGAGGACAGTCCTTGAAAATGAAGTTCATTGCTCTGAAGCAAAATGCAAGGGCAAAGGCTTTCCTGATACAAAGAGAATTACCTGCCAAACAATGGATTCTAATGTAGTGGGGCCCATCTGGAGGTCTCTCAGAAGGTTGGCATCGCCATGGGGAAGCCACTGAAAGTGCTACTGGAGATACAGGGTGGGGTGCTCTGGAAGAAACCAACCAACAGCAAAGGGACTTGTGGAGGTGTTTTAAGCCCTGGAAGTAGGGTAGAGTCACTGGATTAATCCAGAATTGCACATTGAGTTCGCAGGGCTGTAGTGCAATCTCTAGCAGGCGCTGAAAGATGAATCAAGTCCAGTGAAGAACCTTCATGGTAGCTGCCAGCGTGTTGCTGTGAAAGCAGGATCCTTGTTACATCCCCTCTAGTTGCAGCTCCATGACCAATCCCTTGGTTTTTCAAAGGACCGTTTTTTGGGGTGCACTTTCCTGCTGTAGGTTTCAAGCTAGTCTAGAGTTTATTCCTGGAATGTCTCCCGGCGAGTTCTCTGGCATCTATCCGCTTTGTGACATGCTGTTGATGAGACTGAAGCTGCTGGAGATTGGAGTAGTGGCTTCCTCATCTTCAGTCCTCGACACTTTAGCCCTAACCCAGAGGAAGATGCTCAGCACATGTTTGCTGGATGGGATTGTTGGGTATAACCTTCGCCACTGCGAGAATACTGAGCGTGAAAATTGCACACCTTCGATTTTCTGAAAGTCTTGATGTGTTATTTTGCCATTAATTATCTGGCAATCAGAGCTTTGGGCTTAATATTTTAAGAAGCAGAATTTTAATGGGAAATGAAGTGTAAATATTTATGTCCAAAAACAACGTAGTTGCAATTAATTGGAGCTCCGGAGTCTGACTGTCAGTTTCCAGACATTGTGTCTCTAATTATACTCTTACTTCCTCCTCTGTGTGGTCCCATTTTTGTAAGTACAAAGGTTCAGATATATATATATATATATTTTTTTTTTTTTTGTCCAAAACAGCCCCCAAGAGCCGATCTAGGATAAACATGCCGAGTCTCTTTAAGGCATCCTATTATGTTACCTTTTTTAAAAGATTGACTCTTTATGCAAACCTACTATCAATTTCAGTCTATAATTGTCTAAGCAGGTACCTGTCTTTGGCAACATCTGCTAACACTGGCAGGCCTCAAAATAGACCTGCACATTAGCAACTTACACTTTTTTTTTTTTAAAAAAAACACATTTATCTGGAAACATCTGCTGAGCTATTTTTTGTTTTCTCCTTCCCTCCTCCCAGGTCTGTAGAAGTGGAGTGAGGTGAGCTTGCAGCCTGAAACTTCAAGTAAGGGAGGCTCACAAGGGAGACAGTTACTCGGAGAGGGAAAAGAATGGCTAGATGTTGCTCAGGGGGGACAGGGCTGGGGGTAAGAAGACAACTGCGTGGGGATGGGGTAGGGCAAAACTCCAGGTTCAAATTCCCCCTCTGTCTTTCTCGCTCGGGCAGATTTTGGCAAACCATTTCACGCACAGCCACATGTGGCCCCTTTAAAAGCTTTATAAAGTGCCAGTCCCAGGAATGTATGGTACTTTGAGGTTTATATAGTCTGATATATGTGGATTTAGCACATAAGGGCACTTGATGTAAATGGATTGAATCAATTCTTGATGATGAATTACAATTTCAGGAGAAATAATCAATGAGATGAATTGAGATTCTCTTCCCCAAGTCACTGAGACACACAGACGTTCTTTGACTCAAGTTCATACAGTTGCATTCCGGTATGTGAGAGAATGTTACAGTGGCACAGGGAAGGGCCTAAGACCATCACCAACCTCAAGATCATAGGTTGAAAAGTCCTTCAGACAGAAAAGACTGTGAATGCTGTTTCTTCGTTCTGCTGGCTTCAGCACAGAACCCTGTGCAAAGAGTGGTGTCCATGAAAGCACATGGGATTGAATCCAGCTGGAGAGGAATAAGAAATAGAAGATGTCAGCCTCATTTCACCTTTGGTTCCAGCCTTCCCATGAGTGCGTGTTTTCTAGACAGTCTGAGAAATTCTCACACTTCAGAGTCTTTGACGACTCAGAAAACCCTTTAACTTCAAACCCAGGTTCTTCCCCCAATATAGCTAACGTTGAGAGACATTTTCAGGAAGATTTCTGCTTCTCTTCCATTTTAATTGCAGGTGTCACCTCCATTTGGGAAGATTTTTCCAGGACATCCCATCTCTCCTCTGGACTTCTCTCATTTTACATGTTGGGATGCTCTCATTGTGGTAATGCTCGTTGTTGTAGTAGATACATTCTTTTTTTTTTTTTTTTTAAAGATTTATTTATTTATTTATACAAGCACTGGGTACAGTCAGAAGCGCGGGAGGGTGAGAGAATTCACCAGGGAGAGGGTGGGGAGCAGAGCAGGCAGAAGGACCGAAGGACACTGCTGAGGGGAGCAGCGGGCGGCAGGAGAGGTCTGCGCGCCATGCGGGACCCTCCTCTGGTGGCCGGGGAGCAGCCGGGGATCAAACCGGCACTGCAGAGGCTGCGGGCAGCTTCACAACCCAGCGCTCAACCGCTGCGCCACTGGGGAGGCCCTGTAGTAGATACATTCTTATATCTCAGTGCTTTACCATGAGAGAATATGAGATTGGGAGGTGGGGGATGTCTCTGCTCCATGTAGTCACCCAGGGATCCAGACTGGTGGGGACTTGATATCATCCACATGTGACTTCAAGGTCATCCAGGGCACTGATGCCCTCCAGGTATTTGGGGAGATCAGGAAAGATTGTGCAGAAATTTTTGAAGGGGGTGGTCTGGAAGGAGCATACATCATTTTGTCTAGTTCAAGGACAGAGTTTGGAAGAAGCTTCAGGCTATGTGGCTCCTGACTGTGTCTGCACTTCCCCAGCAATGATGCTACACAGACTTTGCTGGGAATGAAGTGTGTGGCTCCTGGAATCTGACTGCTTGACTCGACTCCAAATTCAACATCTTGTTCTTTGTAAAACGTATATCAAAATCATTTTTGGGAGGAAATAAATGAGTTGATACACTGACATTGGGAGTATTGCAGGAATTCAATGCACGAGTGTTATTTTTATAGCTCCCTAAAGTCCAATGTAATAGTGATCACTATAATTAGAGCACAGTGACCTGTATCCTCATACATGCCCTAATTCCGAGCCTGGTTTCCCAGCAAGTCTTGCTCGTCTGTGGGCCGCTTGTATCTACACAATTCATTTTTTTTTCTTGTTCTAGTTAACTTGAGTTGGCTACTTTTAGCTGCCACCAAAGTTCCTTACCTTTCACTCTGGAATGCTATTTATTCACCTAGGAGATTGTTGATCTGAACTGGTTAAATCCTAAGACTTAACACTGAAGCCCTAGCCTCCCCGTCCTCTTATTTAAGTTTTTAAAATAATTGACATCTTGGATATAAAGATAAAGAGATTGCAATGCTTATTGCAAGTTATTAGGCTTTCAGGATATTGCAGCTTGAGCTAGCCAGATGGCTGCTGCTATTATTATTTTTTTGAGTTTCTATAAAATGTTGCTTTAAACTTCATGTTCACTATCACAGGTTATATACAAATGCTATATTTAATTGTTTTCTTTGGTTCTTTTTCAGAGCTCTAATTGTATTTTCTAAGATTATTGTATTGAAATAAATCAATTTAATGTTAGTACAAGTGACTGCTTGATGCCCTTATGAACTGGAAGCAGACGTATGTATCCTGTTCCTCCCACGCAGTCACACGTTTGTTTCTTCTTATTTTTTAATTATGCCACTTCCCGGTTTTTTTCAACATGAGCCTTTACATGTGAATTTCATTCATTCAAATACTCCAGAAATCGAGATCTCTCCTCAAGCCCTGACCTCAGGTTGCCCCTCAGCCCACAGGTAATGAGATGAGGTACCTCTTATCTCTCCAGTCCAGTTTATGCACCTAACAGAGTTGTTTTTCCCAGAGGATTTCCTGTCCAGGATGATGAAGAGGATGATGATGATTTGATTATTATTTTGGTTCCAACTGGAAATGTACTGTTGTTCCCACAAAAAGATACGTCTTTAAGAGCTTTATAAGTTTATATAGATCATCCGTATTATTTTAGAGAGTGCACAGTGTTCTGGGCAATGTCCAAGCTTGTTAGCCACCCCCTGTTAATAAGTACTACGATCACTGCCTGAATTTGTCCTTCCCAGCAATGCCTCGTGAGCCTCTTTATGCCTGAGCCTTGGTCCCGCTGGAAGTGTTTCTCCAGGATAGACACTAGAGTCATCCAGCTTGCCAATCTACCCCCTGAATGGACTGTGCAAATGGCCACTTCTACCAGAATATAAGAGACTCTCTGAGCCCCAACCCCTCTCAAAGAATGACCATTATTAATCTTTCCATTTTTGTCAAACCAGTAGTGAGGAGTAGTATCTTGTTATTTTAATTTGCATCTTACTGTGTTTGAAGAGTTTTTCATTTATTTATTGATCTTTTTTATGGGCTACTTGACTTTAACCTCACGGATTTGTGGGGTTAGTTATTTATGCATGTGTGATGTTACTGCTGATTCTTACTCTTCTGATTCTTTAAAAGTCCAGCTCTGGGATTGCCTGAGGGGTGACTTGGTACCCTCTTGCCTTGGAATGAAGAGGCCTTTCCCTCCACTTGGCTTGCTGTGCACTTCTTGTCTCATGCTCTCCTTTCACTTATCACCCATGTCACTGTCATGACTGTCTGGGGACAACATGAGATTTAGGGTCTCCGGGCCCACGTGCTGCTCTTACCTTGGAACCAGAAGTCTGGCATCGAACACTCGAAAACTGTGGTGAGCTGATTTCCATTGGTTTAAAATTCCTTGGTTAATTTCAATTGGACTAATATTTACTTTGCACCTGCTGTATTTTAGGACTGGGGAAGACCTACCAGATCAGTTGTGAACAAAGCAGATGGATCTCTGCATTTGTGGGACTTTGTTCCCAGCACCATGTGAGTAATTGCAATGGAGATTGTCCATGCACGGGAAGCTGTGTGACAACAGGGACGACCCTCTGAACTGCTCTAGCTCAGCCTGAGCATGCTGTATGTCTCAATACCTATGATGGAGTAAGTGGTTGGGCTGCTCTGATCCTCCCCAACTCCTCCAGATTAAGTTAATGCTTTGCAATTACATCTATTTGGGTTTTAAAATCTGGAATTCATTTCGTGTAATGGATCACATCAGAGTCTCTGGCTCTAATTTTAGGAGACAGAATGTTACAGGACTAGCAGCCATCTGCTTCCTTTGAGAAATCAGCAACTGTGAAGTGTGAATGCAGATTTTTATAGCATTTATTGCATTTTATAATAATTTTCTGGCTTTATTTATTGAAGAAAATTTAGTAAAGAAGAAAAGGATCAAGGAGAGAATGAGCAATATCTACAGGAATCTCTTTGAACATTCTGATACCTTTCCTTACAGTTCTTACATGAGTGTGCAAAGTGTGTGTGTGTGTGTGTTTGTATATGCACAGGGTGACCTAAAAATCTTGCAACATAGGCACATAGATAATAAATGGTTAATTTAATGGTTTATTTTAATACTTGATAAAACCATACTATCCACCTTTCCAGAATCGATGACAGCTATGACTTCTGTTCGTCAGCATATGTTTGGCGGGCACTCTGGAGATGACAGCCCCTTCGATTTTACCATCAGACAATTTGTTACAATAAAGCAAAGATTCTACACATCCTGTCAAACTCAGAGCATGCATTTTGTGTAGAGGCACAGAGGTCATCCCATGACATTTTTCTGTAGGCTCAGAAAAGAGGCCCCTGCTACGCTCTTCCTCTAGAGTGGTCCTCCTGATGCCTCCTGGAAGGTGGGAGCAGGTATGCAGGCACACAGGGGACTGACGGAGGTGTCAGGGTGCAGCCTGTATGGCATCCGGGTGTATGACCAGGGAGCCCTGGACCTCAAATGTTGCACAGAGTGTTAGCAGATTGGTTTTGCCAAATTGATGCAAGAGTATAGACCCCTAATCATCTTGAATGGAATAATTACTTCCTTCACCAATAACATGCATTTTTAGAAACTTTATGCTACTTAGCCCATCGTTTGGTGTAGAGTTTAATAATATTAAGTATCATGTAACCACACTTGAGGGAATGATTCTTGATGTGCATATTTTAAATGCTTAATAATAGCTTAGAATTAAGGGAAATTTGATCCACAAATAACCCATTCTACCCACAGATAGCATACTAGTTATGCAAAAGTATTTTAAAAGAAAATTACCTTGGGGATTTTATAAACAATCAATAAATATCTTTGAGTTGTGTACATCTCTAGGTAAATATCTGTTACATAAGAATCTATGTGTTGGGTGTATATGTGAGCAGACAGCTGTAAACACACCGAGAGGCTGGAACGTGACTCATTCACATGATTAAATAACAGCGTCAAATGTATTTTTTAAATTTTGTTAAATTTATTTATTTATTTTCTTGCATTCTTGTTCATTTTTGGACAGTATTGACTTCTCCCCTCCGGTGTAGCCCCCAGAGTTCTCCCACCACCACAGCCCCTGGGATCTATTATCACCACAGTCCCTTGTGCTCCCCCCTCCCCTGTTTTGACACTTTTTCACACCCTCCCTTGCTGGATGCCTCAGCTCTCTGGTCAGCTGGCAACTTTGTCTTGGTTTCTATATTCTGCATGTAAAGGAAACCATATGATCTTTACCTTTTCCCTTCTGATTTATTTCACTTAGCATCATTCCACCCAGCTCCATCCATGTGGCACAGCTGGCGTGAGTTTATCTTTGTGATAGCTGAGTAGTATTCCACCGGGTGTGTGCAAATTCATAATCCACTTATCTGCACTTAGCTTGTCCCCTTAGCCTGGCTATTGTGAATAGTGTTGCAATGAATGTGGGTTACATGTAGCTCTTCAGGTATGTGTTTTCATATTCCTCAGGTAAATATCCAGAAGTGGGATTACTGACTCATAGGGTAGTACTAGTTTTAATGATGCTTTGAATCTGGAGAGACCTGCTCACATCTCTGTCCCTCAACTTGATGTGAGAGTTTGGGCAGGTGGGTTAGCTTCTGTGGCATTCAGGAACCTCATAGATAAAGTAGGGATCATGAAGCTGATATACCCGGCTGTTGTGACGATTAAGCGATTCCATGTGTGTAAAATACTGAGTCTCTGGCAGATACATAACAAGCCCCCAGTCTCTGGTAGAGTCTCGTTTCTCGCCTTTTTTGACTCCTGGCTCCAGGCTGCGTTTCCATCTTGGGCCGCAGACAGAAAATCACATCCACTGAGTGTAGATTTAAGTTTACCTCTCAGAAGGCAATTTATTTCCTCTACTTCAAAGCTCTCATGAGGCAGCCAACTCTTGTGTCTTTGTCCTGCCAAAAATTGTGAGCCTGATTCTGTCCTTAGAGTTTCGATCCATTCCTCCAAGACCAGTCTCTTAGCCAGTCTGGGATTCATTTAATTACTCTCTCGCGAAGAGTCCAAAGGCCAGAACAGACTTCATTCCGGCTCTCGGGCCCCCGTGCTGACCTGAGAGGTGATGGGCTCTGCACATGTCCACTGCCAGCTGCTGATTTCAGAGTTGAAGTGGCTAAAACGTGCCCGGTTCCCCCACCCCCATGTCCTTTCTGTTACTCAAATTGAACATTCGTATTTCCCTCCTTCCATGTTCGTATCACGCCTTGAGGCCCAGACAACCCTCCGCATTTAACTCACATATACCAACAGGCTTGTTCCTTCAATTTTTTTTTTTTTTTTTTTTTAGCTACTTAGACTAAAGCCCAGAATTATCATGGGACTAGACTGGGCACTGGGGAGGTCCTGCCTTTCTCTAGCTGCTTTGTGCCCTGCGGGGCTGCTGGGAAGGCCCATGCCTCTGGCAGCCATATCCTCAGACTTGGGGTTATGTGTGGGTATTTCTGGAAGAGAGGCATGGGCAGCCCTGGTAAGACCTTGTGATTCCAAGAGAGAGAAGCTGGAGCACTTATTTTCCTGGCTTCCCGCCCCCCTAAAAGTGTCTCTGGTTCATAGTTTTTTGTTGATTTTGATTTTCACTTTCTTATATTCATTTTCCTGGTCCCTTATTTAAGTTTTCTAGATTCCTGCTATGAGTGAGACCATCCGGTATTTTTCTTTTTCTTTTTGGCTTATTTCGCTGAGCATGATCCCTTCCAGCGCCATCCATGTTGCTGCAAATTGCATGAGTTTATCTTTTTTGAATGCTGAGTAATATTCCGTGGTGTATATGGACCACATCTTCTTGATCCAGTCATCTATTTTTTTTTTAATTTGGACTCTGGAAGACATTATAATTAATCACAGTAATTAACACTGCAAGTGGCATAAAAAGAGACCCTCAAAATAAGATTCTGGGTAAAGATACTCAAACACTGTGAAACATGCAAAGACTCTCTCCTCAGTGGGGACATGGGGGTGGGAAATGTGTGTCCTGCAAAGACGTCAGGATCACGAAACTCAGCAGTGGTAAGGCCCGGGGTGAAATGTCTACACAGCACTGAGAGGTTTGGGAATCCTGGAATCCATACCTCTATCTGAACTCCCACAAGCCCATCCTTTTGGACTTCTCACTCACATCAAAATCGAGTGCCTTATTGCTTTAGTTAGTTACTGCAAACACAGTAACTGTTATTGCCACACCCAGGCGTGCACAAACACGTGCATATACACCTGAACACAGGGAGACAGACCCACAGTGCCCACATGTACCTTCATGAGACGCACCCCACCGTCTGCAAATGCCAGCGAAAGATCAGTGGGACAGAGAAGCAAAGGAACGAAGGAGACGCAAAGAAGATCTGAGAGACGTCACGACATGTCCAAGCTCGTGGAGCTGGCGAGTGGCAAAGCTTAAGCCTGAACTCCTACCCCAGCTTGCCATTCCTTCCTCCTGGCCGCCACTGCCCCTTGCAGGTGCCCTGTGTAGCCATCAGCTCTGCCTCGATTGAAAACCTACTTAGGGTTTCTAAATCTTTAGACAAACAGTTGGATTGCAGAGATGGAGCGCCAAGCCGGTCTTTTCCGTTGTCCACTTTCAAAGGAGATTTCAGTTTATTGGAATTTCTCCATGTGGGCAGCCTCCTCCCTGGTACAAAACAGCATTTAATCTGTGGGCGCTGGTCTGTCTTTCTGTTTCTCTCTGTGGATTCCTACTCCCCCCGTTTAAGGAGCGCAGCAAATATGGTCCTTAGATGAAAGGTCCCTTAATTGAATCATTTGAATAATGAGTAACTTTTATCCTTTCATGAGGAATGGCCTGGACTGGAGTGGCCTGGCCCCCAACACGAGCTGACAAGATCTGAGAAGAGCGTGAAGCTTGGGCTTCTAAACCGTGGCCGCTCGGAACGAGCGTGGAGACCATCCCTAACAAACTCCATTTTCCCTTTTGAAAGGGGAGCCTACGCCGGCTCCCCCTGGGAGAGCAGGTCCACCATGCCCACCAGCCGGACAGAGGAGCGCTGCGGTCCAGGGACAACGGGAGGCCAGGGCGGCCCTGGAACCCGGAGGAAGTCCCCAGGCCCAGGCCCCTCGCCCGACTCTCAGGACTGCCGTGACCCTGGGGACGCCGCAAACCTTCTGATCTCAGCTCCTCCTCGTCTGTAAAGTGGGAATATGTCCCATTTCATTCTGAAAATCGCCGCCCAGAGGCAAGTGGTCACCAGCACCCACATCGCAGCACGACGACCTCGCGGCCGGCAGCTCGGCTCTGGGCTCGCTCACGCTTTGTTTTGGTTTTAGTGTTCGCGTCTGGTCTGCGTCCCAGCTCCAATAATCTTAGAGGGAATCAGTAAAACTTATTCTCCATGATTTTGCTGCTTTTCTCTCTCCCTTCTTCCCACCCCCCATTACTTTTCTTCTTCAAGTTTCTCAAGTCCCCTGCTAGGGTGACCAAACAATTTCCCCACCTTTTCATCAATAACACTCATTGCTTCTGAGACCTTTTGCTGTCACGATGCCCTTGTAACAAGCCCCGAGCTCTGGACAGCCTTGACACTGGTAAAACTAGTTTCTTGCCACTTGGCTGTGTGTTGGCTGGATTTGGGTTGGCCAAAGCTGCCTTCACTCAGGTGCGCTTCAACATGGGGTCAAGTTCAGGCCCACCCCTCTGTCTCTCATCCTCCCAGACTCACAGACCCCCAGCAGGTTCTTCTCATGCCGATGGGCAAACACCAAGAAGGCAGCCTTGCCTGCAGGGACACGGCACACGCTACTCAAATAACAGACTTCACGTCCGGTTGATGAGAGCACGCCAAGGGGTGAGGACGTAGCATCAACCCCCATGAAGTCAAAGACCATCCTGTGAGAGGCCCCAGACCCATGGCGAGCAAGGGTTAAGTCCTCGCTGGAAGCACCCCGGCATCACAGACGCAGCACCACAGCTCCTAACTGGGGGCTGCCGGATTGCATTTGTATTTCTTTCAGATCTTGTAAAAAAAAATTTGGATAGGATCTTCTTAAAACATTTACTGCATTTCTTCCTTTGTGACTGACCCTTTTATGTTGTTTCTGTGAGGGGCTCTCCTAATTAGCTGTTTGCGAGCCCTATAAACAGCCCACTCAGCCTTTTATGTAACGAGGAAAATTATTGCAGGTGATCCTCTGTTCTTTAATTTTGTATGTAATGCTTTAATATGCAAATTTAATTTTTCCTATGTGCAAATCTGTGACATTTTTCAATTTATGATTTCTGTCCTAGACATCATTCATACAAAGACCTTCCTTGTTGCAAGATCCTGAGTTTATTTCCTTCTCATTCTGTCTGGTTTTCAAACTTTTACATCACTTGTACATATGTGTGTGTATGCCAATAGATGTGTTTATACATAAATGTTCATATGTACACATATTTGGAGATGTGTGTGTGTGTGTGTGTGTGTATCTCCAAATATCCAAATATGCTTTTCCTTCTAATACAGGGTGAGAAAGGAACCTTTTATATTTCCAAATGAATAACCACAGTTTAAGTTCAGATGAGACTTAAAGGGTGAACAGGCTGCGCTGGGGGTGGCATAGAGGATGATTAAGGGAAATTAGGTCATGCAGAGCTCAGGGAGCCTTGTGAGCAGGCTGGGCTGGTACAGAAGCCAGGGGGAGGGGGCTTCTGTTGGTTGGCATTCATCACCACCCGGGCGAGGGCTTGGTGCAGAGTGTGAGGACAGGTCAGGGGCTGAATCACATTGGACTCAAGGCCATGGTCAAGAGCCCAGAGTTTCCTCCAAGGCAATGGACAGCCTCATCTGCTTCTACTAGTCACTCCTGACTCCCTGGACCCTGCAGCTTGGAACAGGTTAGAGATCCAGCCCCATGAGCACTCAGTCTATTCTTAGCAGCGGGCGCCTCTCTTTCTGCTAATAGAGAAAGAAAGAGCCCTCTGTGGCCTGCTGGGCCTCTCAGCCGACCAAAGCCTTGGCTCCAGGGAAGCCAGAGTCCAGAGAGGCACTGGGGCTTTGGGGAGGGAGAGCACCGCTTTTGCTGCCTCAGGAAAGAGGCCCCTCCCCAGGGCACTGGTGAAATCTGCATGCCATCCTGCCTGCCCGAGATCAAAGACCCACATCAAAATGCGGAAGAAAACTCTTATGAGAAAAGTGACATCCTGGTGCTTCCAGGGCATCAGAGCAAATTCAAAGTGCAGCCTCCTAGGTGAGCCCCCGAACAGAAATTCCTATCAAGACTGGTACTTGCCGGAGACACCAATGATTCAGTTCAGAAGGCTTTAACAGAGGGCTGGGCTGGGCTGGGCTGGCGGCTGGGCCTGCGCTGTGGGTGGCAGAGGGGACTGACCACGATTCCCAGCCCCAGAGGGAATCCCCCCTCCGATGGGACAGACAGGTGCACGGACAAATCTGGCACTATGGCAACAGTAAAGACAATATCAAATCCATTCGATTTTAATGAAATTCGATCAAAAAGAGCCCTTTGTGAAATTATTAATAATTTTTTCCAACATTAAATCTATCATTTATTTTGCAAAATGCTGCTGATGGGGGAATGGTGTGCTTCTGTCATGGCCTTGCTTGGCAAAGTAAAGTGTCACGTGTGTCCTGTGCCAGGCTGCAAAGTCTGCAGTTTGGAGGAAATCTTTCCTGAGCTGTTAGATCACTGAGTCTACCCCCTGGGTCTGAGTAGATGTTCCCTGACTCCTGAACTCAAGGATTAGCAAGGGGTTTGCAATGAAAGGAACAGGTTTCAGAGGCACCTTTAGAGCATCAAGTGAATTCTTTGACCTCAGGCTGGGGTGCTTCTACTTCAATTATCTGTTCACTTCAAGGGCAAGTGTGAGTTTTCATTCCTAGTCGAAATAACCCAAGTCATGCTCTCGACGAACCATCTTTGTTTTCATAAATAGCTATTTGCCACATTGGAATGATCAGATTCTTTTTCTTTGTTGAATATCAATATTTCTATATCTTGGATGAATAAGCAAAAAGTGGTATGTAAAGCTGTGCTTATACATATCGTCTGGCACTATATATTCCAGGAACAAGGCACGTTCCTTTTTCATATAATAGTATACCATTTGATATATATTGATTTATAGAAACACTTGGGAAAGCAGAGTTTGGTTTACATTTTTTGAATAATCTGCACTCTTTAAAGCAAGTGTCTTTCAAAGATACCTGGCCCAGGGGCCAACATTCATCTTGCAGATTTCAGTTTTAGTCAGCGGAGGGAAAGGTTGCTGCTGCTAAATCATCATCTCTCATGAGCTCTGTGTTGAGATCCTGGAGCTTTTTTCAAGCAAATAGGTACATTTCTGCTTGTGGCAGCCCCCTGCTCCCTCCACTCCCCCAGCTATCTAACCTAGCTATCTACATTTTCTCTGATAAGGCGAAGAGGGACTCATTCTCATTAAACAGTCATTATTACTATTAACTGGAAGACACACTTTGACATGAATTAATAATCCTGCATCTGAGATGCTCCCCAGCCTGTCAGTCATCTGTGGGATACAGATGCCCAGGAGTTTCCTTGCAGTTTTTTTCTTTTTTTTTAAGATTTATTTTATTTGTTTATGCATACAAGAACTGGGGTACAGGCCAGGGGTGTGGGGGGTGAGAGGATTCACCGGAGTGGGGAACAGAACAGGCGGATCTACTGAAATACAATGCTGAGGGGGAGCAGCGGGAAGACAGGAGAGGTCTCCCCTGGTAAGGCATTAATAGCCAATATACAGAGAGCTTATAATAATCAAGAGCATTAAAAAAAATCTGATTAAAAATGGGCAGGACAGAAAAGACAATTTTCCAAAGACATCCAAATGGCCAACAGGCACCTGAGATAATGCTTGGCCACCCGAACCGCAAGGGAGATGCAAGTTAGTGCCAACCCCTGCTAAGACCTCACAACTGTCAGAATGCCTGCGAGCAAGCAGGCAGAGCTGGTGAGTGCCGGGGAGGATGTGGAGGAAAGGAGCTGTGTGCACCGTTGGGGGAATATACATGTGGGCAGCCACTAAGGAAATAGGGGAGTTCCTCATCAAGGTAACAATGGAGCCACCGTGTGATGCAGCAATCACGCTTCTGGGTA
The DNA here is from genome assembly GCF_964194135.1 of Talpa europaea. Classification (NCBI taxonomy): domain Eukaryota; kingdom Metazoa; phylum Chordata; class Mammalia; order Eulipotyphla; family Talpidae; genus Talpa; species Talpa europaea. Next base: position 140,435,974 of record NC_140071.1, on the reverse strand, counting down.
CATAACAACAGAAAAAGAAAACAGAATATTGAAGAGACACCTGCAATCCCAGTTAGCTGCAACACTGCTCACAGCAGCCAAGTCATGGGACGCAGGAAGTGTCTGCCAGTGGGTGACGGCGAATACAATGCACAATGAATACAACGCACAATGTATATGCACAGTAAAACCCTGGGATAGTCCTTGTTACCTATATGTGTAATAAATGTGTGGATTTTTTTTTTTTGCATAGAAATGGGGTGTAGATCAGAGTTGCAAGGGGTGAGAGGACTCACCAGAGACAGAGTGGGGAGCAGAACAGGCAGATTGACTGAAACACACTGCCGAGGGGAGCAGTGGGTGAGACAGGAGAGGTCTGCTGCACCATGGGGGTAGCTCCCTGGCTGAGGTTGGGACCCAGGCCATAGCAGCATCAGCACTAAGACAACCCCTGGGCCACCAGGGAGGCCCAAATGTGTGTATTTTAAACATGTGAACAGTTGTCTCGGTTTCCTAGGAAAAGCCACATGCTTCCCTGTATTCTTAGGGAGTGAAAAAGTGGGTGGCCAGCAGTGTCAATTCTTCAGCAGTTTTCTTTCATAAGGAGCAAAGCTGCTTTGAACTCTGTGGAAACAGACGGGAAATAGTGCAAAAAAGGATGGATGTTTCCTGTAAAACGAGGAGACACATTTTCTGCAATTAATGTGAGTACACTAAAAGCATCTCTTTTTTTCCTGCTGCATTGGAAATTTATTGAATAAAATCTATTGTCGTGAGCAGAGCATAATCAGCCTTACCTCATTCCATAAGAACAACGCTGTTATTTTTCCTCTTGTGGAGTGTTGCAAATGGTTCTTCGATATTTAAAGTGATGTATAATCAGCTGTGAAATCAACTATGGACTCTCAGGACATAATAAACAAAAGAAAATGCTGGGAATATTCATCATTTCAAGTATCCATATTATACAATTTATTTCAGGGTGTACCATTGCCTCTCAATTTTTCATTTTTCTATCAGAATGTAGGGGAGCCTTAAGCGTAATTCTGGCTTACATGTTATAGTTCATCATGAAGAATTATTACTTTATTTGTAGTGTGATTTAACATCAGGATGATTTTATTGAACCTACTATTTTAAGCCAATTGTATTTTATTTGGGGAATTATGGTTTGGACCTTTATTTTTTAAGGCACATGGCTCCATAAAATAGTAACAAATCCAATATACTTGCCAACAATTCTTTGAATTTATACAAAAAAGAGATAAGGAACAGAATAAAGCAGATATTTGAGCTGGTTGTATTTCTAGAATTTTAGATCTGTAAGCAGTCTTGGACTTACGTCGCTTGAAGATATTATTTTGTTGGCGAGGTAGCTGGTTCAGATTGGGGCAAGCATAGGGGACATGGGTTGGACTGTAAGTGTCTTGGTAGTAGGTATGGCAGAGTAACAACACCTGAGGAGGAAGATCCTAGACGTCTAATACACAAACAGTGATGTAAACCAATGTTATAGCAAAAAAGAAGGAGGAGAAAGAAACATTCTAGAGAGAGGTCATTGGGAAAAACCACAACAGATGGTGGTAAGTTTTAAATAGAAATATCTGTGCCAAGGAAGCATTGAATTTAGTTTAGAAACTTTAGGGAATCATTCAAAAGGAGAAGTCCTTGAGTTGGAAGAATGAGTCACAATTTTCCATGTAGACAAAAGTTTTTCCAAAAAGAGAGGTTTGTTCAAAATCGAGGATCCATAAAGCAATGTTGCCAGTTTCAGAAGGCCCACAAGTGATTAGACAAAGCTGCAAGGACTGCGAGTGTGAGCAGCTGCAGGAGGTAAAGCAAGACCCGGGGTGTGCCCTGTCTAGGACATCTGCTAAGGATATTGACTAAGGTTCTCCCACGGCAACCCCACAGGCCCCTCTGAGCAGTGCATGCCTGGGTATCCATGTCCAGGCAAAGGGTGTGGTTTTAGTAGGAAGTGCGCACACACATGCACCAATAATCAATTTTTTATTTTCTCAAGAGTGTTTAGAAACTAATGGCATGAATAACTTTTAGAAATCAAGGTTTTATTTCCAAGATTTTTTTTATAATTTGGGGTATCATAAATACTAAAAGACTCCGAATGTAAAAAGTATTCCATAGCTAATAGACTTTGAAGAATGCTTGATAAAAATGAGTTGTTTTTCTAACCCAAAATTTGATACAATTCACATGAACAGGAGAAAGAAGAGCATGAGGTCCGTAACAGAGAATGTGGGCATCTTTCCTACCCTTCCAGTTTTACCCATAAATATAGAAAAGATGATAGAATGGGGGAAATATAGAATATGACAACAGATTTGAGGCTCTGATGGCTGAGGACCACATGGTTCATTGCCTGGACCAACCCATGCAAGATGGGGTTGGCTACAAATCTGGCTCAGTTTCCTTGCAGATACTGGCAGAAGTTTGGTCAATAATGCCGTGAGGCATATGGGAAAAAAGACAATATGAACTGGATTCTTGAGTTTTTCCAGGTAGAGTTTCAGAGGAAAGACTGTTCAAATGTTCCATGTCCTTGGGAAGCGTGAAGATGTTACCTGAGAGTGAGTTGGTCGAGTTCCCTCAGGGTGGGGAGAGGATTCAGAAAGACCAATGGGCTAGTGACTAGGGACCAAGTAAGATATGAACAAAACAAGCAGATACCAGAATGGATAGATGCCGAGAAGCAGGGACCACAGGCCCATCCATGTCCTCTAAAGTTTGAATTTAAAATCAACCCAGACACATGATTAAGGGCAGGTGGAAAACCCAACTTGACTCAGAAGGTTCTGAAATGCTTGGGTTATTACTGATTTGGTTGAGTTTTATTTGCTGGAGGAGGAAAATAAGATATGAAAATAGAAATTAATTTCACTTATTAAAATAACATCATTGGAGATGTGGGAGGAGCATAAGAAGAACGCCTGTTGCAATGGCGAAAAGGAAGACTTGGAAAATAGGGTGTAATAGACTGTGTTGGAGAATGAGACGTAATAGCCAGTGTTGGAAGGGACGGAGAGATGGCTGAATGGGTAGGTGCTTGGGCGGATGGACGGATGCGTGGAGGAATAAAAATGAGAAAGGAAAACTTGATACTTGATGGAATGCTATTTTCCTTCTTTTTTTCCTTAGCACTTTGACAGAAATTCTGTGTGTATATAAAAAACATTTGCCTGAAACTCCTTTCATTATGCCCACAATCAAGCCTTGCCATCTCTCTTGACAGTATCTGAGCTTCTGACAGCAGCGGATTTTTTCTGTGTGAATTTGCATCTTGCTCCTTTCGGCATTTTGTCTCATCCTGTTATCTTTCTTTGTGTAGCTCTGGTGTGGGTTAACGGATGCGGACCCCGTTTCAGAACACAACCCGTGTGATGTCTTTATAACTATCATGTGTAACTGGGCATGTCCCCTCTTAAAAGTCGCAGGCGCTCTCCATTATGCTCACATCAAGGACAGTTATTTCTGAAAACCTTTGTTTCCTAGCCAAAAATTCACTAGATAGGAACAGGAGCCCTCGCTAGACAGGTGAAATGAGGCACAGGAGCACATCCCTGCCAGGAGGCAGACCAGGCCTAAGACCACACTGTGGGCCAGATACTGGCTCACTCCAGGAAAAACTCTTCACTGGGACTAACTCCTAGACCCTAGTCTCCTTTCCTGAAATTTTTCTCCTTCTAGAAGAAGGATTTTCTCTTGGACTCCTCCCTTGCCTATATATTCTTGGACTATGACCTGCTTTGGTATCAGTCTCCTATTTTTCCTTGGAAATTATGCCTTTCTCCCCACTGAACTGTAGAATCAGCATTTCTCCCATAAATGTCCTTAGACCCAACTGCCAAGGCAGGTCCAAGGCATCACCTGCCCTTCAGGCAGGGTTGGCATTAATGCTAATTCAACGCAAGTCTTCTATCTTCTCTTTGATCCCAAAAGAGCAGCAATGGGACAGACTCTGACAACACTTATTAAGTGGGTGTCATGAACCCACTGACTAAACCAAACAAGAGGCCCCAAATTCTCTGGGCAGGGGAAGGGGTCCTGCATGGAGAACTGGGGAAGCTAAAGGATATTTGAGCACAGATAAAGCCAAACAGGAAGGAAGAGCAGAAAGACAAGGCATGGGTCTGCTAAGATCTCCCCACCTACCCTGGGCTCTTTTCTTGTTCTATGTTCATAAGCCTTTGCCTGCAGCATTCTGAAGGCTTCTGGTGTATCTGTTGCATGATAACCAGATCCACATTAGCTAAAACATAGAAAAGCTTTTAAAGGAAAGAGTTTTCAAACACTGAAAAGGAAACACATTTTGTGGTTATCTAATATTTAAAAGTTTTTAGGATGGAGATTCGAGGTGCTCCCAAGCATTGCCTCTGACACTGTCTAGCAGAGACTGATTTCGTTTTGTCTCCTGTTTTTGTAAAACAGTCTAATTGATCACACAGTTGGTGACAAGAACCTTATCACATGACTCTAAATGTTTCCAAATAAGTTCTTCTCATCTCTGCATTTATCTCACTGCAGACCAGAGACACACATTCGAGGCTGACACAGGTCCATGCTCCCTGCTGCCCTCAGTTGCTCCAAGACTGTCCACCATGTTCTGCTGAGGACAGCGAGACTCCTACCTCCCTGCCCTCACATGGGCACCTGTGCAACCTCTATCCCAATGAAGGGAGATTGGCAAGCATGGCTGGGGGGTCTCCCCACTTTACAGATGAGGACACAGAAAGTCAGAAAGATTGAGTCACCCAGCTGATAGCCACGCGGTCGCTAGCAGACACAGGATACCTGCTGGCCTGGCCAAAGCATGCTGCCCACACTGTAAGGGTCAAGGTCCAGTGATGCTCCATGGCAGACTGTGTTGGTGGAGGGCTCCCTGGTGGCCCAGGGGTTAAATGTTTTTGTTGATGCTGCTTCTCTCTTCTTGGCGTCACAATGCTCATTAAAGCAGCAAATGAGAATCCCAAGAACACACGTTTGAATTTAGTTTCTCAGATGTGGAAAAGTCTCTCCTTCCTCACCCACCCAGTTGATAAAGGGCTGGAGAATGGACGCTACTTCCTGTGAAGATTTGCCAACTGGAGCCTCCCTTGCCTACATCAATGCCCCAGATTTATTCCGTGTGAATTTGCATCTCTGACAATCCACCCTGCCCCCCGACGGAAGGACCAGGGAATCTAGTAAACTGTGCACGTTTCTTGTGAAACTTTTCTTAAGATCAGGTTAGGAAGTGAGTGAGCCCAAATGCAAGGCCTCTTGGCTACACCAAACACTCCCTGAACAGAACATTGTCATGCAGGGCCGCGCCTCACACAGGATGTCAGGGGGCCTTCCACGGGGAGGGGCTCCAGACTCCAACAAGGCCGTATTACAGTCCTGGCCTCCATATTTTGTATACTTGGGGATTAGTATTTTTTCATTGTTCGACTGAGGTCACGTGTGCCATGAGCACACCCCACGCTGATGACCTGTGTGCTCCCACCATCCCTTGCACTTCCCCTGCCCCATCCCTGCCAGAGAGAGTCAGCTGCTGCTCCGGTTATCTCCTCGTGCTGACTCTTCCACCAGGGAGAAGAGAGAAATCACTCATCTGCATTTGGAGAGTTTTTCTCATACGCTGTTCCAGCAAGAGACAGTTTGTCACCTTTGGTAGTAGCCAGAGTCCAGCGGAACAGGACATGGCATGAATTTTAGCCTGTCCAGCTTGTATCCTCAGAGCTCTAAGAAATAGACACTTGGAAGGTTCTCACCCACTACTCGGAAAGAGGCGACTGATGTGAGCTGCTCAGTTCACCTCCCCAAGTCTGTCGCCAGCCTCGGCCGGCAAGTCTCCAGCGGTTAAGAGAGCGGCAGAGTAATTGTCATTGCCGCGCCTCTCCTTCCTCTGGTGCCACCGACACCACCTATAAATCACTCGCAGGGAGAAGGGCGTCCTGTTTAATGGCCTCCAATTAAGTGTTAGTGGGGGGCTAGGCTCTTTTCAAGCAACTCTACTGAGTAAACATTTCTTCATCTTCTAAATGAGACTGACAAGGGCAAAGGTTTAGGGTGAATCCAGGCAAAGACAGAGCTGCAAAAGGCAGGGATGCCGTCTTGGGGGCTGTGCTTGGATGGGGGTGGCAGGAGAGACACTGCCCCGGCAGGAGGCCCACCAGAGACACCGGCACAGAGCCGGCCGCCGGGGGAAGACGGGGTACAGCCCGCCCTGGGAAGAGGAGGGCGACAGAGCGGGGCGGTGTCCGGCTGATGCCTCTGTTCCCTCGGCGACAGCACGGACCGCCCGAGGGCCTGAGTCAGGAGCTCCTAGGGATGCAGCTGTCCGGGGGTGGCGATGGCTGGTGAGCAGACGTTGGATGCAGATTGGGGGGGCATGTACGGAGCACAGGTTCTGGATGGCGAAACAAGATGCTTATTTGGACTAAAGTGTTTTTACAGGCTGGACGTGTAAGAGCTCGAGTATTGTGTCGGCAGGCTCCAGGCTACACGCCCCGCCGGCCAGCAGCGCGGGCTAGGAAGGGAGCAGAGCAGGGGCACGCTGGGCTGGCGCGCAGGCTGCTGTGGTCCCTTCATACCACAGGCTTAACTGGCTTTTCCCAGATGCTGTAGTGGGGGGAGGTGAAACTGGATGGGAGACCCTGGCGAACGTTTGTCATCCCATCAGACAAACGGTAGATACGCCAGGCCTTGTTGCAGGGCATTCGCCTGCCATGCCAATGCTGCATTTTCAAGCATTAAAGGGAAAAGTTTATCTCCAATGCGCCGTTGAGAAGACAGTGAAGCCATTTTTTCAAAGAGAAGTCTCCTTGGAGTCAGGGGTGTATTCTGAAATGTGTTTTCAAAATTATTTAAAATCTCCTTCCACGAAGCGCATGCATCTTGTAACTGCACATCCTTCTTACCCTCTCTCTCTTGTGAGTGTTACCTCTAATTTGACCTACATTTGAGTACGAGGATAAAAGCAAACAAAGTCTATTTTCCTTCTACTCCAGAACAAATCCATTTCACTCATCACTTAGAAAGCAAAAGGGCAAGCGGTTGGCACAGCTAAATGGAGTGAGATTCTTCAAATACGGGCTCCAGAAGCTGCTGGATTTGACCTGCTGAGACATTTGCTTTGACCCCCACATGCCACCATCTTCCTTTCAATGCCTGATCTTGGACAAGATTCCAGGCATCACATGGGCCTCGGCTCTCACAGCATGCGCCATGCTCAGCTGAAGGCTTGTCACACCCATGATTATCCATCTGCGTGAGGGTCTAAGCACACGAAGCAGGGTGTGAAAATCCCAGCAGAAATTGGCTGCAACAGAAGAGGTGCTTCCTAGCCTTCTGTTCCCAACCTTACAATTTCCAAGAGATGACATCCCTTCCTGGAGCTTCAGTTTTCTCATTGCAAACATTGAGAGGGGGAGAAAGCCATTATTTCCTCAGCACCTACAAGGTGCTAAGAATGTGCCCAACATTTACCCTTCATGGTAACTTTTGTGGGTGAGGAAAACAGCACAAAAGGCTCAGGAAGGAAACATGTTTCATCCAAGCCTACATCAAGTCGGTGACAAAAATCTGCCTTCACATGACTTTAATGTTAACTGTCAATAAGATGCCGCATACTGACTCTAGCATGAGAGATTGTTCTAGATTTCCCCTCCAGTGCCTCTCTAGTCTTTCTCATCTCTCAAATGACACCACCAACCCCTTAGTTACTCTCAACTTCTAGAGTTCATCTTTGCCTCTTCTTGCCCCCGTATCCCTATGTCATCATTTTCTCTGTCTACACTTTCAGCTGATTCACCAGACTATAGCTTCAGAGCTCCCTGCATCAGCCCCTCCTGGGTGCGGCATGGTCCTTGTTGCCTAAACTGTCTCTACCCAGTGCTTTCCCTGCTCTCACACTTCGATGTGGCCCTTCGACCTTTAACAATGGTGAAGAGATCTTTTTTAAAAAATTCATATCAATCCACATCATTTCCAAGCTTGGTATTCTTCACTGGCTACCACTTTCACATCCCATAAACTTCCAGACTGCCTTCCTACCAGCTGCTCTGCCTGTCATCTGTTCTCATTCCTTTTACTTGACCCAAACACATAACTTTTATTTATTATTTATTTATTTTTTTTAAATAAATTTTATTTTTATATTCCCCATACAATTGCAATCCCCTTATTTTGACCCCAATCCCTCCCCTCCCCACCCCATATAGTGTCTCTGGTTCATAGTTTTTTTGTTGATTTTATTTTCTGGACCAAGAAGATGTGGAACATATACACCATGGAATATTACTCAGCATTCAAAAAAGATAAACACATGCCATATGCAGCAACATGGATGGCGCTGGAAGGGATCCTGCTCAGCGAAATAAGCCAGAAAGAAAAAGAAAAATCCTGGATGGTCTCACTCATAGCAGGACTCTAGAAAACTTAAATAAGGGACCAGGAAAATGAATAACTATAAGAAAGTGAAAATAACTTTTATTTTTAACATTCCAAGGTCACTTCTTTCTTGCCCCGTTGCCAAGTCTCTCCTTTTCTGGGCTAATCCTCTGGAGTGTTCAAAGGGGTCTTTCCTTTGATCCATCAACTTACACATCTCCTCTTCAGGGATGCATTCATCAGCTGCCCAGTCCACAACAGCTCACGAATCAGTTGCTCTCACCATCATAATCACCATTATTCTCTCATTTTTTTGGTACTTATTTTAATTTTATGAGCTTACTTATTCAATTTAGTCTTGGTTCTCTCATTAGGATGTGAGCAAGCAGCTTATCTATTTTTTCCAGCTTATCTATTTTTTCATTAATATGTGATTAACATTTAGTGCCATGTTGCACTTATCAAAAAATAATATTGTTTACTCCTATGACTATCTTCCAAGGAAATTCTCACATATGTACAACAAGAGATATTTACAAGAATATTCAAGCAACATTCTTCCTAAAAGCAAAAACTTACAAAACTTTCAAATGCCCATGGAAAAATAAATTGTGTTATATCCATGTAATGGAAGATTACATATCAATGAATATAAACTACAGCTGTGGGCGACCATATGGATGAATCTCAATAATAATATTGAGGGGGGAAATAAATCATAGAAGAACACATTTTATATTCTTCATTTATGTAAAGTGCAAAAACATGAAAATTGAAAAATTCATTCTTTAGGGATACATAAATATGTGGTAAATTGTTTTTCAATGCAGTTGTATCAACTTGATATCCCACAAACAGTATCTTGGAGCTCATATTGATTTATGTCCTTTGCCAACACTTGGCAGTGTGGATTTCTTAATTTCTGCTATGGTAGAGGTGCGATTGGAGCTCAGTTTAGTATTCATTTGAATTTCTCTGGTTACTCATGAGAATGGCAATATCATGTGTGTTGACTCATGATTGTTTACTCTAGTTTATGGTTTTGTATTTTTTTAAAGATTCATTTATTTAGTCACACAAGAGCTGGGGTTCAGGCCAGAGATGCAGGGGGTGGGAGGATTCACCAGAGACAGAGTGGGGAGCAGAACAGGTGGATTGACTGAAATACACTGCTGAGGGGAGCAGCAGGGAGACAGGAGAGGTCTGCTGCACAATATGGTTAGCTCCCTTAAGAGATCAAAGTGCTGCAGTGACTGTGGATAGCTTCCTAGTGCTGAAACTTAACCCCTATGCCACCAGGGAGGCCCTGTGGTTTTGTATTTTCTAGTGTATTTTGTCTATTCTTATTGAGTCCATAGAATATTTATATATTCTGTATACAAGCTCTATATGAGACATACATGTTACATATATATTATCTTCTTTCAGTTTTGATTTGTCTTTTCAATATTTAAGATATTTTTGATGAGAAAATCTTAAATTTAATGTATTTATATTTATCAGTCGTTTGCTTACTGGTTCATCTTTTGTTTAAGAATTTTTTTTCTTCCCCAAAGCAACCCAGATATTATCCCATACTGTCTTATAAAGTTGTGTTGCTTTTACTTTTACATGAAAATGAGTACTCTAACAACACTTGATTTTTCTATATACTGTGAGATAAAAATCCAATTTTATGGTATTTTGTGTGGATCTACAACCTGCACAGAACACCTAGTTATTCTAATATCCACTTGTTTTAAATATAATCCAAATAATGATGTCTTAGCCAGTTCAATAAAATTTTGTGATTTCATTCATAAAAGCTTTATTAAGTTTTGTTAAATTTGTTTGTAGTCACATTTTAATTTTTGTTGTGCATAATTTCTTTTTATTACATTGTAACTGGTTATTTCATGTGTGTTGCATCAGACAACACCACACTGACAAAGACACAGGCGTCGTAGAGCAGGCTGCACAAGGCAGGATGCTGCTGAAGGCAAGATCCTGCCTGTTTTTATTGCTAGAATAATCACAGAGCAACAGCTCCATGTGTTAGGAGGACAAGGAGAAAAGGATGGTGAAACTCAGGAATGTCATCTAGGGCTTGAGGGGACATGAGTATGCTGACCCCAGATCCCTAGCCATGGTCCTAATCTTATCAACAAGGCATTCCACTGGTCAGATTCTGGGGTCCCTTGTCATACATAGGTCCTTGGCACCCTGGGCATTCCTGGTCATACCTCATGATGCGTGAGTCGGGCTTAAGTTTATGCATCCATCCTCAGCCCCCCGGACGTTCCTGGTCATACCTCTTGATGCACACCCTTCCCAGAGTGATCAAGTTTTCTGCTCGTGATTGATATGAAGGCACCTTGTAAGGTTTGGCTCATGCGACTGTGACTGGACAGTTCTGACCTTTGTACAGGAATGCAGAACTGCAGGAAAACATAATGGTGGCTGAACAGGCTGCTTAAGTATAGTGGCCACTTAAGTCTAGCAGACCAACACATGTGGAGGGAAGGGTTTGAACCTTGTATATTGATATTATGTCCAAGATCCACACTAAATCTCAAATTTTCTGAATTCCACACTTTCAGTCTTTTTTTCATAGATAATTATATATCTGCAACTGATAGTAATCTCAACACACTGGGGAAAGCCTACCTAGACATTTTGGGGGAGACCAATCCTACACCATCACTTGGTTTGGGGTCTCTGGAGATAACTGAACTCCTGAAACTCAGCACCTTATAATTCCAATCAATCAGTGCAGCTCCTTTTTTTTTATTACATGAAAAGGTTTAATTAAAATAGGTTGTTCAGAAGAAAACGAGATGGGAAGAACACAAGGAAGAGAAGAAAAAGGACACTCATTTAGGTCATAATACTTAGACACATTTGCATGTTGCACTTTAAAATTAACCTTATAGTGCAAGTATTTTGATTAATAAAACTCTTATGAACATATTGTCAATGACTAGATTGTCAGCTACTTTAGGACAGATGCTTCTGGTATTCAGTAGTCACTTAGTTATCCAATATTTGAGTTGCTTCACTGCGCCAATATTGTAAATGTCATGATCATATTTTTTTCCAGAAAATAAGCATTTCTAATTGTTAAGGCTAGAGTCTTCATAATTTACTAAATTATTGATTTTTAAAATTGTGTCCAATGTGTGCTTTATTGTTGGCTCACATCAAATGCATCAGGTAAGTGGAAGGATATTGAAATTAAGCCTCTGTGTATAGATGAGTTGATTCACAGACTAAGAGAGATCACTGCAGACACATATGCACACATGCACAATAGACATGTAATACATACAAGCTGGACTGACGTCAGTGGCATCAGTGTGTGGGGAACCCGGGTGTGCATCTCTGCACATGTGAGGATATGAGCGGGTGGGTTGGAGGGTAGATAAGCATGTATGATTGTGAGTTTCAGTGTGTGTGACATGCACGCATCTCTATATGTGGTCAAAACAAAAAAGGGACTGTTCAACTTAAGGGTTTTCCAAAGCTGAGGCCACAGACTCAGTTGGGGAGTATTTGGGCCATCAAACTGCAGTGAGAAATGTAGTTTGTAGTGACTGATTGATCACTTGGAACATTTTCTTTTCTTTTTTCTTTTTTAAGCTACATTCTCTATAAGAGCCACTCCCAGACATGCTTATTCTATGCATCCGGTTTGGGGCCTGGAAACATATGTTAAAGAAATTTTCAGGTGGTTCTGAGGCTTGGTTAGGTTTGTAGCATATTGAATTATTCCAGATATCTTTTGCTATTAATCAAGATAAATCTAGAAGCTGATATGCAATAGATTCAGGATTAGAACCCAAGTCTCCTAGCTTCTGGGACAGCATTAGAAACCACAATTCTATCCACACTGCAGAATTGCTCCTTCACTGTATAGTCAGTCTAATTCACTGCATTTTAGACAGAAAATGTGTTTTGTAGGATCATTGACAATTGCAAAAAAAAAAAAAAAAAAGGCGGATGGTTTCCCTGGTTTTGTGCACCAATAAAAACATATTCAAAAGGGGATTTAATGCCTGTCTCCTAAACAAGTGTCCTCTCTCATGCGCCCCAGAGAGAAAATGATTTCCATTTAAAAGGTGTTTTGACACTGATTAGTTGAGACTAAAGTCCCAGGTAACTCAACTGCTTGAAAATAAAGTCATAGCTAATGGCTCTTCCTGGACTGTCAAAGCACTGTTGAGCAGCATCTAAAGAAACATCTGTCTTTTCATATGTATGAACAGTTCTTATTATAAATCCTATAGGATTCTTGAAATTCATTAGGAAAGAAAATCTGTATGATCATTTTAAAGACCATCTGCTCTGGGTGCAGGACCCTCGCCTTCCCAGGCTTCCTGGAGACCTGAGTTGTAAAGGAAACAACAGCACATTGTGCAAATCCATACACTGCTGGGTTCCCCCCTGATTAATAATGTAGATGCCTTTCTCTTTCCTCGATGAAATGCGGTTCAGGAAGAGCTGAAAATTTTCCACTCCATTTGGACGATTTTCGTCTCTTTGAAGTAACACTACTTTGGAGCTAGGAACACTTTTTGGAGATCTAAGACTCTGGTTATCAACAGTGAGGAATTTATTTTTATCAACTCCCCTCCCCCATTTGATATATTATTGGGCTCTTAAAAATATCAGCTGAATACCATGCAAAGGAATATTTGTCAAGCTGTCAGCACCTGGTGATTAATACCAATGGGATTCAGTTGAAAAAAAAAAGAAAGCCCAGGAAACACAGTTGATATTATTTGAGTTTTGAAACCACAGGGACATCAAAGTCTTTCTTGATGTTGCTGAAAATGTTACCAAAGCAATTACATTTGATACTCCCTCCTAAGAGTGCCATCACATAGAAAACTTTGTAACTTTGTAAGATAGAAAGATGCCACTGGAGAAACTTATTACTGAAAACTCAGAAAGCAGTATCATAATGGAGTTGAAGTGACCTCTTCATCTATGTTAAAAAAAAAAGCATCAGATGAAATAAACCAGAGAAAATCTATTTTCCTCTACATTCTAGTTAAGAGATGTGTCCAATTGATTTGTCAATGCTACAACCTCATCACTCTTCTGCCAAATTTTTCAGGTGAGAAGAGAGGCACGGAATTTTCCTCCCGCTCGCATCGTGCACACACACCACTCCTTCCTTGTGCTTGTTCTCATTCTCTTGTTTTCTTTTCTTGTTTGTTCTTTATTTCACGAAGCACTTATTCTAAGAACCAAAATTTTCATACTGCATTAGTTCCTTGTGTACCACCATTCCCTCTAAAACAAGATGTCAAAGTCCCTCCTGGCAAAGGACCAAGTTTATACGCTCTTGTTAGAGCCCAATTTTGAGTGAGGAACATACTAGTGGCCCAGGAGTCTGATGGGTTGTTGATTTCACTTAATTGATTGAATAGCTGGAATAGTAGTCCGCCTTCTTTCTTGACGTACTGCCTTTGTTTGCATTTCAGTTTGGTTTCCCATCAAGGAAGGTCATCTGATCTACTTCTGCCATTAAGCATTTCTAAACCTAAAATGGTTCATCCTCATTCAGGATGACGGAGCAAAGGCAATGTTGCCCTCAGAGAAGATTTTACTTGCATTGACAAGGATTGGGGTCAATACTAAACTTCATCAATTCTTAGTTCTGCAGCCAAGAATATATAATAGGAAAATGTAGGCCCTTTGATAAATGATTTTGGGAAAACTGGACAGTCACAGGCATAAGAATGAACAGGACTACTATCTTATACCATACATAAACATGAACTCAAAATGACTTTAAGATTTGAATATAAAACCTGGAAGCCTAAAATTCCAAGAAGAGGTAGTAAGCTCCTTGGCATCAGTCTTGGGAATAGTTTTTTGGATATGACACCCAAAGCAACAGCATTTGGCATATTATTTGCTTTTGCCTGAGCATGAATTACATCTTTGAAAAATAATGTTAATAACCCAATATTCTGCTTGTCCCATAGATGCCTAAAGAAGTAAATATTTGTCAAATGCTGAAAGAATTAATGGATAAATGAGTGAGAAGGCAATTCTTTGAAGTTACCTGTGGAGATTGGAGTCTAGCTCCATAAAAGAAAGCATTTTTCTCCAGCAATTTATTGTAATTTGGAGAATTTCAGACTCTAGACTATTCTATATTAAGCCCAGATATGGGATCTCTATTTTGTCTGTTTCAAATAAAGAGGCTGGATATACGGCAGCTCTTCTTTTCCTACATTCCTGATACAATTTTGGGAAGGACTGTGTGTTCGCAGGAGGGCCCCTGGCTGCAGGGTGAGGAATCTCAGCAGGGACTCCAGCTTGGTCTCTGCTTGTCCTTGAGCCAGTCTTGCCTTTTCTGGGTCAAATGGACACTGGTACCTCTCTGTCCGGCTCGTAATCATGCAATGGGTTTAAACAAGAAGTAATGCCCCAATTACTCTCATAGTCCTTTGAATCCCCACCTATGAACACAGAATGTGGGGTAATTTCAGGGAGTGTTGCATAGTGGGAAACGTGCCGGTAATGAATTGGTTTACAAGGAAATCCCAAAGAAAGTGGTTATGCACCACATGATGGGGCTGTGATCACTGAGCTAACAGTCTTCATTAGGCCTCCTGTTCCCATCATTTGTGAGTGGATATTGAGGGGTGAGGGGGGGCATCATGAAATCTAAAGAGTCTGATTCTCAGCCAGATGGAATCCCATCAGCTTTGGGTTGCTCCATTGACAGGTGTGGCTCTCCAGTGAAGAGCTTCAGGGAGAAACGCATTTCATGAGAAGACTAGTTTGATACATAAATAGAGCACCTGGGAGGTGGGGGTTCCTAACCAGAGCCCTACAGGAACCCAAGTACAGACCAAGACTAGCAGACTTGAGATCACATAACCCACAGCTAGGACAATGAATCACTTCTTTCACAAAAGTCGGAGTAATGGTTAGCTCTGGGGAAGGACAGAAGAATGAAACTGACAATGAGCATCAAAGCTTTCTAGGGAATTCACCCAAACTATTTCTTAACATGAAAGATTCATTTATGCATACAAGATCTGGGATGTAGGGCAGAGGTGTGGGGTGGTGAGAGGACTCAACAGAGACAGAGTAGGGAGCAGAACAGGTGGATCTACTGAAACACACTGCTGAGGGGAGCAGCGGGCAGACAGGAGAGGTCTGCTGCGCCATGTGGGCAGTTCCCTGGCTGGGGCTCGAACTCATGCTATAGTAGCTGCCGATAGACTCATAGTGCTGAGACTTTGCCCCTTGAGCCACCAAGGAGGCCCCTTATGCTATTTTTTAATCTATCATGAGCAGATTATATGTTTGCAAATGCACATTTCACAAAAAAATGTATTGATGAGTTAAAATGCATGAGGCAAAGTACTGTGATTCCAAACTCTTAAAGGGTGAACGGGATGCAATCACCCAGCTAAAACTACAGTAAACTATTGTGAGTGACCAACTGGTTGTGCTAGATTTGTGGCCACTGAAAAGATCAACACCTCCAGTTGGATTTAATTTATTATCACATTTATGTTAGCAGAATCAGGCATACAAAATACCAAGTTTGTTTAGTGACTATTTAGGAATTTGGACTAAATAGCAAGTCCTAATGTATTTATTTCTTCAAAATGGAAACTCAAGACTTTTTTAACCATGTTCTATTTTACCTAACTGTGACAGTTATGGCTCACTTACACCATGGACTTGGAGGCTACTTCTAGTTCAGTGTTGACAGTGAAAGATCAAGATCAAGGCAACTTTCATCTGGTAGGAGGCAGACAATACTGATGGGTAATGGTGCAGCTCCACCCTCCATTTGGGTGGGGCAGGAAACCTGGAACCTCCTCCTTTCCTGGGGACCACCCTGTCATAGTCAGACCATAAGTAACAATAAAACTGACCCCCAACCTCTCGACAATCAGCCTTGGAAACCAACCCTCAGCTTCTGCAGCAAATTGAACCAAAAACATCAGGAATTCGCTGTGACAAATAGTGTGGCTTATCCTCCCTGCCCCCAACTCACTTCCAGCTCAGGACCAAACAGAGAAAGGCAAATCTACTCCCCAAACCAGTCAAGTAGATGCCCTGTTTCCTGCTAGCCTGTCATCAGCTTCTCTGGCCCCTATCCAGGCAGACAGGAAACCCTGTCTTTTCCCACCATCAAGTTTTCCCCACCTCTGACTGCCTTTGAGTCTCTGCCAAATCCAGGTGATAGTGGCTGATGTCCTTGCAACAGCCAGCTCTAAATAAATAGCTTGTTTGTTCTCATTGGGTTTGTCTTCATTTATTTGTCCATCAGCTATTGCCTCTACTCAATCCTCATTAACCAATAAAGATCAACAATTACATCTGTAATTTCATCCTGTCCCTACTTCATTCCTTTTTCAATCACTATTGATAAAAAGAACATTGATGGATGCAAGGTTTAATTATATTATAGACACTGACGTTAGCATTGAGCAAGCTATTGCCAAGATTATTATAAATACAGTAAAGTCATAGGCAAAGTAATATGGAGTTAAGCAAAATTTCAAAGAGTTTAAAAAATTTGAATGTGTAAACGAATATATATATTCACACACACGGTGTAAGTGAACCAATTCCAGAAAATAAATATGGAAACAGGAGAACTGATAGGTTTGCTTGGTGCCTGAATTGTGGGTAGCACTTTACCTGTTTTATTCTTATTTCAATAGTCTTTGTAAAATTGTTTTTAAAAATGAAGGAGCGTGAATAAATAAATCTTTAAAAAATAAAATAAAAATGAAGGAGCAACTCTTGCTAAAGGAATTCAACAGTCTTTCAGGTCAGTCCTGGGACAAACCTTTGCATCTGCGTTCTGCCTCTACTCATCCCTGCTCAGCAACCTCTGCCCAAACTCGGCACCCTGCGTATTAAGCAATGTGTGAGGTGGTGCGGGGCCTGGAAGGGCATTTTAATATCAAGCACCCCAGATGCATATTCCTGAAACATACTCTGTCTGAATTACCCTGATTTTGGAAATTCAAGACTCCTGAGCCTGCACACCCCCTGATGCTACCACTTCTGTGGACAAAAAAAAGGTCCAGAATAAGCCACAGAATGAAGCTGAGCTGGATAACTCTGACCCTAAGGGAGGAAAGTTAAATTAAGACAAGAGGTGCAGATAACAGGAAACAGGGCAACATGTTTATCAAATACAGTGTGTTCAAAATGAACAGTCGAGCCTTAAGGTAATGGAAGGGAGCAGGAGGACCTGTAACTCTAACAGGTGCCCTCCTGGGTGAGGTCTCTGCTCTGCCATCCCCAGTTTCCCAGTAGCAAAGAAAGGGTTTGAGATGTGATGGTTTCAGGAGTGCCATTGTGTTCCAGCATAGCTCTGGCTATGACATCAGCTGCATATTATTTCTATCTGGCCGTGTAGAACACACCATTAATCCTCAACTGCACTGCTCTGGCGGTAGGAGTAGAGAATCATCAAACCAGGGGAAAAAATCTGAGAATGTTAGGAGCAAGGAAAGAAAAAAAAAAGCTAATTTGTTTGTTCCAGTTCATTTCACATGTAGAGGGAGTTAAGATGAGAAAAGTATATCTCTGAAGGTAATCACATATTGTCTGCAATCAATAGAACACAGTCGGGAGGGAAAAGCTACTTGTCTTGCACTTGGACGTAGCCGCTTCACATCCGAGCTTGAATTATTCTCGGTCGCAGCAGCTGGAGCAGCAGAGACAAGTCGAGCTCACACCAAAGCCTCTGACACCAGCTCTGTCCTCTTGGCGGGTCTCTATACCCTGGGAGTCAAAAGCATCAGGGGGCAGTCACGACTCGGGTCCTACAGAGACTCTGTGATGTCTTATGACATGTGATGGGGATCATTTGTCACTATTAATATTTAATTAGCCGGTGATATCAAAGGATGAGTTTGAAATGTACAAATTGCTGTGACTGGTGCATGGTGAAGGGTTCTCGAGGGACGGTGCGCCTGGTGGCGTCGGGCGTCGCGGGCCCAGGTGCTCCTGTGGCGTGTGACAACTGTGAATGCTGAGGGGTCACAGGGAGAAGAGCGTGCAGCTCTCAGCTACTGCAAGGTCATCACTGACATATGCCAGCAGCAGCATCTCCTCCGATCACCTTTCCCAAGCTGAGAACCCCCATTTCATCACGTAGGTCAGTCCTCTTTGCATGGTAGGTGACGGAGACACAGCTCAAAAAAGCTTCTAAAAAGAAAGAATATTCTGGTCTCAGTAAACTGAATTGTCACTGACTCAGCTGGGTCTGAGGATTCTGTCATTGAGGCTTCTTTCTTCTCAGCCCTCTCTCGGCCCTGATTTTCTCTGGACCAACTTCATCCTCTACTGATAATCTCCATTTGAAAAATTGGCAAATGGCGGCTGGGGTTAAGTCATATTATAGGACCCATTGGGAAAAGCAGATCCAGTAGTTCCAGAAATCCTTTGGCAGTCTTACTGCCTGAGTCTGGGGCTAATGTCTATATTCCAGCTTGGTAAGATGGGGTGCCCTGGTCCGTCAGCCTGGACTCCAGCCCTCCCCGTGATGTGTCCATGTGACTTGACAGTTGGACCTGGAATCTCCTGGAGGGATCTTAGTTCACACAGCTGGCAGGTGATGTGGGCTACAGAGGCAACACCCTCACAGCCTGGCAACCTCAGGGCATCAAAGTCCTCACAATGCAATTCAGGGTCCTTAAGGCATTGTCTCTGATCCTATAAAACCTCCCCAACTTCTGTGGGGTCTTCCAAGTAGCATTTATGAAATTCCTGAGCCCCATAGGCCACAATCTGAAAATCAATATCATGCAGAGGTCTCGTTTGCTTTGCTGTTAAGAATGAGGATTGGAGGGCCTCCCCGGTGGCGCAGCGGTTGAGCGCTGGATTGCAAAGCTGCCTGCAGCCTCTGCAGTGCTGGTTCGATTCACGGCTGCTCCCCGGCCACCAGAGGAGGGTCCCACATGGCGCGCAGACCTTTCCTGCTGCCCGCTGCTCCCCTCAGCAGTGTATTTCGTCAGTCTGCCTGCTCTGCTCCCCGCTCTGGCTCTGGTGAATTCTCTCACCCTCCCGCGCTTCTGACTGTACCCAGTGCTTGTATAAATAAACAAAAATAAAAACAAACAAACAAAAACTTAGTCTTAAAAAAAAAAGAATGAGGATTGGTGATCGAGAATCCCAGTCACCCAGTGTGAGGCACAATGAGTCCATTGAAAGTCACCCTTATACTTACGCCAGATTCACCTAGAATGGGGGTTCATCCAGTAAAGCGACGGCTGCATAGCTAACAGCACTCAGTAGCTGCTAATTTAACGTATTGCTCACCACCATGAGTTTGTCACATTGACCTCATTTTCTAGAGGAGAGTCCTAGACTCCGGTGACTTGAGAAGCTTATTTATGAGCTCAGTGCTGTGAAGGGCTGAACTGGGGTTTAAACAGATCTAAATCTAGGTCCACTTGCACTTTTGAAAAGTAACTACTTATTCTCCGCAGGTATTGGGAGACTCAAATGGTGTGGAAAATTTGATATGAAAGCCTCCTCAAGAAAGCATAATTGGCTATACAAATACAAAACATTCTATTCACTTCAAGGCTGCCCACTTTCCCAAGGGACTTTCACTCCACCTAGTCAAATTGATGATTGCTGCTGTGCATGGCAGAGTGGGATGAGGCAGACCTCCGAAGGGGGTGGACAATGATCGCCAAATGCCAACGTGTATATTGCATTGTAGGGAAGAGTTTTGGCGAGAGCAGCTGTCCCTGCCCCCTGCAACTTGGACCAGAGACATTCTTCTCTCCTGGAAGCAGGACTCTGCTTTTCAACATGGTATGACTCTGGGCAAATCACAGGTGCTTCATGAGACTCCATTCCCTCATTCCTAAGCCGAGCGCAATCATGCGCCTCTCGTCAGTCAGCTCATTATCACGTCAATGATGAGCAGAAGCTCTGGACTGGTAGCCAGACTGCGGGAGTGGGGGGTCAGTTCTCCCACTGAAGGAATTCTGGTCTTGGGCTTGCCGCTCGGCCCTCCTGCTCGGCCTCTAAGCGGGGGAATAAGGTGCACCAAGGCGGTGTTGTTAATGTTATGAAAAGTCTTGCTGCATGGAGACACGGAGAGCAACATCAGTGCAGCACAATTCTTGACTCGGTGCAAGAGCTCTGAGCTGTGGATATTTTAAAATTATCTCACCTGTCATGCTTCCTCTGGTTGTGATGCTTCCTCTGGTTGGTTGACATTTTGAGTTCACAGGCACTGTCGTGAACCTGCATCAGCAGCATCTTTGTCACTGTCTGATGGGTCTTGGGGCAGGCATCCTCCCTGAGGTCATTGATTGCCTTAACCCCTCCTCAGGCCTGCAGCATCCTGCCGGGGGAACAGAGCTTCGAGGGCAGACAGTGCCTACCGTGCCCTGTCCTGGGCACAGCACTCCAGCATACTTAGCTACAGACACATCCAGGACTTGTTAACTCATTCGTTTGTTTGTTGTGTTATTGTTGCTGTTTTTAATCTCACGGTCAAGTGACACTGGGGCTATTTGCATGCTTTGAGATACACAATACATAATAATGTTGGGGCGCCTGAAACACAGCAATGTTACAGAAATCTTGCAGTATTTTCCAAAGTTTGGACTGGCCTATTGCTTTAGATTGCAATAGGCTTGTGAGACTTGCGTAACTTTAAAGACACACTAATGACTGAATGTTACATATGTGTTCATACACATACGCAATTAAAGATGTGTCTATGATTGCATATATAGTGTGTGTATATATTATGTGTATAATATATACGCAAGTACTTACATATACATATACAAGTAATAGGACAAAGAATAACATTTTGAGCTAGGTGATCCTACTCTAAGGCCTCCACTGCTTTTGTGGAGGGATCTATGGGAATAGGAGTGAATTTCAACTGGGTTTGGAGACTTTTGTAAGTCATTTTTAATGGCTGTTTCATGACACTGGATTGTCCTATCCCAAGACAGTCCTGCTTAAGAGTTCTCATTTTGCTTTTAAATATTTCTCAATTTTAAGAAGGTCTCAGGGAAGGCCTCTTTTGCACACATGGTGTTTCTGTGGATTCCGACCTGGCGGTCTCACAGGCTTGCCCAGGGACCCCCTGATGAGAAAAGATGCCTGCACTCTTCCATCAGGCCCTCTCTGCTCTGACCCTCAGGAAGATTCCTCCCAGGATCCAGGCAGGATGCTGAGCAAACGCAGCCAGTGCCCCAGGCCACCAGGGGCAGCTTCAGGCACAAGATCTGGGGTGAAGGGCTCAGCCTTTCTCTCTTCCAGATTCTTTTTTCATAGTCTTAGAGAATAGTGGATCTTTCTTCCCTTCCCTGCCCTGGAGCCCAAGGAGGCTTTTAGCATGCAAATACTTATGCCCTTTTTACTGAAGCCCATCACAGCCTCAGCATCTCCCACAGAAAGCCTCCCTGGCCTGCAGGTGCACCTGGCAGCATGTACTGGATAGGAAATGGAAGTGGTCCCTCCCTTCCCCCTCCATGCTGCAGCCTCTGCATGGAGATCTGTGCCGGGGACTGGACTCTCAGATGACCATCTGACCACGCCGGGGACTTGAATAAACTTCAGAAATTCCTGCAACCACCAAATGACAGAATTAAGCCTTAGGGCTGGATATGAAAAGAACAATATTCCTCTTCTTCCCGCTTGTATCCTCAATGTTAGGGATGAGGGTGAAGGTGGCAGGAAAGTGGGAGAAGGTGGCAGCATCCCAGTAACACCCACCTTGGTGCCAGGAGCTGTCAGGCAGAGGCCTCCTTCCTGTTAGGGGTGGGGCCTGGCTCAGCGGGCACTAAGGTGCCCAAAAGGTAGAGAAAGTGGAGAAAGACTATAAGTTTTTCCCTTGCTCATTCTCTTATTCATCAAAAACTGTGATCGTATTAGGGACTGGTGGGTGGTCTCTGAGGTTAATCTCTATAAAAAGAGGAAGGAGTGGGCTGGGGAAGTCTAGGTAGGCAAGTGGAGATCAAATTCCTAAACAAAATCAAGAAATGGCTCCTACATGTGGGGAGTGACGATGGGGTAGGGATGACTCGCAGTGACTGGCCGTTGTTATGAAAGGGATGTTCGGGGTTCCTCAGAATTCTTAGGTCAAAGCCCCGATCTTCAGTGAGATGATTTCTGGAGGTGGGATTTTGGGGAGAGAATGAAATCACGGGGGTAAGCCTTCATGATTGGGACTCATGCCCTCACAGGGGAAATGAGAGAAGGTATCCTCTGCCAGATAATCTCGCGGCAACATGGCAGCTGTGTGCACACCAGCATGAGGGCTGGACTTTTCACTCAGTTGCAGCGCCTTGATCTGGGTCCCCCCCGCCCAGCTTCCAGAATTATGAGAAGTCCAGCGTCTGTGTTTGTGCCTTGACCACCTGGTCTACGGTATTCCAACAGCCCAAGCTGACGAAGAGCAGCCGTTATGTAGCCATAAGAGGCTCATTGTATCGCTAGTTCTGTGGCTGCAGAGCAGAGTTGGGAAAGGTTTGACTCAAAGAGAATTCATCATCATTGGAATATTTTCTAGCTTCAATTCGGTCAATATCCTGCATTCATTTTAGTTTATTGCGCCCGAGGTCACTTCACTTCTGGGTATTGTGTTTGATTATCAGAGGCGCTGGGGGCCAGGCTGCTGCCATGAGTAGCAGGGGGAAGTGCTGGCCAGGGTCATCACTGCCCAAGTGTCAGAACTAAATCAAAATCCTCATCTCCTGTTGAGGCCAGAGTCACCTGTCCGTGCTCAGGTGGAATCCAGTCCCGACGCCCCCATCGGGCTGTGCTCGTACAGTGGCTGCGGTAAAGGAGGCAGAGTTTGGTGGAGTCGTTGACAAATGCAGCATCCGCCTGCTTGGATGCCGCCTCGCCTCCGTGGAGACATACCAATGACAACCCACTAACTTCCCCATCAGAGCACGTCTCTGTTGTTTGTTTGAATCCCGAAGTAGCACAAGAGTGATTTTTCTATTATCTTTCATTTTTTTCCAGAGTGGGAAAATCCTCCTGTGAAATGCCCTGGAAAATAGGCACTGGAACTTTGATTAGCAGCAGGCTGACTTGACTTTGTGGCGGTGTAAATTAATCTCTTAATGTTCAGAAAGTCCTGTCCCTACAGGATCTTATCTTTTGTGTACTTCAAAGAACAGCTCCTAAGTCAGGGAAGCTGTGAAGACTCAGTGTTAAACACTGAAAAGTAATAGCTTTGGTTACTTGCAACCAAAGGCAGGTTTTGAGGTCAAATTGGCTTATTTTGTTGTTTTATTTAGAATCAAAGAGATTCAAAATACTAAGCGCTTATTAGCATTTCAAACTCTGTCCTAGGTATGTGTCTGCAGGGAGGGTCCCTACGCCCTCCCTTAGACCCTTCCACATGCGGCTTACTTTTCTCTTTTCCACTGAATAAACACCTTGATTCCTTTATGCCTGTTCCATTATTCCACACTCACCTGTCACCAGACGCCAAGCCCTCCCTCAGCCCTTGGTGGGCCTGTAGTATCTGGACATCTGTCCTATCAGCCAACCTCACATCAGCAACTCACTGTGTCCTTAACTCTCTTCCGATCTATCTATTACACACTCCCTGAGAACAGAAACGAAGCACTGTGACTGTGATTATTTCTAAATGGTTAACAACATCATTGGCACTTAGCAACCCGCGGTATATATTTACTAAATAGATGGTGACTGAGTGAGACAATGAATGAATGATTTTCCTTAAAATCCAGAACATCAATTCCTGAGACATAACAGATCTTAAAATTTTTGAGATGCAAAAGCAGAGGGTCAAAAAGCATAGCCGTAGGAATGATAATACCAATTGCAAGGCTAAAGTGAAAATGTATGTTTTTATTATTTCCAATCTGCTTCCACCTAGACTCTGCAGATTAAAGTTTGAAGGAAAATGCGGTTATGATTGTTGGGCCTTATACAACTGCTGCAGCCAGCAAGTAAGCTTGGGAAATGCTCCATTTTTTTCACTTTTTTTTTATTTTTAATGGCACGAGGTTTAACAACTAAGGAAATTCTGGAAGAGATGTCTCAGGAGTAGCTTTTCCATGGAAATTGGTAAAAGATTGGTCATCTTCAGGCTCCTAAAAGCCAACAAAAAACAACAAAAAGCCACACAAGACAGTAAGACTTAAAATACTATGATCCGGTGTTAAAATATAAGAGAAGAATTATGGACAATGCAGTCCAAGGACTTCTGGAAACAGGCCTGGTGATTTTACAGGTCTTTTTTTTTTAAATGAATTACATGGTATTATTTTTATTTTTATTATTAATTATTAAATAATTTTTTAAATTTTTATTTTAAATGAGGTACCACTGTTTTACATCCTTGTTAAGATTTGAACAGCATAGGATTTCTCCCCTCAGGTGTCAGATTAGCCCCCCACCATACCCAAAATCACCTTTCTTCCTCCACCGAAGTTCACCTTTGCCTTTCATCCTGCTCCCTCCCCCAGGCCCTCTGGATGCCTCAGCACTCAAGCTCTAAGGTCATCTTCAAGGGTTGGGTTTAATGTTCATCTTTGGCCCTTTGGGCTGAGAAGCACGAAGGTTTGGTGGGGTGCCTCCTGGCTGGAAACCTCTCTGATCCACAGGACCAGGGCTCCCACCCCAAGTCCTGCAGCCAGGCTACCTGCACACCTGCCTCCAGATGACCTGCCCCAGGTATGCGCCCCTTCCACCTGGCAGCTGAGTTTTTAAATGAGAACAGCTCCCTTCCAAGTAACTGTTCACCCACTATTTCAAAGAATGACATCATCATGAGAAAAAGCAGGCATAGGGCCTCCCTGCTGGCACAGGGAGTTAAGACTGAGCACTATGAAGTTATCTGCAGCCACTGCAGCATGAGTTGGCTACCCCGCCAGGGAGCTGACCCACACAGTGCAGCAGCCCTCTCCTGTCTCCCCGCGGCTCCCCTCAGCAGTGGATTTCAGTTGATCTGCCTGCTCTGCTCCACACTCTGTCTCTGGTGAGTCCTCTCACGCTTCCCCGCCACTGCACCTCTGGCCTGCACCCCAGCTCTGGTATGTATAAATAAATGAAACACATTTTTAAAAGAAAAAACAGGCACAAAATTAACCCAGATAAAAATGGCAAATTTTGTATCTCTCATCACTGTTCTACTACAAGCTTGAGAATATAAATTACAATATTTTTGTACAAAATTCAAAAAGTCACAGTCCTCACGCACTGGGCATCTTGGAGCCTGCAACGACCTGTGTGGGATGTGCGGGAAGACGCTTGGACGCCTGGGGCTGAAGACCCGGCCTGGTCTGCCAAGGGCATGTCCCTCAGGTCCTCGGGTTCTCACGTATAAAGTGTGGGGACCCTCACACCTGTGTCGGGGTGACATGTAGGCCGGCCGAGGCCGGTGGGCTGAGGGCAGCCAGCATGCCCCGTTGAGGGAGTGGCCCTCGACCCGTTTCACCACGTTTACTGCCTGTGCGAATTTGGGCAAGTGACACAGTCTGACTCGTGGATCCTCATCGGGAGACAGAACCAAGTAGACGCCCTTTCGCGGCGCTGGAATCGAGAGGGCGAGGCCTCCGATGTCTGGCGCTCAGCAAACGCCGAGAGCTTTATTCCTTCCTCTTCTGACTGACAGTTTCTTCAGCCATAAAATGGGATTCAAAACACCTGTTACAAAAGGCGCTTTTAAGAAGCGGCGCTTCGTATTGATCATGTTACAACATTTGGGCTGCTGGCCGCGAACACAGCATCTTGTCAAAGGCCAGTTCTCGCTCCATCTGTACTTCTCTTAACAGATGAACAGACAAAAGCTCTCACACCCAGACACCTCAGGGCTGCTGCTTCTTCCAGACGGCTTGACAGGACACTGAGACCTGCCTCTTATCCGTGCTCGCCGGGGCGAGCGGCCTCACCTCCTCTCAGCGCAGACACATTCTCAGAAACAGCCGAGAGAATCTCTGCAGAGCTGACAGCAGCTCCCAGCTCCCAGGCCCTTCCCACAAAGCCTGACAATGGCAACGAAAATGGGTCAGAGATGAGGGAGAAATGAGGCGAGGGCCAGAGCAAAGCTGGCCGGAGAATAGGCGGTTTCCTTTGTGTCTTCCACTGCATTTCTTCTGAGGAAAGCAACGGCTGAGTGTCAGGGAAGCCCACGAGCTTGGAGCCAGACGATCTGTGCTCCAGCTCCATCCACTGCATGCGTGTTACAGGGCAAACCCCGTGTCCCATTCCCGGGCCCTCATCACTTCCCTCGCTGTCAGCGGGAACAAGCTGCCCGCCCTGGTCTGCCCTGCAGACTCTGCCAGGTCACACACGCGTTCAGTGATAGCCGTTGTGCAGACACGACGCTGCTCCTGTTGGGAGGTGCTGGGGGCATGGCCAGTGCGTGGAGCTAATACCTTCAGATGGAGAAAAGGAGCAGAGGATACGATGGGTGAAGAGACAAAAGCTGGGCCTCCCCTGGTGGTGCAGTGGTTGAGCACTGGGCTGCGAAGCTGCCCGCAGCCTCTGCAGCACCGGTTCGATCCCCGGCTGCTCCCCGGCCACCGGCGAGGGTCCCACATGGCGCGCAGACCTCTCCTGCCGCCCACTGCTCCCCTCAGCAGTGTACTTCGGTCCTTCTGCCTGCTCTGCTCCCCGCTCTGGCTCTGGTGAATTCTCTCACTCTCCCGAGCTTCTGACTGTACCCTGCGCTTGTATAAATAATAAATCTTAAAAAAAAAAGAGAGAGAGAGACAAAAGCTAGCCCAGCTAAACCTCAGAGAGCACAGTTAGCATCCGCAGTCTCCGCACAGAGGCAGGCGCTGTCTTCTTGTGAGTGGCTGCGCTCCTCTGGCTGTCTCCACAGGGGTTCAGTAAAGGGTCTTTGATGCAATGCAATGTCTCCACACCTGGTCCCCAGGTGACCTCCGGGACAAGGAGACGTGGCTTTCACTCTCGATAGAGCGGGCATTTTCACAGGAGCTGCCTTTGCTAATAGGGCCCTTGTCTCAGCTCCGGTGCGCCGATCCAGCTAATAAGGGCAAACAAGCCACTTGGTTGTGCGCTAACTAGCCCATGTGAGGAAGGGGTGTCTGATGGAATTTAGTGTTAGAGTCTAAGCTCACCCTTAATGTGTGATCTTGTTACCTAACCTGTTCATGTTGATTTAGTGACATTGATGCTTGTGATAACAATTCCTAGTTGCCTTCTAGTTCATGCTATTTGGTGAGCAAATGGAAAATGAATGAAATAGTGAATAGGACAGGGTTTTGTAAACCAGAAACTCCTGCTGCTTAGGCGTTGGCATGGCGTTGGTCTGAGCAGCCTCGTGCCGTGCCTGGTGCTCTGAGCTTTTGAGACTGTGGATTCGTGTTCCTCGAGGCGTGGGGCCTGCCCGACTCCATGCACCTGCCTGAGCATCACCAACCCTTCCTGACAGTGACCTTAGAACACGTCCCTGTCCATTCTACTGAGGAGCTTTTTTACATCACAAATGCAAAAAGCAGAAGTTTAAAATTTCCAGGAATACACTAAGTGAAACAATAGTCTTTTTTTCTGAAACCTATATCTTATTTTCATGTTATTTATGCAAAGGATTTCTGGAGCATCGCAGCTATTTAGCATGCATTCCAATAAGGTTATCAACATTTGTAAGGAAGTCGTTTCCACCTACCTGTGCTATGAGAGGATTCTGGACAGAACCAGGGCACTTAAAATCTGCACTGGAATCATTTGTAATTGCGTTTCGCCTCCATCTACCTTGACTTATCTTGCGAGCCAAGTGTGTCTATTCACCTGAATATAACCTTCATGAAGGCAAGTTTAGAGTCTCACTTATTCATTTATTGGAAAATGGTAAATGAGCTACTTCTGTGGACAGTAAGTCCAATTTTGCAGATCTGCTGTGGCGTGCCAGTGATGAGCTAAGATCATTCATCACCTCGTCCCTTAATTGAGGAGGCTCTAGCAGGACGGTGCTTGTCAGCTCCCTGAACAGTTCATCCTTCAATGTCCTTGAAACTAACAACTATCAATAAAAAGCTACATATCCTATGCCACTTTGCACTTTCCCTGTTCACACAATTATTTCTTGCTAACAATCCAGAGTCATAAGCAAACTCATCACCTCTGTGTTCTAGCTTGGAGGTTCCTGCCCATGAACAGTGAGCCGTGACTGGCCGGTGCTGCGCTGGCGGTGGAGACGCCAGGGGCGTAAAGGAACTCTGCAGACTCGTGGTACCAGCTCCGGAGGCTGGAGGTCAAGCACCAGCGGGGCTGAGTTTTTTGGGAGGATCCTCTGGCTTGTAGCTGGCCCCTTTCTCTGTGTGTCCTCATGTGGTGGCGAGAGAAGGGGAGAGAGCGGGAGGGCGAGAGAGGATCTGTAAATTAGGGGAGTCATGTTTAAAAAAAGAAGGAAAGCAGAAGAAAATAAGAAAGAAAGTGGATATTTGGGGGCCAAGGTTTCTAATTCACCACTAGCTATTACTCACAGAGACGGCAAGAGAAAGTTACTCAATCTTCCTAAACCTCAGATTCCCTATTTGTAAATAGGGAATTACATATTCCTCATTTTTGAGAGTTTACACAAAATGGTATGATCTGGGTATGCATGTAGTTAAAGTAGTAGCAAGATAGTTATTAACATGAATAACAGTTAATAGTAATCAATAATGCGGTTGTTTTTATTTTATAGCTATGTTTACATGAACATGTTTATAATAAATTTTTCACGATGTATTTAAATATCATTGTCATGAATAGAACAAAAACAGCAGCAGCTAATATTTACTGGGCACTTGTGTGTTAGTATGTCCAGTTTAGTGATGAATCTGCTGAGGTTTAAAGGGGAAAAATCAAACCTTGCACGAATATGAACAATGACCTATAAAATATATAAATAAAAATTTAAAAAAAAAAAGAGAAAAGTTAGGGGCCTCCCTGGTGGCACAAAGGGTTAAGTCTCAGCACTATGAAGTTGTCCATAGCCCCATAGCCACTGCAGCACCAGTTCAATCCCTGGCCAGGGAGCTGACCCACAGGGCACAGCAGACCTCGCCTGTCTCCCCGCTGCTCCCCTCAGCAGTGGATTTCAGTAGATCTGCCGGTTCTGCTCCCCGCTCTGTCTCTGGGGAGTCCTGTCACCCCCCCAATTCCCCGCAACTGTGACCTACACCCCAGCTCTGGTATGCAAAAATAAATAAATCTTTTTTTTAAAAAAAAGGTTAAATAGCAAGTTCAAGGTCATACCACTAGGGAAAGATCAGCAGTGGCTCAAGTTCACATCTGTTTACCCAGGAGCTCACGTCCTCTGGCCCGTGTGTGCAGACATTCCGTATGGTGGCGTCGGCAGGGGTTGAGACCAGGAAATTGTCAGAAGTGGAAGGTGTGGCGGGTTGGAGAGTCGAGGCTGCAAGGTCAAGGGAGTTTTCGCCACCTGCAGGGGCACCAGGTGGTCACTCTGTGGCACTGGCTGTCTGGCCGGGCCTGGGGGAAGGTGACCTGCTTGCATAAAGGGAGCTTGTAGGGCCGCAAACCTTCAAAAGGACTTGATTGAGCGTCCTAGTGGATTAAACAGCCCCTGCGAGGACCCCCCCAGCAAGGAAGCCAACGCCGTGTGCTGTGTAAATGCTCTATCAGTCCTTCTACCCGGAGAGTTTGTGTGACCAGCTCTTGACAGGACGCCCAAGGTTCCCCTGACAGTGTCAGCAATTCCCTCTCATCTTCAGAGGCTGCTCTCCGAGCTGGGCTCCCGGGCCTCTGCTTAATTAGCCATCTAAGGGCTGACACTCCTAATAGGTCAGCGTAGAGGCTTTCAGTCCGCGGCCATTGTCGCTCCCCACCAGGTACAGCTGACCTAGAAATACGCAGAATTGTCCCAACGCTGGGACTCTTTATTAGGCAACCTATTTTCTGGCCAGGCCAGCCGACAATGGATGAGCAGGCGGGAGCCAGGGGTGAGCCTGTGCTGGGAAGTGAGCTATGGCATTAGCAAAGCCGCGTGTAGAAGGCAGAGGTAGCGGTGCAGACCTGGTGGGGTTCAGGGAGAGGCGCTCACTCACATGCTGAGTGCTAGTGGCTGGGAGCGGCCTGTCCTGTTTGCTGGATCTGAGAGGCTCTGTTCACTCTCCGCCTTGGGGTCAGCTCGCACTGGGCAGTCCAGTGGACACGCTGTGCTGCTCTCTTATAAAGATGGGAGCCTTGGGGACCTCCCTGGTGGCACAAGGGGTTAAGCACAGCACTGTGAAGCTGTCCGCAGCCTCTGCAGCATGAATTCAATCCCTGGCCAGGGAGATGACCCACAGGGTGCAGCAGACCTCTCCTAGCTCCCCGCTGCTCCCCTCAGCAGTGTATTTCAATAGATTCAAGATCCACCTGTTCTGCTCCCCACTCTGTCTCTGGTGAATCCTCTCACTCCTGCACCTCTGGCCTGTATGCCAGTTCTTGTATGCATAAATAAATAAATCTTAAAAAAAAAATAAAGCTGAGAGCCTTGATGGTGCGAGGTGGGCAGTGAAGACCTGCAGCCCCCGACAGCCTTCCTTGGCCCCCACACTTCTCTGGCTCATGACCTTTCCTAGGACCACACCCTGCAGCAGGTCTCTGGTTTGGAGGGTGTCCCGCCCTATCCCACGCTCACCCTCTGCCACTCTGATTCTGCTCCTATCAGGCCATCCTTGGGCACAGTTCCTTGCTGGTCAGGAGTCAACACAGGGGAGCAAGAGGCCATCCATGTTCATACAGATGGTGACTTCACTGGTGGCAAGGGACCCAGCGTGCACTTGATGGGGCTCTGCATGCTTTAACAGACACCTCCAAAGTTGCTTCTGATCTTTGAGTTGGTGCAAAGCTACCCGTAGTTGGGAATCCATTAAACAGTGGCCGAATTGCTTCTGAACGTGTCTCACACATGAAGGAACATAGAAGGGGATGCTTTGTGGTCAGACGCCCCGTGACCTACAGCCCCCACTGCACCCCATGACCTATGCCCCCCACTGTCCAGCCCCCAGCCCCTGACAGCCCCCTCCTGCTCTGCTCCTATGAATTTCCCTATTTTAGATTCCACATACGAGTGAGACCAGCGGTGAGTGTCTTTCTCTGTCTGACTTATTTGACTAACATATAGGAACTCAAGGAACTCAATAGCGATGTAGCCCAACTGAAAAATACACAAAGACCTGAAGAGACATTTCTCCAACGAAGACTCGTGAAGGGCCGATGGGGGCTGTGAGATGCTCCACAGCAGAGAGAAGTAGATCAAAGCCAAGATGAGCTGTCGCCTCCCACAGAACTTAATTTCATTGTCGCCAGATGACATCAAGGCTATGCTAAGCAAAATAAAAATGGAGACCTAGAAATCCCACTTGCTCATTCAATTCTCACCCCCAAAGTTGGACCTTCCAGGGAAATCTTTGTTTTCCTGGAGCTTTGGAAATACAGTCTTCTAGTTGACTGCAGATGACCTGCCAGTCCTCGGATACCATAACTGAACCTTCCCTACCGTTAAACATTCTCCAAATCATTCTTTAGTTTGAACAACAGAAAATCATTACAGAAAAAGAGGAGCCGGAACCCTGGTGCTCCCTCCTGGGTCTCCGTCATCAGTCTCCAGGGAACGAGGCGGCCTATTCATGCCCGTGATCGCCCAGTGGTTAAAATCTCCCTTATTCACCACAATGATCACAACTGGCCAAATTCTAAGCAAAGAAAGACTAAAAAGTAATTGGCAAGTGCAGGAGATGGAGTTATTGGAGCGAGTCTAGTTTTCTTTGAACTGAATTGCTAAACTCAACTTGGAGTCCCTCGAAAATTCAGCAAGGATGTGGTAAGAGGAAGGAGAGAGACAGGGTGGAGGGCGGGGAAGGAGAAAGAAAGCAGGCAAGGAAGGAAGGAAGGAAAAGAAAGTCTCTTGAAAACAATCAAATTTCATTTCACTAAAGTGACCAATCATGTTGGCAGCCAAAGTGCGCATGTGTGCTTTCACCCTGCAGTTCTCACTTTTGGAGCCCTTCCACCCTTGGTTAGCAAGGACGATGGGTCACCCTATTTCCAGGACTCACGTCCCCCGTAAGCTCCATCCACTGTCAGTCAGGATGGCTCCGGGAACGGACTTGCAATACCTTCAAGCACTGCGCTGGGGAGAGCCTAGAATGTGGCAAGAGATGGCTGAGGCCCAGCCTTGAGTGTCCAGCCGCTATTCCTGAGGAAGGTGCTGGAGAAAGCAAACCAGGTTCCAGCTGCAGGCTCAGCCAAGGTCATGTGGTGCGAGCCAGAGCGGGGATAGAGCCAAGACTCCCTTCCTCAGGTTTCTGGCATATTTTCATCAGAACAGGGACTGCCTGATGTTTTTATCTAGCAGTGACATGAGAAGGAGGATCCTGCAAGATTGACAATATTGGGCCTCTCTGGTGGCACACGGGGTTGAGCACTGCACTATGAAGCAATCTGCAGCCTCTGCAGCATGAGTTTGATCCCCAGCCAGACAGGGAGATACCCACATGGCACAGCAGACCTCTCTTGACTCCCTGCTGCTCCCCTCAGCAGTGTATTTCAGTCAGTCTGCCTGTTCTGCTCCCCACTCTGTCTCTGGTGAATCCTCTCACTGCCCACACCTCTGGCCTGTACCCCAGCTCTTGTATGCATAAATAAATAAATCTTTAAAAAATACTGACATCACACACAGCTGCTGTTATTCGTTCACTTGTCACCGTTTGTTCAATGGCAAATTCTGATTCAATCTTAGGCTTGTAAAATATTTTCTTTTAGTTGTTGACTTCTTCTCCAGGTTCCTCAAATAAGTAATGAAAACATGAATTTCCAGCTAGGAAATTGGAATATTATTAAATTAACACTCATAATCACAAGTGCTGGTAAATGCAATCTCATAATTTTCAAAAACAGATTTTGTAAATTTAATTGCTGAACACCCAACAAATAGTTTTTCATTTGGGAGGAACTTCTCTGTTGATTTATGAAATTCTTGAGAAAAACATTGTTTCATTTCTCTTGGTGACCTCAGTGCTTATCACGTTTCTGGATGACAAATAAGCTGCTACAAAAACAGAGGACTTTTCAAGAGAAACACCGTGTTCCTGGCCAGGCTGCTGACCTGCTGGAACTGTTATTATTGCTACCATCATTCTGGAATGTGCCATCCAAAGCCTATTGAAAGAGCTGTATCTTTAGCCTGTTTTCAAAAAAAAACTGAAGGTGTTCATTTTGGTTCGAATCAGCTCATTTTGTGCTAGAAATCTCCAGAGCAAAGGACACCTGAATGACACTGCTGATTATAATTATTTTGCCCTTTGCCTTTAAGTGCAACATAAAATTCTGTTCCCAAAACAGTAGGATTGTAGCCGTTTTGGTGTCTGGGTGCCTGTGCCTCGGCTACTGTGAAATCCTTACCCAAGTGCTTCCCTTGACCTCTTCCTGCGGGATTTCCTGACACCAAAGCAAGCACTTAGGTGAAGTTTTCAGCGTGGTGGGATTTGAGGTAGCAAATCAGACTCCAAGCCATTCAGTGAATCCTCAATCTGCAATCAGGATTTCTAGGAGAACAACAAGCTCCTGAGAGTCCTGGCACAGCACCAGCGCGGGTCAAACGGGTAAACTAGGGCTGTACTAAATAAAACTAATCCCCCCAAACTTGATTTATAAAATTACCATAAGGAAAATAAATGGGGGAACCCGATAAGAAAGGGGATCACAAAGGAATGCTATCTCTAAACTCTGATAATTGGTCCAGGAATTGCCCTGGGGCTTGGTTGCCAGAGATTGAGGGGACCTATAGTTTGGGGGGGGAAGAGGCAAGGGTGGGGAATTCAGGGACTTGTGCCCGCAAAGCACAGTGGGAGATAAGACAATAAGCGATCCGTGAAAGAGGATGACATTTAAGGGGTTCACTCCTGGGGTACCCCACCCAAGTACTTCTGGGATTTCTCATTTATAAGCATGGCTTGTGAGGGAGGGCCCCCTACTCCTGGGTTTCATGCTCGGAGTGTAATTCTCCAGCTGGGGAATGGCCAGCGCTTAGCAGGGCCTCAAACCAGCCCCATGTGATGCCAAAGCTGTGCTCATAACTGCTAATTTCTATGAACTTCAATGGGTATTCAGACACGTGGAGGAGAGGATTATGGAACATAAAAAGTGGAATCATTTGAAGGGAAAAAATAGGGCAGGAAATTTCCCCATTAAAAAAATCTATAGTGAATTGAATGTTTCTGTTTCTGTTTATTGTTTTGTTTGAAATATTACACGGAAAATCGGACATTTGTTGAAATGGTCCATGTGCTTTCAGGAGAGCGAAGAATGTGGATATTTTTAAAGCTATACAACTATGTCAAGAAAATGTATGTAATGGGCCTCCCTGGTGGCACAAGGGGTTAAGACGCAGCTCTATGAAGCAATCCGCAGCCTCTGCAGCACAAGTTCAATCCCCGGCCAAGGAGGTGACCCACATGGTGCAGCAGACCTCTCTTGACTTGCCCGCTGCTCCCCTCAGCAGTGTACTTCAGTGAGTCTGCCTGTTCTGCTCCCCGCTCTGTCTCTGGTGAATCCTCTCACCCCCCACACTCTGGCCTGTACCCCAGCTCTTGTATGCATAAATAAATCTTTAAAAAAAGAAAGAAAATGTATGTATTGTTGTCTTAGAGACAGGCATCCCCTTTGTGCTGACTGACTCTGTCATGGGTCCTGGGGCACGTGGGTCTTTCTATAAGAGGGGGCAGGAGCGTGCTGTCACCCCAGCCTAGGGAAGGCAGGTCCCTGCACCACGAGAGCTGGGCGCCGCTAACACCTGGGTCCTTCTCCCAGGAAGAGCATTTGCTCCTTTCTCATCAACCTTGTCATCAGGGCGGCAAAATAACATGAAGCTTTAGGAGCCTTGGCCTGGAGACACTGAGATGGCTGCAAATGATGAAGAACAGTTTGTGCCTTTTACCTGATCAGAGTAAACCGGTCTTAGCTGGGAGAGGCAGCAAGAGAAACAGATGCAGCTGGAAATGCCGGCAAAGCTGGGCAGGCGTTTGCCACAGTTCCACGAAGACTTGCCTTAGAGGAGTAAGGGGGGTGAGAAGAGACGGGAGCAAAGCTCCCTGCGAGAGAGAGGTCAAAGCTTCCACAAGATTCTCCCTTCTGCTTCTCCCCAAATACTCCTGCGTGGGCCTTTATTTTTATTTTTTAAAGATATATTTATGCATACAAGAATTGGGGTACAGGCCAGAGGTGCAGGAGGGTGAGAGGAGTCACCGGAGACAGAGTGGGGAGCAGAACAGGCAGACTGACGAAATAACTGCTGAGGGGAGCAGCGGGTGAGACAGGAGAGGTCTGCCTCGCCATGTGGGTATCTCGCTGGCTGGTGGGGACTAAACCACGCTGTGGAGGCTGTGGACAGCTTCATAGGCTGCACTCAACCCACTGCGCCACTAGGGAGACCCTGCGTGAGCCTTTAAATTCTCTCTCTCTCTCTCCATTGCAGTGTAATATTTTCTTATGTAGATATATATATATATATATTTAGTTTATTCTCCTTTTGACAAAAATTTGAATTACCTTGTGTAGGGTAAAGAAAATGTCAGGCTTTTCTGCCCTTCTGCCATCAGGATAGATGATGGATCCTTGTCCTGAATGCATGCCTGATGGAGGGCACCTGGAGTAGGGTGTGGGCATAGGTAGATGGGATTCAGCTGAGCTAAGACTGTGCTTTTTAAGGGCGGCGTCACGGGGACGCCAGCAGCAGCAGCAGCAGTAGTAGAAGCCGAAGCAGAAGCCGAAAGAGAGGCCGAGAAGCAGCAGAACGAACGCTAGAGAGCCCAGATAGAGTGACGACTTGCTGGGGGTTGGGAGGCCTGCCAGCCTCCCAGCCCCCCAGCCAGCACCCCTGCCTGCCATATGCCTGGTGAACCCCAAATAAAAAACCTGCAAAACTACTGAGGACTCTGGCTCCTCCTTTACCCGGTCTGCATGGGATCAGAAAACCTGCACTGTGGCCTGTCCTGCCTTTACACCTTGGTTTTTAGCTATCACGAATAAAGTGAGTGTTTTTGAAATTTTTTGTACATTTTTTTTGCTAAATATTTCAAGAGGGGGTCTCTTGAATGGTGAGATAGACAGTAGCATGTGGGAAGTTTATTAAGCAAAGAGAAGAAAAACAGCTGAGAAGGTGGGAAAAGTTGTCACGTGTCTTCCAAAAACACTCCACCAGCAAAGTCACCCAGGCTGGGGGTTTTCTTTGTCAGATAATTTTAATAAAGATTTCAATTCTTAATAGATATGTTATTAATGTTTTTATTCTTTTCTCCATCAGTTTTTAGTAAATTTGATGAAGTTGCCTCATTTCTCTAACTATTCAAGTGCATTGATACGCAATTGCTCATAATATTTTATTACAAAGTTACTATCTGTGCAATATGTTTGATGCTCTCCTTTTCATTCTTATATTGTTAATTTGTGTTATTTTTTCCTTGATGAGTCTTACTCAAGGTCTATCCACTTTGCGAATCTCTTGAAAGATACATTTTGAGAGAATTACTAAATTCTAATAAATAATACCTAGAAGTGAAATTTAAAAAATTCTAATATTATTATGTAATTTGAAGATATATGTGGGTCATAAGAAAAATAGGCTAAGATATTAAAAGAATTAGAGTTGAAGAAGCAGAAGAACACTTTTATTTTTAATAAGACCAGTCAATGCTTTATCTTTTTAAAGTATATATGTGTCAATTTGAAAAAATAATTAAAATTCAATTAAAAATGGATAATAACTGTGCCGTCCTTATAGCATCTTGAGAATTAAGATAAAGCATGTATAATACTTAGCATAATATAGGCACTTAATAAATGATGGCCAATTTGAAGGCTATTTTTTATATAAGCTTTTATAAAAACATGAATGCAGTTCCAAATATAATGAGAAAAATTTTACCTTCTGAATACATTATATAATATCTATTTGTCTTTGTTCTTTTATAATTTTTATTGCTGTACAGACATGCACATGATTTTATATAGCAGGAATAACAATGTATTCATTTGTTTGTATTTTGAAGCACCATATTAACTAACTTTGTATGTTTTTTTTTTAAGATATTATTTATTTATTATTTTTGTTTAGAAGAACTGGGGTGTAGGCCAGAGTTACAGGGGGAGGGATGAGAGGATTTCCCAGAGACAGAGTGGGGAGCAGAACAGGTGGATCTACTAAAATACACTGCTGAGGGGAGCAGCGGGGAGACAGGAGAGGTCTGCTGCGCCATGTGGGTAGCTCCCTGGCCAGGGATTGAATCCATGACACAGTGGCTGGCGATAGCTTGATCGCGCTGAGACTTTAACCCGTGCGCCAACTGGGAGGCCAAACTTTGCATGTTTTAAGGATATTTTAATCAGTGCTTTGTAGCCTATCTGGTCAAAATACCAAATCTTCTTCTTATAATTGTGTTAATTTTGAGTGCTTCTGCATTTTTTCTTGCTATTATAAATGGAGGTATGATACACATTACTTTTGGCGTCTACATAATTGTATTCCTTTAAATCTGCAGAAGTGGTTCTGTTAATTCAAGGAACCTAGTGGTTTTTTTGATAGTGTAATTTAATATTTAATATTTCTTTTCAGTCTTTACAATGCATATCATCAGCAATATTTGAGCACATTGATTTTAGCAAAACTTTGACAGCACTGCCTATCATCCACATTTTAATGTTGTGTAAACATAGAAATTTAGGAATAAATAATGTGCTATTTCAGTCCCAAATATTGACTGATGAACATCAGTAGAATCTCCTCCTCCTCTAAATCTATCTTTTTCTGAAATATATTTTCCATATAATACACTTGTCACATTTAACAAAGTAATTCCCCAAAATGACAAATTACTTCCCCTCAAGAATTTTAGTCTCCTCACTGGTCATCTTGAACCACTACAGGAGAAACACCACAGGCTGTGGAACTTTAACAACAAAGATTTATTCCTCGAAGCTCTGGCGCGGAAGCCCAAGGTCAGGGTGCCAGGCTGGCTGGTATGGGTGAGGCCTCTTCCTGGTGAGCAGATGGTGTCTGCTGGTTGTAACCTTATAGGTGAGGGGAGATGCCTCGTCTCTCTGTGCCACTTCTTACCCCCATCCCAAGGGTTATTTGAAACTCTCATGAACTAGTCACCCCAAAGCCCCACCTCCAATTACCATAATGTGCGGGATGAAGCCTGGACATCAGAATTTATGGAGATGCTACTATTGGGACGACAGCAAGAGCTCCAAGGAACTTGAAAATAATATGAATCTTTCTCCAATTTTTTTTCTGC
The DNA here is from genome assembly GCF_964194135.1 of Talpa europaea. Classification (NCBI taxonomy): domain Eukaryota; kingdom Metazoa; phylum Chordata; class Mammalia; order Eulipotyphla; family Talpidae; genus Talpa; species Talpa europaea. Next base: position 140,397,350 of record NC_140071.1, on the reverse strand, counting down.
TTTCCAGCAACTCAACTTTGATGTCAACAAGGGTCTCTGTTCACCGCGACTGCTGTTAGGTCTTTGTCTAGTTCATGCCGGCCCCTGACTATGTTGTTATTTCAGCTTCTTCTTTCTGGGATGCTGTTCCCTGTCTTTCTGCTTGTTAAGTATCGTCCTCTCCTGCAAGCCTTCCCTGATCAGCATCTCTTATCGGTTATTGCAGGATTTACTCTGTGCCCCCTGATACTTTTCAAGTAATCTGTTCTATCCCTTTCTATATTGTGTTTGTGTTAGTTATATCCTGTTTAGTTCGTTAGTGAGGCAGGGAACTGTGTCATATTAATCTTGTTGTGTTATCTTTGTGGCTCAGCATAAATACAAATTGCTTTATTGATTGAAAATAAATAACACATTTCATTCATCTTGCTGATCTATTGTTTTTTAAATTCTTTTTTTTTTTTTTTTTAAGGTGAAACTGGGTTACAACACCGTATGTGATTTGGGGAATATAGGTCCACCACACCTCTTGAGATGTGTGTTACCTCACCACACCCTCCACCACCTCCACCAAAGCCCCCATAGTGCTCCCCCACTGTACACTGGGCCCCCTACCCCCTAGACTATACCCTCCCCCGTTGCTCTAGGATCCTCCATTCTGCAGTCAGATTTCTAAGGTTTGCTTCTGATTTAGTTTTGTCTGCACTTTTACTCTGTTTCTTTTTATTTCTCATATGAGTGAAATCATCTGGCATTTATCTTTCTCCTGTCTTACTTCACTTTTGCTGATCTATTTTAAAAAAGAATTGTAACAGTGTAATCCCCATAGAAAGGAGAGGTTCCAGGTTCCCTGCCCCACCTAAGGAAGGGCAGAGCTAAGAAGCCAGGGGAAGCTAAACACGGCGTGAGGAACAGGCAGACGAGGAGAAGACTTGGAGGAAGACCAGGAGAGAAGGCATGGAGGAGGCTCGTGCAGCAGAGACATGTGACGAAGAAGCTGCACTTGCTTCTTGGACTTGGGCTTGGGGGACATGAAAGGAGACACTTGAAAGAGACAGAGCGCATGGGTGAGAGACCCATGGGCAAAATGAGATAAGATAGGATGCCTGGAACGCCATTGTTCCATTTCATATTTATGCACCAACTCTGAAACTGATAGCTTTACGGCTTCAGATTTGAAGTTCAATATTCTTGTATTGATTTAATCTTAGATCACTGTTTTTTTCCCAAATAAGAACTTCTCTGCTGTCCATTTTATGGAAAAGACATTAGATTATAAAACAGGACAGAATGCTTCTATAAAATCAGACTAGTGAAAAATAGAAAAGGCATCCATTTTGAAGACTTAGGTTGTGCAACACACACCAAGCAGGGATGCTCAGGGTTGGTGACCAGTGCTCAGGCAAAGACATTCATTCATAGCCCTCGCCCAGCGTGAGGTGCGGGGAGGGAGAGCTCATTGCAGTCGGCCATCAGGGAGAATCACAAGGAAACAGAATTTTTTGAAGCTTTATTTTATTCCCCCGACACCATCCAAGGTTTAAACCTGGATACTGTGTTCCCAAGCTGTGAACCTTGAGGAGGCCACCTGGGATCTTAGGCCAGAGTGGGTGGCTTCTGTCCTGCCTGCGACACAGTCTGCATCGGTTTGCAGAGAGGGTCACACTTCGTAAGCCAGGCCGTGTGGACGTGCCAACCAGGAGATACTTGGAGTCCAGGCCTGAACGTGCCAGCCCCTGTGGCTCTGAGCCTCAGCAGGAAGCTGCCCCTGGTTCTGGTTGTTTGCACCACATCTTGCTCAGCAGCCAGGATGGCTGGGCAGGATAGTCGATGCTGCCTTGTCTGTGCCAACTCCTCCAATGGGCCACAAATCAGCTTGGAGGGTCTATGGCGCGTGATGGCTTTTTGGAAAATCTCCACTGTGCCCCCTCCCCCTGCCCCTTTTCAGAAAACAGGACATTTTTATAGTTGTTCCTGGCAGGATGGCAATGTGAAAAAAAAAATGAAATTTGGAACATCCCATTTCTCAAAAAGACACTTTGCAGTCACATCCTATAATCCATCCCTGCAGTGCTGGCCAGGCATTGACTGTGGCTTTCTGTCGCTGTGAAACAGGGGCATTAAAAGAGTTGACTTAAGGTTTTTTTCCCCTTTGTCAACCTGCATAAATATCACACTAAGATTAATGCTGGCCAAATCATATTCTTGAATTAGATATAATTTTTTTTTGGTAAATAAATAGGTCTTGCTTCCCCCAAATGAAGCTGGTCTCTTTCTTAGCTAGGTGGTCATCAGAAATCCCACCCTCACCTCCAGTCTGCACACACAACCAGTCCTATAAGCCTACAATCAAGGGGTGCCCAGGGACCCCAAAGTTTTAAGAGGTGCATGCTCTAATATGGCATCCAGGTATCCACATGCACAAAGCAACGAAGGCAGACTGCTCTGAACAAAGCCATTTCTGTGACACTCACTCTCCTCTGGTGCAAGTTTGCAAAAAAGATACGGGCAAGATGAGTGAGCGTAGAGGATAGTCAAAGAGCGAAAGTCAAGAGTCATTCCTTCACTCATTTCCTTACCCATTCATAAGTACTTCTCCATTCATTCATGAGAAAGCATTGAGCCCTTTCCACGAACAGGATGTAGAAAATTGAATAATATTGTTTCTGCTCACAAAATATTTACAATCCTATGTGTGCAGAGCAGAGTTTTTGCCTACTCAGCTGTTAGTCCCGCCTCCATCCTTTCTAACAAGTTTTCTTGGTCAACCACATGCCCTGCCAAGCTGGATAACCACTTTTTCTTCATTCTCCTCAACTAGGAATGGTCGTGGGCTAAGTAGAAAGACTTTGGTGAGTTTATGGATAATTATCTCACAGATTTTCTAGTGGACAACTCAGATTTTTTTTCCTAAAGGAAAAGAAAGGAAGAAATAAATATTTATTGACTATCTACTTTATATCAAGACATCAAAACATGTTCTCAGGCTCCAATTTCCAGAAAAGAGAAATTATCAGTCTCAGATTATAGATGAGGGAAGGAGGTTTATAAGCTTGAAGGGGTATGTGGCACCAGGGTCGGTGGGCAGCAGAATTTGACTGGAGTCCCTGATTGTCTGAATTAGGTAGGGGTTGTGTCCCACACCTGTCATTTCCATACTACAGGAACGAAGCCGAGATTTTCATTTTTCTCCTGCAGGAGACAATGCAGTAATTGGTGACTTGCTTAAGTGCATTGCTTACAAAAGTCACTAAATTAATCTAAAAGCAGATTTGGGCACAGCATATTTTTCTGCTTCTGTCACAATTCTCCAACTTGCAATGGCTCATACTATCCTGTGGCGCTTTGCAATGCTCTGCAGACAATTTTGACTCCTTGTTAAATTTCTTGGACTTCTCTCTCACTTTTCATTTTGCTGAGAGGCAGACTTGGATTGCAACAAAGGCACAGTGTAACTTTTTTCCCTTCCTAAGTTGCTGAAAAGCCCACATTCACTACACTGTCTGGCTCCTCCTTTGTTATCAGCCCTTCGGCCCTGTTCCATTAATAATTAGGAAGATAGGGTCCCTCTCTTTCCATGGCTTAGTTTAATCAAAGAAGCATCTCTTCATCATTTTCCCATTTATTTCCTTGCCAGCCAAGTATTTTGAGCTGATCAAAAGTAGTTTATTCAAGTGTCAAAAGTATTTCCAGGAGTGTTAAACTGTAGAAAATTCAATGTCGCGCAGGTACAATATATGTATAATTTATAGATAAACAGAATGAGGTTGGCAGAAGCTCTTGATGAACACTGTGGCAATTGTAAATACTCCTACTTCAGATATTTATGGGTTTATTTCAAGGCCAATTTCTAGTGACCAGATGCCTGCAAAAAGTGGTATTGCTTCACCTTCTAATCCTAGCATAAAATCACAGCAATGGTAACATTATTACATGAACAACAACAAAAAAGCTAAAGTACAAATATTCTTGTGAAATATACTGCCATTGACTTCGAAGTTCATTTTCTTTTCTCTTCCCCCGTCCCCCCAAGTATGATTTGTTTGCACCTGTCACCTTTTGGGTCTTTATACAGAATGCCCGGTATGAGAAGCCTCCAGAGGGATAGTTCTGTGCCAGAAATGAATATAAAAGAAATGCATTTCTACCCAGTGCTCCCGTTAGTCCAAATAAAACCATTATATTTTTGTGAAAGTTATATTCCACATTGAAATCGTAAGCCTGGACATAAGTCATCCTGCTCCCATACATAGGCAGTTGTATCTGGACACAACTGAATAACTGAAAGTCTGAGCTATCAACAGAAAAATGGTTTCACATGCCTCCGCATCCAGACAGCAGAAGCATGTTTTTATCTTTTTCCCTGATGGTGTGCTGCTGATAGGTACAGATTGTAGATCTCATGAAATTAATGTAACCCTTTGCAAGGATAAGTGGCTGTTTCTTAGAATGACTGAAGATCTAATCTGCAGTCCATTATGAAGAATTCCTTAAAATAAAGCGTAGGTAGGTGCTTGAATCTCTTCTCACTCACCCATCACACTGCGTGGGGGGCGCCCACATAGGGACTTGCTGTGTCTCTACTTTCTCAACTTGGGGTAACAAGTACTTCATTTATAGGAATGGGAGGGGAACTCAATGAGCTGACATTTGCAGAGTAGACCTTATGTGAGTGTTAACTAAATGTGCTTTGCAATTTAAGTAAGAATTAACCTCATTGATAAAACAAATGCTTACCTACCCTGAACCCCTAAATGTGAGACTGAGTTGTTACTAGGAGTCCTTTTTCTTTGGAAACTAAGAACGAAACAGATGGGTGACTCCTTAGATCTTTTTTAATGCTTACCTACAATATGATTTAAGAATATGCAGAATCTGTGCTTTAAACCAAAATTGCACACCTGTTTTCATTGAGGGGAAGGTCAAATCTACATATCGTTATAATTCAATGCACAACTAAACAGCCTGAACAGGGTTGTGTGAGATTTTACAATGGCTTTCCCAAAGGAGAGAGATTTAGTTCAAACTAGAAAGCTCAAGGAAGAGTCCTCCCTCCTCTAGAAGGAGACTGTGTAGGTAAAGGAACATCACCAGCTATTTGATGAATCACTGGTGAAATCACTCTGGGCTGCTATGATAGATAGTCACAGAAGGCTTCTTGGAGGAGGTGGCACATACATTGAATGAAAGAGGAGGAGGATTTGAAATAAATATAGAGAGGATCACGATCTTTTGACATTTAATAGATGCCAGGTTAACTCTGTTTGACAGCCAGTCTTGGCTCTTTTGATGACCTTGGGAAAATTGTTCACACAGCTGAGCCTTTACCCCATCTATAAAAAGGGGCAACAACTTGCCTTGCTGGTGGGGGCACTGCTGACAGGTCTCAATGAAGGAGCACTGGTGAAACTCCTGGGGTGTCCAGGAGCCAGCCAACTCCCCAGCCTGCCCCTTTGGAGATGGATCTCTGCCTCAGAGGACATAGATCACATCAAACTCTTTATGTGGTCAATAAACAGGACAAAATTGCCCATTATCCTGCATGTACCAGGAGAACAAAGGATGCTTTATTAAGTTTACCTTGTTTGCCTATCATTATATTTTTCTTCTGCAACGACCACTGAGCTGTGGAACTACAGGTGGTTACAGAATAGATAATAAAGCTTATTATCGTAATAGTCTGCAAAGAGCAGCAGGAGGAAAAGGTCCAGCAATAAATGCTCTGACAAAAATCCCTGGGATTCTGATTTTGAAATTAGGCCACTGAGTAGGGACGGGGGGTTCTCATTTGTTTTGATTGACATGGTGTTTAGGACTAAAACTGGAAGACTTATGATAAAGGGAGGACCAAGTTCAGGGTGCAACAGAGTTGGATGGAGGGCTGTAGGGGAAAACACAAAGGCAATATTCCTAAAGGTCATTGCCCTGCAGGTGACCCAGGCTCACCTGTCAGTGAAGTTAGGAGACAGTAGAGTAGTGTGACTTCTGCTCTGCCTGAAGGAATGCACTGCCATTTCCACATCGACTGGTCCCTGCCTGCACGACTCTGAAGACAAACTCATCTCAAGCATCATGCAGCTGTGATGGCTGCTCTAGAGGAGGGAGGGCAGAGGCATGAGTGTCTAAGACTTGGGTTTTTTGTCCAAGCTACCAGGCTAAAAATTCCTCAGGAGTTTCATGCATGAGCTTCCAATGTTGGCATTGTCTGGTGTGAATATTACTCTTTAAACTCAGGTTTGCAAAAATTGTCTTGTTACAATTCTCAGCATCTCCCTGTCAGATGGGCAGAGAATTTGAGGGTTGTCATTGTGTTCAACCTTGCATGGGCAGCGTGAAATGCACAGCTAGTCTCTCTGAGAACTCGATCCTGGAGAAGGGTGTCCGTGTCCTCAGGTCTTTGTAGATCTATGCACGATGGGTAAGCTCATTGCCAAAACCGGACCTTCTTTTCAAAGTCTTGACTCAGCTGTTTCTGTGCAAGCCAGGTTCCTGGGGGTCTCTCCTTGGCTGAGAACCTGGTGCTGCATCATCCCTCCTGAGTAAGTCCCCAGTGCCCTCTGAAGTTCTATTTCCCCACAGTTCCACCTTTGATGCCACCACAGACCCCTGTCAACCTCCTGGCTTGTGAATCTTCACCACCCAGAAATACCCTTTGCTGCCTCAAGCGTAGTGTTTGATCTTCTTGTATTTGTCTCTCTGTGTACAGGGCCAGGGGCTTCTTAAGGATTCATTTCCAGGTGAGCACTTCCTGCGGCAATCCATGTCCACATGTTCTCTTTGCCACATATTTCCATAATGCTTTTAAGGCCGCTGCAAGAATCCACTTTCCTGCAAGCTGTGTGTGACTCACCTCACCCCCGGAGATCCTTGACAGTAGCTGGTCTGAATCAGAATTGTGTAAAAGGGAAATTTCATGGAGTGGTTTTGATTTTCATTTTTCCCATTAGCACAAAGATTAAACATCTTTTTCATGTATTTCCTTAATGTCTGTTCAGGTGTCTTCTGTTTATTGTCTATTTGTATCTTGTCCTCATTTTCCATTAATTGAAAAAAGCAATTTCTTATGAATTTGTAAGAGCTTTTCTTAAATGCAGGAAGCTGTTTGATAGATATATGTTTTGTCAGTTTCTTTTCTGTCTTAATTAAACTGAAAGTTTTGATTTGATTTGATTTATTTTTTCTCAAAGATTTATTTGTTTATGCATACAAGAACTGGGGTACAAGCCAGAAGTGTGGAGGGTGAGAGGATTCACCAGAGACAGAGTGGGGAACAGAACAGGCAGACTGACTGAAACACACTGCTGAGGGGAGCAGCGGGTGATACAGGAGAGGTCTGTCGCACCATATGGGTATCTTGCCCACCAGCGGGGACTGAACCTGCACTGTAGAGGCTGCAGACAGCTTCACAGTGCTGCACTCAACCACCTGCGCCACCAGGGGAGCAGGGGAGGCCCTGAAAGTTTTGATTTTAAAGCAGGTAAATATTTTTTGATTTGTTTATTTTTTTAAATAATTATTTTTCTACCCAAAGGTTTTAAAGATTTTCTTCTGTATTTTCTTTTAAAGAAATTAAAGTGCTGGCCCATTAAAAACATGCCTGATATTAATTTAAATTTTATGCTATTGAATCTTAAAGCCATGAATACTTTTTATAGCTCCATTTCACAATATGTTTTTTTATGTCATTTAATATTGTTTAATAATTTTCTCTAATAAAGGTATTACCTATTTTTTGTTTAATTTATAACTGAGGTTTTTATAGATTATTGTATATTGAATGGATTATTTTCATTATGTACTGAATGGATTTCTTTCATTAGAGTCTGTAATTAGTTATTAAGGAGTATAGAAATGTCATTCATTTCTATAGGCTAATCTTGTTTACAGCAACCTCGATGAACTATCTTATTAGTTTTCATCTTTTTATTTTGTAGCTTTGCCTACATCTCTTATATACAATCCTGCACTTGTCCTTAACCAAAAGGCCAAGAAGTGGTTGTACACAATCCTATTATTTCTAAATTTTTGTATCATATTTCCTTTTCACTTTTTTTCCTTTAGGTAAGACTTGTAGTACTAAGTATGAGAAGTAAGTACCACCCATTCTTGTTTTATTACTTTAAATGCTTCTAAATTGTATCATTATGTATAATCTTTGCTAAAATTTTTATTAGATGTCAAGCAAAAGAATTCCCATATAATCTTACCATTATAAATATTTTATTTTTCAAAAATGAGGATTGGATGTTTTTCAAATGTTTCTGCCTCTATTTAGATTACGTAGCTATTTACCTATAATGGATTGATGTGATATATTGCATTAACTGATTTGCTGATGTTGAACCATCCTTGAATTTCTGAGATAAACTCTACTTGGTCAAGTTGCATTCATTTGTATTTTCAGGATTTGATATGCTACAACTTTATTAGGATTTCATATCATAATTCATTAGGTAGATCAATTTATAAATATCCCTGGTGAAGGACCAGGGATACCCTGACTTTAAGCCATTTATCTGAAAGTGTTGCTGTGAGATTCAAAGAACCCATACATGTGTATTGTTCAGATCATTGTCTGGTACAAAGAAAATGGCCAATAAATATTAGTAGTTCCTATTGCGATTATTTTTTCAAGACTAAGTTACCCAGACTTGTTTGGGTGAGAAGAATGTTCCTACACTACACCAACACTCTTTAGAAGCAACTTGATAGGCAAATTTTGACACTTTATTTTATTTGGCAGATGGTGCAAATAACAACTTGGTTGCATTTTGTCAGTGTTTTTTCATATTTACATCTATGGAATATACAAAGCTCTCAATTCAAAATGATCAGGCTATAAACACGCATTGTAAAGCCAGCTAATCCTGGACTGGAGTTTTCCAAAGGGATAATCTTAACATGGGACAAAATGGACTTTTAGAAATTTAAATGGTGCTATGAAATCCCTAGAAAGTAATTTATTTTCTTAGAAGGACAAAGAGAAAAATCACATATTGTCACACTAGCCCTTGACTACTAAGAAAATGTCAATGGCATTTTTATCTATGTCCTCATGGCACTCTATTTTTGGAATTTCATAGAGCTCCATGAAAAATAGTGTCTTTCCAGCCTGAGGTTAGTTTACAAAAAACTTTGTGTTCTGGACAGGACCTCACAGAACGAGCAGTTACTGTTCTAATGGAGGACACATCGTATAAGAGAAATTGCATGACCCTTGAGTCAGAATTCAATTTCCTGCCCTGTCACTTATCTGCGGAACTCAGGGAGTATTGAAACTTCGTGAGGCTCTATTTCTTCAACCATGGAAAGGGGCAAGAATTGAAATGTTTTTACTTTTGAAAATTCTGCCTGTATGGCAGGACAATGGAAAAGGGACAACCGTGTTTGTCTGGGAGAATAGAATAGCTTCATTTTTAAGCGCTAGCATCTTTAGCATCATCAGGTGAATAGAAAGGGGTTAAAAAGACCGGTGACCTGGATGCCACCTTGTTCTGCTGCATCTTGGCTGTGTGTTCTTGGTCAGGAAGCTTAACCTCTCCGTGCAGTAGATTCGGTTCTGCCCGGCGGAGGCACTCCATTCGTAATACCCAATGCTATTGTGAACATAACATCCGGTAAGTTACACTGGCGATTCCATGAGTCCTTTTAACAGCGCCTAACACAGGCTAAGTGCTCAATATTAGCTTCTGCCATTATTATAGTTATTAGTGTGGCTCCTCTAGCCAAGTCTGAATCCTCTCTGCCTCCACCCCCACACCCCACAAAATGGGACACGCATTCTTAACAATTTCAGATTGTCTTTGCTGTTTGAAAGCATTTCACACTTGTTAATGCCCTTTGCTGTGGCTTCAAATTGGAGCTACTTGCTTTCCCAAGGGCAGTGGCCATTGTGTGGTGCCCCTTTGGAAAATAAATAGCAGACATCTCCAGGAAAACAGAGAATGGTATTGGGATCCCATTCCATGAGATTCCATCAGCGAGACAGGAGTGACTCGTGGGTTCCCTTTCTGCCCTCTGAACCCTTCCCCACAAGGGGTTGGGAAAACTGCAGGAGCAGGGAGCCGGCTGAGCTATACACCACCCCCCTGGGAAGATTGATGGCTTTCTATTCACATTCCCAAAGCTCAGGCTGTCTACCCCCCAGATGGGTGCAGGCGCCCTGCCAGTTTCCAGGGTTCGAGGACAAAGCCTGCGTATAGCTCAGGAAAAAGAGAGTGGTTGATGTGGAAACTCAGAGATCCTTAGCCCTTAGGGAGGAATTCAGAATGGAAACCCCTGTAGTGCCCTGCTTCCTGCAGGGAGAAGGGCCTGGGCAGAGCTGAGCCCAGCTGAAATCCCCCCTTACACGGGATGCTGGCAGCACCCTGGGCTGGGCACACAGCCTCGTCCTGAGCAGAACTTTGGGATTTCAAGATTCTCATACTAGTGTGTGTGTGTGTGTGTGTAAATTCCTAATGAGATTATATTTTCAGCTAGCTAAAGAAGACCATGCTACTTAAGCCAGAAGCATCAACTGATATTTCTTAGTGACATAGTTAAGAGAATGTTATCAAGGAAGTTCATGTCATGGAAATGGATATGTACAGCCATAACAAAAAAGCAAATCCAAAAGGCTTTTCTTTCTTCTTATTTTTATAGAGCCTGCAGACTAAATTCATCATAGTCAATCACTAAGTGCAAATTATTTAGACATTTCCTAGGGATAATGGACACATTTGTGATGGTGAAAATGCAGGATAAGCTTTACTGGGGGGTGGTGGACATCAGAACACTCGAGGCCTCATCGCCCAACGCTAAGGGGTGATTTCTGTGTAGTATCAGCTGGTAGCAGGTGGTCTTGAGACCCACATAAAGTAATGGACGCAGGGCACTTAAAAGCATGCTAGCGCCTCGCAGGTGCCACTTACCTCGATTATCCTAGCAACTGCTTGCCGGCAGTCTAGTCACTTCCACTTGAAACTGGCAATGAAGCAGATAACCTGCTCCCGCTGCGGTCTTGTTTTGACATCCTCCCCATGCGACGTACATTATGGTCTTCAGTGCTCCAAAGTGTAGCATCAAGAAATGGACTTTTGACATAAAGTGCGTAGTTGATTCAACACAAGTGTGGGCTCACTTGACCATTCTAAAAAATGGTCTACACCCTCAAAATTTTCAACAATGTGCTCCTTGGCAAATTCTCTGGCCCACGCCTCTTCACGCCTTGGCTTGACAGTTCCACGTTTATTTTTGTTTATTCAGGTGATGGAGGCACAGCTTGAATAGGGCTGGTAAACAGATTTTTTTTTTTTTTTCCAGAACGAAAGTCCTTGCTCATCATGAGCGAAATTTCTAGACACCTGAGGCAATTTACCCAACCAAATCCTCCTTAATCCTAACACATTTTTAATGTGGTTACATTTAATTTGAGTCTTTGCATTTAGAGCCTTTCCAAGCTGCTAATTTTGTGACTTGTCTTCTAAAGCGCTCCCTGGAGAAGTGTCCGGCTCTTCTCCCTTCTCCATGATTCCCTCCCTTCTTCCGGAAGCATCCAGAACATTCTTCCACCAGGCTCCTGCTATTACATGTATTCCAGCTCAGCTTAGGTCAGAGATTATTCACTTGTTTTTCCTACGAGAACAAACACTCTAATTTTTGTCACTTATTGTCCTTAGTCCAGTACCTAAAGGGTTGGTGGAGGTTTGTTGAGTGAATTCGTGGCGGATTACGTTATTGCTGCCTCCATTTTCCCCATTGTCCACCTGTCAGTTGGAGTCTGTGGAGAGGCAGAGATCAAGACAGAACTGTGTTCAAGGGATTTAGCGAGGAGATCATGAGTGATGCAGGTGAGGGATGGGGGGTCGCTGGGGAGAGAAGTCAGACCGCTTTGCAGGCTGTACATCTGTGCAGGGAGAGGGGACGAAGACCCTCAGGATGGTGTCTCAGTGCAGTGGCTGAGGAACCCCCATGCTGGTGGGAGCTGCTGAGCTGACTGCGTGCAGCAGAAGACCCCCCATTCCTCCCAGGAGAAGAGGGTCAGAACTGACTCCCTCTCAGTGCCAGCCATTGGCTGCAGCCAGCCAGTGGGTGGTGGCCTTGACATTCACAGCGACTGTACTGCGGCCCACCGGTCAGCTGCGCCCTGGGAGCTGGTCTGCTGGAGGGAGATCTGAGCAGAGGGATTGCATCCCGGTGCCAGGATGACCTGGCCCCCCATCCCATCCACAAGCTCCTTCTCTAACATGGCCCAATAAAGGCCCTGCAGCCAGCATCCTTGGAATGCCCAGATGTTCCTTCCTGTCCAGAGCAGCTGTAGGTCCACCAGGGCAAGCGAGCCCTCTGTCCAGACTATGCAGAATTCTTCCTGCCATGACCTCAACCTCATCTCTGGTCAGGGGCTGTGCACCTAAAAGCGGGTTGAGGAACTGGATGTAGCAAGGGATTGCAGCTTTCTACTCCAGAGACCACCTCCTTCTCCTGTTCCTCCATCCTCGCTTTTGTAGGGGAACCAAAACCTGCCACCTTAAATATGCCTTTTGGGAAATAGATTTATTTCCTCAGAGGGCCCCTGAAGGCCGGTGGGGGTCGTGCTTTGTGAGACACCTACATGTATAAAGGGGAGGCTCTCTGGCTTGGGGGTTCTCCTACCCTGACCCAGGAAGACTTCATCTCCTTGGCCCTTTTCAATGGAGAAAGTTGAACTAGATCTGCCCTTCTTCGTCTCCTCTGCCTTCCTTGGATTCCCTCGCTGACCATTCCCTTTGATTTCCAGCCTCCCTTGCCTTGGGGAAGGTCTTTAAGAAGGTGTCTGAAGCCATGTGGGCAAGTTCTTAAGTCATGCAGCGTCTCTCCCACTACACAGGAGGTTGACAAGTTATTATTAAAATTCTTTTTGGGCCTCCCCGGTGGCGCAGCGGTTGAGCGCTGGGTTGCGAAGCTGCCCGCAGCGCCGGTTCAATCCCCGGCTGCTCCCCGGCCACTGGCGGAGGGTCCCACATGGCGCGCAGACCTCTCCTGCCGCCCGCTGCTCCCCTCAGCAGTGTACTTCGTCGGTCTGCCTGTTCTGCTCCCCGCTCTGGCTCTGGTGAATTATTTCACCCTCCTGGGCTTCTGACTATACCCAGTGCTTGTACTGATAAATAAATAAATCTTTAAAAAATAATAAATAAAATTCTTTTTGGCTCTTTCTCTTATCTGTTGCCTGAGCTTATCTGATCACCTGCCGGCCTAAAAAAGCCCATAGAGCCTGGGATGATCTCCCTTGCACCCTGAAAGGTTGTTATTCTTTGCTTGTGGATGCAAATAAAATCCCTGTTGGTTATTTGTCCCTTTCTCTGGGGACATCACATTCTATTGATTATCCCCGAGGCCACAGCTCAAGCCTGTGGAGGCTTCTTTGGCCTTGGCAGTATCTTTCTTGCTTCCAGTGTGTGAATGTGCCACGGGCCTCTCTTGCCCCATGTGTCCATTCTCCCTGTTATATTAGCAGCTCCAGCTCTGAGATCATTTCTCCTGTTCTCAAAAGTGGCCCTTGAAGGAGAGACACCGCTGAATGTGATCGTGACCCTGCAGACATCGCCAATGCTTTGGGGTGTCCTGGGCTGCCTCTGTGGTGTGTAATCTTGGTGGTTCTTGTGATTTCACTTCTATTGACTCAGCCTGCCACTTCCCCACCCCCTTTATTTCTTCCTCCATCAGCTGCCAGGGAAACTCAGGCATTTTCACTTGCCCAATGTGGGCCAATTTAATAGTGATTTTGCCTATTTTTGCAGAGTCCTTGGCATGATGTTAAATTTCATGTCCTTAAAAATTCTCCCAATTCAAAATGTCTTACTTACCCAGGCTTATGCTCCTCTCCCTGATGGAGTCTGCTCCGATCCAACCCCAGCTGGATCCATCTGGCTCTGCTAGTGCACGCTGACACGTCCCTGTAACCCCCCCCACCCCCACCTCCTACCCCCCCCCCCCCCGGCACAGGCTCCATCCTCCTATCAGGCTGAACGTGTCCCAGGTGAGCTGTGCTGTATCAAGCCTACTTTTTGACTTTGCATCAGTGGAAGGATGTGGGGGCATCGCTATAGAGGGAGGGGAAGTGTCCGGGGACTTCTGCAGCCTCGTCCGGCCCTTGGAGCTAGCTCTCATTAATTAGCACACAGCAGGCCCCCTTTAAAGGGTGAGGGTCTGGGGGATCCACAGCACCGACATCCTTGGAACCTCCTCCCATGCTCCCCAGCCCAACATCTGTTTATGCCATGTTTCAGGGACCAAATACTGCATGTCCAGGACCCTGACCTTAGTATGACAGACCTGCCTCGGGTGAACGTTGTCTGTGTTGCTCTGTGTCCATCAGATCCTACATCTGCTCTGAGACTCTGCTTGTTCTTCCAGCGCAGGAAATAAGAACCCTATGGGTGGCCACACAGCCCCCCACTCTGGCTCTACACTGAGACTGTTCATTGGCAGTTTTCACTGTCCCTCTGTAAGACATCAGTGCAACTTACCCACAACCAGCCCCATCCACTGGCCTTTTAAACACTGTGTACCCCATATCTTTCCAACACCCCAATACCACATTTGCAAGTGGGGCTCTCTGCACCCTTGTTTCCAATCACACAGTGAACTACTCAGCAGCTGACCTGGCTACCTGGGCCTGCCCGCTAAGGAGCCCCGACTCTGCTCCTAGTGATGGAGACAGTGACGTAGGTGACCCCCAGCCCAGACCTGGGCCATTCCAGGTTTACTGCCATTAGTTCAGACCCTCTGAGAAGCAGAGGACCTTGAGCGCTCTGGGTGATGACACATGATGTAGACTGTCCGAGAGAAGAACAGGAGAGGTAGGTGGAAGCTTCTGGATTGTGCTCCTGCCCGACACCTGCAGAGAGAGAGGGGGAGAGAGCGGGTTGGCTGGGAGGCTCTCTGACCCCAGAGCCCTCTAGGAGTCTCTCGCCTGGAACCATGGGGAGATTCCCATCATCGCTGCCCACCACAGGCACTGCCCACGCCCCCAGCAACCCTCGTGTCCCCTCTGAATGGCTGCAGTGAGCAGCCCCAGGGCACCTTGCTGGGCATGAGCCAGACGGCAGATCTGCCTGCCTGGGACTCGCCCAGCTCTTCTCCCCAAAGCGAGTGACCTGAGCAGCACATTGCAGGGGGGCCTCACCACCTCTGGGCGGCCTTTCTCTCTAAACTCTCCCTGCTTGCTAAAATGTCCTGAGAACCACCGAGGAAGCAGAGAAAGACGGTCAAGGGCTAAGCTGCAATTTTCCTTTCACAGCAACGTCTGGCCCCACTGAGTCATCACATTTCCCAGCAGCACCTGCCGCGCGTGGCCGGACCTTCACAGGGCCTTGGCCTCCACGCACAGGCAGCTTGGTCTTGCTGCTCAGGCCCAGCGAGGGCAGGGAGTTTGGCGCGTGCAGAGGAAGTCAGCGCCTCTGTGTGGCCCCCGGGACCCACGGTGGCCCGTGGAAGGGTGATGTGGATGAGGAAGTTCATCTTCAACCTGTGGCTAAGAGCGACCCTCCTCCCGCCCCTGATCCCAGATGACGTGGAAATGACCGAGCAGATCCAGGGATGGAAAAGAAAACATGCCCAATACCTGCCAGAGACGGGCTGGGGTGACTCTGTAAGTCTTTTTACCTTGAAATCTCACAGCAACGCTGAGAGGCAGGAGCGCGTCATTTCAAAAGCAAAGCAGCTGAGACACACAGAGCCGGAGTTATCCGTCTGCTCTCCCTTTGCGGGATGGTGGAGACATGCAGGGGCGGTTTCCCAGCGCTGTTGTGCACACCCGAGGGACAGAAGTCATCCTGAGCAGAGTTGTCATGTCTACACATAAACTGTTAGAGCTTGTAGACCCGCAGGATCAGGAGCTGGGAAACTTTTTTTGTAAAGGGCTGGAGAGTAAATGTTTCAGGCTGTTGGGGCCAGAGAGGCTCTGTCGCAGCCCTGCACTCGGCTGTCACGGCGAAGAGCAGCACAGACACTGTGTAAATGAGCCGACTCCGTCTTGTTCCCATAGAGTTATTTTTTTATTTTTATTTATTTATGCACACAAGAACTGGGGTGTAGACCAGAGGTGCGGGGGGTGAGAGGATTCACCAGAGACAGAGTGGGGAGCAGAACAGGCAGATCTCCTGAAATCCACTGCTGGGGGGAGCAGGAGCGAGGGGGGCTGGAGAGGGCTGCTGCGCCATGTGGGTCACCTCCCTGGCCGGGGATCGAACTCAGGCCACAGTGGCTGCCGATAGCTTGACAGCACTGAGACTTACCCTCTGCGCCACCAGGGAGGTCCCCCCCCACCATAGAGTTATTTACCCGTGTGGCTGTGGGCTGGGCACCGTCACTTGCTGACCTGTGCTTTAGATGAAAACCCTGCTGCTTGGTGAGATGAAGCAACGCGCCTGGGGCCATGTAATTACCCACAGAGCAGATGCGTAAATAAAGCTTCTCTCTGCGAGGCCTCCAGGAAGCTGGGAAAAGAGAGTGGGAGGCTAGCTAAGGGGAGGAGATGAGAAAGGAAAGCAGGGTGTAGACAGCCCTGGGCCGCCAGCGAGCAGGTCCGGGGGTGACACTGCAGGTTTACAGACTTTTGATAGTGAGGACTTGGGACCCAGATGGTGGCCCTGAAGAGGACGCCTTGTAAAGGGACACTGGTGCAGGGCACAGGCAGCCGGGGCAGCACAGGAGGAACCCCGGGAATGCCGACTGCTGGGGAGCAGGGGACACGTCTGGTGTGGGAGGGTGGGGAGCACCATGCCTGGCCCAGTTTGAGAATCGTGTTTGAATTTGAGAATCGTGGACTCAGGGCTCCATGATCAACACATGTGGCAGCACCACAAACAAAACGGGAAATTGAGATTTGCTGAGCTGGAGGAGAGACCCAAGTCTCTCTTCAATGCCCACCCGGCGGGGGCTGGCGGCTGCCTCTCAGGGAGCCTGATGCCAGGGGTGGCTCAGGAAGGCAGTGGCTCTGCTGCAAACTGATGGAGAGAAGATCCAGGCTCACCTCAAGGCAGGGCCACAGACAAGCCAGAGGGGCAGGAGGAGGAGAGGGCCAGCCGGCGATCTTGGTGAGAGGCCAGAGGGGCCAGTGTAGAAGCAGCTGGAGAAAGCTCTGCTTGCAGCTCTGTGGGGAGAGTCCCTCCTCCCGCCCCCCACAGCTAGTCTCTCTGCATCCTCTGGGATTCTAGGAGAGTCAACTCCTCACCAGGAGACTTGGCTGTTCTGTATACACTGAGCCCAGGGCCCCTCCTTTGCGCCCCACAGCTCACTGGGCCACCTCACACGGGGCTCAGCTCTCCATTACATTCATCTGTGCAAACTCGTCCACCCTCTCTCCAAAGCCCAGGCTCCTCGAGGCCAGGGGCTGGTCGTGTGTGCCTCGACTGTGAACACTAGGAATATCCTGTTGTGTTTGGCAGTTGGGAGGGTCTGGAAACACATTAGTGGATGGGTTGCAGGGAGGGGATTGCCGGCAGTGCAGCGTCTTAGAAAAGGACGCGAGCTGAGGAATTGGTTAAGGGTTTCACTGTGGAGCAGACTTGACTGGAGGGGCAGGTCATGGATCCAGGTTATGGATAACCGAGGAATGAGCAGAGATGAAGATTTGGAGGGAAGACAGGAGGAAGCTCTGAACCACCCTCTAGTTCTGGCCCCCACTGGGGTGTGCACGCTGCTCCCGAACATAGCCGCTGGAAGGACACCATCCTGGATATGCCTTTTGGGCAGGACAGCATGGGCTGCCAGGCTGCCCTTTGGAGTACTGAGGTTGCACATGTCTGTATCCAGAGAGGAGGAATAAAACACTGTCTGCAAGTATTTAGGGGGGAACAAGGAAGAAGACAGCAGAGATCACTTGGATTCTATGATTGTTGAAGAAACAGTATGTCCTGACGGTGTTGCTGACAGGCCGTGTCAATCAGTTAATCGTCTCTCACTCCCCTTGTAAAGGGGCCGTTTCATGCTTCTCTTTCCATGTCTGCTTTTGCATATTTTCCTAGGTTCTTTTTTTTTTTTTAAGATTTATTTATTTATTTATTATTTATTCATACAAGCACTGGGTACAGTCAGAAGCGCGGGAGGGTGAGAGAATTCACCAGAGCCAGAGCGGGGAGCAGAGCAGGCAGAAGGACCGAAGGACACTGCTGAGGGGAGCAGCGGGCGGCAGGAGAGGTCTGCGCGCCATGCGGGACCCTCCTCCGGTGGCCGGGGAGCAGCCGGGGATTGAACCGGCGCTGCAGAGGCCGTGGGCAGCTTCACAACCCAGCACTCAACCGCTGCGCCACTGGGGAAGCCCTATTTTCCTAGGTTCTTAAGCACAGTTAGGGACTTACAACCTGGGTCACCTTGTACTGTATTATAGGAAATTGATATTATTAAATTTCTATATTACCTTTTCTTTTACCATTCTGTTTGATTATTAAACTACTTGGGGGAGCCCAGAGGGCTATGGGATGACTTCCTTTGTGCCCCAACAGGTTTCTAGGGTAATACAGCAGACATATTATCCTCCGTGTGTTTTTGGGTGAAATTTAATTCAGACACCCTTGCACAATTGCAATGTGAATGCATGGTTGTTGATCAAATCCAGAGGGAGCAACAGATGGCCAGCTCCATGAGGGCAGGAACACGCAGTTTGTTCTCAGAGTATCCCTAGCAACTAGCACAGTCCCAGGTCCCGGAATAGAAGATACGCAGAGATGTGGGAGAATCTTTGTTCAGTAAATGAACATGTGGTTGAGGGATTAGCAAGCAGCACGGTAACTATTGTCACAGACATGTCAAGTGCAAAGAGAGCTTAGGTGAGGCAACAACTCACTTCCCAGGGAAGGGAAGGAAAGAAATACCGAAATAAAGTAATTTTTGCACTATATCTTGAAGACTGAATATGTGTTAATGAAGTGAGAATCACATCCTAGAATCTCATTATAATATTTCTTACAAATGTGTAAATCTTGGAACTAGAAAGTGAGGGAGAGTGAAGGTCCAGAGGTGACGTAGATCTAGTCCCTTCGAACATCTGCAGGCCTGATTTTTTTAATCGTCTAACAGCCTTTCGAGATCAGTTTGTTACCAGCCTAGTCGGGTCATATCACTTGTGCTCAGAAAGCCAGACTCTGAACCTGGGGTTGGTTCCACAGAGGAAGCCCTTTATTAACATGCCACACATTAGGCCCATGAGCACAGCAGTCAGTGTTGTAAAGAGACCAGTGGAGGAGGCCAGGTGAAGGAAGGCTGGGTAGGGAAGACAGGACATGTGCACATGGGGAGAGTGTCTCACACTCAGGGCCAGGAGGGCGCTGGGCAGCTTGGGGTGGTCAACCACAAGATGGCTGAGATGCTTCTGGAATATCTTGCATAGGCGTTATCAGTTCACAGTGACCTGAGGTCACTGCTGTCAGCATCTTCAGAGGGAGTCAGGGGAGTTCCTTGAGCATCGCCCCATCTTTATGACCCCGAGCATTGTAGTACAGGGGTCAGGTAAATTTTCTTGGCTCAGGCCCAGCTTCAGGTTTTATAATCACTTCAGTTGTGACAACAGGGACCCGCAGGCGTAGAGCCGCCAGGGCAGAGCTGATATTCAGAGCTGGGGGGGTCTGGCTGACTCTCGAAGAGGTTTATGTTGGCTCATTAGGTTATAAATCATCAGAACCCTGTCGAATATCTTAAATGCTCTATTCCAAATTTTCATTAGATGAAGTCACAAAATGGGGTGAAGTCACAAGATTCCCTTGGGATCACTGCTGTGAAAACAAGGGCCCCACGCTTGGAGAAAACTGTTATCAGACAGAAGCCATTTGCATCGTGCCTGGGCAAGTTGGTCAGAATTTCCATAGCAACAGCCAGTGGCCCATTTCCGCAAAGTTCATGGTGTCTTGGCCACAGTTTCCCCTTGAAGAGCTCAGTCTGGAGGCAGATGAGAGATTGTCACGCTGCCTCTCCAAGCAGCCCACCCAGCCGCCTCTCAATAAGCAGTGACCAGGCAGCAAGACCTTAATCTGCTTAAGAATTTTTCCCTTTTGCCTACACAGTCCTGTCTAATTGGCAGTTGCCTTAAAAGAAAATTGTGGAGGAATGGCCGTGGGTATCTATCCTGCAGGCCACGGCGGCGGGAACGCCCGGGTTTCTGCATCTGCGTAAATCCCCACGTCTCCCGGCCCATGTAGACAAGCAAAGCCATCTTCTCTCTGCAGGGGCCTGGCGGGGGTCCGCTATCACTGCTCTGACTTCAGCACCCACACCCCACGCTCTCACCTGCCCACCATTTCTCAAGTTTCTCCCGTTCACCTTTATCGCTGGATCTGTGCTTCCAGGACCCGGGTTTGCAGAGTCAGGGACAGGCCTGATTCTCCTTCCTGCTGCAGCTCCAGATGCCCTGAGTCCCCGAGGACAGAGGGGTCTATCCCCAGACACTGCATCAGGCAGGCTAAGCACTGTGGGCCCGGGGTGGGAAGTCCTGACATCTTTTCTAAGACAGACCCTTGTGTCCCAGGAGAGCTAATCAAGCTTTTGCTTGTCTGTGGTATTGACTGACTTAGCCCAGTCCAGGAAGCTGACCTATTCCTTTACTTTCCTGGCATCTGATTGATGTCCAGTCCTGTGGGGTGCCTTGTGTGGGTGACTGAACCACACAAGCTGAATCCTGTTTATTGCCTTATTTTCACTTTCCTACGAAAGGCTTAGACAGCGGGACCATGACCTGGGGATCTCTCCACTGGCAGGGTCTGCTGTGGGGTCACAGTGGGTGCGTGCCCAAGGAGTGTTGAATGAATGAATGAATGACACATCCCCATTAAACAGAAACAATTGCTCAAAACTACATGATCATCATATGGGTCAAAAGATTGCATCCATTTTCAGCAAGATCGCACAGCGACCTGTTTGTCCTTCAAGTGACCACCTCGGTGACCTCCAGGCCAAGTTCAGCTTTCTCTCTAGGTTACTAGGCATTGCAGACCATTGCTATCTGGCTCCTCTCGTCTCTGCATTTGAAAGTTCTTTCCATCTGAGGATGCCGGTGACCACCGTCCTACGCCCTTTATCTGCCTACATTGGAACATCCTTTCCTCACACTTTCCTGGCTCAAACTTTTCTTCTTTGGGGACTTCAAAAACTTTAGGGATGTGGAAAAAGTACAATGGAAACACAAACCAAAATAGAAAACAACCCTGGACTGTCAGAGTCAGCTGCCTGCGGATTTGGACTCAGCTCTGACGTTCGCTAGCTGGTTGAACCTGGAAGCGTGCTGGGCAGCACTGAGCTGCTTTTCCTCACGTGAAGTGATCGAGCTGATCCCCACAGTAGAGCACCCAGCCAGGCTTCAAGCCGATGAGAGCCAGGTGCCCTCAGCGCCCGGATAGCCAGAGACCACAGATGTCCAGGCTTTCTCTCCATGGACGCCTAACCAGGAGAGAATTCCTGATAAGTAGGGGGCACCAGGCGGTCATCAAAGTCCCTCTATCAAGGCCAGCCAGTGTGTTAGATCAAGGAGCCCATACAAAATGACCTCTGTGCCTCCCAGCACTGAGCTGCTTCTGCAGAGGAAAAGGAGGGACACGAGGCAGCGGATAGGACCTTTGATCCCCAACCAACGTAAATATTGTCACGCCGTTGTCCTGAAAACGACGGTCTCTGCCTAATGGACTTCCTCTTGATAATAAGCCATGCAGCCCAAGTTCTGGTCAACTCTGGACCTGGAGTCGTGGTCAGCGTGACTGAGGGCCTGACAGGGACATTCTCTGTGGGAAATCGTCTCCATATGTTTCCTGGGAAAGTTCTGGCTTCTGTTTGCTCAGTCTTGGGGGAGCCTCTGAGGTTATCTAGTTCAGTTCCTCATCCAATGGAACACTTTCACCTGCTACCGGGAAGCAAAGTTGGCTGACACTGGCGATCATATGAAACACACCCATCTACGTGTTTCATGTCCTTTCCTAGACTGGAACATGCCATCTCCAGCCCTTGCTTGCGGTCTCTGCCCATTGCGGGTCTTTATCGCATAAAGCATTCTGAACTCAACAGCAGTCCTTAAGGCCCTGCCTGGGAATTGGAGCTGGTTTGTAAACCTGAGTTAAGTGATAGCTGATGTTTGAACACGGACAATGGAGAGGCAGGTAAGAAGAGAGAGTTTACCTTGGCCAAGTCTCCCCGGAAAGCCACGTGTGTTGCAAAACAGATGTGATTTGGGGGTCAGATAAACTGCAGTTGATTTTGCCTTCCTGTTGCATTGACGTGGTATATTGTTCAGCTTTGCTAAAGCTCTGGCCCCCTTTGGAAGAGGAATATTGCGTTGAACTTGAGAGGTTGTTGAGAGAGTGCAAGGGAATAACATAACCACATAAATAACACTCACCAACGCCACACCTTTCCTCTCTTCCGTCCACTCATCGGAGCGTGTGCAAACACAGCTGCTTTCCAATTGCTCCCAAAACTAACACATTGGAAGGACAGGTTGCCCATAAGCCACAAGCCATTTTACTTTGTGTACAAAAGTCCCCAGGATGCAGTCCCTGCCGAGGAGTCCTCCCTCCAAGCCTGAGAACAGCCTTAGGTGACAGGTGTGCATGACTGGCTGTTAGAAAGCAGGTGACCGCAAGGCGGAGAATGGCCAGGCTCGTGGTCCCTGCTCCTGTTAGGACCTCCCCAGGCCTGCAATTAGCCCCTGGCCCCCTCTAGGAGCTCCTGGCCCCACAGAGCTTTGCACCTGTCTTCCCTGAGTGACCTAAATGCACTTGATGCTAATAAACCTGGCATTATTCCATGTTATCACTTTGAAGGCTGACAGGGAGGATGACAGTCATGAAAACCACTGACAACAGTCTCTGTTATCTTTGGAACCAGCTTGAAGGGCCTGACTGTCTTTCCTGGACCACACAGACCCTGCACAAGCACCAAAACCGTGTGTGTTTTGTCTCATTTGACTGTCTAGTTTAGTTATCTTAGCCGTAGTTATGAAATTGCGCACCCTTGATGGGAGTGGTAGTCCCATATTTTGTAATGTCAACAAGTAAACCAATTTCAGATGTGCTGGATTCCCCTTGAAGCTGAAGTCTACCTGCTGGATGTATTTGCATTGTTTTAGCGCATCCCTTCATTCTCCATCTCAGCAACACAGTTGTAGTGTTTGGTACCTAATGTGGCCACGTGAGCTGTGATCTGCCACATACAGGCGTATGTAAAGCCTACATGCATACACAAAGATCTCAGCCTGCCAGCCTCCATCTCCCACGGTATCAGCACATCACTAGATGTTGGATTAGGAAGGTGACCTTCGAAGACTGATCCCCAAACTGAGTCACACTTAGGAACACCAGCTCTGGTCCTAGGTGACCGGAGTTTGCCTTAACTGCCATCATTTACTGTTATTGACAATGGACACATTATTA
Organism: Talpa europaea; assembly: GCF_964194135.1. Classification (NCBI taxonomy): domain Eukaryota; kingdom Metazoa; phylum Chordata; class Mammalia; order Eulipotyphla; family Talpidae; genus Talpa; species Talpa europaea. The sequence continues at coordinate 140,374,005 of NC_140071.1, read as the reverse complement.
AATTGTTCTTTACTTCAGTTTCATCATTTTTAATATGAAGAAAAAATTTTATCTACTCCAAAAGGTGATTGAGGATTTAAGAAGATACCCCCATCCGATGCAACAGTGCTTGGTCCACGGAAATCATCCCTGCATGTTAACATTTATTTATTATTTTGCATGTGAGAAAATGAGGTCCAGCAAGGGTAAGACCCTTCCCCCACCCAAGGTCATGATGAAAGGTAGAGAAGAGACCCAGACTAAGAAAGGGCTTCCCAGATGCTTGCACCTTCAACCACTTTCCTCTATGTCTATATCCTCTGCTCTTGTAAAAGGGAATTTATCCAGATAACAGACATGTCACTGCCTTTGCTAGATGGTGTAGGTGTTCTTGACCTTGAAGAAAACTAAGTTCATGGAGGATCAAGACAAGGAAATGCACACTTTCCACACTGTGTGGTCAGTGCCATCACCCACATGGAGATGGGTGTGCACGCTGGTGCTGCTCATGGTGCGGATGGGCATGAGAGAGACACTCGATCAGGTGTCCTCTGTGTCACCACGGAAGATGTGTCAGAGTTTGCTGGAAGGAAACCAATGTGAGCAGGGGAGGGTGTTGGAAATCTACTCATCGCCCATGCAAGTGTGCATGTGTGCATGCAACAGATAATTACTGAGCATTACAATTACCTCCCCAGTGCCAGCTTCCTTTATCTTTTTATGACTATTGAAATTTCTCCCTAATTGTCTCTCCCTGTAAAGCTTTGTCACCAGGGAGATCTTTTGAAATGCAGCTTTGATCATGACTTGCCACCTGCCACCTGCCCTTCTACCTATGCCTGCAACACTGCACTATCTGGTTGCTGATTTTCTTATAAATTTCACTCACTCAACTGCCCCCTCCCCTGCTCTCTGGGATCCAGCCAGATTTTCTTTAGCTCTCATGGGGAAAATTATATGAAGTTCAAATTCTAGTACATAAAGCAAGTTTGAAGAAGGACTCTGAATTTCACGCTTTTAAGGCCTTGTGGAGTGTGGATTATTTTATTATCAAATTACGTGTTAAAACACTTGGTTTCTTCTGTAAGGACACTCTAGCCAAGTTGAAGAATGCATTAGACATCAACATTAGCTGACCAAGCGCTCATGGTAACATTCCCAGCTCACAGAAAAACAACCATCAGAAAAATCAGAACTCTTGAAATTGAATATTAGATCACAGCAAAATTTCCTTTCCAGAGTAGTAAATGAAACTGAGGTTTCAACAGAAGCAAACTTTCAAGTGGTTCTTTGTCCACCACTAACAAAAGCCATGTAGAAATCATGGATTATTCAGTTGTTTTTGAGTGCAGCAGCTGAAGACATGTCTCCAGAGAAAATGGACTTAGACTCTTAGCTTTTGGTGAGATAGTTGATGGAAGAGTTGAGAAAGGTGGAGGACAGTAGGTTAAGACTTGCAGTCTGGGCCTCCCCTCATAGTGCAGCGGTTGAGTGCTGGGCTGCAAAGCTGCCCTCAGCCTCTGCAGCACCAGTTCGATCCCCGGCAGCCGCCGACGAGAGTCCTACATGGCATGACAGACCTCTCCTGCCGTGCCTGCTGCTCCTCTCAGCAGTGTATTTCGTCATTTTGCCTGTTCTGTTCCCTGCTCTGGCTCTGGTGAATTCTCTCACCCTCTCGCACTTCTGACTATACCCAGTGCTTGTATAAATAAATAAATAAACCTTTAAAAAAAAAAAGACTAGCAGTCCTTGGTCAGATGTCTACAGATGTTTGGGGAGTCAACGTGGACTCTTAATTGTTGAAGAATGAGCCTCTCTCACTAGTCTGTATGGAAAGACGACAGGGAAGACTCGTTTCAGAAAAGCCAAGTCATTCAGTACAACCTGACATGGAATCTGCTACAATTTGGGATGCCAGAAGCTGGTAGACTGTGTGTAATATGAAGAGTTTTATTTGAATGAACTCACAAAATTTGTGAACATGTATAAGAAGCAAGAAAATCCTGTGGGTACTCATTGCTTTATTCATCAAGAGCCTTTTTATGGAAACTATTTGAAACTATCATGCTTTCTTATAGGGACCATGTTAACGGTGGACTTCATTTGCTCCAGGATTTAGCCATAATCAGTTTTGTTATTTTTTGGAAGTCATCTATTTTAAATTCCCCTATCACACTGTGGGCTGACTGGTGGAAAGTTTTATTGCAGTTGTTTGACCTCAGGGCCAAGATTAAGATTTCTGAACAAGAAAATCCACCTTTAACCACTATCATATATTAAGTTTTGCAGTCGCTTTGGTAATGTTTTGTAATGAAATCAAAATAGAATTAGTAGGTGAAACTGATATGCAAAAATCAGACTGTCGTAAAGTCAGTTAAATGCAATTAATGCTTGAATCATCAGTAATGTTGACCTGCTTTGTAAGCGCCCGGCTTTCAAAAATTAAAACAGGAAGCTCCATTCCCATAGACATTTGCCACAGACAGGATTCTGAGCTCACTTGAGCTCCAGGAGGGTTTTTCAGATCTTGTTGTGAGTGTAAGGGACATTTTAGTATTTAAAAACCTATTTAAATGTGCAATTGAGGCTCTCCCACCTAACCTTCAATCGAAAGTGATTAATCTGTAATGTAATGACATGTTAAAAGGCAAATGTAGAAAAGAACCTAATAAAATTCTATAAGTGCCTTCCAAATGATGAATATGCTCAATCATATGCTTGTAGATTGATATCAATATTTGGCAGTATCTAACTGTGAAAAACATTTTAAGAGATGAAATATGTAAAACCTTATTACAGATCAGCCTTAACAGATGAACATTTACAATTGCTTTGATGAGCAGGAACACAAACTTTGAATCCCAATTAAGGAAAATGTTACCCCACCTCTCCCCCAAACTCCATCATTCTCATTAGTTGAGTTGAAGCATGAAAAAAGTACTCAATTATGACTGTATTTTGAATTTTTTCCATAAAAATATGTTGGCGATCTCTTTTCTTTTGTTATATAAGTACCTAATGAATCCTCAATTGCAAAGACTTGACCCACAAAACATAAGGTCCTCAAAGCCTCAAATCTATTACTATCTGATGTTTTTGCATAAATGTTAGCTTTCTGTGCTGAGGACACTGGAGTGTGGAGAAGCAGCACTTGCAAGCTAAATGTTTAAGTCTTCAGAGGCAAAGTGTCACGGTGTCTGCAATTTAATTTCAAATGGTTCATCAAAGAAAAAGCAAATGTGACAAAAATGTGAACAACTTGGAGGTCTCCCCACAGCACCACCCACCATGTTCTATTCTCTTAATGTCTCTGTGACTTTGAAGTTTCCAAAGCAAAATCTTGGGAGGGAAGAGGCATCACGGACCACACTGTCTAGAGTAACTGCCAGCCACTCGCCAAACCACGTCTGGCTTAGTTTCCTATTGCGTATGAGAACGACGCACGGGGTGTTTCTCACTTGTGTGCTCACCCTCTCTTGCCCTGAGATCACGTTGGGCCATGGGAGTGGGGTCCTGGCTGGCACGTCCCTCGCTCTGCCCCCAGTAATTAGAACAGCCTACGTGTTGCGGACACCCGACAACTTCTGTTTAATAAACAAAAAAAGAGAAAATGTGAGTAGAGACACATGGATAAGCGCTGCTAGTGTTTCCCTCTCGGAAGCTCCGATCTACGGGGTCGCAGCCCCTCAGCCACGTGTGCCCTGCGGCCTGCAGAGGGATGGGGCGGCCAGAGGCCCTGGGCGCTCTCTGCTGCCAACCTGCTCCTCCTCCTGTGTCTCCTCCAACCTCCCGCCCTGGCTCGCGGCCCCTGTCTTGGTCTTGTTGACTCTTGTCCTTGGGTCTCCGACATGAGGACCTAGAATTTCTCCTACAATCATCCTCCTTCCTTCTATCATAACTGATAGTTCTCAGGTCCAGGCCTTCGGAGTCAGTCCCCCAGGATGGGCCAGTCCTGCCCTCGGGGCGGTGAGAGCAGCTCTGTGAAGCTCTGAGTCCCCCCCCCCCCCCCCGCCACCACATCTCCTCATGGCCTAGATCTTCCCCTGAGTCCTTTGAGGTGCATCTGGTCCACGAGGAAACTTGAAAGGATGAAGATGAGTTACCATCTCTGAAATTCCAGCCGGTTTGTGATGGACCTGGGGCTCGAACTCCCCACGAGGGGTTTTCACGTGTTTATTTCCTTTCTGCATTTACAGCACTTATTTCCTCCAGCCTGCAGGGGATGCAGTTGTGGACGACATCTGTGTGCTGCGTCAGTAGTTCCAAGGACGGAGCTCGGGTCTCCTTGAGATCAGGAGCAGCCCTGGGGGACATGGCCTGCCTCACCACAGACCCCCCTCCATGAGGACTTGTCATGGACTCAATATAAATATAAATAATAGGACTCAATAGCCTAAACTTTAAACATTGCACTTTCATAAAATGCCATTATTGATCTGCGCCAGGACAGTAATTAGTAAATTAATCTCCTCACAGCCTGAAGGGCACGCAGATGGACAGAGCACACACAGGGTCACCTGGCAAAGCCTCGAGCTCCGCAAAGCAGACGGCTCTGGTGCCTCCCTCTCCCGGGATGCGGCTTTGTTATTGCACAGACGATCACAACGAGAGTATCGCTCAGTCATGGCGAGGTCGGGCGTGGGAGTCCACGCTCCCATCCAAATCCGTTTTCTTCTTCACCAGCTATAAGGCCTGCAGCAATTCTGGTTCCCCGGGCGTGAAGCTGAGATAATTCACCGCGGCTTTCCACGGAAAGTTCTCAGAACATCGTCCTCATGTGAGTGGTTATTACTGTTGCTCATCTCCATGCTGTCTCGAAGTCCTTACCTTTTTCTTCCAGAACTTTCTTCGTCTGGTTTCTGCTGCTTCTCACATGACACATCCTCTCCCTCTGGCCCAGCAGCGACACTCCAAGCTCAGCCTGGGCCTGGGGGCTTGTCTCCCTCCCGCAGCTCCCGGGTGATCCCCAGCCCTGGAATCACAGGTCACTTCTCCACGCATCCACCATGAACCCTCCCGCCAGCCCCTGCCCCACCTACCTATGAGCCCCTTGTCCTGGTTTCGTCTCCCTTTTTAACGGTTGAAAAAGAAAATTCATAACTTTGGATATGTACTTGGCTTTATTAAACGATTCACCAATCAGGCAGCTGCATCCTGTTCAGACACTGCGAGGCTCACGCACAATGCAGGTGTCGATGGGCAAAAGCGGGCGGGGCAGGGTTCTTTGCGAAAGGAAAGATCACTTCAGGCACAGCCGCCCCGCGGGGGAAGGCAGGGGCCTAACCAAGAGGTCCTCACGGAGCTGAAAGAAACGCCAGCTGCATGGGGTTAGGACTGCACTTGGGGAGAGGTTGAAACCGCAGTGGGTGTAAGTCTGGGTGGGGCGGCGTGAGGACTCAGGGTGGCCGCTTTTCTTCTGTACACAGTGTGTCCTTCAGCATGGTGCTCTGGCCTCTTGTGATCACGCGTGATGCAGCGTCTGCTCCCCAGAGAATGTAATCTGGCAGGGATGCTGCTTTGTGCACACGACGCCCTAGTATCTAGCACAATGCGGGACACCTGTCATCGCTTGGTAGTCAATTGATTGATGTGTGATCGATGATAGTTCAGTGAATCGACTGATGTGCTCCTGTCACTGGGACCCGTGCAAGGCTGTGGTGTCGTCAGGTCCCCGAGGCCCCACGCACTGTGTGATGCTTTTCAGTGTGAGGAGTCCTCGGACACTGACACTTCCTGGGGTTCACGTCATCAGGGGTGCCCTCTGTGCACCAATAAACTCTGATCCGAGAAAGACAGGACTGATCTCTGGTTGCCCCCATAAGGCAGGCAGGTTGGGTCCAGTGTTTTATGTTTTTGGGTAGAAGCCCTGAGGAGCAGGCCAGAGGTGCAGGGGCTAGAGGATTCACCAGAGACAGAGTGGGTTGCAGAGCAGGTGGATTGACTGAAATACACTGAGGGGAGCAGTAGGGAGACAGGAGAGGTCTGCTGTGCCATGTGGGTGGCTCCCTGGCCAGGGATCGAACTCAGGCCATGGCAGTGATAGCGCTGAGCCTTAACCCCTAGGCCACCAGGGAGGCCAGGTTGGATCCACTTTTGTTCTGTTTGGTTGAACTATTTCCTTTCTAGTTTGCAAACCATTACATGTTGAAATCACAGCTGTCTCTCCCGTCTCTGTACAGACTTTCCCCGGAACTACCCCTTTCCTTCTTCAGCCACTGTGAGTTTCCACTCAGCTTCCTGAGTCTCTGTGCTTCAAGTGTGTAACGAGTAACCCTGGCAGGGTTACCGTGAGAACAGTAGCACTGTGCATAATGCCTTGGCACGGAACACACTCCAGCCAGCGGCTCCCGGCTGCCTCTTTAACCACATGATAAGTGGTGCCCTTGGAACTCTGTTGGCTGCGCTAACCTGGTCATGAAATACAGCCTTCTCTCCCGAGCAAATGTTTTCACAGCAACGTAAAGACAACCGCGACAAAAGCCTCCCTCTATTCTCGCCAAGGCTGCCCGGCCAGGTGCCTTCAGCACCGACTTCATGCCTCCCTGGGTCAGTGTGTGGATTCTGCCACCCGCTGAGGCCTCTTCTCTGCAGGCTGCGGAGGGAACAAGACAGCCCTGATTTGTTTGATTTTGCATTGCATCCAGGTATTCCTTCACTATTGAGACAGCTCATAATTGAATGTTTTGCTACCCAGACTTGAGTTATCAAACAGTAAAGGGATGCAGGACCAGGCGAGATTGCAGCAAATTATAGGAGGCATCTTCCTGGGTTGATTGCTTTTGTATTTAATTGTATGCTAATTATTAGTTCTGGAAGACAGTTACCCAAAGAAATAACAAAGTAACAGCAAAATGGAAAGACACCACATGAGAGTATGTCAGTCTCACAGGGCAATTTACCCAATTAAAAGACGTAGAAACAAACTGTACGTAAATACCTTCCGGAAAATACCTTCCGGGGATGTCAATAACTCAGTCGCCTGGGAGTGCAGGCATGGAGAAATGCAGTTTCTCTGATCAGAACAAGCACCTACTATGGGTTCCCAGAGCACCCGATAGAGGTGAGAGGGCAGAGCAGCTGGTGTCAGTGGACACAGGGTTGACAACTGCCTTCCTTGTCCCCACTGCAGCCAGTCACCTGTGTAAGGGCAAGACCTTCCTCTGTCATGAAGACCCATTGAGGGCCTCCCCGGTGGCGCAGCGGTTGAGCGCTGGGTTGCGGGGCTGCCTGCAGCCTCTGCAGTGCCGGTTCGATCCCCAGCTGCTCCCCGGCCACGGGAAGAGGGTCCCACATGGCGCGCAGACCTCTCCTGCCGCCCGCTGCTCCCCTCAGCAGTGTACTTCAGTCCTTCTGCCTGCTCTGCTCCCCGCTCTGGCTCTGGTGAATCCTCTCACCCTCCCGCGCTTCTGACTGTACCCAGTGCTTGTATAAACAAATAAATAAATCTTTAAAAAAAAAAAAAAACTGAAAAAAAAAAAAAAACCATTGATTTCCTGGAGCCTGATGATTAAGGCTCGAACCCATTAGCCTGGGAGGATTTAGAACCCAGTACATCTCTGACCACCGTGCGCCTGGCCCCACCATGCACAGGAATCTTGGAGTGATTGTGAGCTCTCTGTTCTTTTTGCTACAGAACATCTTCCTGGATGGGGCCGAGAAGACACTGTGGCTCCCTAGTGCTCCGCCCTGCGACATTCGTTGCTGCCTTTCCTCCCCCAAGCCCTCTTTGCCCCTGAACTCCAGAGAACTGACACATTGACTTGACTCGAACAGCATTTGCACATGCGGACAAGGTCTCCCCGTTGGTGCCCTCCCTCGCAGCGCCCTCGCCCCAGCCTAATTAATGGGTTAGGGTGAGAGTTTGAATAATAACAATCGATTTCCCAAGCCCTCCACACATGCTAGGAGACAGGCCGCGCCCCTTGTTTGCAGCACGTCGGGGAAGGCTCACGAGCAGACCTGCTCATCTGCATTGAGACGCGAAGGAGCGAGGAGCTCCCGGGAGCTGCAGGGATTTGCCCCTGTTCCCGGTGTGTAGCTGCTGCCCCTGGACTTGACCCGGGGCTCCCTGACTCTGACCGCCATGGGCTGTGGGCTGGCTTCCTCCACGGTTTGTTCTGAGAACATCCTCTGGAGTCCGGCAGCCACACACCCTCCGGAGGCGCTGACCTCTCCGAGACCAGAGCTGTCTCCGTGGCTGTGCCGCCTCTTGGGCCTGCTGCTGCCTCCGGAGCAGGGCACAACGCTCTGTTTCGCCTTCTGTGCATGGGAAGTCCATCCTCGCTCTATTTTTTTCATTATATTCCAGATGGTGTCATTGGCTTCAAGAAACATTGTCTCATTTCCAGCACCTGAAACGGTGCCTGGCGTGCGCGAGGCGACCAACATGTTCCATAAATCAGCACAAACGACGGGATGAAGAGGATCCACGAGCGCTGCCCCGTCCCCATGGTCGCGTGGGGCACCCCCTTGGGCAGGCAGCACTCACTGGTTGGGTGGAACCAAGACCCCGACCGAGGCTCCCGGATGCAGAGTTCTGGGCTCAGCCACTTGACTTCGCACCCTCCTCTTCAGCCTCCCAGACGTGGGGGAACCCCAAGGGGTGCCTAGGTGGCTTATTTGAAGAGAGTCCTCGGAAGGTGATGGCTGGAGGTTCTGGGATGAAGAGTCCTGATGCGGGGAGGACTCGCTACTTCAGGGAAGAGGTGACAGGAAGTCGCATTAAAGTGGCAGCTTGGGGAAGGATAGGGGAGTGACTGGAATTGGGGTGCATTTCAGAGATAGCCTTGTGGCTTAGCTTAGAGATCAGCTGCAGCCCCTGGTGGCCATCCAGGGGCCCCATGGTGGGGTGAAAAGGTGTGGAGGAAGGGAAGCTCTCCTGAGTCTTCTGATGCGGTCTCTGTCCCTTTGGAGGGTCTATGTCCCTGGACGTGACCTTCACAGCTACTTCTCACCTCCTTCTCCCCTGTAGCTGAGGCAGGAAGGCTAGACCCTCCGCTGCAAGGAGTGAATCCCAGCAGTTGTTTCTCAAGCTGACCCACATGTCACCTCCAGAAAGTCACCCATTCCTGCAGACAGCGCTCCTCCCAGGCCCAGTAGCAGCTCGGTGGCAACCACAGCAGAGAAGAAATGGCTGCTATGTGATCTATTTCCCAAAGATGCTAGTTCCCTCACCTCTTCTTTCCTGAGCTACTAATCTCTCCTGGGAAACTGGCCTTAGGTTGGCTTGTGTGGAAGATATGAAGGGTGGTAGATGACACCATAACATTTTTTTCTGAGTTGGGAGGACAAAAGGCTAGAGATCGATTACTATTATAGACAGGGGTATTGGACAGTTTGCAATTATCTCCATCTCTTATTTCAATCAAGGTAAGAGTCGAGGCCAGGCAGGTAAATATTTCTGTACATTGCTAAGGAAGCCCACATGGGTTGCAAATAATGCAATTTAGCAGATTCATTACATTATTTCACCCACTGCATTCTTGGGGAGGCAGGGATGCATTGGAAAGGCTGTCAACTTTCTATGATTTTCAGCCCATCTACCACATGGCCTGGTGAAGAACCAGCTGACTGCAGATGGGGCGAGAGATGAATAATGTCCAAACAACCAGGACCCTCATCAATCCCAAGGGCCCAGGAGCCCGTGAGACCATCTTTCCAGTCCCAGGGGGAGAACCTGATACCACAGTGCCTGAGCTGAAGCACCCAAAGGTGTGGATTCTAACCCAATAACAGGAGCCAATTTAGAGTCTTGACAGGTAAGGAGACACTCACATCCGCCAAGGTGAACAGATGGCCTCCTTCAGAGAACACAGCGCCATTGTCCCCCAAAACAGACTCTTGGGCCGTGTGAAAATAGGGCTGCTCTCCAGCCTTGGCATGAGGAGAGCAGGACGGGCCAGGTCTGAGCTGAAAGGAAGGGCGGGGGAACCTGAGAATGAGAGATGGTTTGCAGAAATGGATAGTGCGAGATAACTCTGCCTGTGGTTTAGGACTTCTAAGAAGCGGTGCCTTTGTGCATTCATGGCTGAAATAAAAGCACCATCACATCTGGCAAAAATACAGGGGATCTGGGGATTTAAAGACCATTAGCAAGAAAGAACATGAGAGTAATTTGTGTTTGTTTTGTTCCTAACATACTAAGTATCCAGACTTTTTCTGAGTATTGACCTAAGAACTGTCATTTCTATCAAATGCCTAAAAATATAATTGCATCTATGTTTGATATTATATATTTTATATTATATAAATATCTGTCTTTAAATATTAATACAAATGTATACATTATTTTAATATTATATTTTTATTCATTTAAATGATATAAACATATGTTCATATAATGCACATGTACATTTAGTTGTGGATGGAGTCTGTTGAGTGTCATGACTTCATATGTGGGTCTTTATCTCAAAATCTCCACTTACTGAGGCTTCTTCAATCAGCTCATCATCTCCTCTTTCCTCTCCAACCCCCTGGAGCTCACACCTGCCACCCTGTTTTTTTGATTCTTTATCTATTTTTAGTCCCTAGTTTACTTTCTTAAGCACTCGACTGTGCGTTCAAAGGCTGCTTGTTATACATCCAGTATTTCTGAGTGGTATAAAAAGAGGGTGTAAGTTTATCTAATCCGCTAGATTGCTAGACTTGTAACTTTCTTTGTTTAAGTCTTTTAGTTGAACATTATTAATGTGCTGAAGTTTATTTTCATCGATGCTCTCCAGGAGGCTTACAAAGAAATGCCAATGCACTCTCCTACCTCGACCCTGCTTTCCAGCCACCATCTATTTCAGGTGGCATTCCTCCTGGCATTTATCTCCATAATTCTAATCATTTCTGCTATAATGTCAAATTTTAGACTGTTACCAAAAATAGCCTAAAAATAACAGATTTATGAGAAAACCAGAATTAAGGGCAGGCCACTCGCAACCTACAGATGTCAAAATGTAGAGCATCAACTATGACGGTAACAAGCCTAATAAAGAGAGCCTCACAGTTAAATCTCCGATGGCGTCTGCACCCAGCATGGCAGCTCCTGGATCCCCAGCAGCCTGGGGCTCATAAATTCTCCTCCAAAATGTCAGTGCTTGAGGGCATCTGCTTCTAAACGGCCAGCTTCATCAAAATTAAAAATCTTTCCCTCGGTGTAGATTTCATCATCAATCTTTTCATTTCCTAACACAGTGAAATGTCTAGCAGCTTCTTCATCAATCCCTCCTCTTAAGTTAATGGAAATTGTACTGATTCTTAAAGCCTCAAAATGTCACATCTGCTCCAAAAGAGGACATTTCAGTAGGAGTTTCCAATTTTATTTTTCTTAAAATCTTCATATGTTGCTAATGCTCTCCCCTTACCATTTCAGACAGACTCTTTGGTGACTTCAAAAAAGCTACTGAAAGAAATCGCCCATGATCCAACAAAATCTCTATGTACACAAAGTCTGAATTAATCAACCCCCATGCAGAGACATAGGTTGTAGCAGACTAGGCTTTCCATGATTGCATTTTATCTACCGATGTTTTATTGTGAGAGGTGAAATGCTGTGCCCACCCTCAACTCCAGACACAGACTTCCACTACCTCCATCATTTTATCCAGCCAACAATGTTTTGGCAACTGTTTTGGATAACCCAATGTCCAGCACTTTGGATAATCCAGCACTGTCCAGCACTGTCCAGCAATGTCCAGCACTTCCAGTATTTTCCTTGTGCAAACTTCATCCATGATTGATCTAAGCAGTGCTTGGCTTCATTTCCTCTCACATACAGCTTACTTTTCCAAGTCCCACAACTGCTTTGTTTCTTTATTTGCTTTTTCTTCTTGTTGTTTAAATCTGAGCTAAATATTAACATCCTGTATTATGCGAGAAGGGAAAAGGCTCTCTGTGTTACTTCTCTATTACCAACCACACTTCACTCTGACACCAGAAATGTGAGTTTTCTACACCGAGCAATTTTCCAACTCTCTAAACACCATCTGGATGTCCTACAATTAGCTCATTCCCGAGGTTATCTACCTGGTGTTATCATCAGGTCATCAGATCCCATGGGGCTCAGTTCCACAGGACCCCTTATCCCCAAGTTGAGACGTGATGGCCAACCCAGGCTATTGCATGTGCTTCTGACAGCTTGGCTCTAAGCCAGAGGCTTTTACAATACCCTCCTTGGGCTAATCAAATTATCAGCAATTGGCGATGAATTCAACCACCAGCACTTCTTTCTTCCCTACAGATCAGGAGGTATTTTATCCCTCCAGACAGGTGGTTGTCTCCTCTGGCTACTGGCCTCATCCTGTGGTTTTCAAATATCACTCATTACACAGACTCAGGTGTGGTTGAAAGGACTCTTCATGAATAACAGACACCAGTTCACCTTTATTTGTTCTGGAGATATTTCAGGAGCTGGCAATAAAAACTGAATATTAAAAATAAAAGGTATTCAATAGTTCTTCTCACTTAGAAATGTAAAGGGTTTTAGGAACTCCGTACGAGGGACCATGGACTAAGACCAAAACGCACGCTTCATATTATCCACATTATCGTCCGTCTGATGGACTGTAAACCTTCTCAGAGAACAGCCACGCAAAGTGAACAAAAAGTCAGTCACCTCCATAGTGGACGTCAGCTGTCAGATTACTATTTGTTTGCTTGGTTTTGCTTCTCATGGGCTATTTCTGCTTGTACTCCCAGGCCCTCTGCTATGGTCTGGGCTCTTGTTCCTGAGACACGGCCAATTCTGGGATTTCTCCTCACTCATCTTCTGGCAAGTCCCTTTACTTCTCTTCTGTGTGGCTTTCTCTTTTCTTGGAGCTATCGACATTTTCTTTTTCGGTTTACTAGAGTCCATGAAGCCATTAGGAAATAATAAAATATAGGCTACGGCCTCCCCGGTGGCGCAGCGGTTGAGCGCTGGGTTGCGAAGCTGCCCGCGGCCTCTGTGGCGCCAGTTCGATCCCCGGCTGCTCCCCGGCCACTGGAGGAGGGTCCCGCATGGCGCGCAGACCTCTCCTGCCGCCCGCTGCTCCCCTCAGCAGTGTCCTTCGGTCCTTCTGCCTGCTCTGCTCCCCGCTCTGGCTCTGGTGAATTCTCTCACCCTCCTGCGCTTCTGACTGTACCCAGTGCTTGTATAAACAAACAAACAAATAAACAGATAATAAATAATACAGGCCTCTTTTAAAAAAATAAAATATAGGCTAATTGTTTTAGACCTTGAATACTTGAAAACGTTGTTACCACCGAGCTTCAGTGACGGGTCATCTGAGGATATCTTCTTTCATTTACTTTTACCTGCATAGTGGCTGAGCATCCACCTCACCGGAGACAAGTTAATGCTTTAAGAAGCTCTAAATACTGCAGCATGAGGGATCCATCTTTTGCATGTGAAATTTAAATGCCAATCATACTAAACTCTGAAATAAGTGCAAGAAATTCAACATAGTTATGCTTTGCATTATGAAGACTGATTTTAAAATAAAAATAAATATCCATATTTGCATTCTTCTCCCTCACCTTGCTCTTCAGTGTTATCATGAAAAGATGCTCCTGGTGACATCCCCAAGCGGTCAAGGTCAACCTGCAGCTTTGGGTTACATCTTCTGCCCAGAGAAACTCTGGCCTTGCTCCCAAATTTTAGTCCTCACTCCATTTTGGTGAAAGTTTGGTGAAAGACTTCTTGTTTTGTTAAAGCTCAGAACATTAGAGTAAGTTATTTCACTCTTTTCTCTTTTCACTTCGTACTAGTCATCAAAGTCTAGAAGGGATATTTTTCACATTCCCGTTTTCCCTTTAGGGAAGGTGGCTCTACCTGAAATAATCTTTTCCTAGCAACCTGTCCCACCCTCTTTCTGTCTATAAATTCCCTCCATTCTGTGGGGGCCCTTGCAGCACCGAGACTCCTGCCTGATCCATGAATCAAAGAATAAAGCCAATTAGATTTCTAAATTTCTAAATTTGTGAATTTTGTTTTTAGCAGAAAATTATAGGATACATAGAGAATGTTACAGAGCACATCAAATGCACGCCTCCAGATGGTGGAGAAGGGAAGAGATTAATGTGACTGTGAAGACTTCAATAAAGGTTGGGTGAGGCTTTGGAAAGAACAGTAAGACTTGTATACATTAGCATGTATTGTGTGAGGCATAAAGACAAGATTTCTTCAATGTCTATTTATAGATAATTAATGTATGCATTAATTATGTAGCTAATTATCCTATGGTTGGGGAAAGGGTCCTCGAAATCATCACCTTTTTAAAAATAACTCATCATTGAGCTGCGCTGTGCCAGTTCCTATTTCTCCCGGTTTGGATCTGCTTTATAAGATTTAATCTATGCCATTTTTAATCTCAAATCTTCCTAGAATCTTCCTGCTTGTTCTGTATTCATTTCTACCCTGTGATCCATTTTGCGATTAGTCTGCTAGTTAATGATATCATCTCAAAATGCTGGTATGAGACATGAACTTTCTTTTGTAACACCTCATCAGGTGTTGAGGACAAGTCTACAGGGAAGAAATTAATTATATCTTCAGCCTATGTCACTATTTTTAAAAAACACTCAGAAAGAGGATTTAATTCCTTCTCCTGGTAAATTAAGGGAAGCCCTTAAAGAATAGTGAATCTACTGAGTGGGATGGCAGAAATGGCAGAACATTTATTTAGACCTAATTTTTTTCCCAGTAACACCTGCTTGGGTGTTTCCTTCTGCAAATTCTCCTGTGAGTTATTTTCATGGAGTGTAACCTTTGATGGCATATTACCCATCAGCCCCACCACACACGTATGCACACCCCTCAGAATTTTTCTAGGAGTCCTGTCTCAAGCAATTAATAGGGAAGAGTATGTCAGAAGTGCTAGGTCGCCATTTTAAGAGCTAGGTCACCAACATAAATAAATAATTAAGAGTTTTGTAATTCTTTGTTGTTTCCAGGTTTCAGTCAATCCTCTCTCCTCCCCAGTAGCCACAGGGAGAAAGCCACCTGCTGGGCCAGCTCCCTTGGGTTCCTTAGGAGCTTTGTCTTACTTTAAATCCTCACCCAGCACCGCAGCACTGTGGAAGCATCTGGGCCCATAAAATCTTATACCGTTTTCTGTCCTCGGAGTATGTAAACAAAACCCCTTGTGAGCATTTCATCTGGAATTCTATTTTTTCCCCTTCATCTGCTTTCATGTCTGCCTTGTTGGCTGGTTACCACTAGATACTGGAGCGCCACTTCTGCTGCCTCCCAAGGCCTTGCTTCCTGATCAGCCACGTGCCTCTGACCCCGGCGCTTTCTGAGAAGCCGCAGCTCCTGGTGCTGTCGCAGCTCTTAGCTGAGCTCTGAGGGACGACCTGGGAAACAGACTCCTACTCTGTGTCTGTCTCCCAAGGTGCTGCAACAAGATATCAGCAGCTGGGGGACTCAAACAAGAGAGACTGATGTTCACACAGGGCCGGGGCCAGCGCCTGAGATCAAGGTGCTGATGGGCTGGGGTGTCCCTCAGTTTCTGTCCTCGGCTTGAGATGTTCATCTTCCCTGTGTCCTCACGTGGCCTTTCCTCTGTGAGTCTGTGCCTAATCTCAGTGGCTCATAAGAGCACCAGCAAAACCGATTTAGGACCCTCCCCATTGACCTCATTTTCACATAATCTCCTCCGGGAGAGGCTGTCTCCAAATTCACGTTTCTGGGAGCGGGAAGTTAAGACTTCAACCTACAGATTTAGGGTGGGGACACAGTTCAACCCGTCACATGCATGCTAGGTCCTTGGGCCCTCAAGGGCTCCCAACAGAAGCAGTGCATTGGAGGTGCTGAGCATCCTGGTGCCAAAGGTAATAGTGAGATTTGTCGTTACTGGACTTACTGGATTTTTCTTATAACAGCCATTAAATTGTCTTGGGGCAAATGTTACAAGATACAGACTTTAAGAAGTGCCATCGTTTTATCTAGACACGGTAGACTTGCCAGGGGTGGTGCCTTGGCCCCGCCGCCTCCACATAATGAGGGGCGGAGCTGAGCCACCAGGTGAAATTATGGAACACAGAAGGCAGGTGGGTTTAGGGATAGGAAGAGGGGAGAACCCTTGTTCCTGTGGCCCGACTTGCACCCTGGTGCTGCTGGGAGGGAGGCAAGGCAGGAGGCGTGTGGAGAAGAGACACGTAGAGACACTTGGAAGAGATCCATGGGGAAGCTGACGAAGGCGGCCATTATCTTGATTTCTACTTTGATTTTCTTCTTTAGCTCCAGACTTGCCTGACCCTTTCCACCGCCTTCAGGGCTTCTCCCCATAGGTGCTTTGACTCATCACAAGCTTCCAGGCAGGCCTCAGTGGCCCCACTTCAGGCTGAACCTGTTTGGCTGGGCATTTAGTCTTGGAGGGTGGGTCGATTTGGAGTGATTTATTTGTAATAAATTTCTTCTCTCCTCTCACTGTGCACACTAATTCTACTAAAGTTCTTTCACACTACGTTTGCTTTGCTTTGGTGCACACCGTGGCCAGATCCTTATAGAGTGCGGAAGTTCAAGGGTCCCAAGTGCCCCTTGGGTGCATGCTAACAGACGGAGGGCTTTTGGAGTCACCTTATATTCATTTTTGACTCTGTTGGAGAATCATGTTCCCCAAAATCTTATAGCAACTAAAATCCAAAGATAATATCTTATAAAGGAAACAGTGTGAGCACATCACGAGCTGGGACTTCATGAAGGTGCTTACGGAGGCAGGTGAGCATGGCTGGCTTGGCTTTCTTCTCTCATGACTGCATCCTCCTGCCCCAGACACCCGACCTGGTCTCTTCACTGTTGCCCTCACCATCACCCCAGGGTCTCTGTGCCCACCCTTCGCCCCCACCGGCTCTTTTCATCAGGGCAGCCAGTGTTCTGCGGAAGGTGATCAGATTCTTTCACTCCACCGGTCATCTGCTCCAGGGAGTCATCTCTCACCCACGATGGACGTTCTTGCCCAAAGTCCCTGTGATGGTCCTGGTGGTCCATATATAGGGGAGCAAAATTCTGCTGCCCGTATGTCTTTTTAGCAAAAAGTTGATTTCATGGAAGGGGGTCTGAAGGCTGGGTAGAGCTTGCCTTCTTGCCCTCTGCCTTCTAGTTGTTTTTGTCCAATAGAAAGGACCAGAACACTGGACAGCAGAAGGTAAGTAGAAACACCATCATGGCCCTGGTTTCTGTCTGCCGGGCCCACAAAGGCGGCTGCGTCCTCCGTGGTCTCTGCTCAGCCTCCCTCTCGGCACAGCGGCCCCTTCTCTTCAGCACCTCCCCTTTCCCACCTGGGGTGGGGGTGTAAGTGGCCATCTGGCCTATCCAGGAAGCTGCTTCATTCTGTGTTGCTGTTGTTTTTCCCCAAGGCCACCTACATCTTTGTAAATAATCCTTTTATTTACAACAGACTTACGTCACAGCAGCCCTCTGCAGCCATGGGTTCCACATCTCCAGATGCAACCATGATCAGAGGCCACAATAAAAAATAAATACATGCTGTCCAGTTGGGCAAAGGAAGGTGGTGTCTATCCTGACCAGGTAGATTTTTGTTGCTGTTGTTATTCCCTAAATAACACAATAATAAATAGCTGCTTACAAAGTATTTGCATCGTATTAGGTATTTTAAGTAATTTGGAGGTAATTTAGAGTATATGTGAGGATGTGTGTAGTTTATCTGCAAATATTAAGCTGTTTTATTATCTTTCTGCAGATCTGAGGACCCTGGGGGATCCTGGCGCCGGCCCCCCACAGACACCAATGCATCCCTAATCCTTGCTTTTCATGTGTGATGGGGAGTGTCATCTCTTTCCGCCAGGTTCCCAGGACAGAACTAGCAAATGCAATAGACACCCAGATGGAGGCGTGGGAAGGACAGCAAGGGGTGAAGTTCAAGGTTGGAGGAACATTGTTTATCATGCACTGCAGCTAATCCAGGAACACCCTGCGCCCTCTGAGCCACATTAACCTCCTGTGTTTCTAGTCTACCTGCAGTGAGCCTACTACCCCACCCCCTCGGCTTCCCCCAGCACCGCCACCAAAAGCAGAGACGAGCCATGAGCAGCCTTCTCTTTGCAAACTGCCATTTCAAGTTGAGTTTGACCGAAGGCAAACTCCTTAATTTGCTCCCCGGAAGGCTCCCTCACAAACAAGTCACACCCACAAGTGAGCTAGAGTCCCGCTAAGGGGGGCTTTCTGCTTCAAATATAGTTTCCCTCTTGAGGGCGATGGTCAGAGGACTAGGCCGCCGCGTGGGGCGAGGGTGCTTCCAAGTCATCCAATTCCGTTCCGGCCCCGCCGTCAGGCCAGTCACCCAGCAAAGCAGGATGATGAATTTGGTTTCAACAGACCACGTCTTCAGATTCAGGTGCGAGCTGGCAGGCAGGCAAGCAATTAATGTTTTCCACAGAGGTATTTTGGGTATTAATAACACGCTGCACATAAAAGGCAACTGGAAATCCTCAGCGTTCCATTGAAAAGCGAGCGGTGGAGAGCTCATTTCCAAAGGGTGAAAGTAGCTCCTGGAGGGTCCACATTAATTACCTGCAATCCATCTCCGTAATTACCACAGGAAGTGGTAGCTGCTATTATTTAATTGGAACTGTTGTTACTTAATTTCTTTTATATTTTGAAAAGCGATTAATGGAGTGAAGAGAAGTGGGCTTCAGCTTTTACCAGCCTCCTCCAGGCGTCCCAGGATCGAGTCCTCAAGTTTTCAAGGCAGTCTATACCTTGCCTCCTCCAGGGTGGATGCCAGGACTCTGATAGCTTCCTCTTCTCTGAGTTTCTGTGGGTTCTCCCGAGAACCCAAGTGTGTCGTCCGATTTTCAACATTGCACATGGCCTTCTTGGGTGTCTGGACCTCATTTAAAACCACTCAGATTTTGTTTGGCTGCTAAATTGGGACATAGGTCCAATGCGCCGAAGATTGTCTCTGAGCGCATCTTTCCTTGACAACGGCACAAAACCCTTTATTATTAGTTGTCCCCAAATTACCTCCCCTTTTGAGACAGAGAACATGCAGAATGTTGAAAGTTCAGAACCTGCAGCAATCCTGGAGGTCCGCCCAGCCCCTTTCCTCACTTTCTGGAGACAAGTGCCCACCCAGCATTGCTGAGCCAAGAAGCAGGACCTGGGTCCAGATTCCGGTTTCCAGATTCATGTTCCTCTCCCCACGTGCACGCCGAGCTGCCTCTCTCACTAGACTCCGTGCCTGAGATCACGCGGGGCGACGTTCAGCTTCATCTGCCTGGACCTTTCTGTGCACACGGCTCTGGGGGGAGCTGGTGAAATGCAGATGCTGGTCCAGTGGGTCCAGGTGAAGCCTGAGCTTCTGCATGTTCGATCAGCCCCCAGATGATGCCGCTGCGATGCTGCTGGTCCTCACGCAGCCCTGGACATGGTACCCTCGGATAGCCAGAGTCTGCAAAGGCTCAGTGAGGTCCAAAGAGCACGGCTTACAGGGGCATCTGCTCATTGATTCGTTTGTTTGAGTCGCCCACCTCATGCAGCTCCTACCTCACTCAGCCCCGGGGGCTGTGTCCCAAGACCCCGGTGGAGCCAGGGATCGGCAGGGAGTATGGGGACCCACACGCACGGTTTTCCCAATACAACCGGTGCTCTCTGCGTGACCGTTGTCTGTGGGTTTTTGGAAAGGGCGATATTTAAAAAAACATTGGTTTGCTTTTGATGACGCTGATCACCTGCCGAGGATGAGAATGCACTGGAGGTGTCCTGTCCGTGTGACTTGTATGTACTCTTATTGGACTGTGGTTTTGAAAACACACACCACACACTCCACTAGAGCAGAACAGCCTGTTCCTGGCACATCCAGGCTAGATAAGTCCCAACAAGTCTTGCCCCACAAGAAGGGTACCCCCTTCTTGTGGACATTCTGCCCAGTGACCAGGGGTCCGGGGTGCAGATTCAGGGTGTTCTGGTAATGGGTTATCCGCAGTGTTGTGAACTGTTGTTGCCTCAACAGAAATAATAAACTATATTTTAAGAAAAGGAAGAGCAGCCACAAAACGACTGTGCACTGAAGTAATAGCAAATCACTACTTTATGTATTTACCAGCAATTTGAGGCGGACGTCAATGAGCCGGATACTTGCAGGATGCTGCTGATTGGAAATCATTTCATCGCACCCAGAGTCCAGTCAGAAAACTATGGTGCTGACGATATAGTCCAAATAACTGCTTGGTGATGTTTCCATTCATTTTACTTTTAGTAATAAAATTGTTTTTCTATCTCATCCATGAGCGAGCACGTATTTTGCTTTAAAATTAGCTGTCACAATGAAAGAAACAACGTTTTATTTTCAAATTGGGCGGCCAAGCTGCTAAATCTTAAAACCTCAACAAAGGTTGCATCTTCATTATTATTACTATTTTATAATTATTATTTTACTTGTTAGATACTGAACAGATTTTTAGTGTTTTTCATTTTTAATGATCCACTACTGTTTTACATCCTGGTTACATTTCAGCAGCCTAGGATTTCTTCCCGCAGGTGTCGTGCCTGTGGCATCTTACGATTTTCCAGGAACAACAGGGCCTTCTGTTTTGACTATTCCTGGTGCACAGCTATTTGTTTCTCCAGCGGTTTCCACGTGCCAAGCAGTCACAGAGATGTTTTTACCTGGGGTCCTCTGCTGGCGAGGGTTCTGGCAGGTGCACCATCATTTGCAGGCGAGAGTTGTTGGCAACCTCTCCATCCAAGCCCAAGATCTGGCTTCTCTGTCGGCGTTGGCCAAGAAGGCCCCAGCAATCAGGGCTCCATGCTGCTGAATATGAGCTTCCTCGGGGATATTCTTGGTGTTGTTTTAAAATGTTTCTAGCATATGGTCTCAAGTTTTCCTTCTCTTGTGAGGTCTTTAAAAAGCAGGTCTCCGGGTCCCCCTGGTAGCCTAGGGGTTAAGCCTCAGTGCTGTCACCACTACAGCCAAAGCTCCATCCCCAGCCAGGGAGCTGGCCCACATGGCATTGCAAACCTCTCCTCTCTCCCCACTGCTCCCCTCAGCAGTGGATTTCAGTGGATCCACCTGTTCTGCTCCCCACTCTGGTGACTCCTCTCACACCCCCCACATCTCTCGCCTACACCCCAGTTCTTTTAAGCAAAAATAAATTAAAAAAAATAAGTTTATTGTAAGTTCCAGAATATTCCTTAAACTGTTTTACCTGATGAGATCCTTGTGTCTGCGCAGCCGTATTCTTTTGGTAACATTCATTAGTCGCCTTTTCTGAAACTCCGGATGAGGTTCCTTTCCGTCTGGAAAAGCAGTTGTCCACATTTGACTGTCTCCAGTCAGGCCAGATTCTCATTCGAGCCCGGCTCTTGCATCTGACCCAGGTATGAGGCTGGGGCTGAGCTGTCAGTGGGGCCGGGTGCAGGAGGCTGGGTCAGGGCGGGGCTGCAGGCAGGTGAGCAGAGAGGACCAGGAAGTGCAATTGTAAGAGAAACGACCTATCAGAAAAGCAAGTTATCAATTAAGATTGTTTAACTCATGGCTGTTGGGGTTGCTTTTTTATCAACATTGTCATGAAATGACATTGAACGAAAGGACATTATTCCAGGACCCGCTATCTTGCATTCCTGTGCTACAGTTTAATCAGTTAATGAGGCAGAATGAGAGATTAATGACAGTAACTGAGAACAAACTAGGACGTTACACGACATGCTGCAACAGAGTGATGTGTGTGCGCTCTTTTCCCCTCCATGGCTGCTGAGTGTGATCTGCTCACATGCGGTCGGCCGCAGGTCCTGGAGACCGTGGAGTCAAGACCATGGGAACTCCGTGTTTTTTCCCTTTCTCCATCTTCTGACAGGAGCCCTGATTTTCATCAGGTTAGTCTCCTCTTCGTCCGGGCACACTGCTGGTCCCAGGAGTGAAGTCTACCCGCCCCGTCCCTCTTCCCAGCTCCAGGTGTGGGCCTGTGATCCAGGTGTGGACCTGTGATCCAGGTGTGAGCCTGTGATCCAGGTGTGGGCCTGTGATCCAGGTGTGGGCCTGTGATCCAGGTGTGGGCCTGTGATCCAGGTGAGAGCCTGTGATCCAGATGTGGGCCTGTGATCCAGGTGTGGGCCTGTGATCCAGGTGAGAGCCTGTGATCCAGGTGTGGGCCTGTGATCCAGGTGTGGGCCTGTGATCCCGGTGTGGGCCTGTGATCCAGGCGTGCTCCTGTGATTCAGGAGTGGGCTTAGAGTTCAGACATGGGCTTGCAGTCCGTGTGAGGCTCTGTGATCCAAGCCTCGCCGGTGAGTGTGTTCTGTCCCTCCAAGCCTCCACCATATGGTTCTAGTAGCCATGGGCATGAGATACCAGTCTTGTCAGTGGGAAGCACTCCAGCACCCTCGGGCATTGTTGAAAAGCAGGTGTTCTCTTTCTGTCAGGCTCACTAAAATGGCAAATATTAATATAAACATGTGATCTCAGAAGTCAGGATATTCTTTAAAACTGTCTGCCTGAGAAGACTCTAGTGCCTGGGAGCATAAGGGCTTCGGTGAAAGTGGACAGCTGGATCAAGTTCCTTGTCAAGATGGTTTGGGTCTCTGGGTGTTTCTATTTCACGAGCCAATTAACTTCTTAGTTTTGCTGAAGTAGAGCTTCTGGCACTTGCAACCCTAAGAGTCTTGGTTAATACTGTTCCTATCAGGGAGGACTTGGAAAGGGTCTCTTATGGAAGTCAGAGTTTAGAGAAATGGGAATCAGTCAATAAGCTTCTCAGAAGTATGTGAAAGCCTAGAAGTTGAAGAGTCCCAGTGTCTAGAAACATCACTGACACTCAGCTACCGGTGAAGTCTCCCTCACCCACTGCACCTGCCCCTGAACCCTGGCTTTCTGTCCTGCAAGACATGCTGAAGGGCCTCCCAGCTGCTCATCCTACGAGAAGGCCCGTTACTGTATATTCCCGTGTATTCTCTTCATGTCGTAACCAAGCACAGGACTGTGTCAGGGACACGTGGGCCCCAGGTCTGCCATGGCTCTCGCGCTCCGGTGACCTGGACAGACAACGGCAAGTCTCGGAGCTGTCCCAGCTCCTTCTGCAGCCCAGGGCAGTGCAGTGTCCCTGCCACGTCATGTGTGGGCAGACTAAAGTGCTGCCGGCTCCGTCTCTTCCTCTTCTCACTCCATCATCCAGGCTTGTGACTTGATGTTCATTTTCCCCATCCTGCTGTCCCCATGATGTCAGGGAACTTCCCGGGGAGGGAGGACCAAGGACTGGGCACTTCCTTTATCCTGGGTCCACAATTTCTGATGCTGACCAAGCATCCTCCCTCCCACCCCTGCCCTCAGATGATTTCTTTAGCCCAAAATACAGGGTCTCAGTCAATTTGAAATTAATAAGGACAGTACAGCAAAAGTGTGCAGATCAGAGGGCTAACAAAATGCCTTTCTCAAGGGAGCTATGATAACGTGAGTTGGCATCTCCTCCTGGGTGTCGATGCGAACCTCAGGTGGAGTGTGGGAGACTGGGGGCAACTGGGCCCCTCCCGATGAGTCCATCACTGTTCACTAGGAGTCCATCCCTGTCCAGCAGAAAATGGAAAATCGCTGACATTGCTTGGAACATGAGGGGATATCAATAACCTCCTGCTAATATGCAAAGGGACGTGGTGACCACGGCCTCTATGCTAATCACTGGCTGCTCGTCTCTGACCACCGTCATCCAAAAGGACACTGAGGGGTAGGGGCTGGGCTAAATGGGCCCCTGGACACTCACTCACTCTCCTTTTGTTTGCTTTCCTTTACTTTGGATAGATGACAGGCCAGGACCAGTCTCCGTGCCTAGGGGGAGCAGATGTCCCCGCAAGGACGTTCTGCCCAGTGGTGAGTCACAGGTTGGCTCCACTCATTCCAAAATGCATCCATATCCACTTCTGTGCATCGACTTTGAAAAGGGTCATCAGACTTCTGCTCACTGGGGGCAGCTGTGAAATAAAACACAATGTCCGTGTAAGAGGACCTCGTGGAGAGATTAGTTTAGGACAAAAAGGTGACAATAGAGAGAAACACGGGAAAGCAGGCAGAGGACATCAGGAATCCAAACCATTAGGTTACAGCCCTGGCTGTTTTAACTTAAATAAATAAGATCATAAAAGAAAGGGGGCATTACAAGTAAGGCCACAGAGAAGAGTCTTGCATGGACAATTACAGGCCAACAAATGGGTGATATAAAGAAAATGGTTAAAGTCCTGAAAACCTATCTCCTACCAAGAATGATTCATGAGGAAATCAAAAAGTTGAATTAAGAGATGGAATCAGTAATCAAAAGAGTCTAAGGAAAATTTCAGGACCTGATTCCTTCATGGGTGAATTCTACCAAACATTTGGAGTAGAATTGAGGATCATTCCAAAACTCTTGGAAATAGAAACAGGAGAGGGAAAACTTCCAAACCCATTTGATGAGGCTGCATTAACCCTGACACCAAAGCCAACAAAAAGGACTCACAGAAAACTACAGAGCAATATCCCTGATGAACAGGGATAAAATCCTCAACAAAATACAAGCAAAGTGAATTTAGCAGCACAGTAAAAGAATCACATACCGTGATCAAGTGGAAATTTATCCCTGGGATGGAAGGGTGGTTCAACATATGAAATCAAGTAAAGTGATACACTACATTAGCAGATGACACATCAGAGCCACGTGATCATCTCCATAGATGAGCAGAAAGCAGTGGACATGACTCAGCACCCTTTCACAATAAAACTCTCCTAGCGTAGACACAGAAGGAATTACCCTTAGCAAAATAAAATCTTCTTCTTGAAAGGAAGGAAAAGCTGATGTTTCTGATAAGGTGGATGAACTTGGAAGATGTTATGCTTTTGGAAATGGCAGTCACAGAAGGACAGACACTGCTGGATTTCACTTGCATAAGGTGTCTGCAAGAACCGAACTCCAGGAAACAGGCTAGGAACTTGGATGCTAGAGGCCAGAGGGCAGGGAATGTGAGGAGCTATTGTGCAATTGGTATAAAGTTTTAACCAGGCAAGATGCCTAAATTCTAGAGATCCAGTCCCCAATATAGCATGTCTAGGTAATAACACTTAAATGTTTTTAACAGACATGTACACATACACACACACAGAGGAACTTTTGAATATGGTGAGTACACCCACTACCTTGATCATCTGGTGATGGTTTCACGGTACATGCTCCCATATTCATCAACTTGATGTATATATTAAATATTTACAATTTTTGTACATCCATTAAACCTCCTTAAAACTGTTAAAAAGCATCATGAATGCTTTCCCAATTGATCTATCTCGCATCCTTGCTTCTCCCCAGTCTATTTTCCACAATACAATCAAAGGACTGTTGCAAAATGTAAGTTAGAATCTGTGGCCCCTTTGCTTAAAATCCTCAGATGCCTTCCCTGTGCTGGAGCCTTAGGCCAGCATCCCTGGGCTCCAGGCTGCGTCTTCCTTCTATTCCCAGACCACAGCAGCCCTCGCCACACGCAGGTGTTAGCACTTGCTGCATGAAATGCTTCCCGCCCACACTCCAGGAGATCATTGGTTTCCCCTCATTCAGGTCAATTCTTCCACTACGGCACCTCTGGCCCCCACCCTGCACGCCCCCTCTTCTGGCTCATCTCTTCTTTGTTGTGCTCTTTTTTTTAAGATTTACTTGCATTTATTTATTTATTTATTTATTTATTTATTTATTTATTTATTTATTTATTTATTTATTTATAGAAGCACTGGGTACAGTCAGAAGCGCGGGAGGGTGAGAGAATTCACCAGAGCCAGAGCGGGGAGCAGAGCAGGCAGAAGGACCGAAGGACACTGCTGAGGGGAGCAGCGGGCGGCAGGAGAGGTCTGCGCGCCATGTGGGACCCTCCTCCAGTGGCCGGGGAGCAGCCGGGGATCGAACCGGCGCTGCAGAGGCTGCGGGGAGCTTCGCAACCCAGCGCTCAACCACTGCGCCACCCGGGAGGCCCTCTGTTGTGCTCTCTTATGGGACTGCATTTGCCACTTGTAGAAATCATTGTGTTCATTCACTCATTTATTTTCATTTTGCCTGTTTTTCTCCCACTGTGCTGGCAGAGAATAGATACTCGATAAATAACTTCTAGGAATGAATGAGCCAGTTGTGTGGCCTTGCTTGAATTATTCAATCTCTCTGGGTCCCAGCATCCACATTTATAAATTGAAGACATTGAATAAGGAGACCCTCAATATATGAAATCTCTACCCCATGGCATGCATTTATGATTTGGAATAAGTAGTCAGGAACCACGATTTGAGGCTGTCATTCAATTCTGATTTAAAATGAAGAAAAAGTCAGCTGCAACTGATTCTACAGAAAGCAAATGTCATTCTAAGCAGAGGGTTTTCTAGAAGACCTCAAAGAATAGCGGCTGTTGGAGCTGGCCAGGAAGCATGAGTGGGGTGTGGGGAGCACCTCACTCTGGTTTCCGTTCATCTCTGGGTTCACTGTCTTGGCACCGGGTGTAATGGCAGAGCAGAGTGTGGCTGGATTGCATTTGGCACTAGCCTTTCCACAGGCCCACATCGTGACCTTGGGTGAACGGCTGATCTCCTCAAGCCTGTGTCCTCTATGAAAAAAAAAATGAGGCAAACAGCAGCAGTGACATAGGGTTGGGGGAAGTGAAATTGCACAAGGTCTATGAGTGTGGGAAGCAGTGACTCACTCAAATTACGCCTTCATGAAATAGAAATAAAAAGCAAGAATAGTAGCAGATACAACCATGGTGTCAGGTTTATTAGGCCACTGTGAAATATGTTTTCAATGACCTAAAAATTTTCTGTCCCCACCCATTAAGCCATCCCCACCCCTTCCCTGGCAAACACTGATATTTTTCTCTGTGTTTTGTTTTCCCACAATGTCATGTATGGATGGAGTCATACAATATGTCTGTTGTTTTTCAGATTGGTTTCTTTCTCCATTCTTTTGTGATTTGAAAGCTTATTTCTCTCTAGTGCTGAACAACCTCCCACCGTCTGCCTGTCCCACCATCTATCCATCCTTTCACCTGCTGAAGGGCGTCTTGGTTAATTTGAAGTGTGGGCAGTTGTGCACAAAATGGGCATAGACATTCGTGTGCAGGCTTTGCGTGCCTAGATGTTTTCCAATCCTTCAGGCAAATGCCAGAGTGTAGCTGCCGGATGTGTGCATGTGCAAGCGTCTGAAGGCCAAACTGTTTCCAAGGGGCTGCACTGCTCCGCCTCCCCCCAGCACCGAATGGTGTTTCCTGATGCAGATTCTGGCCCCTCCAACAGGTGTCGTGTGGTGTCTCACGGCTGTTTTATGTCCCCGAAGACATAGGATGTGGAGTGTCTTCTCACACGCTTATCTGCCATCTGTATGTCTTCCTTAGTGAAGTGTCTTTTTAGGTCTTTGACCCATTTTTAAATTGAGTTGTTTATTTTCTTATGGTTGAGTTTTAAGTGTTCTTGGCGTGTTTCGGATACCCCTATTTTTCTCCATTAACTATGGCAACCCAGGACATCTGATGGTAACGACGTGCTTGTGTTTAAGCATCGCATCCCCTGGGAGCGAGTCCGTCTCCCTGAGGTCACCTGGAGTGGGTGGACCTGCCTGTGGACCCGAGTTCGCCTACTCCTGCCGCTCTGCGAGCAGCCATTAAACAGATGGCGGGTGTCTCTTTCTTGCCAAGGCAGGTCCTTGCTGCCTGTTGTCTCCTCATAATTATCACTCCCCTTTCCTTCCCCAAAGTGCCTTATGTCTGCTTCAGAACCGCTTGTCATGCACGGACCAAATTTACACCATAGCAAAACAACACATTTCTAGGTGCCACTGGCATTTGAAGTCACTTATCATGGTACCTAAAATTGCGATGTTTAGATAAGTTAAATGCCAGGAGCTTTCTACCCTGAAGCAGCCGGCAACCCCCCACCACCACTCAGGCTTTCTTTATTGCCTCTGTCCTTCATGTGGGGTGCCGAGGTCATGTCTGAACCTTCACCTACGATGCCGTGACACTGGTCTTGAGTGGAGGCTCACCTGCTCTCACCCTATCCCACCTTCTCCAGGAACCTTCCCCAGGTCCCCCAGGTTGAGTCTATGCACCCCATCCTCGCTCCCCCAGTGCTCCCCTGCAGCCAGAGCTGCCTTCCCACACTGTTCTGTAGTCACCTGGCCTGAGAGTAGTGATGACGCCCCGTGCTGACCCCATGGCCGCAGTGCCGACAGGCCGCGTTGCCAACAAGTGTCTGTTGAGTGAATCAAAGTGTGACAGCATGGACACATAAAGGAGGCTCCCGTGAAGGCACGGAATGCAGGGAAAATGGTTGGCCGCTGAGGAACCCCCGTGTCTCCGCGCATCTGCTCCTGATGCAGGCACCCACAGTGCAGCTCTGCAGAAGCAGCTCCGGGGCTGATTCCTCCCCAGCCTGCATCACCCGCGCCACATGGCCAATCTCCCGGGATCTGCAGAGTCCCTGCCAGCCGCTCCCTCATGCTGAGCTCCAGATAGACATGGTACTAACAGCACAAGCACACAGCAAACCATTCCTTCCCCGCCGCTGTGTGCGGGACAGCTTTGGGGTCTGTCTCTGAGAGAACGTGTCTTGTCCCCTAGACCCAGAGACAGAATTTCAGGTGGAAAAATAAAGAGACTTCCCTGAAGCAGGCCATTCTCCGAGATGACCGGGCCATGCCAGACGTCCCCGCTCAGCGACCACAGAGCCCCACGCTGGGTCCTGTCTGACCTCGTCCAGAGGCCTCTCCTCAACTTAGGGGGCCAGCGCCAGCAGAGAGTCTGAATGGGCTGGGTCTGCTTGCTTTTCTTCTAAGAAACAGACACACACACACACACACACACACAGAGCTTTTAATTTTCAACATATCACAAGAAGTAGTTATGATTATGATAATCCTATTTACAGGTGAGTAAGTGGAGGCCGAGAGAGGCTAAGAGCACAGCTAAGGCTGCTCGGCTTGTGAGGGCAGCGTGGGGGTCCAGCTTAGACGGGCATAGGGGTTTGCCCCCTACAGCAGGTTTTTTTTTTTTTTATAACCTGAATTGTTTTATTGCAACCCCCAGCATATATATTCAATGGTAAAAGATTGAGAGCTTTCCTACCAAGACCAGGATGCTTATTCTTACCAACCTATTTTATTTTATTTTAGTTTTAGTTTTCTTAAATTTTGAATTTTATTTTTTTTTTGAGAGTGATCTGTACTTCTTTATTTTTTTAAAACATTTTTACTCTGCCATAGTTAACTTTTTTTTTTTTTTATTTTAATTTGGACACTCAGAGCAGCCTCTCAGAAGGTGCTTTCAGTGAGTGATCCCCACCTGTCCTGGCAAGTGACTTGTTATGAGCTGTCTTTGCAAGATGGAATATCGAGATTCAAGAAAGGTAAGGAACTTTTACAAGACAATGAAGTTAATTAGTGACAGTCAGAATTTAAACCCAAATATGTGTGAACCAAGCCCGTGACCTCTCCTTCCCCCCCCCCCCCCTCCCGTGCCTTGCAGGCAGATCTGACACATTTGTTAAGGTGGAAACAGAGAAATGAGCCACGAGGCCTGGCTGAGCTGCCTGGGAGCAAATCCACAACTGCACTCATGTCTCCAGAGCACGGGCCTCCTGTACATAGACGCTCCGGTAGCATCAGTGGAATATATCGATGGTCCCATTGAATCAGGAGGAGCAGACAGACTCACAGGCCTGGAAGGAAGATGAAGACCAACAGTGGAGAGCTGGCAGTGGAAAGACACACCTGAAGCATCCAGGTGTCAGGAGCACAGCCAGGGGTCAGGAGCCAAGCACGTGTCTGTGCACACACGTGTCCCCTGCTGACAGAGACAGGGGCTTACCCACTGCTCTGCCACCAATGCAGGCGCTGTGCCCTGGGCCAAAGGGACACCCAGAGGTGCTTCCCGATGAACGACGCCACCGGATGCCGGTGTCGAGGGCGGTGAAGAAGCTGGGGGCTCTGCCTGGAACCATACGAGCGCTTACAAGACGTGAACCCTTCCTCTGCCCCAAATCTCCCCCACTATTAAATGCGTCCCGACCTGTGCAAGTTATTTTCAGCAATAACAACTCTTTAAAAATGTTGCATTTGCATCTTTCACCTGGGAAGCCCTGACTAATGATGAGAAGGAACAAACTCTGATAAAATTCTGGTTCTCAGAGACAGGCTGTGAGCTGCATAATTAGCACAGGGTGAATCACAGCAGATGGGACCCAGCTCAAGTCCACGCAAAAAAAAAGATGAACAAAAAAGGGCAAAGGAAAAAGTGACGGAGGCTGAAAATAGGTGTCCTGAGTAATTGCTGGCTTCGGGCCGTACTCCAAAGTGGGCTTTGTTGCTCTTCCTACAAATATCCTGGAGTTTATTCACCTTGCTTGGATTATGAGAGGGGCTAATTAATCATGCCCTGGTGTTATTGTTTAGAGATATTTATTGCACTTGTTCTTAAAGCCAAAGGGCCAAATTCAGAGTTAAGGGGATGTAAAATCAACACGAAGGCGTTATACCCTGTCTGCATGGTTGACAGTAAACATGAAATACCATTTCCTATGAAAATAATTGCTTATTAGAGAAAATTTTAAAAATTCTTTAAGAGCAAATTCTTTTTTCTTGGCATATTTTGTAGTCTTTGAACCCAATGTTTTCTTTTGCTGCTTAAAACTCCCTGAGAGGTGAGTAGTATCATTTTTTCACTGTTCCAATCTAAAGGTTGGTAGTTTCCAATATTGAGAGGCCCAGGCTACCGGGCTTTGTGTTGGTCTTTGAATTAGTTGGTAGGGTTTCTTCTAAAAAAGAACACAAAAAATACCCCTAAGATCGGAAAGGAGATAGCCTTGTAAGTCACACGCACTACACTCTCATGTATATTGTCAGCTAAATTATCTACAATTATAAAAGGACATTGACACATTTTTAAATGGTGGCCTTGCAGGCCAGGTTTACCTGAAATCATGAAACATTCAAATAATGACAAAGTGAGGAGAGAGGAAGGAGCAAGGGCAGAGTGAGAACCAACCACAGACCCGGGCTGGTCAGCACTGGCTGAAGGGGTTGGGTCCAGGCCTTCCCTTGGGGGGTCTTGATTTCCCATCCGTCAACAGGACCACATGACCTTGCTGGCTTGAAAGTCAACTATAAAGTGGGTGCAGAGCAGAGAGGCCAGCAGCGGACACCAGCTCTCCCTCCCTTTTACCCTGTGAGGCAGACTCTGAACCTCCCTTCTCCAGGAATGCACAGATAATTACAGCCCTAGCTGGTATTTATTAACCTCTGTTTTCTGCATAATTATATCAAGTCTCCTTTCTAATTTGCATATATGAACACAATGTAAAATAGGCTAATTGCACTTTTTTTACTAATTGCATTTTTAATTTACTCTCACAAAGACTCCGGTTGAGACAATGGGACTGAAGTGCCACTACCGAACAATTAACATCTTCCACGCCTCGAGACCCAGGAAAAGAAAACGCTCCAGCCCCCTTGGGTCAGCCCAGCCCCCTCAGTGTGCCGGATAAGGCCCGTCTGTGTCCTCCTGCTGCTCGCCGGGCTTGGCTGAAGACTGTCTCCTTCACGGCTCAGCTCAGCCTTCCGCTCCTCAAGGAAGAGCCTTAGTCTCCTGGGAGGAAATCATCACCTTTGTGATATGCTGCTGCCACCCTGTACCAGTCCTGGCCCTGACATCAAGCTCACTTTCTTGAACTTGTCTGTGCACATGTGTGTCCTGCACATGCAGAGACAGGTGCTTACCAACTGCTCTGCCACCAGTGCAGGTGCTGTGCCCTGGGGCAGAGGGGCACCTAGAGGTGCTTCCTGAATGAATGATGCCAGGGAATGCTGGTTTTAGGAGAGTGGTGAGAAGCTGGGGGACTTTCCTTATTAGGCCCCTGGTTTTGGGTCAGTACAGGCCAGAGGCATTGCAGCGTCTTCAATGAATGCTTTTATCTGCACTTTGTTGTTGTTTTTTTTTTTCAAGATTTATTTATTTATGCATATAAGAACTGGGATGTAAGCCAGAGGTGCGGGGGATGAGAGGATTTACCAGAGACAGAGTGGGGAGCAGAACAAACAAGTCTACTGAAATACACTGCTGAGGGGAGCAGCGGGTGAGACAGGAGAAGTCTGCTGCGCCATGTGGGTAGCTCCCTGGCAAGCTGGGGATTGAACTCATGCTGAAGTGGCTGGCAATAGCTTGATAGCACTGTCTTTAACTGCTGCGCCACCAGGGAGACTGTTATCTGCACTTTGTATGAGAGAGAAAATGGCCCTGTTTCTGTGAAATGACAGTGTGAACAGCAATGCTTGGAGGTACTGGCCAGGAAGGGATGCTGATAGGCCTCACCAAACCCCCACATGCTCATACATGGCATTTTCCAAAACTTCCTGTTACCCCAGAATGTCAATGTCAAGAAGAGCCCTGTTCAGATAACATCCTAAAAGTTAACCTGGGATGCTACATGCTGCCAAAGAAAAAGTAGTTAGAGTGGAGATCCCATTCTAAATTAATTTTTTAAAGATTTATTTATTTATTTATGCATACAAGAGCTGGTGTACAGGCCAGAGATGTGGGGGATGAGAGGATTCACCAGAGACAGAGTGGGGAACAGAACAGGCAGACTGAGTGAATACACTGCTGAGGGGAGCAGCGGGTGAGACAGGAGAGGTCTGCTGCGCCATGTGTGTTGCTCCCTGGCTGGCCAGGGATTAAACTCGTGCTGCAGAGTCTTCGGATTGCTTCATACTGCGGTGCTTAACCCCTTGTGCCACCAGGGAGGCCCCTAAATTAATTTTTTTAATACAAATGTGCATTTAGTTTGGGCTGCCATAAAACTCCCAACAGATTTATAACGTCTGAGTTAATCACCAATTCCTCCCCCACAATTTCCTAATTAATTCTATAGGAGACCCTGCTTTGATCAATGTGCAGACTTTATTGTATTTAGTTAATTAAGAAATTGAAGGCACGGATCTTGTCATTACTACAGGCAGCTCCGATTGACCTTGGCAATATTTGACGAGCTGATGTGGACCCAGAAAAGTGGGGTCCTGATGGCTGCTCCCTCAAAACATGGTGGATGACCCATGGCTGTGAACCTGACTGAGGAAAACAAGTGTTTGATATTACTTGAAAGTAAAATGTGGGGAAACTGAAAAGCCACTTAAGCAAGGAGGGAATGAACTTACATTCGCTGCATGTTTTTGACTCTACGTAGTCCCAGATCTATTGCGGAGAAGAGCAGGATCTGGGAAAGTGACAAGCATGCAGTTCTCACTTGGCCGCTGCTGTGTGATCACAAACAAGTTGTTCACTCTCTCCCCAAGGATCTCTTGGGTGAAATACAATGACACATACACATAAATGGTATCATTAGATGTGGAGGAATAGGAAAACATTTAATACAGGTTAGAGGTTTTTAAATTTGATTATCTTTGTCCTTATCACAATCACTGGGTGTTTTCCTGATATTATCTCTTAAATTTTCCCAAAATTCTGAAAAGTATAGATATAAATTTCTTCTTCTACTGATGGAAAAAAACTAAGTCTCAGAGCATACGGGAACCTTCCTAACATCACACAACTAACAAGAAGTGAACATGGAATTCAAACTAAGGTCTCTTGCTGGCAATCCATTGAGAGCTGGGGGCCCTCGAGGTGCAGCTTATATGGGATAATTTTAATCTCATTATGGGAATTGAGACGGTTCTTTTACGGGGGTAGTTCAAAGTTTCTCCATTTAAATGAATGCACTTATGTAAAAAAAGTTGGTGTGAAGACAGATGTTTCTGTTAGATATTGCTGTGTAACAAATCATCCTAACATTTAGCAGCTTAAGACACAAGACATCTGTGACCTCACAGTTTCTGCAGATCAGGAAGCTGGGTGTGGCTTAGCTCATAACCTCTCACAGACTGGAATCCAGGTGCCCCTTAGGGGCTGAGTCCTCAGGCTCAGCTTCTGGTCTCCTCTGCAGGCCCATCGGTTTGCCTTTCTCTTCCATTAACATCTGAACTGCTCCAGATTAGCGTCTGTTTTTGTTTATCTTGATATAAAAATGCTCATTTCATGGCCTAAAATCAAGCAAGGGCTCCCTAAGTGCCCACCCACCCAGTGCAGACACCTTGCAGATGCCCTGGGGTGCTCCCCTTGAATGACTCTCGCCCTTGTTTTACCAACTCACTGCTATTTGCTCAAACAACTTCTCGAGAACTAGTGCCTGTCTCCTAAGTGGGATCTGCCTAAACCATGGTAAGCATTTAATGAGGCCCAAGCTACACTGAGAGAAATTCCACCTGAGGGGCGGCCACTGGGGAAATCACTATTCGTGCCCACTGGGGGAGAAGGAAGATGAAAGAGGCATTTACAGCCCCTCAAAGACTCCAAAGTGCAGTCCAGGAGATGCCATTACTATAAATTGGTGGAGAATAACATATTGATGCACATATATTTCCACCAACAAAGTGAGATAATTAGCACCAGGCTGCTCCTGTGTTCTCCCAGTCCATTCTGCAGAATCTTCACGCTCAAGGATGTTTCTTGGGGGAAACATGGTGTTTCTCTGGACAAATCAGTTTCAAGAATGCAGCAAACGATTTCCTCTTTTTCCGTTTCAACGATCACATTTGCATGTTAAAGTCGTTGAGGAATCTTGAGGTAAAGAAACCAGTGTTAGTTTGTTTAACTGAGCATTTGGAAAAAACTCAGGCTAGATTACTCCTTTTTTCTCATATCGACTATTACAGCCTATAGAAATCAGATGAGGTGGAAGACAGTTCTAGAAAGGCTAGCTTTGCGTAGTGGCTGGCCTTGCTAGGGGTGGCGGATGAGAAGGGGTTACTTTTGTTCTACCTATGTGGTCCTCAGCAACTTCTATCTCAACAGATCCCAAAGGGTGACTTCAGCCCCCATGGTGAGTCTTCAGAGCCCTGCCTGCTCCTCTGGTAGCACTGGTTAGAAAGTAGAAGGTGCCAGAGTCTGGAGGGGAGGGATTGGGGTCAGAATGGGGGTTTGCAATTGTATGGGGGAATATAAAAATAAAATTTATTATTTAAATAAAAAAAAGAATTAAAAAAAAATAAAAGAAAAAGATAGTAAAAAAAAAATCAATACCCCAAAAGTTTAGGTTTAGTGTAATGTTAGATTGTACGTTGAGCTCAGGTCACTGTGATCATTGCTCTGTGTATACATAGAAAACCTAACAACAGATCTTGGAATGGAAGGAGAAGGGAATGCATCAGACCATCAGAAGAAAGTAGGGATGAGAGAGCTTGGAGTCTGCGAAAGATGGGGGAAGGGACTCCATCCCTTTAGCAGTCAATCCACGAGCATTCAATCCACTTTCCACCCTAGGACACTATAAAATACCCCTACAAGCCCCTGTGGAGTCTCCATTTTGGCTTGAGTTTGCGCAAGTTTTTTTTTTTTTTTAATTTCTTCATCAAAAGAGCATCAGCTAATACACGGGATCATAAGTCGAGGCATTTCAGTCCAACAGACATATACTGACCGTCTATTAGGCGCTCAGCCCTGTGTCAGGTGCATGGGAATTAGAAAGCATCATACAGGACTGGTCCTAGAAAGGTTCACTAATAAAAAATATAGTCACAGGCAGATTTCACTGGCATCTGGCCATTGCTAGATAAAAGTGGTAGAGAATATTTATCTCATGCAGCATGGACATAGTTAAATAAACAAAAGGGTTTCCTGCTAGAAGCTATAGGCAATTCATAGGCTACGTCTTGAAGCTTACTGTCTCCAGACAGAGATATGCCCCTCTTGAAAGATATTTGAGAAAGAGGGATTGTGTTTGCCTGGAGGCAATCCATGTGTGAAGAAGTGATGACTGTGTAGAGGGAAAAAAATAAATGGTTATGGTCAGAACCTGCAGCTGAAAGGTACTGGCAGTGTGAAGTGATGCCAAAGAAGCCACGGGTGGGTGTAAGGTTGGGAGAACCGTTCTGAAGCTCACTAAGATGCTAAGGTGTCCAAGTAAAGCAGGTTCCAAGTCTGGTCAGTCTTGCATGTTAAAAAGATAATTTTGGGTAATTATGTGTGAGGGGAATTTGATGGCAGCAAGATAGGAAGGCAGAGAACCTTGTTAAGAAATGATTGTGAACAGTGGGGATGGATAGAAGGAAGGCATGGAAAATAATCAAAGAATAACAAATTAACATTAATAAATAATCTTATATTATTAAAAAAAAAGTATTTTAAGAGCTAATGGGTCTATAGACATACCTCCCCATCACTGCACAATCCTTGCTTCCCCATAAATTATATGTTTCCCAACAACCTTACAACACCAGCTTCCAAATACAGTCTGCAGTGAGGACTGATGTGAGTCTGAGGCTAACAATACCGAGCTGTTGAGTCTCTGAGTGAAGCTGCTGACCCAGTCAGAAATGGTGCCTGGACTGGGAGTCAGGAAATGGGATGCAGCCTGGGTTTCTGAGGGACCAGTTCCTTACCACCCATGGTCTCTTGAGGTTTGGTTCCTCCCATTTTGTCCATAGTGGACCTTCTTAATAAAGGAAAACGTTCCTGCAGGCCCCATATTTCATACAGGTGACATGGAGCAGCTTTGCCTCAGGCAGAGGGTGGAGTGCCCCAGTCCCTCCCTCATGCCCTGCATTCCCTGAGATGCTTGCACAGAATCTTGGAAGTTCTGGGAGGCACAGTTTCAAAAGTGGAGCACCTGAGAGGTTCTCTCCAACCTTTTCTACAGCCTGGTTCTGTTTCTTCAATGTGCGCAGTTCTCAGCCCCTTTGACTCAAACAGAACCACCCCAAGGTGGAGCCGTGTCTGCGGTGGTGTGGCTGAGCTGCCCCTAGACCCATGATGTGGCCGGGGGACAGTCACTCACTGATCACACCTCTGCTTCCTCAGCAGGCCTAGAGGGGCCCTCCTTAAACCACCAGGGGGTTTTTATAAACTAAGCCTAGTAGAGGAAGCCAGCATCTGACCTGGGAAGCATATTTCACTGGAAACACTTAGACCAAAACCTGACCTGTCAGTTACTTCTGATTTGACCTTGAGGCAAATTGGGAACTTCTCAGCCTCAGTCAGTCTTTCTGTACATGGGATGCAATGTCAGCCCCAGCTTCTCCTAATTTCTTTGGAAAATTCCAGTAAAGTAGGAATTTTCTACTTATCACCCATTTTTATTTAGAAATCTGTCAGTGCTCACTCATTCCATCATAGCATCAAAATACCAAAGTGAAAATTGTATTAACCAACAAGCAAGCATCCACACTACACATTAAACGAACACCCCGGCGAAGTGATGGATGCCCAGCCATATGGCGAGGCCATTCTAATGTGACATAATTGTATGGGGATTGCCACGGGCTTGCTCTGGGTGGATCAACGTGGTGCAATTGCTGTTTTCTCATTTCGTGGGAGTGCTTTCCTCTGCTCCTAAAGCACCACCACATTTTCCTCTGTTGTACATGATAAGGGCAAATTGGCTCTGTGGGACGAGCAGAGCTTGGTTTAGCCCCGCAGTTCAACCTCCAATTGACGGAAGAGTTGTACAAATTGTTTTGCCTCTGTTTGGAGACACTTATCAAGGCCCAACAAGGAAGGTAATTTGGGCCACTCGCCAGCAGACAAATCTCTCAAAAGAGACTGCAACAAGCCCCCCAGCCTAATGCAACTGTGAGCCTGCCAGTCCTGGAAAGAAAAGAACTTTCTGAAGCAGATTGCTTAATAAGGGATGCCCGACAGAGCCATTTAGAGAAGGGTTTCAAGGGGCTGTTCAGCAGTGGCACCATCGGCCCTGCGAGTGGGGAGAGGTGCTCGCCTGCACTGTGGCTGTGATTTGTGGAGCTTCTCCTCCCTCTTATGCTGATTGCCAGGTAGATGCCATGGAAATAACTTTCAAAAGAAATAAATAAATACTGTCTAAAACCAACCTGCAATCAAGTAATGCAAGCTCCCTGCGCGGGCAGACAACGCCCCAACTCCTTCACCAATGGCCAGTGGCTCCGCCCAACTCTTGAATGAACCCAACTCCATGCATGCCACTCCACCTCGAAGTCCAGGCCCTTCAGTCCTCTGCCCCCTTTTTACCTCCTAGAATCAGAGGCAGTTCCGGCAGGAAGACACGTCTCTCTGTGTCATCCAGGCCTGTGCTCTGTAGCAGAGAACTGAGACACAGGGAGCATAAGTAATTTCTTAAGGTCAATAGCTGGGAAGTAGAGGAAATGGATGCTGAAACCAACTACAACAAACAGTGATACTGGGTTTTGATCTATTGTTTTCTACGCTCTATCTGGCGTTATCTCATTTCCCACATAAAATGATTTATTAGAAATTGTGGCAAAGGATCAGCAGAATAAGAATGGCCCATCTTCCCCAAGGAACTCGAGAAGCAGCTTCATCTTTCTGCCTTGGTTCCCGCTCTCTGAAATTGGGACTGAAGTCTGCATGCAGTGTGTCTATACATACATATTATGATCCAGAATAGAAATTTTGTCATTAGATCTTCTTATTAAAGATACGTATAATTGGCTCCATTTTACAGGGGTAGGTAGTAACTAAAGAACAAGCATGCAAAGTTCTTCAGCCAGAGTGGGTAGAGCAGGGATGATAAGCCGGGTCTCTCAGAAGCTGGTCTGTGGGGTCACTGAGAGGCGGCCAACTCTTAGGTATTTGGAGGAAGATTTTCTTGATGAACGCTGTTTTTAGAGGAAACCAGGAATGCAATGTATTATTTTAAATTAGGTCTTTGCTGAATGACTCTTGGTGTTCAAACTGGAGGTGAAAGCCAGTATCTTAGGTTGTCAGCTTCTGCTTGGATCCAGTCTCCCCAGAAACTTTCTTCCCAGCAGAAAGTTCCGGCAAGCATCTGAACTCCCTGGGTAAGTGGCCCAGCTGTGTCCCTTTGCTAGAGCAGCCCCAGCAAGACAGAGACTCCCCCAGGACCCGGAGTGGCAGAGGGAGGCAGCGAAAGAGCTAGATGACCAGGTCACCCCTACAAAGGAATCACACACGTAACGCTGGCCCCACAGACCACACACCACACAGCATCCAGCCCACACCGGGTTTCAAAACAGAGGGATCCGAGGGTGTAGCTGAATCAAGAACTAGCTCCAGAGAAAACGAGTGGACCCCCAAACTGTCCCTGCTCTGCCTGATGTCACCGAGTCTTAAATTATTGACCAGACTGGACAACGGGTGGGTTTTCATCTCATCACTCATCCACCCCTCCCTTCCTCCGTGGGCTTCTGCTGTCTCACTTTATCCAGGCCCAGGGAACAGCCCTGGGGCTCCACAGTGAGCTACATGTAGCCCCTGTCTTGGGGGTCCTTACTGTGGCCTGTTGGGGAGCACAGATGAGGAGAGACACCTACCCCATGCAGCTGTGCAGAATGGGGCATGGCACCATGGCAGATCTGAGAATGGGGGACAGGAAAGGGTCTAGCTGGGCTTAATGCCGGCCTTGGCCAAAGTGTGCCCTTCACAGGCCAGAGGCGGTGCTGGCGGAGTCCAGGATAAACAGGTACTTTTCAGGAGAATCAGGGGATGAAAGCTATTGCAACCAGAGAGAAGAACAAGTAAAAAAGGGTACGAGGGGATGTATATCTTGTTGAAAAGATGCGGAGCTCATTCTTTTCAGATGGCGTGAAGAGGATCCAGGTCGTAAAGTCAAAGCTCCTGGGGAGGAAATGGTCTTTCTCCTAATGTGGCTGGGGCACCAGACCCATGAGGGAGCGACTGGAGAGATGCGAGCTATAAACAACACCTCCCTTGGGGGAGTGGCTGAGAGGCACAGGGCATGGGTGAAAGGGCTTCGGGGCCTCGGCCTGGTGCCTTCTCCCCTCAGCTGCTCACCACGTGCCCCAGCTGAGCAAGTGGGGGTGTGCAAGCTGCGAGACCTCCAAGGGAAAGCGGATGCTCAGCCAGCAGTCAGGAATCTTCCAGGCCAGGCTTTCTTTTGTTCCAGGAGAGGGAAAAGCTCATCTCACCAATGCCAGGAATGGAACGTCTTCAGCTGTTCCGGGCAGAGACAGACCGTAAGGAGGAAATACCTCGCTCACGCTGCAGGTGCGGTTCTGTGGCTGGATATCAAGTTGTGTTATCTCAGCTCAGCCAGTCCGCCTCTCCCGGCCTCAGTTTCTCTGTCTCTGAAGACTAAGACTTGGGGCAGGATAAGACTTGAGAGCACTAAGGATGCCTGCAAGAATTTCAGGTGAATTATTGACATAAAAATTATGGAGGGAAGCGAATATTTCTCAGAATTCTGTGTCTTGGTTAATACATAAAGTCATGATGCTGGAAACAAACTAGGATGTGAGGTCTTGAACATGTACCACCTGCTGAGGACCGTGTTTGTTGTGCTAGGATAATGTGATCCTCAGGGAAACGGCCAGATTCGCTGGGTTATCACCTTCATGAAATTTATCACAAATCACTACTGGGTTCTCTTATGCATCTGTTTATCCGTCTCTCTCTCCTGCCACCGGGGTGCTTGCTGCCGCATCTGCAGACAAGGAGCAAAGCCTGACAAAGAGTAAATGTGCATGGAATGAAGGGGTGAAGGTGTCGTGATGGCTGGAGTGGGCAGACAGTGAGTGTGGAGCAGAGCAAACTGGACTCAGGTCTGGATCCAAAACTCACGCCGTGTTCCTTCCACTGTCTGGTCTTTTCTCCCTCTATTGGAGGAATATCCCCCTCTCGTTATCCCCAAATCCAAACTCCTTGAGGGAAAAAGGAAAAAAACCTGGGGTTAAGTGTCTTTGTTGGCTCGGGAAGCAGGTAACATGACCACGAGTATGATAATAAGAAGCGACATTTTTAAAACTCTGAAGCTCATCATGACCTAACTTTGACAGTCCAGCGCAAACACTTGTCAATTCTCACTTAACACTGCTTTCATTTTCTCCTTTCAACTGGATGCAGGAGAAAATGTCTATTGTTGCAAGAGGGAATCATTGACTCCATTTCTTTCTCCTTGAAGGTGGAATAAAGCACTCAGTTTCGAAGAACTCCCTTAAGCGATTAGTATCATTTCGTGTAGTGCTTATAGAGTCCTGGATTGCAAACTTCTGAAAGCTGGAGAGACCCCTTGAACTTTCGATCCTCCATTTCAAAAGAAATGAAAGAGACAGCAACTTAATTCTCCACTAATAAAGTACAATCCAGTTCTGGTTGAGAGCTGGGGGAGGGAATCGTCATTCTCCACTCTCTATACACTGTCATTTTATACATAATTCGTCACCTATGTGCTCTGAACTCCATTATCCCTTTGGGGATTGTGTGAGAGAATAAGCTATGAATACAGAGTAGTAGCCTGGCCCAGTCTGGTCACGTGATGGCTGACAACTCTCTGGGGCTGGTGTGGCCTGAGGACAGAGTGGCCGGCTCAGCCTGGGAACTCTACAAGGGCAGCAGAAAGTTCAGGCAAGCATCTGTGGGTTTTCTCTGCAGAAATGTCCAGTCTTTCCTGCCTCTGCCAAGAGAGCAAGCTGCTGTTATGATTACCTGCCAGTAGATGTACTAGATACATTGGAATTTAAATTACAGTTGAAATTATTCATTTGTTAAACAGTTCAGAAGATCCTGTTGTGGGAAGCTTCTGGATGGACTAGCAGTCACCCCTGTTCTCCTGGTTTTTACTTCATGTGCAACCACCTCCCTTTGTGTATGGGATGGACTTGACACTGGGATCACTTGCAACCAATAGAGTATGGCAAGAATGAAGGGGTGTTCCTTCCGAGATGAAACCATAGATCTGGGACTACCCTGCCCCCCATGAAGGATGACCCTACCTGCCTATGGAGGGTCTGAGTTATGATGGACCATGGACCCACTGCCAACAAGGAATCAAGGTCTCCAGCCCAACAGCTCACAGAGAGCTAGATCTTTCCAAAAGTCAAAGGAGTGATCTTGGAAGAGGATTGTCCTGCTGTCGAGCACTAAGAGGTCCCAGGTTGTCCTGCCCAACATCTGGATTATAGCCCTCGAGGGATCCTGAACCAGAAGACCCAGCTGTGTGTAGCATCTTCATGGAATGGAGATGGAAAATGTCTAAAGTCACTCAGATTGAGAGTGAATGTGAGTTGCACCACAGGTGCAATTACAGGTAGCTAATTACAGGTAACTGTTACTAAGAAGAATCACATGAAGAACAGTTAGAATCAAGGAGAGTTCAGCAAACTGAATGCAGGGTATATATATATTCAGCAAAAACAAGATACTTCACCAGAAAATATCCCATCAACAAAAGGCAAAGGAATAAAATATGAGCACGTACTTTCAAAAGAAATATGCAGAACTATTTGTGGAAAGCTACAAAATATTATTGAAATATATAAAATAATACTTGAGTCATCAGGATTTAGATCATATTTCTGAATAAAAAGACCAGACACTAAATGATTATTTATTTTCAAGTAGCTTGAAAGTAGAAAGTAATTTCTATCAAAATCATGACAGATTGTCTAACTTAAGCAGGAAAAATAAATCCAAATTTATCTTGGAAAAATTAAGTATGCAAAAACAGCAGAGAATTGTTTCAAAATGGAAATCTAATGAAAGTGAACTAATCTTATCAGACATTAAAATGCTGTAATGCTACAAAACACAAAAAGGCTTAAACAAACAGGTTATAGAACAAAATATACTTACTGGAAATAAGATTCTTAAATTCCAATAATGATCTATTTAATAAAAATATACATTTATCAAATTATTATTATTGATGAATTCACTTTTCAACATTTTAGAATTAAAAAATTGTGACATACTACTCCTCAAATGTAGAATGAGCCAACCAGAGGAGTGGGTGGGAGGTGAAGAGCAAAGAGGGGTGGGCCCAGCCAGCTGTGGTGGAGGAAGATGGTGTTTTGGTGGTGGGCGTGGGTGGTGACATCTATCTGAAGTGGTATCAACCCAGACCCCTGGCGATGTAAACTGATGTGATCTCAAAAGAAAAATAACACACAACTAAGAAGGCTGGGGCATATAAAAAGTCAACCTAAATTTATTGTTGAGATTCTTATTTGTAGCACATGCAGGGGGTTGTTATCAGTTATGAACTGGTAGCTCAAGCCAATAAGGGTGCTTGGGTATCTGTAGGGAGACAAGAAGCCATCTCTTCTGTAGTGGAAATGTATTTGGTTAAGAAGCAAAGTCTGGGCGAGAGAAGATAGTTCTCTTAGATGAGGGAGGTGGCTGCGCTGGTCGTGAGAAGGGGTCGGATTCTGGAATAATCTGGGAGGGCAAGCTTCTTTACAGCACATAGGCTGACTTGAAACCAAAGTCTGTCTTATCGTCCATCTGTCTAATAAACTTTCATTCGCTGGTAGAAAAAAAAAAAAAAAAGAAGAAGCAATGGGAAGATGCTCAACCATGCCAGGTCTCAAAGTTGTGCAAAATTGAAGTCATTACAATGAAATCTCATTGCTTAAATATCAAATTTGCAAAGATTTTTTTTGAAATGTCGGTATGAAATGCTTTCAAGTGTACTGAGATGAAAAAAACCTCATGCATTGCTAATTTTGTGTAAATTGTTGCAACCTCTTGGGAGTTATAGCAATATGTATCATCAGCTTTATAAATATCCATAATATTTGACATGATAGTTCCATTTTTGCAATGTATCCTTAAAATATAGTATATAAACATATTCATCACAGTATTATTTGTAATTGCAAAATTTTGAAAGACCTTAAATGTCAACAAAGAGGGTTGATTATGCATATCCTTTTATTTTTAGACAAAATTATGATACTTGAATGTGAATGTTATATCATGAAGATTTCTTATCATCAAATGACAACTTAAGTAGAATATGCAATTGCCCATCGATGTTAGACCTGTATCTGTTCATAGTAACGTATGCTATATTTTTTAACCTAAAGCATACATTAAAATAACAACTAGGATCCCTACATGCTTTGGCCCTTGAAAGGACTAAGATTGCACATTAAATCCTTACAAGCTTATCAGACAGACACTGATAGTACCTTAACCTAACCAGTGCAGAAGCACCATAGAGACATCATGGTATACATCCTCAGTCACGAGTCATGCAAGAATAGCTGCTGTAGGCAAGAGGCTGAAGTTGGAAACTTGTCTCCTTCAATGGAAAACCTCACCCTCTTTGGATCTATGCATTTGGAAGAAATGGGAGAACATACACACCCAAATAATATCTTTAGGTAATGGGACTAGGGATGATTTTTCACCATCATCATCATCACCACCATCATCACCATCACCACCATCATCATCACTATCATCCTACTTCTGAACATCATCCTATCTTCTGGCGT
This sequence comes from Talpa europaea, assembly GCF_964194135.1. Lineage (NCBI taxonomy): Eukaryota > Metazoa > Chordata > Mammalia > Eulipotyphla > Talpidae > Talpa > Talpa europaea. The sequence goes on along the minus strand of NC_140071.1, from coordinate 140,329,815 downwards.
TTTCTAAGTTTCTAAGTCTAGTGAGTATGTTTCCAATATTAATTATTTGGTATTGTGGGAAAATAAGCAAAATTAAAGGAAATGCAATGATTTTTAGAATGGATTCCCTTACTAGACATATGAAGAGATGTACAGAATTCTATCACTTTTGTACAACTCTTGCTCTAACAAGATGATAGATGAGACCAGGTTTGCACAGTCACTTTTGGAGTCCGAGGTGACATGGTCCTCTGTCTTTAGAGACTCATCCCATGCCTCACTTCTCTTGTCTGTTTGCGCAAATACAAAATGAAGGGACTGAATTGGATTTTTTCTAGGCTACCTTCCAGCTCAGTCATCCCAGGATTCCTATAGTGCCATCTAAGCTCTAATACTTATTTTCTCCTATACAATTTAATTTTGTGTCCCAAAAACCACATAACTATTTCTCCACAATGAAACTAAACACTTTTAGAAAATGTGTTGGGTTTTCCTATGCAAAAGAGTTTCATTTACGTTTTCTATAAACTAAAAATTCAATCATTAAAATACCAAGAAACTTCAGAGTCTAAAGATTATGTACAGTTATCAAGGCACTGCTATTCAGGCCAGCATGTAGCTTCTGTTAAGTTTTATTTTATTCAAGTTCTAACCAGTTTGATGACATAGTTGCCAATCAGTTAGGAAAGAGATTGGCTGGAGGAAAAACTAGCATGTGCCCAGTGTTTATGACCTGGGGTGGATAGATCCTTCCTACCTAACAAAACTCTAATTTCTTATATTTATTTCAATGTGCACTGTGTCTCCACAAACATAAACTGCCTCTAAAAAGTAACTAGAGTTTCACCAGAACAGTAGCCCACAGCAAGTGAAGCTGAGGTCTGGTTACCTAAAAATATCCCTGGGGTGTCACTGCCTTTCAACTCAGCATGACGACCCATGAGATGATGCTCCAGACATGTGGGCATGAAAATAATTTCCCAAGATCCTATCTCTGAAGGCAGGAAAATGTGCTTTATGGCAATGACAGACGCTGTGGAACATCTCATCATTCTGAACATAAAAGCCTCGAGGATCCAAGCTTTACCTGCTCCAGAGAATTCTGTGACTGTGCACAATGTAATTTCCCAGCAGCCAGGAAGGCGAACATTGTGTGGATTTGCCCTTTTTTGTTTGCTGCTGTAACTGCACTTAGGCATAACCTCCTGGAGATCAGGGTAGGAGCACGCTGTTATGGCAGTTTGTATAGTGTTTCCAAGAAAGCCTTGCCTCTAAGTTTTCCCAGATAACATCTGCTCAGTTTCACTGCGCTATTTAGAAGTAAAACACAATCCTTGTGATTATTTTTTATAAACATTCCTAACTGGTGGGCTACCCAGAACCAACAGTAAATACAAAATAAATAGCAAAGACCATGTCAACCACGTTCCCTAGAACTTGCCTTGATGCTCTTGGTAGGATGCAGAATGACCTTATTCTACACCCCTGGTTGGCAAACATCACCCTGAAGTGTGACCAAGGCTGGGCCTGTAAAATTTTCCGCGGTTTCCTGGACAATTCCCTGTTACGACCTGTGCTCTTTGCAAGTGAATTCCATCCCACGAGGATTTATCAAAAGCCCGCTGCAGGGCAAGCCCTGGGCTGGGAGTGGCTGACAGTTGGAGCTAGAAGATGCTGCCAAAGTGGAGTTAACCTGGTTTTTAGAAGTTGAGGAGAAAAAGCCTGGCTTAGGGCAGGTAGGGGCACATTGGAACAAGGCCTGCTTGATTAGTTTGCCAGGGCTGAACAGCTTAAATAAAAGAAATTTTTTGTCCCATGGTTCTGGAGGCCAACGTCCCAAGTCAAGTTATTGGTGGGGTGAGTTCTTCCTGAGGGCTGTGAGGGCAGGATCTTCTCCAGGTCAGCCTCCATGTCCTGTACGTGTGCTCCTCTACTAGGGCTGACACGGCCTCCCTCACTTTCTCAGATCTCCCTCATTGCCTGACCGACTTGGATTTTCCCTTCTCGTAAGAACACAACTCATACTGGATTAGACCCCGAATGACCTCATTTTAACTTCATTATCTCTGTAAAGACCTTTTTGTCATATCAAATCATATTCTGAGGTACTTGGTGTGAGGACTCCAAGATGCAACCTTTGGGTTAAGCCCATAGCACCTGTGGAGGGGCCCGAAAGTTGACCTGGATTGGCCAGGGAGGCAGAGGGTCCTGAGTGTGATTAGCAGGTGCACCTCTGGTGAGGAGTGACGTGTCAGCAGGAGGATATGTGGGGAGAGGGTGCAAGAGCTGCTGCTGATTTCTTCTGAGGTACAAAGTCTTTTAAGTTTGATATCAGTCTACTTGTTAATTTCTGCTTTTGTTTCTCTTGCCATTGGAAAAATGTACCCAAATATCTCTCTGCAGTTGATGTCCAGCGCCCCCTATGTTTTCTCTTATTTTTTTTTTTCAGGTCTTATATCCAAGTCTTTTATCCATATTGAATTAATATGTGTGCGGATCTTGTCGCCAATGTTAATAAGGCAGCCTGTCAGCGGAAATGAAGGCTGGCAGAAGCCACAGTAAGCCAAGGCCAGGTGGACTTGGACTTGCGCATCTAATCCTGGTCAAGTCAATTCGATTGGCTAACGAGGGTGACCCATGAAGAGCAGGTGAAACTTTTAAGTGAGATGCGTTCTTTGACATTTAGTCCATGTCAAAACCAAGTTAAAAAATGCTGCATCATTTTGCTCTTGTACAACTTACACACATCTTCACTGACGATTCTGTTTATCGTTGTAAGCATGCAACACAGGAGCTGCGCCCTCTCTCCCCTCCAGCCCGCGTTCCTCTGCTAACAGTCTTTAATGAGGAGAGATCAGCACAATATGGCATTTGGTTACGACTTCACTTTTTAAATTTTAGAAAATGGATTAATTTGTTAATGAATGAGTATATTCCCTGCCTGATGGATTTTACAACTAGGTTAAATTCTAGACCTGTTCAGTGAGGTTTTATGTGATGCGTGTTCACTCAGTACAGCAATTCATTTAGTAAATTGTGCTCTCTGAATAATTATCTAACTTTTCAGTCTAGTTAGTGCCTTCATAAATGCTTTGAAGTTTTATGGAAAGCAGACACGGTGACCTTTGCTCTGAGTCTCCAGCTTCTGAAGGAACAGGAGGGCTCTGCTCTCAGAACACAGACTTGGAAAACAAAAACAAAAATACAAACAACACAGCAAGGGTGAGTGAGTGACTGGCAGGTCGACCGCCAGGAATGAGAGCAGCATGGCAGGTGGGCACAAAGGTGGGATTCTGCAAAGAGCAGACCCAGCTTCTGTTGCGTCTATAGGTACTGAGGTTTGCATGGATTTTGGTAACAATTATTGAATGTCAAGTTGTCCTCAGATTTTACTAAACCCGCAACACGAACTAGCTCATGTGATTTTTATATGTTGAGAGATGTGTGATCCTGCTTCACAGACAAGAAAAGCGAGCTGCAGGCCGAACCAATGCCCAGCCCCACCACGACTTGGCAAGGCGTGGAGTGAAGTCCGACCCAGCATTTAAGTGAAATGCTCTGTCCAGGACTGAGGGGCAGCCCGGGAGTCCTGCTGGCTGTGGCTCAGTCAACGGAAGGGGAGGAAAAGGACAGTGATGGCGGCTGTGGTCCCTGAGGCTCTTTACTGCTAATGCTGTGGCAGGTCCTCGAAGCCGGTCAAATGGGTGTCACTGTTCTCACTTGACAGACAAAGGAAACCAAGGCTCGGAGAAGTTAGTAACTTGCCCAGGTTGGAAGAGCTACCACGTGATGGAGCCAGAATCTCGTTGTTGGAGACTTCATTCCGTCCTCGTAAGAAGAAACCCAAGAAGGGAGCATCACCCTTGTTCTCCATTGGAGAAAACACACAGACACGTCAAGGAAAATGTCAAAGTTAACACAGCACACCAGCCGCCAGCTTCAGAGCCAGACTCTCACCTGTGTCGCTCTAAGTGCCGATCTGTTCTCGGGACACTATGCTCCGTCTTGTTTTCAATGTTAAAAATGACTTAAAAAATATTTTTTAAACACTTCACCATGTATTCTTATAAAGAGTGGAACGAGTTGAGGACAGGGGACATCCTGCTGAAGGTCAAATAGTGGTCACAAAGAGCCACTCCTCGACTGATTTGCTTTTCTTGGATTTGTGACCTAGACTGTGACAGTCATTCAGGTGCAAGTCTGGTCTCTTTCACAAGCTCATGAGAAATCCTGGGAATAAGACAACATGTCTTCTCTTGAATCACGGGAACATATGGAGAAATGTCAAATACAGGTGGAGCTTCCCAATGAAGTGCATGAAATGTCCTGTCCACGGGGACCTCCCAATAAGACTCGTGCACTGTTTTAGGTACATTTAGGCAACAGACTTATGGGCAACCGCTTCAGAGAGCACCAAGGTGAGTTCAAATAGGCATGGGCTGTGCTATTTATTAATTTCGTTCTGTATCAGCTGGTGCACCAGACCCTCCATGTCGAATCAGTCCTCCAGGTTGGGCTGTCAATTAGCAAGGGCTGTTCCCATTTTCCCTCAGTCAGCGTGTCTGGGGCTCCCCAGCAGGGACATGTTGGTGGCCCCTTCTACTCGCCTCTGCCTGACGTGCCTCAGGAAAGTGGCTGTGAGGGAGAAGAGGCCCAGCACGAGGAGTAAAGAAGCACGAGAGACGCTTGGCTGGAAAGAAGAAGTCTCAGGCCACAGCACATGTCGGCTTCCAGTCAGGCGTAGTAAATAAAAGCAAAAAGGCCTTGGTTGATTGAAGACAGAAATTGTTCCAAAAACGTGTTCCTGGACAAGTTAAGCCAGTGTTGACAGAGGCAGGGCCGGTGAGTAAGCAGGTGGAGCCAGCGGGCTCCCCACCCTGGCTGCGTCCTTACCTGTGAACTTGGGCCCACACCTGGACCCCTGGCATCCCTGCGGGAGTTGGGTCCAGGGAGAAGCAGAGGCCGAGGTGGGATGAGACGTGTAAGACATTTACTGAGGGGAGTGGGGCCCTTAAATGACAGAAATGTGTTCTCACACTTCTGGAGGCTGGAAAGTCCAAGATCAGGGTGCAGGGCAATGAGGTGTCTGGTGAGGAGCTGCTTCCCGGGCGTGGATGGCCCTTTTCATGCTGTGTCGTCACAGGGCAGGGGGCTGGGGGCGGGTGGAGAATTGTCCTCTTTTCCTAAGGGTGCTAGCCTTGTGGACTTTGATACTTGGGCACATCACACGAGGCGTGTGGGCCTGTCAAAGACACAGGAGCTGGGCTCGGCTGCGGTTTCCCCTTCTCTGGGCACAGAGCAGCCAGGGAAAGGCACCCCTCAGATCCGACTTAATGCACCGGCCGGCGCCTGCTCCGTGGTGAACACAGCAAACGTCAGCTCTGAGGCTACGGCCCCTCTCGACCACGCCGGCCTGGGGTGACGAGTGTAAGGAGCTCTGATTACACATTCACCCCAGATTGTGCCTGTGGGTCCTCAACACCCACACCTCAATTAAATATACCATTGGTTTTATTGCTTTGTATAAAATATTACAAAGATAATCAGCGTGGGTATTCAGAAGGGATATTGCTCTATAAAAGGGATAAAGAGCCTCATTTTTCTGACTTGAGCTGGTGACTGTGATATGCCATTGCACTTATATTTGGTTATTTATGTTTCCAGTTCCGTTGAGGTACCTGAGAACTGCAAGTCTTGGAATTCAGTGGAAAATTTAAAGCCATCTGGTCCACGCTCCACGCTGGGCTTGGGTTTCCCAACGAGACGACCCTGCAGCCGCTCCCTGGGCAGCGTGATGGCGAGTGCGCTGCTCTACAGGGCGGCTGTTCCTTTTCTGAGCTGCGTTCAGGCTGTCTCCGTCTGACCCCAGATGCGCGCTCCCTGCCCTCCCCCCATGTGCCTCTGCTGGCGTCCGGTGCTGCTTCCAGTTGGATTTAGCCAACATTCGTAGCCAACATCCAGCTGATCCTGATGGGTGGGAGGGAAACATGAGGCTACAGTTTTCCTTGCCGCCCCCCACCTAGAGTCATATAGAGCAGGGGAGCCCCTAATCAAAACCACTGTCCTCCGAAGCCACCGGGTGCAGGTAATGCTCTCACCCTGCTATTTTGATGAATCCAGGTTGTCACTTCCTGCCTGAAAATTCTCCACCGTCCGCCGTTCCGTCCGCCGTTCCCTCTGTGGATAGGTCATTGTAAGCGCTCACATGCGATCCCACTGTGTGCCATCCAGCTTCTCCTGGTACCCTGCCTACCACTGTTAGTAGGTCTACAGTTAGTAGACCTAACTTCTAGAATGTTCTTCCTTAGCAAGGTAACGGAACCCCTACTTCCTTCCTTGGAGTTGGACAGAAAGGGACCTACATGTCTCCAAATAGTAGCTCTTTGAGTCCATAAGGTAGACCTTAGCAGAACCCTGGAAATTTTGACCCTGGGAGAGGGAAGTCTATCACTTGGGATACTGAAGTCCTTGGGACAAAGATCTGAAAGGCAGTCCATGCATAATCAAATTCAAAAGCCAAGTGTTCTTTCCAAACTATCCCTTTGAGCTCAAGAATCCTTCACACACACAGTCCATTCAAACAATTCTCCAAGGCTTTAATAATCTACTCATATTTTCTGTCTCACCACGTCTTAAGGAAACACACTCTCTGCATTCCTCAGTCATGCCAGGCTGCATAAAGCGCGATGGCCTCGGATTTGTCCTCAATTGACTGGACTCCAATTTCCTTGAAGATGAACTATACAGCATTAATGGCATTACACTTTCATTTTAAAGGAACAGTAAAATGTGGATCCCCCAGCCCCCTTGTTCTTGGGATTTTGCTTGGTGCCCAAAGTTGCTGTTGGTTATGCTAAATGTAGAGTCAGGCAGGGAGCCTCTCTTCAGGACAAAACTCTTGGTCTGAGAATATCTGCTGAAAACAGCAGGCAGACATTATGGCCAGCTAGGCCACCTTGACAGGAATGTAAGTGTACACAGGGACTACAGAGAGGATGTTTGGATCAGCAGCAACAATAGAGCCCCCTGATTCGCTCCCCCCAGCTTGTGCTAGACAATTATGCACCCCAATCCACATCCCCACCCTGTACATTCCTTCACGTGTTCCTCCATGGATTTGCCACCTTCCCTGAATCTGATACCCAATAAATGTGAGACTGGCCTGAAATTGGTGCTGTATCTCCAGAGATGTGGGTCCCTCTACCACCCAACCCCCTTCTCTCTCTCTCTCTCACTACTTGGTTTTGAGTTAATTTTCCCTCTGTCCGGCCCCACTCCCAAGGTTGCTGCCCCATGAGGTGACATTAAGAAACAAAGGGTGGGGAGAGAAAAGGAGAAAACAGGGAGAAAAGACAGAAATCTGCAAACTCACCACACAAGCCACCCAGTTAGCAGTTTTCAGAATAGTTTATAGTTTAGTGTACAGAAGAGCATTTTTTATGTGTTATAATATTGCACTCATTTGTCCACCCTGCATTGCCCAGTTAACATTAATAGCATTTCCCTATTTCTGTGTAGCTTTCAGAAAAGCCCCACCTGAAGACCACTGTACATCACTGCATGTCTACACACGGGTCACTAACCCTGCCCTGTCTTTGGGTAAGAGGGTTGCTCCCATTTGATTTGTTTACATGCTTTGACTATTACAAGTGATGTCATCATAGCTTCAGACATAAGACTTCTGTTTGTGCTTTGATTTGCTTTTCCTTCCTCAGGTTTCATTCTCAGAATTAACCCTAAGAACTGATACATCTAGAAAAGCATCCATCGCTAATACCATGAAATGTGTAAGAATTTCTGCATAACCACGTCTTGGCCAGTGAGATGTGTCATCAATGCAAACCCTGTTAGTGCCCCAGTCCCACCCTCTCTGGCTTTGTGTGTGGTTTTGGCTAATGTTGAACTAGTTACCCAAGTACTTACTGACCCAGAGGCTTGGAATATTAACATTAGAGAGTGTTTCCCAGACCAGATTGTTCCAGGCTTTACGCCAAATGGACTGAAGCTTGCAGCAGAGTCAAACAAAACCTCTCACTGTGTGTGTGTATAATACTACATGACATTATTAAAATAGTACATGTAATGCCATGCATAATATATAATGAATTTATGTTATTTATATAAATGACATTTTATAAATAAAAGTATTTGATGTCTGTGTGCATACCCTGTTATATAACATATATATATATAATATATGTTTATTATAGATGCTTTCAAATTCACTTTTACAATAACATTTTCACAATCGCATTTTAATGCAATCTTTGTACATGAATCTCTGCAGCAGGTATTGCTATTTCCTTGAAGAAGATTTATTGCAGCAGAATTAGTCAGCCCAACACTCTACTCACTGTTCTCTCTTCATTGTTAAGGCCCTGTATCCATAGTTGTTCAATTGCTTTCGGAAATATTCTCACCATGAGCATCTGGGATGGTGTGAGCAGGCTCTGATAGGCAGAGCTGAGTGGGCGCTGATACCTACACACGCACTGGATGGGACTTATCAGAGGGGAACGGTCATGCAGTGTGTTACAATTAACAATTACAATTAGGAATTTCCATAGTGTCTCAACAAAACCGTCAGCTTGGTAATTACTTTATTTTGGGTTGTGGAACCTTTTCCCCTCCTCCTCCTAAGACATGAACCTGGATGAAAAGTCACCTCACGACATCTTCTTAGACGTGGTTTGAATGTGACCACAGCACTCCTCAGTTCTCAAGGTGAGGAGAGGAATTGGGGCTGAGGCAGCCCTGCAGCTGGTGTGTGGGTCTGGCTGACCCCGTCAGTCATGCACGTGCTCACTGGCCAGAGCTTCTGGGAGTGAAGTTTTGAGGGGCGGCCCACCAGGCCAGATAACATGCCTGTCCGATGCTTGAGAAATACTCAACCCAAACCTAAGTAACTCAGCAGCAGCCCCCAGGTGTAGGGTCCCTGCCTGCTCCAAAGGGCGTGCGCACCTTGGAGTTACAAGACCAGACCAGCTACAGCCCTTGGAGCTCTCTGATCCATGCTGCGGAGAGTCCTGCTTGGATCCGGGATCCGAAGTATCCCCTGTGCTCCTCTTCTTCTGGACAGTGGATTCCTTGTCTACTCTAAGCCTCTGGACAAATTCATGCCACGAAGACTTCGCCTCTCCTGCTACCCTGACCAAGACAACCCCAAAAGGCTCGCTGTGAGTTTTTGTCACTCCTGACCATATCTTTGCCCTTGATCAGCCCCAAGTCCCTTGAATCCCCATCTTTATAAATCTGTCTTAGGAGAAATGACCATTTTCCCAGAATTCTTTTAAACTACTCAAATATTGAACAAATCAAACCAAACACCACAGCATCAAATTCACTCTATTACAAAACTAAACGTATCTGTGGGATTAACTCTATGTGAAAAGCTCAATGTAGAGTAGTCTTGGCCTATTTACTTGATGGATAGAAAGAAAACAAAAATGTGATGTTTTAAGGTGCCCCTCCGTGAATTTACTTGTTGGGTTGCTCTAATAGAGATTAAGTACATTATCTGCTTTAGATTTCTATGGAGTTCAGCTTTTAATATTTATTTCAAATAGTTTGGCCAGTTAAGCTCAAATCTTTTTTTTTTTTTTTTTTTTTTTTTGGGTCAAACAGAACTGAAAAGGCCATGGGTTAATTCTTACCCTGAAAAGATCTGACTGGTGATGCATTTACCTTGAGGCTGTAAAGTTGAACAATTCACAGGTAGATTGGGCACCACATGATTTAGAGAGGCAATGATATACTTCTTGGGATGGGAGAAATTGAAAACTGTGTAGAGTAGCTTAAATTATCACAGTAAATAATGTATTTGGTTTGAAGCTAAGACACAAGTTAGGCACATGAAAAATGGGTGTAATTAGGTCTCCTTCACATTAAGTGTCATGCTTAATTTTCATCTGTAAACTGATAAATAATGCATCAAATGGAAACTGGAATTGTCACTCACACGCAATGATGACGCATAGTTAGTACTTTTATGGAATCCCTTCTGTGCACAACAGCACGTGAATTAAGAACATAGTGGCCTTGTCTGCAATTAAGTACCAAGGTAATATAGAACCTAGGGTTAGACTGAGTTTTACTTTTGGGGTGTGTGTGTGTGTGTGTGTATACAAAAATTAAATATATTAAAATTTAAATTTTGATCAAAAATGCGTAAAATTTGACATTTTGACTATCTTAAGTATATAACTTAAGACCCTTAATTACATTCAAAGTGTGCATTCATCACTATCTGTTTTCCAAACTGTCATTACCTGAGCAGAAACTTTATATTTAGTGAACAAATCTTTTCTTTTTTTTTTTTTTAGAAGAACAAGTTTTATTTCTTTATTTATTTATTTACCCATACAAGAACTGGGGTACAGGCCAGAGGTACGAGGGGTGAGAGGAGTCACCAGAGACAGAGTGGAGAACAGAACAGGCAGACTAACTGAAAGCCACTGCTGAGGGGAGCAGCGGGGAGACAGGAGAGGTCTGCTGCGCCATGTGGGTAACTCCCTGGCCAGGGTTCAAATTCGTGCTGCAGTGGCTGTGGACAGCTTCATAGGTTGTGTTCCAACCCACTGCGCCGCCAGGGAGGCCCATTGAACAAATCCTTTCATTGCCATCTACTTCCCTGATCCCTGGTAACCTCTAATTTACTTTTTGTCTCTATGAATTTGCCAATTTTAGATATTTCATATAACTGAAATTATAAAACATGTGTCTGTGTTTGGCTTATTTCAGTTAGCATCAAGTTTTCCAGTCCATCCTATTGTCAGATGAGTTAAAACTTCATTCCTTTTCCTGGCTGAATAATATTTTCTAGCATGGAAAAAACAATTTTTTTATCCAGTCATCCGTTGATGGACACTTGGGTTGCTTCCTTTTAATGATTGTGAATAAGAATAAGATTGGATTTTAATTAGTAGATGGTTGTGGCTAAAATTGTCCTTGAATTTTAAAACACTTTTAACTTTGCTTTTTAAATTTGTCATACCTCCCAGAAAAAAAAGAGAAAAAGTAGGTTATTATACACTGGAAGGGGGCAGAAACTGAATTCTAAAGCACTGATTTTGGTAAAAATGACAAAAATAGCAGCTAATTGAAAGATAGTCATTTTATGTCCTTGGGAACTAGCTAAGAGCCTTCCCCATCAACACAGGGAAATTTCCAAACTATACAGTGGATGCAATTTTCTTTTTAAATTACCTTCAATCTGCATCTGTTATTTATAGAAAGAAAGGAACAAATAGAACATTCAACCTTTTCTTCTTCATTATTTGAATATTTGGAGGAAACAGAAGGACCTTGATTATCTAGATAAGTGTCTCAAAAATCGTTTGGATTTATGTGAATGTTTCTGTTCAGGGGGAAACACTGAATGTTTATGGTCAAGAAGTCTCACTGATTTTAGGTGTGTTGGCCTTGACCTTCCCAAAGGACAGTGATGGCCCAAGTGTTGTTTATTCCCAGGACTGACTTCTTACTCACAGGCCCTTTGGCTAGGTCCATATAGAGACTCTTTTCAAAGAACACTAGGTGAGAACATGTTGAACGCCCAGGACTGGCCAGGACCAGCGTGTGCTGACAGCCTTTCAAGGGCAGAATTCCTTTGATGGAATCTCATCCCATTTCACATGAGCAAACTGACCCTCTGAAGTGGCTGGTCAGATTTATCCAGTGTTAGCCACATGTCAATAACAGTGTCAAGATTTAAATCCCAGTTTTCTGGGTTTTAAAAGGATAAATAATAAAGAAAAAATGTAAATCACAGCTGAATTGGATGCTTGAAGTGCAAATCAGAACTAGGTATAGTCTTTAATTGTGTGGAAAATGTAAATTGCTGCTAAAGATAGAACTTCTAAATTAAAGAAGTAGAAACGGAGTCCGCCACACATTCTTTTTCGAGTGCCGTATACAGCTTTTAACATGCAGTGTTAAATGGCTCCGCAGCATTCTTTCATGTTTGACAGCGCGTATAAGAGGTCTTGTAGGTCCGCCCAAGCTGACCTCAGTATAGTGTGTTCTAGAGGGCTCCTTTCTCCTGTGGTCTGGATGGGCTATAACAAAATCGAGTAAAAGCAATCCAGGGTCTATGCCGACAATTTCCTTAGGGAAAAAATGACTTTTACAAAATGACTTCATCATCATCACATACGATGAAAAGATTGGAGTGAAAATAGTCAAAGGTCCGGGTCAAAATAGTTGCAGTTACATAGCAGGACTAAGCGCTTCAGCAATAACAGCTTACACTTGTCTAATGGATTTGAAGGTTCAAGAGAGCCCACACTTATATCATTCCCCCTTTTTCATAGGCCCCAAGCTCCATTAGATAGGTGTTGGCCCATTTGATTGTCAAGAAGCAACCAGGCATGGGAACAAGTCTCCACCAAGGGCTCCCAGTGACCCACGCCTTCTGTTGTTCAGCTTCAGATGTGTCCTTCCACAACCACTGATGCTCCGACAGTGGAAGGTGTTAGGCATCTCACTCTGTGAGACTTGCAGCTCCTGCTTGGGTCTTTTGGAATATTGGGGGAAGCCAGATGCCATATGAAAAAAGTCAGTCATTCCAACAGAGTCATCAGGCATGTAATAAAGTAGCCATCTTGAACATCTTAGTTGCAGCCTGAGCCAATTTCAGTCCTAGCCACCATCCTATTAAGACCATGTGGGCACCCAAGTAGACCTAGCAGCTACTCCTAGCCCAGCCCAGCGAGAGATAATCCACTGTTGTCCTAAGCCAATGAGTTGTGAGTTATTAGGACACCAGGTCTACCAAGATTTTATAGCTCTTCCCACCACACCAAACAAACCAGTTAATGAGGGGTCTGACTCCATCAGCAACTCTCAACCAGCTATCTACTCTATGAAAAGAACTGTATGGGAGACACTGGCTTTTACCTGGGGAGCAAATGGAGTGGTGGGGAGTAGAAAAGGAGTCATGCAAAAGAATACATAGTGTGGAAGGCAATGGGATGCACCTCTGGGTCCTCAGCTGGGCTCTGCTATCAATCATGTGAGTGAGAAGTGACTTTGACTCTTACAGGTTACACGGCCTTCTTCTGAGGAGTAGGAAGATCAGCTCCAATGATTAACGAGGCTCCTTTCCACTCTATCGAGTTAACAAAAAAATATGTAATTTATTTTTAATATACACACTTTCCAGAGCTTTGGTTCTTAGCACTCTGTGGTAGAATCCATCTGTCTGGGACCAAGGGGAATATACATTTAGGTACATGAAATATGGGTTTTAGTAGCCAGTTTGGAGATGTAATACGTTGCCTTGGAGAATCCTGAGCTCTGCACGAATGCAATATTCAGGAGAGGTTGTGCAGGATGGCTTTGTGGAAAGGGTATGGACATTACGATGATTCATTTAGTTAATAAAGATTTGTAACTCCTATGTCAAGCATTGTTCTGCTTGCTGAGAAGAGGATGGTAAGCAAAAGCAGGGAGTTGGGATCCATGATTTCCCAGGGGTTGGTCAGGACTGCATGAATCAGCACCTGGTGGGAAGTGCTACCTGAGCCCGGCCCGGGCGCCCTCCCAGGCAGGCAGTGGGATCAGAGGCTGGGATGCGGTCGGCGGCTTTCATGCCTGTTTCACAACCATACAAGAGTCCCAGCTCAATCCACAAGCCAGCACTTCCCATCTACCACATGGCAGGCTCTGTGCTAGGTGCCAGGGCTCGAAATCAAGAGGAGCAGATATTTGCGTGCTCGCTTGAGTGAATTATTTGTCAAACATTAAGATAAAGCAGATGAAGAAACGAAGTTATGCTGGGTTTCAGGAGTTGGCTCTCAGCTCCACAGAGCTTGTCCTGCACAGAAGCCGGGAGCGTGGACTCCTCCTCCGTGCCCCCTGGTGCCCACCCCTCCTCATCAATCATTTGTCACAGGTGACCCCAAGGAGAGAGCAAAAGCAGGGTGGGCCTAGCTCCCCAGCACCTAAGGGAAGGCAGCTCCTGCCAAGTCCTGAGACCCGCCCGGCTGCCGTGGGCCCTGCCTGGTGAGCGGGACCGGATGGGGCCATGACTGCAGCGGCTGGAGTGGGGCGGAGACCCTGGCAGTGTGCACCTGCCACCCAGCTCCGAACCAGAGCAGGCCTGTCTCCTAAAGCCTTAGGTGTTCTCAACCATAAGCCACACACCCAGAGTTCGCAGTTTTCACCCACTTCACCTCACTGAGCTTCCCCCAAACAGAGTTAAGGATTATTTACACTGAGAAAGAAGTTGAGATTATGAGGATTGAACCTGAGGCCAGATGACCCTCGAGGGCAGAGTCACACTCACACCCAGGTCTCCGGCTCCAGCTGCCTCATCTCTGGGTACCCAGCCAGGGAGCTTGAGGAAAGTGGAGTCAACGTCTTGCTATGATGTTGGGCTGCGTCCCGCCGCCATGCATGTTGGGCAACAGCCACTTCGGGGCATGCAAGCGCTGACCCATCACTCCTGCTTTGCCGTCGGCGAGCTCCCTTGGGTTGCTCTGGTCTTCAGCTCAAGGTCAAGTGTCTTAAATAAACCTCTGCTAGTAAGGAGCGTGTTTGATGGAGGCCTGTTGCCTCAAGTCCCAGTCCGTCTCCTGCTTGAAGACCTCCGGTGTCACCCTCGCTGTGCACGCTGGGCACCAACCCCCTGCAGATGCTCACCCCAGGACGCGCCTCACCCCCGCAGGTGCCCACCTCCCCTCCCCTGGGCTCCGCGCGCGAGCTGAAAGGAAGCAGAGCAAGGAGGCAACAATGCAGCTCAACAACCAGGGCTCTGCGGGGCAAGCCCTTTGACCTGCGTTTGAGTTTCTGTCTTTGTGAAATGAGCGCTGGGCCCCTTCCTCCTTCTCAGAATGCCATGTGGCTCGGAAGCCGCCTGTTTAAAACACAAGGCATGTGGCAGACACGCGTGAGATGAAAATTATTTTTGTATGACAGACACACCTGAGCGGGAGGCAGGCGCGGCCCGCGGGGGCCTGCTCCGTCAGCTCCCGCCACTTGGGAAGCAGATGCAGAGGGTGCAAGAAGCACAGTAGATCCTGGGGGCGCTCAGCCCAGGCGAGACTCCCTGCACAGCCTCCTGCCTGCACCCCAGCGCCCTCCCCACCCGTCGCTGGGGCCTGGCGCCTCACCCGTGCTGGTCCACCTCTCGGGCTAAGCTCCTGCCGTCCTCGCCCCGAGCGCATGGGAACTCCTCCAAGAGGCCTTTCCGGGGGAAAAGAAGCAGGGGCCAGAGGCCCGCCTTCGTGTGGCCTGGCTCACGGCTCTGCCGGCAGCCTCCGGAACTGTCTTTGTTCAGACTACTCCTGAGAATGGGCCGCGCGAGCCGCCTCTGCGAGGCTTGACCGCACCCTCTCCACTGCGGGGACACTGCCTCCCGACAGTGAGCGACTTCCTCTGCCCTCTGAAAAACCCGCTTGAGGACAGGGCCAGACCAGCCTTTCCTAGACCTCAGCGCCCTCTTCTCTACAGTGGCGATCGCCTGCTCCTCCCAGGATGCTCCTGAAGGAAAGGACAGCAGAGGAAACCAGCAGGAGCTCCCCCCACCCCCGCCCACAATCTGGCCCTCTGCAGGCGGCCAGGGTGCCCGCAGCTGGTGCCACCCCTGCCTCACCAGCTCCCTGGGCTTCATGCTTAAACCCAGGATGGCTCATGTCCATAGGCTCTGGTTGCATTTTCTTTTCTACTCCCGAAGGCTTGAGGCCGTGGCAAGCATATCGCAGGGATTCTAAAGAAAATATCTTTTTATGATTTCAGTGACTCTTGGCCGTGATCCCCGACTCCACCCTTGTAAGGAGCAGGCACCTGGCCTTGGCCTACCCTCCCTTCCCCGAGGAACAGTCTCCCAGGCTACAAAGAGCAAAGCCCTGTGGGCTCAGGGGCTCACCATCATTTTTGCTAACTAGCAAATTTTCAGGCTGTGAGCTGATAACCAAGAGTGTAAGAGGATTTCAGCGCTATCTGATTCCTGGAGGAAGGAACGGCCGGGCTGTTCAGATTCAGAGGCACCAAGGGCAGGGAATAGTCCAGATTCAAGAGCCCAGGCTCCTCCCTGCTCTCTGGAAGGCCCCCACCTGGAGGCCCCCAGCTGCCGCTGCGCCTGGGCCAGTTGGGGCAGGAAACTCGCTCCCTGCAGCTGCCATGTGTCTCTTTGTCAGCAGGCCTGCTCGGGGCCGGAGCTGGTGCAGACTGACTCCCGAGGGGTTGCCTTTGAGCCCCTCCAAAGCTAGGACCAGGTCTACTTCGGGGTCTCCTCTGCAGCTGACCTTGCTCCGAGGGGATGCAAATCCCTGGGCCATGGTATCTTACTCCTCGTGCCTCCGCACGGCTGCTTGGGTTGTGCCATAAATGGACGAATCGACTAACCCCTAGGACCCAGCCCTTCCCCGTGGTGGGCTTCCATCAAGACCCTGCCCCCCCAAATCAGCAATTATAAAATGTGTACCCACTGATCATTTTACACTGGACCACCCCTTACCATCGACGGAGGCTGGATCTTCCGCTGGAGCTTCCTGCTTCCACCTTCCACCCTCCCTGCCACCATCCAACGGGCCACTCTTCTGGCAGGCGACCGGCCGGTCAGGGCGCAGTTATTTTGCAAAGAGTCAAGTCTCTACTTAGTCACCAAATTCCTGGGCTGCCTGGGGAACTGGACCTAACCTCTCTGAGCTTCTTGTTTCTTATCCCGGGTCTTGCACGGGTGTGAGAAAACAAGCCGTGGCTGGGGAAGGACAGAGCAGATTCCAGAGTGTCCCGCCAGCCAGAGGCCACCGTGAGTGTTTCCACCAGGCCTCCGGGGAGTTGGTTGTTTGACGGCAGCCCTGATGGGTCCTGGCAGGGGAGGCGCCCTCTCTGCTGTCATGCGTGGCCTGGGTGGGGCCGGGCCAGGCGGAGGTCAGGCCGGGCTGCAGCCACTGAAGCGCAGCCAAGTGACTCAGGCCCGATAGCGCTCTGAGAACAACGCGGGCACCCGCTGCCCCTTCCTGCGACCCGGGCACACCTCGTGGGATGGGAAGCTTTTGGCACCAGGGAAGGAATCCATCAGGGCAAGTCAGGAAAAACTGTCTCAGCGTCTAGGCCTTTCCTGTTGAGTTCAGAAAGAGTTGGGGAGGAAAAAAAGATAAAAACAACCCAAATGTTGTGCTTTGGCTGTAAGTGGATTCCAAGCCCTGGCAGAGACAGTCCCTGTGTCCTGCACGGGCTTGGGGACATGTCAGTGTGTCCTCGAATGCAGGACACCACCAGTGTCATGACCCTCTTGCACCCCTGCCTTCAGTACAAACTGTGCCAAGAAGCAGGTTATTTTGTGCTTTGTGTTGTATGGTAATGAGTAAGGTTTACTTCCATAGCCCAGAGTGTTGCAATTTATTTCATTCTGCAAAAGCCTGCCGAAAGAATGCACGAGGTAACTCAGGCTGATGTGATCGCCACCCACACCCTCCTATTGGGAAGTGGAAGTCAGACTGATATCAGGCTCACCCCCAGACACAGATGCAGGGGCTCCCTCTCTGCTCCCCTCCATCTGGTGCCCATTTTTTTAGTGCCAACCTTGAGAATTTAAATTTTCTTTCATTTTCAGAACTGCAAATTCAGAGTTGATTTTTAAACGTAGACAGGCACGTGTCAGTGGCTACGGGGCGTAGGTCTGGTAAAAACACACTATGATCTTTCAGAAACAGACTCCCAACCTCAGTCAGCCTTCATGGAGTCTACTCGGGGGGACACACGTGAGTTCCACAATGCTTCTTTCCTAGTTCAAGTGCTCTCTGAGACCTCTTGCCTCCTGGGACAGAGCACACAACCCCAAGACCATTGCTGAGCCCCGTGGTTTAATCCCTCCATCTCTTACAGCTTTCACCCACCCGTATGGTAGGCTGCGCCTAGTGCTGAGCTCAGCAACGGAAGCACGCGCTCTTCCAGGCAAAGGTCTGTCACAAGCAGCCTACTCCTACTTGGTAGCTAATTCTGCAAGTCTTCATATTGCATGGTTCACTTTGAATTCACATGGGGTTAAAATTCACAGGCAGGTACCTGCTAAAGTGGGAGCAAGTGAAATTGAACTTCCAAGAATCAAAGAATAATCTCTGTGGAGATAAATCTCACCATGCAAGTAGAAACTAAATGTGATGACCACAGCGAGGCATTAAAAATTAAAAAGAGCCATGAAGGGAGGGGAGCAGAGGATAGCCACAAAAAACATTTGTTTTAAGTAACGCGAGAATGTGTGTTCCGGGGCACAGAGCTAGTTGGAGTTGGGGGCAAGTTAAAAAAAAATAATTTAAAAAAAGACGGCATCCTCAGACGTTTTTGGAAGTGAAATCTTTTAGTTCCTTCATATAGAGACATATTACACAATGTTAACAACCATGAAAAACAATACAAAATGCCCTCCATTTAACAAGTAGAAAAATATAACTAGTATATATGGCAATTGTGAATCTAATACTGTACAGGAGTAATTTATGGATTTTACAAATAAATTATAGCTTCAATGCCCTTTTAAAATTATTTTCCCCCTAGATGTACACCAGAACTTACAGCCGGAGAGTTCGGAGCCTAGAACACATCGCACATCAGTGCCAGTCAAATGTCCTGCCAACAAGCTCGAAGAATTTCTTGTTTGGCTCGTGGAAATATTCGTGGAGTTTATGGAGGAGTTTGGGGTCCACCTGGGGGTGCGCCCGGCCTTTGGACTCGTGCAAACAGCGGTCCCGGCCGCCGTCCCGCAGGCAATAAAAACCCTTGGTTTTGTTGAAGTAGAAGTTGGAGGCGTTGATCTGCGGCGACAGCCTCAGAAAGCGCTCCACCTTCTGGATCTCGGGGAAGGGGTCCCTGATGAGGCGGTCGCCGTCCACGATGTGGATGTGGTGCAGCGGGAAGAAGCGCAGCCAGTTCTGCAGGTGCACGTGGTAGAGACTGCGGTTGAGCGCCTTGTAGTCCACGTTGAGGCGGCCGTCGCGCACCAGGAACTCCTCGATGGACGGGTAGGGCTTGCGCTTCTGCAGGTGGTTGTAGAACACTTGGGTGTAGTCGGACAGCACGCGCTCAGACGGGTCCCGCAGGATGAGCAGCAGCCTGATGCTGGGGCTCAGGCGGTGCACGCGCTCAGGCACTTTGGGGGACGTGAAGTACGCGGGCGTCTTTTCCACCGTGAGCTGGTGCGGGTTGGAGAAGGGCATCTGGCGCAGGTACCAGCCCAGGCCCTGGCTGTAGTGCTCCTCCCAGTCGAAGAAGTGGACCTCGTTCTCGGCGGCCGCCACGTCGGGGTGCAGGCTGAGCATCTCCAGCAGCGCGCGGGTGCCACCCTTGCGCACGCCGATGATGATGGTCTGTGGCAGCTGCTGCGTGGAGCCATTGGGGGCCGCGCCCTCCCGGGCCTGGTCCTGGACGCTCAGGGGCCGCAGGGGCGCTGGCTGGGCCCGCTCGGCCCCAGGCACGGAGGGGCGTGAAGGCACCAGCTGGAGCTGGGCCACCAGCAGCACCGCGCCCAGGAGCAGCGCGGCCATGCTGGACACCACGGGGGCTTCACTGGGCCGGGCGCCGCTGGGGCATGAAGCGCCGCCGCAGGGAAGGCTCCTGATCAGTGACACATCGGGGTCGCAGGCCGCTGATTACTAGGAAACAGGAGGGACATGGGTTAACCAACCACAAATATAAACAGGGCTCGCTCCCGCTGACAGGCCTGCAGGCCAGGGCTCGGCCCTCACCTCCCTGGGATTTTAGCCTGGAAAGCAGGGAGTGGAGGGAATTTTGTCAACAGCGCCAGAGAGTAAATATTTTAGACTTCTGGGGACTACAGTCTCTATGGCAACTCCAAGTGCATCGTTTTGGCTGGAAGGCCGCAGCCACAGCCAGGGCGGAGGGGGGTGGTGGTGATGGGCCAATAAAGCTTTGTTTGTGGACACGGAAATGGGAATGCCCTGTCATTTTCTGAGGACTTTCAATAGCTTTAGTTGGATTTTCCCCAACCATTTACATGCTCAGCTCTGTGCTCGAAGACCAGGCCAGGTCTGACTGCAGCCATAATTTGCCAAGCCCTGTTACAAAGGAAAAAGTTTGGAGAGGCTTTCAGACCTCAGCAAACACCCGTGAAATACCAACTGCCCAGCAGGTAGTAGGGCTGGAAGAGAAGCAGGAGTTTCTGTCCCTTCCCCCTCCCTCTCCTGCTGTCCCCTCTCCTCCCACCCCTGCCTAACCCTCCCCTCCCTATAGGGGCTTCTGATCTCATAGGGCAGGTGTCGGGTCTTGGGTGCCTTTACAGCAGGGCGAGCGCGGGCACGTTGCTCCGACTTGGCAGCAGGCAGCAGGCACTAGATGTTGCCATTAGAGTCGGGGCAGGGTGCTAGGGGGGCAGATGTTTATTCATTCTGCCTGAAACAGCTGGGGATGACTTCACGATAGAGGGAAGGTTTGAATGGGTCTAGAGGGATAAATAGGGCAGGCCAGTAGATGTGGCAAGCACTGTGATGTGTGCATGTTTTACTGCTTCCCTAGCGGGTTTGCAGTGTGCTCAGGGGATGTCATGGTGACCCCACAGCCTCAAGCAGGACAGGGCAGCCAGAGGGGAGGTCTCTGCCGTGGACACGACAAGTTAGTCCATTTCAAAATTCAGAGCCCTCCTTCAAAGGTCTAGACGCAGGTTTCCTGCCCCCACACATGGCCTCCTTTGCGCCTTCTCCTCTTCACCTATCCAGGATTTGCCACCCTTTGCCCTCAAGGTCACAGGCACTGCTGGCATAGATGGTGTGGGGTCCCCAAAGAAAGACCAGACACAGTTCGTGTTTGTAGGAATCTGATAGCCGGCTGTGTGCTTGACCCTCTCCCGGAACCAGAGATTGGGAAAAGCTCCCTGTTAAGAAATTCCTGTTCAAACACAATGAGGGAAGAGTTAGACCAGCCTTGGGGACCGTGGGATTTACAAGCCAGCAAAAATGTTCTCCATCAAAAGGGCCCATTATCTTCCTCACACCAGACTTAAAATTCACTTTATTAGTTTAACACTTTCCCAGAATGTATAAAGGAAGAACAAAATCCAGAGCTTCCATTTTTATGATCAAGCCAATTGATGTACGTCTCTCGGATATTAATTGTACTAGCTGCTTTGAAAAATATATATTGAAGAGCAAGTGATTCAATAGCTGGAAACCTTTAGAGAATCACAGAAACCTGGAGAAGGGACTTGCAAGATGAGCCGATTTAGGGGGAAATGTGTTGAAGGACGGGGGAACAGCATCAGATGGACTCAATTTTATGGGCCATTGGCTTTCGTCAGCTGGACATCTCAGTCCACTTCTGTCAAATTCCATTTCCTGCTCAGCTGCTCACAGGGGTCAGCACAGTGGGTCAGCTGTTTTCCTTTTCCAGGTGTGGACATGCGTGTGCCTGTGCGTGTGAACACTTGCCTGTGTTACTGAGAGTATGTATACATGTGTGCATATTTGTGTGTTTTCTGTGCATGTCTGTTTGTACACATTTGCATGTTTCTAAGTGTGCACATGTGCTCATTTGCATGTGTTTCTCAGAGCATTGTGCATGGGTGCGCTCGTGTGTGCACACTTGCATGTTTCTGAGTGTGTAATGTGCTCATCTGCTTGTGTCTCTGTGTGTGTGTCCGTTTGCATGTGTTTCTCACTCAATGCATGTGTGCAGTGGGTGAGGCATGGGGCAGGGGACAGAGGTTGTTTTGCACTGGAGAGCTACACGTCCTGCCGACATTGCCACTCCACCTCCAAGCTCTTTATTCAGAACCAGAAAACAACACAGACCCCGCTCGTGCAGCTTTTGAGGGAGTCAGAAATCCACACTGAGAGTCTGATTTCTGACAAGGCACTGGCTGTGCACTCGCTCCTGGAGCAGCTTGGTGAGTGAACACCCGAGACGTCGCCTCCTGAAGGGAATTACCAGCAGAGAAACCAAAGATAGTCTGTCCTTTACCGAAATAAACCCTCCAAACCGGGCAGTGAGCAGTTTAAGAGCGCCTCGTGTCTACTTTAATACTTTCTAAAAATGTATTTACTTATGTCTAAGGCTGCTAGATTCCAAGAGTATTTGAGGTATATGGGGAAAAGCTTAGCGAAGTCTCATGACACACAAGCAGGATATATAAATAGGCATGCATGTGACATGTAATGCATACTTGTGCATGTTTATGTATGTAGCATGCATGTGTGATGTAAATAACGAGACAGGAAAAGACAGAGATGCTTGGGTTTGTCTGAAGGATTCATGTGCTATACAGCATCCTACGTGTAGCAGGTGCATGATCCTGTAGCTAAGCGATATATGACTAAGCATGAGATGTGTATGCACGTATGATAAATATGTAAATACAAAGGCAATACACCATGCCTACACATGGTGGCCGTTGGGACCCAACTTCCCTCTGTTGTCACCAAGTCATTTGAGCTCTGGCATAGTGAAAATTTCCAAAACTTTTGGTAACATTCTCAGAAAACAAGAGCTCCCCAAGCTCAGGGCATCGGGCCTCACCAACCTTGCCGATGGAATGACGCACATCAACATAGAAGAGTCACTAAGTCCCGCCTTTTACAGGTGAGGAGCCTGCGGTAACCCACTCGAGGTCACAGGAAACCTAGGCCCAGAGTTTGCAGCTCCCATTCTGAGCTTTCCCTGCTCTGACTTCCGTCCCCCTGGCTTGAGGGCTTAGCATGAACAAAGGGTGATGTTTGGGCCTCCTGAAGAAGCAAGACTAAAAAAACCCACCAGCTGTGTTGTCAACCCCTGAGCACCTGTTCCAGAGTCCCCCCACCCACAGGCACCTCCTGCCAGGGCCTGCGTCTCCATGTGCTGCTCAGACAAAGGGCCCAGAGCCACTGCATGGAGCTGGGCCTGTCTCCAGCTTGAGCTGCAGTCGGTGACTTTTCCTCATCTATGAAATGGGAATGACTCCAGTGGCCTCAAGTGGCTATTTTGGGGCTGAAACGAGAGTATGTGACCAGCACTGTCCAGCGGAAACGTGTGTGAGCCACGTGTGCACTTCCGTTATTCACCAGACCAGCTTTTGTTGCATCAATGCTGTATAGCTAACATTTGGCTCAGATGTGAGATGAATCCCCCCATTTTTACCAACACTGCTCCCCTCCCCAGTGCTGACCACACTGCTTTGCAGAGCAGTGATCAGCACGTCCTGCACAGATAAGAGAGCAGCTCATCTCAGAAAGACTCAATCATCCCAATCAGCACATGCTTGTGAGGGCAGCAGGACGCACCCCAGGGGAGCGGCCTCTTCTCATGTATGTGTCTCTGCTGCTGTCCCTCTGGCCCTGTGTCGAATCATGCATTATTATTACTTTTATCGTGATAATTAAAATGACCCAATTTAAAATTTTCCAGGAGCCGTAATAGGAGAAAACAATTTTTGAGTAAAGCAATGTGTCCAAAAGGTTATCATCACAACTCATAACCACTGCCTAAAATTAAGGAAATAGTTTGCACTTTCACGAAGTTTCAAACTCATTCCGTTGTGTTTGTACATTCTTACAGCACAGCTCCGGATCAAAACCATTGAGCAAAATGCAATTCTTAACCTGAAAGTGTGGAAGGCGCCCTCTAACCCTGAGATTCATAGGATAAGATTAGCAGAGCAGTGAATAGCAACATCCCCTTCTCCTGCTCACAAACGAGGGGCTTCCTCAATAGGCAAAGGGCACGGCAGGAAAGTTTGAACATGGCGGGCAGCACAAAGACAGATTCACTATCCTTTCTCAAGCAGCAAACCAGGAACATTCTGGAAGGTTGGAGCCAGCACAGCCAAGGACAGATGGCTCGACAGCTCCTGGAGCCCAGGACACAGCCCTGGATGGCAGCTCCATGTGACATCGTACTGAGCCTCATGAGACAGGGATTCTGCTCCTCCACCCAGCGATGCCCCTGCGAGTCTCCTAGAGAACTAAGGGCTTTGCAAGGAAGTGGGACTAGAGCAATCAGGTGGTGCTGAACTAGGACCCAAGCTCAGTCCACACAGGCAGAGCAGGAAGCTCACCTCCCCGCCCCCTGACAGTGGCCGGGAGTCAGTGTCAATTATTCCCGGGGCTCCCAGGTGATTCTTTGCTCCTGTGGAACAGGCGCGCCTGGCACCGATTCTGCGACGAGGGACAGGATCTCTCTGAAGGCTCAGACTTGCCGGGATGGGTACTCAGAAAGCCTTTCAATTTAATAGCAAGAGAAACCAAATAATGTTTGTCTAAGACTGAGTCCAAGGGTAGAAAGTCTCATGCCCGACTCTCCCCATTGTACATGGACTAAAAGGCCCCAAAGAGAGATCCGCCCCATCCGTGTGAACTCCCCTGGATCAGGGAGGCTGTTTTCTTGACAGAAAAAAAGACAAAACAAGCCTTGAGTTTCAAGACTCCAAAAGACAGTTGGCCTCCCATCAGCAGCCCTGGGCTTCCCTGGCCCCACCGTGGAGACTTGGCCACAGGCCAGGCGTGGGGAACACAGAGGGAGCCCCCGGGGTTTTCCAGATGGAGGCTCCCGTGCGCTGGAATTAGACCCAAACTATTTTTCGGGTCCTGGATGCCCCAAGGATGAGACCCTCTGGCCCCCCTACCCGGCCCTCCCTCTCCCTGCCTCCATCTGCTCCTTCAAGCCACACTGCAGCCTTGCTGTTCTCTCTGTTGCTCCGAACACACCAAGCTCGTGCCAGCTCTGGGCTTTGGCATCTGCTGCTCCTACTTTTCCGGATGCTGGGCCCCAAGCTTTCTGGGGCTGGCTCTTTCTTGCAATGCACATTTTATTTTAAATGCTGGCTTTCCCTGCAACGTGAACCTACCCACTCTCCTTGCCTTATTTTCTTTTGCATCATTCCCTTTTCTACTCCTCAGGTACTACCCCAGATTGCATCTGTGCTGCGCCGGCCTCTCTGGCCAGCACAGTCAGTTTCAGAGCCCGCTGTTCTGTGCTCTCTCTACCACATGCCCCGGGGCCTGGCATGGCTGCCGGCACACAGTAGGTGCTGAAGAGAGGCTCCTCAACGAACGTCGAAGGCAGCACAAAGCGAGGCAAATGGCCAAAGGTACTCAGAAAGCCTTGCAATTCAATAGCAAGAGAAACAGAATGACGTCTGTCTACGAGGAAGACTCAGTCCAAGGGTAGAAAGTCTGTCTCATCCCTAGACAGTCAGGCAGAAACCAGATTCTGAAAAGGAGACTTGACATTTCTAACGGTGATGGGATGAGATCACCTAAGAGTCTAGAACGTATTTTTAATTAAAAAAGGCAGGGATGCAGTGAAATAACCCTTCAAAAATATTTTAATTTTCTCCTTAAGTCTTCTTATTACATAATTCACATCATGACCTAGATTTCAAATGTAATTAACTACAATATATTCTCTCAGTCCCTCTGCTGGAACATATTCATGGATAAAATGAAATAACGAGAATATTTCATAAGAGAGAAATTTCACGCATGGGGAGCAGCAAGGCCCGCGA
Source organism: Talpa europaea (assembly GCF_964194135.1). Lineage (NCBI taxonomy): Eukaryota > Metazoa > Chordata > Mammalia > Eulipotyphla > Talpidae > Talpa > Talpa europaea. Next base: position 140,304,404 of record NC_140071.1, on the reverse strand, counting down.
CCCCTCGCCTGCAGGGCGCCTCCCGCCCCCCCACAAGACAGTGGCAGCCGAGACCTGCTGCCTGAGAGCAGGATGATCAGACCCTCCATGCGAGCTGCTGAGGGGACCTCGCAAAAGGGCTGGGAAGGAAGAGTGACCGACGAGCGCCCGCTGGGTCTCACAGGTAAGTCCTGGGGTGACTCGGCCCTCCTGATACTTGCAACAATGCCACGAGATGGCTAGTCTCATTGTAGTTTACATTTTTTTAGCAAAGGAAAAGTTGTGCACACTAATGCAAAAGCAGAGGACGTTTTCTCCGCTGGACAGATCCAGGCTGGCAGCTTACACTGAACTGACCTCGAAGAAGGTCCATCCTCTCTGGGGCTCCACCTGCCACCCGCCAAATGGGTTAAAACCCACTTCATGGGGCTGTGACGAGATGCAATAAGATCCCTTATGCACAGCGCCGCATGCCGCAGGCAGTCGACAAAATGGATGACCTGCCTTCCTCCCAGGACAGAGGTGGAAACTTGCTATGAAGGTTAAACGACCTTCTCAAGGTCACGAGTGAGAAAAACTAAACGTCCACGCCTGGCCATCTCTCCAGCCCGTGCTGGGCTGCTTCCCTTTGAAGGGCGATCCTCCCGTGGCAGAGGGGAGTGTGTACCAGGCGGGCTGGAGCGTCCCGCCAGGCCCTGTGAAGATAACAGAAAGGAGAGACCCTGTGCACTGTTATGCAAGAGCTGCCTCTCCAAGCATCCCGGGGTGTTGAGTGATTAGATCTTCTGGAATGTGCTGAACCCTGAGTAGTGTGAGCATCAGAACAGGCATCCTTCCGAGAGCCAGCAGCCTGCAATGTTTTGCTGCTCTGTAGGAGGCAGACATGTCCTCGCTTCATCTTTGCACAACTTACAAGGACGCGCTGGTGGTGTCAACTTTCTATCCTTGGCGGGTCATCTCAAAAATCAAGAAATAGGAAACAGATTTTGCTTGCGCCTGTCAGTCTAAGAAAGGACACTGGCATCGCAAGCCTCGCATAAATATTTATTTTCTTGAAATTGCCTGCACATGACACACTTCAACGGGTGTTGACATTTGCTTTTGTTTGGATTTACTTATGGTAATTGATGTGAGGACGTGGTGCTGAGTGCCGGGCGGAAGAGACCAAAGGTCAGCCTGCGCATCGTCCAGACACTTCCCTGGACATACTGACCTCCCTCCCCTTCAAGCAGAAGAGGACTCTTGGGCCCACCCTCGTCCAGTCCCCTGTGCTCCCTGGCACCCACGACAATGCTGGAAGGCTCCGTATTTACAAAAGTGAAGTGTCCAGTAGACATAACCCTCTAGGAGTTAAGAAGGAGGTGTCTGAAGGTCAAGGAGGCCAGCACAGTGGAGCAGGGGCTGGGGGAAGGGAGATTTACATCGTGGTGTTGTGACTGAGCCTCGGAGAACCCTCGTCGAGGCAAGAAGAGGCTGCAAGGCCGTCTCCAGTCAATGCACACAGCACTCATGCCCAGCGTAGGTGAGACCTGGATAGCCAGGTGTGGTCGGGCCAACCCCCTGAGAGCTTGTTAAAAATGCAGATTCTGATCCAGGTGACCTGGGCAGAGTCAGAGATTCTGTCTCCCCACCAAGCTTGCAGGGGAGTCGGTCTAAGCACCTACAGGCCTTGGAAAGCCTGCATGTCTGTGCCCACTCGCATTTGCATTTGGATCTCCTTGACCTTGACCTTGACCTTAGTCCAATGTTCCTTGAGTTTGTGTTTCTTCCTGTTGTTGGAGAGGTTTGTTTTTAATTCCAAGATGGAAAACACTGCGGTGAAGAAAACAGAGAGGGCTCCGTGTGGCCGCAGAGGTGGTGTGACCTACAGGGAGTCTGCACAGAGGATGCAAGGTCCAAATCCGGGCTCCAGACTCAAGGCCGTAACTAGAAATCCTCGCGACACGGAGCCTCAGCGCTGTTTGCATGGGCCAGCGGTGAGGATGAGACACCACCGCCTCTGGGGGTGTGTAGATGGTGCCACGGGGCCTGGCCCACGCAAGTCTTCCATCACGGCAGCTATTTTTGTCTGTGTGGAAGACACAGGACTCGAGGATAATAATTAGTCAAATGCACTTGCTCCTGATGCAAAATATGGCAGTGACTCAACCCGACAGGCTCAGGGAACAACCGGCAGTGAGGCACAGACGCCATCCAGGCTCTCTGTGGTGGGGCCGCACAGCAGGTCGCCCGTGGACGCCGGGGGATGCTGAGCAGCGGGTGCGTGCGGCGGCGAGGGCCGAGCACGGGGAGGGGAGGCACAGCCGCTTCTTCTCTCCAACGCGTTTCCTCCACGTTGCTGCACAGAAGGCAGCGGTGACCTAAATAAATCCTTCATCGGGGCAGAGACGCGCTGGCAGAGGCAGTGATGGAGGCGGACGGGCTCCCTGATTACTCGGCGCGGCTGAGTGGAACAGGGGGCCGTGGGGCCGGCAGCCCAGCTGCCTCAGGGCACTCAGGTGTGCGTGGCTTCGGCCCCTGCTCAGGTGAGACCCGGACAGGTGCCCTGAGCCTTGGGGAGCCTCCCGGGCTGGGGCGGCCATTTCTCATGCTACGCCCTTGGCCGGAGCGCGCCCCCGGATCCGGGGTGTCCCCAGAGGGGTCGGGGCAGACACTCAGGGCCTCAGAGGCCAGACTGAGGCAGTGAGGGAATAAGAACCCCAAGGTCAAAGGCACAGGGGCTGCACTGATTCAGAAACCCGGGGCCACGGATGCCAGACCCGGACCCCAGACACACAGAGACACGAGAGCAGTTGCTGCTGAAAATCCGCAAGCACCAGCTACAGCCAACGCTTCCCCTGCTGGGCAAGGGTGGAGGAGGTTTGACCTCATCCTGCAGCCAGGCTGCATGGACTGAATGCTTGGGGTGGACAAGCCGGTGCCGATAATCGTGTCTCCCCAAAATTCCGTATGGAAGCCCGCATCCCCGGTGGATGCTGTGTGGAGACGGGGCCTATGGGAGGCGATGAGGTTCCGATGAGGTCACGAGGGTGGGGCCCACGATGGAACCAGTGTCCAGGGAGAGGCTGAGGGGTGAGCGCTCACTCTCCACGGGTGATGACGTAAGGAGCAGGCGAAAGAGGACTCTCACCAGGACTGCATTGTTGGCGTCTTGACCTTGGACGCTCCAGACTCCAGAGCAGTGCAAAATAAATGCACGCTCTTGCTTATGCCACCTGTCTTTGATCCTCTATGGTCACTGCCCAGGGACCCCACCACACAGCGCTTAGCAAAAATAGTACAGAAAAGCAGTTCGCCGAAGATGCTCTGTTGTGTAAGTTTTCCAGAGGGGGTGCAGAAGTCAGGTAGGGGGTGTTGGCACTGGAGGCCAGCGGCCAGCGGGGACGAGGGGACAGTGCTGGGGGCACGAGGGTTTGGTGCCAGCAGCCCCGTAGGTGGTCTGTAAAGAGATCGACTCCGACTCCGGTGCAGGTGCTGGGATAAGCAGTCGCTGCGGTCTGATCTTGGACTTTTTCAGTTGCAAGCATGGATACTGATGTGAGAATTCCTGATTTTTATGAATGCAATACATTGGTACTGGTTGCCACATAAGATGAAAATGAGGGGAAAAAATTGAGCAAACGGGAAAGCAGCAATTAGAGGGCAAGCCTGCAGCCTGCCCTTTGCCTGAGGTGGCCTCTCAAAGTGTACAGGGCACCTAAGAGGTCCAAGAGATTGTACTGAGCTTCCAGGGCAGTGGAGGAGATAACCCAGTCACTGTCCCTCAGGAGCACCCTGTAAAGAAGCGGACCCCCGTGGCTCGGAACCAGTGCCACGGTCAGTGTGAACACCTGGCCCGGGGAGACAGGCTGAGGGATGAAGGTGACAGGAGCACATGGAAAAGACTTTTGGTATTGGGGCATCATTCGGGAGGCACAGGGTTTACTCAGCAGCCAGTTCCATAGTGGCGCTCATGAAAAATGCCAAACTCTATTCAAATTGAATATTCCTTTATTCTGAAGTTTGAGGTTTTACAAAATGAATTAGTACCTCATTTACCTCTGACTTGAGTTTTAACATAGCTAAAATGAATCTACTTTTTTGGGTGTGCCCATAGATAGATAGTTAGATAGGTAGATAGATAGACAGACAGACAGACAGACAGGTAGTAGTTAGTCAACATTGGTTTACATTGTGATTTCTGTTTTAGAGGTATAGGATCTCCCCCTTCAGGTGTCGTTACTACACCACACCCACCACCAGATTTACTTCCAGCCGGGAATGCTTGCCTTACTGTATCACTCATCTTGAAATCTCCAGGTGCCACTTAGTCCATCCAGGACCCTGCACTGGACACATCCCTCTCTGTGATCTCTTACTCTTACTTGTTATAATTTCAATATCTTCAGATTAAATATAAGTATTATATGAAGAATTGAATCACTGCCAGCCTGATCACTTATTCTGTCTGACTGTTGATGCAAAAAGATGTATATTTTATGCTTTGGAATAGTATTTATTTTTGCTCAACATATTTGAAACAACACGGCTTTAGGGAGAGACATTGGGAACTGCCAAGATGAAATATACGTGTTCAGAGAGGTGGTGAGGAATGTCTGGAATCTCAGCTTCATCTCGTTCTTGCTCTGGGTGACCAAGACCATCAGGTGACTTCTGGACTATTGGGATGGTAACAGTACCAACTGTAGGGGAGATATTACTGCATGAAACACCAACAAGGTTGGATACAGAAAACCCTTACTAAATGTCACCAGTATCACTGTCAGATCTCCATTTCCATTACTGATACAGGTCCTATCCAGGTCATCAATATCACTTGCTAACACAGATCATTTTATGTACAACTCTTTGCTCAAAAGGCCAATGTACAAGAACAGCCAGGGACCTGACCTGGGAGTGAGGATCTGGGGTCTCATTTAGCCCTGATTCCATGTGACCTTGGCCAAGATAGTCTAAGCATCCTTTACAAAGAAAAATGATTGCACCATCATTCCTATAATCATCTGCTTGCAAATATCTATCCAAATGTGATGGTTTTAAAGAATCAAGGAACACATATAGTACCTGATACAGCAAGATGCTGTTATCTGAAACTCCAAACAGAGCAATTACTTCTAAAAGTGAAGCATGGAGTGTTGTCACTTGTACTGGCATCAATCTAGCATTTCATAGGTCAAAGACAGTGGTATACACTGAATTTCTACACTGCTGGAGTCTTTCTGATAAGGGGAAAACAAAAGGACTTGTAATAGGAAAAGGTAACTCCTTAGGGGAGCAGTTCCCAAACTATCCTCATGCCTCTGTTTCTGTTCAGATCATATTCGGTATTGATTCAATGAATAGTCATTGAATCTATGACCAAACTAAAAGGTGGAGAAGCTATATTAGGGCACAAATTACAAAGGGTGCTTGGATATCACTTGAACAAAATAAGACAAGACTATAGCATTATATAAAAGTGTCTCAATGACAATAAAACATGAAGTTAGAAGAAGATTTCATCATTGAAAAGTTTTTCAGTGACAAAAAAATATGAAGTTAGAAGAAGCCTTCATCTTCAGCAGTGTTGCATGGGATGGGACAGGCTTTACTCAACCCAGAAGTGTCAGTTTAATGATATTGTGGGCTGGATAGAGGTAGCTTCTTCTAGGACTGTGCTTGTTTAAGTAAGTTGTGCAAGTTTGGGGTGAGCGGAATTGTTTAGGACAACAGAAGGGGGCTAGGAGCAGAAACAGAGGTTCAACTTCTTGGTTCTTATCACATACAACACTTAGCCTCCTCTGGTGTCTATCATGCTACAATGATGGAGTAGATTTAGGCGAAGAGCTGGGATTCAAGTTAAATGAGACTTGAAAGTTATGCTGAGATTTCTGCACCTGCTTTCCTTAATTTTTCTTCAAATGCTTGGCTTTGTAGGAAGAAAGACATTTAATAGTGTGAGTTACTAAATTTACCTGCAAAATTATTTCTTCTTACAAGTATAATCCTTTGTCTTCCCTCAGATCCTGCCCAGAAGTATATAACACTCGCTTAGGACACAGACATCAAACCCCTGTGTGTAGGTTCCTTCCCCAGGCATTGTTCTAGGACAAAGGTAGAAGATGATCCCCCACCTCTACCTCCAAGGAGTCCACTACATACAGGAAAAGATGGATGTAGAAACATCCATCACCATCAGATGAAGGAGACCATGGCATAGAACTATTTTAAAAACTTAAAGGAGGTCAGGAAGAAGTTTGGGGAGTGCTCCATAAAATAGACACCTGAGAGGCTTTCAGAGGTCTGACAAGGATAAAAGTCAGGTTCAATACTTTTAACTGATATCCAGCCCAGAATATATAAACAGGGAGCCAGGAGAATAAATGGAATGGTGTGGGAAGAGCAAAGTCTCCTCGTTTAGATCCACCGGGGTTGAAAGCCTGGTTTTGTAACTTGCCCATGGAAAATCTACTTTTCTTCCTTGGGTCTTAGAGAAGAATTACTTCACAGCATTTTGAGAGGTTTATGACACATTAAAGGAGCTAGTCCATCTGACACAAGTTAGACCATTCATAGAAGCTCAATAATATTAGCTCAGTGGAAGACCTGAAACTGTAAAGTACATGGAAGAAAACATAGGTGATACACTCAACATCAGCCCTAGAATGTCTTTGGGGATTTGACTCCAGCAGCAGGAGAAACAAAAGCAAAATAAACAAATGGGACATCATCAAATTAAAAAGCTTCTGCACAGCAAAATAAATTATCTTTGAAATGAAAAAAAAAATCATTGAAATGAAAAAACATTAGCCTACTAAATGGGAGAAGTTATTGGCAAATCATTCATCTGACAAAAGGCTAACATCCAAAATATATAAATAATACTCACAACTCAACAATAAGAAACAAACATTAAAAAATAGGCTGATTATTTGAATAGACAATTCTTACCTACCGATGGATAACAGGCATGTGAAAAGACCTCTACCATTGATTGTTATTAGGGAAATGCAAATCAAAACCACAGTGAGTTATCACCTTACATCTATGAGAACAGCTATCATCCCCAAAACCCAAAACAACAAGAGCTGGGAAGGATGTGGGGAGCAGGGAACCCCATACCCTGTGGGCGGAATGTAAATTGGCCCAGCCTGTATGAGAAACAGCATGGAGATGCCGCAAAAATTTAAAATAGAAATTTTATGTAATCCAGTTATCCCACTTCAGGGCACTTATCTCAATAACACAAAAAGCATTCATCTGAAGAGATATCTGCACCCTCACATTCATGGGTACATTATTTACAATAGCCAAGACCCCAGTATCCATCCGCAGGTGAATATTGGATAAAGATGTGGTATATATTATAAAGCAAAGTGAGAGGCGAATTGGTGGAAGAGGTCAAGTGTATGGCGAAGGATAAATTGAATTGGCTGTGGTGAACTTAATGGCGTATAGACCCAAGTTGATTCATGTGATGCCCGCTTGAAACTTACATCATGTCACAATGCAACGTTACTTCAACCATTCAAAATAGTAACAATAAGGCCTCAATCAATAGCAGCCTGATGGTGCAAGCTTCAAGAGAACAACAAAAGGACCATAACAGCATTCATGTAGATTTTATAGCTCGTCTAAGTAGTCTGCTTAAATCATTACCCTAAGTAAAGAAACTGCAACACACCAAACCCACAGAAAAAAGCCACCTTCAGCACAAGCAGAAAGTGCCGTGTGTTGACGGCGGAGCAGAGCGCGACGTGTGACTGTGACCAAGGCGGAGTTGGAGCAAGAAGGGGCTGTAAATGAATGTTTTTTAAGGACAACTATCTTGAGATAATCATGCTTTGTACCATCCCTTACAGAGGCCCATACAGAATATTCCAGGAAGCCAGGGCAGCAGGGAAGGCAACGTGAAGGCGTGGGTCATGGAAATCAGCAGACCCCTGGGTGGCTGGAAGCAGTCCATGTCCTCCTGCAGCTGTTTCAGCTGGAATCTTGGAAGAGTGACCCGAGCAGAGCCGCCGGGGGCGGGGGGGGGGGCTCCCCCTTGAAGGCCAGGATGGGCCTGCTGGGCTGGGGAAGGCTGGGCTGTGCAGGGGTGACTCCAAAAGGACAGGGCAGAGGCCGAGCACCTTTGCCCAGCAGGCACTTCCTTGGGGGCTTAAACCCTTGTAGGTGATGAAGGACAGCCAAGTCTCTGAGCTCAAGAATCTGAAGTAAATGCCCCGCCTGCTTCCAAGGCTGACCTTCCCATGTGCGGCCCTGGTCCTCCACTTCCCGGCACCCACAGCCCAGACCCCTCCCCTCCTCAGCGCTGCACACACCCCCATTGAACCACCACCACCCACCAGGCAAGTCCTGGACTGGCCTGGGGTTGGGGCAGGCGCTCACCGGGGGGCCTGGGCTGCTCCCCGCACCCGCACTCTGGGAAGCTGTTTCCTGGGGGTGCCCAGGGGCCCGCGTGGACACCCAGCGGCTGTGCGGTCAGGAGCGCTCCAGAGAGCAGAGAAAGCAGAAGTAAACACCTCCCCGGCCCTTTTCCCTTCGGCTGCTCATCCCACTGGGGAGGATTCTGCTCCCTCAAGTCTCTGTAGGCCCAGGAAGACAGGAGGACAGGCCAGGAGGACAGGAGGACAGGGCCCTGCTGTCTTGAGCAGAGCAGGTCTCCTGTGTCACAAAGGGGGGGGGGTCATCAGGGCCCCGTGGCCAAGGCCCGCGGGCTCCGGGCCAGCCCTCACGCAGGGAGGACACGCGGCCACCTGCAAGCGCGTGTTTATCACGGGCTGGGGAGCCAGGGACGGCACCGAGTCAGGTCTGAAAGGGTCTCACAGCCTGAACCCCTAGACAAAGGGGAGGGGTAGCAGGATGTTCACAGGAGCAACCTGGGGGGACGGTCCTCATTGCTGATTCAAGGGGGGATGGTCCTCATTGCTGATTCATGGGGGTCTGCCAGAGGGGAGGGTGGCAGGGGCTGCAAATGGGGACGCAGTAGAAGTGGCCACGTAGTAAAAGTGACCCTGGAAGTATAATTCCACTTGACGGATGACACGACCGAGCTTCAGACACGCAGCCCTTCTCCTCCACTAGCCGCTCTCCTCCGAGCAGGGGTGTGGCCTGAGCCCAGGGGCCCTGTGGAGCCCAAGGTCCTGCTGCCAAGGATGCCCCAGCCTCACAGAGAGACCCAGGAGGCTATTCCCACCCCGGGCGTGGTCAGTTCTGGACTGTGTGTGCAGATGGAGCGTGGGGACCAGGACGGACGGGGTGAGACCTTCCCAGGGAGGACCTGGGGAAGAAGAGGCGTCACTGGGGCCCCTCTTGTCTGGGAGCTGAGGTTAATAACTTACATTTAAAAGCAACCCAAAGAAATAACCCCTCCCAGTTAGAGGACCAGAAAGGGCACCGTGGCCAGTCCCTCCACAAGATGGCACTCAGTTCCTGTCTTCCGGGGAGCTGGCACTTCTGTCACACACAGAGCAGGCGGGCAGCGGACGTCACTGCTTCTACCGCCTCCCGTGTCTCTCCAGTTTGACCATCACAGCTTTTGAGTCTTTCCCTCAAGGTCACGGGGCAGGGCGCTGGGGCCTGAGGCGTCCTCGCAAGCCGAGAGCAGGGCAACCCCTGCAGTGGCAACTGGGGACTTACGGGGGCCCCCCCGGGCGGCTCAGCCACAACAGTGATTCGTTCTATTTCCCTACTTATTCATTGTGTTGAGGAGCCACCGGCTGGGACGCTGCGGGATCGGCCCCTCTTCAGCGTGTTCCCTCCGAGGCCCCCAGAGTCCTCCTGCGGCCTCCGCGGCCTTCTGTCCTCTGGTGAACAGCACTTTGAAGACTCGACACACTCTTGTCCTCACTCATGGATGAGCACTCACCTGCGCGGGCACTGCACAGAGGCTTCGCTAACTAGGGTGCCCTGACAGCCCTCTGCCTCCACTTCAGCTGCGCCCATTTTGCAGACACAAGCTTGTAGATGTGAAGGCTGAGGCATGGCAGAGAGGCTTCTCCCCAGCTCTGCCTAAGCCCGAGGCCTGCCCCGGCCCTTGGCCTCCTCCTGGCCATCTGCCGTGGAGCCGGGAAAGCCAGGGCGCTACTCACCCATGGGCAGCAGAGACCCGGCCCTTTTGGCACAGCTTACTGCTGGGGAGGGCGCCGAGCTCTGCTTGGAGCGGGCACAGGCAACGCCAGTCTCGCTACTGTCCTTCTCCACCAGCTTCTTACCCGGCGTGGAGACAAGAGTCCCGCTGCCCTCTCAGGAGAGCCTGCCGCCGCGCCGCAGAGGCCGCCTCCCACTTGCTTTATGAGCTGAGGTCACCTGCAAAGCCCTGCAATGGTTTTACTGGCTTTGGCTTCAGCAGGGGAGGGAGTAATGGCGGGTGGGGCTTTCGAAGCACAAAGTCCCCCTTCAGTCTGCTCCCAGAGTCCTTGGGTGAACCTGTCTTTGCAAGGCAGCTTCCTGCACCCCCATAAGCAGCTCAGAGCAAACTGGATTTAACGGCTGCTGTGTTGCTAGACACCCCTGCCACCCTGGTGGCCTCTCCAGCCTGGGCTGCCATCCGCCCAAAGGGTGTGGGGAGAGAACTTGCCTCTCCATTACGTGTGCCCAGAGATGCTGTTGGGTCCACGATTCTTTTCGCAAACAAATAAGCTTGTTATGGTTGGATTGTTCGGTTGCTCAGCTGACCAGAGAAAACAACTCTCCATCCCAACCTCAGACCAGACCCTGGCTGAGTCATTTCTCCTTCTCACCTTCCCAGGTTCTAGAACTTTCTCCAAAGCCATCACTCGCAACCAGTACTACAAGACTAGGGATTATAAATATAAGACTTCCAGTTAAATTTATATTTCAGAAAACAATGAATGCTTTCTTAATCTTCACTATCTGGGGCACACCTAACTAAAACATTATGTGCGTATCAGAAATTCAGATTTAACTGGGGACCCCGTATTTTTATTTGTTAAATCTGGCAACTCTACACAAGAAGAATATAAATTTTCTTGAGCATTGCCCTAGGTGTTTCACGTTGACAATCGCTGCCCTTTATCCTCATTAATATGTTAAAAATAAACAAACAAACTGAAGTCCAGCCAAGTTGTCTATTCACGAGATCAGAAATTCAAGCAGGTATGATTTCAAAAGCTGTGTAGTTTCCACACGAGTTTTAACTCCAAAACCTAATCCCAGAAATCTGTAACCAACATCCTCACCCTCCTTCCTTCCCAGGAAACTGAGAAAAATCAAGTTTTGGATGCAATTGAAATAAATATGCAAACACATTTTCCAGGGCGGGGCCCAGCCCTTTTCTCTCTCTGCCACTCAAGAATTTATTTTCCTTCTCAGAGCTAAGCCAGCGTGCCTTTTCATTTCAGCTGCATCTGCAATCACCTTTTTCCCACTGTATTTTAACTGCTGATACAGGACTCTGATTTACTCTCCTAAACTAAAGAGTGAAGACATTTACATAAAACCACCTACTGCGGGGTGTACCGGCACCTCATCTGCAGGCATTCTAGGGGAAATTCAGCACGATGCAAAATGCATCTGGAAAGTGCTGAAATGGAAGTTCTCGACGAATAAAAGGAGATGTTGGGTGTTTAAAATCAAAATACATTTCTTGGCTTGTAGAAAATGTGGGTTACTCGGTTCTGCGGGGACCTCACGAGTCCTCATCTGGAACCATCTGCCACTGCAGGTAGAGATCACCTTCCTGCCTCCTTCTCTCTGAGGATGGATGACAAGACCTTTCACTTTCACGTCAGTTTCTGTGAACATGAAATGAAGGTGTTGAGGCAACCTGTGTGCTTGGAAGGGCCACAGAGGGCAGCCAGTGGGTAAATGGCATCATAAGAGGTAAGGGGTGATCATCGCCATTTCTTTCCTTCATTTCACTATTGTCCAGCCATCTCCATCCTGCTCACGCCCGTTGCTTTTGCATGGCCGGCATCTGTTCCACAAAGGGTGTGTGTGAGTGTGCTGGCTTCTCAGCGGGTGACCGTGTCGGGCTGCTGGGACTGGGCAAGTGAGTGCCCACGTGGCTGGGCTGTGCCCTGACTTTCTCTCTGGGTCTTCTCTGACTTTCTCTCCACATCCCCCTCTTGCCTTAAGCACCTCTGCCCTGTGAAGCCTGCCCCGGCTCCCCCAGGCAGAAACGCTGTCCCTGCCAGCTTTCTGAGCAACCACTGGAAGCAGACAAGCTGTTCTAGAGACTGGTCCGTGCACCCCTGGGTGCCTGCCCTGATGACCCCAGGGCCTGGGGGTGAGGGAGCCCATGGGCAGGTGAGCCGAGGCAGGAACGAGATTAATGTCGCTGCGACGCCAGCACCCTGGGGGTCGAAGCACGCGGGGAAAGAAGACCCACAGCTGAAGAGGGGTGCTCAGCGGGCCCCAAAGGCCAGGCGGGGTCCGGGCATTCACCACCTCCTAAGCGAGCGGGCAATGCTCTCCGGCGCCGCACCAGACCCCGCATTGTTAAGAAAATAAAAACTACGTGTTAAACGCTTTAACCTCGCAACAGCAGGCAACAGCAAAGGCCCAGGAGATTTGGGGGAGGCGAGCAGAGTTCCACAGGGCGCACACACATTTCACACCGAGGACAATGCTTTTAAATACGTAGTTTGTGTGATACACAGTGGTATTTCAGAGGAACACAAAATGGCTTTGCCAGAGAAGCAAATGAAAGCTTTAAAAACTCTTCACCGAGGGCGGGGGGCAGGCTGACCCCCATCTCTAGGCTGAGGAGCACCGGCTCAAGCTGTCCTGGGAGCACAGCAGGTGCTCACCTCAGGAGGTGCCGAATGCAGGTTCTGAGGTGCAAAGGCTGCGCCCCAGCCCTTCTTCTGGAGTGCCTCTTACTGGGGCTCCCTCATCTTCTGGTATCTTCTTTCCTGGGGGCCGGCCCTGCCGGGTCCTGCTCTGCAGTGTATTCCAGCCCTTCTGCAGGGCTGGCCAGGGGAGGGCACCCTCAGAAGTGTCCGATGGCCCACGTCATGGAAATGAGGAATACAGTCTGTTCTCATGGTTGGACCATCAAAAGAACCCCCAGACTAAAATTGAGGGTCCAGATTCCTTACCCCAAAATGTTTTTTCTCAGGTAAGGAAACTTGATTTTGGTTGCCCTGAACTACAGCCTGTACTTCCAGATCTGGGGCTACCTGCTTAAGGCTTTACCCTAGTACCCCAACATTTCACAAGGCTTTGCCCCAATTTACTGCGATTTTTAGAATATCACTGTCTAGCCCCGGGCGCAGCTCCCTCATCTCTCTCGCTCTGCTTCTGTCTGTCTCCTCCACCCTCTGCCTCATGCCCTGCTGGGCCCCCAGTCAGCAGAGCAAAGACTGAGGGGTGCTGGGACCTCAGTCAACACGCATGGGAGGGACCGAGAGCGCCAGGCCTGCTCCTGCAGGGAGCCGCATGGGGACATCGCACGAGGGGGAAAGTGAGCAGCTCACTCACGGGTCGCTGTCCTCATCTCGTGTATGACTGGGCCTCAGGATCTACTGAGTCTCATGTTCCCACCAGTTTCCCTCCTAGCCTCGGAAACCAGAGGCCACACAGGAGGGGCGTGCAAGGCAGACCTGAGGCTCTGCGCCGCCCACGTGGCCCTGTGCAAATGCTGAATGAGCTGATGGAACTCAGACGAGGGTAGAGCCCACACAAGAGAGCAAACTCACAGCCTGGCTTGAGAAACAAGATCAGAGGTGGAAAGACCCGGCCGCAGGACCCCCTGAGCGCGGCTGGCTCAGCGTCCCGTTCCGCGGGGCCTGGCCGCCTGCACATGGCCGGCCGCATCCTGCAGGCTGTCACTGGCCCGGCTCCTGCTCCTGCTGCTCTCATCTGAGTTTGCGACCCCTGCTGGAAAACGACCAAAAAGCAGGCGACACGGAGACCAAAAAGTGAAGGAAAGCCCGCTGGGATCTATTTCTGTTCGATTCAGGCTATTCCTGGGAAGAGCAATGTATTCATTTTTCTAGCACTCTTGCGGTACCACATGACTATTGTCAAACTGTGGCCCAGTAAATACTATTCTATTCTAATGGCCTGGAAAAGCTGTGCGCTTCGTTCCCCATGGGCAGGGGGTGTGGGGGAGTTGAACCGTGAGAGGCTGGGCTTAGGTTGGGGACCCTCCTGGAGAGCTCAGAAAGACAGGGAGCTTGATGCCTATGGGTTCCCTCTAGGGATGGATGAGGAGCTTGGAAAATGAGGAGGAATCAGGGAGCTCAGACGCCAGGGAGCAGGTCAGGCCTGGCACCCTGGGGAGATCCTGAGCATGGATGCTGCTGCTGATGCCACCTGACTCCTCACCCCGGGTGGCACATCCACTCGCAGCTGTCCTTGCGCCCTTCAGGGAGTCACTCCAGGCTCTGGGTCCCTTGTGGATCGTCTAAGAAACCCTCACTCAGGGTAGGGCGAGATGAGCAAAGAGAAAGAGTCTCTCCCCCACAGAAATGTCCCTCTGGGAGGGGACGGTTGTGCCCCCGGCCCATAAAGGCACTTTCCAAAAAAGTGTGCTGGGCTGGGAGGATTGTGCACGGTGGCAGTGATGAGAGGGAGGGGGTGGGACAAGCAGGACCTCGGAGAAACGGAACAGAAAGGCACCATCTCCAATCTGGAACCCTTTGTGCCTGCAGATAATTAATTAAGTTTTCTGATCGCAGATTCCAAATCTTTAAAATAGAAATGATGCCATCTGCCTGTGCACACAGCACAGGGCTGCTGTGAAGATTCAGTGCAATCTTTCATTCACTTATTTCAAAATTATTTATCAAACATCTGTTACATGCCAGGCACTGAGCTAGGTCCCGGGGACAGATACGGAGCAATTTTGAAAATGCAAAAGAGAATCATGGCATTATGTGGGCAGCAGATGCAGAGAAGGGAGACCCAGTCACCTCCTGAAACTGGACTTCTGTCTCCTTTCCCTTGTGGACACTCCCAGGAGCAATTTCCGTCCTTTTTTTGCTTGATTAATTAGCATCAGGGCCCCTCCTCCAATATACACTTTCTTAAGTTACATGAAATGCATTAAGCTAAAAAGAAAAGACAAATCCCTGCTTCTGACTGTAAGAGAAACTGATAGTTCTGAGAGGCAGTGAGGCCGGGTGGATTGCAGGTCGCGCGATCACAAGGAGACACTGGCCAATTAAATAAAATCCTCTCCCTCGATGCTTAGCACATGTAACTCATACGGAATACACCAGCGACGAGTAAAATTAACATTAAGATAGAAAATAAACAGAAATCTGCAGGAAAGGCAAATCTGAAGCCCTGTATACTCTTCACCCATCCTTTACACTTGCCAAATGCTCCTCACGGCGTGTTCTTACTTTCTCACAACCTTTCTCTCTCTCTGTGTTTGTGTTGCAGAGGTAGAGTCCAAGGCTTGGAAACTTGGAAGTATCCAAGTCGTATCCTGACAGGGCCTGGGGCAAACGCATCTAGCCCCGCAGCCTTGTCCGCCAGCAAGCCAGGGGCCTGGCTCAGAAGCCCTGAGTCACTGCGTGATGGGAGGAAGAAACCAACACCGAAGTGTCGGGGAACTGCCCGGGACGTCAACAACACCGGCTGGAAAGTTGCAGCTTTCTGGAGTGGCTGCAAAGTTACTGCCTCTCCCACGACAAGTATGAAGTTAGTTTTCACCGCCCTGCGGTCCAGAGGCAGCTTCAGGGGCTCGCCTTGGAACCTGGAGTCAGGCTCACTCCCTCAGGTCCGGGATGAGCTGGTTTCTCCTCTCTGGGAGCACCTGCCTCCATGGAGAAAGCGTGACTCAGTGGGGCAGGGATGTGCCCGGCGGCAGGTGCCGTGACCTGAGAGGCAGCGTGCGCTGGGGCCATGCCTCTCTTCCTCGCGCTTCCTAATCTCCATCAAGCTTAAACTCAAGAGGAGAATGATCTTTTCCTTTGAAAGAGTTCTCTGGTTTTCTTCTTTTGACAACAGAAGCACAAGACGCACGGCCCAGTGCGGGTGCGAGCGCTTCTGAGCCCCTCCACTGGGCCATGCCCTGCTCTAGGCCAGAGGACTTAAGGCTGCCAACAGGGGTGCTGACCGCAGAGCTAAGAGCCCTTGGGTCCCCCCACACACCCTCTTGCAAGATCAAGTCATGACTTTCACATCCGTTTCCCAAGGAAAACAAAGCAAAACCAAGAAACAAACAAAAACCTAAGTGGCATCTCAAAGCTCCAGCGCATTGCACACCAGGCTGCTGCCATCTGGATGGGACACCCAGAAACCCTGCTGACAACCGCACTAAGAGACCCTCACTCAGTGTCACTGTGCAATGAACTGCTTAAACTTCGGAGGGCTTAGTCACCAAGTTGCCCATAAGATTCATCAGGAAGAGTCCGATGAACACTCGGAAGCCTGAATAACTCCCGTAGAAGCCGGTCTTCCCCTGCCTAGCACTGGAGAAAGCCTTATGTAATACAACGTTCATTTCATTGTGTTATTTCTGCAATCCTATGGGAGAGAAAAAAAAATTCAAGCCCTGGAAATACAAAAAGTAACGCGGGATTTGCAGTGGAGGCCTCCACCTGCTGGGATTTCAGTAGGTCAGGCTTATTCCAAGTGCCCACGAACCTCACCCGGAAAGCAAGAATAATTCTGGATGCCACAGGATGGGTTTGGCTTTAGAAATACAGGCGACAGAAGTTGGGTTAGCTCTCCTCCCTTTATTTCTCTTTTTAAAGATAGAATCCTTGGGATTAACCCTTGATTGGAACACCAAAATTGCATTTCCACAAAATAAGGTACATTTAGCAACAAAGCCAGAACGGATGAGCAGGACCCAAGATTCGGTACCTGCTGCAGCCATGGAAGCCAGCCCAGGACCCGCGCCTGGTGCTGGGGGGTCTTCTGGGGGGGTGGCTCCCCAGGCCAGCCGGAGCCTCAGAGCCCAGTAGAGGTGCTGGGTTTTCTGGTCGGCGCTGGAGTTGAGGCAGGAGGAACCAGCTCCTCTCCTGGGGTGCTCTAAGCAGTGGCTCCCTAATACAGGACCGCCTCTGGGAAGGTAGAGGTAAGACAATGGATTTGGAGTCGCTTCCCCAGAGCCCCCCAAAAGCATCTTGGTAAAAGTAGTGGATAAAAATAGCCGGCGGATAGCGCTGGGGGAGGAGCAAGCCTCGCGCAAGGCAAGTCCGAGAAAGCACAGGTCCTGCAAAGTGGGCGGGGGTCGCAGAAGAGGGGATGGCAGCCCCCCGCCCCCCCAGAGAGGGACCTGAGTGTCCGAGTAAGTGCAGAAGCCCCGGGCGGAGAGGGTGACAGCGCGCACCTGCAGACCTACCAAACAGCCCTGGAGCCCAGCGCCCCGCACCCCACCTCGAGCCCGGCACCCCGGCTCCAGCTTTGCATCCTCTTGCAGCCCATCTCGGGCTCTGCAAGCCGGACCTCCAGCTCGGGGGACCCCTTCCGGCAAGGGGGCGCAGCGCGAAGCCCGCCTCTGACAGCGCGCACCTGGCGACGCCGGGCTCAGCTGGGGTGCGCCCCGCGTGCCCAGCCCGGGCTCTGCGCCCCGCGGCTTCCCTCCACCCTCACCCGGCGCCACCGCCCGGGGCGCTCGGAATAGAAGCCGGCAGGATGGACGCGGGGAAAGTAGCTCCGCGCAGCGGGACCCGGCGCGCCCGGCTCGCGGGAACAGGGCCGCTCGCGGTCGGGCTGTCGCCCTCCAGACCTCCGTCGGGCTCGCTCCTCCCAGACGCCCCGGGCCCCCCGGGAGATGCCCATTTCTTCTCCGCTCCGGCCGCACGCAGAGCCACCCCGAGCCCGGCTCCCGTCCCGCGGCGCGCCCGGCCCCGCATCCCCGAGCGGTCCCCGGGCTCGGCTGCGCTCTGCGCTCTGCGCTCGGCCGCGGCGCGCGGTCCCGGGGAGAACCCGCCGGCGGGAGCCGGTCTCCCCGCGCTGCTGCGGCTGCTGCTGCTGTGTTTGGGGGGCTGGGGGGGGGGTCTCTCATACACGAAAAGTCAGCGATCCGGATCCTGCTCTCGGGCACCGGGGCGCTGGGACTCGCGGAGCCGCGGGGCCGCGCGGGAGCGGCGGAGAACCAGACGCCCGGGTCTCCCCGGTGCGCCCCCCACAGCCTCTCCACGGGCCCCGTCAGGACTCACCGCGGCTCCCGGCTCCCCCCGTCCGGGGCGCCAGGTGGGGCACCTGGACATCCTCGCCCCGCGGCTCGGGGCGGCGCACTCACCTGCGCGGCGCGGCGGGCCAGCGCGTCCCGCGTCCCCGGGCGGCCCCCGGGCCGGGCCATCTGCGGCGGCCGCGCGGGCAGGAGCTCGGGAAGGGGCGCGGCGGCCGCGGGCCCGGAGTGCTGGCGGCTCCGCTGCCGACGCGCCGGAGACTTTGCCGCGGCAGCGGGACGCGCGGTCCTCGGGGGCGGTGCCGGGGGCGGAGCGCGGCCGGGGCGGGCAGGAGGCGGGGCCGGGGAGTGCTGGCCGCGAGGACCGCGAGCGCCCACTGCCGCCGGCGCGGGGCCCGGGCGCGGCGGGCTCGGCTCCGCCGCCAGGTGTGGCTCCGCCGCCAGGTGTCCCGCGCGCGGGTCCCGCCGTCCGCGCCGGCCCGCGGGGCTCAGCCCAAGGGGGGGGGGCCCGCGCGGGGGAGATGGGGGTGCGCACCTGGAGGCGGGTCTCCTCCCGCGGCCCCGCTGGGGAGCCGTGGGTCCTGGCCCCGGCCACGCCTCGCCTCCGCGCAGCGCACGGTCCCCGGCCCCGCGCCGCGCCCTCGGGGCGCCTCACCCCGAGGTCTCCGCTCGCTTGGGGACCCCCTCGAGCGCGGAGCCGGCCCCCCTCGCCCGGACGCCGGCGGCCAGGCTGCGGGAGCAGGGTCTGCGCCGGGAGCCCGCTCCATGCGCCTCGGCCGCGCCTCGGAACCCGCCTCCTGCTCGGGCTTGGGGTCTGGGGTCCTGGAGGGTGGACCCCGCGCCGGCACTGCAGGCGTCAGCTCTGCAACTGAACAGGGTCTCTCGCCCCCCCACCCCTCCCCCCGCCCCTGTTCCAGCAGTAGGTTTCCCAAGACAGCCTTAGAGGCCACCAGCAGTTTAACTTCAGATTTCAGATCCCCAGGCGCGGGGGGCTGGCATGTCCTTGGAGACGCTGGGTGGCCGGCTCAGCCACCCGCTCACCTGAGCTAAGGCCCGCGAAGGCAGGTTAGCCAGCCGAAAGAACAAATTCCAAGTGAACTTCAAAGTAAGTTATTTGGATGAGGTTTCTGGAGACTTTCTATATCTTGAGTATTGGGGAAATGTTTGGAAAATCTCGGATCTTCCGTTGGTTTGACTTTTTTTTTGATTAACTGTTTAATTTAAAAATACTCTCCTTTTTAAGGAATGGGTTCTGTATGGCACTGGCACCTTTAGGCACGCAAGTTACCTGCTGTCCTTTTAGAAAGCAAAGCGATGGCAGCAATCTCTGCCTGTCTCATAAAGCCAGAAGCATCTGGGAGGTCAAGGCCAAGTCTCATTTTGGAAAATAAACTTAAGGGGTTTTCGGGACCTTTTGCCTCCGGAACCAGACTAATGCTGGCTTACCTCAACTGGGAAATGAAAGTGTTTTGGGTGATGATCTCTGGAGAACCCCGAGTCTTGAACTTCTAGAAAGACGTCAGCACTATGCCAGGGACACAGAAGGGGTGGGTGGGTGTGGCAGTCAAAACATTACCACAAAGGGAACAGCAAGTCTTACATCAAAGAGAAACCAGATTTATACCACACCTGGCCTTTACCAGGACTCAGCTGCCAACAGTCCTGTAGAAAATAAAAGCTGAAATGCAAACAAAAGCAAGTGGCCAGGAAGTTATAACGGTCAGCAGCCGCAGTAATCACACCAGCGGATGTGAATTCAGGAACGTTCTGACAGGTCCTGCATGAGCTCCATCTTTCGTCTTCTGCTGCCTTCCTAGAAACTAGAATTCCCTCACGTGCAAAAAGCAAAGGTGTGTAAAATCATGACATGAGTGAGTGGCTTTAGGGCCCCAGAGGAGAAAGAATCCCAAGCATCTTACCCTTCCAGAAAACACTAGACTCTTAGTCCAGCGCGCTCTATAATTGTGTAGTGAGCTTATGTTTGCTTTTATTATTTTTGGTTACGTGATGGAACATGGAGGTCAGCAAAAGGAAGGTGGAGAGAGACAGAAGGAGAGCCGACTCTTTGGAAGATGCCCAGGATCCAGTCCCCATGCCTGCCGGTCTCCGTGTGGTGTTGTCTGTAACTCCTGTCTGGGGCTACCCTGTGTAACCTTCCCTCCCCTAATGGCTGTTTGACTCTTTCAGGTTAATAGCATGAATATTAAGGAGTCCAATGGGATTCTTTATAAGCAGAGGAAATTGGGATCAGGTTAAAAATCCAATTTTAATAAACTTTCCAAGTCCTGATTTAGACGGTGCACTAATGGCTCTTACTGCTGAATCAACTTAAAAGTCAAATGTATTTTTAAAAGGCCCTTGTTGTAGGGGAAGCTTTGATGAGTGTTGTTTAATTGTACATTGTGCATTCCTGTCTTCTAAGAAAGATGGTGCATGATGCTGATGAGCACAGATAGGAAAGGCCGCTGCCCTTGGGGCCGGTCGGGTAGGGGGCTGGGTGCTGAGTTTGAAAGATAATTTTCACTCCTTTGACCAAAACAAAGAGAGTGTGATTGCACTGTGTGAGGACGGTATCCTCAAATAACTCCACTAATTTGATTGTGCTGAGGTCTAGAATTGTTTCTATTTCTTTTGATTTGCTAATTAGCTAGAGCAGCCGCCTGCATGAGAGAAAATGAGGGTCCTCTCTAGAAAACATGCAGGATTGTGGTTTCCTCTATCACGAGCCTCCTCCCATTCATGTCCCAGCTACACCTGTGTGTCCTGAAAAACAGCCCTCCCTTCTGTCGTTACTAAATTATTGATGTTCTTCTGAAAACAGGATTTGTGCCACCTACCTGGGGGCCAAAAGTCCTCCCCAGGATGTTCAGAACAGATTTCCCCAACATGTGTCACTCGAGCATGTAGATTATTTTGAGCTGAGCTCACAAGAACATTTTAGCACTCCCTTAACTACCGCCAAGAGCGAAAATTGGGGTTTTATCAGAAATGTCCGTTGCATGGGAGAAACTCTCCTATATAGCAGGACAAACTTATAATTTCAGACCAACTAGTCTTTGTCACAGGATTTCACCCACTCAGCGCTGCGTGAGTCCCTCGCCCTATCCTCTCTTTGTCAAACCCCAGACTCCTATCGCCTTCCTTAGCCCGGGATCCATACCCTCATCTTGCCCCCTCGACTTTAGAATAATCCACACCCAGGTGGGCTCTCCACAGCTATGTGATTACATGTGCTCTTGTTACTACTAATCTCTCTGAAGTTAGTGTTACTGCTTGGCCAGCCCAAGAGGGATGGGGGAAATTTCGTCTCCATGTCTACACTGAACACACTTCTGGCTACGGGGTCATGTTACAAGCTTTGCCTTTGTGGGCCCATCTCAGTTCATGAGTGTATTAGTATAGATGACGATATTATTCTTATTTATTGGTCGATTTTCTGAGACCTAAGATCTCACTTTTTTTCTGGTTTTAAAGGAAATGAAGACATTGTGAGACCCTGGTAGCGCTCGGGGCATGTGCCTGTGGCTCCTGACGGGGAGTGTGGCCTGTGCAGAAAACAGTATGTCAGAAGCGAGTGCCTCCCTGGCGCGGGAACCGGAGAGCGGAGAGCGCAGTGGCGTACACATGTCTCAGAGTCCATTCGTTGTGTTGAATAAACAACTCTAGACAACATATTGCTTTTACTTCTGATCCTGTGTCAGACTTCGCCCCAAATCACACACATCAGTGCTGCAGAAATTGCGATATTGCGGCCTGAAGTGATCCCCGCGTTCAGATGATTAGACCCCGCTGAGAGCCAGGAGGCCCGGGCAGTGGAAATTGTGGCACTCGCTTTGATTCTAGGTTTGCAGGGACCAAAGCGACGGGCGCTTTGATGGGCAGGTCTGGCTGATTTTCCCTTTTCGGGTTTATTCGAGGATACTGGGAGGTTCAGACTCTCCAGGAATAAAGGACCTTTTCCTCTCTCCCCAGCCGCATCAGTTCAGTGGAAACACTTACTGGGCGCGTCCTCCAAGGCGCCCTTGCCGTAGGTACGCGCGCACATTTGTGGGGAGGATCACAGTTCAGTCCCTTTCCTGAAAGAGCTCACAGACCCGCATGAACAGAACAATTGCCATGCAGCCTGATCTTGCTCGTGTGCTCCTGGCTCTCTGCGTGCTGAGAAGGTCCAGGGAGCACTTGAACTTCATCCTCAGACTCTCTCGTCCTCCCCTGAACTCTCAGCTTTGAGGACATGTGATATTTCCAGCAGCTTTTCCCTCTCAGAATTGGCACTGAAGTCCTCAAGGGGGTGGTCTTACTGGCCCGGAAAACCAACAGAGTTGCCTCTTCCTTGGAAGACTTGTTTTGCTCCCAGATTTAAAATAGATCCAGAGCTCTCAGAAGTCTCGTGAAGATGCGAAGTTGTCTCTCTGCAGCCTTCTGTACCCTTTTCTTGGGAAAGATATTACAATGAGACACAAAAGCTTTA
Source organism: Talpa europaea (assembly GCF_964194135.1). Taxonomy (NCBI): domain Eukaryota; kingdom Metazoa; phylum Chordata; class Mammalia; order Eulipotyphla; family Talpidae; genus Talpa; species Talpa europaea. The sequence continues at coordinate 140,281,911 of NC_140071.1, read as the reverse complement.
TACATTTCTGTTTTTCTTTGTGATAATAATAGGCATTTCGTCAAATGTTTTGAAGCTCATTCAACTTAGCTCTGAAATGGAAAAAAAAAAGGACAGCTCTATACTTAAAATGTTCAAGTCGGCCTACGTCAGTGTATCTGTAGCATTATTTATTTATTGTAAACTAATGCAAGTTTGTCCTGTACAGAGTGAGAGCAACCCATTAGGCTGTGTATTTGAGGTAAATAAAGTCAGGGTATGTGGTGACAAGTTCTACAGGGGGAGATGTGAATTCTCCTGCTTTGCCCATTTCACATATGCACATCAGGGAGCTAAGTATCTGACGGTCATACAACCAATGTTGGATTTAGATCCAAGACAAAACCAAGTCCTCCTCTGCTTTCTTTCTGTCTTGTGAGACAATCCAATCCTTTCCTTCCTCTCTTAACTGCACATGCTCACTTTATAAAACTAGTCAGGAGACACCCTGTATTTTAGATTTTATTTCCAAATGAAGGAGAAGAGATTTGGGTTCCTCTGCATGCCTTGAAAATGTACTTCCCGGGCCTCCCAGGTGGCGCAGCGGTCGAGCGCAGGGTTGCGAAGTTAGCTGCAGCCTCTGCAGCACCGGTTCGATCCCCGGCTGCTCCCCGGCCACCAGAGGAGGGTCCCACATGGCGCGCAGACCTCTCCTGCCGCCCGCTGCTCCCCTCAGCAGTGTCCTTCGGTCCTTCTGCCTGCTCTGCTCCCCGCTCTGGCTCTGGTGAATTCTCTCACCCTCCCGCGCTTCTGACTGTGCCCAGTGCTTGTATAAATAAAGAAATAAATCTTTTAAAAAAAATGTACTTCCATTTTCAGAACTTCACTCTCCATGAGGTCTTGAAATCCAATGTTCATGATATTGTTTCATCTGCATACAGTAAACTAATTGACAAAATAAAGTGTTGGGAGTAAAGGCTGCATTCTCCATGTGATTGCTTTTCTCTTCCCACATAAGGTTCGTCTTTAAAGACGAAAGCTGTTAGGAAATGCATTTCCAGCAAACTTTATCACATGTTGGGATCCTCGATGACAGGGGGCGCTTCAGCTCTCAGCTTTGGGGTTGATGGTCATTCACTTATTCCATGTTAAGGTTCTGTGAAGTCTCCTCTCTGCCCAGCACTGAGGTGGGTCCTGGACACACAGACACGCATGAGACAGCGCCCCCTCTCTGCCTGGAGCTGAAAATCACAGAGGTCTTGTGTATCCTTTGGAGGCACGAAGGCCCTTCCCAACTCTTGCTCCTTCTCTGCAGCTGACCTGTCTTTCAGGATTCGCTCTTCCTGGAAGCTGTTCTGACTGGCAGGGACAACCTGCCTGCCAGCCTGGGGAGATGGATTATTTTTTTATTGGCAGATGTGGACAAAATGATGGCTGCTGCTCCATTAGCCCTGCGTTGCGTCCTCTCGGGAGCAAGCTGCTCACAGCAGGCGGTTCTCTGCTGCTCCTGGAGCTCCTCCATGTGGGATGGAGGCTACTCGGCCTGGTTCTCTCTTCCTCCCTTGGCTGGTTCTGGATCGCTAGCAGGCCTCCTGGCTCACATGGTTCCCTTCTCAGCTAGCCTCTCTCAGGAGCAGGGCTTTTTGAGTTCTTAGTCTTTGTTGCATGGGCACAGAAGAGAGGTGCCATTTATTGAAGCCAATGTAAACTCCCCTCAGGGGTTCATTCTTTTGCTCCCCTTATTTCCTGGCTCCTAATTCACTTATCCATTGCCCACAACTAGCCCTGTCTATGTATCCTCTTTTTCTTTAATTGTCCCCAGGACTGTGATGTTTTCCCATGGTCACTACAGGTTTATTGTATTCAAAGTCTGTGACTTTCATACTGAAACAGAAAACATGAAGTCATCGCCCCCAATTGGACATTCATAAATGTCACAAACCCCGGGGGTTGGGATCCAGAGTCCAGAGTCAGGTTACTGGGTCTTAGATCCCAACCCTGCACTATGAGTTGGGTGACTTCTGCCAATTACTGGGTGTCAGATTCTCCTTTGCAAAATGGGGACTGTGATGACACAGCCATCTCTTGCTGCTGCAAGTAAAGCCCCTGGCACGTAGGACACACAGAATACATGTGTGCAAGCTGGTATAACAACAGAATAAAAAATTGGATGGTCCTTCATGTCTTGGAAAGAAAAATTACCCCCTAAATCATCTACTTTCTTAACCACCCTGAAGGATCTCTGAATTACAGACTACTTGGGGGGGTCAGCTCCTCTAGTGAAAAGACGCATCTCCCCTGGCTGTCGTTGCTGTTTGAAATCAAGCGAAGGGAAGAAGAGCTCTCAAAGAACAAAGCTATGGATTGAGACAAAGCTGATGTGAATCTCTGTCCCTCAAGTCCACCCCACAAATCCTCTGTGAGCCTCTTTGTTTTTCTTTATTTTTTTGAAGATTTATTTTATTTATTTATTCATACGAGAGCTGGGGTGTTGGCCAGGGTGTGGCAGAGAGGAGATGAGAGGATTCACCAGAGACAGAGTGGGGAGCAGAACAGGTGGATTTATTGAAGTGCACTGCTGAGGGGAGCAGCAGGGAGACAGGAGAGGTCTGCTACGCCATGTCGGTAGCTCCCTGGCTGGGGATTGAACTTGTGATTCAGTGGCTGCTGATAGCTTCATAAGTGCTGAGACTTAACCTCCGAGCCATCAGGAAGGCCCACAGTGCTTTGCTTTATAAATAAATATGAACACTTATGTAGAATGTGGCATATTGAAACTTAGGTAGAAAGATGGAGCTGGAAGCTTCTATGCGCGCATGGTAGGCTGAGCTGTGTTGAGTGGCCAACTACAAGGAGTATTTGTTCCCAGCAAATAGAGCTGTGGCTGCTGCCTGTGTTGACCTGTATTCACCTGAAAGGCAAGTGACAACCAAGGGCAGAGAACAGCATGAGGAGGTGGTCCCCATGGAAACTCCACAAGGGCCCATTTCCTCCTGAAGAAGCAGAAGCGGGGGTGTGTCTTCTCCCACTAGGTTGCCAGCTCTGCTCTCCTGGTGTGATGTGTGGCAGGAGACAGGAGAATGTTCTCACGCTTCCTCTGTCATCATGCACCTGGACGTAAGCAGAGCGTGCTCCCTAAAGGTGACTGCATCCCAATAACCTGAGCCTGAGAACAGGTTACCTTACATGGCGTCATGTCTTAAGTCATGCCCCGCCCATTCATATCTTGATGTCCTAATTCCCACTCAGAATGTGACTGTATTTAGGGACAGGGTCTTGCAAAAGTAGCTGAGTGAAATGGAGGCTGTGGGCATGGCCCTCGTCCAATCTGTTGTTTAAAAGAAGAGGAGGTAAGGACTCAGACATGCACAGAGGCACAGCCCTGTGGATTCACTGGGAGAAGGTGGTCACCCACAAACAAAGGAGAGAAGCTCTTTGATGACATCAACCCTGCTGGCATTCTTGACCTTGGATTCCAGCTTCCAGGACCATGAGGAAATAAATTTCTGCTGTTCCAGTCACCCAGTCTGTGGTACTGTGTTATGGTGGTCCCAGAAAACTTACACAGCCCCCTAAAAGCTGGTTTGTTACTTTGCAAGAGAATATAGACTTCCTGGCCCTTCTTACAAATAAGGACATTGGCTTCAGGAAACCATGTTCACACCATCGTGTTATCCCTCTTTCTTTTACATTCATGCAAACTTTCATTCCAGTGCTATTCTCGCTGCATTTTAAAGACATTTAAAAACAACTACATTTAAAAACAACTATATGTAAAAACTCACTACATGTACTTTAAAATAATGCCGATGTCTCAGTGGAAGTGATGGCAGTTGGGTGGGTTACTTACATGTTGTGGCATAATAAGTTGTCCCCAATATCCGCACATTAGAACAACACGCTTTGTTATCTGAGTTTTTGTGGGTCAGAAATCCAGCACCCATTGCTGGGTCCTCTGGGTCAGGTTTGAATCAGGGGTGTGCCAGGACTGCAGCCACGTCACCACACTCTGAGCTCTCCTACGGTTGATGGGAGCTGGGTTGTTTCCAGTTTAGGACTTTGCCAAATTATGCTTTTTGGAATAGTCTTGTGTGTATTTTTTGGTGCACAGGTGCAAATATCTACATTTGCTGTTACATGGAAGAGGGTCGCTGCCACTCAGGACTCAGAATTGTGTGACTTGAGTGCTTGATGTCACATTGTTTCCAGAAAGGTTGGACTGGCTCAGCAGTAGCGGGTGACTTCCCTGGCTCTGCTTCTTTCTCAGCTCTTGGTAGCTCGGTCTGTTCACTCTTAGACACTATCGAGCACACGGTATGTGCAACTTTGGTTTTAGTGTAGGCTTTTGAGATGACAAATGAGGTTGAACATTGTTTTCCATATTTAATGACTATTTGGACAACCTCTTTCATGAAATGCCTATTCCTGACTCTAGTCCATTTTTTTTTTCCATTGAGTTGTCTTTTTGTTATTGATTTATACAAGTTCTTTATTTATTTTTGGCAAGTTATTATGCCTCAGGTTTATTATCTACACAATGCAGAGAATAATAATACCAATCTCACATAATGTTGTTACAAGGATTAGATGAGTTAATATGGATTTAAAGCTTAGAGCAATACGTGGCATTTAGTATATGTTTAGTTAATGTTTACTTGTCATTAGCCAAGATCACACCAGTAGGCTGTACACGCAGAACACCAAAGAGTCTTTCTAATTTTCATTCACCAGACTTTGCTTCACAACAGAAAGTTTACACAACCAGAAGGACTGGAGCTCACCATAGTCATTCCTCACTGTGCCTGTCCAGAAAATGCTCCTAAAGGAAATGCTGTTCTGATTTCATTATCATCACCAAATTATTTAAAAAAAATCTTTTTTAAGATTTATTTATTTATGCATACAAGATCTGGGGTATAGGCCAGAGGTACGGGGCGGGGGAGAGGATTCACCAGAGACAGAGTGGGGAGCAGAACAGGCAGACTGACTGAAATCCACTGCTGAGGGGAGCAGCGGGGAGTCAGGAGAGGTCTGCTGTGCCATGTGGATAGCTCCCTGGCCGGCTGGGGATCGAACTCGTGCTGCAGAGGCTGCGGACAGCTTCATAGGTTGTGTCTTAACCCCTTGCGCCACCGAGGAGGCCCCAAGGCTGTTTTCAAATTACTCAGGAAACATTTATCTCACAGCTGCTGCATGGGGTGGTTGGCATTTGGCATGTTAACTTCAAAAGTTTTAATATAAAGATTTTGCATCAGGAGGTTTAAAAAACAAACCTCCCTGTACACAGAAATGAAAAGTATTAAAAATGAAAGTATATGCAAAGTGAGAAATGAAGCCTTTTAGGATAAGTACCCATTCCTGTTTCACCCAGCTTCCCTTGATTCACCAGATACACTTAGGAAAAAGGGCATATTTTCTCTCTTTTCCCCCCATTGGGAATTGAGATAAGAAATAAGAATTTCTTAGAACAAACAAATAAACAAACTTTAATCATCCCACTTCTGCTCCCTCCATCTGTGAAATTTTCACAGATAGATGAAATAAATTCCTTTTTGAGAAGGGAAGCGTGAGGAGGACCATAATTTAGGCATTTACAACCAAAATGACAGGCAAGCTTTCATTTATTATTCCTCACGGAGAACAGCCACTAATATCTTCCTTCTAGGTCCTTTAATTAAATTCAGCTTCTTACAGTTTTCTCTTGATTCGCTCCCTTTCATTCTGGATTAACCTAGTCCCCCATAGTTGTACTTTCCCAACTGTTAAATTTCATTTACCTCATTTAAATGTTTGTAGATTTCCCTCCCCGAGCAGAAAGTTTGTTTATCTTCTCACTTCTTTCTGTAGGCAAGAAAACCGTCCTGCTTATACCATAGTGAAGTGACTTACAAATGGTCACAGGGACATGTATGATCCTTTATCATCCATGCGTGTTTGAATGTAGACTAATTTTAGAAAGGTTGTGATTGGTTCATGACTGTTGGGAATGATCTCCACCTTTGAAACACCTTCGAAACACCTTTGAAACTCTTCCACAAAATCGCATTTAATTTCCTCCAGAGAAGACAGAAGAGAAAATAGAATATTTTATTAGCTCCGCAGAAATGCAGTCAACTATGCTATTTTTCTGACGGGGAGAGTTGGACACACAGGCCCATTCTGCGCGTGCTGCAGCGCCCCCGTGGCCACGCTGCGCGTCTCTGTCCCCTGACACCGTGGGTGGCAGCGAGCTGCGCTGGGAGGAGGTGAAGACTTGGAAAGCACCAGGGTTTCATGAACTCTCCAGCTCTTCTTGGGCCCCAGCTTCCTTCATCGTGGTCTCCAGAACAAGAAGGTGCCTGGTGCCCCAGGAACCAAGCTGTCGCCTCCTACATGTGACTAAGAAAGAAATATCTGAAACCTGGGAGCTCTTTGTTGGCTATTTCCATACTGCTGCTGAAATTGCTGACTCGTCTTAGTCGAGGCACACTCCTTGAAGACACAGAACGCATCTTCTTTGTTGGGCATCCATGCTGTTTGGAACTTGGCTGTCAACGGAGACAAATGCATGTTTGTGGAATGACTGAGTGACTCCATGAAGACCCCCAGTGGCGAGCATCTCTCCTCTGCCGTGGCAGCTGTGCCTATCGGAAAATCTTTCTTGCACCGAGCAGAAACCTGATTCTCCAGAGCTTGCACTGTGGCTGTCAGTTCTACCCCTGGGGCTCGTGTAAAGCCCTCTACTACCTCATCCCTAAGACAGCCTTCCAGAATTTTCAAACGACGCCACTGTCCACTTCAGGCGCTTGCCTTTGCAGATGAAGCATTCCCAGTCCTTACCTCTCTCTTCTCTTTCTTGGTCTCAACCTTCCCATCTTCCCTGGGACTTTCTTCGGGGGCTCCCTAACGCCCCTGCATCCCTCCCAGCGTGTGGGATCTGGCGTCAGCACCGCTGCCCTCCCTGCTTACAGCAGTCAAGCGGGAAGGGGCTGCCTTTCCGGGACGAGTCACCCACCTGGACGACTCCCCGCATCCGAGAGCCTGCAGCTGCCTCTGCGGGCCTGGGAAGTCACCTTGCGCTGCTGACTCATGTGGAGTGAGCCAACTCCCTTGGGCCTTTTGCCCAAGACTTCATTGCCGGCTCTGTCTCAACTTGTGCAGTAGGTTTAGGGACCCACTGGTAGGTCCTCACATTTTTCTTTATTAAATTATCCACTTCAGCTGATCAAATCTGCAGGTCCTGCCTGTTTGGGACGAGGAAGTCTCTGATTCATAGGGGTAGGGGTCCCACTGCCGGCCAATAGAAAGGAGAAATGACGTTCCCCATGCACTCTGGCCTGACCGGAGAGAGAACCCCACTTCGGGCAGTCCCAGCCGCCTGCATCCCAACTGCATAACACATACCGCGCACCCGGGGGGCTTTCTTGTCTCAGGGACGGAAGAGCAGCATTGAGATCCGCTCACAGGTAAGGAAGCAGCTGTGCCTCTGTGCCTGTCACGACCCCCACCTCCTGCTATTCACGCTTTTGCAGTTTCCTTCACTCGAGTGTGAATGCCGCCTGTAATTTGCTTGGTACCACAAGAATGTGACAAAGGTGACAGGACATATGAGCTTGCATGTGCGTCGCTATGTTAATCGGAGCCGATCCTTGTTTTGCCAGGAGGGTCTCCTTTGCTACCTGTGAGCAGCTTGCTGTTGCTGGAGCTGCCCTGGGGAGGAAGCTACGTAGCAAGACACTGAGGGTCGCTTCTAATAGAGAGCAGCAGCCACCGGGATCCACCCTCGACAGTCTGCAAGAAACAGACCCACATGAACGTGGAAGCACATCCTTCCCTGCTGTACCTGAAGTGAGGCCACGGCCCTGGCCCACACCTCGACTGTTATTCTCAGAAGAAACTCTGGAACAGAGAGCCCAACAAACCCGGCCTGGGCTCCTGACCCCCCGGATCTGTGCTGCAGTAAACGTCCCTTAAGCTGCCTGCTTTGCTGCACAGTGTTACTCACCGGCAGGCGGCTAATGGGCCACGAGAGCAGTCCACTTGCAGACTCAGCTGGAACACCATCTCCTTGTGGAGTTCTGGCTTGCCATCGAGGACACTTGAAGAATCCCTTGGGCTTCAGCATCAGGATGCCGAGAAGGCCACCCGGACGCCCAGTCGCAGGCAACAGGGAGTTTTTTCTAATCTCTGGCCAGTTGGCCTCCCGTGCCTCCTTCTCCTCCCACAGCTTCTTCTTTCCTTGCATTTCAGTCCCACAGGCCTGCAGCCAGCTCGGCGTGTTCGCCTCCTGCCTTCCTGGCCTCTTAACTTTGCTTCTCCACACGAGCGGGGCCCCCGTCGGGACCCCTCCTGCGCTCTCATATGTTATGTCTCCCAGGTCTGATCTCCCCAGGCTCCTGCCGAAGAAGAAGCACCTCACGCTCAAGTCCTTGAGTGGGGAGGTGTCTCCAGTCGCGTGGGAGTCGCACAGTCACGGACATTGGTGGGGTCAGTGTTTTAGCCTGAAATCATTTGGGCATTTTCACAGGGATCCTTCTCCTCCCCCGGCCAGGGCGCCACGCCCCACCACCATCATCCCATTAAAAGGCCATTCACGTTTTCCCGTGCACCGAGGACCCTGTCAGTACCGGGGTCGCCCAAAGTGGCTCCTGTGCGTGTGCTGCTGACCCTTGGGTGGAGGCGCAGACCATGGTGTGGGGGGGAGGGCACGGGCTGGCGCGAACCCTGCTTGTCGCTTCCCATGGCTCCAGCCTGGGCGCTGAGGGAGGCGCTGCGGCCTTGACCTCCGCGGCTGTGCCCGCTGTGCCCACTGTGCTATTTGTACATGTGGCTGCGCTCGCCAGAGGCGGGAAGGCTCCTGGCTTCACTCGGTGCCATGGACTTTAAATACGAAGTATATTGGGGCAGAGCAGCCAAGAGCCCGGGTTCTACTCACCCGAGTTGTTTCTTCAGAGCAAAGGGCTGTTCAGGCTCAGGGACTCTCGTCTTAGGGTTCACACAGGTCCCCTTGATGTGCTGCTGCTGAGGTGATGCAGCGTTGTGTCTGCGGACACCCCTGGAATTAGAGAGGGGTCAGAAATGGGACTGAGCTAATTACTGGATCGAACCCCAAATTTTCACCAGGAGAAACGCAGAGGGATGCTGTGAAGCGCGTGCAGGTCATCATGGCGGCCTCCAGACTTGACTTCAGAGAAGCGGCCCTGGTACTTCTGAAAGGCCATAAAGAAGCCCACAGGGAGCCTCGCCTGCAGTTACTCTGGGAAAGGCGAGTTAGCGCAGGCCACCCGGACCTGAGGGCCCAGCTCCACGCATCCTTCCTCCGGGGCTTGACTTTGAGGCGTCCAGGAGCAGGAGGATGAAAATAGCATCTGCCCGGCCGGGGACCGACGTCTTGGAAGAGGCGCAGGCGGCCGATGGCCCCAGGGGCTGCGTGGGTGGAGCGGCCTCTTAGAACGAGTTTTGATATTATGGGCCTATTTATTTCCTTGTTTCTGCTCCTGAGCATTTAGAAAAGGGCCTATTGATTTTCATTATTTTTAATTCCAGCCTCTCCTCGGCTGTGCAGTGGGGAGTTAATGGAAAGGTCTCCTCTGTCTGGGCCAGAGTGTTTGAAGACGATGACTCCCCTCTGAGGCCAGCAGGATGTGAGCGCGGGGACCAGACAGGGAGGCAAAGCAGAGGAGAGTCTGAAAAATGAGGTCAGAGCCACAGAATCAGGGGTGGTCTTGGTCTTCCTCCGAGCGCTGACCTCGGGGGGACAGGTTTTCATTTTTCTTTCCCAATCCATTTTAGGCCTAGATGAAAACCTCCTCTCCCCAGGTCGCCGAGATTGCCCACCGGTGCCCCGATTCTCTCTTGCGTGTCTGTAACCTTGCACTGGATTCGTGCCTGCACCGGCGCGTCCGAGAGCAGCTGGACACGGCCAGTCCATCCGCCAGATTGCGGCCTTCCTCAGGGCGGGAGAGGCCTCTCTTTATTAAATATCCAACCCCCCCTTCTGGGGCTCCCATCCCAAGTGACTTGAAAGAGCAGCAATGACGCCTTCCGTTGAGAGAGAAGCAGGTCAAGGTCTGAACTGTGGTGGCTGAAGTCGGATGGCTTGGGTTGGAAATGGGGTGTCCTGAGTGCTCCCCTCGTGACTTCCACCAAGACATGTGGTCCTTCTCCCCCTCAGATTCTTACTCTCCCAAGGGCAAAGTCAGTCGAGTGAGGGTTACGAGAGGTCTTGAGACCTGCCGGGACGTTGTGTTGCTGGGCATTTGGGAAGCCCTGGGGAAGGCAGATCCGAGCCTGGCCCTGCTCCTGGCAAGGAGAGTGAAGGCAGACCCCAGGGCGTGGAAGGGGCCCCGGGGTCTCTGCTCCCTCCCCGCAGGACCTCCTCTTCACCTCCTGTCACGGGAAGAGAAGGGCTGAGGATTGAAATGAGGGGCTTGACGACTTGACGCTAGCGTTTGCTTCTTTATTTTTCCTTTATCCTTTTACTATATTTACATATCTTTCCTTTATCCTGACTTTCTTACTTCCCTGGCCTTCTCTCTGCTCCTCTCGCAGTAACCCTTGCCGTATCTCCTTACAGTTTCCTCGCAGTCCTCTCTCTCTCTCTTGCAGTTCCTTTCTTATACCCTCGTAGCTCCTCCCCCTGTACCTCCCAGTCTTATGTGCTTTAACAGGAAAAACCTGTGGTTCTCCAATAGGCGAAACGGTAAAGCGAACTCATGGCAAGCGAACTCATGGCAAGCATATGCAACATGGCACATATTCCGGACGGCTCCGGACAACCTCCATCAATCTCTCCCTAAGGGGCAGGGTGACCCCAAGGATGACCCTGGCCTTTTTCTGTGTTTCCCAAGGCTGTAGCACCAGGTTGAAGCACCACTGCTGGCGCCCTCCCTCTTCAGCCCCCTGCTTCAGTGTGAATTTACTCCAAAGAGGTTAGGATCCGGGCGAGGCCGCCAAGTCCTGTCTGAGCACGTGCGGGACCAGCTTTCTCTTCCGATCCCACCTCCTCAGGTAAGTACCTTAGAGTAGCATTGCTGACTCATGTGAAGTGAAACTTCAGTCCTACAAACTCCTGATGTGAATGTTTACAGCAATTTCACTGCTAACCCCCAAACCTGAAACAAGGTCCTTTAAATGAGGAATGCATACACAGACACAGCTGGACCCAGACAACGGAATACTACACAGCCACGAAGAAGAAAACATGCTGAGTCATGCACTGACAGTATGCAAATGAGTGAGGCCAGATCTCCATTTCTATGAATGGTAGAAAAGACAGAGCTGAAGGGGTGAAAAACTGAGTGTGCACCCAGGCTTGGAGGTGGAGGATTTGACTACAAAGGGATGGCAGATGTTTGTTGATGGGACAGGTCTAGAAGCTGTGACGGTGGTAGCAACACTTCTTTAGGCATATGGCAAGTCTCATAAAACTGTACACCAAGGAAGTGTACTGTAATGCACGTGTTACAAATAAATTCACAAAACCCACTTATGTTTGTCGCACAGCTTCTCACTGTTCAGCGAGGCCCCAGAGACCTGGGTTCACCTGTCATCTGGAAGCTAAGTGTGGAGTGATGTCCCAGGGGTATCTGTGCAGAGTGAGTGCCCCTCCCTTGCTTGCCACCCTCAATCCCAGCCTGTGGGGGCGTGCAGCCTGCTTCCTTTGTTTCCACCTGCTCTTCGGATCCCTGGCCCTTTCCTGAGCTGTGTCCACCCTCCTGTAAATAAGGGGAGACCTGTAACACACAAGAGGAAGACGGAGCATGGAGATTTGCATTTACTCTAATTAAACTGCTGTGTCCTGGGCCTGTGAGTTTTGTTCCGACTGGAATGGAAACAAAAGGATGCCTCTAATGCAGAGTTTGGAGAGTTATTCCTGAGAACAGGAATGAATAAATAGGCCAGGAAGGACTGCGTGGCTGCCAGCCTTAATGCAGCTGTCTGCGCTGCTTAAGGGCAGAACACCTGGCATCTCAGTCCTTGGTGGACGGGCCTTTATCTCAGGTAAGCGGGCCTTTCTGGCCGGATCTCTCCCAGGCAGGTGTGCAGGGGAAGATGAGCGTCTGGCCTGTGGGCGAATTGCTCTCATCCATAGAATCCATTTCCATATTTGAAACGCTGCATGATCTGGAGGCCAGAGCACTGAATTGGAAACCCAGGCTATGTGGACTTCACAGCGACTTTGTGGCTGAGCCTTAGATCAGCTTGAACAGTTTAAGGCCTGAACTGACTGGGTTGTGATCACAGTTGGTAATTCCCAATAAAAATGCAAGCAACTTCCACATGGGATAAGTTTATAAAGTGCTTTCCTATCGTTCGACCCCTTCAATCTTTGGGTTCAGGTGGGGAAAGCAGAGCTGAGTGCGGCCTGTGCTCTGTCCCCTGGGGCCAGGGACACGCAGCTGCTAGGCTAGTCTCTCCTCCCCAGTACTGCCTTTTTAGTGAAGGAAGCCGATCTGATCCCGAACCTAGTTCATTCTGGAATCACAGAATCTGAGACCTGCTGTTTTCTTTTTCAGTTAAAAAGTGTTTATTCACAATGACTTAGTGAGGTGTGAAGAGGGGAGAGGGTGGATAAAGGGCGTTTGGCCTGCAATTTACATACCTAGGGAATGAGCAGGTAAGCTGGCTGCGTCCATGGTCACAGGGCGTGAGCTGGGGGCGGAGTTGTTCGGTGTCCATCCTGAAGGTGGAGGGGGATGAGCAGAGGCGGCCGGGAGGCACACTGAACTCTTTAGGGTCAATAGAGTGATGAAAAATGGCAGCCCATGAGACATAAAAAGAAAGTAAAAATAAAAAGGAGACAGCAGAGTGTTGGGGTGTGGGGTTTAAATTTGCTAGACATATTGAAGTGGAAAGAAATTAAAGCAATGCATTCGTATTAAATAAGAGATGTCACAGTCAACCCCAAGCTCCAGGGTCGGGGTCTTCCTGACCCCGCGTCCTCCAGTGGGCGAGGGACCTGTGGGGACTCTGAGAAACCACATCCTGTTCCCCAGTACAAGGTGGTTCTTGAACGAGAGACAAGTCAGTCTCCGTGGGGATGAAACAACTCCACGTCTGGGGACGGAGAGCAATTTGGATGAATTTTGATTTGCAATGACAGCCAGAAGACAAGGAAACATTTAAAAATATCTAGGGTCATGCAGAAAGGACAAAGGGGATAGCTTTAAAAACTCCTACTTGCCAAGTTATAACAATATGAGCATCAAAAGAGAATATTAACTATAGCTAATTGGTATGAATTGAGTCTATAAGAAAACCGTGACATTCAGAGATGAAATAACTTCATTAAAATGTATAAGATGATAATTATTATACAAAAGAAGGGTGAATGCAATTTTTAAATTGGCTAAAATTAGTAGGGGTATTGACATCGTGGCGCTCTGCTCTTCCCAGCGTGTTTGTAAGTATCGATATGTACTTTTTTTTTACCTGCCCCTGTGTGGACAGTGGGAGGAACAGACTGTTCTGGAAGGAGTCAGGGGCTACACAAAAGTGGCAGGGATGTGAGCTCAGGACGTGCCGGAAAGCACCCAGGGGTCACCACCTAATGGGCTGCTAAGTGTGCGGAAGAGGCTGATGGGTCATGCTCAGCCTCTTTCTCGCCTAGAAAATGAAACTTCTGGATGACTCAGCCAATTCTACTGGGATGTAAAAAATTATATGGGTTGAATTATAAATGGAAGCTAAGCATTCTCCATTAGTTTCTAGGAGCTATAACAGAGGAACACAGTCTGGGTGACTTAAACAGAAATGCATTTTCTCAGTTCTGGGAGCCAGAAGGCCAAGATCAAGGTGTCGGTGGGGCAGACTCCTCCTGAGGCTGAGGACGGATCTGGTCTCTGCCTGTCTCGCCCAGGCCTGTCTTTCACTGATGCAACTGGGCTGCATTTCTTCTTCTTCTTCTTCTTTTTTAAAGATTTTTTTTTAATTTATTTATATAAGAACCGGGGTACAGGCCAGATGTGCGGGAGGGTGAGAGGATTCACCAGAGACGGAGCGGGGAGCAGAACAGGCAGCCTGACAAAATACACTGCTGAGGGGAGCAGCGGGCGAGACAGGAGAGGTCTGCTTCACCATGTGGGACCCTCGCCGGCCAGCCGGGATCGAACCCATGCTGCAGAGGCGGCAGACAGCTTCACAGTGCGGTTCTCAACCGCCTGCGCCACCAGGGAGGCCCCACATTTCTTCTTAAAGGAATACCAGTCAGATTGGATTAGGGTCCACCTGTGGGGACCTCACTTTAATTTAATGACCTCTTTGAACCCCCGACCTCTAAATGATGTTACATGGGTGAGGTACTGGGGGTTAGGACTTCAACCTATGCATTTTGGAAAGGACACAATTTAGCCTGTAAAACGATCCATAACACAGTGTAACGACGGAAGCACGAAGGCGCAGGCAGACTCGCTGTGGCTTCGTCCCTCCTGCAGTAAGTCTCAGCGCAAGAGGGAAGGCGGTCATGCTGCCAAGGCTTCACTGGCCCGGGAGTCCCCACTGCGATTTGATTGATAGCCGAGTCCTTGATAGCTAAAATATCTCAGATGATCTACCATATACATATATATATATATATATATTTTAATTTTATAGATCACTGTAATCTGGAAAGATGCATCAAAATATATCAAAATCAAAAAAGAATGAAGAAATCAGCTAAACCTGTGGACCCACTAATTTTCTCATAGGTTGAGCATAAGCACAACAATGTATTTTATTATCATGATCATTTGTGAATTTCATGTATTTTATGGACCTAGAAGCAGCAGCCGGAATACAGCACCTTAGTTTTATGCTTGCGTTCAGCTAGGGAGAGACTTTGTAAGGTTTATAATTAATTTTTACTAAGATTAGTTCAATTTACACTTTGATTAGTTGTGCAAGCTTAAATGTTTAGAGAAGTTTTATTTTCTATCCTTATTACTATAATTGCATTGAATATTAATGGAGAGCAGATAGTAAATTTCATTTTTCCACATACACAAAAACTCCTGGGGAAGTAAAACCCCCTCCAAAGGTGGTTTGATATCAGGCACAGGCTTGTTGGAAATGAGCCGAGTCACAGCGGGGTCTGTGGCCTGTACTCATGGCTCTCTTGTTCTTCCCCACCCCACCTTGCACTCTACACCGATTCCAGTGTCAAGGAGTGAGGCGGAGATAAATATGTATTTCACTAACTTAACCCTTTTGCAAATTAAGGTCCCTAGTAGCCAATGAAGAGTGACTCTATCACCAGAGAATACTGTGGCTGTACCTCCTAAGCAGGTGGGGTCATGGAGGGTCAGCCACCACCAGAGCCGTGAGCATCAAAACCATCCCTCACACACTCCCTGATCGTTGCTGGTCTGGCTTGTGCTCCGGATTTTCCCACGTTCTTACCTTTTCGTCTGTTGACGCCGCTCTTGCAGTATTCTCTCCACTCATCTTGACTCAGAGATGAACAAAACTTGGGTCCGCTCTCCAAGAGACCTTGGCTTGATGACTGGGATGTGTCCCTGGCCCAGAGCCTGCAGTTGATGAGAAAATTGATTCAATTGATTCAACAAATTTAATTCACTAAACAGGGACCACGGTTGAAGACACTGCTAAAGCAGCGCTGTAGCATCTGCATTTTAAAATAGAACAGTAGGGGAGGTCAATGCTTAATGGGAAGGAATTGCCTATACTGGGCACCACTTCACATCCCTGTACTGAATGCCTCAAGCCCATGGCCCTGCTCCATCCCGGGCCCTGATTCTGTCTACAAGGCTCAGGCTTAAGCTTTGTGAGATCCCGCAGAATGCCCAGCTCGCAGCGTGTGCAAGCACAGGCAGGCAGTTGGTGTGGCCAGCTGAGCAAAGGGCGAGGCCTGAGGCAGCTGGCTCCCTGTCCGAGGAGTAGCCCCAGGCAACCTGGCAGGTTGGGGGGGGGGCAGCCCCTGAAGGAGGGTGGAAATCCCCAGAGTTTACCCCCCCGGGGTCTCTTGCTTTCCGTGAGTGAGTCTACTCTACAGGTGAAATGCGATGAGTGAAGGCAAGTCAGAGGTGAAACCGAGAGCTCGTTGCTTGTTACTGACACGGTTCTGCTCTTTGGAGGAGCCAACAGGTCCTGGTTTCTGCCCTTCAACGGTTTGTGGGCTGCTGATTCGCAGCGTTGGCAGGAACACAGGCACAGGTAGGTTGGCCGAGGAGGCTCTGTGCGATCTGGGAGGAGACACTTGATAAAGTATCGTGCAATGCAGCGAGAAGAGAGGGATCTGAGTGGCTTTTCTGAAAAAGATTTTCCTGTAACTGAAAGCAAAATACAGAAACCAGAGCAGCAGAAACCCTTGTGGCTGTGATTACTCACCCCTGCCCTCCCCAAATTCTTCTCAGGCCTGGTCAAGGAAAGGCTTGCTGGAACCTGCCAGGCCTCTCCGATGACCTGGAAGGAAGAGGAGAGGATAATCTCCTAGGAGAGAGAGAGAACTCACTAGTCCCCTCACTCACTCACTCACACACTCACTCACTCGCTTATCCACTCACACACATTTATCACCCACTCATTCATTCATTCACTCACTCATTTTTTATTAATTCACTCATTCATTCACCACCCCTCGGTCAATCGCTCACTCGCTCACTCACTTCAATCAGGAACAGCACAGGCTGCACAGCAGACAGCACCCACTTACCCTTTCTCCAGATTCACCCACTAGTGAACCCCCAAGGGCCGGGTCTTTGAACACAGGTTTCACGGGCTCGTGCCCTCTGAGAATCATTCAGGAGCAGCCCCATGTCCTCCGAGGAGCCGCTGACCGCCCGGTCTGGACTCGATGCCTTCACGGGCCTCCCAGTGCCTGCCTCACCACGGGCAGTCACGCCCCGCTGGGAAGTTCTGGGGGCCTGGGTCTTCCCTGAAGGCTTATCGGACACATGGCACCTAGTAGGTCTCCAAGAAACGCTGGATGGGAGAGTTTAACGCTGGATGAGAGAAGTTCCCACACCACCCAGGAGATCCAGTTCCTTCTCAGCCCCTCCAGGGGCTGGAGCTCCCCAGAGGGGAACCTGCCCTCCCTCATGTGAGGGGAACCCCACGTGGAGGGGGTGTGGTGTCCATTCTAGGGGCCCTGCTGCTCCCACAGAGAGGATCCACTCCCAGTTTCTTCACAAATAAACATGAAAGTGAAGACAAACTTCCACCTCCAGAGGTTTTTAAAAAGTTTATAAAAGATGAGGGTGGCCTGCCTAGGACAAGCCATGAAGAAGCACGTGTGCAGCTATTAATAGAAACCTCTTCTCTAGAGACTCTGGATACACTTTCTTCCAGACTCACTCATATTAACATTTTCCATATTTGTTTAACAATCTTCTCTTGATAGTCACAGATACCTGCGTAGTCCCAGAGACCTACCTATGCACGTGAATAAACACACCTATAGCCATACGCCACGCATATGTGTGCAGATTCTAAAATTATTTGTTTTTCCCTTCCTTCCAAAAGTAGGTCAGCACATCCTGCTCTGTTGTTTCTTGCTGTTTCAGCATGTCATTCTAGGAATCAGGATTTTCTCGTAAATAACCACTAGGGTTGCAGTTAGGAAATTTTTATAATTAGGAAATTATTATAGCTAGGAAATGTTTATAGTTAGGAAATTTTTATAATTATTAGGAATGCTAGCAATTATTGTAATTCTTCACCTAATCTATATTCCAATGTCCCGCATCTGTCCATCGTTCCACTGGAGCCCTGCGCCCGTGCCCTCCAGCTAGAATCCAGGCCCTCCAGCGGCCATTCTGGTTAGTTCCTTTCATCTAGAAGTTTCCTCCTGCGCCCCTCAGATTTCACACCCGCCGCTGTCTCCAGAGGCCCCTGGAGCTGGGGAGGCGGTGGGCCTAGGGGACAGCCCGCCGGCCAGATGGGAGTGGGGCCTGGCGAGCTGGAGGCTTCATGCTGACCTGGAGAGGCCCCTGGAGAGGAAAGAAGCTGCCGCAGTGGGAGAACCCTGGGGTCCCCCGAGGGGAGGCCGGCAGGGCCAGGTCCCACCAAAGGGTCCCTGGAGGAAAGCCTCTACCTTGGAGTCCGTCTGTCCTTCAACCCCCAAGGGCCAGCCCGCGCTCTGGAAGCCTCTCCGCGCGCGCAGGTGAGGATGTTGGCGCGGCCGGGCCTCTGTCACTCACGCACGCGTGACACGCTCGCCGCCCCTTTGTGTGGTTCCCACATCACCATGGAAACTCACCTCGGCTTTCACCGAGGCCCCTTTAAAAATTTTGCAATTACTCTAAAAGCTCGATCTTTCTCCATCCGAAATGAAAATTCTAAAGGTAATAATTTACTACATTTTCTGCTAACAGTAAATTAAACGTAGGGTCAAAACTACTTCTGAGTTCCACTGGAGAGTCTGAGATGTTTCCATTTCAAAACTGTTTTTGTTATTTTTGGTCAATTATAACAAACAAAATTGTGCAGGATGATTAAGATATTGCCATATTATTATTATTACAACATTAATAATTATAATTGCTGCTTTAAAATGGGGTCCCCAGTATTTGCTGGGCCCTTTTCTAGATGTTTTGCAGTCACCTCTAACTCTCCCCCCAACTTGCTCTGTTGTCTTCTCTCCACTTGACGGATGAAGACCCGGAGTCTCCAGGTACCCAAACAGCTGGTGCATGCTCCTTCCAGGGAGTGACTGATTTGCACCCCACCTTACTTCTGGACAATGATTTCAACGTGTGGAAAATTCCATGCTTCCACGTGCTTCTGGACTTGACTCAGTGCATGTGCATGCTGGACGAGGCAACGAAGAGAAGATGCTGCCAAAACCTGCGCTGGGCAATCCTCTGCCTGTGCCACCTCCCCTTGCTGTGCGTCCCCTTGCTTTCTTCCTCAGAAGCTGCCCCAAGGGTGCAGCCCTAGGAAATAGTCTGCCACATGCTGCTGTGTGTGAAGTGTGATAAGTTGTTTAGACTTTCCTTAGTACATATGTGACTGGACCCTGTTTAGGCCGCTAGAAGACTTTTCAGGTGAATTCCTCAGCCTTGTTATCGGGATATTGTCTCAGTGCCCAGAGTTCCTGCTGGTGAAGCTAAAATGTAGAGTCGAGTAGAGGGCCCCTCACTAGGACAAAAGTCTTGGTATGAAGAACATGCAGGAAAAATGCAGTGATGTCTGGGTTCTGTGGACCCATCTGATCATTGCTTCAAATGTTGTCCCCAAATGGAGAGAACCATGCAATGGTCCACCTTCCATACAGTGGCTGTGACCACGGATTGTCACTATTATCATCAGAAACTCCTAGTTTCTCAGTAGTTTTTATGTGTCCGGCACAGTATTACTATGTAATTTACATGAATTTGCGTCAGTTATTGGCGATCAAAACCCCATAGGAGGTCAGCTCTATTGTCCTCCTAATTCATTTAAGGATAAAATGGTCATTTATTGGTTTTGTGTCACATACAGGGCACTGAAATAGACAGTAGAGGGACAGTTGGGAATGCACTAAGTATAAAATGTTGCCTTCCTGGAGCCTCCATCCTAGTGGAAAAAGGAGAATGAAGACAAAATTCAGTTTTGTGAGATGGTAAGAGTGTTCTAAACAAGCTCGGGGACAGGGGGTGAAGATTTGGGGTGCAGTTTTGCCCAGAGAATCTAGGGAAGGTGGCACCAACAGGGGACACTAAGCAGAGATGTGCAGGAGGTGAGGGCGGTGGCCGCTCAGATGTCAGAGGATGAACCCTCTAGGACAGGGAATAGCCGATCCAAAATCCTGAATATCTGGGGCCCAGCAGTGAACAGTGTGGTTAGAATAAAATAAGTATGGAAATGGGAAACCATGAAGGAGGGGCCAGATCACATGAGGTCTTCTAGGCTATTTTGAGAACTCTGAGTGACTGAAGATGCTTTTGGAGGATGTTGAGAAGAAAGTGGCATAAGCTGATTTACATTTGAAGAGGGTGCTCTGACTGCCATGTTGAGAATGAGTCAGTAAAGAGAGGCAGGGAGTCCCATGAGGCAGCGATTGCCTTACTCCTGAGAAGAGGACTTGCTGGCTTGAAGCAGTGTCTTCTTGGTATGTTGATGAGATGTGTTTTGGTCAATAGGCATGTTGAGGCAGAACCCACTGGACTAGCTGATGGACTGGGCGTAGGTGATGGGAAAATGAGAGAAGTCAAGGATGACCCTAAAGCACTTGCCATCAGGCGTTGTAAATATAGAATTGCTATTTACTGAGATGTGCAAGATCTGAGAAAAGACAGATTTAGGAGAAAAGACCAAGAGTTTGGACTCAGATGCATTAAGTCTTCGGCTCCCATTGGATGGCAAGTGTGGATGCTAACCAGGGATTGGATTTATGTGCCTGGAGGTCAGAAGACTGCTGCAACTTGGCGGCACAGACTTCAGAGAACAGAGAATTGCATTACAACCCGGACAACGAGGGGGTTCGCCTCGGGACGAGTGTCAAAAGGGTGATGACTGCAGCGCTGGGCCCTGGAGCCATCCAGCACCGGGGTCCTGTAGCTATTCAGGGACACAGGTGTGCAGACAGGGGAGAGCCTTCTTGGGCCCTTACCCTGTGAAAGATACAGAGGAAGGACTCAGGACTGTGGGAGGAAAGACTCAGACAACCCTTTTCAGGCAGGATCTGGAAAGGCAGAATTGGGCAGAGTCAGCCTCTGCCTCTAAGCAGCTTGGCAAAATCTTGGTCAGTCCCCTGGGGGATCCAAAGCCGAGCCTGGTCTTTTGCCAAGTCCCGTGTTGGACAAATACGGCCCCGTGCAATTAAGTCATGGACTAGTGCCCCTGCTTGAAGCCTGCAGGGGATCCCAACAGCTCTGCAGCTCAAGGCTTCTCCATAACAGCATTACTTGCAATTGGACAACAAGTTCTTCCTTTCAGAACGTCTGAGCAGCACAGCACAGAGTGGTTAGGCAACTAGACCAAAGCCACACAGCACTTAAATGGATTTGACTCTGCTACATGACTAGATTTTAACTGCTAAACGGCAATGCTGGAAAACCTCCCTCCACTGAGCATCTCTGAGAGTGAATTAAAGTCAAATAGTGAATTAAATTTTATTTGACATTGAACCTAAAATACACTTAAAAAAGTGCCGTAAGTGGTTTCAGGCCAGGGAACCTCACGGCAGGTATGCGTACCCATTCAAAGTCTCCCTTCTCTTGGGCTCTGGAATTTTCTTGGAATGTTTACCTCCCTTGCCTCCTCACAACTCAACACACTCAACCACACACACACACACACACCCCACACACACATTGATCCCTGGGCCAGAATCTATAAAATATTCACAGATAACTCAAAATGGCCCTCCTTTTGAGGATCTATCTCTGGCTCTCTAGGTAAAGAGATCTTTGACACCTTAACATTTTTAATTGATTTCTTTGAGATTTATTTATTGAGTTTTGATTTTTTTAAATGGAATCATTTTTACGGAGTACAAGGTCTGGACCTTTTCAGATTTGTTCCTACCCCACTCCAACTGCTAACCTCTAATCCTGCCTCTATGTTTTTGTCGCTTCCCACTATTAACACCCCACACCTGTCTATTTCTGTTACCTCCCTTTACTCATCTCCCTCTTCCTCCCCTCCAGCTCCCAGTTAGGATGGTAGCTTGAGGGATTCAAACTGCACTGTGTGGTCCAGCCTAGCCCCCAATGCTCCTCAGCCTCAGCCCTCTCCACCCCCCACTTTCTCAGTCCTCAGTGCCTTCATCACAAACTGTTCTTTTTTCTTGGAATCATTGCCTTTTGTCCAAGACCCAGGTAAGACCGCTTTTCCTGGAAAACTCCTCTTCCTGCACCTGCAAGTCTCGTCCAGACAGCTCATCTTGGTCTTCCTATGCACACCACGTTAGAATCTTTCAAAGATTGTCTGACAATGACCTGAAGTAAGAAGTTTATTTTGCATTATGATCTGTATACAAAGCCACCTGTACACAGCTTCCCACACAATCGAAGCACAATTGCTTCACCAGAATTCTTGCATCTTTACTGCTGTGCAACGCACATTGATATATTCTCACCTCTTTTATTTCTTTTCCTTAAAACGCTGTCTGCAGCCCACTAAATTGATTTAATGACCTGCCAATGGGTCTCAACGTATAGCATGAAAAACACTGCCCTCTATGGACCTTCATTAACACACTGGACTCACAGCCCTGGCATCATTAGTGCACTTGTCTGCCTCCCCAGCAGGCAGTGAGTGCTGATGGCTGGGATCGTACCTTATTCTTGTTTTTTTCTTCTATTTTAGCACAAGAAAATGTCTGAGGAATGAATAAATGAGGGTGTGCATGTTCTGAAATCTTGACAGCCAGCTACTTTGAGGTCGAAAACAGAACAGAGTTCTTGGGACATTGACGTGTTTACACTAGACTTTCCAGAAGGATCTTCCATAGCACTTTTCTATGCATCTCCACCGTATCTTGGGTGTCAGGTGTATTGTCCAGTGGCCTTCATTCTCTGCACGTTTCTAGATTCCACTTGCGTGGTTGGCATAGAATCTGCTGTGGTCACACAGAGCAAACTTCTCTGGCTTTCAGTGAAGACACCAGGATGGGCACCCAACACAAGAGAGCTGATTTCAATAATCCTGTGATCAGAATGCATGTGAGTCAATCCCTCTCCAGGCTTTGAAAGACGCATTTTCTGCTACATGGAGAAAGCCGGTGTGTGGCAGGAATGAAGATGGCACAGAGACCACCGAGAGGAGGAGAGGCCGGGAGCGAGAGGCAGTGTGCGTCCTGGCATGCCTCTCAAGTCCCGATTGCAGTTTTCTTAAGGAAGCACAGACTCTGCAATTCTCCCATTAGGTTACTTCGCCTTTTGTTCAAATGCCCTCAAAGCATCCATCAAATTCCCCTTCTGTTTGACCAATTTGATGCAGGTTTTCATCACTGGGAAATGAAAATCCCAATCGCGCCTGGAACTTGTCAAAGATTCCCAGACGCCACGTGGCTGGGAGAACGGTGACTTATGGCTGTGACTCTGCCCCCGCTCCGGGCACCACAGGGACCTCAATTCTATTAAGAAAGAGGCCACAGAATGTGTTTCTTGGGAGCGCAGCTATTGCTTAGTGTACACTGAGAGACATATTAAGGTTGTGCAGAAAGGACAGAGGAGGACTTTCTTCTACCCGCTGTGCGCTCGGAGAGCTCAGGGAAATCATTTCCCTTCGCAAGTTGTGGCTTTTTGGTCCTCAACCTTTTCGTCTGTAAAACTGACACAGTCTAGGTTTTGTTGTGAAAATTAACTAAGATGGCACACGTCAAGGATGTAGCCGGTTGCTCTTCCGCCCCTGCCTTTCTTGTCAAACCATGGCGTTGCTTCCTAACTCAAAATTTTTTCTTCCTCGCCTTTTTTTCCTTTTCTTCCTTTTCTAAGTCGATGGCTTTAATATAGGAGGGATTCCCACACCCCAGCTGTTCTTTTCGCTGTCCAGTCTCCTCTCATTTGCTGAATTGTTCAGTTTCGCGAGGAATTGAAAGTCAGGCTTCCGTCCTGGGGGTCAGGACATCACAGCACCTAGAGAAAGCGTCATCGCCATAGCCCTGGGGGACCTGCCAACAGCCCGGCATGGCCTGGATCACCGGCACTTCCATGGACACGGCGTCTGCCTCTTTCAACCACCGCTCACTCCACACAATTACTTGCCCCTTTTTGCCCCGACAGGTAATGACACAGATTGTCTTGTCAGAGCCTGATGCTACTGAATAGTCAGGAAAATCAAATTTTTGAAACTGCCATGTTTTGTAGTTACCAGAACTTCCCTGTGGAGACAGGGCTGTGACAGGAGAATTTGACTTCTCGCTGTGTGTTTTTGTTGAGACACTCAGGATTCAACCCTTGAGCCATGGGGCAGCTTCAGTGGGCCCAGCCTTTCACTGAGGCTGAGGCTATTTCTGGGCGGGGACTGCGAGGCCCTGAATTCTGGACTTGCTTTGTGGAGCAGGGTCCTGTCTGTGCTCTGCTCCAGAAAAAGGCAGTGGGTAGGAAGTAGGGACATGGTGGTAGTTCCAGATCTTTACCCTACTTTTGTGTCCCTGGACTCATGACCAGCTCTCTCTTTAATATTGTCCCAAGCCCAGAGCCCTTCAACTGCCTCCCAACCTACCTGCACTCCCCTGACAGCCCCCCCTCTACCGTGATGCAGGAGCATGAAACTCAAAGACAGCTAGACTCACTTGGTTCACCAGCTCCCGCTACTCTGCAGGTGATGAGATCAAGACAAAGGAGGGAAGTGGGACCTGCCTGGTGAGCAAATCTGCCAGTGAAAGAGGAGGCAGCTGACAAAGGGACCCGTGCTTCTCCCGGTCCTTGTTCCTTGCTGCCAGCCACCGCGGTGTGGTGTGATCTATCCTGATGGCCAACTCGCTGCACAGCTCACCCCCAGCTTATTTTTATCCCAACACCATAAATGCCCAGGGTGAAGAAATACAGATGCTTTCTTTCGAGGATCCAGTATACAGGAGAAGAGGCAATTAGCATAGCAAAGCTACTCAAGAATGTATTCAGCTAGTGTAGCAGTGTTTGTGCAGTGTTGGAAAAAGAGTGTGGCAACGACCCAAAAGCAACAGCAACAAAACTGACAGAGATGGGCAGACATTGGGGACTTTGCCCCCAGAGCTCATTCTCTCTGATAACAGACCTATTTACCTGCTGGAGGATCGTGCTTCTTCCACTCCGATCCATGCGATCTGAACACTCAGGGATGAAGATTGTGACCCAAGACTGCTGCACTGGTTTTCTTGGTGTAGTTGTATCACAAATGTCATGGTTTGTGTTCTGGGGTCAGAAGCCCAAAATGGTTGTCATGGACGAAAATTATGCTGCCGGCCGGCAGGCTGAGAGGTCCTAGGAGGAAATATGTCCCATGTCCCCTCCAGTTCCACAGCTGACACTGCTTGGTGTGTGTTTACTGTGCTTGAGTATCGATTTTGTGATCATAAGCATGGTGGATAAGACTGTCAAGCTGGGTATAACATTCTCCTAATTGCTATATTTGCGCTCATTCTCGCGGGGAGTTGGGAAATCTACATGTGAGCCTCACCAGCCTGCTGGAGACACTAAAAGGAAATTTACATTTTTCTCTGGCAGTGAATTGGATAACTAGGTCTCTGATAGATATAACCACAGTAGGGTTTTGGAATGAGCTTGTTTTCTAGCTATTATGAACCTTCAAGGGCTGTGTAAGAGTGTGTATACGCAGGCGCTTGTGTGAATCTATACATAATCCTATCACGAGAACGGGTACCATTTGCCACTCAGATGCAAACTCTGTTAATGCATTTCCTTCAACTCCATCTCAGAGTTTCTCTAACTAGAGGTGACATGAAGATGACATTTTAGGGGCAGAGACTGTGTACCGGGACTTTCTTCAGTAATTTAGTCACAATGTCTCATTTAACCCTCACCCACACTCCGAGATGGAGAATATTTTATGGAAGAAAATCCTGCAACCATGGGGTTATACACTCTGTTCAACGTCGTGCAGCAAGGACGACTGAGGGCCGAGACTGGGACTGGGTTCTGATCCAAAGCATGGGACCGTTCACTGTACATCCTTGGGTTTCCACCTTTGATTACCTGTGGATTTCCCATAAGCATCCAGGGACTCAGAGTTTGAATATGCATCATCTTCTAGCATTCTCATAGTTGTATCTACAGCTTTGTGCTTATACAGCACCTACTGTTTGAGAGTGAGAGCTTTAAGACCACCTGAACTTTAGAATCAGATTTAATGAACACTAAGCCTGAAGTCCATGGTTTCCTCATCTGCGAAGGGTGAAAGTCACTGCATTGTCTCCAGGCTGCTGGGAGTAGAAGTGGAGATATACCCAAGGTCTATCATCATGGAAGCTGCCTCAACATTCCTTTTTCTTTCTCCTTTCAGAAGGTTAGCTAGCATTGCTCAGTCAACGCGGCCGGTGTAGTAGCTAAATTAAATGAGATTGAAGACTCTTCTGTACCATTCCCTAGTTTCCTCTCGCAACCACAGAGACATACACAGGACAGGGAAGTGCTGGCATTCTGACAAAAGCAGTCCGTCTCTCAGGCAAAGACGGAGCTCACAGCCTGGACCAGAGCTGTGTGGCAGCTCTCTTTTTTATAGCCTGGTGAATGGCACATTTTGCTTCTATTGTTTGCTTTTATCTTGAGGTCAGAGAAACGATGCAATCCATTATCACAAGTTCCCGCCCTACGTTCTCCAAACATCTGTGTTCGGAGCATATGTCTGCTGAGACAAGTGAATTCATCTTGCTGTTATCTGGTCTCTTATGTGCTGGCTCTTTGAAGCATGGTGCATTTATTTGGACTATTTCTGCCAAATAATGACAAGTTTAAAGGGATATCAGAAAAGGAAAATCATTGTTTCCCACCCGGAAAGAACTCTGATGTGTTTATTAGCCATCGTCCTTACACCATCCAGGTTCAAATTTGTTCAAGAGTCACTGGTTCTGAAGTCATTATTGCTGCTGGCTTATCTTGAACAAATTTTGGCTTATAGGCAAGCACCCATGTGGTTTGAATTTCTTCCATAATAGGCTTAAAATACGAGGGTGTAATTAGTGAGTCTTGAAGTTGAATGAATTTATAAGCATGCAACTCTTGAGATAAGCCAAGTGGCTGTGGCAATACTCCGTCCTAATGAGAGGCTTTTCAGGGATTTCCTGACAAGGGATTTTTTTTCACTACCCCAACATGATTGTTGCTAGAAGCTCTCCTGAGAGCATTATCCAGGTAAGAAGTTCGATACCTGGGAGGTGGCCCTGATGCCACCTGCTCCTCATCCCAGCATTGAATCTTGTGTGTTCAATCATCTATCAATTTCCATTTTCTATCTTTTATCGATTTCCATTTCCATCAGTTAGTCAATCATCTTCTACTCTGTCCTTTTACCTTCTAACTCGTTTATCCTATGATCAACTGGGTCTTTCTAAACACAAATATTCTCACATGTTGATCTATGCACTTTGTACTCCCAAGATGCAGCACATGCATATATTAGGTGCCCATGAGCTATGGCTGCATGACTGGTGATGGCTGAATCAGTGAAAGATAGCATTTTAGGCAATTTCACCTTCATTTTCCTTTTCTGAGATGATTATTGGGACATATACTCTTCAGGTGGATTGAAGAACATTGCATTTGCCATCCAGAAATATGTGAATGTTACCAAAGACCAACAAGTCTACTTAATTCATTAAGGATTTTATTTCTCAATAGGCTAGATTTCTTTGAAAGCACTTAATAAAGAAAAAGAACTTTCCATGGGTTGAGATGCTCTTCCTTTGGTAGGCCAAAATGACACCTTGACGCTTGGCTAGGAATTTTGAGAAAAGAGCTCTGTATTTACAGCATCAGTGCCAGTGGCAATGAGCACAGTATGTGGGTGAAGACATGTATCTCCAACAGAGCTGTGTGCTCAGGTAGGGGGGGGCAGAAAGCATGACCATCAGGTGCAAGGGAGAAATCGACACTTCCTCCTGTGGATCAAGTCACCGGAATGACTGGCAACCACAGAACAGTAGCAGCATTCCTGCTTCCCAAAGCTTATAGCATAGCCCCCACATCCTTGTTTTAATTCGATGCAATTTCTTGTTTAATTTATTTTATATGCCTTGGTTACTTTGATAATAAAAGAAAAAACATTAACACCTACACATCAGATCAATTTCCTACAACAATCACTCAGATGCGGTTTTTGTTTTGCAAATATGTGATGTTTCTGCCTCGTTTCCTCCCTTGGTGACTTGACTGAGTTTGGGCGTTTGTTTCATGCTCTTGCAGCATCATTCTTCATTCTCCACTTGAAAGTAAAGCACCCTAACTTTTGCCCCGCTCCCCCTGTTGTGTGGAGATTATGTGGCGAGGCATGGCTTGCAATCCTCTTGAAGGTTCTTGAAGAACTGAGTTTCTGTTCCAATATTGCTAGGTTGCTTCAAATATGAATCGTGATGTCCTTACAGAGTTTTGTTTTTCTAAAAGTTTTCAATGGCTTTTCTTTTAGTTTTTGAATTTTTGTTGAAAGCTGTGCCCCCTTGAATGCCCAATCTCTCTCTATTTCTGTGGTGCAGGCTACAGCCTCACCCCCATGGTCAAGGATTCTCTCGGAGGTGTCCTATCCATTAATAGTTGTTAGTTTTCTTCCTGAGAGTGGACAACAGTCTGGAATGACCTATGTCACCACTTCCCTTTTTACATTTTCAAGTGTTCTTCTTGCTCTGATTGATCTTACCCACCCTCAACTTCTTTTCCATCACCCCGATTGAATCTGGATTGCTTGTTCCTTAAAATGGCTTCATGGCAGCTGTTCTTGGAACTTCTCTCGACTCCTGACCTGGGTTGAACTCACCACTTGCCACAAGTCATGCTTTCCTCTGTTACTTCTTTAATTTTTGCTAGCACATATTCTCAATCATCTTCCCACGAGGGGATATGTGATTATAAACTCCATGCCTTCTTGTCTGTCCACACAGTTTGGTTGCAAGTAAAATTCTGAATTGGAAAATTAAGTTTTTCCTCACAGCTTTGAAATCCTTTCTCCACTATTTTCTGGCATCCAGTGTTCTTGACACATCTGAGGCTGCCCTGGCCTTATTCTTCTGTAGATCACCTACTCTTACTCTGTAGAGAGAGAAAGGACCCTTTTTAAGCCCTTTGTCATGGGTGCTTTTTACTTCTCTTGGGTAATTAACTAGCAGTAAGATTCTTTGGTCATGTGGTAAACATTTTTTTAAGATATATTTACTTATACATACAAGAGCTGGGGTGCAGGCCAGAGGTGCCAGGGGTAAGAGGATTCACCAGAGACAGAGTGGGGAGCAGAACAGTCAGCTCTCCTGATATACACTGCTGAGGGGAGCAGCAGGGAGACAGGAAAGGTCTGCTGTGCCATGTGGGTCAGCTCCCTGGCTGGGGATAGAACTTGTGCTGCAGTGGCTGGTGATAGCTTGATAGCGCTGTGTCTTTAACCCCTGAGCCACCAGGAAGGCCCAGGAATTTCACTTTTAACTGTATACAGTACTGCCAATTTGTTTTCCAAAGTGAATGTACATTTTGGTTTTCCCACCAGAAGTGTATCCATACACCATTTGGGCTGCATTTTCACTAACCCTGAATACTTTTTGTTTTTATTTGCTTATTTCTAATATTAGCCCTTGTGATCTCTGTGTGTTTTTGTCTCAAGTATTGGACCCCTCCTTCTGAGAATTTACATTTCCTTCAGTTCTAGCAACTTTTCTTCTATTATTTCTTTGGTAATATTTTCCCCCTCTCAAGTCACTATGCACTTGTTCCAGATTTTCTTTTAGCCTGATGCAGACCCACTTGAGTCTCTTTCTTCTTCATCTTTTCAGTTATAGGTTCTGTGCCATTTCTTTGGTTCATCTCCAACCCATGCATATTCTTCCATTTAATTTTATTTGCCATATTTTTTTTAACTCCCAGAACTTTTTCCTTGTTTTCTCTATCATGGCAATCTGTTCTTATTTTTCAAAATCAACATGTCCTGAGATTTCTGTCAGGATAATAATTAGAAAACGTTCTGGTTAGAATAATTTCTCTCTCCTAACTCTTTATTTCTCAATTACGCAAGCTTGGTTTTTCCCTCTCATTGTTCTTTCACATTTTAATTGTGTCTGTGCTGTCTAGTCACACTTAGTAATTAGGCAAAATAATGTTTTCTGGAAGTTCTGTCTCTCTGCAAAGGGGCAAGGCACACAGACCAACGGTCTTTGAGTTTCCTCCTTTTCTGGTCAGTGCTATGTGAAGAGCAAAGACAAGGACTCTGGTGTGAGTTTTCTGCAGTCTATCTGTAGAAGGGAAAACAATGCAGCTAAAATTTACGAACAACTACATGCCTAAACACTTTAAATAGGAAAAATAAAAACAAGTAACAGGCAAATAGTACTTTGCATCTGCCTGACCTTCTTCCTAGAGCTTATCATATATTCCTATAATTCCACAACAACCCTGTCAGGGTTAACTCATTTAAAGAAGAGAAAATTTAGGAGCAGAGAGGTTAGCTAGCTAATGTGTCTAAGTCTGCACATCCAATTAGTGTTGGAAGCACAACAGATTGGCTCTAATGTCCTTACTGCTGACCGCTTGCTATTCTGACTCTCCGGCATCTACTTTCTCCCTGAATCCTTCCAATACACCTATGAGGTGGGTGCTCGCACTACCACTTGGCAGATGAGAATGTTGAGACCCACACAGTTTGAATGACAGCCTTCATTGGACAATGCTTGTGAGTGTTAACTGTCTGATTCCAAAGCTTGGATTATAGTCCACAGATCTGTCCAAAAAGTCATCATTTAAAACACATGCAAGTGCAGATTTCGTGACAATTAAATTCATGTTTGTTTGAAGCAGGGTAACATTTGAACTCAATATTTTTGTATAAATGGCCAAAACAAAAATCTCCATTACTAATGATCTGTACAAACTCGCTCTTCTTCTTTGGAACCAACAATTAAGATATGGAAAATCAATTATGTTGTTTCTCAATAACACAACGGATCAATAACCTTCATTTTGTGTTCTTCTTAATTACTGTGTGGGGGTTTCTGCGCAAACATTCTGAACCAGATTTTGTTTATTACTCTCTATACATAGTTCTTGTTCCTCACAATGGAACAATCAGACCTTGATTAATGTTAGCATTAAACTAACTGCTATCTAATCAGTTGACAGAATGTTGGTTTTGACTCTCGTTTCTGTGGTCTGTTTGTTTCAGATGCTTCTGATTGGTGTTTGCTATGGGGAAGAATAAAGAAATAAGACATACATTATTCATTGAAGTGAATAGAAGGATTTTTGTGATATTCCCTCAGGCTTTGACAGAATGACAGAGCAGTAACTCAGGGTCTAAATGTAAACCACCACTCTCCCCATCCTGCTATTTTTTTGAGGAATAGAGAATTTAAACCAATCATCCAATAACTAAAATGTCCCTCTAGAATTCCGTATCATGAAAAATGATACCACCCGTCACCAAATTGCCCATTAAAAAAAAAAGAATAGAAGTGGATCTATCCCGTTCCTTTCCGTTCCTTGTATTGCACATTCCTTTAGATCCTGAGATCATTTTTCTCCCCTAGTTAAAAGTGGCATGGCTCATCTTTTCCTTCATCTATTTCCAAGCCTCTGCACCCATGCTTTCGGGCTTCTGTCTTCCCTCCATCCACAGTGCTCCATGCTGGACAGGGTGGTGTTCCCAGTGCACAGTTTCAGATCACCCGTCTCATGCTCAAAATTCTTTCGGGACTCCTTAGTGTCTCCCCTGGCTCCGCACAACTCCAGGTGATGGGAGGGTGGCCCATAGCACCCCAGGGTGCAAGAGGGAAGCCTCCCCATTGCTTTTAACAGAACAGTTCTATTTGTATCTGCTTCTGCCAAAGGATGCTGAAAAATATTTCATGTGAAAAGTAAAAATTCCTAATTAAAAATAGTGGAACACATACATTCTGTTCTATGACATACAAATTCCCAACCATGTCATACAACAACATAAAAGTTACCAGTGAAGTTTCTGCTGGCTTCCACTCAATCTGTGCTCGACTCCCAAGCCCAGTTCACTCTCTAAACATTTAAGCTTGTTCTTCAACTCACGGGGTTCCTCCTCAGTGCCTCTCTACTTTGGTTTGCTCTGTCTTGAATCTCCTGCATCTGCTGGTTTGCCCGAAATCTCCTATGTAGTGTTCAAGTCTCAGTCGAGGAAATTCTGGGCAGCCTTTGAGGTCGTCTAGTCCAGCACTGTCTAACAGAGCCTTGCCCAGGGATGGAATGTTCTGTCACCTGCACTGCCCTGTTTCGCAAACGCGACTATGTGTAACTGTCCAGACCTCAAAGAGTGACTAGTGCAACGGAGAAGCTCAAGCCTTAATTGTACTTCCAGAATCATCTGAGTTTTAAATCTAAATGACTATACCTGAGTAGTGAAAACTACATGGAAAATGCTGCTCTAGATAGGCCTACCTATTGAGCTAAGTCTATTCAGGTGCTTCAAAAATTCCACATTATTCTTAGGGTCCTGCTGGGTTTCTGAGCCAAAACCAGGGAAGTTCCAGCCTGACTACCCTGGTCTGCCTGGGCAAGTCTAGAGGGATCACACCACTAAGCCCTTCCCTGTGGGTCTTGAAACTATAAGTGGTTTCCACACCTATTTCTTTTTTTAAAAAAGATTTATTTATGCAGACAAGAGCTGGGGTGCAGGCCAGAGCTGTGGGGGGGTGGTGAGAAGATTCACCAGAGACAGAGTGGGACGCAGAACAGGCGGATCTACTGAAACACACTGCTGAGGGGAGCAGCAGGGAGACAGGAGAGGTCTGCTGTGCCCTGTGGGTCAGGTCCCTGGCCAGTGGGGAACGACCGTAGAGGGTTTATGTGGCGGTCATCGGAGTCTGACAGGTTGCGCTTCATGTGGCCATTTAAAGATTACTCTCGATCCTGTGTCTGGTGCTCTGAGAGCTGGACATGTGCTTCCCTCCCCTTGGTCGTGGCTGCCGTGCCCCTGGCTTGGGTGCATGGCTTGTAAGTAACTTGCCACTTTCTCATCCACAGCGTACTGAAGAGGCATGTGCCGTCCCCGCTTCTGTGCTTCTCAGAAGACTCTGCTGTAGAGATCTCGTGTCCCCGGGGCCACCATGATGCAAGGAGGCCCAGCTTGTCCTGCAGACAGGCCCTGCTGTATTTACACGGGTGATCTATATTCATTCTGCTTGTCTTCCAGCATCTGCGGGAAAGAACTCTACGTTTTACCTGTGTGAATCCTTTGCCACCAGAAAAATGTCTGGATGAGAGTGGGAACCTTTGAATGCTGAATGAATAGATGAAAGGAAGCAGCATAATCAATTATAAAATGCAACACATAAAGGGAAAATTAGGAAGGTAATCACACTCTCCTTATTTTCAGTCCCAGATTATTCACTTAGCTGGTGAATAATCTGGGTAAATTTCTTCTCTCTGAGTCTAAATTTCTCACCTATAATGAGGATAATTCATAATTTCTCTACATTAGGTTTGTTGGGGGCATAAGAGGAGGTATGGTTGCAGAATCATGTATCACTTAATTAGTTAACATTAATCTGCCTTTCAAAATTCTCCGCTCTCTATTTATCTACTTACATATTTTGTTCTGAAGCACATTTACATAACCTGAAATTAAAAATTCTAATGATAGGAATGTTGGAAAAATAACACCAAGAAAGAGAAGATTATAATAGGTGCCAACAGCCAAAATAGACTTTTCAAAGCATCGCAGCTGGCGGCTCCCAGGTCCATGGAAGCACAGGTGTGTTTCCAACTTCAGCGAAACCAAATCCACCTTTATGTGGGTAAGATTATTGCAGAACGTGCCGACTGGCAGGTGGTGAGCCAGGCCAGCGTGACTAATGGTGGAAGAAAAGAGAAAGGCAGAGAGAGAGAGGCTGTTAGAGAAAACACAGTGATTTATTATTCACTTGGAAAAATGCAGTGTCAAGAAGTGTAGGGTCTTGGCTGACATCAGCACTCTGAATCAATTGAAACAGTTTTATTCGGGTGAGCTGCAGCCAGAAACAATTGTCCACCTTTGTCATCACTTTGCTCCCTGGGCACAGAAGGAAGCAAAGGCTGCCATCAGCAGAAGAGAGGGAGGCTGTAATCACCCAAAAGTGTAGCGTCATGGTGGATGTGGAGAGAAACTCAATCCTGAAAACACCGCGCTGATGTATGGAAACAGACCCACAAACACGAGCTTGGAAATAGCCTCATCTGCCAACTTCTAATTCACCGGAGCACATTCTGGGGGCAAACAGGCGAGCGAGGCTTTCCTGCAGCTCCCAGCCAGATTTCTATTTGAAATTCAAACAGATTTAGGCTTGGAAAGCCTGCTATGGTTAAAACCCCTGACAAGTTCTGGAGAGGATGCAGAACAAGAGGAGCCCATTGCACTCTTGTGGGAATGTAAACTGATGGGAGCGCAACGGGAAACGATCTGGATTTATCTTTTAAAAAAACTGAAAATGGACTGTCATTGTGGGTGCTCACGTCATCAATGTTTTAAAGTCAAGTGACTCTGGTGACTTAAAACGCTCATCTAGTGGTCGAACTTGAAGGTGAATGGACTCATTTGCAAAATATGCCAAATTGCAAGACCATACGTTCATTTTTCAGGATTTTCTTTCTTTCCATTTTGCAATATTTCTCTTTCAGTTTTAATGTCCCCTCCTGTGGATCAATGCTCACCATGAAAGAACTGCAATCTGTTTCTTTTTTGTTATTTTATTTCCTTATTGCTGTACGAGGCATTCTTTTCACTAGACATGCAACTAAAGCAGAAAGTTTAAAAGCTGCATAATCATTGAAAGTGAAGTCAGTTCAACCTAAAAATTAACACAAGCATCAATCGTCTTTTATATCAAAGACTCTTCTAGAAGCTGAGAAGCTGCCTCCATGTGTAGTGTTCTCATACGTAGTAGACAGAATTTCCAAATTGAGGTCTCTGGAAACCATGTTCTAATCTTTGGAACCTGTGCACATGGGATACCAAACCCACACCAGAGCTGGCGGAGGTGAGAGCTTGGCAGCCTGATCTGATCACAGGAGCCCTAAATAGCAAGTAGTGGCTGGAGAGGACAGAGGTAGAGACCAGGGGGGGTTAGAACATAGGAAAGGCTTGATTTGATTTATTATCAGTCTTTCAAACTGAAAGGAGTCATACAAGAAGGCATGTGGGAAGCTTCGAGGGTCAGAAAGTAATCCTGAGCTGACACCCAGCATGGAAAGAGGGAACTTAGTCCTACAGCCACAGAGAACTGGACTCTGATAACATAGCTAGGTTCTAAGTGGGTCCTCACCAAACGCTCCAGTGAAGAGTCGGGGGGGGGCTGACATCTTGATTTTCTCCTAAGGAGACCCCAGCAATAAGTTAGTTGAGCTCCTCTGGATCTCTGACCTACAGCATTGGAAGATAAGACACCATTGAACTGATGGCAATTTGTTCCACAGAAGTAGACAACCATTCCAATACCCCAGCATAGCACATAATTTAACAAAAAGGAAACTATCTGAGTAATATGGTAAGTCAGCATCATATGTGTTGCTATCTAGGAAAAGAACAACATGCTGCAGCAGTGACTCAAACAGTGGGACTCACTTTCTCTGGGGCACCTGGATGGCATTTGACTTGGGATATGAAGAATGCATAGGAGTTTGATGGACGTGGATAGGCAGATGTGCACCCAGATGGAGGGTACAGCACCTGAAGTCAGGAGGCCACAGACGGGCTCCCTGGAAAACAGACTTGCAGGTCGAGATTGGCCTGCAGGAGTTTCTCCAGGGGTGCTCTTGGGATCTATACCTGCGGACCTGGGTTGAGGGATGGAGAGCAGAGGCAGAAGTTGAGCCAGGCCACATCTTTAGCCAAACCCAGGGGTGCTCTGGAGCCAGGATGGCTCAGGGGAGAAGTTATGAGTCAGGGTGTGAAAACTGGGGCCTTATGTGTTGTTGATGAGCAATGAATGCAGGTGCAAGGAGGTGTGGCCTGGGGCCAGGCAGCTTTCTGCAGCTGAGGCTCTTCCTAATGGCAAGTAGAGCCCCCAGGGCTTTTGTGCTAACATGCATTTCTGCAGTGGGGTCTGAGAGGTGCACACAGAGGCCTGGAAGTGTCTGGTCTAGTCAAAGGTAAGTGAGAAATTTAATGTGGTGAGACTGTGCAGGAAAAATAGAGAAGAATAAGAAATTAGTCTAGAGAGATGGTAGTGCTGGGTGTCAGCTGAACAGATGATAGTCCATTGCCAGGAGGCAGCACTGGGAGATGCTTCACAGAGGACTGGCTGGAGCTTTTACTGGTTACATGTTCTTGCAGCAGTGGAGACAGCACAGACATCCGATTTTAGGTGCAAGGAATGGAGAGAGAACGAGGGAATCACAAGGTACATAGCGGAGTCAGCTGAGATGGGGCTGAGATGTGGGAGAGAAGCATCGGGGTGACATTTCCATCCTTGTGTTTTATGTTTGCAGTGGGCTCCTGTGATGTGCTTTATTGTTAGAGCACCTGGATACATGGGTGCCATCTGCTAAACTAACGAATGTAAGTGAAATAAATTTAAAGGAAAGATAATTTCTGCATTGCACCTATTTTCAAGTTGCTGGTAAAGGTAGAAATAACCTGTACAGTTTATGCAATCTAGCAGTGGAACAAAGGAGAAAGAACCACATTAACGATAGAAGTTTGGAAAATGACATCTGCTGAAGCCTCCCAGATTCAGCTCATTAAACAAGAAGACAACGTGAGCAGGATGAGACCTCTAGGAAACTGTATTGAAGAGGTGGGTCAAAAGCAAGAGGAAATGAAAGCTTTGTGAAGATGCCTGAGGCTCAGGGAGACAGAAAGGCAAGTGATGCCTCAGAAATCAAAGGGAAGAACAAACATGTAGATGGTTGGGAGAGAAGTCACTGGCAGCGGGTGTGTGAATGGCGAACAAAACTAGACACCTCCATTGTTCATGGAATTTAGTCTAGCGTAGGGATAGCCATGATCACATGATTATACACATAGAGAAACACACATACTTCCTGCCTTGGCAAATTCTGTACATACAGTCATAGCAATGGCTGACCTCATTTGGAACATTCATGAAAATTTCTGCAAGTGACATTTGAATTGAAATCTGAAGAATGGTGAGTACTATGACCTGAATTTATCCTGCTAGACCTGTTGGTCGAGTTCCTAATCTCTCACAGTTTAGAGTGTGACTGTATTTGGAAACAGACTCTTTAAAGGGGTCATTGCATTGAGTTGTAATCCAACAAGCCTGGTGTTCTTGTAAGAAGGCACAGGACACTAGCACACACAGAGGATGACCATGTGAAGACCAAGGAGGGAGGCCCAAGAAGAAACCAACCTGGCCAACACTCTCATCTGTGCTATGGGCTTCCAAAATTGTGGGAAAGTCTATTTATGTTGTTTAAGCATCCCCAACCGGTGGCACTTTGTTGTGGGAGTCCTGGCAGACTGACACAAACAGGAATCTGCCCATCCATGTGGATGAAGATGTGAAAACATAGATGGAGTCAACAGG
The DNA here is from genome assembly GCF_964194135.1 of Talpa europaea. Classification (NCBI taxonomy): domain Eukaryota; kingdom Metazoa; phylum Chordata; class Mammalia; order Eulipotyphla; family Talpidae; genus Talpa; species Talpa europaea. The sequence continues at coordinate 140,244,926 of NC_140071.1, read as the reverse complement.
TAACTGATGGGTTATGTGACTAGGACTTAATGGTGAATTCCATGTTGGGAAACAAAGATTGATGTGTATGCAAACCTGGCACATGAAAACATTTTGCTGTAAGTGGTGTGCTGAGTCCAGGATGAAGCCAGTTGGGAAGTTGAAGAGGGAATAATTGAGAAGAGGGAAGGCTAAGATGAAGAGGTGATGTGTGCATTTAATAAACAGCTGCAGATGGTCAGCGCCTACTGGCTGCCAGGCTTTGCAAATGCACCCTCCTTATAGACCGGACAGAAGTCTGTGCTTAGAGACTGTTCTGGAAGTCAGGCAATATACAGTAACCTCAGTAATAATTATCTACTATTGTGTTCACCTTTCTCAGGAGAGCTATAAACTTCATAAACACACATAGTCAAGCAAGGAAGCAGATCAAGCTATATAGTATGAATGGTTATTAATAAGGGAGGGATTTGTGGATGGGATGAAATTGATAATTGAGACAAGGAAGCCACAGAAGGGGAAGCAGCAGAGATTCAAAGGGGAGGAGATACTGATGGGTGGGGTCAGGATGGGGTGAGAGGAGGCATGGCTAGTCATGAATCCACTGTGTCCTTGTCCCATGGAAAAGGTCACCTGAGCAAACAGCAAGAACTGACATTTGTGACCATGCAGCCCTCTCTCCCACTCTGAGCAGAACTAAATTCTGGATTTATGGTGGGCTCTAAATCCAGTGGCTGGTATTGTGACAAGAAGAAGGATTTGAGACACAGGTGCAGCGGAGATGTCCCCGAGAAGAGGCAGGTAAAGGCTGGAGTGATGCATTCACAGGTCCCAGATGCCATGACGGCCACAGCCTCCTAGACACTGGGGTGGACGCCATCCCGACTGTCCCTCAGAACTCCGACAGCTTGATTTGGACCCCTGGTCTCCTAAGCTGTGACACAAAACATTTCTGTGGTTTTAATGCATCCAGGGTGGGGTCATTTGCCCCATCAGCTGTAGGAAGAGAACATCCCTCTAACCTCACCTTCTAGCAATTGAGGCAACAAATGAACATGGAATGAGAACCGCGGGTGTACAGATCTCTGATAAACCGTACGTAAGAGCTCGCCCTGGGGTGTGATGAAGGCAGGGGTGGGAGAGAGGCATGACTGGGACTGAGCGCTCAGGGAAGGTCCTTCTAAGGCTGTGACATTGGAGCAGACACATGGGGATGGTCATTCTGGGTCATTGCAGGAAGCAGAGACAGCACGAGCTGAGGCCCCGCACAGGCCTTGCTCGAGGGCCGGAGAGGAAAGCCGGGCTGGGGCCCTGAGGATGCCAGGTGTGCGAAGGCCGTGGGTGTGTCTGGTGTGCATCCTGTTCTCACGAGCAGAGGGCGGACTCCTGAAAGGGGAGGAGGAGCAGACGCGCTGGAGGTTGAGTGCTGGGCACTGCTCACAGCCCAGAGGCAGCATTTGTAGAACTGGCCGGAACCACAGGGAACAGACACTTTGATAGCCTAGACCTGCTTGTGCGGGGTAGACTTCCACCTGCCGGGTGGAAACAGGTTGCTGATCAGGCAGCCCTGAAAGAACCTGGGGACAAATGCAGCAAAATAGGGGGCTGAGCAAAACAGGAGAAGATGAACATGGGGTGATTTTTCAGAACAATTGAGAATAGAGTCCCGGGGCGCATAGATTGACCAACAAGGCACTTCATGCCATTCCCATGCGGTCGATGCCAACCGTGACTTTCTTTGGCCGGGGGTGGGGTGGGACACAGAGTTGGGGAGCTGCCATGTGATGTGCGACTTTCCCTGGGAAGGGAAGGAGAGAAACGAATGTTTTTGAAGCTACCACGTGGCAGGCGGGCTGACCTATGGTGAGTCACGCACCTTGGAGAGCTCTAGCCACTTGGCATTATTAGCCATATTCTGCATAAAAAGAAGGTGATGCTCACATTGACGCTACTCAACCATGAAAACAAGATCAAATCTTGCCATTTGCAACCGCATGGCAGGGACTGGAGGGGTCATGCTAAGGGAATGGCTCAGGAGAAGAGGGTTTGGGTGAGGGTGGGGAGCAGAGTGGGGAGGTCCAGTGGACAGTGTGGGGGTGACGGGGGCTTTAGAGGTGGGTGTGGTGTGGTCGCATCCCAGTGAAGAGGTGTGAACCTGAACCCCTAAATAGCACACAGGGCCGTAAACCAATGTGATCTCAATTAAAACATAATACAATTAAAAATTAAAGAATCTCACTCTCCGAGGGATTAGGTGATTTTTCTAAGTTACCCAGAAAGGAGACAGCACGGTCAGGACATCTGTCGCCGAAGCTGGGGTGTTTATCGTGTACTAAGCTGAACTTTCCTCTGTCAAGGGGGTGATCCTGACTCAGTGAACCCCAAATCCACACTCCTACCTATGCCTCAGATTCCTCACCTCTGGTTTCCTCACAGCTGGGCTGGAGGACCCATCGTGGGTCCTTTTGGTTCTGATATATGGGATTTTATAAGGCCCATGTGCTCTGAGAAATTTTCTACTCACCTGCCCTGCCCTGACACACTTCCCTCACCCAGCACGCACAGTGAAACAGGCTGATTTCTTCACTAACTGTTCCTGGGTTTGCAATTCTTATCTTTATCGCTAGCCTGGCAAGGAGTAAATGCTTATGTGAGTATTTGCATTGCCTTTTTTTTTTTCCTCTCTTTCAAATTTACTCCAGTTACTTCCATGTAATTTTTACAAAGTAAATTTCCAACTACCCTTAACCACAAATTAGTCAGCACATTAGGCTTTTCAGGGTTATATTAAGCCATTCGTCATAGATGCTGCCGATAATAGTTAGCGGAGGCTAAATGTTTCCTTGCTCAGGGTATTTATCACATCCGGTGCGTGCCCTGCCTGGGAACATAAAAGGCAGCGAGAGTGTGAACTTGCTCCGGGGAGCACGGGGTGGGGAGTGTGCAGAGCCGGCTCAGGTGCAGCGGCCTTCGTGGGGAGGTGCTTTCTCTTGGTATCAAGGTTTACCTCTGAGTGATGGAAGGAAATCCGCGCCGGTGGGAGGGAGACACGTTCACGGGATCTGCTGGGCTGGCAGGGACCAGGGGGCCTTTCTTGTCAGGGCATGAGGGTGTCATTGACCTGGGACAGACAAACACACACCTGCCTTCTCGGGTTCTTCCGATGGGGTGGGAATTGCTGGTCCCTGCAATGATTTTCTCTTTGAACAATAACTGCCTTGCGCTATAGGCTGGGGTAGCCATTCACATTTACAAAAGACAGAAAAAGAGGCTGAGGGATTAGGATATTCAGGTAAAAGGATGGTGCATGAAGGGCCTCGGCTTCTCGACTTAAATGCTCAGAAGAGTTTGCGTAATGAATAAGCTCTGAGTTGGTCACATCCCTCAGTTAGAAAGCTGCCGGCTGTGTTTATTGCTGTGCTATCATCATCATCATCATGATTCTCATGATTAATTATTATCGCCACGACTTCAGCGCTTTCATTTGCAGTTTGGCAAGTGAATTTGGGCCTGTTCATTGCAAGGACACTGACTCTCTTAGGAATCGGTGCCATCAGGTTTCCTGAACCACACAGCGGGGCCGCACCTCGCGACAGGTGGCTCCTCACGCCCTCTGCTCCGCCGAGTGGAGAGGGTGCAGAGCGTGACGACGACTGTGTCCAGGGGAGGGGACCTCTGAGTCCCGGCGTCAAGACCCCTGGGCACGTGAGGACCCCGGTGGACGGGCATTGTCCCGAGGAGCTCAGACATGTGGTCACGCTAGCTAGAGGGACACCAGCACCGACGTCACGGGCTTAGGAGTCAGGAAGATCTGGAGCCACTCCTAGACCCCTTCACCTTGAGAGGGTGGGCAGGTCGTGCGAGCTCTCCAAGTAGTGGAGGTTGCAAAGTTAGACGACGTTTCCTACAGAGGGGCAGCACCAGACGAGGGGCCCCTCTGCCAGAGGGCACAGTGACGGGAAGGTTCGCTGCTCGAGCCACCGCAGAAGCCAGTGTTGCACGGCCCTGTGCTCACCCTGTTCCCGGGAAGATGAAGACCAAGGTCATGGGTGCTGGTTAGCTTCCCCAGCAATGAGGTGATTGATCAGCTCTTATTATGGTTCTTATTGTGTTTCCTATTATGTCCTTCAGCGGTGAGCATTAGGAAATGATCAAAGAGAGGTTTATTACTTCCAGGTAGTGAAAATGACTGGCAGATGTGGGACCAAAGGTTGGGGAGAGAAGGGGAAAGAGAGAATGAGAGGGCGAGAGAGAGCAAGAGCGGGATTCACTCTTAATTGGTGAATTTAAAGTGTGAGGCAGGGAATGAAAGAGGGGCGGAGGACGCGGTGTGCATGTCCAGTTGTCCAATTTGACAGAGATCTGTATAACAAAGCAGGCTCAGGGGAGGGCCTGCTCCTGACCCTTGCCACTGGCAGTGTGGTTTTTCATTGAAGGGGAGGCCTTGGCAACAAAAGCTCCAGTCAGTCACCTGCATTACAGAAAGGAAACTCCCTCTGCCAGCCCTACCCTGCAAAGTTAGACGGCTTTTCCAAAGTTATGTAGACGGAGCATTCCTGTAAGGGAAAATGTCTCCAAAGTTCCTCGATGTTCTGTCCATCGTGAAGCGATGCTCTTATCACAAACCACACACACACACGGTGCTCGTGAAGTAGAGATTCCATATCAACGACATCAGTAGCGCCATTTAGAATTGGGTTCCACTTGGTTCATTCAACAATGAGTTACCGGCTCGTATTCGCCCCTGTGCCCTGAGCTAGAGCCAGGGACAAGGAGGCGGTGGATGGTCAGCGCCCTGGTCTCCCGGAGCCTGCCTGCCTGCCTGGGGAGCACGGTGTGGACACTTGCCCGCTCCAGCCTCTCCACACTGACTTTAGCAAATAGAAAATGAAAATGTTTGATTTAATATTTTTCAGTTCACTGCTTTTGTTCCAAGAACAATTTTCATTCCAATTCTCTGGCCTTACCAGTGTCACTGAGCAGAGATAATTCTTAAATACCCAAGAAGATGAAACACTTGGTTTCTTTCTTTGGATGAATACATAAGGTTATTTTTTAATCTATTTTTGGACACAACATCTTTCTTTGCACAAATAAATTATATATATATATATATATATATAATTTCTATAGACATGAGCATGCATGCGCATATATAATGTTTTAAAGAAAAGACTAAGGCATATAAACAAGTTTTGTCTTCACATTTCAAATTAGTCATAAAAACACTTAACACCTATTAAAAAAGTCATGTCCCCTAATTGCCTTCAACTGTTACCCAAAGGTTTGCTTATTTATGCACACAAGAGCTGGGGTGTAAGCCAGGGGTGCAGGGAATAAGAGGAGGCAGAGGCAGAGTGTGGAGCAGAACAGGCGGATCTATTGAAATCCACTGCTGAGGGGAGCAGCGGGTGAGACAGAAGAGGTCTGCTGCGCCATGTGGGTCATCTCCCTGGCCGGGGATCGAACTTGTGCTTCAGTGGCTGCGGATAGCTTCGTTGTGCTGAGACTTTAACCTCTGCGCCACCAGGGAGACCCCCAATTGTTATCTCTTAAGTTAACCGTTCAGGGCACCTGCTTTAAGATCTAAAACAGCATGGCTAGGGGCCTCCCTGGTGGTGCAAGGTGTTAAGATGCAACTTATGAGGCTGTCCGCAGCCACTGCAGCACAAGTTTGATCACTGGCCAGTCAGGGAGCAACCCACATGGCGCAGCAGACATCTCCTGACTCTCCTGCTGCTCCCCTCAGCCTGCCTGCAGGCCATCAGCCTGTTCTGCTCCCCATTCTGTCTCTGATGAATCCTCTCACCACCCCCCACACCTCTGGCCTGTACTCCAGTTCTTGTATAGATAAATCTATACAAGATTTAAATAGATAAATCTTAAAAAAAAAAAAAAACCACAAAACAGCATGGCTATAACTTACTCAGCCTCCAAATCCAAAAAAGAGACCTTTGATCTACAAGACTACAAGTGCCTACAAATATAAGACAGTGTTCTAGTTTTGGGTGCAAAGAAGGGAAACCTAATCTTTGCCCTCAAGAAGGTTGCATTCTACATAAGACAAACTTGTAGCCACAAAAAAATATATATGATACGGATAATATTAGGTTCTGATCAGCTCCAAGGAAAAGAGAAAATGCATCTGTGTTAACAAGTGACTGAGGACGTGGTCTTAGCTGGAGGCGGGAGGCTCTGAGATGGCATCTGTATCGAGGCCCAGATGGTAAGAGGAGGAGCATTCCCAACAGAAAGAACGGAACATGCAAAGCCCTAAAAGGACTGTAATCGGTGTGCTGGCCCAGGGACAGCGAGGTCAATGTGTTTGGAACTTGGAAATGAAGGAAATGTAGAGACTATGCAATATTTTTTAATTTTCAAAGCAAAATTTAGAGGCAGGTGTTATTATCTCCATTTTCAGATGAGAAAGCTAAGCTAGTAAGTAAGGGGCAAAATTGCAACTTCAACTTAAGAGTTGTTTGACTCCTAACCTCCAGGTGATTTGATCACTGGTTTAAAATAGGTTTAGAGTCAAACAAATCTGGGAATCTGGCTGCAAAAAAACACACTCTGTTTCAGCAGATCAAAGGTGGGGACCGAGATTCCACACTTCTGCCCAAACTCCAGGCGACACTGATGCTGCCTGGCTGTCTTAGAAGGGCCAGGCTCTGCTACCCTCCCTCTCAGAACAAGCTGACCATTTATGGGTCTCCCACAAATGCATGTTGAGAGAATGAACAAGGGGTTGGGGAGGTTGACCAGTCTTCCCCTGCTGAGGGAACCACAGATCAATGAAGAATGAATCCACCCCTCACCCTGCCCAACTCCCAAGTGAGGATGAAGAGATGGCAGTTCTCTTATTTTTGTGATTGGGTTATTATATAAGGCTAAGTAGAAACACACTTCCAGCACATTTTGGTTAAAACTTAAAACTAGAGGGCCTCCCCTGGTGGCACCGCCATGGAGCACTGGGCTGTGAAGCTGCATGTGGCCTCCGCAGCGCCGGTTCAATCCCTGGCTGCCAGCGAGGGTCCCACATGGCGCGCAGACCTCTCCTGCCGCCCGCTGCTCCCCCAGCAGTGTCCTTCGGTCCTTCTGCCTGCTCTGCTCCCCGCTCTGGCTCTGGTGAATCCTCTCACCCTCCCGTGCTTCTCTCTGTACCCAGTGCTTGTACAAATGAATAAATAAATCCTTAAAAAAAAACTATGAACCAGAGACACTTTTTGGGGGGTGGGGGGCGGGAGGGGAGGGATTGGGGTCAGAATGGGGGGATTGCAATTGTATGGGGAATATAAAAATAAAATATATTAATTAAAAAAAAAACAAACAAAAAAACTTAAAACTAGAAATGAAAACAATCCTGAATTGGGTCAAAATCCTCCAGTTTGTTTCTTTATGTGTCAGCTCCAGGGGCAGGAGCTTCACCCGGGGTTCTCAGGCTTACCCAGAGGTGACCCTGTGCGTGTGTGTGTTAATCTTCTTTGGACACTATTTTTCTCTCACTGAACCTGGGTTCCTGGCAGCCTGACTTCCGTTTCCTTCATGCCCTCGCAGCACAGGCTTTTCTCTTTCGAAAAAGGGAGCAATGGGAAGCGAGACAGTTTTAGCTTTTATTGCTCAAGGTCAGCCTGGGAATCGGGGTGGGTGGGGAAGGAAATAGTCTCCCGACCCACGAACCCTCTTCCTGGCCGCCCTCGTCTCTGCGGCTCTTGCTTTCTTTCTTGGGGGAGCAAATACTTGTCAGACAGAAACAGTTTACAACCTTAAGAATTTGAAAAACAAATTAAAAGCTTCCCGAAGAAGCAGGAGAACTTGACTGTGCTGCTCCCAGTTCGGCGGGGGGCCCAGCTCTATGTGCCTGTGTCTGGACCTCTGGCGGCCCTTCGGCCTGCATGGGCCCACTTGCCCTTGATCTCCACCCCACCGCCATGGCCACGGATTTCAAAAGAAGCAGAATGAACAAGGCACAGAGCCGTGGCGGGTCATTGAAGACGACATAGTCCAGCTCACCCGGGCCTCCTCCTGCACCTGCCTGCTGTTGCCTCTGTCCTGCGTGGGGGGCCTGGGGACAGTCAGTGGAGACTAGGCCACGAAATGGGGCGATCACCATGTCACCCCACACATGAGATGATAAGAGAAGAAAATCCTAAAACAATGTTCAGGATTAGGCGGGAAGGAAGGGAGAGCTTCCCCTGGGCCAGATTTTTTGGCGAAATGATAAGTCGTGAGGAGACCTGGTGTTTAAGCAGCAGGCGAGGCCCCTCCGCGCGGCCTGCCCCACCCCAGCTGTCAGCGCCCGTCAGCGCCAGGCCAGCTGAGGCCACGGGCTGGCTGAGGCCTCTGTGTGGAGACTGTCAGGGCTGCTGCCGAGCGACACATTGAAAGCCTCCCGTCAGCAGACTAATCACAGAGCCTTTTCCTTGCGGCTAATGGGTAGTTTGCTTTAATCTCCAGAAACCTCTGATCAATTAACTGCCATTTAAGCCAATCAAGGAAATGCAGGTTCGGGAGGAATGGGCTTCTGAAGGTTACGCCGCAGCAGCTGCCTGGAGTGGAGCTTGGGGCACCCCGGGGAGCCGTGGACGGAGTGACCGGGAGTGGCACGGGTAGCCAAGCTGAGGGTGGGCACCAGCGGACTCGCCTCCTGGCCCTGGAAAACCAGAGAGTCCTTTCTGGGGTCCCTTAAAGGGAAGCAGCTTCTTTGCACAGTTCACTGGGTTTCTGCTCCTGTGTCGGCGCCGTGAAGGCACATTTCCTCGGCTCTGTCTCTTGCCGAACACGCAGAACACGCAGGCCACGGCGCTGCACATGGCAGCACCAGGCACTGTGGAGAAGGTGCGGTGAGCATGTGTGAGGGTGGCATGGGGAGGGCTCAGGAATTTGACACACATGGCGATGTTAGCCAGAGCCCCACCTTGGCACAGACGCCGTGCTCTGACCTGGTGCCACACTTCTCTCTCCTTCTCAGGCTGCTGACGGCTGAGCCAGGGCCGGCTCAAGCCTCTGTCAGCTTTCGGTGACTTTAACGCCTGGTCAGTGTTCAGTCCCATCCTGTGACCCCGGGAGTCCCCAGTTGTCACTCATGCCTTGGCATCTCTTCCCCAGAGTTCTCTGCAGTTCTGACAAGCTCCGGAGTCTGCTATCTACACACAGTTTGCTTTTCTGTGACAAGGGTGACTCCCCTCCCAGAGAGGCCTGGCCTCCGTGACTTTCTTTGCATAAACGTCCCCACACTCAGGCCCAGGAACTTCTGAGCTGCTCCTACAACGGATGTTTAATGCCTGGATTATATTTCTTTGCATGGTGTGCTTTAATTTATTTTTCGTTTCTCAATTGTTGGACAGAACGTAGTTTCTCTTTTTTCCTGTAATAACCATCTGAACAACAAGCTTCGGTAACGCCTCTGATGATTTCCTTGAACATGAATGCCCAGGCATGGAATTATTGGACCAAAGCATATGCACTTTGCTTTTCTTCAAATAAACTTTATTTTGGAATAGTCTTTGGTTTACATAAAACTTGTAAAGCTAATGAATGTAGAGAGTTCTCTTACAGCCTCCCTCCGGGTTCTCTCATGGTAAACATCCTTATAACGCTAAGAAACATTTTTCGAGTCTAAAAAAATCAGTATTGGCAGATACACTGGTATCAACATTGAGACAAAATTTAATTCCAACTTCATCAGTTTCCCCCTGTTTGTGCTGGGATCCAGTGCAGGCTTTGGATCTGCACCCGGGGCTTGGGAAACATGGCGGGAGACACGGGGGAGGGACATGTGGAGACACTTGGGAGAGACGGGAGGATTGGCCCCTGGCAAGGCTGGCATTGGCCATTGTTATCTTGATTCATGCTTTGATTTTGGCCCCAGGCTTGTCTGGTCTCTCCTGCCCATTTTCTATGGTTTCCCACCAGAAGGTGCCTTAAACTTGTTGCAAGTTTTTGGTCCTTAGTGGCCTGGCTTCAGGCTGACCCTGTTGGGCTGGACATTTATCCACAAAGGAATGTATGACTTGGGTTGATTGATTCAGAAACTCTTCTCCTTTCCTTTCTCACTCTAGACACACTAGTCCTACCAAACATTTTTCTCACTAAGAGTATCTTTGTCTTTGTGCAGCAGATGGCAGAACTCTTTTAAAGCATGCAAGTTTGGGGGGGCCTTGGTACACCCCTATCTCTGTGCACCAACACTACCAAGGATACATGCCGGGTGCTGGCATTGCTGTGGTATAAGCCTTGCTCGCCATAATGACACAGTGTGTACCAGGTTTCTCTGCTGTGTGACTCCTGCTTCCCCTCTTCACACTCCGCAAAATTTTATTTGCTGTTATTAATCTGATCATTTCTTTCCTTCTCTTCCTTTCTCCTCCTCCATTTCCTCCCTCCCTCCCATCTGCCATCTATTCTTTTTCCTAATAGATATGGGAGACCAAGGACTATGATTTAGGTGGGGGCATCAGGCAAATGTATTTACAGAAAGCTTCACATTTTCAAGGAGTGCGTGCATTATCATCACAGACTCTCGGGTTCTCCTGGGAGTGTTCTGTGATTAGCCTCACATGCCAACGAGCAAACTAAAGCCCCCCCCCACGAGCTCAGGTCACATGCTCTTTACATAACATCACACCCGGGCATTCCAGCCCCATCCTCTTTGCAGTCGGACCCCTCAGCAACCCGGCCCCCACGCCACTCATGCTGCAGTTTCTTTCTGAAATTCCCGGCATATTTTATCTCTGTAGAGATAAAGGGAAGCTTTGCGATGTCTTTGGAAGTGCTTGATTTTTGCCTGGGAAATTAACAGGCAAATGCCCCTTCTGAAGTTATTCTTGACTGTATTTCCATAAACAGGGCCATAGGTTGGTACGTTTATCACTAAAGGTGTGCAATTGTCTTCCTTAGGCAAAAGTAAGTGGAACCAGAGGACAGCGGGTGACCTGGGGCCCAGAGAGTCACACTCTGAATGCAGGGAGTGCAGCATCCAGCCTGCAGGTTGACGGAGAAGCCCTGGAACTGGAAGCACCCCACCCTACCCCCGAGATTCTTGGAGCTCTCTGTATTTTTCCTACTTAATCAGGCAGTGTGAGCTCAAAGGCAGCAGGGCCAAGCCACCTGCCCGGACACCAGGCCGTGCTTCAGACAAGAGGCCGTGGATCAATGATTAGCTCCCCCCATTCTGACACTTGATTTGAAACAGTGGAAGTTGACTGTTCTTATCACAATGGCTTACCACAGCAGGGCAGTTAAGTTTTGAAGCAGAAGTCATTATAGAATGTCCATGTCCCAAAAGCTTTGGGGAAGTACCAAAGATACTGATGACATCCATTTGTCCCAGATGAGCAAGTAACTTTTACTGTGTATGAGAAAGATTTTAGCTTTTTAGGATTCTCTTGAAAGACTGTGCTTTATTCATTTATTACCTGTCATTCCTGTAACTCAATGACACAGAATCATCCCATCTAAGTGACCCTGTCCACATCATAAATGAATGCTAATGTCTCAGAGCTTGGTTTGAAGATCCAGGTCATACACCCATATAACATTCTGCCAATGGGTTAATGAAATTTGAATCAAATAAATTCAGAAATTAACCTCAGACGTAAGAGTTTGATGCATGCACACACGTTCAACACAAGTCACTTCATAAAGCGTTTCTCAAATACTGGGATGTGAACCTTCTAGACACTCATAAATATTAATTGATAATACAGGGGAGATGTTGAGAAAGTTATCAAGAGTTTTGTACAGTGCTGACTTGGCTTCTGAGAGTCCTCAGAAAGCCTCTTCAGCTAGAATAATAATCATGGATGCAGGAACCAAATAAAGGACTTTAGGCTCAACTCAGAATTCAGTTGCCTGTGACTGACTTTCATTATCATTGTTGTGAATTATGGCCAGGTCCCTAATGAGCGTGGCTGGGAGAAGTGCTCCCTCAATTGCAAAACTGTCTTATGTTGTTGCTGTTCTTGTTGTTTGGTTGGGTTCTTGGCAAGTACTCAGTACTCAGAAGCTGCTTACTACAGTGGAAACAACACAAGCTTAAGGTCTGGAAAAGTTTGCATTCAAATCCCAGATAATGCTAATTAGTGGCATGGCCATGGACAAGTCGCCTGACCCATCTTCCTGCAAAAAACAGGAAACATGTGGTGGTAAGAGAAATGGCCCGACAAAGACATCTGTGCCCTGGCTCTCGGAGCCCGTGGATAAGTTTTCTTGCATGCAAAAGGAGCTCATGCTTGCAGATGGAGTTAAGATTGCTAACAGGCAGACTTTCACAAAAAGAGATTAGCCTCAATTAACGCAGCTGGCCCAAGGTACATGCAAGGATCTTTTGCAGAGGCAGAAGGGGTCAGTCTGAGTGAATGAGGGAGACGAAACTATGGGGGCACGTGAGTCAGAGGCAGCACTGCTGCATTTGAAGTTCGAAGAAGGAGCGAGCCATAGCCAGGCAAGGTAGGTGTCTCTAGAAGTTGGAAAAGGCCAAGAAATGGGGTGTCCCCTCAGACCTCTGGAAAGAATGCAGCCCTGACTATGCCTTGAGTTTGACGCAGGGAAAATAGTGTCAAATTTTAACGTCCAGAGCTGTAAGATAACACATGTGTATTGTTGTAAGCCACTAAGTTTTAAATGTTAGGTCAGCTTCTAGTTAGCAAGTCACTGGTGTCGCACTTGGGCAGTTGTGATGTCCAATGATTATGGCTGAAAAGCCATTTTTGATCATTTTTAACAGTGTCAATCTTGCCCAGACCCCTCCCCTGATGTTTCTGGAAACTGAGTCCTTCCATTCCTGGATTTCTACTCTGGCCTATGGGGCAGATCAACGATGGATCTCAAGTCATACACCTTTGAGAATCTACTTTCTCAGGGCAGATGTGAGTAGATCACCTCCAGCCACACTCCCAGGAGACAATCCAGGCAATACTCTCACCTCTGGATCTTCCTGCTTCAGCGCTGCTCCTCACCCAGAGTCTAAGCGCCAGTGACCGTGGCTGCCTACTTTAACCAGCACTTTCTGTTTCTGAAAAATAATATCAACAGACATGTGTATCTGGTGTGGATAATTTGAATTATAATGATTTTATAGTTTTATTTCTGATGACAGTGAGTACTGTGAAGTTTCATATGGGTATAGGAGCTAGAAGCATAAGATGATTTCATGAGTTTTTATGTTTGCATATTTAAGTCACATCATAATAAAATCATCCAGCCAACATCAGGGGGTCTTTGAGGAGGTTTTCCTTGCAAATAGAGTCTGTTCATTACTTAAGCTTGAGAAATACTGCTCAGGATTGCAGACACCAGGGAACAAACCAGGAGCCATCAGGAGTTCTGTGCCAGCGAAAGGCGTCTCTTCAGACCGCAGAGAGGGGATCTAAATAAAAGGGATGGCAAAATGAAGAGACAAGACAGACAAAATGTGAGCATTACCAGAAAACACCACACATTCTTAGACAGAAGCTAATTAAAAATAATGAGGAGAGGGTGACTTGCCGGAAAGGAAGTAGAATGACAGGCCATTGCAGAAGTTTGCTTCAAGAGCGTGGTCCTGAATTGAAATTCCGCTTCTACCCCATTTCTGTCAGGGTGACCCTTTGCAGCCTCCTGTGCCTCAGTTTCTTCGACTTCAATCTGTCAGTCTAGTGAGATGAAGGCGGGAAGCGCTCGGTGTGGGGGAGAGGGAAGCCACTGATTTCATTTTGCTAGAAGTTGCTAAAGAGTCCCTGGAAATTTTCCTAATTCTTTGTAATTGAACATCTCAGCAAGAAGATAAAAAGGCCTGGAAAGCTCAAGGTCAGTGACGTAAGCAGTGCTTGCATCTAATGGGGGACGGCTCCTGGCAGAGGCAGAGTGGATGTTTTCCACATAAACAAAACCTTAGGGAGGTGGGGGTCAGCCAGATCTTCAACTGGCGGGGCATTTTGATTGTTTTCAGTAGATTTTCTTTCTGTGAAGCACAGTTTCTCTTATAGACTAAAAAAAAAAAAACAAAACACACACATTCTGGTGTCTGCACACATACCTGTTCACACGTGTGAATGCCCAAAGAACCCTCAGCCCATCCGTGCGCCCACATTCCGCAGAGACGGCCCAGGCCCAGGCTTAGGCGTCCCGCCAGCACACACACTGAGCTCCTGGATGGCCCGATTCCCATCGACCGAGTGACCCGGGGTCTTGAGGGTCTGTTTTCAGCTACGCCCCCTGCCTCCCACCCACTGTGTCTCTGTCCACCAGCTTCGCCCAGCTCTTGACATCACTCCTCGGAGATCTGAACAGATGACCTGCATGCTTCCTTGATGGCGAATGAGGAAGGGCCTCCTTGGGTGATGAAGGCACCGGAGGCCATGATGTCTGCGTTTCCTCTCTGCCCTTTTGTTTCTATTAAAGATGATTTTTTTTTTTTTTTTTGGTAATGAGACATATATGCACATGCAGGCCATGAGAGGCATAAACCTCGGGTGAGGTCCTGGAAAGAGCCTCACCAAGACGGGCACCGGGAGGGTCCCCAGCCGGGGGGACGTCTTCACACTCACCTGTTCCGTGGGGTCCTCCCTCATGGCTCCTAGGCAGGGCTCTCTGAGCTGCCTAACTGCACATTTGTGAAAGAGGAATTTGATGTCGAGATGTCTTCTGCACAACAGACCACGCGGGTTTGGCTTTGGAGTGCATGGACCCAGATAAACAAATCTCACTCCCACATTCATGGATTCTGATTTGACGCAAGCTGCCGCGCCCCATGGACCTTGATGAGGGTCACGGTTCTGGCCCCCTGGCATGGTGGTGAGGGGTCAGCCAGTCCTGAAAGGTCAGTATGGGGGTCTGGTACATGGTGCCCCACCAGCCACACATATGTGCTCACTCCTCTGGTGCCCCTTCCAGCTGCAGAACAGAAATCTACCTGAGGACAGGTTCCCCCGGGCCCACCAGCAACAGACATGCGGGCCCAGAAACAAAACTGAGAGCTGTTTCCTTAGACGAGAGTGTCAGCAATCTGCCACTCAGGAGCTACATCTACTCAAGATGTTATGGGATGAGAGTTTCCTGGAACTTGACAAAAAGTTAAAAAACAAAAATCAACATAATAAAAACTGCATGTTTTGGGCCTCCCTGGTGGCGCAGGCTGTTGAGCACCACTCTGTAAAGCTGTCCGCAGCCTCTGCAGTGGTGGTTCGATCCCAGCCGGCCGGCGAGAATCCCACATGGCGAGGCAGACCTCTCCTGTCACACCCGCTGCTCCCCTCAGCAGTGTATTTCGTCAGTCTGCCTGTTCTGTTCCCCGCTCTGTCTCTGTAAATCCTCTCACCCTCCCGCACATCTGGCCTGTACCCCAGCTCTTGGACAAATGAATTAAAAATCTTAAAAAAAAACAACAACAAAAAACTGCAAGTTTTGACTGTCAAGTAACCTTGAAAATATCCATTTGTATTCGAGTAAACAAAACTGTTTCTTCCCCAGGCGTAGCCATTGCCAGTGGCAAAAAGGGACCATCTGGGGATTATCAAGGAGACATCATAGGGTGTTGTCGCTCATGTAACCAGACCCGGGACTGGGTCCAGTGGTTCCATGGAGGAGAGGCGTCCTCAGTTCCTCGGGGCATGGGGTTTGACAACAGGATGCGGAGAAGATGGCAGGACCCCGCAGCCACAGGCTGGGCAGACCCCCACTTTACTTGTTCACGATGGGGAGCCAAACCCAGCAACCCAGTTTCCCTCAAAACAAGTGAACAGTGCGAAAATTTTAGTTTCTCTTCCGGACAGACTTTTAAGAAGGTGATTGCATTTGGAATCAGGAAAATTTGGGTACAGCCAAGGACAGGTCTTTTGAAGCATTTACTATGTACTTGCCAAGGGTTCAACCCACAAGTTCGACCAATTCTTGTCTATGATTGCACAGATTCCGCAAAAGGACGTTCCAGAAAAATTCTTGATCTGTGATGTAGTCTTAACAGGAACCCAGGCTGCTTCAAAACTGCCCTCAAATACCTCTGGGATTCTTAAAGGAGGATCCAACAAACACTCAGAAGTCTCTTCTTGCACAGTTTTCTCTTCACTCTTCCTGCACTGAGGTTGCCTCTGAGACATTCTGAGGCTCAGGGTGGGCAAAGGTGAGCTTTCTGTGGCAGGTGTGGGAAAGCCCCCTGATCTGAGGTTCACAGTGTGAGAAGCTCCAGAGCAGGTGCACTGTCCTCTCAATGTGATCTTCTCAAACAGATATGCTTTATTTTTCCTGCAGAAAAGCAAAAAATTAAAGATGCAAAACCAAAAGAGAATAATTTAATTAACATCTGTGCAGCTGCCATTCATAATTAACAGGTATTAACAATTTATAAAATTTGCTTCGCACATAAGTTAATAACATCATATTATCACAACGTTGAAATTCACCACTGAGTCCCATTCCGAATCACCCCCTCCTTCTCAAGAGACAAGGAGTAGGCTGAATTTGATGTGTGATTTACCAATCAAATATTTATAGCTTGGATCCACAAACAATATGCTGAAGTTTAACTTTTTTTCTACAAATATTATCATACAATATTTATCTTTCTGTAATTAGCTTCATTCAATGTGATATTTTCTTAAAGGTCTGTGTTGGTGCATATAAATCCAGCTCATTTGTTTTAATGGCTGAACTGTATTCAGCTGATGGATGTTTACGTTGGGATTTTAGATTTTACTGACATCATCTGTCTTCCAAAGCTCTCGGCATCACATACTTTATAAGGACTTCATGGATCCGAATTAAGGGGTAGTTAACATGTGATGTTGAGACATGGATGAGGCCGGATGCCTTCCCTTCAGAATGATACTGACCTTTCCGTGCACTTCTTCTTAGGACGAATCTTCATTCTACTCTAATGTTTTATGCTGACTTTCATAAAACCGAGGAAAATCTTGATATTTCCCTGTACATCTGAATCCTTGGGACCTCACTGAAGTAGATTTCCCTGGCCTGTTCCCTCAATTTACTCACCAATATTTTTTGCTATTGTATTATGTTTTTATGTTGAGGTCACATTGGTTAACAACACTTTTATAATTCAGAGACGTGGCGTCACATTCCCTTCAGCTTTCATCACCTGGGCATATTTCATAACTGTCTGCGGCTTCAGCCACTTGGTGTCTACACCATGCCCCACAGGTGAACGGCAAATTCAAGGTGCCTCTGCCAGTCTATTGTTTTAAAACCAGGATGTTGTCAGAGGTAGTTTCAAGTTTGAGGAAGTCCTGAGGTGGGAGGGCATACAGCAAGCATTGCAAAGAGGGTGCTTTTGTGGGAGCACTTGGGGAGCTGCCAAATGTCTAATAAGAAATGAATTTGCTTTATTTAAAAAAGGAAACACTGCTTTCCCTCACGAAGAGGAAGGAAAGACTGTGTGCCCCCGGGTACCAGCACTGCCTCTAACCGGAGGGTGGCCAGGGTGAGGGACAAAAGACACAAACACAGACCTGGCCCCGGAGAACCTGCTAGATGCATGAGACCGGAAGGAAGAGAAGCAGGTGCCACCAGAATGAATGAGTAGAACACAAAGGTCAAGGCCACAGGGTGCCACCCGCTGGCAGGGTTGGTGGGCGGAGGGAAGGGGCTGAGGACCTCGCGCTGGGGGCGGAGGTGGCTAGGCCAGCGCCAGTGTCTGCTCCTCAAGGTCTCCCAGAGCCCTTGTAGTTAGGTGAGGGCCCCTGTGCCTGGGTCGGGCCAGCAGGTTGTGGATGAAAGTGACTAATTCAATCCCTTGAGCACGTTTTTAGTGCCAGGTCCTGTTCTCACCCTTGGAGATTCAGCCAGAATTACAACCAAAGTCTATCTCTGCCCTCAAGCTGCTTATACATTCTGACAGTGGGACAGACAATGAGCACAATAAATAAGTAAAATGTATAGTAAAACATATGAATAAGTAAAATGTGTAAAATTGCATTCATGTATAATTTATAGATAATGTATTAAGGATAAATAATAATGTTATATTTACATATCATTTCTTAACTATAAATAAAATTATATGTTTATGTATACATGCATGTGTATATATAAACATGTGCATGCATTTGCAGTGTGCACATATACAAGTTATAAAATTGGTGATAAATGATAAGCCAAAAATCAAATTAGGTAAAGAGTATCACAGGTGCCAGGAGAACAATTTCAAAGAGGATGTCTGTGGAGGCCTCAGAGGGAAAGTGAAAATGAGTGAAGGACCAGTCACACAGATATCTGAGAAAAGAAAATTCTGTGGCACGTGAGCAGAGGCAGGAAATACAATGGGAAGAGACGAGAGAGGGGGCCGACGTTGGGCCACCTGTGGTCTCGAAATCCACTGCAAGGTTGCTGGCTGGTAGTTTGAGGCAAATTGTGGTTGCTGAGGAGGGAGATGTGACTTCAATGGCAAAGAATCACTCAGGTCGCTGCTTTGAGAATACACTGCGTAGGACTTGGAAGGGAGCAGAAAGCAGGAAGAGAGTGAGGAGTCATTACCTAAGAATCGAATTAGTCACTTTTATCCACTACCTACTGGGCCCACCTGGTCACATGGACCCTAATCTAACTGCAGAGGGTTTTTTCCAATATTTACCTGAACAGATAAGGCTATCTTTGTTTTATTTTTCTTTGGTTTTTTTCATTTGTTTTATTTCTTTATCTTCCCCATCAAACAGGGTGTGTCTTTCTCTGATTTATTTTACAGAGTTAACCTCCTCTAGGTCCATCCACATTGCTGTAAATGGTAGCCTTCATCTTTTTTGTAGCCGAGTAGTATTCCATTGCGTCTACACATCACATTCTTGTTTATCCATTCATCCATTGCTGGGCACTTAGTTTCTATAATGTGACTGTTGTCAATAATGTTGCAGTGAACATGGGGCTGCGTTTATCTCTTCTTACTTTTGCATTCTTTGGATAAAACCCCAGAAATGGAATAGTGAGGTCAAACATATTCTTAGACTATTAGAATAAAATAGTGGCTCCCACAAAGAAAGAAAGAAGTGAGGTGGGTAAAATGGGTCAATTATATGGTGAAAGGTGGAAACTAGACTTTTGGTGGCAAACAAAACATTGGGTGTAAGAGCAAGAGGAGAGGAGTTAAGGGTGACTCCAAAGTTTTTGTCTGAGCATCTGGAAGAAGGACTTGCTATTCCTGAGAAGAGAAAGTCTACAGAGGAGTATGCTTGCAGGGAGTGGAGTGGGGGTGTATGAAGAGCTTTAATCTGAGAGGTCCTATCCATTGGGTATGTGCCTCAGAAGTTGGGTGAGGGGTCCAGGTGGAAGACATACAGTTAGCAGCCGTGAGCTTCTAACAGCACACTTGAAGTCATAAGACTGAAAAGGATCGCATTTCCTACCTTTCGTCATACAAGGTAGCTGAATCACAGGTGCGGTCAGATGACAATGAATCAGCTTGAAGGACACACATTCATTGGTGAAGAATAACCTCAGGGGCAACCCACTTCCTGGAGTAAAGTTTCTGGACTTTCCAGCAGTGTGCAGAGAGCATTACAACAAATGAAAGTCTGCCCCCACCTAAAAGACAGAACAAAACACCTACTTCAGTGGAATTTTACCAAAGTGAAAAAAAATAAATTATTTACTAAATGATTTGATAACCACAGGTGGAAGCTAAGCGTTGCAGTGCCGATATTGTCATGCAGAGCAGTAGGTATTGATGACTCATTCACTTATTCCTGTCATAGGTCATCAGGGAATGCTGGGGCCACTCTAATGCCAGTCACAGTTCTAAGACAATTTCAATAAAATAAAACAGAATTGCTTCTCCATTAAAATCTGACTAATACTTGGCAGCTTAACATACAAGTCACACAATCAAATGTGTGGAGTCTAGTGTTTTGCTTTGGTTCAGTGTATTCATTTGCTTTGTTTTTATATTCTCCATATGCATTAAATCATCCAGTATTTGTCTTTTCCCTTCGAACTTAATTCACTTAGCATCAGCCCCTCCAGCTCCATCCATGTTGTCATAAATGGTAAGATAACCACTTTTTTTTTTGTCATTGTATATTATTCTGCCATTGATTTTCTTTGTTGTATCAGTTAAATGTTGTACATCCACATTGAAATCTTGTGAAGAGTTTGTGTGCGAGGAAGGAGAATCCTCGACGTACAAGCCCTTTGCAAGTCAGCCACACACGTCCTCAGAAAAGGACACATTTTTCATTTGTCTGCAGATGTGACTGCCAAGGCGGCTCTTCCTTAAAAATCATGGCTCACACAAACTTATCTCTTCCCCCTTTATCTCTTCGAGGAGTAGGTGCCTGGTCTCCTTGCTTCTTGGCTCATAAAAGCCAAGAAGTGTCTGTTTTTTTTCAGTCAAATCATGACTCAAAATTATCTGGAAACCTTAAAACACCCAATGCTTTACTCTAGTCTCAGAGTTTTTGGAACGGTAGGTTCCAGCCAGAGGTGGAACATTTGCATTTCTAACAAGTCGTGGGTGATGCTGTTGCTGCAAATCCAGAAACTATAGATCTGGGCTGTCATTGTCCCTCACTTACCATTCCCCGCCCTCTTGCTTTCCCCGCCGTCTTACTTCCCCGCCACTTTAATAAGCTCATTGCCTTCAAATGAGAGTAATCATTTGACTGGAGAAAAGAAGAAGTTGTTCCATTGGAACCATATTCTACCCTTGTTAGATGTGAGCAGGTTGAAGACTATCTGGAAGTATTGGGGTCAGACACAGCCAGACAACTCAAAGAATTACCTAACGGGTATTTATTTGCTTACACTCATTATTAACAAATAATAACCTTTGCCATAGTCATAGCATATTTAAAATTTTAATAGAAAGAATATTGTCAATTTCTTGAACAAACATCACTCATAGCCTTTAATCCGTTTCTGTCTCCGCATGCCTTGAGCAGAGGCAGCAGTGTCCTGGATTGGCTCTTTTTCTCCCTGTTTGTGCTTTGATGTGTTACACTGTGTTAACACACATACACCACATTGTAAGTGTAGGTTTTAATGTTTATAATCTGGCATCACAGCCCATCCCCATTGCTTTTTTAGCTGTATTGTATATTTCTGTATTTTCTAGGCTGATACAAATGATACTTATTTCATTTAAGGGTTGCGTAATGTTCCCCCACATGAATATTTCTCATTTCATGTATTCACACCACCATTGTGGACATTTGGATTTCATTCCTAGTTCAGAGCTGCCATGAGTTATGGTTTCCGTTAATTTATACACGTGTGTGCACAAGTTTCTGCATCTGCATAGATGTAGAAAAGTAGATTTGGTAAAGTTAAACATGGCCATATTTACAGTTACCAGATTATTCTTGAGAGTGGCCTGCACCAGTTTGCCTCTGAATCAGAACGCCCTTCCCAAACACCTGGACCTACACCGGGAACAGCAGGGCTGACATTGCAAAAGACGTGCCTTTGAGGGGCTCACACTTGGGCAGAGCTGGCCACGGGTCCTCTCCGTGGTGAGTGTGATGGAGGGACCAGATCTTTAAATTTCATTTAAATTGAATTAGTTCAATTTTAAAAGTAGGGAGACATATGCACTCAGGGACTACCAGACTAGACAACAGAACTCCAAGGTGAAAAACAAAAAGACCTTCCCATACTGGCAATGTCTGACAACGTCAATTGGGGAAACTCATTACAGGTGGTGAATGTTGAAATGGGGTAAGTTGAATGGGTGAATGTTGAAATGGGGGAAGTTGGGGGTAAGCTGGAAAGGCAAGATTTGAATCAGGGCAAGGTTTGTGTTAAGCGAAACCTGAATAAATCAGTCTGCGGTGGGAGGCTGTGTAAATAGCCATTAAAATTGACAGTTCTAACAACGATCTACAACATGGATAGCCGTTTGAGTGAAAAAAAAATAAAAATAGGTGACTACTGTACAATGTTTACAGGAATGTTTAATGCAGACAAAAACTAATAAAATATATAGAGATTAAAGAGGACATTAGAGTGAAAACTAAAAATCATTCCTTGATTATTTTTAAACTTCTCTAGTTATTTTATTTTCTTCTTTATGTTTTTAAAGGTTTAGTGAGCAGATTTTTGTGGTTTATAAGAACAATTAAGAATCTGATTTATCCATAGTAACAAGGTGATTTTCAGAAGTTGAAAAAGTCTAAACATCATCTTGACTTGAAGAGTAGAACTTCTAAATAAAGGATCACACAATTAGAGCGATTGCTGAGTCTCAGACTCTGTGTATCCCCCAGCAGAACCTTGTTATGACACATTATGGGTTGATTATTCTAACCTACCTGCTGTGATCTTAGTCAATACAGAGTGTGAATTATTTAACAAACAGGTTTTCTTCCATCTTATAGGAGCACAAGGCAGCCGCTAGTTCCTCGGTAAAAATAAGTAAAAGAATATGATAGAAAGCTTAAAGAGCTAGGTTTTTATTCAATTTTTCAGTTTCCTTGGTCTTTGCATAGCCACAGGGAAGTGAAGATTTGGTACACATTGCCAGCTGGTTTGAAGAAAGATAGACCCAACTGTGTTCGTGCTTTTGCTGGAAATAGCCTTGGATATCCAGATGTTTCTTTGGCTAATCAAAAGAGAGAGAGAGAAGATAAAAAGAGATTAGATTTTTTTTTTCAAACTTGAGGAAAACTGAGAATGTAGAACAAAGAGCCTTGAGTGTCCATTCTTTTTTTTTTTTTTTTTTTTTTTTTTTTTTTTATACATTTTTTTTTTATAGAGGCATGTTTTTTTTTTTTTTTATTTATTTGTTATATTTGTTTGTTTGTTTTGTTTATACATGCGCTGGGTACAGTCAGAAGCGCGCGGGAGGGTGAGAGAATTCACCAGAGCCAGAGCGGGGAGCAGAGCAGGCAGAGGGACTGAAGTACACTGCTGAGGGGAGCAGCGGGCGGCAGGAGAGGTCTGCGCGCCATGTGGGACCCTCCTCCGGGGGCCGGGAAGCAGCCGGGGATCGAACCGGCGCCGCAGAGGCCGCAGGCAGCTTCGCAACCCAGCGCTCAACCGCTGCGCCACCGGGGAGGCCCTGAGTGTCCATTCTTGATGACATCCCCTCTCCTCTATGATTGTAGCATCAATTTCCTCTAAACAACAACATTCTTTACGTAACTAAAATAACTCCATCAAATCAGGAGTGACCTTGGTGCATCATTACCATCTAATCTTCAAATTCCATTAATGTTTACAGATGTCCCCAAAATGCCCTTTATTGTGAAAGGGTCTAATTCAGAATCACAGGTTGCCCTCATATCTATCTCATTACAATTTTTTATGTTGAACAAGTTCATCAGTCTTTCCTTGAAGTTCATGCTCTGGCATTTTCGAAGATTACAGGCTAGTCATTTTTACAATGTCCCTCAGTTTGGCTTTGTCTAAAATCGCCTCGTGCTTGGCTTTGCTTTACACAGTTCAGCAAGATCTCTCGAAATGAATGTCGTGTTCTCCATCTAGCATATTCCCCAAGAGGCCCCCTAAAGGTCTAGCCCCCGCCATGCTCTTCTTAGTGTGTGGTGGGCTGTCCTCTGACTGAGAGGTGGCCTCTGTGTTCTCTCCACGCGACGGGGATGGGCTGTGACTGTGGAGGAACGCATCCTAGGTACCTTCCAGAGTCAGGGCGCTAAGACAGGATGGTTCCCCCTGATGGGCCGGGAAGTTGCATTCAAGGAAGCCATCAACGCGCCCTGGGGAAGCAGAGGCCCCAGGAAGCAGCCATGGGCAGGTGTGAGTCGGAGGGCTACCGGACAGCGAGTGTGAGCTTCCAGTGTCCCAGTCATGTCCTTTCTAGGGGACAGGCTTCAGCTGATCTCAACCTTCAGCCACTGAGAGGTCTCCAGCCTTCACCTGCTCACTTTGGAAACCTCAGTCATGGAACCGAGACAAGTCGTTGCTCCCAAACTCTCCTCTGGGCCACCCTGGCTTGCCCCAGCTCCCTAGAGATGCCAGGGGTGCTCTTCCCACCCCCGCCCCACTGGCTGCTTCAGGGAAGACAGGATGGGGCGGGAGGGAGGGAAAAGGGAGAAGAGGAAGGTTTTGGTATTTATAGATCCCGCTCCTGTTCTGGTGTGGCTATATAGAGTCTCTTCCTCGGCTTCCTGCTAAACCAGAGACTCTCGGCCTCCTTTCTGCAAAGTGTGGGTGACAAGGGGGCCTCCCACTGGCAGCTGTTGTGCTGGTCTCTCTGCGGTCCCCACCCTTCCTCATCCTACGTCCCCACCCTCTGACACAGGTAGGAGTGAAGGGATTCTCACTCACCTCTCCAGACCTAGTGCTCAGCTCAAAGAAAAAAACTTCACAAATGTTTATATAATGAATGAATCAATTATGTTCAAAATATTTATAAATTGGGACCTCCCTGGTGGCACAGGGGTTAAAGTCTCAGTGCTATCAAGCTATCGCCAGCCATTGCAGCATGAGTTTGATCCCGGGCCAGGGAGGTGACCCACATGGCTCAGCAGACCTCTCCTGTCGCCCCGCTGCTCCCCTCAGCAATGCATTTCAGTAGATCCGCCTGCTCTACTGCTCCCTACTCTGTCTCTGGTGATTCCTGTCACCCCCCCGCCTCTGGCTTACACCCCAGCTCTTGTATGCATAAATAAATAAAAATAATTCTTTAAAAAATTTATAAATTGTATAATGCCATGTAAGTAATGGTTTTGACTATTGAAATATATAGCTCTCTGAAATATTTATTTATTATTATTTATTTGTTCTAAATAAAATATTCATTCATGCATAGTTCCTATAAAGTCGTTTTTAATGTAATATAAATTCTTGTACAGCTTCTGGAACATGATAGGTATTCAATAAATATGAATAATGAGATAAAAGAAGGGATGATTGGGTGAATAAGTAAATGAGTGGTAGGTGTTTATGAAAAAGGCTATTCTGAACTGGTATTTTTTTAGACTTTGCACAGATGGAAACCTCTGAGAGTCTGATGTCATTAGATGAGGGAAGTCTATGGCCAGCCACACCACACACACAGGCGAGAGGTTTGCCAATTCTGCAGTCGAGTGGATTGTTTCGAGGCCATATGTGGAGTGTTCCGACTCAGAACTGTAACATGGTACAAGAAACCGAATGTGATTATTACCCTGGTAATTTGTGCAACTGTTTTGCAATGGATTAAAGCACAAAGTCCAAATTTCCAAGCCTGGTGTTCTAAGCACTTCTCCATCTGCCTGCGACCTAGATCTCAGTTCCTCTGGCAGTTCTCACTCCTGGTCCTATATATATCTGTGGGCTGAACATTCTTCCCTTCTTGATATTTTTCTTCTGCTGCAAATGGAAATAATGATAACTTTGCTGACTCTTCCATCGGATTGTTGAGATTCAAATAGTATAAGCATAATCATCAGTTTGAAAATTTTTTCTGTTAAATATTTATTGATGATCTAATTCACATCGCAAGCTGCGGAAGGTGCTAGAGATGAATAAATCATAATCCCCACTTCAGAGGAAAGAGTCACACAGACATCGAAATGGCCATGACCTATAAACACTGCAAGTGCATTTACTCTGTACCATAGATATTGCTTGCGCACAGTTGCTTATTATTATTATTATTATTATTATTATTTACTCAATGAGCATTTTCGAGCACCCACTATGAGCTAAACTAGTTGTTGATTTTAACATAGTTCAACAGATACAGTTTCTGTATTAAACAGAACTTGTTTATTTATTTTAGCACAGTAAATAGGTGTTGAATACCACATGGTAGGTGGTGTTGGCATCAGAGAAGGTGTCTACTCTATTTCTACTCCATTACTGCAGGAATGCAAAACATCGCTCTGGGCCTCAGTTTCTACACCTGAAGATGCGGTGTGCACTTCTGGGGAGGCTCTGTGAGGACTCAGTGACATCGTGAAGACACTACATTGAGCACAGTACATGGACTCTACTAAGTGATTCAAACAGTGTTAAGAAAGCTAAACATGAGTGAGGTTATATTATCGTAGCCAATTATGATGTCATCATTGTGACCTCAGGTGTGTTTCCATTGATGATATTGTCTGGTTCTACTTTGCACACTGGGTCATACTCTGTGGAAAACTGCTGTATGCCTTGGAATTTTCTTTGCAGTGACAGTGTTCGTAATAGGATTGTACAAATAATATGTTAAAACTCTCAGAGGAGGACTAAATACCTCTATGGGTATTTATTTCTAGAAACAAGCTCTCTAAATATCTCCAGGTCTTTTTGTATCCCAAAGTAATTAATACTTGGAGAGATAATTAAATCTCTTCATTAGTCAAATGACTTTTTCTGTATAGCATCAGTGTTTTGCATGGTTTTCAGACCGTGGTCTTAAGATAAAGATACGAAGCATCAAAAATAAATGCACCCTTGAATAAATTAACACAGTGATTCTTTATGAAAGAACCTCATGTGTCTTCCAGCTGCCATTCTCCTGAGGCGAGCTGAGAGGCAATGGCTTATGCAACTGTTTTCACTCACGGGAGATTATTTCAGGTCCTCCCTCCAAGAATGCATCATTGTAATGTGCTCTTCTGACACACACACTGATGTTCACTGCAGGGGTGCATGCTGTGTGTATGTCTGTGTATCTGTGTATATGTGTTGTGTGTGAGCATGTGGGTATGTGAGTTACAGTTTAGGCTCAGGATTATGGGTTAAAGCTATACGAGAACCTGATATTGATGGAGAAGAGAGAAAATAAAGTCTAAATACCAGGGACCTCCCTGGTGGTACACAGGCTGAAGTCTCAACACTATGAAGCTATCAGCAGCCACTACAGCAAGAGTTCAATCCCCAGCCAGGGAGCTGAACCACATGGTGCAGCAGACCTCTCCTGTCTCCCCTCTGCTCCCCTCAGCAGTGTATATAAATAGATCTGCCTGTTCTTCTCCCCATTCTGTCTCTATTGAATCCTCTTACCCCCCACACCTCTGGCCTGCACCCCAGCTCTTGTATGCATAAAATAAAAACAAAGCAAAATAAACAAACTCTAAGTACCAGAAATAGGAACCAAATATCGTAACAATGCAGAACCACTGAGGACAAAGAAAAAGAATCTATCTACTTCAGACCTACCCTTTTGAAAGTTCATGGCTATTATGTCTACCCAAATATTGCATTGTGCTGAATTTATGCTGTTTAAGAAGTGATTAATAAATTTAGAATTCCATTGAACATGTTTGCTATTGTCAATGGGTATGATGAAAATCAACACACAAACACACACACCTCTCAAAGGAAACGTTTTTGGATTTTTAAGCAAAGCTGTCGCATCTGTCCCTGTGTTTTCCAACATTTTGGCCACTAGTATGTGGCTGCTGAGCTATTGAAATGTAGCTCGTTCAGCCCGAGTTGTGCTACAAGCATAAATACGCATTGGATTTTGTAGACTTGGTACAAAGAGTGTAAAATATGTCAGGTATTAGTTTTATATTGATTTTGTACTAAAATAATAGTACTTTGCACATGTTAGTTTTTTTAGCTTGAAATGTTTGATAAAAAGTAAATAATTTTATAGTATGATACTTAGGTGTGTATAGCCAGATGAAAGATTGATGGAACAGTTGGGAAAATACAGAAACAAATTTATACAATGTGATCTACCAAAAGGAGGAGTTAAAAATTTCAATTTTATTACAGGAAAATGTTTTCAATAATTGATGCTAGTAATAAAAAATATAGTTATCTCACTCATAGAATTAAAATACAAATGGATGAATGAATTTAAAATTAAATTAGTTTTCAGTTACTAATGCTGTGTAACAAATTGTGACCAAACCCCTCAAGGTCTGGGGCCTCACTGGGAAGTCTGTACAGCTGACTAGGGCCCTCAGTTGGGGTCCAGAACCCTCTGGAGGTCTCTGTTACATGCCTGGCTCCCGCCTGGAACCTCAGCTGGTGCTTTCCACTAGCTCCTTTATGTGATTCTCCACAAGCGTGGCAGCCTCAGGCTTGGTATACTTCAGGCAAAATCCTTATTGATTTCTATGACCTAGTTCCAG
Organism: Talpa europaea; assembly: GCF_964194135.1. Lineage (NCBI taxonomy): Eukaryota > Metazoa > Chordata > Mammalia > Eulipotyphla > Talpidae > Talpa > Talpa europaea. The sequence continues at coordinate 140,217,012 of NC_140071.1, read as the reverse complement.
AAGTCATACGGTGCCATTCTATATTATATTTTGGAAATGTACCTGTTTCCTTGCATTTATTAAGATTTATTTATTTATGCATATAAGAACTGGGGCACAGGCCAGAGGTGCGGGGCGGGTGAGAGGATTCACCAGACAGAGTGGGGAACAGAACAGGCAGATTGCAGTACACTGCTAAGGGGAGCAGCGGGCGAGTCAGGAGAGGTCTGACGTGCCACGTGGGTAGCAACCTGGTGGGCATCAAACTCGTGTTTCAGTGGCTGCTGATTGCTTCATAGTGCTGAGACTTAACACTTTGTGCCACCAGGGAGACCCCATCTTTGCATTTTTTAATGTGCCTACAAAAAAAGGAAAAGCTACACCTGTCTCTTGCAGTGGGTTTATGTTGAACAACACTTCCCCAGCCCAGGTGCTGATTTAAGGGATTTACTATCTTACTGGAATAAGGATCTATAACATGTATCAAAAAATTAGTGAGTTTGACTATACACCACCACACACCTACTACTATCTATGGTGTTATTTGAGATCAGGCAGTGCTATTTTTGTTTTGCTTTGCTTTGTTTTTGGCTCAAAGTTTTCTTCGACCTAGTGAAGGTTGAAAAAGTAGAGCCCTGAGGAAGATTTTGCTGTTTTCTTTTGGTTTTTGGCCAAGACTTTTAAGATCTTCCTTCCTTTTCAAGCAAAAAGTCAATATTATCTGCTTTCTTAGAATAATGATAAAAATAATCGTAGTGCTATAAAATAGCTGTTTTTAAAAATGCCGACTAACTGGACATCCCTGGACAAACACTTGAGATTCATTATCTTATTATAAATGATGTTGGGAATTCCTCAGCTAGGAGTCAGAACTCTGTGAGACTTGTCCTCTAGTCTTCTATGTCTCATGACAAGGAAATTCTTGCAAATAGTCCTGGTGTTTAGAAAATATGCGTCAGGGGGGATGGACACATGGACACTGCCTGTGAACTGTGCTTCTCATGTCTGAGAGTATCACTGTGCAATGAGTGGGGTTACCCAGAAACCTGCCTGGGATATGCAAGTTCAAGGACAAAACATAGGAACCGCACCTTCCTGGAAAACCGCACCTACCTGCCCTTTACTTAATGGCAGGTAATTGAATTCCCATTTTGATATCAAAGTGAAAATGAAAGTATTGTGGGAGACTGTTAAAATGGGGTGAGTTTTTAAGCTAGAACAAGCAAGGGACTTCAAGGAATGCTTGGTGCAGACTTTTCAAGGCTACTGTCTCAGCTTGGGACACCTTCCGTGCTCCCCCTCCGCTGGTCCCCATCCATGCTTTGGTGGAAGTGTCCAGAACTGTTCAGAGAGAGCTGCCGCCATGCTTACTATGAGAGATGGAGCCCACTGGTGACAGGTATCTCGTGGTCATCCTGGGTTCCTGCCTTGACCACCTACACCCCAAGGGGCTTAATCAAACAGCAGTGACCACATTTCTCTTTCTCTCCTTGGTGTGTGGGGGGATGCAAAGTGACTTCTTCCTCCCTGCTGTTCAGACACTAACATTTCCATCATGATGTCACAACATATAACCCTGGATCTCAAGATTGGCAATTACAGTCTCACAGTCTCAATATCCTCTCATTCTCCTTGAGTGCCCTGCTATCTCCTTGACTCTGCTGAACTGTCCTCTGGAGGACATGCCCTCTGTTTACCCTGGCATTGCTGTATGTGTGCATCCTCCCAAAATGATCTTGGCACACTCCGTGGGTTAAACAGGAGGGGAATGTAGGTTAATTTCCTTCGCCTAGCCATAGCGCTCACACTCCAGCCCAAGGAGCACGCCTGTCGTCTCTTCATTTCTTCACTCATTCCTCCTCCTGGGAGGGTCACACCTCCGATTAGTGGACAGAGTAGAACTTGTGTGTCCTGGCCACGTTCCCTCTCCTCCGCCCTCTGGACATGGACGTTCTGATCTGTTCCCTCGTGTGCCCTTACAGTCGAGGCCCGAGTGACCCATCTGTGCTGGTGACTGTGCCCAGTCGGTTTAATTCGGAGGAAAGTATTAGAAACTCAGCAGATCTGAGCCCAGGTTTTCCAACCTTGGCTTCATAAGTAAATAAAACTGACTATTGGGATCTTCATCCCAATAATTCTTGGGTTCTTCTTAGGTTGGTCTCCGAAGTTAGTAGAGGAATCAAGGTGTTACTGGAAACTCAAAGTCTCCACTGGAACTTGGTGATTGCAGCAGGGGGCATCAAACAAAAGTTGATAGCGTCTCACTGAAGCAGAACACTGGGTCGACGGCCACGTCAACTTTGCTGCTTTAGTGTGTGACATTTGGTCTTGCTGGTCTTTTGTGCCAGATGTGTGCCCTTCACTCCCACCAGCTGAAACACACTTCTGGACCCCAGGGGTTCCCTCCTAATAGTCACACCCACTAAGGACTGCTTTTCCAGACCCACGTTCTGCCTTGGGGTCACCACTGTCTACGCAATTCACATCGGACTGTAAGGTGATGGCCACAAGATGGTCAGGGCAAAGATGGAGACAGAAGCAGACAGGTGACATAAGGGTCTTTCTAACACCAAAAATCACCTTAAAGCCATCTTGAAATCTTACTCTTAGCTCATTTTTCTTCTCTTCACACCGAAACACATCACTGACTAGATGGTGTTTCTGAAGGGTCTAAAGAAAACTCTTCTGCTCTGGGATATCGTTATCCTGCATTGCTTTTCCTAATTAAAAGGAACAAATGTTCTCCTGTGTTCACTGCAGCACTATTTGGAAATAAACTAAGGGCCCAAGGACAGAGGAGTGGGTTGTGAAGATGTGACATATGTACACAATGGAATGCTACCCAGCTATGAAGAAAGATGAAATCTTGCCATTTGCAATAACATAACTGGAGGGGATGGTGCAGAGTGAAATAAGCCAGAAGGAGAAAGATAAATAAATCACACAACACCGTGTGATTTCACTCACAGGTGGAATATAGAGAAATAAAACAAAGGAACAGTCAAAACTAGAGCTAAACAAATCCTACCATAACGACTGTAGAACTGAGGCTCCTGGGTGGGGAGGAGAAGAAGACACAATGGAGGGGGTGCCAATGGCCCGTGGCAGGTGTGGTAGTGCACGCTCCAGAGATGTGAGCTCGTCCTGCTAAGGCATATATGGTGTTGGAACCCAACGTCACCTTGTTAAGGGAGCAGGAAAAAGACTAATTATAATAAATTAAAAATCAAAATCAACAAGCAACTATGAACCAGAGACACACTAAAGGGGGTTGGGGTAGGAGGGATTAGGGTCAAAATAAGGGGGGTGGGAATTGTATGGGGAATATAACCAAGATGAAAATGCATACATTGTGCAAAAATGAAAAATGATGTATGTGTATATATATATATATATAAAATAAAAAATAATAATACAAAATAAAATAAAAAAACATACAAAGTCTCGGGAGTTAGTACCAGGCAGGGAAGGTGGGTAGAGAGCTGATGTGCACTTGAAAATGGAGGGCTTGAAGGGGACCCACTACCTATTTAAACTCTTAAGGTTCATAAGCACTAGTTCCACGAGCTCCAAAAATCCTGAAGTTTGGAAAACAGCTCAAAGATTCTTTGTGCGTGGTGGAGAGAGGACCGCACGCGGATGCACAGAACTGTTACCCAGCAGCCACCAGCCGCCACGGAGAACAGCGAAGTGTGGTTACAGGTGCAGACACAACTGTCCCAGGAGCTGGAGATCACCAGTGTTGGCGCTACTTTTTTGTAGCAGCCTTGTCGGAGTTCTCTCCACGGCGATAATCAGGGTAAAGGAAAGAATTAGATCTCCTGGGTCTACAACCAAAGGTCCTTTGATGTCTCAAGCACCCCTATAAAACAAAATAAAATGCAGAGCGCACACTTTGCATGAAGGGAACGTTTAGATTTTTCTCCCATACAATTCCTATGCAATTCTTGATGGCTGTATCTTTGTGTGATTTAATATTTTGTTAAAAGATTTAATCTAAGTGTAAATTCAGGAAAAGTTTAGCAAATGAATATGGAAAAGGTAAATAAATCCTCACTTGAAAATAATGGAGGCAGAAAAGATTGATCTCTTCGCTGGGACAGTCTGTTTATTTGGAAAACTCTTTTATTAAATGCAAACATAATTTCTGAGTGGTTGTAAATGGTGATGCAGGCTACCGTAGCCCTTAAATCTGAGGAGACAGACAGAAGAGCTGAAGGACTCAGTGCTCCAAATGACGGCGCTCCGCTTCCCGGAGCACGTACAGAACATCTTTCCACACGAAATCCTGTCGGCACCCTGTTCTCTTTGTAGCTATGGTTCCTGTTCTCCATTTCTCACTCAATAAAATTACTTATTTCAGTGCACAGGTCTATGGATTTAACACCTATCCAGCTTCGTTGATCCGCCATCAAAATCAGGAATCAGAACATTGCAGCGCATGAAAAATTGTTATCCTTTTACAGTCACGCCACCCCCATCCCCAGCAGCCAGCAGGCACGGATGTGCGCTCTGCCCTTGCTTCCCAGGCTGAAAACGAATACAAGTAACAGATTACTTATAAAACTTTATGGATAAAAATCTGGAAAGAAAGGGTGTAGACCAGGATCTCCAGCATCAACAGATTTTGAAAATAATTTGTTCAGTTTTGCAAATCTCCTGCCAGCTTTTCCCAGCAGGGTAGCCTCTCCCCCAGTCTCCCAGGGCCTCTGCCTCTGGAGAACTTCTCCATCCTCCTCCGGGGGACGCCGCTTCTCGCTGGCCTGCGGGTTCTCCTTTGCCCAGTCGGTTCCCCTTGCACACACGCACCAGCACCTTCCTTGTTCCACTCACCTTAGCGCATATTTCTCCTGCTGCCGCTCACTCTCTGGCTGGCCCCTGGACATGGGCTCCGCCAGACCCTCACACAATTCTTCCCTGTTGTATTTTGAGTTCCCTGATGACCGAGCTGCAGCTCCAACCCTGGTGACCATCTCTGCCTGAGACGACCGTCTCCACGCAAGTCCCCTCCACTGTGTCATGAAAGCGCCTGCTCCACAGAGACTGGGTGCAGCTGGCAGACCACGCTAGACAGGAGCGAGAATGCTGTGAAGAAGATGCTAGAAGCCTCAATTTGGCCATTATCAAAGGAGTCCAGCAACTCCTCGAAAAACACCAATTGATTCAACATGACTGTGTTATTATGCTGATGAGAATCCCTGGATGAAGGCTTTGTCTGTGGTTTTCAGGCTCTCCCCAGGCCTGCGTGGGCTGCTTCAGGGCCCCCCCCCCGATGTTCCCACCTCCTAAAGAAGCACCCCTCGTGTCCCTGGTGAGTCTCAGCTGTCCTGGTGGAAGTGGGTGTGGGTGTGACTCTGGCCTGTCCCGGGTTGGGTCCTGCCCTGGACCTGGGCTGGGGGGCCTGGCCCCCTAAGACTTGGAGGCAGTGCTGCAAGAGAAAGCTCCTGGCCTGGCTCCTCAAAGAGAACTAGGAAAGATTGTTTGGGTGGGTTCATGGGGCACGGAAGAGGGCGCCAGGGTCCTAGTGTGCTTGGGGCCGGCTCCACGGGGGCACACACAGGTGGGTCGTGGGCCTTTTCCCCTGCCACCGGTCACCTCAGGATCTTAGTTCCCCACCCAGGGTGTGCGCCAGCATGTGCGTGTGCTTTAGCAGGTTGTTCTAGGTCAGATTCCTTCATCCCTGCACACATGGGGCCTCAACTACTTCCAGGGAACACTTGACAGCCTGGCCAGGGCGTGGCCTTTTGTCCAGGAGGGGCGCCAGGCCAGGCTGGCGGGACTGGTTGTTTACACAAGAAGTTGGCGCCGCTGGTCAGCTCACGATTCCGTCCACCTGTTTAAACAAGGTGTTGGGCAAGTGCGTCCTGCCAGCCGGCGTTCAGCTCACCTAAGCTGCCCCACCCGGCCCTCTGCCCCAGCTCTGTGGAGGAATTATTGACAAGCAGAAGCTGAATTTGTTCACGGTATACAATGGGGTATTTTGATGTACATTTGCATTTCCATCACCTCACCAAGTTGACTTTTAAGATCTATTTTCTCAGTAAACTCTAACATATAATGCAGAACTGCCGCCTCTAGTCCCCTGCTGTATACCAGGCCCTGCCCCGTTCACCTGCACGGCTGGATCCCCAGGCCCTGCCTCCTGGCCCTGGTAACCTCCACTCTGTTCGGCTTCCATGAGTTTGGCTATTGTAGATTCCACACAAAAGTGAAGTATTGATATTTTCCTCTTGTGTCTGGCTGATTTCACTTAGCATAACGCCCTCTGTATTCAGCCTTGTTGTCACAAATAACAGGGTTTGCTCCCAGCTGGCTCAGGCTGTTGGGCTTTTAAAATCAGAGGTTTGGGCCTCCCTGGTGGCGCATGGTTTAGTCTCAGCACTATGAAGCTCTCCACAGCCATTACGGCACGAGTTCCATCCCTGGCCAGGGAGCTACCCACATGGTGCAGCAGACCTCTCCTGTCCCCCAGCTGCTCCCCTTAGCAGTGGATTTCAGTAGATCCACGTGTTCTGCTCCCACTCAGTCTCTGGTGACTCCTCTCACCTTCCACCCCTCTGGCCTGCACCCCAGTTCTTCTACAAAATAAATACATATTTATAAATAAATAAGGATAATAACTAATAATGATAATAGCAAAACACCAACACTAACATGGTTGCTCCTGAGACTCCAAAGTGTCAATCTCTATAAAGTTTCTAGAGGAATAACTCACAACAAATAAGCCCATGGTAAGGGTTTGCTCTTGAAAGATCGCCAAGGGAAGACTGTGGCCATGAAGTCACTCCTGGCTGAGGCCTAAGGTAAAGAATCGAGTCCAGCGATGCGGACAGGACGGGCACACACCGGAGGCAGACGAGGAGAGAGAACACAACGGGGCGGCTGGCTGCGGAACTGGATATTTTGAGATGGGAGGGGCAGACCATGAGTCTTGTAGGTCAGGGGAGGGTTAAGAATTTTATTTCAGGCCTCCCTGATGGTGCAAGGGGTTAAGGCACAATCTATGGAGCTGTCCTCAGCCACTGCAGCACGAGTTCGATCCCTGGCCAGGGAGCTAAACACATGGCGCAGCAGACCTCTCCTGTCTTACCCACTGCTCCCCTCCGCAGTGTGTTTCAGTCAGTCTGCCTGCTCTGCTCCCCACTCTGTCTCTGGTGAATCCTCTCACCCCCCCACTTTTGGCCTGTGCCCCGGTTCTTGTATGCATAAATAAATATTTTTTAAAAAAAATAATTTTAGTTCAGATTTGCAGATCATTACGAAGGTTGCAGGAGGAGGTTGAGAGGGCCAGACTTTTCTGGACATTTTTTCTCCCTGCTGACATGCCCGGCTGCTCTGCCCCAAGCTATGCAGGCACGCTGGACATGAGCTCCAGCTCCTCTGAAATAGTTTGCAGCTTCTCTCCTCTGTCAAGACTCTCATTTACACTGTGTTTACTTCCACCACCACCTCCAGAAACTCTGCTTTTCCTGTGCTGTCCTGAGGCTGCTGTCCTGGGAGTGGCGCAGGCAGCCAGCCTGGGGCAGGAGGAAATAAGGCTCCCAGAGTTTCTCTGCACTGAAAATATATGCGGAGTCGCTTTGTATTTCCAATGTGAAACAAAATGTTGCTCGCTTCGATTTTTGAAAGGAAAAAGACATTAAAAAATAAATTTCCTGGTTGTACATTCTGGAGAACTTATTGAACTTGAATTTCCCTCTCTTCTCCTGCTTGCTTTGTGCCTTTAGAATATGTGTGTCTAGTTCTAATAGAGAAAGGTCCAGCCAGAGAGAAGGTTGCCTTCAGTTACTGCACAAGGCAATGGCCCGGCAGACCTCTCCTGTCGCACCCGCTGCTCCCCTCAGCAGTGTCTTCAGTCAGTCTGCCTGTTCTGTTTCCCGCTCCATCACTGGTGAATCCTCTCACTCTCCTATGCATCTGGCCTGTACCCTGGTTCTTGTATAAATAAATAAATCTTAAAAAAAAAAAAAAAAAAAAACTGTTTTGTAGGCAGTACTTTGAAGATTCAGTGGAAGAAAACGAGTGAGTTCTGAGTGGCTGCCATGAGGCTGACTGCCAGCCGGACACCCCTCACTTCACCGTACCTTGTAACCTTTGCATCCACGACCCCGACTTCTTGGGCATTCCCACAAATGAACTCACCAGCAGCCAGTCCTTACACACACACACACACACACACACACACACACACACACATCACCATCTGCCATGACTGAGTCAAGGCCAGCGCTCCAGGGAGTCTCCCGACCCTCCTTTCTGCCCTGTTAATGTTCCCTCTCTCCCCGCCCCTCCCACAAGTACACAAACATGTGCTGATTATCGCCTCTGAAACACAAGGCCAGTCCAGAACAAAACCAGACATCTGCCCTTCGGGCCTCCCAACAGATAGATGCCAACCAGACAGCCCCGCTCACATCCCCCCAACAGATGCCCCTTTCCTTTCGCCCAAAACCAGCTGACAAGACTGGGTTTGCTCTGCGTCCCACGGCCCTGCCTCCTCCCCCCAAGAACCCCCCGCCTCACCCTTCCACGCTCAGCACTCAGCGTGACCCAGAGATCAGGCCTCGTGTGCCCTGGCTCACCCTCAGCAGCCTTGGCCCTACCTGTCCTGCTTGAGAGCCTGCGCGCTCCTCGCCCAGTTTCCCTCCCACCTCCTGGGGCTGCTCTCAGTCTCCTTTGTGGGTGTCTCGGATCCCACCTCTTGACCCTGCTCAGAGTTCCGGTCTTGAGGCTGCTCTTCTCCCCTGCGGACCCCCTGGCCCTGTCCAGCTCTGTGGATTTCCATGCCACTGGGAGGTTAACAGTGATGGAGTATTTCAGCCCCACCCCAGGCTCCAGATCTGTACGTCGCCTTGTCTACCTGAGGCTTCGGCACAGACATCTTGCGTCAGGTCAGTTCCGTGATGGCCGCCTTCTCCGTGTCTCAGCCCACGGCCGTCCCGCCCTTTCCATGGTGCTCAGACCATCACCTGGAATCATTTAGATTCTTTCCTTCACAGCCCATGTTTGACCCCTCAGAGAATCCTTTTGATTCTACCTTCAAAGTCGATATTGAGAGTCTGGATCTGCCTCTTCTGGGGCCCTACCCTTTCTGAGCCTGAGCTCACAGGTGACTTCTGACTGGAGTCCCTGTGCCTGCCCGAATTCTTGTCCATACGCAGATTATTCCCAACCCTGTTCTGCCCCAGGGATGCTGTTAAAGGAGCCCGCTGTTCAGGGTTTAATCTCCTCATCTGATGCAGTCGTGGCCGGAGTCTTGACAGTGCCAAGACGGCAATCCGACTCTCCTGCGGACTCTGGGCTTGCCTCCTACTCTTCTCTCACCACTCTGCTCCAGTCTCACCGGCCTCCATGTCTCCCCAGGCAGGCAGCCATCCGTCCATTGCAGGACCTTCGCTTCAGAGCTACCCCCTGCTCCGATTGTGCTTGCTCCCGGTACCCCAGGACCGCCTACCTCTCCCCTCCAACTCTTAGCTCAACGGTCACCTTCGAAGGATCCTCCTGACGCACCTATTTCAATCTACACACCCAGCCTCATTGCCCCCCGGCCCCTCCGCCCCCCAGCACCACTTCTGCTTTCATCACTCACAGAGTTCTTCTCAGTCCAGGCCTCGGGGAAGTGGTGCCTTGCACAAGCATTCTGCAAGAAAGCGTTTGCCGTCTCCGAATCCACTTTGGGGGAGGTTGACACATTCAATGGCTCTTAGTTCACATGAAGGTAATGAGATGATTGGGGAGCACTTTGCACCTGTGCAGTGCTGTCTAAATTCCTCGTAATAATCATGTTCGGAGTCGGCATCCTTTTAAGAGCAGTTACATGCCTCTGTCACTTCCCAATCATTTCACTCTTGTGAAAAATAAAACCTTAACTACTCACCAAAGGACAGAGCAGGCAGCCTGCTGGGTGACCAGACAGAGTGTTGTTAGGGGGTGGTGGCGCCGTCTCTCTCAGATCCACATTCTTTTCTGCCAGATTTAATTCTGGTAAAGTTGTTGATGATTTTGTACAACCAGACAGTTTCTAAGTGATCTATCAAATGCAAGGGCACACAAGCCCATTGTCTACACTCCTTTTTCTCTTATAGGCATTAGAGAAATCATATATTATTTGGGATGTCATAACCGAAGAAAGGGAGGGTGGGTGAGGAGTGGGGACGTGCCCGCATTGAATGGCCTTTCAAAGGCTTCTTGCCCTGTGGGTTGTAGAACATGGGCCATGACACCAGGGCCAGGCCGCCATCTTTGGAGAAAAGAACCAGTTTGATGCACGGTCCTGTGGCAAGAGACTGAATGAAAGTTCACCTGGGTCTCCCCAGGGTGAGCAGTATTTGTGGGTTAGCTGCTTTCTACTAAGTCATGGTCTGACTCACTTTGGGCCCAGAGCACCGCTGGCTTCTGAGAGTCCATCCAGCCATGAGTCAGGCATCTTAGTTTTCTCTCCGCGGCTATATTTGATCTGGGCAATGAAAGGTGACCTTGAAGACGGTGAGCAGGCCTCTGAGCCAGTCGTCCAAAACGCAGCTTTCAGCTTGTAAAAAGCAGTTCTCGCTCCCTTGTTTAAAATGGGCAGAGCTATCCTTGTGCCGTTGTTTCAGACCTGGTGTTCTTGCAAGATAAGCAGAAGTAGCAACCGGCCACGATGACCGCCATGGTGTCGCATGGAGCCATCGACTTTGGGAGCTGGTGGGGTCCTTGTCACCATTTTGTCCAATCTATTGCAGAGATGAGGAAAGTTCAAGTCCAGAGCACTTAACGACCTAGCTGAGGTCATACAGTGAGTTCATGGCTGCCGAGGGGTAATTAGCAACTGTCTCTTCAACATGGTCGACTTTAGGTTCCTTTCTCATCAGGTGTTTTGGAAAAAGACTGGTAGCGGGTCTACGATCATCTCCTTGAAACCATGGCATTGTTAAGATAAGAAGTTGGTGGCAGAGACCGACCGGTGCTCCGAGCTGGCAGCACGATTCAGGAGTGAATTCAGTCTCCACGCTCAGCGACCACGGGTGGCTGGCATTCTGTGAGGTGGGCACTTTCTGCCGTGGCTCGATAGAGGGCTTTCCAGCACGCTCGTTATGAAAAGTTAACTGTTGTTCCAAGATTGCATATTTGCATACGTTGGCTCCGTGGGATCTTGTTCCTGATTAAAGGGCCTGTTGCTGCCAATTCTCAGGGAAGGCTGCTGCTGCTGAAGCCTTGATAATCATTTTTTATGCATCAAGGAAGGCACAAGAAGCTTCAAACCATAATCATTTCTATAAACATAGACAAGCCATAAATCGTGACTGATACAAATTAAACTATGTTCCCAGTAATTATATTTTAGAGATTGTGCACCACGTACCCAAACACAATTTTAAACTCAGAAAACCATAATTGCATGTTTAGTGCCTAGCACTCTTTGTATGTTTCGCTTTGCATGAGTTACCCCAAGGAAATTGATTTCTTGGGCACATCATGAGTTGGTCCATTAGGCCATTGGCATGGCTGTCTCCACATTATTATTCTTCTCATGTTGTTAATTATATTCTTCTGGAGGGGGGCGGGACTTAAGTCATCATGATAAGGTAACCAAGTCCTCCCATATGTCTCTTCAATCTGTTGCCTCCCTCTGGCATCGCTGTCACTGCCACTGTCAAGTCCTTGGTTGTCTCCTCTCTGGGTGATGGTCACTGTCTCCAGGTGGTCCCCGTGGCTGCAGGCTCATCCTCTTTGGCCGTTTCGTAGTAAATTCTATGGAGAGTGACTTTCAGTAACAAACGCCCTTGACCTCAGCCCAAGGTGGGAGGGAAAGAAGCTTCACCCGGTGGCTCTCCTGTGAGTCTTACCACCCTTGTAGACTGTGAAGGATGTTCTAGAAGCTGGTGGAGCAGCAGGAACTCAACTCCGCAGAGAAGCTGCTGGCAAGTTTGAGGATGGCACCCAAGGCTGTACATCTTGGGATTCCTCAAAGTCACACCCATAGGTGAGGGGTTGTCCAAGTGGCTTATTTGGAAATGGTCCTCGGAATCAAAAATGAGGAAAAGGGAGTGGAGGAGAGACACACGTGCAGCATTAATAATCGGGTTACTTGTGGCCCGATCAGGCCGGGCTCTCTGAGAAGGTGAGCCTGGAAGCTTGACTCGACTGGGGCGCATCGTGGAGTCTCACCTTCTCTGTGTGGGGGATTCTCCCGGGGAGGTCGCTCTCTCCTGTCTTCTCTACTTGGTGGCTCCTGTGTGCTTTCAAGGAAGGCAACTTCATAACAGGAAAAGCTGCCAGGCCGAGCGCTGTGGAGGTGCAGGCTCCTGAGCTACAAAGCTGTCTGCATGAAGAAAAGGCATTTCACTTCAGGTGGGCACAGGTGGGCGAAGGGCGTCGGGCAGGACATCACAGAGCTGGGGTCGCCCCGGAAACTGCACTTACTGTGACATCGGCCGTGCAGTCTTGCTGAGCTTTCCCCATGACCTGCCAGAGAAACTGAACTAAGTCCTTGCTCAGTGCTTGACACACACCGCCCCCCGGTCACCCCCGGCCTCCAATGCGGCCCGCGCTTAGTCAGCCTCTCTTGCAAAGCGCGCAGAGATACAAGGGCCATTCTGGACCCAGCACACGGGACCCTCAGCCGCGGCACTGCCATCCAGGCTCCTCTGGCCACTCTGCTCGTCCTCGTCTGCCAGCAACCCCCTCTCCTCTCTGCATGTCCCACTCGGCCGGGCAGAACTGGGTCATTACGTAACTGTTCTGTCAACGCTTTAGTGCCTGAGTGGTGCATATGGTTTTCCCTCAGCTTAGCTTGTACTTTGCTTTTTTTCTTTGTCTGTTCCTTCCTATGGACCCTTTAGGATTCAGTTCAGATAAAATCTCCAGGAAGCCTTCCTTGACTGCTCAGGAACAAATCAGGCTTCTCTCCCCCACACTTTCTCAGTTCCCTGGACCTCTCCCATTACAGTGCCATCTGTTGGACCTTGAATTGCTCCTTTCCTTGTGTGTTTTCCCACAAAAAGTTCATGTTTTCACCGTGAACTTTTCTTCTGTCTTCTGTCATCTTCCTCATTATCACTTCAACACCCCAGATGGTTTCTGCCCTATACAAGCTCAGAACCGTCAAGGATGCTTGAAGATGGTTCAGTCACTGATGGACTACAGACACGAGGTGGTCCCAACAGGATATACCACATAAGCTCATTGTGCAGAAGGGAATACCCTGCAGATGTGTGACTGCACTCCATGATGCACACGACTATGAAGTCACCGTATGAGGCGTTGCTTACAATGTGTCCTATAGGTACATCATTCACGACTTTAAATATTTATTAAATGGACAATTAACTCAGCTCCTAGCCCTGTGCCAGGCCAGAGGCTGGGTGTTTATCTAATGAATAAATACAGAACACCTGGGGAGTCCATGCGTCCCTGGTGATAAGTGGCTGGCGGAGGCTCCAGGTCGAGGCCTGTGAGATGATTAGATATGTCAACCCCAGAGGGTAGGTAGATTCCTTCAGGCCACAGAGTAAGATGGAAAGTGGCTACTCCCTGCACTTGACAGACCTGGGGCATGTCTGATGTATATTTGTCTTAGGTAAAGGACTTTGTTCAGGGAACCACTGAGAGCTTAGATTTCCTGGGAAGGCTAGGAACAGTTGACAGGGACCCTAAATCCTGAGCAAAGACTGGACACGCTGAGTGGAAGAGGCTGAATCACCAGGTAGAATGGCTGCTGCTGCTTGTCCTCAGGACATGGGCCACGCTGGAGCAGGTGGCCCTGGGGCTGCAGGAGTGGGCACCTGTTCTCCTCTCAGCTCCACTTTCTTCCCTCGGCCTGATGAGCAGCCCCATCCGCTGGCTGACACCCATGGGCCTGCCCTGTGAGTGTCTGTGTGACTCAACACGGTTGCTAGAGTTGCCTTTGTTCTCGCTCCCTTGTCTCTGCATGGGCTGTTTCATCTGCTCAGACAACCCTCTGTGCCTCCTATTGCCTCCCGTCTACTCCAGTATCTCCTGGGAAACAACTACCCTGCAGAGACTCATGGCTTGGGGACCCTCCTACAGAATCCTGTACCCCAACATTGCAATGCAGCTCCTTCTCAGAAACCTGCCTGCACAATGGCTGAGCCTTAAATGCACGACTCCCCCTCACTGTCCATGCTGGTCCATCTCTGTCCAAGCGGGGCCGCTGGCCAGAGAGCAGCTGTGGGCCTGCGCAGCAGAGGCTGCTGCTCGAAGGAAGGAGGAAGCCACATAAATGGACAGAAAGGGCTCGGGTGGCCGAGGCAGAGAGGCCGGGAGAGGAGCGGATTAGAACATGCTCAGCCAGCTGCAGGTGAGAGAGACCTGGGAGGCGGAGGCCCACTTGGAGGCCCTGGTGGAAATGGGGCAGTAAACTGTGTGCACAAGGACAGGTGGATTTAAGGGATGGGCAGAAAGTGTGTAAAAGTTGGCCAAACACAAAGGAAGCCCCTGTCTCCCCCTTGGGAACTCTCTCCTGGTAAAGGATTCAGGACTTTGCAACATCCATGTCACTGCATCTCAGCTCCTGCACCTCCCAACACCCCGCTCCAGCAATCGGGGGGCTGGGGGCTGGCGGGGCCCTGGCTCATCCCCAGAGGACAGCCCGAGCAGCAAGGCTGTTAGCCGAACTGGCAACCTCCGTGGAACAGATGAGCTTTTCAAAGATTCAAGTTTTGTTCAGAATTCATAACTCGTGAGTTCCAAATGGTTCTAAATTTGGCTTGAACACGTTTTTCCCTCGCCATGTGCCACCGAGCAAGACTCAGTGACTTCCTCGAGTCAGACAAACAAAAGGCCCTCATTGCCTCTCTGCAGACATAAACTTGACGGGGGCAAAAGAAGTGCCTTGCAACTACTACAGCAGCAGACCCTTCATTTTGTGTATTTTCCACTCAAACAGCTTTCTCTGGCATCAACTGCGGAGCGATTCGCTGAAAGAACACTGCCAGTTACCAGCTTACTTCTAAGCAAAGTGGCACTAAGTGAGTTATCTTTCAGCTTTGTTGAACAAGCAAATTATATAGTAAATTAGATCACATTTTACTGTTCAGTTGGTGTGGTGCAAATGAAGGCCTGCACTTTGATTCAACCTTGCCTCTCCTGCATATTTCATAGCCTGGATGCGCCAATGTCAATAGGGATAATTCAGCACAGGGCTCGTGTCCATTCTGTGCCTCTGTTGTGTTTACAAGTTCATTGCGGCCTTTCCACTGGGGACTCCGTGGTCCTGACTCCGCACTGGCAGGCTTTGTTTGGGCAGAATCTCTCGCTACTGGTTAATTATTTAAGTGCATGATGCCCCTTTTTCCCTCCTTCTCCCACTCCCTCTTTCTTTATTTTCTTTTTGCAGTATTCTCTAAGAAACCAAACCCAAGTCTCCCCCGGTGCAGGTGCATTATCGCTAAGTCTGCAGGAGCATGAAAGGAGCGGATTCCTGGAGACACGTAGCTGCTCTCCAGGGAAGAATCTAGATTCCTGGGGGCCAAGAGGCCCATGAATAGTGACTGCTCCGAGCCTGAAGACCTGGCGTGGAGTCTTGGCTAACATCTGGGCCCTGACACTGGCGTGTTCATTGTTTTGCGTCTCCTGCGCTGAGGGGCGCCGGGATGCCACGGGGGTGCCCTGTTCTGCGCTGAGTGAGGACAGTGCTCAGCACATTTCACGCCTCCTCTTCCACCGGGACCTGGTCCTAATGCAAGCTGCTGGGGGCAACGGAAAAGCCCACTCTGGGCTCCTTCCCCTTCCGGAGGGAGTCTGTGGCTCAGAATGGCTGGTGGAGTTTAATTGGTGCTAGTATGACAAACAGGGAAGAGAAATAGACACATAACCGGCACCCCGGCTTGTCAGTGGAGGCCTGATGACATTCCTCCTAGATACTTCTCAGGGAGGAGGCCGTGGGGTCAGCCCACGTGTTGGCATTTCTGACAAATGGGTCAGCGGAGAAGGAGCCTTAATTTATTTGAATGGATGTGCGTCAGCGGCGCTCTGGGGAGAGTGCTGTGCCGTGATGCTCTGTCACAGAAATCAGAACAGCTGACAAAACCTCGCTTGACCCCAGCTAGGTGCAGCCGCGTCTTCCTCAGCTCTTAAATGTTGGGGCTGGTGGTGGGAAGCCATGCTGGCTCAGTCGTGACTCCTAACAGGGGGTGCTGGTCGCTCTCCTAGAGGTCAGCGTGTGCTACTTGAAATTTTGTTCAGAACCTTCTCCAGCATGCCTGGGTTTGCCACTAGCTGGTATTAAAGGACATCTGCTGTGCTTTGTGTGATATTTTTATTATGTTTCTTTTGCACCATGTTATTTTATCTTATTTAACTTTCAGCTCTCTTAATCTTTTCCTAAACTTAATTTTCAAAGCCATCAAAGAAAGGAGTGGAACTAGGTTTTCTGATGACCCAGTGTGGATCCGAAGGCCAAACCAGGCAAAGGGCATCTTGTTACAAGCATTAAAGAAAACCTGTCCACATCTCCTTGCACATGCTATGTGCCACTGGTTTGAAGCACCGTGGGTGTCATGGAAGCACGCCTGTTTCGAGAAGAGTAATCCGATGAAGTTGTCAATATCCAGCCATATCACAGACCCGCTAACATGGTGCTGCTGTGTGCATTGACCTGTGTCATCGACAGAGTCTTCCTGGTGGCCCGCAGGGTGTTAGCACAGCCTGAAACCCTCACCCAGGCTTGCCAGGTGTGTATTTGTTGGAAGTCACACCGATGAGTGTGCCTCTGGCCACAATGACCTCCTCCAGCTCTCAGTGTCCTCCATAGTCTTGCCCTCTCCCGCGTTCTTCCCAAATGTTATTCCCTTGGGCCAGGAGAGCCTTCACCTCATTCTCATTGACCTCATTCCTTTTCCCGTTCAGGGGTGCCGCCCAGGTTGCGTTCTCCTTGGAAACCTCTGAACTATTGTTAGGCTGGGTCAACAATACCCAGCCCTCAGGACCAACACACCTATGTTGATCCGCAGCCGCTGCCCCTCTTGTCTGGAGGCTTATTATGGAAATAGCTGCAGCGTCACTACATAAGTTCTACGATGGCCAATCCCTCACCTGACACCTCTCCTTTGTAGCTCGTAGCTCGCCTGTCGAGTCTGTATGCACGTGATGCTCAGTAAACACCTGTGGAAGGAGGGGTTCCCACTCAAGAAAATGTGAATGCAAAGAGAGGAATCACTGCTCTTTGGGGAATCCAAGGATCTATTTCTATTTTCCACCCATTGTCATGGTGATTGATGTGTTTGCTTTTTACCCATGAGAAGGTTTGACCAGTCATATAACAGAAACCAGGGCTAATAAGCATTGTGTTAAAATACTTCAGAGAAGCAGCTTCACAAGTATTGCTGTCCCGTCATCTCTTATTTCACAACCGGAGAGCTTTGTGGTTTACACTGAACTTGTCTGCTATTATTTCTATGGTATACCCACTTCAGCACGGTTGGGCGGCTGAGACCAAATTCAAGAGAACTTGGAATCCTGTTAATTCAATACCCTCTGCGTGACTCTTGGGAGGCGTGAGGAATGGTCTGAACTTAACTACCATGTTTGTTCAATCACAAGAAATATTTTTATTGTTTGATTTGCATGCTTCTACCCCGAGCAGTTTTTAAAAAGACAAAAGAGGCTTTGTCTAGTGGTGGTTTAAGGTGTTTTTTTCTTTATTTCTGTCTTGCTATGGAAATGTCATGGTCATTCTGAGTTGCAAAAACGTTCTCCGAACAGACACATTCTTAGTCACGTTGCGAAGCATTAACTAAGACAAAGGGGAAATTCTACAACTGGGGAATTTAATGTCTGGAAAATGTGATTACTATTAGGCATAGTAAAACAATAAGGAAGTGGGAATAAGTACTCAAGTTTAAAAAATGAGGAAATTGAAGCTAAGAGCATTAAAAGAAACAGTTCCTGAATATGGGCACAACAGGAATAGCAGCTCAGACAAGTGTCCCTTCTAGTTTTCTATTGTGTTCATTTCATTGTTCCAGTTGAAGATATCATATTTTTCCTTAATGCTTTTTCCCACGACTCATTTTTGTCTCTGTGAATGAAATTCCACGCTCTAATTAGGAGTTACTATCCTGTAATTCAGGAGTGTACTAGAGTTAGGAATTCTACCTAAAAACAGAATATAATTTATTTTTTCCCAAGTTTATCTCTCCGAAACTTTGTCATAATAATTTCTACATACTTTTCATTAATTTCAGTAATAATAATAACAATATCAACAATAGATGTTCTATATACTATATATCTACTATACTCCAGCATATATTGTTATATTAATTAAAGAAACATAGTAAGTGGATACCAAGTATATCCCAGACATTGAGAGTTATAGACTGAAGGTGCCTCCACTCCCACCCCCAAATTCATATGCTGACATTAGCATCCCCCATGCGATGGCACTTAAAGGTTTGGCTTTTGGAAGTGATTAGACCCTGAGGATGGAGCTTCCCCGAAGGGGGTAGTGCCCTTTTTGGGAAAGACAGTAGAGAATTGAAGACTTTCTACGCCATGTGAGGACACAGCAAGAACATGGCCATTTGCAAACCAGGATGAGGGTCCTCACCAGGAACCAAGTTGCCTGACACCTCTAGCTTAGACATTCTAGTCTCCAGAACTGTGAGAAATAGATGTTTGTTGTTTAAGCCTCTCAGCATATGACATTTTTGTTACAGCAGCCTGAACTGACCAAGAGTGTTCCATAATTATCACAGCACAGACTATGCACACAAGACTTTCACAAGCTCTTAACAGGCATCTCCCTCACCCTTTTTCTCATAATAAAACTGAGGTAGCAAGAGCCTAAATTTGTGAAATCTGGAACCAGATGATGCATCACTGATCTAAGATTCCAGTTCACATTTTCCTGCTCCAAAACTCATGTGCTGTGATTCCTTTTTCAGTCATTAATTTATCTGCATACTTAAACTTTACATCGACCATGTGTCAGGGTAAATAATTGTTACCCTCAGTTCTTTCAAGCATTTCATAGTCAAACAAGAAAGTTGAGTAATCACGGCTGGTAGTAAAGGATGCTAGTTGATCTGGATCTAAGTGTTTCCTGGAACACAGAACTTTCAATGTTAATACAAGAAGAATCTCAGGCAAAATAGGATGACAGACAACTAGAAGAACAATGAGAAATGAGGGAAGTAGGAAGACCTAAGTGACCTAAACCAGCAGGGATCTGGTGGACAGTGGTAAATAATTGAAGGACAAAGAAAGGCTTTGCAGTATCATCACTAGTAAGTCTATAGTTGAGTGTTCATCAAACCAAAAGTTATTTATTCCTCATGGGAAAATTCTAAGTTATTGCTGTGAATGCTATTAACAGTAACAGAAGGAGAACTTCCACTTTTTATTCTAATCCTGAGTCTACCTGGCAACTTTGAGACATAAGACTGTAGAAATAAATGGAGCATGTCACTTTGACTTTGGTGTCATTGTGAGTGACAGGCTGAAGGAAGAAAACTAGAAATGGTGACAAATGAGAGGAGAGCTGGTTCATAATAATATTTCAAAATTTTTTAAAGGAACTGCAACCGTTCTTCACTTATCCAATGGGCATTACTTTCTCAGATATTATGGCCTGAGGGTATGAATACAGATTTAAGACATATTTGTTTCAAGAGCAGAAAGACCTCATCATCCAGTGAATAATTGTAGAGTGGTACGTGCTAAAACAAAGTCAAGGTTTATAAGATGCCAGACATATTCATAGTTCTGCCTATGATCCACCACTAAAAGCAACAGTGATCCTCAATGAATTAGAGCTTAGCTAGAAAACAACATTTCCTTGTACAAAAGAGAGCAGAACACAGATGATATGCAACCATCACAGGTCAATAAATCAAGGACCACGTCTGTTGTGTTTAATGCACATGCATGTGCGTGTGCGTGTGTGTGTGTGTGTTTTCCACGGGAAGTATCAGAATAGATCATTCAAACTAAACTGTCCAACAAGGAAGTATATAGTTTATAGAAAAAAGCTAGAGTTTGAGAAGATTCCAGGCTTGGGTGCTCAGGTCTCCATCACGAGTCTCAGCTTCCCCCCTCCTTCTGGCTGTTTGCTCTCAGGTTTGTTCTCATGGTTCCAAGGAAAATAAGAAAATCTTTCTGTGCGTCATAAAGGCTGTCACAACAAAGCATCACAAACTAGAATGACTTTCAAAAAACAAAAATGTGTTATTTCATAGTGCTGAGTGTTAGAAAGTTGAAATCAAGACGTCTGGGGTCATGCTCCCTACAGACTGTCATGGAGGATGCTGGTGCCTTGGTCCGGGGTGAGGCGTGTTAATGTACAGCGGAACAGCGTGAACATCTACCTCTAAGTCATAAGCAGCATTATGAACCAATGTTACACTAATGACAATTATATAGGAGGCTCCTTCCTGGTACTTTGCTTTCTTCTAATGCCCCGCCAGCAATCTTTGGTATTCCATGGCTTATAGACACATTGTCCCAATGTCTGCCTTTATCATCACCTGGTGTTATCCCCGTGGATTCTCTTTCTTGACATAAGGACACCAGTCACATTGGATCAGAGGCCACCTTACTGCAATATGAACTCATCTCTACTCAGCTGAACACCCCTGCAAAGACCTTATTTCCAAAAAAGGGCACATTCTGATACACTGGATGTTGGAGGTAGGGACCTCAACACCATTCAATCCATAGATTTTCTCAACTATCAAATCTAAATTCTTTCTTTTCATTTGATTGGGTTACCTTAGGTTGCATTACAATATTCACCAAGGACTACAATGCCTATGTTGGTTTAGGCTCATTGAGTTCCATCTCTAGCATGAAGAATGGTTGAATTTTTGATTCCTCTAGAAGGAGAAGGAGAAAAGTAGATGGATGCAGACTAGATAACCAGAGTTTACTATAATCTATAACTAAGTATGTACACATGTAGGGAAGTATAACATATTGTTATACTAAGAGAATTTTAAAGGCAAGTTGAACATTTTGGAAATTCATTAGAAATAAAGAAAATTAACTACCAAGGATGTGTTAGACTCGATGCTACTTGTTTACATAAGTGTTGTGATTTAATTTAACAAAGATCCACTGCACTAGATATAATATTTCTCAGTTTTGTAGAAGATTAAGTGAGACCCTCCCTTATGAAAAAATTATTTATCCAAAGTCACCTGCTTAGTGAATGTTGATAGTCACGTTGTTATATTCAGTCTTCTGTTGGGCTTTATGCTATTCATGGTATGTCAGGATGCAGCAAAGGGAGGTGTTATCAGTCACTTCATGCTTTTCATTTTGAACCAGTGTTACATCTGTTACGTTTGGATGCTAGGAAACAGCATTGTCCACTGTCTCTGTTAGGGGGAAAAGGATGTCCTAAAGCTAATTCCATATAGGCTTTGTGGACTCCACCCCCACCCCAGACCAAAGCCAACAGGACATTGGGAAAGACAAATCCCATCACCACCAAAGGGAAGGTGGCTGGAACCTGAGGGTGGAGGTAAGCAGCCAGGTTTGGTATAAAACCAGACATGTGGGCCTTAGGGGTTCCCTTTTGGCTCTCCGCCAGCTCGCGGCACTCAGCCAGCTCTCAGAGAGCCATTTGGGATTCCAGAACGGCGGATCGGGTAGGACGCATTTAAGACTTTATTTCCCTATTTTCTCCCTGAGTTGTACATTTTCCTTATTTCCTTTTCCCTTGTCAATAAACCTTTTATTACCCTTTTGTGTGTGCCTGCAGTGGAGTATTCATAAGTCCCTTGTAAGCGCGCGGGTGAGGACCCACAGCCAGGCAACCCGCTTTATATCAGGGCTGCTCTGTAACATCTCCACTCTTTCTTGGATGGGGACAGGGGAGCTATGTGAGATCCACGAAGGGTCTGGGATTTGACTGGACCAGCAAACTAACAAGCTCAACTGCCAGTTTCAGGAAAACTTAGAAAAGACAGAACACTCCCAGGCCGGAGAGCAAAGCCAGCACAGTCACGGTGTTAGCACAGCCAGACCAGCACTTTTGCTCTGGTCTCCTGACGCCAAGGGCGACAAAGGGAAACAAAATGAGGGCCAGGCACTGCCTGGTTACACAGCAGCTTGTGATCCGGGAGAGAAACCCGGGATTAAGAAACTCCAAAGGGGGATTTTTTTGCCATAAAAAAAGATCTTATCTTTATTAGCCTGGCCAGTAAGCAAACCTACTCCAGGTGGAGACACTTATCTCTCCTCCAAGGCTGCTTTTTATTTGTTTGTTCTGTTTTGTTTCTTTCTCTTCCTTTTGCTTAGGAGGCTGTATGCTCCCAGGGCCCTCCCTTGGCTGGGACTCCCTCCAGTGCCACACCTCGGTGCACCTAGATCCCTATTGCTAGGGGATGATCTCACCCCACAATTCTCCAGTCAGTGAGGTGAGGGGCCCCCTCCCAGAGGGGAAAGGTAGTAGCTTCCAGGAAGAGGCTCAGTGGGCTGGGAGGGTAGGAGGGGTCTCCCTAGATAACTATTCTGCTCCTTCCTGTTTCTAACACAAACATCTCAGTATAATGCTAGTCTGGAAAAATGTTTTTTGCTTAAAGATGTTCAGAAATGTAAGAAATGCAAGGATAATTGTCACCCAACAGCTGAGAACCCCCTATAATTTTGGTATCACATAATAGGTTTGATTTAGAGGTTTAATAATCCAGTGGCAAATTCAACTCTTTCATACTATGTGGTGCCACCAATAGAGACTGTTGATTTGATTTTACATATCGATTGGAATAGTTTTCCTGGGGTCTTGGAGATGTAGGTATCTGAAAAATCAGCATGGTTTTCCTTTTATTCCCTACAAAAATGTGTTTATGAAAACACTGAAGAGTGAATTTAAAAGGCACTACTGTCAACATGTTAGTTCAAAGAACTAGAGTCATCCCAATAAATTCATCAGTCTTTGTTTCAGCATATAATTAAGGTTTATTGAATAAATGAATACATGAATGAATGAATGAATCAATACTGACTAGATCACAACTAAATCTCCTTTGAGGTTCTGCAGATTTGAGGTTTTTCCAGCTACTCTGCAAGTTCATACTTTATATCATTTGTGTGGTAATTTGCTTTATAACACTTTAGTATAAACAATGTAATGGATACATGCACATGCAAATTAACTTTAATCTATACTTAGTGGCAGTTAAATTGCTTTAGAGGCAGTGGATCGGGAACCAACAATACAAAGCAGCTCTTTATAAGTGCTTCAGATATCATTATCAGCATTTCTATAAGACGATCCATTAATTAACATAAGACATATTAGAAAACATTTTCATTCATGCAGTGAGCAGGGTTTCAGGTCCAAGGCTGCCCGGAGCAGCAGCCTGACACAGACTCATAGTGCTTTGCATAAGCGAGAGATAAAATTCCACGACCCTGCCTGTAAGGGCAGGAACTGGACCAAAGTGCAGGTTTTCTGATCCCATGCAGACCGGGTAAAGGAGGAGTCAGAGTCCTCAGTGGTTTTGCAGGTCTTTTATTTGGGGTTCACCAGGCATATGGCAGGCAGGGGTGCTGGCTGGGGGGCTGGGAGGCTGGCAGGCCTCCCAGCCCCCAGCAAGTCTTTACTCTATCTGGGCTCTCTGGCGTTCTCTGCTTCTGCTTCGGCTTCTCCTTCAGGTTCTGCTGCTGCTGGCTGGGGCTGCTGGCGTCCCCCCCCCGTGACGCCGCCCTTAAAAGCACAGTCTTAACTCAGCTGAATCCCATCTACCTATGCTCACACCCTATTCCAGGTGCCCGCCATCAGGCATGCATTCAGGACAAGGATCCATCATCTATCCTGATGGCGGAAGGGCAGAAAAGCCTGATTATTTTCTTTACCCTACACTGCCACTCAGCCCATCCTCTTCAGAAGCTCTAGATCTAGTACTGCAACCGGAAGAGGGGAGTTCGAGCCACCTGTCACCACCGAATGCCAATAAAGTAGAGACAGGACTTGAATCTTTAAGGTGCACTTTAATCAGACAGCTGGCTGGCAATCTGGAAGACAGGGGGTTAATACCTTAAAGAAACTTAACATTTCATTTACAGCTGCATTTTTATAGTGAGTTAAACAAGGAGAGTTCAGCAGTAAGGGGGACTTCACTGCTGCCAGGAGATGGTGATGTCCATGCCTGGACCTCCTTATCACCCTCCTGACCCCAGGCTCGCCCCAGTGTGCTGAGGATGGAAATTTAACTCAGAGCAGACAGCCCGTAAACAATATGTGTGTACAGATTTCCTATGACACCAGCTTAATGTCTCACCTGACGCCCTCCTGCTCCCTAGCCCCTATCAGAACCACTTGCCATCAAACTCTCCCAATGCCTCCACGCCGGATCCAAGCAGAGGAGGGTGCATGTGGTTGATTGACAGTGGAGTGATTTGCTTTTTGCAAAGTGCCTGTTTGTGCGCCTGATGCTTCAAGCGAGGCTTGTGTACAGATAGATTGGCCACTTTTATTTGGCCTTACTAATGAACTTGGGAGTGTTGATAAGAATTTAACCTACAGTTAGTTTCTATCGCGATACACTCCACCACTGCCAAGTTGTCAAGAAAGGGGTGTAGAGAACCACCTCTTTCTCACTGCAGTTGCTTCCCCATATTTAGTAAATTTAAATAATAGCAATATTTACCAAACACCCTGACCATTGCTAAGGGCAGTTTGCAGCGACTTACCTACTATACAGCCCCCAGCTGTCCTCACTCTGGTGCTGGTCTTCCCACCTCCACAGGCTTAAAGGATACTAGGTCTTATCCGTCATCATGGCCACGTCTCTGTAGTAGTCTGGCATAGACCTCTCTGCTTGTCCTTCCAAGTTCCTCCCTCTGGGCGAACGCAGTTTGTCTCTCTCTGATAGTTATGCCTTTATTCATTTATTAGTTCTCAAATTTTTTAAATGTCCTCAACAAGATAAAACAATACATGTCAGGTAATGAGGTAAGTGCTGAGTCCACAGTGTTAAATAATATATTTGAGACACTCACACAAACACACACATATGAACACACACACATATTCATGCAAACACACACAGGAGTTGAACAAGAAAGAAAAAGTAATAATTAACCAACTGTTTAATGTCCTTTGCCTGCATGAGATTGTTTCTGTCATTTTCTTAAGCAGATTAAAGTCATTTCCCATCTCCTCCTCCTGATCCCCAACCTGGAGTTGTCTTGAAATTTGCATAACACTCTAAGGATGACTCACTAACCCTCATCTGGTCCCTATAACTTGAACCTGCTTGCTCTTTTTACAGGTCCAGATTTATTTTCTAGTTTAAGACTTAAGTTCAGCAGACTGGTGCTTTGGAGAAAGATTTGTAGCAAAACGAGGTTTTTTAAAGCAGACCCAGAAAGCATCTGCCCAGCCCCCGCCAGGCTGGGGAGTCTGTGGAGAGCACCCCACCCCCAAATGCCCCGAGGCCCCCTGGCCCAGTTTGAAATTGCAGCCCTTCTCCTGGAGTCTCTGGAGCCCTCAGCTGCATCTTCGGAGGCCTAATTTCTTTTCTCAGGCTTGTCTTGGCTGCTGGGCATCCAAATTCTCTCGTTGCAGAGGAAGTTGGCACACCTGTGGGGGTGGCTGCCATGAGGGGACCCCAATTTATTCAAGAGCTCCTTGAAATAGAAGAGTTCGAGGGGTGACCGGTATTTTCTGGAACAGACTCTTCCTTCAGCTTCTGCACTCGTGAGATGATGGGGATTTATGCATTCGTTCATTGCACCAAAGCTGGCTGAGCGCTCAGATGCCAGACTTCTGGTTGGCAGACTCAAGAAATAATCACCTTGCGTGGGAAATGGACTTGCAAGCCCTGGCCGCACTATCCTGAGTACGCGGCAGTCTGCAAGAATATTTACTTCTTTCACTGCTGTTGAAATTCACTATCAATGGCAATAAAAATTGAAAACTCTGGCTTTAATAAAAGGAAATGACCACCACTCCAAAATAAATCTCAGGGAAATAGGTGCACCGGATGGAAACATGTGGACGTACTTCTAACTGATATTAACTTCTCTGTTTTGGGCTAGGTAGTGATTTCTTTCCAAATAAGTGTCACGATCCTGAAAGGCTCACCCAATAAATTTTGATTAGATTAATGATGTCTAGAAATATCAGACTGGCTGGTGCCAGGCACAAGTTCCCCACCCTTCTGTGCTTTTCTAAGGCTGGGTGAGTGAAGAAATCAACAGCAGCCAGAGAGAACCAACACCTGGGCAGGAGCAAAGGACAACCTTTAATAACATACCTATGAAAGCTTGCCATGGCTGCTTATTGTAAAGAATAATGGGGCAGAGCAGGGCGTTTAAGGATATGGGGCATCGGGGGATGGCAGGTAGGAAGGGGTGACTTTGTTCCACTCTGAGAGTGAAGGCGAGATTCTCAGATAGAAGACACGTTCTCTGATAAACCTACCCTTGACTGAGACCCCCCAGCTAGATTCTCCTAGGTCATAAAAATGGGAGCAATGATTACTTCTTCAATGAGGACAATCTCTTCTTTGATTGGGGAAAGGTGAGGGACCGGCACAAGGGGATAAGCTTCTAGGTTGCAAGAGATTTCATTGCTCTCAGCTCAGAACTCGGTATTGCAGATCAGGGTCCAGAGATACCAGTTGTGAGAATCTTAGGGTGGTCTGATCTTAGGGTGGTCTTGACCTTCAAGACCAAGAGAGAAATGGAGAATAGGATAGCCAAATCTTATCATGAGAAATGTGCTCTGGAGGAAGCAGAAACTCACACACACACACACACACACACTTACACACATACACACACCCCAACATACACTCACAAACACTAGCATCCCACATCATTAATAAGATCTCAGGAATAAGCAAACTGATCTGCCCACATGTTGTGGAAAGCCCTTAAGCTAAGAATGTTATTTCTGTCTTTAAATTGTTTAGGAATATATCACTATGCTGTGAACATTTCTGATCCACTATCTTCAACTCATGCATCGAAATCCTAATATGCAAGGATACAGCATTTGTAGGCGGGGGTCTTCGGAAGACACTTATATCACAAGGGGGGAGCCCTCATGAGTGGGATTAGTGGTCTTACAAGAGAAATCCCACCTCTTCCTCTTGGCATCCTGATCTCAGACTCCCTAGTTCCAGCCTCCAGAACTAAATTCCTGTTTTTTATAAGCCACCTAGGTAATGACATAGTTCTAGCAGCCCTGGCTAGAATAAGACAGGCATGAATCAGAAATCATATGCATTCCACGAAGTCTAAAATATTTGCTATCTGTAACTTAAAGAGATGAACTGCTAATCTATTAGCCATGGCACCGATAGAGATAAATTTGGGTTAAATAGGAAGAAAGAGAACAATACTAGATCCAGGCACAGAACTTCTAATTAGGGGTTTTTTTATTGAGAGTGAATGTGAGTAGAAACACAATTAGAGAGGCTTACAGAAATGACACAAAAAGAAATGGAAAATAACAATGTTAAATATTAGTGAAAGTATCAGCATCTTGAAAGTTAAGCAAAAATTAACATATTAATTATCACAACCGTTAGTATCATTCATCACTGTTTTATACTTAGTAACTCATACCATTTTTGTAAAAATCCTATGACGTAGACACTAATAGTAGTCCGATTTGACAGATGAGGGAAAGTGAGACAGAGAAAGGTTTAGTACTTTCCTAAGGTCACCTGCCGAGTGAGTTGAGATGGATGAACTATCATGGGTAGAGCCTGCTCTCTGAAACGCTACGAAATATTGCCTGAAACAACAGCAAATATCCGACTATAGAATAGAAAATAAATCCATAATAATTGAAACATTATGACCAACATATTGGCAGGGAGCCTTGAATCCCAGAGTTGGATAAGGGGCTAGAGTGTGATACAGAAACATCACTGAGGACAGGGTGGAACCATCTGGCTGACATCACAGCAACAATCTAATGCTAGAGTCTTTGTGTGCAGAATGGAGAAGAAATTGCAACCCCGCAATCATATAAGCATAAAGGTAACAATCTCAATCATAAAAAAATTGAGGCATTTAACACCTGTTAGCCTTCTTTGAAAAATACTCTATAACAAAATATCCTCAAGCAAGAGACATGTCACACGAAAGAAGAATGCCCTGTCCTGCCAGCCCCCACCCCACGTTAGGATCCAGCTTGTATATCACAGGTGGGCAATAGAAAAAAAATAACTATGGGAGCAACATATTAAAGTAACAAGGTATTTGTATGTACCAGGCAGGTGGTAATTTTTTCACATCCCCAGATAGCAGAAAATACGCTCTTACATGCAGGAGCTTGTTATCACTGGCAGACGCTATGGAGGTGTTAGAAATACAAGAACTAAGAGATAAAAATCTATCTTCAGGTTTTGTGGACGCCAGCTCTGGCCTCCTTGAGCTGCTCCATCTCTTCTTCATGCTGAGGCAGTTGGGGCTGCAGCATTAGGGGCAAACCCCAGGGCGCTTCACAGCCGAACCTCTCCACCTCTCTGTCTGGTGACATCGATGGCGGGTGCAAGACCTCGGCAGGTTGTTTTCTTTCTGCCCAAGTGTTGCTGATTTTCTTCCACTGGGATGATTTTTGTTTTTCATTCCCATTATATTTGCTTAACTTTTTTTTTTAATTTTAAGGAATATAACATTATAACAACAACAAAGGAGTTAGGAATAATTAGAACGTTCCAAGAGGTAGATTAAGGTACATACTGTCAAGAAGACAACAACAAAGAAATTCCAGTCTTCTTTAGAAAATCAGGGAGGGCTTCATTAAAAAAATAAATTTGATTTGTATTAGAGGAGGCAGGGAGAAATTTAGGCCAAAGGTTTTTAAGCAAAAAACCCCTGAAAATAATTTTTAGGATGTGTATAACATGTTCCTTATATTCAGAAAGATGTTCAGAGATGGTAATAGAAAGTTTTCATATGCTATAGTAATGACTTTAAATTTTAGCTGAATGTGCATGAACACAAAAGGAAGTTTTTAAAGACAGCGGTGTCTTTTTTTTTTTTTTAATAAAGGAGCAGACAGCAAAAATTTTTAGATTTTGATGCAGTTTCTGTAACAACTGTTTGAGTCTGTCATTGGGGTATGAAGGCCCCTGAGGGGGTATATGTGAGTTCCAGTACAACTTGCAGCAAAACTTTATTTACAAGAAAAAAAATGCAGTGGAATGTTGTCTGTTTTGGAACCACAGTTGTCAAGTATTGGTTCAAAGAAAAGAAAAGTCAAACCCCTAGTTTAAAGGGCTCTACGCCTGCCTGTGTCCATTGCAGCACTATTTACAATAGTGAAGGTGTGGAAAAGGCAGATGAGCAATAAAGATCACATGGTCTATATGCACGATGAAATACTAGTTAGCTACAAAAAATGATGAAATCTTGACATTTGAGAAAAGATGGACGAAACTAGAAAAAATGAGACTCTTTCAGAAGGAGAAAGACAAATAATAGGTGGTTACACTTACATGGGGATATTAATTATAATAAAGTAAAAATCAAAATCAACAAGCAACTATAAACCAGAGACATACTACAGGGGAGGGAGAAGAGAGTAGTAGAATCAAAACAAGGGTGGTGGGTATTGTACGGGGACCATAACCAAGATGAAAATGCATACATTTTGCAAAAAATGAAAAATGATGTAAAATATATAAAATTAAAAAATAATAATAATACATTTAAAAAACAACAAAACCACAAGATATTAACAAAATAAAGCAAAGAAACAGACAGGACAATCTAAATAACCCCTTGAAATCTGACTGCAGAACTGAGGCTACTAGACAGGCAGGGGATTAGGGTCTTGGGGGAAGCGGGCCCTGTGGACCAAGGTGGAGGATTATGAGTGCTGGGGTGGTGGATGTGGTGTAGGAACATACAGCTAAAGAGGGGTGAACCTATACCCCTAAGTGGCATTTTTAAACCACGGTTACTTCAATAAAATTAATTTAATTACTTAAATTAAAAATTAGATAATGAAAAACTAAAAAAAGAAACAAACATAATAAACAGAAAATCAAGAAAGGGAGAGTCATGTGAAGATCATGTTTTAAGTTGATCATTTAGACACTTGTGAAGAGGGCGAAGTAAAGGGGAGCAGAGACCCCAAGGGAAGGGGCCCTCCGTGCCCCTACCCTGTCCTCCAGCCCAATACATTTCCACCAGGTCAGTGTCTCCCCCTCAGCTTCTGGGCTTTCAGGTCAGGTACTGCATCTTATTTGGTATTGTTATCCCAGTGTGCTCTGAAAGAGGCTCATGAATATTTAAACATTTAATGAATAAATAAATGAATGAGTAAATTGTTACTGATTGGATATGTGGAGAAAAGTAGCAGGGGACATTTTCAAGCCCATAGTTTTCTCAACTTCAGTTTTTGTCATCGCACCTTCATCTGAGAGGAATGTATAATCACTGAATCTCATCTCAACTAGTGAATCTTTCAGGCATTTCCAAGGACTCCTTGCATTTTGTAACAGTTTTGTTCAAATGTATCTCTTTCATGCAATTCTAGACTATTTTAAAGGAAATTTTAATAATTGGAGAACCAGAATCACTTGTGCTTGGACAATTTGAAATGCATAAGTAGATTAAAAAATCATCATATCTGCAGAATTCCTTTGCTATATAAGGTAAAGTAATCACATATCCTGGGTTTTTAAGCCTGAGTATCTTAGCTGGGGGCATTGTTCTGCCTGCTGCAAACACAGCAAGTTAAGTTAAATTCTTCAAATGAATTGGAAATTATCGCTTCCTTCTCTATTGTAGGGAGCATTTATATCCAACTGGTGTGTTTTTCTTCAATAATGGCTTAGAGGAATTCTCAAGTGAAGACCTCTGGGCATGCAGTATGATTATTTTTTAATTTCTTTAACATATACTCAGGTTCTTAGATTTTTTTATTTCTTCTTGTAGTCATTTCAGTTATTTGGGTCTCTTAAGAACTTTGTCTGTATCATGAGTTATTGAATTTATCGACTTAACATTGACCATGTAATATTCTTTCATTCTGCGAACTGGTGTTATGGGGTTTTGGTCCTCTTTCCCCCAAATTAGTGTAGGTTCTTTTCCCTGATCAGTGTAGCACCATGAGTGATCTTTTGAAAGAAAAAACATTTTGCTTTGGCTTATTTTCTCAACTTCCTTTGGCATTCAATTTTATTTATCTCCTCTCATATTGCAGTCATTTCCTTGTTTTCTACATTTTATGGGTTTATTTCACTCTTCTTTTTCAACTTTGGCATATGGAAAGTAAGATAATTGACTATAACTCTTTTTCCTCCTAATCTATTTATTTACAGATGTAACTTTTCCTCGGAGTTCCTCATTTTGTGCTGTCATGTTATGCAATCACACTGACTCAGCACATTTAATGAAAGACTTAGGTAACTAATTTTTTAAATATCTAAATGCCATTCTAAACATTTGCAATATAAACATATATCAATGAGCAAAATTTCCTTAGTGGGAATTATATCTAGTAAGTTAACTCAGAGATGAGGCAAACACAATAAATAGAATGATGGTAAGTCAGATGGTATTATGGGAACAATAGAGGGTTGTAAAGGGGGAGGAGCGCTCACCCCTTGGAAACCAAGATGATGGAGGTTTAATGGAGAAGTTGACATTTAAACAAGAAATAACATTTAAATAAATATTTAAACCTGAAGGAGGTGTAAGTGTTAGGCTTGTAGATTTCTGAGTACGGAAATTCCAGGAAAGGAAAAGGTAAACACAAAATTCCTGAAGGCCTAGTTTAGCTCCGTGTGTAAGGAACGACAACAGGGCCATGAGGCTACCATAGAATTAATCCTTAATCATTCTTCCCAGGCTCCTAGGTTAGAGCAAAGAAATCACATTTCCTTGATTCACTAGTCGAGAGCAGATTCCCTAATTATACATTCTTGTAGGTTTCCTCTGTAATCCTCATTCTGATTTGTAACTATATATCTGTGTAATTATTTGGCTTATTTCTTTATATTCACTAGAAGGTATATACACCATAAGAACAAAGATTTTGTTGTTATATTATATTCACCTGAACATAGGCTAGTACTTGGATTTGGTACAGATTCAACAAAGACTTGGGCTGAATGGTCAGAGAGTTTGACACATGCCCTCCACTAGACAAATTCCTCTTAACAATGCATGAGTTTTCCATTTACGAGATCCATAGCTACACATATGGGTCTTGCTGGGTCTTGCTGCTTCTATTTCAGAATAGAAAAGGGATGAGATATTTTGTGGGGTTTTTTTTAAAGATTTTTTATTTATTTGTACAAGAACTGGGGTACAGGCCAGAGGTGCAGGAGGGTGAGAGGATTCACCAGAGACAGAGTGGGGAATAGAACAGGCAGACTGACTGAAATACACTGCTAAGGGGGTTGCTCCGTATTGTTTCCTAATTGTATTAAAGTTCCTTCCCATTAAAATCTCATGTTTTGTGTTAATGTGGCGGATGGCAGAACCCTATATAAAATAGGCAGGTTTGCGGAGTTTGGGCTGCCCCTCTCCCAGCCCTGTAACAAGGGGAGCAGTGGGCACGACAGGAGAGGTCTGCTGTACCATGTGGGTATCTCCCTGGCCTGGTCGGCTGGGAATCGAACCTGCACTGCAGAGGCTACGGACAGCTTCACAGCGCTGTGCTCAACCTCCTGAGCCACCAGGGATTAGATATTTTGATGATCACAATATGAACCTGATGTGGATGGCCTGAAATTAAGAGATTTAATAGATACTTAAAAAAAATCGCCAGTGGTAGTCTTTATCCTTATAAAATATTTCTTTCTAAATAAATGTAAGAATATACACTGAATGTATTAAAAGAAAAGCTTTTACAAAGGTGACAATCTTTGTAAAAATTGTTCCAACACCTAAATAATCCTAAGGATCACAGGGGATTTCCTGAGGTCTGAGCACAGAGCATCACAGGGGGCAGATGGGGCGTGAAATGGGGAGTAGGGTGGGGTGTGAGGGGTGGTGGGTAGGGGGCGAGGGAGCCAACAGCTGCCTTATGTCTACCTAGCCAGAGATCTCTAGGCTGAATTATACATCTCACCCTGCATTTACTCTTTCCATTTGTAATATTATTCATTCAAGGCTGACTACAGATTAGTCTTTAATATTAGGAAAATCTGTTCCTTTGTAACTGTTGCTGAAAGACAATTTAAAAGTATGAATTGATCTGCATGAAATGCTTGCTGTGTTCCATGAGTGGAGCGTAATTTTAAAAGTTTCCTAGGATCAAATGTCATTGGAAAATGTCAACTCTAGTCTTGTTTTAAAGAAGGAAACTGAGGCCCAGAGCATTTAGTTCATTCTTTCATCCTCTTTAGCTCCCTTCTCTGTAATTTCACAGCATTTTCTCCCTAGTAGATTACATTATAAATGCCTGCTTGACAGCTCTGTCTTTTTCCTCTTACTATTAGTCACACTAGTCATAGTCTTATGATTAGTTTGCAGGGCATTGGTGAGTCTTTGTCTCATAGAGACAAGAAATGCCAGGTCTCAAAGGCCTTTGTAATGTGTTTACATCTGAAATAGGATTAAAACCAAGGTATTATTTCTACTAAAGCATATAGCCTTCCATTAGCACAGTGTTTAACATGGGGGTCCTATACTTTATAGAAGCTTTGATATTTTTCTCATAGTTCAGTCAAAATATAACATGAATACCTTTGATGGCAAAATTTCTTGTCCATTATTATACACATGCTAATATGTAATACATATTGTATAATTGTAAATACATGTCACTTAAATATATAGCTAATATACATGTGTGTATATATACACATATATATATACATATATACACATATACACACACATATATACATATATACATATATATATACACACACACATTTATCCATCAACAGTTATAGAGCAACAGTGTAGTATTGAAGTTACACGCTATTTAGACACGACTATTTCCTTCAGAGCAATTCCTAGAACTGGAAATATTAAGTCAAAAGAGACAAAGAGAAAAACAATATGAGTCTCTGATACATCGCTCCACAGTGAGGAGAATACCTGTTTCCCTGAACCTTTGCAAATAACAGATTGTAACATTCTCATTTTTAAATCAATATCGTTTGCACAGGGAAAAAATGTTTCTTTCACATTCTTTCAATTCCTTCAAATTCCTCTCCCTTTGAGACCATTGATTTCCCTTTTTTTGCGCTTATGTCCTTTTCCCACTTGTCTACTTGAGAGTCTACTGAGAACTAAATTGGCATTTATCTATTTCCGTTGATGTGATAACTCTTTATCTTCATGTTTTCAGGACATTAGTATTTTTCTGTCATGTAGCTTTAGGGAATATGACCATATAATGCTGCTTGGCAATTAACAACACACAGATTTTGCTAATAAGAGGAAATGACAATATTAAATAACAAATAACAGTAAATTCAGGGAAAAAAATCTGTTTACAATTAAATGATGCCATTTAAATGATACTACGTTTGGCAACATCCTATTGAAAAGTCACTGTTTTGCATTTGAAAACATGTTTTGACTTTTATATTGCAATCTTAGAAATCCATTCCCTTCCCCAGCCTCCATTTCTTCAAAAAAGAAGAGGTGGACTCAGTTATTTTTAATGTCCCTCCTGACTTTAACTTTCTATTGATCTTTGTTTTTCGTCCCCACCCAGCATGTCCTCAGCGGGTCGGTGGGGATCTCAGTCTGCATGACACACTGTACAGTAATCCCTGAGCTCTGTGCAGGGAGAGGTTCTGGAGCTGGGACAAGACGGAACCCAGGACAAAACCCAGCTCCGGTGTCTGTGCTCACCACCTGGCCAGGTACAGAGAGGGACAGGAGCCACTTGAACTTGAGCAGGTCGACTGGAAGGTCTCTCTGGTGAACTCATGTCTTACCTCTGGCTATTTGAAAATCTGACAAAGGAGTCAGTTGATAGTGGGGCAGGAGAGATTTTATACTCCTTTTCCATGTGCTTTCTTAATTTTACTGTGGGCTATTCCATGTTTCCTACCCCAAGCTTATTCCCCTGGGACCATCTCATTCCTGCTTACTCAGTAAAGCATTTCCTTGATGACACTTAGTGGCAAATTGATGACCCTCCCTCCCCCTACATGCCCTCAGTCTCCTTTGGTCTCTCTGACTGGGAGGGCCTGGCTCATGTTCAAAGCAGTCTCTCTCTTGCTGTGCCTACCATGTTCTGAATTGCCCTGCAGACCTCCTTCGTTCCCCTGGCACAGCTGCTAGCTGACCGCTGCCCTTATCTCCTTCCTGGTCACAGAGCCAAGGAGTATCTTTCCACCGTCCGTTAGGTGTGGCACAAAACACACTTCACCCTAAAGGAATGTGGAGGAGTCCCTGTGGGCTGCACCAGGAAAACCTTCAACCCACACCCACCCCTTTAAGTCCTTTTCACATTTGGATGGACCTGTGGTTGGGGTGGCAGAACCGCCATTATCTTGGGTCCCTGAACCACTCTGTGGAGCAGACTTCTACCCCAACTCCTCCACCCCCAAATTCATCACGTCCCAGCACTGCCCTTGACCAATTTTATTTTGTGCAAGTTATATATTAGGGTGCACCCGTTACCAACTTCAGTTGGCTGCCTTAACTAGGATCTTCTTGTAGTGGTTTTAAATAGCATGTCCTGCATGAAGTGGACAGCCACTAAATATTTCATTTGATGACTCAAAATTGGGAAGAATATAAAGAGTGACAGAATTAGAACTCCACATCTACTACCCGTTACCATGGTCCTCATTCCAGTGGCTTCCTGAGGCTTCTGGTGAGGAGGCCTTACCAAAGGCTGAGATAAGTAAGTACTAGTGGGAAAATAATCTGAAAGATCTCCTTCCTGCAGAGCAAATGGGATTATTTACCAGCTCCCTACATCTTTTTTTAATTAATTATTTTTTTATTTATTTGTTTATTTATTTATTTATTTATGCATGCATGAAAGAGCTGGGGTACAGGTCAGAGGTGCAGGGGTGAGAGGATTCACAGAGACAGAGTGGGGAGCAGAACAGGCGGATCCACTGACACACACTGCTGAGGGGAGCAGCGGGGAGACAGGAGAGGTCTGCTGCGCCATGTGGGTCAGCTCCCTGGCCGGGGATCAAACTCTTGCTGCAGAGGCTGCAGACTGCCTCATAGCACTGTGATTAAACCCTTGCGCCAAAAGGGAGGACCCTCCCCCCACTGTTTTTAATGCCGACTTGCATGCACTTGTCCCTTGCCTTCATGTCACTCCAAGTGCTTACACACATTTCCTTGACCATCACCCGTATTTACTCTCTCTGCTAAGGTGTCTGATTATATCCATGTGACTTCCTGTCCCCTGACTCTGTCTTCAGCTATTTTGTTCTGTTATGTCTTGATGTTTTTCAGGGCAGTCCATCGACACCATCTTCCTCAGCATCCAGAAATCAGTAGGCAGTCCGGTTCCTGTCAGAAATCATATTTGGTGATGTGCAATGGAGTCTAGACTTCCAGAAAGGACTATGGAACTAGGAAAGATTTCTTCAGCCAATAAATTTCACATGTGAAAAAAGGGATAGGGACCAAAATTATACAATAATGAGTGTTGGGAACTGGAAGAGGTGGTTGAGGTCACGGAATCCAATTCCATTTTTTCATTCTGTTCCTCTTCTTAGAGCAAGGACTTTGGTTATGGGTTTAAACCTGTCTTTCCATAAGAGGGAGAGAGGTTATCAATACTTGTCAGCTAGCTAGACACGTTAAATATATGATCTCTAATCCTTACAACGCTTCCACAAAGGAGGTATGGCTACCATTATTTTAAACATGAGAAAACTGATGCTGGGTACTCATTTATGTTAAGACATTTATGCAGACATTTCATAGTTTGCTACACTGGTATTCAACACCAGGTCTTCCGGTACGTCGAAGCTTCTCCTTTCTTCTATGACATGGTGTCAAAGTTATTCCTTAAGGTGGCATGACACATTGTCCTCGTTATGAGGAGAGAATGGAGGTCTTAGCTGGTCTTTACTGAAGCCCCAAACACTAAACATTTTTTCTCGTTGCAAATGAATCTTCTAATTCATTCAACATATTGATCCCGGGGCACAGAAGTTAACAAAAAAATCTTTTACACTAAGACACTCATGGTCTAAATGAGTATTAAATGCTGAGCTTCCACTAACTTTGGATTATGAATTCTGTCCTCCTGAAATTGAGAACTTTCTCTCAGTGTCCCTGGATTTTCGGAAGGTTGAAATGAGATGTGTGTCTATTCTTTGTGATATGGAGGGTATTCAACTGGTAGTTTGGATTGACTTTTTATTTACCCATTTAATTTTACTGATTTCCTTATTTCTTCCTAATAGACTTCCATATAATGTTCAGTGCACTCTTCAGAGCCCTAAATCCTGCGCGATAGCCTGTCTGTCTTCATGTAAAGCAGCTGCATGACCTTGAGCAAATAATTGAGATATTTGGGGTCTCTGTTGCCCAAGTCATTTAGAAATGTTGTGTCCGCATCTCCTCCTAAGTAAACTGTGCACCACATACTAGATCCCAGCGCTGCTGAGTGAACGAGATGAGATAATGCATCTGAACGCAACTTGTGAACTAAATTGCCAAGAAACGTTTTGTCTTTTTAATAGGCACTTTACATATTTATTTCAAAAGAGCACACATCTATTTCAGGGCAAACTACTGCCCACACCCCATGACATGTTGTAGCAAATTGTCGTGACAGCATCTTGCCTTTTCTCAAAAAAGGGATTTGGAAAATGTTAACTATTGCAGAATTTATCTAGATTGTGCTCTTCGTTGAAAGAGGCACGGTGGAAATGTAAGACACAAGACGTAGACAGTGTGCAGTCATTTTGGGGCATGTGCATGTGTGCATTTGAATAAATATCTAAGCAGGGATATTTGGAAAGGGTAAGGAAGAAAGTAAAACTGATGGAAGCAATTAAGACAGTAAGAATTCTAATGAACAAACCTATTTCCTATGATTCATTTCATTGTCAAACAGCCTGATTTTTTTAAAAAAGATTTATTTGTTTATGCATACAAGAAACTAGGGTACAGGCCAGAGGTGTAGGGGGTGAGAGGGTTTCCCAGAGACAGAGTGGGGAGTAGAACAGGCAGACTGACCGAAACACACTGCTGAGGGGAGCAGCGGGGAGACAGGAGAGGTCTGCTGCGCCATGTGGGTAGCTCCCTGGCCGGGGTTCGAACTCGTGCTGCAGTGACTGTGGATAGCCTCATAGGTTGTGTCTTTACCTCTTGTGCCACCAAGGAGGCCCAAATAGCCTGATATCTTTATTAAAGAAGTTTATGCTGCAGAATCAAATGGAAGTGACAACCTTTCCTTCAAAGCCACTGGAGGGGTACAGGGGGGTCAGCTTCTCCTCACATTGCTG
Source organism: Talpa europaea (assembly GCF_964194135.1). Classification (NCBI taxonomy): domain Eukaryota; kingdom Metazoa; phylum Chordata; class Mammalia; order Eulipotyphla; family Talpidae; genus Talpa; species Talpa europaea. Next base: position 140,178,706 of record NC_140071.1, on the reverse strand, counting down.
AAAATGCCCCGATTATCTTTTAGCTTGGACATGGGCAGGACCTGGAGTTTTCAACTTCATGCTGGTCTTAGCTCTACTTCTCCCAGGGATCCTGGCATGAGAAACTGAAGACCCAAGATCTGGGAAAGAAACACAAGTCACCTTGACTCTCTGGACAAAAGCATGCATCAAACCAGAGAGATAAACAGACAAAAGCAAGTGCTCTGCTTGGTCCAGGGAGCTCGTCCCAAGGCTTGTCTGGATCACACGTCAAGTCCATTCCAGTCCATTCCAGGAGGGAAGTGTCCTCCTCCACATTCCTTCTCACAACCTCAACCTTCTTCCAGTTTTTGTTAATTGCGGACATTATTCACTGGCCAAATACACCCATCTCTCAGGTTTAGGTGCATGACCTCTAAAGGTCAAGGCTGAGTACACCCCTGTTTCTGTTCATCTTCTTGGACGAGAAACATTTACACATAACAGGTCACGGGCTGGCCTGGAGAAGAGACCTTTCTGACTCAGCTCACATGCATTTCTGGAAATTAATGCATCTATCTCCCTCCACAACATGCCATTCCTAAGATTCCCGAAGGACCAGCTCACTCCTCGCACCGGGTGGGTCTGCTAACATCTCTGAGCTCACTCACCCTTGAAGGGACTGGGTGCAAGTGGGTGTCCCCAGCTGCCCTCTGCCTTGTGAATTGTCCTCTCAGAGCTGGGCTTCTCAGCCGCTCTCCTGGCACCAGGGCAGGTTCTGAGTGGGTGAAGTCGGGAAGGGGCTGCTGGGACGTGGCTCCCATACTCTTGTCTCCAGCCCGAGCCCCCGGCCCCTTCCGCATCACTCCTCTGCACTTGACTCGGTCAACTTCGAGGTATTCTGAGGCCTTGGCTGAGAGGTGACCTTTCTCCCAAATGCCCTTCCTGGGTCACTGTCCCTGCATGATGGCTTACGTGCATCCTGAGGGAGGGGCCGCATCTGGGAGGTCCACTCCTCGATCCCAGCCTCTGGTCGCTACAGTGAGGAGGTTCCGGACAAGTTCCCGAGTTGATGGATGTTAGTTCTTACCCGCGTTAGCACACATAGAGATGGCCGCCATCAGCCCTCTGGGAAGTGTCGTGTTTGTTCTCTCTCTCACTGTGGCCTTGTGTTTCTCTGTGCTGCGGCCTGGATGCCAAGTGAGACGTGAGGGATTAGCCCTCCATGCAGGTCACCTGTGCTCTTGGGGGACACAGTGACAAACGTAGGGAAATAGTCCCTCGACTTCACTGGAGAGAGCCTGAATCTGCACAGCTGCAAGGTCACTCCCCTCAGCAGGTCCTGCTCGAATTCACTCTTCTCGCTAGCTGTGTGTGGACGGGGGAGTCACTCAGACCAAGGTGTGTGAAATGTGACCCAGTCATCACTGCTTTTCATTGCATCATGGCCTTTCGCAGACTGTTCTCACCCAACTCTGCAACACTCCCATGACCTTGAGCAATAATTATTCAACAAACCTCTCCTGAGCCTTGCTGTAGGCGAAGCGCGGCTCTAACATTTGCCTCAGCAGTGAACACGCCACAATGCCGCCCTTGCCTTCAGCGAGCTGACATCGTAGTGCTCAGTTAAACGTCGGTCTTGTGAAACTGCTCATGATTTCAGCTGAAGTCGCAGCTCGCATTGCTGGGCTTGCTTCTGTTTTGATTCCTGACAGAGTCCGGTTTCCATCCGGTAGGTGCTGATCTTCTGTTTCTGGAGGAAGCGGGTCCCTCCTCAGCCAGGGGATGCGTGGGGATCATGCCCACCCTGTCCTCGTGATCCTCCCCCGGGGCCAGGCACTGGAGCCAGCTTAGGCTCACGTGAAGTCACTCACTCACTCCACCCTATATCTTTACGTGAATGGTAGGAAACAGGAGTGACCCCCAGCCTGGCCGGGGCACCCTAAGGAGGATTCCTTGGGAAGGGCTGGGGAGGCTCATCTCATTCTGAAAAGGGGACACTCGTGAGGATGCCTGAGTCTCTCCATCTAGACACTGTCATTCCGTGTGACAGCTGGGACCAGAACAGCCATCCTGGGACAGTGAGAACAAGTCACACTGAAGATATCAGAACAGGAGGAAGCAAAACAAACATGATGCTCTTGGCGATGACATTTGGCTGTCAAATGTCCTCACCCTGGGGCTCCATACGGCCAGCTTCTCATTTGTGAGAGTCAATAATTTCCCATACTTAATTGGGTCTTCTGTTGCTTGTAGCTGAAACTGACTTGACTGACAGAGTTATAAAGCTCTGGCTGAACTGCGCCCAGCACAGTAAACACAGGACTCGGGAGAGTTTTTCTGGCCGTGTGGATCTTATGGTCCCTCTCAAATCTACTCAACTCTGCTCTCATAACTGGGCAGTGATCTTAGCACTCAAGCAGATGGCCATGCCTATGTTTTAGTAAACCTTATTTACAAAAACCAGACCTGGGCTGGATGTGGCCTGCAGACTATGGTCTCCCAACGCTGAGATAATGGACAGTCCATGGAGTTTGCTGCAACACAAAATGTACCGGAAGCTCATTTCTGTTATTCCTGCTCTGCTTTATGGTGTATATGAGCGTGTGAATTGCATATATTTAGTTGTTATATTATCCTTCTTCCACATGTGCTTGTAAGATCTTTAAGTATTCTCTTACATCTACGAGCTTGCCCTACTGCCTACGACAGTGTTGACTTAATAAATGGATGCATGATGGAGAGCCTTAATTATCTTCCAGCCCTGTAAGAAGGGAGGGACTTCATCCTGTCCCTGTCCCTACAGTGCCTTCACAGGGCCTTTTACATAAAAACCTCTCCATGTGATTTAACTGATTGCAGAAGTAATGCAGTGCCTACTGTTGCCACAATCATCAAACCCCCAACCATCTGCCATTCAGATAAATGATGATGGCATTACCTATACTAGCACTGTGTGTGTGTGTGTGTGTCTAGGATAAATACATATATATAATATGCATGGATAAACATATTCATATACGTGACTTGGAGGGTAAGAGCAATTTTGTGATTCTGTATTAAAGACAGTATCTCGAGGCTTCCTGAAATTTAATAGTCGCCTGCTGAAGTTCAGCTTATTGACTCAGCAATGGTCAATTCACTTAACTGCCTTAAAAACCCAAATGAAATTACAGGAAAGAGAGCTTGATTAATCCCCTACTGTAGGCCCAGACTTCTACATATGAATGTTAAAGGCTGCCACAGCACCGCCTGAGGAATGTTTGTTAGGGACACTTGTACCCAAAGAGAGATGGGATCTCAGAGAGGGTAAGTCATTGACGCCCAGGAGAGACGGGAGGTACGGCCATCCTGACCCTGGCCTTTCTCTCTAAAGCATGAGCTCTTTTCAGAAGAATACATGTTGTTAGTAACTACCGAACTAAATTCCCAGGAATTGGGTTTCTAGACAGAACACTCTAAAAACCAGCCTCTCATGCTTCTTTGTCCTTCCTCTTCCACTCAGGAGATTTTTTGACCTCCTCACAAGCTTGCAGCCATCTCTCTGTCCTCCTCGTGGGACTTCTGATGGGAGGCAGGGTTGGTACATTTCCATGGTGATTTTCCAATGAGCACATAAGCCAACCATGAAACTTACTAGCTAGAATAGTAAATTTTAGAACAAGAAGATCTCAAGAAAAATCTGCTGTAAAGCAAAGCAAGGTCAATACCATCAAGTATTAATTCGAAGGGTACAAAACAAGTTTTTAATCCTAGTGATTTGTTGTGAGTTATGTGGGCAGCTAGGGAGTTGGAGAGGTTCTTCTCACACTTAGACAAAGAGAGGAAACCGACAGAGACAGGTGTCTGCTCAGATTCAGGCACAAGAGCAAGGCGGGGCTCCTGTGAACTCTCTTCACGCCCGACACGTTTGTCAGAACTTGAACCATTGCTCACCTGGCAGAGGCCAAGCCTCTCACTTGTGCGCTGGACTCCGTTTGCGTTTGCTATTCAAGAACCTTTTTTTTTTCATTGAATTTTCGCCAATCTTTAATTGTGATTTATCTGTGTTTTCCAAATTATTGCTATGTTCTTTATCTCCCATCTTAGAAATAAAAACACTCCCTAAATAATCTTTGACTCTCACAACCTCCCCCAAATATTGCCCAATTTTTCTGCCTTGTCTTGTGCAAAGGTCTTGAACAAATGGATTTGCTGAATTAACTTCCTAACTTCCTGGTCTCTCTCTGTCTCACCACACTGTTGTCGGAAGCTGCTCTTAGAAAGGTCATGAACAGTCTCCATCTTGACAAACGCAAAGATCAGTTCTCCGGCGCCGTTTGCAACCCGCCTCAGCAGCACAGGGTACCCTTGGCCAGTTTCCTTTGACATGGCCTCCACCTGGCCTCAGGACCTCTGGCTCACGCCTCTCCTCCTTCTTTGGCCCCATCTTAGTCTCTTTTGCTTGTTTCTCTTCCTGCCCCTCCTTGAGAGGGACCAAGTGACTGGCCCACATTTCTTTCGAGACTTTCTCCCTTGGACACCTCACTTTCATCTACAATTAGGTGGTTAATTCATTAATTAGATTCCTGCCTGTCTCCCCAGCAGGAGGCAAGATCGACAAGACCAGGGATGTTGCTTTGCTTGCCTTATTTATTCTCTCCATTTTTAGGAGACATCATACACTTGTGTGTGCAACCACTTTGCCAGGGGTGTGCATTAGCGCTCGGTGGATATTAGTTGACTTAAAGTCTGTCTTTGTACTAAGTTCTTACCGATGCATATTTTTTCAAAAATCTTTCCTTTTTTCCTTAACCATAATGAGAGCGTTGTCTCTTATTACTAATTTTCATTTCTTTCATTGCTTCCCCAATTCCAGATTTGTCATTTTTGATTTAATTTTCCTACCGCCACCCCTTATACCTCCCTGCTCTGTCACTCCCCCCCGTCGGCTCTTCCTAGCCTCCGTGGTGTTTATTGAGTCCACTGGCTTTTGAAAGTGGTTTGCATTGTTGAATTGTCTGCGAGGTAAACACCCTGTATTCACACAGCAAGGTCTGACTTGCTTTACTGCGCAGAATTCTCTCACACTTCCTCCATTTTGTTGAAAATGGCTCCATTTTTTTCCTTTCTCACGACCACACAGCACTTGGGTGTGGCCGGAACACCTTCTTTTTTTTTTTTTAAGATTTATTTATTTATGAGTACAAGAGCTGGGGTACAGGCCAGAGGTGTGGGGGTGGGGGTGAGAGGATTCACCAGAGACAGAGTGGGGAACAGAACAGACAGATTGACTGAAATCCACTGCTGAGGGGAGCAGCGGGTGAGCCAGGAGAGGTCTGCTGCGCCAGGTGGGTAGCTCCCTGGCCGGGGATCGAACTCATGCCGCGGTGGCTGTGGACAGCATCATAGTGCTGCATCTTAACCCCTTGCCCGCCAGGGAGACCCCAGGCTGCCTGGTCTTGCTCCAGGTGTCGGCGACGGCCTGTCAGTCTTCTCCATTCCTCGCCAAGGTCGGTGCAGCCGCGCTGCGCCCTGAGGACCATGTGGATCCTGTGTTGATGGCTTCTTATTCTTTGGATGGCTGTCCAAGCAGGGGCTGGGGGCGGTGGAATTCTTCAGAACGTTCTGAGTTGCTCTTTCTTATACTTGTCATCTAAAGTAACAGTTAACCTTTACTCTCCCTTACTGTGCGTCGGGCGTTAAGGCTCAGGACTTTGCCCGACTTATCTGACACGCGGGCAACTAATCTACTCTGGACGGAGCGGCCCTCCCTGTGACTAGAGGGCGTGTGGCTGGAGTGACGCGTTGTTCCTTCCCTGGTATTGTTGACACAGGAAAGGCCTTTGGAGCCACCGCACCCGACCTCACTTTCTCGGCCCTGTGTGTGGAGAGACTGGCACGGCTGTGCCGCTGCTGCCAGGCCTGAGCCAGTGCCAGCGGGGGACTTTGTCTCTATCCTGCAGGCAAACTGGGGGTCCTTCTCCAGGCGCCCTCTAGTGAGCAGAAGCAGCTGGAAGGGCCGGGAGCCCAGATGCAGGCACCTGTGTGCCCCACTGCAGAAAACTGAGTTGTGCAAATGGCACCATGAGGCTCCTTACCCACGTGCAGTCCCTCCGATCTCAAACCGCGTCACCCCGTGAGTCACATACCGAGGTTTCTGATTCACAGGCCAAAGAAACAGGGCCAAGGTCAAGACTCTGGAGCAGCAGAGGCAGAGGCAGTTCTTACATATCGTGCTCAACCTCATCCTGCCCCCCTGAGCATGCACGCAGACTCACAGGCACAGATACACATGTGCACACAGACACGCATGTGCACACGTGCCCTCAGGACATACAAGCTTGGTTCTAGCCACACCGACATCCGAAGGGGCTGAAACAGCCTCGCAGGCGTGGATCCGGCTCTTCAAGGCCCACCACGCTCTCCTGGGTCCTGACCCTGCTCAGGAGATGAGCTTTCTCTGCACCTTCTCTGACTCCAGAATCCCCCACAACCTGCTGTTTCTACTATTTTGATTCCTGTTGGGTCCTGTTTTGTTGTGAAGGACATAGCACGACTCCAGCTGGTTTGGGAGAAAGGCCTGGCTCTCCTGGCTTCGGGTGCTGCTGGGCCAGGGCTCAGGACAGTGCGTGTCTCCTCTCCCCGGCCGCCACCTTCGGCTCCTGCGGGAGGGAGGGGCAGCAGGCTGGCACAGGCCTTCCCCTCTGCACACTTGCTAGAGAACCAGGAGCCAAGCCACCCACAGGGACCACACAGTTCTGGTTCCTCCGGTTTCTGCGGGAGCTGGGGCAGGGCCTGGGTCAGCGCCATCAACCGCAGGAAATGGGGGAGGTGGGAGGAGGTGCTAAGCAATGACCCAGACATTCAAATCTTGCTGTCTTGTTCCTCCTTCCCAGTCACTTCCCTGCGAGTCCTGGCACTTGCTCGGCCCGCACTGCGGACGCCCCGCACACAGTCTGCCTCACAACATGGGCAAATCAAGCCAATTGTGATGATTCACGGAGTAGGTTTTCCTCAGTGACAAAACCCCTGTGTTGTGCTGACATAACAGAAACTGGGGGACCCAGCTGGGAGCAGCCCAACCCCCCTCTGCTGGGAGTGGCCCAGGGCTCAGCTGCCCTGGACACTGTCCCGGCTCAGGACACTCCGTGCCCCACATGTTCCACCCCCACTGCCCGTCTCCCAGGCTCCGCCACTGGCTCTGAGCACCGGCTGTCTCCCTTTCTGCTGAGGGGAGCAGCGGGGAGACAGGAGAGGTCTGCCGCGCCATGTGGGCAGCTCCCTGGCTGGGGATCGAACTTGCACTGCAGAGGCTGCGGACAGCTTCATAGGTTTCCTCTTCACCCCTTGCACCACCAGGAAGGCCCAGAACATCATGATTTTATTATTAAGTTCACAGAAGAGCAAACTGAGAGGAGGCTGCGTCATCACCCAGGCTGGGTCTCGGCAGGTGACTCTGCCCCTGCCCGTCCTATGCCCGGGACGCCCCCACTGGACACAGCTGGCTGAGAATTTAATGGTGACAGGAAAATGTTCCAACCCTTTGAGAACAACCATCTGGCGAGGCAAATACTGATCTTAAACCAGATCATAAAATTGAGAAACGCAGAGGAGATAAAGACAGCCGCCCTTGGGACCGGCCAGACCTCAGCCTTGGCCTTGAAATGCAAAGTGCCACGCTGGCCGCCTTGGATTTTTCCATGGCCCCAGTTCTGCCTCCTCTAGTTGGGACCTTTCCATAAACAGCCTCCCGTGTCCTGGCCACTACCGTTGGCATGTTTCATACACTTCTCACTCCAGGGTGTGCGCTGGTGCCTGCAGGTGACTGCAGAGGCAGGTGAGGTGATACCCATGCTTAGCTGTGACTCCACAGGGGGTGCTGGGTGAGTGTGCCAGGAGGGCACGTCTGAGTCACACGCCCAGCTTGCCCAGGTTGGCCCCACAGTGACGCGTGTCCCTATCTTGCGGGCAGTGGCCAGCCAAGGGCCTCTCTGTCACAGTGCCGGGAAGGGCCTGGAGCTCCCTCCAGGTGAGCAACACAGTGTGTGCCCCAGAGTCAGTTTCTGGGTGGGGACATTAGACCAGGCAATGCATCCACTAGAGTGCACCCCGATTATAGAAATTCCAGAAGGTGTGTGTCACTTCTCTATACAGTCTTACACCTAGTGCTCAGCAGAGCTGGGGTTCAGCTCCCCCCGGGTCTTTCCAACAGGGTAGCCTCTGCCCTGGACCATCAGGATTCAGGCTGCATCTCAGCGGGAGCGGGGTGCGGCACACCACGGGAGCCAGAGGGGGTGGCAGTGGGCCTGGAGGGTGATCAGACAGGTTTTATTTTTCCTGCAGCCTTGGGCTAATTGTGGCTGTTATTCCGTGAGGCCAGAACAATGCAGGCTGTTTTTGTAAGACGGGCCTCGCTGATCCTGCAGCCAGTGATTTCCTGACTCTAAGACCCAGCGGGCCTGGGCTATTCAGGCTGACCCAGGTGGCCCGGGAGAGGGACTTAAGCCGCCCGCTGGCATTCAAGTGTTTCCAAGCAGGAATTGTGGAAGGGCAGGGGCCAAGAATCAAGGAGGGGAGGAAGTCTTTCTTCTGGGCTCTATGTTTTCCATCGCGTGTGGCCCTGGGTCCATGGGAACACGGGGCTGGCCTGTGACCAGTCCCGAGGAGGGGTTGGGCGGGGGCCGTGAAGGTCAGAGAAACAGGAGCTGGTCTGGCTTGTTTTCAGGAGCAGTGGGTGGTTCTCAAAAGCACACCAGGCCTAGGGCCTGAACGACACCGGCCTCTGCATGTTTAGTGCTGCAGTGAAGATGCTGAGCCTCAGTTCTCCGTGGGGATGGCAAGGAGGCCTGGCGTGTCCTGGGCCACAGACACAAGCATCACCTGCAGGCTCGTGGGGGGTGAGTGAGCAGAGAGACAAGTGGGTGAGTCTTTGTTACCCCCACCCATCAACAGGAATCCAGAGTCCACCGGGAAGACAACATCGACACCTCTGAGGTGAGAAGCAACAGCTCAAAAGGACTCCGACGTGGATGAAGGATGCGGCATAAAGTCCTGGTCCCACGGGAGGGTGGAGGGAAGGTGGGGGGCTCAGGGCAGCAAAGGAAGGGAGACAGACCTGGGGCAGGAGGAGCGAGGTCAGAGGGGGTCAGGTGGTGCCTGGTGAGCAATGTGGACTCATCATAGAGTCCTCGTAAAACGTCTCCGGCGAGTTTCGCTGCACTCGAGGTGATCGCCGCGGGTTCAGAGAGGGAGGGTCTTGGTTTGTTAAGGAGTGAGTCACAGAGTCTCATCAAGTGACCTGAGATGCTTGTTCACAGCAGATTTTGAATCCTCCTCCACTTGCACTAGTGTGAAATCTTGGTGTCAAATATGGAATGTGCATCTTTCTAAATTCCTGGGTGATTCCTAGATGCAGCTGGAGAACCACCCTCTGAGTTGTCGCTTGCACTGCAGGGGCCACCTGAGGACTTGAAACCCACGTGTCTGTGTCTTACGCCCAGAGGTGATGATTAAATCATTCTCGAATCACTGGGTCTGCACATTGGGATTTTGAAATTTCTGTAGATGGGCCGATAGTCAGCCTATTATGAAACAAAGACTAACTAGGTGCTCATATGTACATGGATTTATTCCTGGGCCATGAATTAGTTTTTGTGCCAATACCGTATTAGATAACAGATGTAACGGGCATCTATTATCTTAGCGTTGTGGCTCAGACGTCTGACACGGGTCTTAAGCTAAAACCAAGATGCCTGGAGGTTCTGGGGGAACATCTGCCCTAGCTCTTGTAGTTTCCAAGAAATTTTTGATAACACTGAGGCCTTTCTATATATAAGTTTGCATTGTTTCAGAGAATTAAAATTTTTTAAAACCTAAATTATAAGTTAATTAAATGAGGAGATGTGGTAAGATAATACACATTCTTTTGGCTCCTGATTTTCTTTTTCTGTCTCTTCAGGTAGCAATACCACCTCTCCCTGGTCACTCTGCTGTCCTGCGTCCCTCTGACCTCCATCTGTATCTGAGCACTAGGGAGTGGATATGGGGTGGGGGTATTATCCAACCTCATCCCCAGGTTAATTAACTTATAAATCAGGTTTTAAAAAATTTGATTCTCTTATTCTCCAAAACAATGTGAACTTATATATGGTAAGTCCTCACTGTTGTCGAAAGTTCTCAAGAACTGCAAATCCAAGCAAAACCACATACAACAAAAACGAGTTTTACCACAGGCTCCCTGATAGGAACAGGAGCTAATTAAGCTCCTAGGACATATTTTTGGTCACAAAAAAACCTCTAAATAAAGACTCTAAGCAGCTCTGGTATTAAATAATCATTTGCAATCAGTCATTGATTCATTCTCCTACCTGCCAGTGGCAGCTCAGGGTCAAGGACCTGTCCTAGGTACTCAGGGCATGAGCTGACCAGGATGCCTGTCCACTGCACTCTGTCCATCCACTGCACACTTGTACACCTACACCCACACTCACTTCAAGTGCAGTGAGTGAGACACACCAGTAAATCTCACACGCACATCTTCGGATGTGGGAGGAAAGCAGAGTTCCCGGGGAAACCACACAGGGTGGGGAGAGTGCACCCACTTCACTCAGATTGTCCCCAGTCTGGGAATCAAATTTCCTCTCCTCAGTGTTCTAACTGAACAACATTGAGCAAAATGACATTGCTGGAGGTCTTGCGGTAGCATTATGTAAATACCCATGTAGACCACATGACTCTGAAAATCTTCTGCTTGTCTTTTTATTATTTTAGCAGAATCTAGAAGTTGTGAAGATAAAGTTGAGCAGATAGCTATTTATTCTGATCAACAGAGTACTGATCCCATAGCACTGGTTCTGTGCCAGGTGCCATTCTGAGCACTTCAATGCTGCTAACTCACTGCACCCTCACGTAGCAGACAGTAGGTCAGTGCTGGTATTATTCCCACCTTATCATTGAGAAATGAGACCCAGCAAGTCTATAACTCACCCAGCTTTGCAAGCGAGGATGTGGTGAGAGTGAGTCCCCAGACATTTCAAATATTCTGCTTTCTCATGAGTTTCTTCACACTCACTGCCTCCAGTGACAGACTCCATGAGACTCCATGAGCTCTCAAGTGTAGAAGAACTTTTAGAAATATTTACTGCTTTCATTTGAGACAAAGTGAATTTGAGCATATGACTATCAATAATAATATTTGCTTTAAATATTTAGTAAAAGGAAATGTGAAACTGAATAAATGTAGGGTCTTAGCTGAATTTAAACATTTAGCTTGGGTTTGGTTATCAGATTATCATTGGGTGGGACTCAGTGAGTCTGAGCTACAGCTAAGGCAAGGCCAGTAGCATCATACAGAAGACTCATGTCTGACCCACAGGTGCAAGCTCAGAGAGTTTGAGAGCAGGGCATGGAGTTTGAGGTCCTAGGTGGTTGTGAGCAAAATAAAAGTGCTTAGGAATTGTGATATCCCTGGTCAGGGGTGTTGATGTTATTTGGATAGACATTAAAGCCAAAATCCAGCATTAACCCGGTATTTATCTTCAGAAACACCCAGCAGAATGTCAGGAAAGGACTCCCCTTCTCTATGCAAGTGCAATATACAGCCCCACTGTCTATTTATGTCTCACTTATTGCACTGTGGGCATTGGGGAACGCCGGCAAATCTCCCCTTTCCGTAGAGGACTTCCAAGTCAAATGCATATTCACCAAAGTCTTCTTGTTGGAAAGACATTGATGATAAGGAAACAAAAGCAGAAAATCAAACATCCCTGGACCAATGTCTCCCCCAAATCCTCTTCATCATCACAGAAGCACCTGGAATTCATCCAGGTGGAGAAAACCCAATGAGTAGTGGCTTTGGTAATTAAAATTAAGGCATCGCTTTTCTTTCTGCTTCCTTGCTTATGGTCTAACTGTTGGGGTACAGTCTCTTTGCCCTCTGAGCTCACTCTTGACACTTGTCCATTCTGGTAGGTGTCCTGGGAAATTGTCTTCCCTGGATAGTACCCTAATTCCTGATCCCTGGCTTCTCTTTGGACTTGGTCATTGGCATTTTCCCGCAAAGTAAGTAAATAAATAAATCAAGGTCAAACGTGGGATGTATTTGTTCTGGTGGTCCCCTCTGCCCAGTAATGGCTTGATAATCAGCATGTTCTTTACCACAGAAACTTCTCTGGGAAGCCCTCTCCTATAGCTCCAGCTTTTACTGGGTTCTTTCAACTGCCCTTTCCTCTCCACCCTAGTGTGGCCTGAAGCACTTGTTCTAATAGGTGAAATCTAGGTGCAGGGATGGCTTAGTGAACAAAAGAGGAGGGATCCCCTTTTTTACTGAGTTCATGGGGAAAAGGCAGAAGATAAACGAAGAAAAATTAAAATATGTCAGATGGTGACCAGTGAATATGAATGAAGTGGGGAAGGGGCTAGTGAGAGTTGGGGCAGGGCAGGAAGTGTCTGAAAGGTTTTCAGGGAAGCTGCGAGTGACATTTAGTGAAGACTTGGAGAAAGGAAAATACAGCAAGAACAGCAGGCCCCATAGAAGGAAGAGCATCTGGACATCCGAAGACCAGTGCACCCCTGGTGTGCCCCTCAAACAGCAAAGGGTCAGCCTGGCTCCAGGCAAGTGAAGGAAGGCACAGTGAGGGGCCAGAGAGGTCCTGGAAGTGCTTCATATAGGGACTTACAGTTTGTTCTATGGATCTGGACTCTTATACTCAACGAGACAGAAACCTAATGGAGGGTTTGTGCTGAAGAGTTCTGTGATCTGATCTACTTTTTCAAATAATCATTCTTGCTTCTTCTGCGGTGCATTTTTGATCCATAGGTTAAGAAGAAGGAGAACGGGAGTTATTTCAATAACTCAGAGAACTTACATTGCTATAATTATTTAATTACAGTTATATGATGCTGAATGTCAGAATGGAGATAGTTAAAAATTGCCAAAATCTGCATTTATGAAGGAGAAACTAACAGGATTTTCTATATTAGTTAGTTTCTCCAGAGAAACAAAACCAATGGGATATATTAATCTATTGATTTATCTGCCTGTCTGTCTATTTATCTATCTCTCATCTATAAAGAAATTTATTACAAAGACTTGGCATGCATAATTATGGGGCTGAGAAGTGCCAAAAGTGGCTATCTAAAGAGTCTGAAGGTCTGAGATTCCTGATGGTACAAGCCCCACTTCAAGTTCAAATATGGGAGATCTAAAAGAGTGGATGACATAGATTCCAGTCTGATTGAAGGAGAAGATTCTAACCCAACTCACAATAGCCAGGAAGAGTGTATCTGAAGGTTTGGTGAAAAGAGTTAAGAATGACTGCAAAGTTTTTACTTGGCAAACTGGAAAAATTAAGTCACTAAAATTGAAATAAAGAGGTCTTAGCAGAGAGATGAGTAAGGGAATAGAAAATGGCAGGAAGTAAGCTTTTGTTATTTCTGATTAGCAATACTCTTCAATCTCCAAACAGACATGTCACGTAGACAGCTGGGCTGACAAGTCAGGATTCAGGAGCGAGCTCCTGGCTAGAGGTGCTCATCTGAGATCTGCCAGAGCAGGGATGGTAGATGAAGACATTCACCACCACGTTATCCCCCTGAAATCAAGTCCAAGTGAAGAAAGAGCAAAGTCTCAGGCTTGTTGAGATGTCTTGAGAATGAAGAAGAACAAGCTGAGTGAACTGTGAAGAGTTTACCCCAAAGGAAATTAAGAGGGTATGGTGTCCTGTAAGTTAAGTGATGAAAGCTGACCAGGAGGAGAAAGGGAGATAGTACATTAAGTGCTTACAAGTCAAATCAGATGAACTGAGAATATATCACTAAATTAGCAATATCAGGTCCCTGGTCCCTGGAAAATAAAACATAAGCATTATCTTGGAACAATGGAGTGATCAAAATGGCACATTGAATTCAAGAAAAAAACAGGAGGAAAAAATTTGGAGAAAACAAATGGAACCACTCATTGAAAATTTAATTGTAAAAGTGAACAGAGAAATGGAGTGATAACCAAAGGTTAAGATGTAGAACAAGTGAGGGTTTTATTTTTTTCAATGGAAAAATATCATATAAATTTTTAATTGGACTGAGCTAGAATAAAGGAGAAATTGATGATGTAGAATACAAAGGGAATAATTGCTGGTTATGTTCTTGAGTAGATAAAATAAAGGGCCATTAAAATTGGGCTACACAGCACCTGGCCCATTGAATTTGGTCCCAGGAAAATCAGAGATGACTTATTTAGAGCCTTCTCAGCAGATTAATGCAGGTCAGTGATAAAGGATGATTCATATCCACTTTCAATGTATATGTAGCTATTCAGGAATATTTTTCTTGAGTAGAAAGATGCACACACTCATTTTCCTAAGTGGATACCAGTGAAATATGCAGATGCGTGACTCAGTAGTGTAAGGAAAACTCTTGGGCTGGGTGACTTTGTTCTGGGTTGACATAATCACCAAATTATGACAGTTCAAGTTGTAACCTGTTCTCCCTATGGGTTACCTGGTGAGTACAATTCCTTCCTTCATCGGTCTGACGGTAGCACTTTATGTGAGCTACGACAGATTTCATGGGCTCCGCCACTTTGTCTGTTTCAGGTTAATCATCTGAGTTTTTCAGACAGTCTTTCATTGCTTTTATTTTCAGATTGCCCAGATTGCCCAGCAGTTTTAACGATTCTCCTCTAACCATGCCAATGAAATTTTGATATGTGATTCTTGGAAGAAGACTCAGGATCCTGATTTGATCTGACCACCTCACGTTAAGCATATGTCTCACTCTTCATTTATGCTCAGGTAGCCTGAGAGTACACTAGGTTTCTAGTTGCGACAACATTCCCACTAGGTTTCCTGGTTGCGACAATATTCCCCTAAGGCCTTGATCTGCATCATCTCATCAAATACTCCCAGTCATCTGGGAGTACGTAAAATTCATATCATCTCACAGAAAAGGAAACTGAGACTCAGCAAACTTACAGGATGTGTCCAAATCCTCCAGGTAGTAACTAACTTCAACCTGTTGACACCAGGTTGCAGAACCTGGATTTTGCCATTGCTCCAGGCCTTCCCCAGACTGTGTGACTGGTGGTGCAGCTATGGGTGAGGCAAGAAAAGCTACACTATGTGGTTATGAAACTGATGAGACAAAGAAAATTTTGTCTTAAAGGATGAAAGTTATTCTACCAATCCTTACGGTCAGGAGTCTTATTCATGGATGTGGCTTTTTCTGCAGGGTGAGAGTTGAAATGCACCAGGAAGTGGGCTCACTAGAGGGAAGTGGTTAGTTAGTTTATCATTCTTTTCCTTTCACCTCCCAAAGTCAACACCCTGAACCGATGAGCCACTTCCTGCCTGAGGGTGTGTGAGGAATGGAGCTCAAGAGCCACGAGTCACTGCTCACCAGGTAGTTTTAGCCTGGGTAGCCATTGAAAGCAAGTCTTTAAAATGGCATTTTCAAGGTAATGTTTCCTAAATGAGAAGGTGAACTTGATGGCACTGTAACTAGAGCAGAAGTGAAAACAAAACAAAACAAAGCACAAGGAGTCATCCAAGCAAATGGTCATTGAATGCCCCAGCAGAGGAAACAGAAGCCACAGAAGATCCTGATGAAGCCATCACCATGGGAAAACGCTGTGATTTAGCCTAAAATCAATTCATTAAACATTTGGAATTTCAGAAATAATCACTGCTAACCCTAACAGACAATCTGGTAGCCTCTTCTCCTCAACTCATCTTGGGCACCAACCCCAGTTCTGGATGCTCTCCTCACCTCCCATCCTTAAGCCACTGTGAGCTTCACCAGGGTAGAGGGTAAGTTCAGAGCAACACTAGAAAGGTCACCCCAAATTACACCTTGCATCCAATTGGCCTTGTGAAAAGGAAGGTAAGATGCCATCCTGTTTTGAGAGGAGGGCACAACTCAGGACGTGTGAGCTGGAATATTCAGAGGTTGGGCGCATCCCAACAAGGATGAAGGTGCTCCTGGGGGAGGCCTGTAGGCATGTCACAGAATACCCACATGCCATTGTTTTAACTTAGTCCCCCCGCCCCTCGTTTCTTATTTGAGGTAACATTAGTTCACAATGTTGTGATTTAAAGGTATAGAAGCTCCCCTCAGGCCTTGTTACCACACCCCGCCCACCAACGCAGTCCTAACACCCACAGGCCTCCACCCTAGTCCACAGTGCTCCTGCCACGCTTTCTCAAGACCCTCTCTCCAAATACAGTCACATTCTGAGTTACGGGGCTTAGGAATTTAACCTGTGAACTTAGTGGGGTCACAATTCAGCCCCGACATTTTCTGTGGTAAAAATACATAGGCTGTGACTTCATGATGAAAGGGCAGTACCCTCAGCAACAACTCAGTTTTCTCTGGCCTTGGGGCACATCTGCAGAAGGCCAGGCCCGCCTGGGAATCCCAGGGCCAAGGGAGTGATAGCAAGAAGGAAACTGGGGAAACAGGGAGGGTGCGTTCCCCCTGACAGCGAGGACAGGACAGGAGGCCGCGCGGGCTGGGGAGTGTTCGCCGGGCCGCGAGGACCTGGGTGGGGCTCCGGAGTGGAGAATAATGATTTCCACCAACCAAAAGACTGCACCAACTGCTTGACTTTTATAAGCTCCTGTGAAATGAGCTAATGATAGTCAACTAACAGGACTAGGGGGAAGGTGAAATAACGTAGTGCTTAGAAAGCCTTTTTCGTCATGCTGGACCCATCCCAATAATTAAGAAGCGCGAGTTGTGTTTGTTAATGAGAAATGATTGCTACTGTTACCTCATTGAGCATTCTATCACGGAGCAGGATTGGGGAGCCTGCTTTTGTCCTCGTTGTGAGATCCACATCATCCCTGGGGTGGTCTGGACTCTTTATTAAGGGTTCCTCTGCAAGCCCGTGTCTGCACGAGGGGGCACAGGCAGGTGGGTGAGGCCGGGAGACGCGTGGAAACCCTCCCGCTAGGAGCCCAGCAAGTGCTGCTGCTCAGGCTGGGTTCCTTCTCATTGCTATTATACACTTGTTCGCGCTTCAGTAAGATGGAAAATACTCCCGAGAGCTCTCTCCTCCTCCACTCCCACCACACAGGGTTTGTCCTGCACTCAGACCAGGCAGCTTCTCTCCCATGGACTCCCCCAGCCCCTGGGGGGGGGGGCTTCTCTCCCTCTCTCTGACTCAGACATTTCACTCAGACTCCCGCTCTTGGGAAGCTGCTGGGGAATCAGTGGCATCTCCAGGTGATGATTTGGGAAGGGAAGTTCTCACCTTAGGGCTCTACCCTGTGGTTTGCTCTTCTCACGAGCCCCTGAGGAAGGAACTGCTCAGACTGAATGTTTGTGACCTGCCCCCCACTTCATAGGTTGAAGCCTTGAATCCCAATAGGAAAGCATTTGCAGATGGGAACTTTGGGAGGCGATTTGATGCAGAGGAGGGTGGGTGCCCTGGAAGGGATGACGAGAATTCAGGATGAGGGCCCAAACCAGGGACCCAGCTGTAACTGCACACTGACCTGAGATGGCCAGTGTCCTCCCCCAGGGTCATCCAGAGTAGCCTGGGCCCTAAACCCTGCACACAACACAGCAGCAGCAGCAGCAGCAACGACCACTGTGTTCCCATTTATCAAGCTGTTTTGAGTCCAGGACACCGAGGCTGTGAAAGCTGTTTCTGACATTGATCAGAAGCTGAAGTTCTCTTACTTGCAGGGATTTTATTTTTTCTATTTTCATTTCCTATCCCCAGAAAGGAGACACTTTTCAGAATAAGAGACCATCTTAACTGAGGCGTGGAGAACTCCTGAAGTACCAGCTGGGCCACTGACACACGCAGGGAGGGCACACACATGGGGCACACTGCCTGGCACCCTGCCTGCTTAGCCAGCCCCGCCAGGCCTGGGCATGTCAGTGCTGATTCCAGGTAGACCCAACCCCGACCCTAGCACAGGGCAGTGATGTCTCTCAACTAAAGAGAAGACCACCAGGTGGGAAGTCTCGGGTTTTGATTTGGACAGATGCTTCAAACTTCGATCCACATCCTGGGGAAAATGGGCAAATCTCACTAACTTATTTTCCTCTACCTGAAATGGAGAAATAACCTACAAAGTGTTATTATATTGGCAATGCTTGCAGAGCTCCTGGCACAGTGTCTGGCACAGAGTAAGCACTCAGAGAATGCAATCGAAGCTATTTAAAAATATAAATCAGTATATTGGCTATTTCTAGAAATGTATATTATGTTAATAATGTATAGCATATGTAAAGTTATACACAATATGTTTAGACTTATAGGATGTATTATATAAATTTATTTATAGCTAAATAAATAGTAAAAACCAATAGAAAATATGAATATCAGCAATTGCAGAACTGAGACTGCAAGCGGCTTAAGGTAGAATGAGGAGCCCGGGAGAGCCTTAAGCAGCCCCTCCTCCCGGCGCGAGTAATTGGGCCCCTGGATGTGAGGAGGTGTTTATGCTGTAAATGGTAAATGAGAGGGTAGTCGCAGGAAATGAGGGAGCGTAACATTCTCCAGAAGCCATGTGCTTGGAGGGGAAAAGCCAGGGCTCTTTGATATAGGTCAAGCGTGAAATTTCAAGGTTAATTAGTTATATGTTATATCATGAAGGTCAGGCCACTGCAAAGCTAAAACCTCTCTAAACGCAAATTTATTGAGTATCTTTAACTTCAATTAGCCTTTCATGAAATGTTAGGGCTGGAATATCCCACAGACATCATCCAAACACTGTGACCGTGGCCTCGACTAAGATCTTCCTGACCATTAGGATGGGACAATTCTTCATTATCCTGGACCGAGTCTTCTACCGTAGGCTGTTCAATATCCCTAGCCTCGCCCACTAAATGTCACCGTGGCAATAAAACGAATGCCTACTTTCTAAAGCCGCTGGGTTGAGTAACACACTCACACCACAGTGGCGCCCTCTCTCACCCTTATTTTTCAGATGAGGGAAGATTCAGGAAAGGGAAGTGTTTTACTCAATTTCAAACAGGTGTTTCCTCTTGCTTTTAATTCTTGGGCCAGGAGACTTTTCAGTTTCACTGCTACATCATGTAGTCGTAAGTACTTTGAATGAGTAAGTCCTATGGCCAACTCCAATTTCTCTGAGAATCAGAAGTTAAAATGGGAGAGAAACTTGGAATCCCTCTAATTCAGCCTCCTTATTGGCCAATGAGAAAATGAAGACTGTGGAAAAGGATTGGCGAATCTTTCTGGTAGGTAAAATTCAGGCTCTGGGAGAATGGAGACCCCCGGGGCCACGACAGAGACAGACACCTTGGTGAAGAAGGCTCAGGGTAGAAGGTTAACGTTGGAAATGACACTGAGGTTGGAGAGGAAAAAGTCCCTGCATGAACTCGTGATTCTACTCTGGAAGACAGTGTGGGTAACATGG
Source organism: Talpa europaea (assembly GCF_964194135.1). NCBI lineage: Eukaryota > Metazoa > Chordata > Mammalia > Eulipotyphla > Talpidae > Talpa > Talpa europaea. Next base: position 140,159,378 of record NC_140071.1, on the reverse strand, counting down.
GTGCACTGGGCATGTGGTGGGGGGGGCAGGTCAGGCATTTTGCAAAGGAAGAAGGATAGTTGGTACCAAATTCATAACCAATGGCCAAAAACATGAAGCTGGGGCTTCACCCAGGGTGTCTGGGTGCACACACCTTCAGCCTGGCAGGAGCATTTGTAACTTTGTTGGCTCTCTTCGGTTGACACCTTCCTATGGCCCAGGCCCTTGCTCTTTCCTGGGGTGTGCAGCCCTCCCTCTGCCCATTAGCTGAAGTCACACAGATCGTGTCCACAGAATTGGGATCCACCAAACAGGTATCAGATTCTCTCCATATAACATGCTCTGTGACACCTTCTGCAGATACACTGATAAAGAAAGAAAGATTGTTGACTTGGAGGAGCTCAACCCAATGGCGAGGCTGGGGTGAAGCTGACATTTTGAGTGGGTTGAGCAGATTTCGAGGGTTCTCACTGAATGGTGGAAGCTAAGAAGGAGAGGGGTCACCTAAGCCAGTCGTTGGTGGAATATTTCAAGAGAGGAGATTTGCTACCTGAGCTTACTCATGAAGAACTGGTGCATGTGAGCTGAGGAACAAGGGGCCAGGGAGGAGTCGGGAAGTGATGCTGGGAAGAAGTGGGGGCTGTTAGGGGGCACAAAGACCCAGAAGCCACCAACAAGGGTCTGATGTGGAGCTTCCAGCACCCCGTGTTTCAGGAGGTGGGCGTAGAGATGCTCCCCTGCCTGGACACTGCAGGCTAAGCAGCCTTCTGGAATAGGGAGGCACAGGCAACATGGCGGAAAGGAGCCGCCAGCGTCAGAGAGCCATATGCCTGGACAGTGAATCACACAGGGGGCCACTCTCCTTCACCCCCTGACTATCTGGGAGCTAGACAGGTGGGCGATGGGAGACACTGGAGCAGGGCTGGCCTTCCCAGCAGTTTGCGTGGCCCCTTCTGTTCTGGGCATTCTCTCCCTTGGACACATCCCCTTCCTTCTGGGCTCTCTCGCACCCTCCTCCTCAGCTGTCTGTTCCCACGTCTGGGAACTGATTATCTGCTGTCTCCCATCAGGGTTTAAACTGGATCTGCTGCTTCCGAGCTTGTGACCATGGCTAGTGGGCCTCAGTTTCCTCCATTGTACCCCAGGCATCCCCTGGGACGGCGGAGACACAGCGGGGAAGGGGAAGCTGGCGAGACCTGTGCTGCCACAGACACCTTCCGCTATCGTGTGGCATCCCGAATGGAGAGTTAAGAATAAGAGTTTACCGCAGAGCTCCAAAGTGTGGGGGTTCCCTCTGTGTCACTGGGAAAAAATACAGTTATTTGCATTTAAATACAAGTCTAAATCCCTTCCGTCCAAAAGCGGTAATAACTACCCTGAATGAATTATACATTTGCTAATTTTAACCGGGCTGTTTTATGGAAATGAGGTTATTTGTCCTGCCTGGTTCCTTCTCCTCTTGTCCTATCAATGCAAAGGCCAGAGGCTGTGATTTACCCAGGCCGCGCGCACCCCGGCAGAAACGCGAGGGGCCTGGCTCTGTCACTTATTTATCTCACTTATTTAATCATTTAAATGTTTGCCTCACATTTGAAACACCTTAAGTTCATTACCTGCAAAAGCCCCTCCTGAGGAGGGGAGAGAAGTAACCGTGTGGGCATTTTATATTTTCCTTGTGACCGGCCGACCACAGTTTATTTATCCAGCAGCGACGCGCTGGTAAATCCTGAAGAAATGTGATCTCACTTGCAAGGGTGCAGTGTGAGCTGATTTGTATGGGCGGCCTGGTATCATTTTGTGAATGTAAGTCTTCTGCAGTGTTTCTAGTGGCTGTGCCCAGAACCTGAGTGTGTAAATCCAATTTACATGCTCAGTGACAGCCGTCTGAAGCGCGCCGTCTCATGAGCGTGGCCACGCTTGGGTCTGGAGTCCAAGCAGCCACTTCCCTCCGGCCTGACAGTGGAATGTGTGCCGTGGGGTGAGGGGCTGTGGGGCCAAGGAGGACATGCCTGCACACCCAGGCCTCCATCACACACTCTGCTCCTGGGGATGGGGAAGGCGGGTGGGTGGGAACCGCCACGGGGAGGGCTTCCTGAGAACCTTCTCGTCATTCATCGGTGAATAATGCCCTTTCAGATGGAGGCTAATCCTCAGGGAAGAAGAAAAGCCAACCCAAAAATATAAAATGCTAATGATGCTTTTCCCATGAAGTATAAATAAGCACAGATTTTTTTTTTCAGAAATAAAGAAAAAAGAGGAAAACAAAAACAGCTTCCTCTGGGAACCAACTGAAAATATATTTTGTGTGACATTGTACCGGGCCCCTCGACTCTTGGGGTTTTACGTTTTTTAATAGGGAAATTAGGAGGTTGTACTACGATGTTCAAAGCCGAGTGGCAGAACCTTTCTTCCATGAGAAGTAGCTGGAACCCCAATGAATACATAAGAAGAACGGACATTTTACCAGTAAGATCAGTTTAGTACAGTGCGGAATGTCTACTTATTTGAATATCAATCAATAGGAGTGACATTCAAAGGAGAGATCATTCTAATAAGCACAACTGGAAATTTGCTCACTTTCGACAAATTGGGCTAAAACGAGAGCGGTTACCATAGCTCATGGTCGAGACGTGGCTCTCCGTTCCCAGCCCAGAGGGAATCTTTGGATCTGCACACCCCGTGACTTGGAAGGAAAGACTTGCCCGGTTGATCTCTGAGGTGTTCCTCGAGTGGTTCTTGAACTGTTCAGAAGGTCCTCCCTCTACACAGACACTTGATTATGTGCTTGGGGCCTTGGTCACCACCTCGGGGAGCCATGAGCTACCTTGGTGCTGTGGGAGGCTCTCTCCTGGCACTCAGAGAACACCTGGCACCAGGAGGTTATGCCTTGGCCAGACCTTTGTCTGGAAGGCTGGTTTTCAGACCCTGGGGGCCTGGGGGCCGCTGTCCTGCACAGGTAGAGACGGTGAGCACATACAGCAGGACGCACTCCCGCTCAGCGAGGATTAACTTGGTGAAGCATCACACACTTGCCGGGAGTGTGCATTCCGGGAGCATTGGTGCTTCCAACTCCCCTTGGGTGAGCCCAGCAGACACACTTCTTCCTCCCTTGGGAACGTATGGAATATAATGTGGCATGCGCATGCCATTGTCTTCCACATCAAAACACCTGGATGATGGCGTTGGGTGCCGTGTGTGCTAGCTAGCGCAGCTTCCAGTGTTCATCCTGTAGGCGGTGATAAGTTTGTTAGTGGCTTTTTATTTGGAAATAATTTTAAACCGACAGGCACATTGCAATAAGAAAAATGCAAGGAATTCCACAAACCTACCTTGTAACTTGTCATATTTGTTTGTGTCACTTGCCCTGTCATGTGTGTCCCCTTGATGACTTAAACTGTAGCACGTGACATGTATACACACATGCATGGCCAGGAGACACCATGCAGACAGGTAGATCTCCACATACACACCTGTCATCCACCTCCGCACCTTTCAGACCCATGAGCAGGGGGCTAAGGAAAATAGTGTTAATACACACATGCATGGCCAGGAGACACCATGCAGACAGGTAGATCTCCACATACACACCTGTCATCCACCTCCGCACCTTTCAGACCCATGAGCAGGGGGCTAAGGAAAATAGTGTTAATGGGAAAGAATTCCTGTTGGCACCTGTTCAGACTTAGCCGGGTGGGGGGCTGGGACCTTGGGAATGGCTGTCACCGGGCTGGCACAGCTGGAGGGCACTTTGGCAGACATCGGCCACCCGAGACCAGGGTGAGGTGGATACAGGGGAAAGGGTCATGAAAATCTGACGGCCAAGGAGACGTAAAGACAACTGCGAACATCAGAAAGCACATTGGTTTCACAGCCGTGAGAGATCCGTGACCCACTTCGTGATGGAGGGGACTTCCATGGGGAGGAATTGATTGTACTTGGGGGAGGGGCCTGTGGGCCCTGGGAATTTTGGATGGAGAGAGGACATCGCTGACAATAGAAAGGTCCATTTTTAAATCATTCTTTGAATAGGAAAGAGCAGAAAAGCTTCCTTTACTTACAACGGTCTATAAAAGCTAAGAGGGTCGAATGGGTATTGACAGAATTAGTGCGTTTTCTCTCCACCAGGTCCTCAGCAATTCGATTCAGACAAGGAACCTCGTGTGTCCGAAGAACTGAGGCTGAGGAATGAGAAGAGTCTCGACCTTGTCAAAGGCATTTCTGTGTGGAGCAGGAATCATCTCTGTCTTGTGACATGATCTGCGCTTCGGACGTGGGCATTTTGTTCCTGGGAGTGATGCCCAGAGACAGCTCCCCGAAGAGGTCTTCTCTGAGCTGGACTCCAAGTTCTGAGCTGCCCAGAAAACCAACAAATCCTCCACTTCAGAATCCTCTGTCCACTGTCATGACGACCTGCTCCCTTCAAGCCACAGGCCTCTAAACAAGGGCTGGGCTTGTTTTAACCCAACACAAGTCAGCCTTCCTCCTCCAGTGTAAATGGCACCTCAGTTCTAGAAAGGAGTAATAATTGTGTTTTTTTTTTTTTCTTGCTTCAGACATTAGCTTGTTTTCACTTTTTATTTATTTATAAATATTTATTTATTTATACAAGCACTGGGTTCAGTCAGAAGTGTGGGAGGGCGGGAGAATTTGCTAGAGCGGGGAACAGAGCAGGCAGACTGATGAAGTACACTGCTGAGGGGAGCAGCGGGCGAGCCAGGAGAGGTCTGCTGCACCATGTGGGTAGCTCCTTGGCTGACTGGGGTTCGAACTCATGCTGCAGAGGCTGCAGATTGCTTCATAGTGCTGTGCTTAACCCTTTGCGCCCCCAGGGAGACCTGGTTTTCACTTTTTAGCAGCATTACAGATATTTATGAAGACCTCAGAGATCTATTATTTGGTGAGTGTTCCATTATTTTTATGTTAAAAAAAGAGTGAAAAAAGACAAAAGCCCTGATATCTAATATAACTCTGATATTATCAGAGTTAATATTCCCATTTTACAGACTCAAATTAAACCTTGGGGTTGGTTTGCTTTTATCACCAGAAACAAAAGTGAAAGTAAAATTACTTCACTAAAATCTCATTTTCTTATTTTATAGTTGACATCAAATATTTTTACTTCCTGTTATCACTATATCTTCACCTTAAAATGGCTAACAATGCCTACTTAGCTTGCTTTTGTGAGAACTGAATAAGGTCACCCATACAAAGATAGTTTTCAAGCTGTAAAACACCTGGCAAAAGTTAGTTATGAATATTTTTGTAGATGACCAATGAATAGCTTTTGATTGGCTGAATAAAGTAAAATTAAATGTGCCTGGTGTGAAAATACATTTAGATGCTGTCATTAATGATGACTCCAAAATATCTGCCTTGAAAAGAACCCCCCCTGCGGAGAGTAGGCTATTTAATGCAAACGCTCACCAGTTCTGTGTCAGGGGAAAGGTGAGCAGGCACTCCTGTTGGCTGCGGGCTCTACATGTTGACACCTGCGACAACAACCCCTGACTAGCAGCCACCTGTCACTAGGGGACTTGCTAGAAATGCTGCAGAATAGCAGGCTCTGCCCCAGGATCCTGAATTTCAGAATCTGCGTTTAACGAGATGTCCAGGTGATTTGCATGAAGGGTAAACTTTGAGAACGGCTCCAAAACTCATATTCCTAGATAACTCCTATTCCTAAAGCAGAAAGAAATAAGGTAACTAATAAGCCTTTTCAATATTGCCACCTAACAGCCTTCCAGCACGCAATAAGAAACAAAACTTTACTTTTAGGGTTTGACAGATGTGATGGGTAATCTCACATCTAATCACTGAACGAGATTTGACCTCCAATGAGATGACTGACCTTGGGCCCCTGGGTCTCCCAGCCTGTTAAGAGGGTAACAACATTTAACTTGCCTGGTTCTAGAAGATGAGAGGTGGTTTAGGTGAACCTAGGAACATAGGCTGGGTATCTCATATCTGGGATTCCACATTTGCTAACCAGTGTCCGTTCTGGCATTTCGTTTCTGATTAATCCCTCTGGAGACAGAGGTCACATTTTCAGGGGGCTCACCCTGCAGGGAGCCAAGGACTTGTAATTGTGGGTTTCCTCCAAAGGGAGCAACTTTATGACTTGAAGAGTGAGAGACACTTGGCACTTGCGAGACTGGCCGGTATCCTGAGGGGAGTACCTGAGTTTTCTAGAACCAGATCCTCCCCTGCTCTGAGATAGGCGGCCACCTGGGGATTGCGCATCCACAGCTCCCACCATCTAGTGCCAGGGATCCCTGGGAAAGGCGAGGCTCAGTCTTGCTTTACCCGGGAAGCACCCCTGCATGAGGCACCCAGTCCAGGTGTCACTTGGCAGGAACCTCTCATTCCTGCAGAGAAGGTTGTGGCTTGTTTCATGATTTTGATTGCAAGTCGCTGCAGTGCACAAGCTGAGAGTGTCCTGGGCGGGAACTCCGGGGAAATGGAGGCACTTTGTTTCTGAAATTCACATGGCGTGACCCGCCTGCTGTGTGAAACGTTAATATTTTGCTTCTTGCTGGTCTCCTGGTGCCACTGCCAACACTAAGAAAGCTATAGGGGCGTTTGCGGTACATTTGGTGAAAACTGCATGGAGCCGGGCCAGATGTCAATGTGTGAATCTGGGCGCTTCTCTCCAGTGTGTGACTGTTCACTTGATTCTTTAGCAACTCCCCGGAGCTAAAATAAGGATGTTTGCAGAGCAATGTCCTCAGTCAAAGGAGAAATCATGTGGTGTGCCGCCTCTCACCGAGCCAGTGACACCCCCACTCCTGCCAGCTGCCTCCTCCAGGCCCAGTACCCTCCCCTACCCACCCCCTACCCCTAGATGGCCACTCTCTTAAGGAATCCTACTCATGGGTCTATTCCGTTCTGCTTTGTTCAAGACTGGGCAATTTCCTGTTTGCCTCTTTTAAACTTTTTTTATTTGTCAACATTTAATGAAATAAAGGTAATCTCTGGATTCATTGACGTCATACAAAGAAATGCATTTATATTTAAATGAAAGACACCTGGGTACATTTACTTATTATTTTAGTGTCTATATTATATAATTATATCTGTATGCTGCAATATATAAATATTGCATGCCACTTTTATATTTTACAAATTGGATACAACAAATAAGATGATGCGGTTATATATATATACATATCAATAAATATTATAAATTTACATTATATTACATATTATATATCATATTTATAAATGTGCTATTCATATTATAGACTAAATTATAAATCAACTGATGTAGGATGTGGCAAATACACAGCAATCTGCATTTTTAGTTTTTTATGTAACTTTTTTACTGAGGTGACTTTGGTTGGCAGTGCTGTCTATGATGGAGGCTACATCTTCCCACCTCATTAGGTGTGTGTTCTGTCTCAGCCTTTAAGAGATGTTTTATTAGAGTCTCCACATGGGGCACATATTATTCTCACCATATTTGGGGAAATAATCAGATATAGAAAAAAATTAACTGGAGTGAAGGCAGCAGACTGGACTGGGGTGTTGAGACCAGAAAGTGGATCTGTCTTACAAAGAGAGATGGTGCAGAGCAGATCAAGCAGGGGGGCAGTGTGGACTGTGCTTTCTTTTTAACTGTTAGAGGTCCAGTCCAAAAACAAGTCAGACACTGTCACCGCTGGACCCAGGCAGTTGGGTTAGGTGACCATTCAACATGATCGACACAGTGAAGGAACTTGTGACAATAACAACATAACGTTAATCAAGATGATATATTTGTTTGTACATTTAATTTACAGTTTAAAACCAACTTCAGATACATAAGGAAATATATAGCTGTCTGCAAATCACTTGAAAATGAAGGAAATAAATAAGATGGATAAATGAATTCTGGATAGATGAATAGATATTTAATAAGGCAAATATAGTAACATATTCTTTATCGATGTTCCCATACAGGCAAGGGTGTGTGCAGGAAAGTCCTTTCAGTCTTGTTGCAGGTTTGGAAATTTCATAATAAAATGTTAGAAGAAAGTGACTTTGCAGATTTGGCCCCATGCAATCACATCTTCAATCTTGGGGGCTGGTTGTTATCACCTAACTGTTTTCCTATGGAAATGGAGCCTCACAGAAGTGGTAGTGAGTGTGGCAAATCTACTGCGAGCTGGCACTTAGTTGGAAGGATTGAGATTCTAACTAGGTTTCGACATGAGGTTACACTGGCTGGCTAGTTGGGGAAGGATGAGATGAGGCATCGGGAGGGACGCCACCCAGTGCCACCTGCTGTGTGACACTTCACAAGCGCCTTCCTGGGTGCTCTGAGATTCCATTTTCCATCTAGAAAAACACGTCTCTCTCCTAGGGCTGCTGTGCGTTGAATACGATAATCTATGTAAACCCGTGAACTACATGTTACTCTCAACCGGATGTCTCTCTGATCCTTCCTTTCGGGCTCAGAGCAGTCCAGGGCAAGGCTAGAAGAAATGAAGGTGACTTAGGAGGTGTGACTTAAGATGCTAATCTTAATCTTACATCTGAGTTAGATCTGAATCTTAATAATCTTGGATTTTGTATTTCCGTGGCAAATAGTGACTGTGTTTTTAAGGTCATGCTTTACAGATATAGGAATCCTCTGTTTGGTCCTTTGCTGTGTGATCGAATGAAAGGTCATGCCATTTATTTATTTATTTATTTATTTATTTATTTATTTATTTATTTATTTATTTTGCATGTTAGCCTTTGCAGTCATATTTGCATTACTTCTGTTCTCATAATCTACGGGTTTAGCACTTTCCAATGACGTCTCAACAGCAGGCTTCTAGTCCTCTGCTTTCATTTCTGCTTAATCTCTTCACCATGATTTTTAATAAAAGCGTTAGTTAAGATCCAACCCAGAGCTTGACCTCATGTAGCTTTACTGTTCAGCACGCGAATCTTCTGCCTGCCCTGAGCTAAAGTGGTGGAGTTTCCAGCGTTTATCAAGCATTTCGTTCAACTCCTTAGTCAAGTCTCATTTCCAATGACTTGAATTTTATGCTCTGGTTTCTCTTCAGATCACATAAATCTTTTGCCTTTTACCAATGACTTGAATTTCACTCGTGCTAAGTAGGAAAAGAAATCTGTCCTAAATTTGCAACTCTGGCTCAAATTGCTCACGTAAATAATCTAAAATGCATCATCTGTTAAATTGCCTTCATTTGCTAAACATGCAGGTTATTTCTAGTTTTTCTCTAGCTCCATCATGTGTCTCTCCCTTCAGTCCTCATTATCATTGCGACACAACGCACCCTCTCTACTCCTCTCCCACCTGAGTCACGCTCAGACATTTTCAGCATGGGTCAATCCTCTGAGGGAGCTGGGGGAACATATTCATATCAGAGGTTCTCCATTGGGGGTGCATATCAGAATACCTTGGGGAGGAGCTGTAAGCTGGGACCACCCAACATTCAGCTAGAAGGCATTCTGGTAGAAGGTAGCTGGTTGAAGTTCCCATGTTAGCAGCGGGAATACTTCCCAATCAACAGGCAAGGTGCTGACTGATAAATTAGCAAATCCAATTTCTTACAAGTGTGCACCATTCATGATATAGCAGTTTTAACAAACAAACCCCCAAAGAAGAAATACCTCATACATCTGAAATAATGAGATATCAGCCTTGAGATTATTTCTACAACGGGGAATCTAAGCATAGCCACATGTTAGTGTGCGATGAGTTTTTCAAAGTACATGCAGGTAACTTAAAATATGTTTCAGTAGCAACCTTTGTTATTGTTATTATTGCTTCACTTCATATTTTGAAAATATATCTGGGGAAAAATACTCTCAGAGAGGTTAATTGACCCAAGGTCATAAGTGATCGATGGCACAACACTCTCTTGAACTGAAGACTTCTGTTATAATCGACTTTCTATCCCCAATTATTTCCATCACACCATGCCATTTATTTGCTTTAAATAGAAGGTTGCTATATAAAGCAACCGCTGACTTTGGTTGTTATAAAAGACTCCATCCAGGTAAGGAGTAAGAACATTACAAAGTGTCACATCTTTTCATGTCCCCCTGCCTTAGGTCATGCTGGTACAGCTGTCAGCATTTAGAAAGCCTTTTTCTCTTGGTTTTCTTTCAAATCCCACCTCCTACATGGCCCTTTTTTCTGGAGTTCCAGCTAAGGTCTCTCTTTTCTGTGATCCCACAGCACCCTCCAAATGTCTCTATTGTAACACGTACACACATGCATCTCCTATCTCCCAGCACCTTTGCAGGAGAGACCTTGTTTTATAATATGTACATTTTAACAACACAGAGCCATAACTGGCAATGAGCCCCAAGCATAGTAGACTGGTAATCAACAGATCCAGGTTGAATGACTGAATGGGTAAATGACTGAATGGATGGGCTAATGAGTAAATAATGGAACGCGTTTATTGTTCCTGGTCTTGGTCTTAAATTAAACAAACTCAGTTACCTAAAGTCATAAGATAGAAACTTCTAGAGATCCAAGCTACTCGGAGAAATTGCATAGGCCTATGGTTTAGCCAACTGTGTATTTCTCACTATGTGGATGACCGACTGCTCTGAATTTAGGAGGTGAAAGTTAGTGTCCCCCTTAGAGTTAACAAGGGGGACAGTCTGGAGTGAAACAGCTGAGTTTTCAGGAAAGTCACATGGTCTTCTGTGGCTCCTCTCTTCAGGTCCTTGCTGGAGTAGAGTCATGTTCTTCAAATTGTAGTAATGTAGAAATTTGAAATTTCATGAGATGAAATAATGTTTCTCATTGAAAAAAAAAATAGAATAATGATGGATTTTTCCAAACACAGAAAAAAAAAAAATTTGAACTTCCCTCTCCTCTCCCATAAAAAGGAGAAAAGAAAGGACTGGGAAAAAGAAGTGAATTAGGTTCTAGGGCCCCTGATAGTCTCCCCTCCCCATCAGTAAGTAGCATGGGCAGTTGGCAAATCAAATCCAGATCCCAAGGGGCGCTGAGCGGGACTGCTCTGGCACAAAATGGGCGCACCACTGCCCATTGACATCTGGTGACATCTGGCTGTGGTCAGTGGAGCTCAACCCGGTCGGTGTCCTGTGCTGGCAGGGCCTGTGGTGGTACTGTCCACGAGAGGCAGCTGGGCAGTTCAGTAGCCCTGTGTCCCCACGTCTGCAGGAGACCCATGACTCCCAAGTGTCCGCAAGGAGACTGGACTTTTCTGAAAACAAGGAGTCAAGGCCAGCGCGACCTTACAGATGGGATCTTCAGCATCACGACTCACGGGACAGGTGGACGGGAGGCGGGTACCACGGAGGCCACTAATCCACAGAGAGCTGACGCAGCCCTCCCGGCAGGCTCACCGGGGTCCAGAGGATGCTTTGTGTGGCTGACGAGCCCTCCCCCTCTGCTGCTGTGCAGACACCGGGCGCTCCCTCTTCCTTCCCTATGGCACCTGAGGCCTGGGTCATGGGGTGACAGCAGGGGAACACCCCCTACCAGGGACACGTTATTGTTGAAAAGTTGCCAGACCACCTTTAATTTGGACCCACACACACACACAACTAGGATATTTGAGGGAGGAGATAGTGAAAGATCAATCATTTGTAGTAAAAATAAAGGACCCATTTTCTCTAGGGAAACACACAAGGTATTTTTTAATGATTGGCACATGCTACTACTTACTGCACATAATTGGAACTTAGTTATTTTAAGTTCCAGAGGTTCTGGTACCTGAGAGAAAGAAAGAAAGAAAGAAAGACTCAGTGAACCAGATAATCTGTAAAGTCCCCGCTAGCATTAACTGTAATTTGAGTAATTTTAGTTTAGCCTTAAATAAACTGGCTTTTATTAGGCATTTCTATTTTTATCATTTGAAAACTGTGTTGTATCTTCTCAAACTTCAGCAGAGATAGATCTACTTAATATTGGCTCTCTAGATGTGTTTTTCCAAAAATTCAAATAAAACTCTGGCTACCCATGAACTGAAAGGATTAATGTATCTGAAATGGGGAGGTTGGGTGGGGGGTAGAGGGAGGACCCAGTGGGTGGGTCCTCACCAGCACACTTCAGAATGAAGGACATAACCCAAAAGTGGATACATGGAGAGAAGCGAATCTGGTTTGTTGCACAGGGAGTGAAGAAAAGGGAAAATGCAGACAGCACAGGGAAGGACAATTTGCTGGCTGGCAGGTGGCGGGCACCTTTCATCCTACCCCAGACAGCATCTGCTCATCTGGGCTGGGGGTGACATCCCATGTGGAAAGGCTGGCTGTTGCCTGCCCCGCTAACCCAAGTCCAAGCGACCGGGCTTATACGTTTTATATTATATAATGTCATGTAACTTGTATTTACATCCCAGTCTGGAATGACAGGACTTGCACCTGCTCCTAAATGAAGGCGCCATTGGGAGCAGAAACACTGTTATGAAACAAGTTAAGCTATGAAGGATTTCTTGATATTAAAACGAACCTACCACCCACCCAACTAATGAGGCTGAGCAAAATATTTCATGAGTTTCTTGAAGCCTTCCCCAAACTGACAAGGTGTGAATGAGTTACCAGGATAAGCTCAAGAAAAACTGGGAACCCTGTGAGCTAGACTGCCACAGCCACTGCCCCCCGACATCTGCAGCCCCCGAGCGGGCCTGGGTCCTCTTCCAGGGCTAGTGGGGTGTGGCCCACACCCAGACCTGCAGCAGAGGAGAGGAGCAGGTGCCTCCCGCAGGAAGCTGACACTTGGGGCGATGCCCAAAGGGAGGGTGGAGGCAGTGAGTTCCCTTCCAGAGAACTGCCACCTGGATCCCAGCAGAAAATGGGAAGGGGAATTAATGAAATAGATGACAAACATTTAAGAGAAGAGCTGTAAACCTGAAAATCGGCAAAGACACAACATAATCATCTAAACTCCAGTGAGACCCACTGAGAAAACAGATGGCAAGAGGGACCCTTATTAAGGATTAAATAAGTCACCCCAGGAACAGTAGGCACTAAAACATAATAGGAGTTACTGAGAATATTTTGTAGCAAGAGGGCCTCCCCAGTGGCGCAGCAGGTTGAGTGCCATGCTGTGAAGCTGTCCGCAGCCTGTGCAGTGTGGGTTCCATCCCAGCCGGCCTGCGAGCTACCCACATGGCATGGCAGACCTCTCCTGTCGCACCTGCTGGTCCCCTCAGCAGTGGATTTCCATTGCCTGCCTGTTCTGCTCCCCGCTCTGTCTCTGATGAATCCTCTTACCCTCCCGCACCTCTGGCCTGTACCCCAGCTCTTGTATAAAAATAAATAAATCTTTAAAAAAAAGTTGGTACTAAGACACTTGAAAAGTAGGAGGCTGGAAAGTGGAGCTCTCTGACACCGACCCACAGGTGAGGCTCACCAGAACACATCACGTGTATATCATTACCAATCGAGAATCTTCCCTTAAGGCAAAGTTTAAGCCTTGAGAATTCACCAGTAAGTTCTATCAACCCTTCAGAGAAGAACTATTTCCAGTCGATCTTATATGTAGTTGGAGGTTTGTGATTTAAATGTCTGTGTGAACATGAGTAGCTTAACAGAGTGCTTTGGAATATATCGTTACTAAGATCACATAAGATACACTCATATACGCATATATAATTGCCTTAATTACTAGGCTAGAGTTAAATTTGGAATAGTTTTTTCAACTGAGCAGACAATGATTTTGTTTCTTACAGTGACTTTAAAGCTTTTTGACTGGAATCCACATAAGATTTCCTGTAACCTTGGCAATGATGTTACCAGGTGGGTGTAATCATTTTCATTTAACGGATGAGGAAACTAAGTCATAAAGTCACCTAATTTCCCAAAGGACAAATCATTAGCATAGAGGAGAGAAAGAAATCCAACCCAAGAAGACTCTAACGTGCAACTTTTCAAACCTTCCTGGGGGACATGGAATCTATATCCTATATCCTAATTAAAAATTCCAATTAGTCTATCAGCTTTTACCTCTCTCAGCCTAGCAGGAAATGGAATCACAAAGTAAAGAATGCCTGTGAGTATTAACATAGAGGAAAAATCCCTCCAAAATGCCACACCCACCAGAGGTAAGGCTGACCCTCACCTACCTGTAAACCAAGCAAATTGACTCTTCCCCTGGATTCACCTTGGAAGTGCCAGCCCACAGGATGGTCAAATACCATAGCTCCTGTCTAGAACTGTCATAAGCGTCCTCTTCATTGGCACCTTCTAAAGATGACCTTCATCAGCCATATTGGTCATGAAGTCTTCCGAACAGAGACTGCGGCACCTTCTTGGATTCAAGATCTTACGTGAAATAGACACAAACTAAGACTTGACAATGAACAGAAAATCGAAAGGCTGGATACTTGCATGGATTCTTTGTATTTAGTGAATTTGTCCATGAACCACAATCATTTAAAAGGGACGAGGCAAGGAGGGGTTGTCAAGAACAGAAGATGAAATATGTCAGAGTGTGAAGAACAGAAGAAAAAATTTGCTCAAAAAGGATCAAAATCATTTGTGAGAACGCTGCCTGTAATTACTATTTATTTTGAAATCATCTAATATATATACATGACACATTCAATCTGGCAATTTGCCTACATTGTGTTTTTCAATCCACATAACTTTAAGAACTATGCAATGCTCTCTTTAATTTAACACATGAGACATTATGTTGTAGAGTGTTCTGGCACGTTGTCACGATCATACAGCTACTTCAGCTAGACAGCTCCAGATCATGTCTCTCCAACCTTTGCTTTTAGGAGCAGCATGAACAGAGGTAACAGGTAGAGGCTCTTAGATCCCTGTATGATTCTTCCATTTAAACAACCACATTTATTTTTTCAGCATTTCAAATTTGGCCTTTCATAATTCCTTTAAATCATACAAGTGAAGGACAAATTAGCATTCACAGCCATAGTTATCCCGGACAAAACACCCCAAACATCAACATCAAACAAAATGATGGGTACCTACAGATAAATTATCTGGATGCTTTGTAGAATATAGATATTATTAAATTCTCACCCTAAGAGATTCTGACTTTGTGTATTGGGATATGTTGGAGAATCTGTGTTTTAAGGGTTCCCTGGAGCTTCTGAACACAACCATTTTTGAGAATTTCTAGCAAATGCCCTTCTTCCTATATCTTTCTATCAACACCTTTCTCCTTGGCTTACCCAAGGAGGACTTCCACAGATTTGTTCTTGCTAAGTCCAGGGGATTCAGAAAAGATTGCTTTTCTGTTTTCTAGAGATATCTATCTACACATAACCCTTGATATGAACCTCAATTCAATCATTGTCTAACTCTTCCTCCTAATGTTACCTAACCACGTAGCCATCACTGGGTAGCCTTAATCCACTCAGGCCGAATGCCTTCCCAGTTTTCTCTGTTATAATGTTGCATATATCAATTTTCTGTAAGGTTTTTGGGGTGTGTTCCTTAGTTGATTCATTCATGTGCCTTGGAATTGGAGATCAAAAAGCAAAGAAGTTATTTGTTCTAATGAAATTAGATTTTGCTTATTTTGAAATCAATTTCCTGATTTCAAAAGATCATAGACCTCTCAACTGTCAGCACCAAAAGTTCCTTAGTAGTGAGGAAGGTATGCTGCAGAAAAGTACGGGCTCAGGTTCTAGTTTGACTACAGTGAACAGTGAACTGCTAATACTAGAAGCTGAACTTGCCACACTGTGTTGCTAGTTTAACAGAGAGATCATGCTTTATTTTATTTTTTTTCAAGCCTAGTCATTAATTTTCAAATTAATCTAGAGCATTTTCCCATCACATTTTCTAGACAATGGCAATTTAAAATGTTTGGCTTTTATTTTCCCTTGGTAAAAATCTTTGTACATCAGAAATGTGCATACTGAAAAAAAATAACATAATTAGTTATCTCTGCATTATTCAGATCTTCAACTGCTGGAAAATTCTGCTCACCAAGGGAAATAATCAAACCATTCATTAATAGAAAATAAATAATGAATACAACACAAAACAAATTCACATATATTAGAGAAGTTATTTGGAAAATTATTTTTTAAGTTCTAAATACAATTTTCTATGGGTAGAAGGACAAACTATTTTCCTAGGCAGAACTATGTCCTCCCTAGACAGGAGGTGTACATAAACACCTTCTGAGTGCTAATAGTCACCTACTGGGTGCTAATAAAACCCACAGTGGCAGCAGTGAGAACAAACACCACTACCAACAGAGAGCAACAATGACTGGGTGAGTTCCAAGTCCGCACATTGGGATGACGCCAATGCCCTTCAGTTCTCCTGACCTCCAGAAACATCCATATCTGGAGCACAGCCCTGTCACTACAAGTTGACCATCATGCACCCTCATGGTCTTGTCTGGATCCCAAGGAGGCATTCACCCTGGTGCTGAATCTTTATGACAGTGCCTGGTCCACATTAGGTGTTCAGTAAGTGTGTCTTGGATAAAGAAACAAATTAAAACATATCCAAGAAATGCTCAACTGGAAGACATGAAGACCCAGTTTCCAGTGAGCCCCCCATTTGAAATCTGTCAGTAATTCAGCTATTGAAACAGGTATATTCCTTCCTGGTTACTCATGGTGACGATGCAGGCCTGGCACTGGGGAGTTGTCGTATATAAAGAGGCTGTGTGAGAGAGAAAGCGAAAACAGACAGACATGCTTTTTAAAAGGTGAAGTCCACAGACAGGGAGGGAGACTGGCTGCCCTTGGTGTCATTGGAGCATCTGGGCTCAGTCGCTGCGGTGCCAAAGGTACCGCTGGGTTTTCAGTGACATTAGGCAAACATTTCCTTTGGATTTAAACTTGTTGGAGCTGTTTCTGTTCTGTCACTTACAACTGAAGTAATTTTGACTCCACATAAAGAAATACCAGAGATGGGGACACTGCCCAGTAGTTGGGTATTTTTCTCCTTCTAGCGTGGAGTTTTGTGCAGCACAGAATGCATGTCTAAGGGACTGTGGGCCTCAGGAATGCCCAGGTTCCTAGACACATTTGATTTTACTTTCATCCTCTCTGGGCTCCAACGTGGGTGTTCCTCCTTGTCACATGCAAGTCAATGTTTCAAACCTAAGTCCCTGCCATTCCATGATTGTGTGGAATCATCCGACAGATGGAATCATCCCCACTATAAAAATACAGTGGGAAGATTACAAAGGATTTAAAGGCAGGTTATTTTCTGCTAATGGAATTACAAAAACAGCTTATTGGTTTATAGCTCTGTTTATTTCTATTAAGATACTAAATAAGCTATCCTCTCTAAAAATTATCTGCAAATACTTATAATAGTATAAATCAAATTTAATCTATCAAATTTAGTATATCTCAGTATTTAAAGTGAGTGCCCTGGAAAATTAATAATTATGCTCCATATATGTACAAGTGAATGATGTAGACAGTCCAGGCATTCAAGGTGGACCTTCAGGTGGAGTCTGCTACTCCTAAGTGGCCTGTTTGGTCACCATTTTGTCACCTATAGTTCTAAATCCTAACAAAGTCAAAATGGCTTCGTCAGTTAGATACAGGAGCCCAAGCCTGCAAGGTGCCCTTCAAATCAAACAAGGGAACAAAGCTGTATCATGCTGGAAAGGCTATGCATCATGAGGTATGACCGGGAATGCCCGGGGGGCTGAGGACAGATGTATGACAAGGGACCCCAGAAGCTAATCAGTGGGATGCCTTGTTGATAAGATTAAAACCAGGGTGGGGGGAATTATGGCTTAGTCTCAATGACAATATGGAGTCATCAAGCAGATAAGAAGTGCCTGGAGGGCAGACTCACAATCACTGATCTTCTACATTCTTCCCCTTCCTTTAATCTCCTTCCCCTTAATCTCCTTCTGCCTTTCCTTTTGCTCCTACTCCTTACAACCCTTACAACCGATGCTGTGTATCAATAAAAAGGCCAGGATCTTGCTCTTCAGCAGCATCATGCATTATGTAGCCTGCTCCACAACTCCAGTTTCTTTATCAATGTGCTTGCCCAATGCCACATTCAGGACTTTTCAACACTTAGAAGAAGAAGAAGACACCCTCACAATTTATCGTATATATCTTTTCTGTCAGGAACATAATCAATACCAAGCACAGAATAAATGCTCAGTAAAAAAGAAGGGGGAGTGAATATTCATTAATGTTTTAATCATATAAAATTTATTGGGATTTTAATGTTTGTGTTGGATAAAGAGACCAGGGAGGGATTTACTGTACTTCAGTTTCATGGCCTGGCAGGGAATTCATCCCTAGGGCAACTGTGACAAACAGGTTGTGGCACGGGAGAGCCTGCCAGAAACCAGGGCGCTGATCCACGGGAGGATTTTTTTGGACATAGTCCCCGCTTGATCTTCTGATTATTTGCTTATCATATTTTTACATCAGATTTAATCACAAGACATCTGTGAATAATGCAAGACATTTGTGAATAATCCACAGGCACACTGTAGGATTCTTAGTTCATTACAATAAATGTACATACTTCGTGACATTGACAATGTCCATCCATGTCCATCCATCCAAACCTTGTCACCAGCACCAATAATAAGAGGCATCCAGAACTTGCTGAAAAGTCAACATCAAAGACACATATCAGGCTCCATGGGGCACATGGAGAAGGGGACAGGGACCCGTCATGAGTGGTTATGCACTGGAAACCACTACTGTGTGACAGACAATTTGTAGGAGTGACTCTGACACTGTGATTTCTCTTTAGAAGTTACTAAAAATGCCTCTGAGTATTGATCACTGAGTTGTCAAAGATGGTATTAGTGGGGATGGGACCAGAAGGGACAGATAGGAGAGATGTTTAAGGGCTGGAATTGTCAGCATTTGCTGCCTGCTTGGAGTGAACTGAACACATAATTAGAGTTTGGTTGACTAGGCTAATGCTTCTGCATCATTAATCAGGAAAGAAAATCAGAAGGGAGAGAAGCTTAGGGATGGGCCAGGGAGATTAAAATTGTTTCTGAGGACAAAGAGCTTCACTGACTTCTGGCCCAGCCTAGTAGAAAGCCTCATCCACAGTGGGGAAGGCCAGTTTGGATTTGCAAAAGCATTTCACAGAGCCCAGGCCTCAAAGACAATGAGTACGTTGTGAAAAAAAAAGATAACCACGCTATTCATTTTCCAAGCAAATCAAAACAAAGGGGCACCTTTTAAATCAACACATTTTTAAAACTACAATTCTTCATTTCAGCAAAATTGAGAGAAAATGGGCATTCTCACAAATGTCTTGGAGGAGTTTAAATTGGTTTAACCTTTCAGTAATGCGTTCTGGCAATGTGAACCAAGGGTGGATGTGCAAACAGGCTTTTGACCTACCAGATACACATCCAGGAATTTATTCTAAGGAAATTGCAAGCCATGGCTGCAAATATGTATTATGAAGGGTGTTTTTCACAATTTGCAACTATGAGCAATTGGAAATTTTGAATTGATCAAAAATGATAAAACCAATGATGGTACTTTTCTATAATGTAATAAAATATGATATTTAAACAATCATAAATGATGTTAGAAAAGGTACACACTATTTTGCTCAATTATAACAAAATTCATGTTCAAGAACAGCATAGAAATTATCATCTCTATTTTTCCTAAAGGTAAGCAAGGATTTTCACCAAATTTTAATAGAGCTTGTCTCTAGGGAGTGATACAATAGCATTTTAAGTTTACAATCATAAAATACATGAAAACACAAAACATCTAGAACATTTATCTGAGATATATGTCCTAATTATTTTCTGCATATTAAACTGTTTAACCCTCACGTTCTATGTCATCCCCATTTTACAGATGAAGAAACGGAAACAGAGAAATTAAATTAAGATTGCTCAAAGTTACACAGAATTCTGCTTTATCTCATGTGCATGTAAGAAAAAAAGAATATAAAAATGGGTTTTTCTTTGAAATATATTTATAAACTCATTTAAACACATTTTAAAAATAGTCAGCAAGTTCCTCTGTTCTAAGTAGTGAGGATGGAGACCATAGGTGAACACGGGATGTTTGTCCTGAGCTCACAGCAGTGTCAGTGGTGTGTGCAGTCAAGTGTGGATTCTGGAGCCAGCCTATCCATGTTCGAGTCGTGGCTGTGAAGCTTGCTGACTGGAATCTCCAGCAGGTAACCTGGTCTTTCTATGCCTCAGTTTCCTCATCTGTGTCATGCGGATGATTACAGCACCCCCCTTTAAGAGCTGTGCTGGAGTGAATATTCTTGGAGCTCCTACTCAGGCTTATATGTGTGAATTTACTTCCAAGGGAGAAGGAGAGACAGTAGTTACTCACACAAAGCAATGCAGTGGTGATAAGTGGCAGAGAGAGAGTTACACAGAGGACATGTGGGTGCTCGGACAGGCTACAGAAGGGTGGCATGGTCTCTGATAGAAGAGACAAGAAGGGGCACTCATGGGTCCCAGGTAGAAAAGCTGATATCTACATGTGAGGGGAAAGGATGCTTCCATTGTTGAAAACAGAAAGAAAGTCAGTGGAGCTGGGAGCCAATGGATGTGCGTGTAGGACCCAGATCACGTGGAGCTTATTAAGTCGGAATTGTTTATTCTAACTGCATCATGATCCTGGAGGGTGGCAAACTTTTCTCCCTACAAATTTTTCTCAGAGTTTTCAGCTAGACCTGAATATTAAATTGATACAAGACAGATTAACAGGAGAAAAACATACAGATATATTTAATATAAGTTTAAGGTGACATGGGCGCCTCCTAAGGAAATGAAGACCATGGAAGCAGTTAGAGTTGAAAGTTTATATACTGAGTTGGACAAAGAGTAGGAAATTGTGCAAACATGAAAAGGCCAAAGGGGCTTGGAGTAGGGTAGTTAATTGGGCTAGGAAGGTAAAGGTTCATTTCTAGAGATTTCTCCAAAGGGTGTTGGTGCAGTTTCCTCTCAGTCTCTATTGCTTTCCACTAGTGGTGAGTTGCGCTTCCCCGGGTGCAGGTAAGGCACCTTTCACATTGGGAGTTTTATCTCCTGCTTTTAGGAAGAAGTAGGGAAGGGAGTGCTCGTCCTCCACTTGTCATTTTGCAAGTGCCTTTAACTCAAAATAATCCTTATGTCAAAGAGACATATCATCTCATGTCAAAGTCTGACACCTTGCAGTGCCATTGTGGAGTTTTTATTAAGATGTGACGTTATATGAATAACCTTTAAGTATTCCTTCTGCTTGCTTGTGGAGGGATAGCCTGTGGGAGGGCAACATTAGAAGCAGAGAGGATGATCCAATGGAGGGAAGAAAGACTGTAACACAGACCTGGGCTAGAGAGGACGATGACTTTGTTTACAGTAGACACTTAGAGAGTGGACAGATTCCATCAGTTATGGAGCTGGGGTTTAACAGGATTGGGGTGATGATGTATTGAGTGTGTTAGAGACACAGAGAGGAAACAGTCTATGAAATGTGTGTAACTCCTGGATGCTGGCACAACCTGTCATAAAATGGAGAAATCCGGTTACCCAGCCCTTTGGGGGTCAAATAGGCCTGTGCCCACCTCTGGACTCGTTTGAATTGAGATGTCTGTTAGAAATTCAAGGGGAGATGATGAAAGCAGTTGGACACCTAAGCAGAATTCCGTAGAGACACTAGTCAAGTCACATAGATTTGGCGTTCACTGTAATATAGATGGCATTTAAGGCAATGACACAGCTGAAGTCACCGAGGGAGAATGTGTCCATGAGAAGAGAGAGAACTGAAGCAAGATCTTCCAATGAAAAGACTGAGAAAGGTTTCCTTCCCTGTGACCCACGTGCCCTCTCTCTTTTCTTTCCCTTCCCAGTATCAGTGACTATTATACCTGAACAGGTGTCACTGATGTATGCCTTTTAAAGTGCATTTAAAATGTAATGATGTGGGCCTCCCCGGTGGCGCAGCGGTTGAGCGCTGGGTTGAGAAGCTGCCCGCAGCCTCTGCGGTGCCGGTTCGATCCCCAGCTGCTCCCCGGCCACCGGAGGAGGGTCCCGCATGGCGCGCAGACCTCTCCTGCCGCCCGCTGCTCCCCTCAGCAGTGTCCTTCGGTCCTTCTGCCTGCTCTGCTCCCCGCTCTGGCTCTGGTGAATCCTCTCACCCTCCCGCGCTTCTGACTGTACCCAGTGCTTGTGTAAATAAATAAATAAAAATAAATCTTAAAAAAAAAATGTGATCATGTAATATTTCATAAGCATGAAATCTTCATGCAAGATACTATCATAGATGTCGCATGTGCCTTCACTTAAGACAGAAAGCAATGGACAGGCCCTCTGTGCACCACTTGAATTTCACCATGAAGCATAAGCCCAAAAATGAATGTCCAGAGTCCTTCTCTTTCTATGCTTAAAATAATATATAATTGAGGTTGCTTTGTTTGGGCGCTATTTATTTATTTATTTATTAAAGATTTATTTATTTATACAAGAACTGGGGTATAGTCAGAGGCACAGGAGGGTGAGAGAATTCACCAGAGACAGAGTTGGGAGCAGAGCAGGCAGACTGACGAAGTACACTGCTGAGGGGAGCAGCGGGCGAGACAGGAGAGGTCTGCCATGCCATGTGGGTTTCTCCCTGGCTGTCCAGGAATCGAACCGGCACTGCAGAGGCTGCGGACGGATTCAGAGCGTGGCACTCAACCCACTGCACCACCAGGGAGGCCCTGGGCTTTATTTATTTCTCAAATTGCAACATTGACTCCCCAAATATGTTCTGATTTTGCATTTACACGAATTGAGGAGAAAAGGAAAGCAGAAATCAGCCTGTAATAGTGCCAATGGAGTCTTAGTTTACTAAGTTATTATTGTGATTTTTGTTTTGTTTTGTTTTTTTAAAGATTTATTTATTTTATTTATGCACACAAGAACCAGGACATGGACCAGATGTGCGGGTGGGTGAGAGGATTCACCAGAGACAGAGTGGGGACCAGAACAGGCAGACTGACCAAAACACACTGCTGAGGGGAGCAGCAGGCGAGACAGGAGAGGTCTGCCATGCCGCATGGGAGTCTTGCCTGCTGGCGGGGATCAAACCCACACTGCAGAGGCTGCGGACAGCCTCACAGCACTGCGTTCAACTGCTTGCGCCACCAGGAAGGCCCTATTGTGATGTTTTATTGACGTAAAAATAAGTATTGTATATACCAACAAAGCACTGAGATGTGCATATACATTATTTAAAATTTATACACATGTATAATTTATATATATGCATATATAAGGATACATGTTCACCTCTGTAGAAAGTGCTTCAAAGGTATACATTTAGAGCATCTTCAAAGACATACTACAATAGACAAAATAAGCTGATGTAAATGTTTGGACTTTATTTAAATACCATCCTGATGGTGTGTGTTTTCAAAGGCCTCAGAAGGTCTGCTTTGCTGCTGTCTTTGAGGGTTCTAGTGTCGGGGTCGTGTCACTCAGCTTCTGCTGCATCACAGTCATCTTGTTGATCTTACAGTCTATGGACTGCATAGGGGGTTCTTTTGGACCAATCCCTGTGGGATTCTTCATACCTCAGTGGTAAGCTGTCAGCCTGATACGTGGACCAGGGACTGTCCCCTCAGATCTCTGGCCTGTGGTGGGCAGTCAGCTGGCCTGCCTCAATGTTCCCCTGCAGACTACATGGGCTCTTTTCCTAGGGACCCCTTAGGATTCCAGAAACAGCAAGTGAGCAAGCCCAATGCATACCTGCTTTTAAGTTTGAGCTTGAGGGATTTTGCTAATGCCCCATTGACTGAAGCAAGTTGCATGGCCAAGGCAATTTCGGGGGATGGAGAAACACGCTCCATTCTGTCCCTGAGCGGAGCCGCGGGCACTCAGGGTCGCAGCCTCTGCAGCCAGTTTTGCAATCTATCACAATTATCATTTGCTATTTTTGTTTTATTTGCTACTTCACACTTTCTGGAAATGAGGAAACTGACAACCTTTCATGTGAACATGCCTTCTGCAAAAATTCGAGATTGCTTTCTTCAAAACGTCTTTGGTGGGGGCGTTATAAACTTCTCCAGTTTCAGTTAGAAATAGAGAACCTTTCGGGTCTTAAAGGGGGTGGTGGGTTCTAATTGTTACCCACAAACAACTTGCTTCCTGGTCACCTTGAATGACCCCACCTCTCCACCCTACCCCTGTGGAATATCAAAAACAGGGTCAAGATTGACCTGCTGGGAGCGTCCCTGGTCACCTGGGAGTTAAGTCTCAGTATGGTCACCACTGCAGCCTGAGTTCGATCCCTGGGAGGGAGCTACCCACATGGTGCGGCAGACCTCTCCTGTCTCGCCCACTGCTCCCCTCAGCAGTGTGTTTCAGTCAGTCTGCCATTCTGCTCCCCGCTCTGTCTCTCATGAATCCTCTCACCCATGCACCTCTGACCTGTACCCCAGTTCTATTCATAAATAAATAAATCTTTTTTTTAAACAAGATTGACCTGCTGGCCCTCCCACTGTGATTCTGTGGTTACCGACTTACAGGCACTGGTGTGGACACTAGTCAAAGACATGGTCTCTGAACAGGGCTGGTACTTTTGATTAAGATACTTTTGTATCTTTTGTGATTACTCTGAAATTCTATTAGATGTAACGCCTTATTAACCAGAATCTCATACTGACTGTCTCAAGAAAAAAGAAAGAAAACCAGAAACTGAAAGCATCTATCATATCTTTTAAAAAAACACTTACTTATATATAAATATATATGACATATACACATCTATATTATATACATTTATATCATACCCATATATTATATGTGCATATGTATGTATGTGTGATATATCTATATATACTTATTTAACATAAAATATGCTTATATGCATATATGTATAAAATATATACCTATGTGAATGCACATATTTATATGCATTTTTAAATACATATAGTTTATATAAATTTACATGAAATTAATGTATTTCATGAATGGTATGCCCATTTTATGCCCAGTTTTACAAGGAAACTGCATCTGGATGTTATATAAATTGACTCAAATTCAAAAGCACTGATTTCAAATTCAGTTTACCAATTTATGGCTGCATATCCTACCTGAGCTTCACGTATTTAATTTATAAATAAAATGAATCTGTTCATGTGCACCTGAAAATGTGATCACAGCATGAAGTTAGGAAGTGCACACGAGCAAACTTTGCAAAGTCATGCACAAGAACATACATAATCCCGAGAGCTGAGTGTTTTACTGAAAAACTATAGAGATGGTTCATTATATATAAATTATATATAAATGTATATATATTCATGTATAAGTCCTTTTCTTGTTGGAGAGGAAGAGAGAGCAGAAAGGAAAGAAGGAGAGATAGGTCACTAATTTTTCACTCCGAGGTCAGCTGTACGGCATTTTTGGACACACCCAGCCCGCCAGGATTGGGGGCTGCCACGGTGGACACTCGAGGAAGTTGAATCTGGGTTCATAGCACTTTTGGCAAAAAAATGGATTTTTCATTTAGCATCTCATTTTCAGTCTGTAGGCGAGCATGCTTTCTACTAAATATGCCCACAATGAATTCTTAATCTTTCTTTCCTTTAGAGCAGGACTTCCCCCTGGAGACTTGGTCATGGGTCAATGATTGGGCAGCAAAAAGAATAAATTGGCATTTTTCTCACCTGCCGTCATCTTCACCACCCAGACAGAAGGGGGTGAATGGGAAAGGACAACCTCACGGGCACTATCTTCCCTACAGTGACTTCTGATTTCTCATTGTCCTCAAGGCTATGACTGAACAGATGACTCCCCCTTCCATCTTTGGGATTTACCTGGCACAAATACTTCTTGTTCATTAACCATTCATAAGCCTATCTCCAGAGGTGCATTGAATTATTCATACACACAAAGATGCTCAGGAACTCTGTATGGGGATGTTTAGCATCATCTAATAGTGAAATGTGTTCGGCCATTCAAGAGTCGAAGTTAAATATTTGCTACCTAAAAGCATGATTTGTGGAAGAAGGAGAAGAGTTTAGCTTTCTACTGAAAAATCGGGGCATGAAGAGAATGTCTTCAACTCAATTTAGAGAATATAAAATTAACTATCCCCATAGTAGTAGATAAATATATATATACACACACACACACATACATGTTTATATGTGTGTACATACATAATTGTATGCACATATGCCCATATGTATAGATGCATGTGTATGTATACATATATATCTATATGCATATGTTTTTATAACATTTAATAACTTTGGCCATTTAATGTTCTTCTGGGCACATTTCATTAAAACAAACAAAGCAAATATAAACTACCTCCACTATCAAAGGGACAGTGCTGTGCTGTTATGAGGAGGTTGGAACAAAGACGGCAAAGCTCATGAAGAAAAGAAGAAAAAAGCCTGTACATGCTACTCAGAAATGACTGCTCCGTCTTTTCTGGCCAAAAGCAGTCATTTAATAACTTCAATTAAACTTTCAATGAACTTCAACTGAGAGACTTGCTGAAGGAGATGCGCTCCGCCCTATAGAACAGGTTTTTTTTTTCTTTCTGCCTCTCTCCAGCAAAAGAGCAAATCGAGTGATTGGCATTCAGGGACAGAGGACCCACCTTACCTGCAACAGGCGACTTCATTTCTCAATACAATTATTTTTGTAATTGCTTTTTTTTTTTTTTGAGGGGGTAACCTATATTCTCCGTAACAACAATTGCATTGGAAAACTAATTATAGATTCTCATTCTTTCAGTAATTTAGGTTGTGAGTTGTATTCGTAAAATTATTTTTCACCAGGAAAAAAATGCTTCTAGCTGCCTGCTTCATTTTCAGAGCAATAAATATAGAAAGATTGACTTCTCCTAATTTCTCCAGAATGCAGTGAATTGCGGTGCTCCAAGGATGCATTCTTATTGAAATTAGGGATTATAATGAGGAATCTCACCAGCTACCTGGTGTAGATGCAAGTCTCAAAAGGAGCAGTGTGGGAAAAATGAATATCACAAATGGTAACATCACTTGACGGTCAGGAGACAGATGGTGGTCCAGGTCTTCAGAGGAGGCAGCAGGCACCCCAGGATGGAGAAGTCCTTGGAGGACATCTTGAACTTCAACTGTCTCCACCGACTCCATCTGCACATGCAGGTTTCCTCCCGTGCGGCTTCCTTTCTTTCAATCTCTGCAGCAAGGCGAACTCAGGTCCCTGTTACCATCACACTAAAATGTACTTTTTCAAATTATTCCTTTTTTTTTTTTTTTTGCATGAGACATTTTAGTGTGATGGTAACAGGGACCTGAGTTCGCCTTGCTGCAGAGATTGAAAGAAAGGAAGCCGCACGGGAGGAAACCTTTTTTTTGCATGAACTGAGCCTTCTGCCTCCTGACAGACGAGCCCCCTTTGCTGCAGCGATAGAGGTGCAGCACTGTGGGAGCAGAATGTTCTGTCCAACGTGGCTAACTGTAGACGTTAATAAATTCCCAGCAAAACAATGCCCCATTTCAGATCCAGGTCTGTTCTTTCACAAAAGCGTTTTCAGGGATATTTTGCATATAAGCCAAACAATTGGATCTTTTAATCAACTTGTTCAGGGATTTTTTTTCAGTTCTTGTAGAATAGTCATTGTGTATGATGATGAAGGGACAAGAGCTTATTGTTCTTTCATCACATTCATAAATGATATACAATGTCTGATTTTTTGGTGAGTTTTTTAAGATTTATTTTCTTTTTAGAGAAGTTTTAGTTTAGCAATAAAATTGAGACAGGGACAGAGATTTCTCATGCACACCTGCCTCCACCTCGGCTTCTCTTGTTATCAGCTTCTCTCAGCAAGAGGGATATTTTCACCGAGTATAAACCTGTGTTGACATATCACCATCACCCAAAGTCTGTCATCTTTCTTAGGATTCATTCTTGGTGTGCATATTCTACAGGCTTGGACAAATATATAATGGCGTGTAACACTCCTCAGTGCTCTGCCTACTCATCTCTCTGCAATCCCCTCTTCCCTGCCCTCACTGACCTTTATGTTTGTTTAGCTTTGCTTTTGCTTTTTTTTTTTTTAACCTGTTTTTATGGTAGTGACACGGCTTTGTAACATTATATAGTTCTAGGTGTGCATCACGGAAAACCAGCATGTGCATATACTACACTGAATTCACCATTGGTTTCTTTTTTTTGTCTTCATAGTTTTATCTTCTCCAGAAGGTCATATGATTGGAATCATACATCATGGAGTCTTTTCAGATTGTCTTCTTTACTCCATAACATGCATTTAGGTCTCCTAAATGAGAATGAATGAATCCATGAGTGGAATTGTCACAATAGGCATGTTCCACCAGGACCAAACTCTAGCCAGAGGACATACACCCTAGTGCTCTGAGTTTCCTTGTAAGACAGAAAAAATGTTTCAGATATTCTTGAGTCAACAGATTGATTAAGAGCATCATGGTGATGGTGTGGGTAGGAATTGGTGATTGGTGGTGTTTTAAAAAATATGTTGTGGTCAATAAACTAGAGAAGGAAATCTGAATTGCTCATTGAAATAATTATTAGGCAAATGTATCTAGAGGGGCCTACAATATGAAGTCATCCACATGTAAAATTGAATCTCTAAACAGGTAAAGGTAAATCTATAAAACTTTCAGAAAACAACAATAACAACAAAGATAGTGGAGATGATCTTTTAGGTACAAAAGTATGATACATGAAAAAAAACCTGGGACTTCATAATAATTAAAAAAAATACCCTGCTATTCTGTCAAAGACACAGTTAATAGCATCAAAGCACAACCTACAAACTAGGAGATAATATCTGAAGCACAGATTTTACAGTCTTGTCATATAAACTATACAAACAAATTTTAAAACTCAGCAAAAAGACAATCCAATTAAATCCAGGTAAATACATTTAAATGTACTAAAAAAAAAATCAGACAACTCAGCAAAGAAGATATTGATAACAAGTAAGAAAATGAAAATACATAAATATATTCAACATCTTTTGCCCTCAGGGAACTGAACATTAAAACAATCACACATGACTATATACCTATTAGAATGGCTAAAACCCCAAACACTGGCAACACCAAGTGCCAGCAAGATGTGGTCCAGAAGGAATGGCCTCCTCATTCGGTGCTTATGAAATACAAGGTGATACAAACACAGGAGAAGATAGTGTGGAAGCGTCTTACAAAAACGAGTATACGCATCCTGTAATTTAACACTTATTCACCTTCGTGCTCACTCAAAATGAACTGAAAAGTTATATTCACACAAAATTCTGCCCATAAGTGCTTATAGCAGCTTAAATCGTCATTGTCGGAACTTGGAAGCTGCCAAAATGCCCTTTAGCAGGTGGGTAGGTAACTAAACTGTGGTCTGTTGCTGTGCTGCAAAGTCACAAAAAGACTTTCTCCAAATGTTCATTTCTTAGCATCCTGCCTGCAGTCTCTGCTGAACTTATTATTTTAGTTAACTGATCCAGGGATCCACAGGGCATGCCTCTGTGGTCTCTGCCCACCCTCTCTCTCAGCCCCATCGGTGTGGGTGGGATCAACTAACTACAAAGGATGTGGTTGGATGAGCAGAAGCTTTGCGGTTGTCAGATGGGCGGCAGGAAGAGGGACCCAGAGCAAGGCAAGCAGATCCTCATCCCAGCCTCTCTCTCTATCTGTGGCTGTAGACAGACAGCTAACTCCTCTAAACCTCTATCTCTTCATCTATAAAATGGATCTTTATGAAGCAGATATATTATTCTATCCATACATATTGGGCAACTCTTCATTCTCTCAGGACCATTCATGACTCAAGGAGCTGTAAAATCTCTGCTGGGGGCTTCCCAACCCAGCTAAATTGGTTTATTTTGATTCTGCCTTTCAGTTTAAGCTGCTCTTTCTGACCTAACAAGCCCCAGAGTCGAAGACTTGCTATTTATAAACAACGTGACTCTCCTTTTTTTCAAAGAGACTCTATTTTTAACTTTAGCAGAATCACCAAGATTTTGTGTCTGTTAAAAATAAACTTGTGCAGCAGAGAGTTTTTGACTAAAAAGTGGTGCAAAATCATTTCTCGAAGAATAAAGACTTGCACTTTTAATTTTTCCTTAAGCAGTTAAAAAAAACATAGATAACTAGGTTAGAGTGATAACTAGATTCTGCTAGACTTGTTAGAGCTGAGAGGGACTTCTATTAACTGGTCCACCTTATCGATTTAGATGTGGAAATTGAATTCCAGAGAGAAGGGATGCTCAAGGTCACACAGCTAGTTGATGTCAGGACTGAGAGAACGCCAAAGCGTCCTAGTCTTTTCCAACAGCTATAAACAAAGGAGAAAGATAGAGGTAAACATGGTATGAATGGAACTTCTCATGAGAATCATTCTTAAGTCATGGTAATTACATAACTTCCCCTATGCCCCTAGCGTCGGTGCGGGGCGATCTCCTAAAATCAAAACCTCTGCATGGGTCTCATTTTCTTAAAGGGTTAGCTTTTTTCTTAAAGGTTTAGCTTTTAAGTAAATTTGTTGGGAGTCACAGAAGCATGGTGATTCCTTGAACTTTTGTTTCCATGTGGACAGAGAAGCAATCCTTACAAAGATTATCTTACCTTATGGCTGTGAAAACTGAGTCTCCCAAAAATTATATGAAGTGTTCAGAGTCCGCCATGTTAGATTTTTTTTTTTTTCTTTACAGACCATCTGCTCTTCTGTGTAAATGCTGGACTCAGGTTTCGTGTATTATAGGAAGGTGTAAACCAGTCCAGGTCTAGACTCTGGCATAAATACGCTCTTACAGGCTGTCTCCATCCTCTATCCATTCCCCCTATTCTGCTCAGTGAAGCTTTCTACCATAATTTGAACGTTCAGTTCTAAGATGTAAGTTTGAATCCGAGGGAAGGACAAGGACAACGTTCTAGTCTAGACAAGACTAGGTCTCCATGGTTCATCCAAACTCATTCTACCTCTGTGATGCTTGAGATAAAGACCCAATTATTAGTAAAATATCCACCTGCCTTTTGTGTTTCCACTTATTAAGTGCCCCCAATTGCCTCGCAGGGAGAAGGGGGCCAGGCAGGATATCAGTGTCCTTGGACGAGCTCTGACCCTCCGTAAGGGGCACTACAATGTGCCAGACCCCATTCAAGCTGCATTATATACATTCTTTACATCCTTCAAGAATGCTGCAAGAAAATAGAATCTGAGACTGCAGAGCGAAATCTTAGACCACTAGGCTGTTGAAAACCAAATGGTACGTTTTATTTATCATTCAACCGCCACCACCCACAACACATCTCAAAGATTCCATTACCTATTTTACAGTTCAATGCGGACATCGAAGCTCATGACTCCAACCGTTTCAGTGAGGCATAATCAAAGCTAAAACTGAGGGGCTGCAATTTCATATATAATTCTTCCATAACAGCAAGACTATATTTGGCTTGAGATATGATTGATGTTTCCTTTGAGAAAATGCTTTTTAAAGATACACACATTGCTCATGGGTGTGCCTGAATTCTGGGAACGCTTTACAAGTAGTCACCAAGTGGAGCCCTAAGAAGCAGCTCAGGGTAAGGAGGAAGTTATTAACATTCTCCATCCTGCCCTTGCCATGACTAGGAATAAATTGCAGCTTTCTATAGAGAGCTTTGAAAACAATCAGAAGGAGGGGCTGTGACTTCCAGATGGGAAGTTCATGAGCAGGGTGCACAGTACAGTCTAGTAGCTACCAAGGCAAGCGGTGGAAGGAGTCCCAGCCACGGTCAGTAGGGGTGATTTCTTCAGAGCCAATTACTTCATAGTCAGAGGAATCAATACTCTTAGTTTCACCTTGAATGTTTCATTATCTCTTCTGCATTGTGAAGAAATGATCTTTTCATTAAAGGATCCAGGAAAACTGTCACTTCTGTGAAGGCATTACTCATCCCCAGTTACTCTTTTACATAACTTTATAAGGTCAGGCTTGCTATTCTGTATTATAAGTATGATAATTAACTTATCATGCATTTAGATTCCATCAGAGAAACAAGTCCACAATAAGTAATATTAAGACAAGAGCTTTGCATAAGGATGAAGCCACCTAGAACTGCAGGAGAGGATGAAGAAGTCCAGTCTGTTTTTTCACTGTCTGGCATTACCTCCAAAGCCACTGAAGGTCGACAAGGCCAACAGCTGGGGAAAAAACTGAAAGTAGAATTGAAGACAGCAAGAACAATCTGGAAATGATAAAGACAGTTGGAGTGCATGAGAACTAACTGGAACTCACCGGTCACCAGCTCCAACCCCACCACGGCAGGAGGCCTGTGCAGAAGCTCATGTCCTTCACCAAAACCTGGGTTTCCCCCGGCCCAGTGCTTGAAGGAGCTAAAGAGGGAATCCAACAGGAGGTGGAGGAGCTGCACAATTAGTGCAAGATGAAGACATCAGTTTGTCTCAAGAGAGCGATGAAGTCAGCATATCAAAGATTGTGCGAGACTTCAGCATTTTTTTGTGACCTTAAACCAACATTTAGAAATTAAATAACTGTGCTTTTATTTAAAATTTATTTTTTTATGCAAACAAAAACTGGGGTGTAAGCCAGAGTTTGGGGGGAGTGAGAGGATTTACCAGAGACAGACAATGTGGAATCTCTACCCTCAGGTGTGGTCACCTTAGTTTTCCCATCACTGAAGTGCCTGCAATCCCCTACTGCCCTGCACCATGCTCTCCTCCCGCCTGCTCCCCACTCTCCGTGTCCCTCCTGACTTCCCCAGTTGAGTATCTCAGATCCACGGGGATTTCTTGAAGGACTGAAAACTGATTTATCACATGACCCAGCACTTCAGCTCCCAGGTATCTATCCAAAACCACAAAAATACTAATTCAAAAGGACCCCTGCACGCCTATGTTTATAGCAGCAAGAACTTTTTTTTTTTAAAGATTTATTTATTTATGCATACAGGCCAGAGATGTGGGGGTGGGGGGGTGAGAGGATTCACCAGAGACAGAGTGGGGAACAGAACAGGCAGACTGACTGAAATACACTGAGGGGAACAGCAGACGAGACAGGAGAGGTCTGCTGCGCCATGTGGGTTTCTCTCTGGCTGGCCGGGGATAGAACTCCTGCTGCAGAGGCTGCGGATTGCTTCATAGTGCGGTGCTTAACTTCTTGCGCCACCAGGGAGGCCCAAGAACTTTTGGAATTTAAAAAAGTCAGCCCCAGGGCCTCCCTAGTGGCCTAATAGACTGTAGCAAGCAGGTCATGTGGTCAGTTTTCATGTCTAAGCTGTAAGGAAATGACCACATCCTTTTTCTGTTTTGGGAATAATTGTTCTTGGAACCAGGCACCCTGCTATGAGGAGGCCCCGACTCCATAGCGAGACACAGGTAGGTGTCCCTGCAGATGGTCCAGCTGGGGCTCCATGCAAAGGCCAGGATCCGCATGTGGGTGTGGGCGCCTGTTGCACACATGCAGTCCTACCCCGTGTCCAGTTTCAACCACATGGGAATAACAAGAACCACCACATTGAACCCAGTCAAGCCCCAGAATTCCGGAAGACAATGCAAAAATGGTTGTTGCTATTTTAAGAATTACATTTTGGGGAGATTTGCTATAAAATAGTAAATATGTGAAAGAACATGTAATAATGTTTGATGAATAAATAAAATAATGATAAAACCATGAAATGTTTTATTATCGATTGATCATATTTTGCGGTGTGTTTGGATATTTGAAAGAGTACTTCAATACACAAATGCTGAAAATTTGAGAACTCGAGAGTTCAAGTAAATATTTTTTAGTAAATATTTTTGTAGGACAAAGTTAGGTTTACCCTTGTTCATTTTCCATTTCAGTCTTTTTTCTAGTGTAGCATTAAGAAGTAGTACTTAACCATGATACGAAGCACTTACTAAAAATTCTATCTGTCACTTTCGACATAGAAATATAGACTGGTTCTCCTTTTTTTCCAGTGTTGATAATATAATTTTGATGAGGTAGGAAACAAGCATTACGTGTGAGTTGCTGGATTTAGTGAAATAAATACTAGGTCAATATACGTATGAAATGTATGTGGGTCAATTCTTGTTTGCTTTTTAGTTGCAATCGAGGCAAAACAACGAATGTCTGTGACATGGTCTCCTTTGCCAAGATTCATCAATGAAAACACAGAGCCTCCTTCAAGGACTCAATCTTCTGGAGATCAGATTGGCCATGACCACATAGTGTCATACAGTGCTATGCAAATGTAGAGGAAGTTGAATTGGATTCCAAATCAGGAACATTTTGCTCTAGATGATAGAATGGAAAAATTTTTATGTAAAAAAAAACTTTTAGGCTTTGCAGGACCTACAGCCTCTGTCACAATTGCTGCCCTAGTCTGGTGCTCCTGCAGGAAAGCAGCTGTAGCCCACACCAAACCAAGGAATGCACCGCGTTCCCTTGCAACTTTATGAACAAACCCGGTGCTCACTGGATTCTGTCCACAGCGTGTCATTTGCCGATTCCTGGCCTGGAGTTTGTCTCTGCACATGTGAGTTGTGGGACCCCTGGAGCAGCTGTGTGGGGTTCTCAGCTTCTGTTCCCTTCTCTGTGAAACAGGGGTAATTGTAGCAGCCTCCCTCGCGCACCAGCATGAAAAGCTAAAGAAAACGGCTGTGGACTTTCTTTGACGACTCTGTCCTGCTATGGACAGGTTAAGTTCGTTGCCATATTCATGTATTTTTATCTAGGACTCGCAGCTCTCTTCTCTTAGCCAGCTTTCGTATCTTTCTTGAGAAACCGCAGCTTCATGTGAAGCTGGAGGGAAGTTGGTTGGGGCCTGGCCCCCTGGCCTCGATCCCCTAAGCAGTCCACTTCACCCCCGGCTCATGGGATGCTGTTTCCTAAGTTGTCTTCCCTGACTCTGCCTGCTAAATTAGGTATCGCCACTTCCTTCAATACACTCTGCTCTGTTTCTTTCTAGCACATGTCAGACCCTGCGATGATCTTGTTTTCTATATCTTTGCCTCCTAATTATCTGTCAGCCCCATTACGATAGCGATTTATTTTTTTCTGATTTGTTTAACAGTATCTCCACAGCATTTAGGGATGTGCTTGCCATATATTGTGGATTCAACATACACTTGCAAATGAACTGAATGAAGGAAATGCACAACATTAGCTCACCTACACACAAGGGAGGGTTACTGCAACTGACCTGGGCAGATCCTCTAGGGTTCTCAGAATCTGGAGCAAAATTTTACTTTTTTGCCACTCAGCAATGTTAAGTCACCTACCACGACATGGGAGACTATGAAGGCACTGGCAGAAACTGACCATGGACAGCAGCGTACGCCTTTGATGTGGCGCGCTATGGAATTGTGCTGGCAGCCTGCATTGTCTCCTGCAGCCCGGTGTGGCTTTGGGAGTCACCTGGCCTGGCCCCCGTTCTAGACACACATTTCTCCTTTCATCATTCCAGGCATGTTTAGTTACTGCTATGGGCTCTGGACTGTTCTAGACTTGAGCTGGTCACCTACCTATCCCAGGATCCTTAATTTTCCGCTGTCCGTGAAGTGCCCTCTCCTGCTTCCTGAGTTATTCCAGTTCACTTTCCAGGCACCAGCTCTGCCAGCTGCACGGTGCAGGGTCAGCCCACTCAAATTTTCTTTGCCAGCAGTTTGACATGTGGCACCGTGCGGCCTTCCTGCTTCACACCCTCTGCACTTTGATTCTCTTTGGAAATGGGCGTGAGGTTCAAGGGCGTGCAGATGGCCTGTAGCAGAGATGCCGCAGCGGGCGTCGTGCTCAAGCACTCCCTCCGCTCAAGTCTGTCAGGGCCACGCTCAGCATCCACTTCAGCACCAATCAGCGGCCAGAGAGCCAGCACTCCTGATGCGCTTACTCAGCCTAGCACAGGTTCTCTGAAGGACACAGAAGAGCAGCTGCAGGGTCATCCTTATATTTCTTCGTGATACTTTATCACTTTTTAAAAATTGTGTTCTTTTTCTTAAGGTGATGTTGGTTTACAGCACTGAGTGTGATTTAAGGAAAGAGACACACAATGCTTCAGCGGTGTGTCTCCTGGCACCCTCAGGACACCTTTAACTAAGATGCTTCACAGAGGCCTCTGTGCGGCCCAGTGGCCCAGGAATGAAATGTCCTGCGACACTCCAAGGGCTCCCGTCTCAGCAAAGTGCCCGCTGCGGACAAGAAGGCTAAAATGTGGAGGGAAGATCCCAGAGTCAGGACAGAGACTTTCTCTGGAATTTCTCAGGGTATCCAATACCTGTCAGCTCAGAGAACCCCCATTTTCCCGCAGGCTGCCCAGTGGATGCACTGGCCACACACAGCGAGTTCTAATAAGCCCCTCCTCTGTCTCCGTTTACTGCAAAACACACACATGTGAAGCAAACAATTGGATCAAAAAGGATAATAATAAAATTATGAGTAAATGATTTTACTCCTAATGACTGAGCAGATGCAGAGCCTCACAAAATAGAGAGAAAACCCCTGAAGGGTCTTTCCATCCCTCTATATTGCTAAGCCAAGGCAAAGTCAATGTGTGGGATTTCTGATTTAATAGGACAGTGGAGAGAATTTAATAGGATGCTGGAGAGAAGGCGATGAGTTTAATGTAGATTGTGAGTTTCACAGAGTCAGGATGTGACGAAAATTGCTCTGTGTTATCTGCACCATTTTCTCTCCTCCCTTTGGCCCCTAGTTGAGTCCGGCGGTGTCTCTGAAGGCGTGGCGGAGATAAAGCCTGCACGTGTTTGGCCAGCTTGCCAAGTGATTGGATAGTCTTCTCAAGGATTTTGAATGCCGTCTTGAAGGGAAACTGGTAGGCACTGACAGGTTTTAGGCAGGAAATTACTTTCTCAAATTTACAATTTAAAAGCTACCTCTGGCTACAGTGCAGGGGAGGAATTGGAGCATGCTGAGACTAAAATCAAGAAGATTCTAGAACTGGCTGCCATTATCTCTAAGAACACAGTAACTGAACCAAGCACAAGAGCCTGTGAAGAGGGAAGGGAAGAGGTTGAGCTGGGCAACCTCTTCTTTTTTTAAAAAAAAGATTTATTTATTTATGTATACAAGTACTGGGGTACAGGCCAGAGATGTGGGAGGGTGAGAGGAGCCACCAGAGACAGAGTGGAGAACAGAACAGGCAGACTGACTGAAATACACCACAGAGGGGGGCAGCGGGCAAGACAGGAGAGGTCTGCTGTGCCTGGATAACCTCTTCTTAACACTAGCACTTGAGCAGGAGCTGGGCCTCTTTTGACCTGTGCCTGCTGAAACCCTCAGACCCTGACTGGGAAGGGTATGGTATGAGCACACCTGCTCATCAACTATTGGTCATACATGAGAAAGGAAAACCACTGCTGTTTGACTGGACCAGAGGAACTCAGCTCTGGTATTTGTTGACTTTTTATCTTTAGATCTCAAATAAGATTCATGCACACACATAGACACCCTCTCAACACACAAGTCCTCCTACATTGTAAGTTAATTATGGAACCTTCTGGCAAGGACAGTTGAAGCCAAGGTTGGCATTGGCTATTCCTGTCGATTGCTAGATTTGACTCTACCCTTTTAGAATTTAGCACCTCCTTTTTCCTAGTAGTTATTGGAAGTCTCCAAAAGAATGGGAAAAGGGTAGGGCCGGAAGTTGAGTCAAATTTCTCAAGGAAGCTGAAACCCAGATGGAATCAACCCATCTGAAGATTCAGCTCAGAGATAAGGGTTGGGCTGTGCAAGCCAAAGGTGGACTTGATTCTGCAGGATGCCTGGGCTCATCCCAGAGCATGCTATTTCAATTGTAGCCGAGGATTTGGAATCTATGATTTCTAAACACCACAGACTTAGATAACACACATGCTTGATTTGTATGTTTCAATAGGCATGCTGGTAAATAATGGCATGATAACAAGGATGCTGTTGGTAATAATGATAATGAAAGACGAGGCATGGGATATAACAATGATAAGGGTGCAGGTAATTCTGGTCCCCATTCCTCTGAACCTCCGAACATATCCTTGGTGTGAAACGAGAAAAGCAAAAATGTGCTGTTTGCCTCAGTTGAATCTGGTTCTGATTAAATATTCATATTTTTGCTTCCACATGTTCTTGAGAAGCAAATTTGCAATGTCTTCTGTGCTCTAGAAAAGAAGGAACAATCTGTTTGCCAGTGGAGGGAAAACTGGAGGTGTTAGACTAACTCAGACCTTCCTGAAGGATTTTAGAAGAGAAATTGGATGGATGCAATTTGAATCTTGAGTGTTGACCTCAGAGCCAACTGTCATGAAGACCAGACCATAGTCATCTGCACAATGTCCGCTGCGCAAGGCCTGGGGGCTCTCCCGCCTTGTATCAGGATGGATTGTCATGGACTCGGGGTAGAGAGGATCATATGGCTTCCATTTTGCAGATGAGACTCAAATCTGGGGTCAGTCAACCTGACAGGAATGATCAAGAGGGGACAGAGAGAGGATTTCATGGGGGCCTTGCTCACACCTGTCTGATGTTGTGTTCTAGAAGCTCATGTCCCTGCCCCAAGGATTCATTCTCAGCTTGAACCCTAATGCTCAGGTACACCTCCCTCCTTGCTGTGCTTCAGCAAACCAGCCCCGGGCCCCTGAACACACTGATTTTCGCCATAAAGTCTATTGAATAGCACATCAGAGGAGTGTCATCCCACTTTCCCCCACAGTTTCTGGTGGGTGCTGACCACCTTGGGGGTCCTTGACTGTCATTACCCTGATTTCTTCCCTCATCTTTGCATGCCCCCCTCCATGAATATTAGATTACAAGCCCACTTTCCTGTGACCTCATCCTGCTTATTACATCTGCAGTGACCCTACTTCCAAATCCAGGGACATCCTGAGGAGGTGGGGGTCACCACATTAACAGATGAATGTAGTGGGCACCCAGAAATGTCAACCCGGCACTGAGGCACCCCTAAGTCCAGGTGGGGCAGGCCCTGAGCCTGGAGGGACCCTCGAGTACAGCTTCCTGAGCCTGCACAGGTTGTTGGCTCTCCATGGGAAGACAGAACAAACGAGGCATCCTGGGCTGCTGCTCCCACAAAGTAAGACTGCTGCCCCCGAGCAGGAACAGCCTTGTTTATTTTCCTGCTCGGCATCCGTGAGGACAGAAGCAGGCGAACTTGACTGACAGCGATTATGCATAATTGACTAAGCAGGAATCTGGCTGCCGCCGCTCTCCCTCTGCATACAGGATCCTCTCGGGGGCGCCGGTCCAGGAATCTGCCTGCCAGGCCCAGCCCTGGGCCACCTGTGTCTCTTGAATCATTCATTAGCAGGTGTCCTCATCTCAACTCGCAAAGCACAAGTGTCTTCAGCAAGGAGGAAGCTGCTGCCGAGAAGGCCTAGCGCCCCCAGAGCTGCTGCACGAGGCCTCCAGCACATGCCTGCTTTGGGGCGAAGAGAGCTAACAAGCAGCAGTTGGAGTGACACCCCGGCTTTCTATTGTCAGGACCACACCCCATGTTACCGTCAGCTTCTGTCTCCCACAGAAGGCCTCGCTTCCAAACTGGATTTGAGTCGCTCTCCTTATCTGCGACACAGACTCCCAGCTCTCTTCTGCAGACGGCTGCATGCTGGGGCTAATTTTAGATATCACCAACTCGGGGCTTATTTTAGGTTCCAGAAGTTTACATTGATGTCTGCTTCAAAGCACAACCTGCAGGACTGTGCGTGCGCGTGCATTGGAGCGTGGACGTGTGTGGCACTCGCCGACTTTCTTGAATAACTCCCAATTTGTCCTTGCAGAACATTTTCAGTGGAGTGCTCATTGTGTGCCAGAATTAAAAGTGGAATTTTAAGTCTAAAACAACCGACCCAGGAATAGAGGAGCTGGTTTCCCTTCACCCCCTGCCTTCTGCAGGAGACTTTCCGATTGTGATGGTTTTTTTTTGGTCGTAAATATTTTTGTTGTTTTTTTCCCCCCACAAAGTTTGAATTTCAAGCTTGATCTGAACCACCAGATGCGACGGCTTTGATGAAGCGTGCTGTGTGCGCCCCTTTGCAGCGACTCTGCAGGTGGCTCCATGTCGTAGGAATGAGAGAACTGAGGTTCCCATGGGTGTCCCTTGGCGGCGGTGACTCAGATGAGGCGCGAGGACCCCAGGACTCCTGGCTCCTTGTTTCAAGGCGGGTGCTGTGTCCTGGGGACCCTGGCTCTGCAGAATGCACTAAGGTCCCCCCGATGGAGACCCGAGTGACCCCGTGTGCCCCGGGCAGGGCTCAGACACCATGATCTTCAGGGTCACCCGGGAGCTTAGAATGAATTCCTAAGTCCTCCTCAACCAATTCAGAAATTATGGGGGAGAGGCCTGGGGATGGGACATTTCTGCGCATTCCCCAAAGCTGATGAGATGAACCCCACTGACATAGGGAATAATCACGAGACTTGAGGTCAGAGAGACAGGCCCTACTGTGTGCTGCATGGTTTTAAGGTAATCAACCTTCCCGAGCCTTGAGTCTCAGTTTTAAAATGAGGACAAAAATCATTCAGGTAGGCAGATAATGCGACATCAAATCACCACCTGTAATGACGGACAAAAGATAACTATTAGGAGTCCTGAAAAGTCAGGCTTAGAGTGAACTTTTGCTTATGGGATCATACACCGCCCCCCAAGTTCTGCCACTTCAATGAAGTGTTCAAAATGTATGTGTGCCGGGGCGGTGGGGGGCGGGGGAGGCGGTCTTGGCTTCAACAAGGAGTCAGAATA
Organism: Talpa europaea; assembly: GCF_964194135.1. Lineage (NCBI taxonomy): Eukaryota > Metazoa > Chordata > Mammalia > Eulipotyphla > Talpidae > Talpa > Talpa europaea. Next base: position 140,118,824 of record NC_140071.1, on the reverse strand, counting down.
ACATTTAAGAATGGCTTGATTCTGGATTTGAAGGGGATTTATCTGTTGTGGCTCCAAAGTGGATGAATGCAGCACATTAAAAGCCAATCCATTTGCACTTTGCACATATTTTAAATACCCATCAAAACAAATAGAACCAAGTCAGCGTATATTTCTTCTTAATACCAGGACTGACCACAGCCTCATTAACTGTGGTCACATTTAACCTTCAAACCTCAGGTGCAGGGTTTCCTGATTCCTGAGTCAATCTTGGTAAAGCCCGGAGTTCCAGCAAGAGCCTTGGCGACGTGGGGTTTGGAATTACCTGGCCTAAATCCAGAGATGCGGTGTTCATTTTCATGCTTCTGGCTGGAGATGTCCAAAGGTGAGGCCTCCCTTCTGATTCCACCCCCTCACACCCCAGCACATCCTTCTCCCTGGAGTTTCTGAATTCACCTTTCTTCAACTCGCCAGTTTTATTATGTACAAATTACTATAAAATTGCAGTAACTTAAGGTGCACAAGATTGATAAACGTTTATGTACATATTATGAAATTGATATGTGTATATATTATGTCTATATGATATATATATGTATATATACTAGTTCTTTTGCATTTCCCCAGCACTGAACTCTGAGCAGGTTAGACCTAATTCTGTCTCCTGCTCCCCCCACACCCCCTTCCCTTGCTCTTGCTCGCCTCACAAGTCAGGTTTATTCTGCTATCACTGCTTACAGTAAAATTCCACCTTTTTTATGTTTGACTCTGTGCAATTTGATAACACATAGACTCATGTAATTACCACAGTAGAGACAAAGAACATGTCCACAACCCAAAAGTCCCCTAATACCCTTTGGCATCAATCCTCTTCATCTCTCTAAATACCTGTATTTATTGTGCGTATATACACTATATACATCATGTATGAGCCGGAGATCTGTCTGTCCTTCTTCAGGATACCATGTAATATGACTCCTATAACATGCAGCCTCTCCGGTCAAGCTCTGCCCACTGAGGGTAATGAATCTGAGCTGCACGCATGTTCCCCCATGTACCTGTTTCATTGCTAATCATATCACATCACCTGGGTGACCACATTTGTTTACCTATTCATGATGTGACAGATATTTGGATTTTTCCCAGGTTTGTCAATTGTGAATAAACATCCACCTATAGGATTTTGTTTGAACACGTCTTTTAATTTATCCTGGAAAGTACCTCTAAGTAGGATTATTGCATCAATTGTAAGGTGTGTTTAACTTGATAAGAAAGTTTCCTTCTAAGCAAACTTTCTCAGAGTCACTGTACCATTTTCCTTCCTACCAGCCATGATTGAGAGACCAAGTTGTTCTATACTTTTGCGAGCACTTCATATTGCCAATGTATTTCATATTCCAAATGATGTATGAAGCCAACCTACGGTTAGACAGATTTCCCTTTGCTTTCTCTGAAAAGCATTGTCATTTTAGGTTATTTATTTTTGTATATGTGTAGTTTTTGAATATGGCATGAGGTCAATATAGAGGATTTTTCCTATTAGCATATAGTTATTATACTTGCCCCGGTACAATTTATGGAAAGGACGAACAATTTTTCATTGACTTTTTTATAGTTGTTAAAAATTTCAATTCCATGGATCATGTCTGTCCCCTAACCTCGAGCTCAGCAAAATCTGGCCTAGTGCCCATTTTTATACGTCTATAAATTAAAAGAGAATTTACATTTTTTACGTGGTTAAAAAATTAAAAGAATAACACTTGAAAATTGAAAGAAATTCAAATTTTAGTTTCCCTAATGTTTTATGGAAACAACCATGATCATTGATTTTTATAAATTTTTTTTTTATTGATAGCTACTTTCACATGACTATGACAGCGTTCACAGTCAACAGAGAACCTGTCGCCCATAGAATCTAAAATATTTACTACATAGGGGTCATGACTATTTGAGTAGAACTTACATTGTAATATTATTGAATCTTCCAACCTACAATCATGGTAGATTTCTCTTTCTTAAATTACATGAGTTACTCTCATCAACATTTGTATTTTCAACATATTACTCTTGATCAATTTTTATGTAATAATTTATTATGTTTTGAAACCATTTTAAATGGTATTATTTTATACACTTCAACATTCATTTGTTCATTGATAAAATAGAGAAATAAAACTGATTTTTCTATATTTATCTTGTATCCTCCTAACTTGCTAAAATCGTTTAAGTGGCAACTTGTAAATTCATTGGGGTCTTCTAAGTAGAGAATCATGTCAAATGTTAAGAGTGATAGCTTTATTATTTTCCATTTGGTAGAGCTTTTATTTTATTTCACTGATGTAGTACATTTCATAGGAATGTCTGTAAGATATTGAACAGGAATTGAGAGCACAGATATCCTTGCCTTGTTTCAATTTTAGGAAGAAAGAATTCAGTCTTTCACTATTAAGAATAACGTTAATGTAGGGTTCTTATATGGGACTTTCTTTAGATTAAGTTTGCTTTAATTTCTAGGGCTTTTTTAAAGTTTATCATAAATGGTTGATGAATTTTTTGAAATGCTTTGCATCTCTGAGATACTCCTATTTTTTCTTATTTATTCTAATATTCCATTAAATTAAATATTCTACATTCTATATATTGTATTCTGTATTCTAATAATCAATTACATTGGCTGATTGTCAAGTACAAAAACCACACTTAGGTTTCTGGGGTAACACCCGTTTCTCCATAATACATTATTCTTTTGATATTTGGTTGGATTTGATTTGACAGAATTTTGCTGGATTTTCCATCTATGTTTTGAGGGATTTTGGTTTGTATTCTTTTTAATCTTTGGGTTTACTCATAGCACAATGCTGGCTTCATTGATTGAGCTGGGAATTGTCCATTCTTCTCTTTCCTGGAAGAATTTGTATAGAGTTGCTAATTTTACTTCCTCAAATGTTTGATAGATTTCCTATGAGGTCGTGTGAGTAATGCAAATTTTTCAAAGCTGAGTTTACTTGCTATAGACTCAGATATGAATAACTTCATAATTGGAAATTGTCACCTTGATTATTTCGACCTAGGCTTTTTGTCCAGTCTTGAAAGCACTGCTATGGGCAGATGAGGACACTGTTTGACTTGGGCGCAGGAAGTTTATACCTCCCTGTAACTGAGTCAGTCTCACTCAAAAGACTAAGGCCAAGAAAAGAAATTTCCTTTGATGGAAAATAGGGCATAGTTCCCAGAGGAAGGGAGAGTGAATGCTGAGTGATACAAACACAAGTTCCCATAAATTACTCACCTTGTTTTCTGCCAAACCTGCAGGAGTAGGGGCCAAAGTGTGGAAATTGCAGAAAGGTAGACAGGAATATCCTTTTAAGTGGAGGAAAAACTTGTAGTAATCAAAATGTCACAAGGATAGAATATCTTTGAAATGTGGGGAGCATTTATATCATTCCTACAGCACTGATATAAAAGATCAATACTTGTTTTCAGAGATAAAGTGGATTTAATCAGAGGAAAACATTTTATTTCAACCAGATTTCATCACAAACTATAATTTCTATGAATCTGAGATTCAAAGATAGTCCATGTCACTCTAAGATTATTTGATAAAGGAATTGATTGACCCAAAATTTTAGTGGATATTCAGAGACAAGGTCATGTTAGGTGAAAGGGGGGTAAGAATGATGTTGGCGATGAAATTCAGGATGGTCTGGGGTTAAGCATAGACTTTGAACGTAGGAGCTAGTGGGGGCAGAGAGAAGGAAAATTAAACATGTGTTGAAAAGCTGACCAGAACTTGTCCTGGACTTACTGTGCGCCTGCCACTTTGTAGATAGAAAAAAATAAGTATCCACAACATAAAGGATAATTCACCAAATAAATGAATATGTTGGGGAAAATGAATAAACCACTTTGGCTGGAGGTGGGGGCTTTCCATTGGAACCAAATAATTAGTGGGTAAATGTCTTGATGTTAAATCAGTGAAGTCCCAAATGACATACTAATTAATCTCTTTGAATATTTCAAATTCTTTATTGGATAGGAAGATAGGAGTAGTTGCACGGACATTGTACTGAGGAAAGAATATCTTGGTAGTCCTATTTGCATTCAAAAGTTTCCTAATACATTGGTCCAGCATTATATTGTGTTCATTGATTTAAGTGAACGACACAACTCTTCCCTTCAGGAATGCACTGTTACTTGATTTTTAGTTGTTTGCCCATTTTCAAAGGTATTTTTGAGATTTTTCTTGTTCCTTTGTTGCCACTTCTCTGGTGATTAAGTGATGGAAACTATTCTATGGAAGTATGATATCCAAACTCTGACTTTCATTGTTAACATGAAACTCTTCTTTGTAGGTGAGCCAAATATTTATGAAAATATCATGCTGTATCATATGCTTTTATCTTGATTACAATTTTTTCTTTATAAGGGCCATACACAACCATATTAATGGAAATTCCATGTCAAAGAAGCTCAGTTTGTATAAATTTATGAATAATTTAAACTTTTTCATAACCTATGGATTTTCAGCAAGTTTTAAATGGCACAGCCACAAAGTTAAAGTGGGATATTTACAAATACATGTTTCACAAGGAAAGCACTGAATTGATAATTAGACAAGTTGGGTGACTGGGAAAGTCTCTAATGCTACATGAGCTTCAGCTGTGTGTTTTGCAGGAACAGACCCATGGAAGGAGGGTCCAAATAAACAATATAAAGAGCTTAATCTCCTCCTCAATAATTTCATAATATTCATTGTGATTTGAATTTTGAAAGGATACAAAACTTTGGGTTTTGAAATTGCAATTTAGTTTGGATATGCTGGATATGAAATCCCTCCAAAATCTCAAGGAGATGGTCTGTACAGAGACATAGAGAAATTGTCTTTAAATATCGTACTCCCTTGCATCCTGGGATAAAATGTGAGGGTCAAAGTGCTTGATGGATTGATTGGTACCTAATATTATAATCTCTATATGTGACTTGTTCTTTTTACATGGACACCAAAAGGGATTTTCCTTAAAAAAAAAAAAAAAAAAAAAAGCCTTTGCTTTATATGTATGACTATTGGCTGTAGTGTGTTTAAATTCACCAAATATGTAGTGTGCCTGTATAGTTCCTAAGCAACATTTTATTTCAAAAAAACTTCTTAGATTATAATTCCAGAATTTATTTTGCTTTACTCCTATCATTTGTCTTCTAAATCCCTGTTAAATGCTTGGCTGTTGTTGGCATCCTGGTTGTTCCCTGTTTTATTTGAGGACAGCAAGAGCTGGATTCTAGGAGATTCAGAAACTACTAATTTCCACTACTGGATTTCACCAGTACTATCACTGTACACCACTTCTGAAAATATTCCCACACGGAGAAGAATAGAAATAAGAGGGTGGCTTGAGGAGGAAGCAGAACCAGAACAGAAACGTTAGGATAAGAAACTACCATTAATGATATTTCTTAAAACAACCACGACTTGCGTACGATGGAAATAATGTGGAAAGATGGCTGAGTGCGCCTTCTAAGACCTGCGTTCAAGTCTGGTGCTGTCCCGTGCTGTGTGGCCGCAGTAATTTTCATACCCCAATTAAATATCAGTTTCATTGTCTGAAAAATGCAAATGCTAATACATATACTCACCCTGCCTGTTACCAGAGGAGTTGCATGAGGCTAAGAATGCTGCACTTCCAGGGGTGTGCCTGCTCCACGTTACAAGTCAAGAGAAGCCTTCTCCCCTGCAAGTCGGCAGCATCTGCACTATTTGACAAATCCAATCTCCAATGAAATGGACATGAAGCCAATAAGGTCACGAGACCAATGGGTGTGCATTGACTCCAGCAGCTCCACGTTTCTGGTACTTCCAGGTGGAACTAAGGAAGGTGGCTTGACTTGTCAGCTGTACCATAAAGGCCTTCAAAGCATTCCTAAACAGGTTCCACAGAAGTGAGGCTACGGAGAGCATAGTTCATGGAGGTGTTGATTTCAGAATGCAAATGTGTTTGTTTTGGCAAAGGGAAAGAAGATGAATGAAGAGAGAAAACAAGAGTCCATTTCTTCTCTAAGTCTTTCAGTGACTTTGGCACAACGAGGGCTTTTTCTCCTGGGGAGGCAACATTTCTAGAAGGGAATATGAAAGGAAAAATTAAATGAAAGGAGAAAATAACACAAAACATATCCTCAGGGCTCTGAAATATGTCCTCATTCTTAGTTCTGTTTTACATCTTAATTGTTGTTTTTATTTCTATTTTTTTTCATAGTAAGTTTTCTGGGAAAAGACACAGTCTTCTACAATGTAGCACTCAATCAATATTCACCAGAAAGCATGTGGCTCCAAGCGTTCTTGCATAGTAATTTTGCACATTATTTATTTTTTTTTTAAATAAGCCATTGTCATGTAACCAAAGGCAGGATTTGGGAGCAAAACAAATAACCTTACTAAAGAATATTAGTAAAAATCATTCAGAAAGAACCTCAAGTTGTGGGATTGACATTATAGAACTTTGTACAATTCCCTGCCATTATTTGGATATATTGAAATGGAATAGTCCAATGATTTTGAAGATTCATATATAAAATCTCATCCCTAAACATTTTTGTGATGCTACATCTTGTGCTCCAGCCATGGAAGTTGAGCACCACGTCTAGCTGAATAAATGTGACATAAGAAGAGGCACAGGCAGCTAAGGTTACTGTGAGCTGGAGCAAGGCACAAGGTTAGAAGTACAGAAACAATACTTTCTTGACTTGTTAGAAATATTATGCCTATAAGACACAAAGAACAAAGGCGAGCCTTCACATAAAGAGTCATTGAGAGGGAGCCCATGTCCCTGCCTGGGTGGAAAGTAGAACTATGAAAATACTGCAGGGAGTGACAATTTTTTTTTCCCCTTCATTCCTGTTGACCTCAAACAAAAACAATAGGTTATTCCCAGGACAGAGTTTATCCAGAAACTAAACAATGAAGAGAGGGCACATTGGAGAATGCATTCATGGAGAGACCTACCTATATGCACTTCCCTTACAGAACCCCCTACAGAACCCCCTACAGAGCTCGAGGAGCACACCACACTGCATCTATGTCAGAGAGGGAAACAGCCTTCTCAGGATGTAAGGGGATCCCCATGGAAAGGGGAGGCTCCCGTTCCCTGCCCTCCTACCTAGGGGTGGAGCCCAGAAGGCAGATGGAGTCAGGGGGAGAGGGAGATATGAGTCAGCAAATATTGCTTAATTTTTAAAAAGAAGAAGGAAAGACGCACAATGTTAAAAACTAGTGACTGACAACATGATTCGCCTCATGTTCATAGCAGAAAACTCATCAGAAACAAATATGTGTTGAGTGGCTAAATGAATTGCTACTTAGGTAAAAGGCAAGAATCAGTAAAACCAGCACTGGTTCATGGAGAGAGAGTCAGAGCAAACTAAATTTATTATCATTTTTGAAAGTGTTATTCAATTCAGAAATCTACTTTTCACCCGAAATTTACAAAGAACTTAGCAAAAAACTCACAGTTCCATCATGCTAAATAGGTAGAAATGTGGGGTACATGAGAGTCTATTAATGGACTTCATGGGTGATTGCATGAATCACAAAGACTTAAGGAGCCAATGCCAGTTTAACAAGAGGTCCCTGGGGATGCATCTGAGGGTCTTGTCTTTCAACCCCCTTCTTTCAACATTTTCATTAAACACTGATCCAATTCGAGCTACATGGATAGCAATAGATGGTATGTAAAAGGACTGTTAAATCTCCTGGGTGATAAAATCAAGATTCTCCACAATCCTGAGAACCTCTTATAATTGTAAAGATGGGGAGGGAGGTGCGGAGGGAGGGAGAGAAGAAGGCAGGAAGGAATTTCCCTTGGGTCATGAAAGATCCTTTTGCTTTATTCCTGTATCATTTGTTCTTGCTCTGATGCCTTAACATTTACCAAGTGCAAATTTTTATTCTGGAAAGAGTGAAATGAGGTAGTTTGTCTCTTTCATAAGTTCATAATTGATAAAGATGGACACCTGGAGACATTAATAGGTAATAATAATATGATAAGTGAAATGATAAAGGTAAACATGGAAGTTTTGGGGGGAGGATATAGAATAGGAGGTTCTGGGTGAAAAGTCTCAAATGGAGCAAGATTTCTGACTTAACATTAAATCAAAAGCTAAAAGTATTCGAAAAGAAGTCTTAAAAAGTGGAGTCAGAGTAGGGGGAGGGATGGGGGGTAGGATTCTACAATGCTATAACATCTCAGTGGCTCTGTGACTTGCTGGGAGCAAATTCCCCTCTGGCTCCTTCCTCAGGGCACGGAGCCTGCAGGCTGCGCCCTGAGCTCTTGGCCAGCTCGCCCTCTCGTGGTGGACCTCAGAATACCCTTCAGCCCTTTCCAAGGTGGAAGAACCTGATTTACTACGTTGCATGTGAGGACGCCCAGTGCATGATCAAGTACTAGATATTGCCTGTTAGGTCCCGGTGAGGATGCATGCACTGACACTATAGCAATAGACCTACAAGCAATTTCAGAAAATAAAACATTGTACTCATGAGCTCTCACGCAGAGAGAAGTGGCACTATCAGAAACCAGGCGTGCAGCTCTTCAGAGAACTGGAAACCTAAGGAAAAGCAAGAGTCTGAATCTGCTGTTGATCCACAAGCTAATTTACCAGCTGTGGATGTGACCAGTCAGTGATCCGTGGCTAGTTTCTTTAACGGACTTGCTTGGAATTAACTGGAATTCCCAGTTTGTCCAAGACCATTTTGGCTCATGTCAGGTGTCCTCAGGATTGTTTATAACATCTTATTTAAATCCCTGAAGTGCTTCATCTGGCTTATAAAGTACGCGGTGATCCTAGTGATGGAAGGGTAGTGCTCTTTTAATTACAGGGGCCACTAGAACAGGCACTGGGTGATGGGAGTGCAGTTATGACTTACTGCTTGGTTTTCCGTCAGTGTGTTTTTACACTAAGACTTTCCCTCTGGGGCTAATCCCATGAATGACTCTGATTGATGCTTCTCTCTGTCTTCAATGCATCGTGTTAAGAGTAAGCAGCGAGAGTGGGACCTGTGGATCTTGTCATAAAATTGATGAAGTTGACTTTATCCAGAATATAGGAAATCCTTTCTAAATCATATGTCTTTGCAAACTCTGGCCTCTTGAAATCCTTAGCAATGTTTTCACATCTCACAGAAAATTGTGAAACGTTAAAACTTCTACCAAAATCTGAAAACATATGGAGAAGGAAATAATACCAGGGTAATGAATGCCCTGTGTTTCGTGTTTGGGTGAAGCTGGGCGCCCGCAGCTGCACACACAGTTCCTCTAAAAACACAAATATTAAACAACCTTAATAGTCTAATAATAAGTGACTGGCGGAGTAAATTATAGAGCAGCCATATAATGGGACATACTTCAGTCACTAAAAATGACGGTACAGAGCTATATTTATTGGCCTGGAAAATTGTTCAAGGCAGATGATCAAGTGAAAAGTGCAGTTGCTGAGAAGCAGGAGCAATATTATTTTAAAGTGTTATAAAATTATATAATATACACTTCGTATTTATATGGATATAGAAATGCCTGAAATGCTCATCAAAATATAATTGCTCATTAAAATGGTTATCTTTGAATGGGATGATTTAAGAGTACTTTTAATTGCTATTTTTAAGCAATAAACAGAGTTCTTTTTAATAAAAGCATAAAATATAGGATTTACATAAAATCACAAGGAATGTCTCTTAAACTGTACTCTCAGAGCTTTGAATATTCTGCTTGTAGGTAATAAGAATCGGTGTCACCCTGAAACAGTAAGAGACTGGAGCCTGATCACAAGAGATGTCTTTCTTCTACCAGCCCGGGTCTCCCTGTACTTGTAGCTCTTACATTCATCTCCACCCATAACCAAGAAAACCCCCAGAGACCTTAAATATTATTATCAAAATTCCTGTGGGTGCCAGCCTTGGAGATCCCCCAGTCACCCCTGACTCCTGGTAGCAAGGGCCTCATGCGAACCCATCCCATTAAGTGTGGCTGGAGTTGCTGATTCACGCTGATGGATAGAGTAGGCCAAAACCATGCATATGGTGCAGAGATTAGATGTTCAGAAGCAGCCTGTCATTGCCATTCCATCACTCTGTGTTACCCACCTTGGGGAAGTAGGCCACCGTGCACACAAACACATGGTATACTAGGAAGAGGCCAGTGTGGGGAGGAACTGAGGTCTCCAGTCGCTGGTGAGGAGGAAGCTGAGGGCTCTTGACAACTCAGATGGGTGCAGCACTAGCCACTGTGATGGAATTTTCTGAGACTCCAGAGCCAGAAACACCCAACTAAGCTACTCCTGGATTCGTGACTCAAGGAAGAAGAACGGGTTAGTACATGGAGCTGTCATAAGTTGATAGGTTTTTGACATAATTTGTTATAAAGCAGTGGAGAACTAACACAATTCCAAACCCACTTGACAAGATTCCTGCCTTGGGAGTGTGCAGTTAAGATATGCCAATCACAGCTTTTGCTTCCTGCAGGATCCGGCCCTCCTCCACCTAGGAAAGATTCTTCAATTGACTGTTTTTCTTTTTTTTTTTAAATATCAAACATATTTCTTGTTCCTGGTACTGGGTATCTAAGGCAGATATCTCAAAAATAGGTAATAGTTGACTTTCAACTGAACACTCACCTGTTGTGAACTCTGACTCACTTTCTCTCCACGCTCCCTCATGTGGAACTGGTGGACAGTCCCAGCTTCCTTCCCAGCAGCTCATAGAGCTGATCATTGAATATGCAAAGCACCGCTCTTCCTGGGATAGGAACACAAAGAGCAAAGCTTATGGGATAATTGTCAGTCATAGGAAATGCTGATAATTTGGTATTAAACCGCAACACAAATATGAAAGCATTCCCATCTTGGTGATGAGGGATAGTGGATATTGCAATTATTATTTGCCTGAAACACCATAACCATGACAAAACATAGGTAGAGTACATGAAAGTGGCTTTAGGCTCTGGCAGCAGAGATTGCAGAGCTGTGGTCCATATGACAAGAAAAGACAACAGACGCAAAACAGATGAAACAAATAATAAACCCACAGCAACATGATAGATTTAAATCTAGTCAAATTAATATAAAAATTAAGGGGAAGGCACTATGGTGAAGACTGAGTGCTTTGGTGGTGGGAGAGAGACAGAGACCATCTCTGAGGGGAGAAATCCTATATTGTCAAAAGTTAACAAGGGAGTAAGAAAAAGTTACTTCATTCTACATACATATATATAATGAAAAAAAAATGAACATTAATGTAATGGTTACAAATATTCCAATAAAAGATATAAACCAGCAGAACAGATAAACAAGACATAATAGTGTGCTATTTACATGAGAGATACTTTGAGTAGAAAGACATAAATGGGTTATAAGTGAAATGATGAAAAATTATGTATCTTGCAAACATTCATCACAAAAAAGCTGGAGTGATTATCATAATAGCAGACAATGTAGGCTTAAAAACAAGGAGTGTTATCAGTGATAAAGAGAATTCTATGATAAAAGTGTTGCTTCATTTAAAATTTTAGAAAAACCCTAAATGCCTGTTATAATAGAACATTGAAATATGTGAATAAAAACTGACAGAAAACCATAAAATTAAAAAAAAGACTAAATTTTAAAGTTCAACTTGATTGATCTATTTAATATTTTTAGATTAGCCCCAAAGTCTAGAATGGAGAATGTTTTCAAATTTTCTAAAAATTCATCAAGATAGTGCATATCTGTACCACAAAGTAGTTCAACAAATGTTTAACAAATTAAATCACACAGAGTTTATCCATAATAAAAATGTATTCAAAGCCAAGTTAAAGTGTCTGAAAAAAGCCAAGTATTTGGTAAAGAAATGCCTTCAAACTAACCCATGCATAAAATAAATGATTTGTAACATTGAGTATTACTTAGTATTAATGCTAAATACAAAATAATAAAAAATGATGAAGATAATGTTTAAATTATAGATAAAAATAATTTCCAATATTATACGATGAAAGTTTTATAATATTAAAATAAGAATTGTGGAGTGCAGCTAAGAACTGTAAGAACTGGTTAGAGGATAAAAATCTATAGCTACAAATGATTCTATAAGAAAATATTTAAAATGAATAATCTAATTGTAAGTATTAAACAACTGGATAAACAAAAATCAATGAAGGGCAAATTAAGTCGAAGGAAGGAGATTATACTTTCAAGAGCAAAAATACATAAAAAAGAACAAATGATCAACTTAACTAAAGCAAAAAGTGATTCTTTAAAAGAAGCAAATATGATTAATATCCCCTAGCCCCCTCCCTAGTTAAGAAACAAAAGAGCTGAAAAACAAATCACCAATATCAGGAGTGAAGAAGATATCACCAAGAATCTGATCAACATCAAAATTATCCTAAGTGACGATTATGAAATTTTTATGCCAATAAACTTTTAAAATTGAATAAAATGGAAGAATTTCTTGAAAATACATATTATCAAAACTGTCTCAAGAAGAAAGAGAAGATATGATTAGTCCTGTACCTATTTTGATATGTTAATTTGTAGTTAAGTATCTTTCACAAAGGAAATTTCAGGCATAAATAGCTTCACTCCTGAATCTAGCAAGCATTCAAAACATTATACAAATTCATTCAGAACATAGAGAAGGGACACTAGTCAACCCACTTTATTAGGTATCACCGGGAAACCAAAACTGGAAAACATATTGCAAGAAAAGAAAACTCAAGACTTGTATCTATAATGAACAGACACAAAAATCCTAGCAAAATAATTATGAGAAAGTGGGCCTCCCTGGTGGCACAAGGGGTTGAGATGCAACCTATGAAGCTATTCTCAGCCACTGCAGCACGAGCCAGGGAGATACCCACATGGCATGGCAGGCCTCTTTTGGTTCACCTGCTGCTCCCCTCAGCAGTTTATTTCAGTCAATCCTCCTGTTCTGTTCCCCACTCTCTCTCTGGTGAATCCTCTCACCCTCCCCCCACACACACACCTCTGGCCTATACCCCCGTTCTTGTATGCATAAATAAATACATCTTAAAAAAATTATTAGAAAGTCATGTCTGACAATTTGTCAAGCTGACAACATGATCAAGTCAGGCTTATCCAGAGCAAGCAAGTACAGTGTAACACCATGAAGTAAATGAATGTACTTCACTATCATTGATAGATTAAAAATAAAATACTGTCTAATGAGTTCAATAAATGCAAAAAGAAAATACAACATTTGATAAAGACTCACAGCAGATATAGGATTAATGGGGATTCCCTTGACCTGATAAAGGACATCTGTGAATAATAATATACAGTAAATATTATATTTTGAGGAGGAATGGATAGAGTTGTAGATATTCAAAGTGTACAAAATGATGGTTAGAGAGATAGAACCATTCATCCATCCATACATACATACATTATGGAATCATTACTAATAGCAATATACTTAATTCATCCATCACTTAATATAATTAACACAGTTCCCTTTTGTGTGTATGTGTTAAAAATGCTTAAGATCTACTTTCAGCAACTTTCAAGTATGCGAGCATTATTAACTATAGTCTCTATGTCATAAAATAAATATTCAAAAGATAATCTACCACTAACAGAAAATTTGTGCTGTTTGAACTGTCACCCATTTCACCCTTCCCTTCATCCTGACAACCACCATTTTATTCTCTGTTTCTGTGAAACTGACTTTTTGAAAAAGATTTTACATCTAAATGATATCATACAGTGTTAGTCTTTTTATATCTGGCTTATGTTTCACTTAGCATAATGTCCTCCAGATGCATCCATATTGTTGCAAATGGCAGGATTCCTTTATTTTTATGGCTGAATAATATTCCATTACATATAGCCATATATGTATGTGTGCATGAGTGTGTGTCTATATATATAACATGTGTGTGTATATATGAATATGAATATTACACCTACAGCAGATTCCTGAATAAGGTCACTTCATCCAATCCTATTTCATTATAATGGTGATGAGAAAAATGAAATACCACCAACACAGAATGAAATAACATTATTCTAGGAACTGTGCTTTTTATATGTCATTGTTCTTAAAGTTGCAGCTTCCAAGAACCTATTCACGACATTAAATCCTTACTGTATTTATATCTCACATTTTCTTTACCTATTGAAGGGCATTTAGATTGTTTCCATATCTTAACTCTTGTTTTAGTACAATGAAAAGGAAAACCATAGAATAGGAAGCAATATTTTTGCACAAGCACATTGAGGAAAGATTTTTTTCCAGGATAAGAATTTCTACATTAAAAAATAAAAAGGAAACTATATGCAGACCAATAAGCACATTTAAATATTGTTTCGAGTGCTCACTATCTTTTGTCATTAAGGGAATGAAAATTTAAAATTCAATAAGATTCAACAGCTTTATCTATCCATGGGAATAGCTAAAGCATCACTCCAAAATGTTGGTGATGGTATGGAAAAATCAGAATTATTATGCATTGCTTTTGAGGGTGTAAAATAGCACAACCACTTTGCAAAACTCTCTGGTAGTTTCCAACAAAGTTAAATATACAACTAACCAATGATCAAATTATTCTACTCTTAAGTATTTACCCAAGAGAAATGAAAATATATGCCACAGTAAGACTTTTACAGAATGTTCAGAGAAGCTTTATTCATAGTCAAAAAATAGTAACAACTGAAAATAACTTCAATAACCATTAATAGGATAATGGAATCATAAATTGTGAGAGATTGATTCAATGAAGTATGGCTCTGTGATATGTGTGTATATGTATATATACATATAGGTATGAACAAATTTCTGATATGTGAATCTTAAAATTTATGTTGGTAAATAAAGGGGAAAAAAACATTGCTTTGAGTTAAGGGATTCCAACCAGAACAGGTGTCTATTGTAATCTTTCCTTCTATTACAAGTACAATTTAATCCATGGTGTTAGAAATCAAGGCAGTTGGTGCTGGGTGAGGGTATAACTCAGACTTTCCTGGGAGGTGGCAGTGGGGAGCTCTCTGGATTGTTTCTGATGTTATCTATTCTCATTAGGGAGGGCTTTACTTGAGCAAATGCATATGTTGCAGTACATTGCTATGGCCACTCTGGAAACAACCCAAATGCCCCAAAATAGATGACTGGATCAAGAAGATGTGGTACATATACGCCATGGAATATTACTCAGCAATCAAAAAAGAGAAACTCATGCCATTTGCAGCAACATGGATGGAGCTGGAAGGGATCATGCTCAGCGAAATAAGCCAGAAAGAAAAAGAAAAATACCAGATGGTCTCATTCATAACAGGAATTTGAAAAACCTAAATAAGGGACCAGGAAAAAGACTAATTATAATAAAGTAAAAATCAAAATCAACAAGCAACTATAAACCAGAGACAAACTATTGGGGGGGAGAGAAAGGAGTAGGATCAAAACAAAGGGGTTGGGAATTGTATGGGGACTATAACCAAGATGAAAATGCATACATTGTGCAAAAATGAAAAATGATGTAAAAAAATATATAAAATTTAAAAATTAAAAAAAAAAGACTGCATCACTGGCTATAACCCCAGTAGTTGCCTGGGCTGCCATAACAGAGCACCAAGCCTGGGTGGCTTAACAACAGAAATGTATTTTCCCACATTCCTGAAGGCCAGAAGTCTTAGATCAATCTGTTCTGAAGTATCAATCAAAGGAAACAGATGTAATAGCCTGAACTTCAACACATCCGAGCTATTTTGACCACGATGGCCTTACTGCTCATACTATTTCATCAGGGAAGAACCAGGTTGCAGGTAGTTTCCTACAAATAAGACTTTGGTTGTGTTGGGTTAAAGCAAGCCACATCCACCCCCATAAATAACCGTTCTCACTAATCCATTTGTCCTTCTGACATGTTAGAGCGATTTGCCAAGAATTCACATCAATCACCCACCTCCTCATATTACATGTGACAAATTACTATTTGATAAAATCCAATTCAATTCCATGGAGTCAACGTTGCATGGGAAATCAGCTCTTGAGGGCTCGACAACTTTGAGAAGTTAAAACGTCAGAACTTGGTTTTGTCCTTCCCCTCCATAGGGATCATGGTGTTGATGTCCATGAGAAATGCCTCCCCAGGCTCCCCACCAAGAGCTGGTCCTGTGCTGCGACTGGGAAGGGCAGAGAGAAAGGTCTTTCTGTGAAGCTGGTGGCCGCAGAGCTCTGCCGACAAGATGCACAGAGGTGGGCTTGGTGGGGACAGAGGGCAGAATGGCAAGAGAGTTCCAGACTCAAGGTGTTATGGGGTGTGATCTCCATGAAAAGGAGAGGTCCTATGCTGCCCGCCCCACCTAGGAAAGGTTGGAGATGCGCAGCAAAGGGAAGCAAAAGAGGAAGCTTTGGAGCACCCCATGGAGCAGACATGAGAAGCAGGGTGTGCTCGCTGCTCTGCTCGGACATGGCAGCAGGAAGGTGGGGGACACGGAGAGAAACATGCAGAGTTGAGACGTGTAGAGACACTTGGAAGAGACATGGTTGGGCGACCGTGGGGGGGTGACAATGGCAGCTTGTATTTTGTTTTTGCTCTTTTCCCTCCAGGCTCCCCTGGCCCCTTCCGCCCCTATCCTGTGGTCCCCACGAGAAGGTGCCTTAGACCGTGGCAAGCTTTCGGGCCTTAGCGACCCTGCTTTGGGCCAACCCTGTTTGTCTGGGATGTCACCCAGGAGGGAGTGGGTAGCTTTGGGCATCTTATCGGGGAACTATCATCCTTTCTTCTCTCTCCCTCCTCTCTTTCCACACTATCCTATTACATTTCGTTCACACTGTGCGTGCTTTGTCTTTCTGCGGCACATGGCGGATCCCACTTAGACTGTGCAGGCTTGGGGACCCTGAGGTGCCCCTCAGTCTGAACACTAACAAAGGAAGACCCTGAAATGCTGCAGGGCTGGGGGAGAGTGTGGCACATGCCTTAGAAGTCAGTGGATCAGCCCCGGCCAGGAAAGCCAGGAGAGGGGAGGAAGAGAGAAGACAGAACATGTTAAGTGACGATATCACGCGGGAGAATTTGAGCTTTATTGGTTCAGATTTTAGGGAGTTCAAGAATATTTAATGCAATGGTGTGATTCTATTTCTCTCTCTGAAAGGCTGAAGAGTCGCCTGTGTGGAGCTGGGTGAAGGGGTTCTAGCCAGGCAGCTCTGATCACGATGCAGCTGCGTCATGGAGGACCAGCAGCAGCGTTGCTAGCGATTGCGTTATTAATTGATTCAATACCTGGGAGAATATAAGGGGGCAGCTGATGGATTAGATGCAACGGCGTATCAGAGGAAGTGTTAATATCGCAACTCTCTAAGGAGGTAGAGGCCACTAGTGGAGGCACACAGGTGGGCACTTCCAAACACTGGGCAGTGTTAATGTCACTCAACTCGCAATGTCTTTAGTGAGCACAGCCAAAATAATAACCGCTTCTAACTTTATTAAACATTTTGTAATCCCTAAAGCATATCCTTGCATACTCTCTCACGCATGAGCCGCACAAAGGCCTCTGTAAGGGAGGGAGATAGCCTCGGAAGACACTGGAAACCAGTGAGAGAAAATGATTTGCAGAAAAGTCTAGCAGTATTGAAGGAATAACACTGACTTCTGACTTTCTCTTATAGTGGTTAGCCCAGCTCACTGCACAGCTCCTCTTACTTAGTACATGCCTGGGGGGTTTCGCCAGCAACTTCTGTATGTGCTGTGACTCTTCAAGCCCTGATTAAGTAGCCAGCGCAAGTCTCATCTGACCTCTCGTCTCCCATGGGTGCCCTGGAGACTCGTCTTTGGATAATCCTGCTCTGGCTCAAGTCAGTGGCTCCTGAATCTTCCTGCTTGTCTCATCAGCCTCTAACCCACACCACGTGGGCCCCAGGTCTGGGGCCTCTTCCAATGGTCTCCTTCTTGGATTTCACTTAGGTCTTTTGTTTTATTTTATTTTTTATTTCATTTTATTTCCATAACTCATTTCTATGGAAACTACCCATAAGCTCATGTATTATTTTCTTTCAATTTTTAATTAATTTATTTGCAAGAATATCATAGATATCCATGAATCCACAAAGCAAGGCAAGACCTTGACAATAGCTGCAAGGACTCTTCTTGAACCTTTTTCTCATCTACCATCAAGTAACCGCCATCCCAAATTCTCCATGAAGTATTCCTTTACTTCCCCATTCAGTTGTGGTATTTTAAGAAGTTACTTATTTGAAAATAAATTATTTTGATTTCTTAAAAAAGGAACTTATATTGTACACAATACTTTGCATCTCAACTTTTCATGTAGACCATGTTGCTATGGTTTATTATATTGTTATCTCTCGCTTTACTTCATTTATTTTTAGAGCTATAATATCACTAGCTCGATACACAACAGTTTATTCATCTGTTTTGCTGTCAGTGAACACTGGGATGTTCTAGGTTTTTCCTAATTTCAAAGATGCTGTTATACATGACATTGGACATATGTCTGGCGAGCACATTTTAAAGATTCCCTTGGTGCTGCATGTGGAAATAAAATTCCCACTTTCAATGGTATTTGAATGTGCAACTTTACAATCTAAATCCCAACTATCTTTTTAAGCAATTGAGCTGAGCTATGCATCTATCATAAAATAAAGAGATCTTGTACATTTTTATGTTTCTAATACTTCATATTGTCAAACTTTTTAATTTTTGCTACTCAAATACACCTAAAATAGTATTATTTTCTAGTCCTCATTACTCATCTCCTGGTATTCTCTAAAGCATGTGTTTCTTAATTACATTTTTTTAAGATTTGTTTTTTATTTATGCATACAGGAACTGGGGTGCAGGCCAGATGTGTGGGGGCTGAGAGGATTCACCAGAGTGGGGAGCAGAACAGGTGGATCTACTGAAATCCTGAAATGCTCTGCTGAGGAGAGCAGCGGGGAGACAGGAAAGGTCTGTTGCTCCCTGGCCAGGAATCAGACTCAGGCTGCAGCCGCGATAGTGCTGAGACTGTTCCAGAAAATACACATTCAAAAGCACTTTGTTACAACAAGCCAAATGGAATTTATGGCTTCTTGGAATTGTTTTTATCTTTCATTTATTTTTTCACATATTTATAGTGACTCATATGTACTAAGTTTCTTATGCCCAAGTTCTTTTTATTGTTGAAAAAACGAGTATCCCAATGGGGAAAGACAGTCTGATTCAAGAATAAGACCAATGACTTGCAAATTAATGACTCCTGGGGGCTAGAGGACTTCCTAGGGACAAGACAAGTTGTTGTGTGTCTGGAAGACTTTGGTTTTTATTTTTCTTGGTTTAACATTGACCAAAAAAAAAAAAGGAATTATGCACTGAGAATGAGCAGACTCTCTGCATTTCTATATGTGGGAGAGTGTGCTTTTGTGTCCAGGTGTGTGTCTGTGTTTGAGAAAGTATGTGTGTATGCATTTGTGTGTCTGAGTACTCATGCATGTATGAGAGTGTGCATATGTGTGTTTGTATCTGGCGTGTGTATGTGTGTTCATGCATATGACTGGGTCTTTGTGTCCATGTGTGTATGTGTTTGTGAGAGAGGAAGATTCCAGATCTTCCTCCAGTAATTCTACCCTGCAGAACAAAAGCACACTTCACCAACAACCAGTCACACAAGCCAGTGATATTTGAACTGTCTTTTGAAGTTGATAAAGTATTTCAAAATTCATTATTTTATGCCATAGGTATTGGTTTTCTAATCCTTTTCATTTCAGAAAAGGTAACTGAAATAAATATAATGACTAACATGGATTGAGGGATTTCATTGTGCAAGCTCTGATTGAAGTGCTTTATCGATTTTTAACTCAGTTCATATCAACTAGTTAGTATAGACTGTATTATACCTATTAATATTGCTTTGTCAATATTATAATCAGAATCACCAGCATAAAAGAGATGAAATTAAAGCTAGAGGTATTGAGTGATCTGCTCAGGACACCACACACACACACACACACACACACACACTCACACACACTCTCGCACCTGGTAATTGTTGCCCCAGGCATTGAACCTATATACTCTTGAGTCAGAGCCAAACTCTCTTTTTTTTGGCATATTTTCATTTTTAATTAAATTTAATTTTTATTATTTATTTTTTTAATTTTATATATTTTACATCATTTTTCATTTTTGCACAATGTATGCATTTCATCTTGTTTATATTTCCCATACAATTCCCACCCCCCTTGTTTTGATCCTTCTCCCTCCTCCCCACCCCCCATAGTGTGTCTCTGGTTTATAGTTACCTGTTGATTTTGATTTTTACTTTATTATAATTAGTATTTTTCCTCGTCCCTTACTTAGGTTTTCTAAATTCCTGCTATGAGTGAGACCATCCAATATTTTTCTTTTTCTTTCTGGCTTATTTCACTGAGCATGATCCCTTTCAGCTCCAACCATGTTGCTGCAAATGGCATGAGTTTATCTTTTTTTGATTGCTGAGTAATATTCCATGGTGTATATGTACTGCATCTTCTTGATCCAGTCATCTATTTTTGGCCATTTGGGTTGTTTCCATAGCTTAGCTATTGTAAATAGTGCTGCTATAAACATAGGGGTGCAGGTGCCCTTTTGAATTGCAAATCAAAGCTACTACGATGAGATGAGATACCATCTTTCAGCAGTGAGACTGTCACATATTCAAAAAACTAGCTACAACAAATGTTGGTGAGGATGTGGAGAAAAAGGAACTCTCCTGCACTGCTGGTGGGAGTGCAAACTGGTCCAACCACTATGGAGAGCTGTGTGGAGATTCCTCAGTCTGCTAAAGATGGAGCTGCCATATGATCCAGCAATTCCACTCCTAGGTATTTACCCAAAGATGACAGGTGTTGGTTAATTAAAAGCACTTGCTCGGCCTCGCCGGCTCTTTATGCCTCGGATGGTTAGCTTGGCTTCCGTGTCCGACTGAAAGTAGCTCTCTTTGCATGGAGATCAGAGACTGATGCATTTCATGAGCAAATTATACGCTCAACATGATCTACCCAGGCCAAGCCATTGCCCAGTTAGTTCAGTTTAAAGCCAATGACGTAGTTTTGTGGGAGTCCCGCAGACAATTTAGGGGAACTTCAGTTGCTAATGAGCTCCCTTCTCTTCAGTCATTTCTCTTACCCCATTAGCCATCCGATCATTCCAGCTTCCACTTGAAATCGTGAGCTTGCTCATTGCCTGCTGTTCCTGACAGCCTGCCACGGGCATTTCCTCCCAGGTTCCCCACAAAAATCAATGGAATTAATGCTAAGTGTTTCTTCACAGAGAGGGAAATACCGAGGCTGCTGCAGCACATTAGATCCTTGCCCGAGGTCACTCAGGGAATGCATAGCCCATCAGATGAGAAGGCAGGAGCTGAGGATCTCTTATCTGCAAGATGCTGAGTCCTGATAATGAAGATGCAGTGAATCTGCCAAATCCTAGTGACAGGTCACACAAGGGCGAGATGCGCCATGGGTTTCCCCCCATGGTGCTCAAGTTATTCCAGAGCCCGTTCTCTTAACGCCTTCCATCACCCCTCACAAAGTCCATTTCCCCAACACGGCCTTTGCCATGGACCCCTGCCTGCCCCAGTCTCCTTTCCCTGGAGCACATGGAGGGACTTGTCCTGCCAAACCTCAGCTGAGCCCTGCGCCCATCAGCACCCAACGCTCTTCTGCCCCTCCCTGGAGCCAGCCAAGGATCTCCTGGTGGTGGTTATTCACACCCACCGTCCACTGCTCAGAAAGTCACCTGACATTCTGCCCTGGCATGCGGCCAGGTCTTGAGGCCTAGATCAGGTGACCAATTGACCCAGTTTGCCAGGAACTCAAGAGCTGTCCCAATGTTGAGAATTGAAAGCTAAACAGCAGATCTTTCTGGGAAAACCATTGTTCATGTAGGATCTAGAGGCACCAGCTGCCTCCCCAGTGACATCCTCTGTCCCTGGACATTAGATATTGCTCCCCTGAGTTCCTGGCTTCTTATCTCCACACTCATCTTATTGCTCTAAAGTTGGCTTGTGGACCTCCCTGGTGGCGCAAGGGGTTAAGCACTGCACTAGGAAGCAATCCGCAGCTTCTGCAGCACAAGTTCGATCCCCAGCCGACCGGGGAGAAACACACAGGGTGCAGCAGACCTCTCCTGTCTCGCCTGCTGCTCCCCTCAGCAGTGTGTTTCGGTCAGTCTGCCTGTTCTGCTCCCCGCTCTGTCTCTGGTGGATCCTCTCACCCCCTGCATCTCTGGCCTGTGCCCCAGCTCTTGTATGCATAAATAAATACATCTTTAACAAAAAAAAAGAAGCATTTAAAGTTGGCTTGTAAAATACCCATCTCCTAAAAAGACTGAGACCTGGCGAGGAGGGGTGGGGCAGACCTTGTTTTACTGCTCCGGGGTCCTGCTCTCAGCCAGGCACGTAAAGGGTGCCCTTTAAATAGTTGGCAAATGATTTGCAAGAGAAACCTTACATCCCCAAGGGCCTTGGAAGTGGATGGAGGACAATTTAGTCAGTTGGGAATATGTGTGCCCTGCAGATATTGTTTCCTGAACCCTAATGTGCTTCATTCTCTAGGGTATTTAAAACTTCTTTAAGAAAGCAAATCAGGACAGACTCAATCCAAACCGTTATATAATGCAGATGTGCCTGCAAGGGACAGAGGGAGAGAGACTGTCAAGAGGAGACTCAGAATGAAGAGTATGCGGGGGGTAGGGTGTGCGGAATAATGAATGGTATAATTAGTGCTTTTTTTAAAATCCAAAATGCGCAACTATTTTAGCAAGGAAATAGTGATTCTCAAAAAAGAAGTGGCTAAATTCATCCACTAAAAATGGCACTTGGCTCACAGGATTTTAGAAGCAAGTTTCAACAGACGTTCAAGCTAAGAGGAGATCATTTGAGACTTAGGCAAGCTGCCCCCGAGAACCAGGGGACAGGTACCCCGGGAGTTTTTAACAAGGCCGAGCTAGTCTTGGCACCCTAATAGGCGAAGACAGATGATAAATGAAAATTATACGATGACCTCACTAATGAACATCGAGGGGGAAAGTTTAAATAAACTAGTAGCAAATTGATTCCCACCGTATACGAACAAAATCAAGGCTGATCCGTGCGTGTGTCAGGAACGCTCATGTGGTTTAATATTAGAAAAGACTTTCAAGCAATCCCCCTCATTAATCTACCAAAGGAGGCACATCCTAAAATCACTCCAATAGATTCAGAGAAAATACTTGCTAAAGGAATTTTTTTTAAAAGATGAGTAAGAAAACATAAAAGCTTTAGAATAAAATAGGTGAGTGATTTAATAATCCTGGATTTCAGAGGCACATTTCACATACCACACAAAAGCAGAAACTGTACGATAAGGAACTCCATGGCAAAGGCACTCGAACTAAGTGAACGGAAGCCCTGGACACTGGAAGTGTAGGTATCTTTGCAGTTCACGCAGTGTCCAGAAAACCAGGAGCCATCATTTGTAAGAATCCGGGGCCACCCTCTGTCAGCTCCTGCACATGATGTAAGGCTTTGCTCTTCCCACCTCTGCGCAGACAGTCAGCAACTTCCCTTGAAATGGGTCTGGACCATTTTTGTGACCCCAACACTTCACAGAGAGTCCGGCTTCCGTGCTGCGGGCCAGCTCTGCTGACCGATGACATGGACGCCTTCTGCAAAGCAGCTCTTTGTTCCCTCACCCCCGACCCCCAGCCCCATCCCTCCTTAGTATCTCCATTTCCTTTGCCTTTTAGTGTTGTTGTTGTGTGTGTGTGTGTGTGTCCACACTGTGTGCTTTAGATCGTGAGGCTGGGAAGATTTTATTCAATATGTTTCTTTTCTCTGCTGGGTCTACGTGTCTGTTTTAATCACACGATCACTGTGTTCACAATCGTGGCCAATTTTAGTGACAATATTATTTGTTCTTATATAAAAAATAAATAGTATAATAAATAATATACAATAATACATGGAATATGTGGAATATAATAAGTATATAAAACATAAAATTTATGTTATATCTGCAATGTATTGTACATAATAACATGCAAATATAGATGTAAAATTTATATTTTATATATAGAAACATATGGAATAGAAAACACATATAAACCCACCTGAATATGTATGATCCTTAACCTTAACACAGTTTTTCCTGATATCATTTATGGAATATATATATATATATATATGTATATGTATAAACACATAAACCCACCTGAGTATGAGTGATCCTTAACCTTAGCTTTTAAGGTTTTTCATAATAGTGTTCATGGAACTGTAAAATAACTAGAATTCTCCATTATAATTTCCAGTACTCTTTTCCCCATCAATGTAATTTTAAAAAGTCATAACAATAATAACACGTGTGTGCATAGAGCCTGATGACTTACGGAACATTTCTGAATCTCACACTCCAGTGAAGGAGGAATTCCCAGGATGCAGCTGCAGTTCACAGGGTTGAAATCATCTCAGCAGACTAGTGCGTCTCGAAAGTCAGAGCCAGGATGTGAGACCAGGTCTTGCAACTTCCAAACCTTTGCTCATCACTGCACACCTACCGCTTCTGCAGAGCATTACTTTGAAAACCCAGCACCTCTTTTATGTGGGGAAAATCCTCTTTAAAGGAAAAGAGTCACGGGAAGTGCTGATTCTTTATTCACTGGGTATCTTTAAACTTGAGGAAGAGAAACAGAAAGCACGAGATAATTAGATCAGAAATACTGTTATTTGTTTCCTTCTTGTTTGCACACATGAACACTCATTGTAGGAGATGCATCCAGTGTGAAAGAGAACATTGAACTTGCAGCAACGCAGATAAACGCAGAGCCACCCAAGGGAGCGTGGGCACACCCTCCTGTGTCCTGGGCATTCTCTGCCGTTCTGTGATTCCCTGAGCTGGAGGTGAGATGAACCACATGTACCGGAAGGTGTTAGAAGGAGAGACGTGCAATAGTTATATTGATTTCACATTAAAATAAAAAGGTTTTCAAACTTGTAAGGACTAGGGCATACAATGGACATAAAATTAAGCTACTGCTCTGATGAAAGGGTTAGCAGGCAGAATGAGGGGCACCTAGGGACCCCCAAACCTGCCTGCTCTAATTGGGTTCTGCCATCCACCACAAAAGACAAACAGACTCTTACTATAAGACCTTCAGTAGACAAGAACTTTAATAGAAATAGTGTGCAATAGAGAATTAGTGTGCAACAGACAGAAGAGAAAGAATTTAATTAAAATAGCTTCCCCATGAAGCACCCAGAGTTACCCATCCCCTCATGGGCAAATGTCCAGCCAAATTGGGGCCACCTGAGCCCTAAATCTTGCGACAAGTCTAAGGTAACTTCTGGTGTGGACACATAAAAAAAGGGCAGAAGGGACCAGGCAAATCTGGAAGGAAAAGAGCAAAATGAAAATACAAGTCAAGATATAGGCTGCCACGGTCAGCCTCCCACAGCTCTCACCCACGTCTCTTCCAATCATCTCCTCCCATGTCCCCCAAGACACTGCTGCAGGTCAAGACCAAGAAGCCAGCACAGCTTCTTCTTCACGTGTCTCTCTGCCCCAAGCGCCTCTACCTAGTCTTCTTTTTTTCCCCAAGTCTTTCTCTTCATCTTCTCTAGATTCTCCTCGCTGCTCAGCTCCACTCTCTGTTGGGTGGGGCAGGGAGCCTGGACCGTCCTCTTTCAGTGGGGACGACACTGTTACATTAGTGATGTCACTAGCTGTGATTTGCATGCCCAGGTGTATATCTGAAATCATTATTCCTTAGATCTGGTCCTGTTCACATCACCAAGGGTCTGACCTCTTGACTGGTTTGTCATAACTTTAAGTTTGGCTTTTTGTTAAATAATATTTCTGGGGAATATAGGAGCCACCTATTCAGCCAGATAAGTCTTTCTAAAATAGTCAGAGAAAAGCTATGTTAAGTTTTATAATTTTCTCAATAATAAGATCTCCCTCCATTTTGCTCTACTAACTTAGTTTCTATTAAGGATCAAAGTGAAAGTGTGTAGAGCGAGCAAGCAGATGTCAACCACAGAAACAAAAATAATAAAAGCTGCCCAACTCCCTTCTCCCTAGATCCTGCCCTAGCGACACAACTTTCCTATTGCGTTCATATATTTTATAACACTGTTGGGTAGCAGATACTTCCTTATTTTACATGATAAAATTAAATGTGTCATCCAATTATTTTATCACCAAATTCTATAAAGAGACCCTGATTTCCAGGAGTGTCATCTCTCAGCTGAGTCTGTCATCCACTCAATTAGACATTAAAGGCCCCCCATGTACTTACTGAGGGCTCACGGTCTGCAAAGCGCTTCCCAAAGTCAACACCACCCTCATCAACCAGCAGGCACCATCAGGTACACATGTGCAGACTAGAGAAGTTCAAAAATAAAGACACTCACCCAGGAGGTTTCACCAGGGCAAAACTCAAGAGGAGGCAAGTTGTCTCTCAAGGATATACATTTTTGCAAACATCAGATCTCCAAAGAATCCACCTGCCTCTGGGCATAGGGCCAGTAGGGTGACCACCAGGGGTGGAAACAAGGCTTCTAGGGGTGCTATCAATGTAGGGTGTACAGAGGGGGAAGCACAGAGCTGTGCATCTGAACCATGTGCATTATTATAAACCCACATTACCCCAATACAAATAAATAAGGAATAAAAAAAAACATGAATAGCAAAATGTGTATACTGAACCTGGAGCTCAGAAGTGAGTTCTTGAGTCGGTGTGTTGTGGCCCTGGGGGTGCAATTCACAGCCTAGTGTGGAGGAGCTCCCTGCCGGTGTCAGATGGGCTGGTGCTGGACACAGCCCCCAGTATAACAGAACACATATTACATACATAATATAAAGACCAGCGTTCAAGGGCCGCAGCATTCATACCTATGGCTCCACCCTCCGCTGCTATGGGAGAGGAAAGGCGGTGGCAGCAGCTCAGAAGGCCTCCGGGGATGTGGGAGTCAGAGGTCAGGGTCACTGGAAGGTGGGGGCCGAAGCAGAAAGCCAGAGAAAGGCTATTATTGTAATCATTATGGCGACACAGGCTACAGAATTCGTGGAAGTAGACTTCAAAACGTGGAACAGATTTGAATGAGGTTTTGATGATAAAGTAACACATTTCCTTCCAGATAAAATATGCAGCAATTAATGGAAAAGTGCGTGTTGGCATAATTTCATAAGTCAGGAGGAGGTATTTAAAAGAGGGAGAGTTTATGGGATAAAGACCATTATTCCGAGGCCCCGGAGGGACGCACGGGCCGTGCTAACTTGTCAGAAAGGAGCCTTTGCTAAGAGACCACGCGTGGGAGGGCTCTAGGATCTGCCCCTCGTCTGTCCTCGTCAAAACGAAGACTTTCTTGTTGGAGTTACAGGAAAGAGATACTAATTCTCCCTCTTGCATTCCACACTGAGATATGAGGACTCTTGAAAATGAAAAATACTCGAAAGTTTGTGCCTAAGAAGGATGGCTGTACGCACGTGTCTCTGCAGTCAGTCTGGTGCCATTGTGGTTTCAAGGGCCGTCCCATGTAATTATTGCTATTTTTTAAAGATTTATTTATTTATGCATACAAGAACTGAGGTGCAGGCCAGAGGTGCAAGGGTGGGAGGGGGATTCACCAGAGACAGAGTGGGGAGCAGAACAGCCAGATCCACTGAAACACACTGCTGAGGGTGCAGCAGGGAGACAGGAGAGGGCTGCTGCGCCATGTGGGTAGCTCCCTGGCTGGGGATCAAACCCTTGCTGCAGTGGCTGGTGATAGCTTCAGGTGCTCAGACTTAACTCCTGGTGCCACCAGGGAGGCTCCATCATTATCTACTTTAACCCTTCCCTGGCCCCTGTGGGGTGGGAGGGGTTGGGTTAATGCCCCTTTTCCGGGTACAGCTGGGCACCGCCAGTCTATCCCAATATGTTTTTAGCTTGAAAATCTCACGCCTTTTTGGCTTTATGATCCAATGGGGTGAAAATTAGAAAAACCTAGAGCCTGTGAGAGGTAATGTGGCAGAGCAAGGCAAATCGTCCCAGGAATGTTTGAAGAGACCCGCCTTTCTTTGCCAATGTCGGTGCCCATGCGTTTGCTTCCCCCTTGTGCTTCCTCCTCGCTGGCCAGAGGCTGAAGTCAGAAGCTTTTCTTCAACTTTTCCACCTGGGTAGGGTAAGAGGAAATTAAAAAAAAAAAAATCAGCAAAGAGCCAGCCTATTGAAAAGGAAAACCTAGGAGCGGGGAGCAAATTTTGGCTTGGGGCTGAAAGAACTCCCAGCCCTTCCTCCTCCAGAGCTCTCCTTGTCTTCTCTCCTCAAGGTGCGTCTGGGTCTTCGCTCAGTTCCTCAGACTCTGAGCTGCAAAGGTCCCCATTTCAGGACCCTGTTCTCTCAGATGAAATGACGCTTCCAGAGCTGGATGAAGTGGCACATTGGAAGGACGCGAGCATCTGCCTTGCTTCTGGTTTCCTCCCACGCTCAACCGAAATCACCTGAGAGGAATCTCAGCCTTCAAAAGTCCAAGCCCTGTTTGACCTTGAACATAACATTTCCTCTCCCGGAGCCTCAGTTCCCTTCTCCGGGACTCCGTCGTCCCCCTGGGTCAGGCTTTGTGGGTCATTTCTTCTCTTTGGCAATGATGCAAGGCCGCCGTTGTGCACAAAACAGCCAGAGAGCAGATTTCAGTGAATGGGGGTCACTGTGTTCGAATAAAACTTTATAAACACAGGCATTGGGTTGGACACGGTCTGTGGAGCCACAGTGCGCCAAGTTCTTTGCAGGGGGAACTACTGGCCACTCCACCAGGTAGTTCTGAGAAGGCCTGGACTGTGAGAGTGGAGTGACAAAGAGACTACTGTTAAAAATGAGGACTTGGGCCTCCCTGGTGGTGCAAGGGGTTAAGACACAGCCTATGAAGCTGTCTGCAACCTCTGCAGCACGAGTTCGATCCCCGGGCAGGGAGCTACCCACATGGCACAGCAGACCTCTCCTGTCTTGCCTGCTGCTCCCCTCAGCAGCGTATTTGAGTCAATCCGACTGTTCTGTCCCCTACTCTGTCTCTGGTGAATCCTCTCACCCCCTGCACCTCTGGGCTGCACCCCAGTTCTTGTATGCATAAATAAATAAATAAATAAATCTTTAAAAATTTGTTATACTTTAGGAGACTAAAGTAGAGAACTGAAGATATTGAGACATTCATCCACCAAACAGCTATATCTAGTGAACGCCCTATTTCCTCCACATTTTCTCCTCTAAAAATGTTACTTAAGAACGGCTTTGTGTGAAATCATAATAGATATATGAGGAAGTGTGCAGTGTAGGCCAAAGGTCTGGCAACAGCTGCAGGTCTTTGAATGACAATAATAATGAAGCATCAGCTCCCAGGCATTTATTATTTTAAGCGTGGCCTCTTGTGTCCTCATGCATGTCCTTCCTGGCCACCTCCAGAGCGGTCACAAGACCTGCCCCTTCATTTCTCTGAATCAGTGGATTGTTCTTCAGCACTTACCCTCTTGACCTCAGAGTTTCAATTACTTTTTAAACACTCTTTCCTAGATCACGATTCCCCCAAGTAACTTTAGGTGTGAATGCAAAAGACAACTCACTCAAATGCACTACAATAGAGTACACGGGAGGAAAAGCAGACTGTGTCGTCCAACGGGCTGAGTGTAAGGACTGCCTTGACCACAGATCTTGTGGGTGACCTGGGTGGGCACCATCAGAATGGGAGCCGCAGGCTTCTCATTTGAGAACCAGGAGAGGGATTGCCATGCGGGCTCCTGCCTAGATTTCCTGTGTGAAGGAAATGGACAACTGGAAGCAAATCAGCAGTGTTGCAAGTAAGACAGCAGGCCCAAAATGGAGGCACTTAGGATAAGTCCCACCTCCCTAAGCTGAGGCTTCATTTACATACACCTGCAGTTCTCCCAGCAGCGGCCTCTTAACTCAGGTGGTCAGGGACACCTCGCCAGCACCTGTCACTCACGTGCCGGATAGACCCGCCATCCCCAAAGCAAGTGATCTTGCTGGAGTGTCTGTAGTGCTCAGTCACTGGATGTGGGGGTGAGGTGGGGCTGCAGATTCTGTGCTAAATTCCTGTTTTACTTCAGAAGGAGGGAAGGGTAAAGAGCACGGAGATCCAGGCTTCAGAGATCCTCCTAGTGAGCAGAGGGTAGTGCTCCTGGAACCACAGGGAAAGAGGGTGCTGATCAGGGGGTCCCGCTTGGTGTCTAGCAGTAGTACCGGCGGGAACTCACCAGTGCTTCCAGGGGTTGATCTGGCCATTTTTAAAAGAAGAAGAAGAAGAAGAAGAAGAAGAAGAAGAAGAAGAAGAAGAAGAAGAAGAAGAAGAAGAAGAAGAAGAAGAAGAAGATTTATTTATTTATGCATACAAGAACTGGGGTACAGGCCAGAGGTGCAGAGGGTGAGAGGACTCACCAGTGACAGAGTGGGGAACAGAACAGGTGGATCCACTGAAATACACTGCTGAGGGGAGCAGTGGGTGAGACAGGAGAGGTCTGCTGCACCATGTGGGTAGCTCCCTGGCCAGGGATTGAACTAGTGCTGAAGTGGCTAGTGATAGCTTGACAGCGCTGTCCCTAACCCCTGCGCCACCAGGGAGGCCCCTGATCTGGCCTTTATCTGGGATGCTGTTGACAGTTCAAGAAGCCTTGACCTGGGTGGAAGGGGAGCCAAATTATATGGTGTTCAGAGAGACTAACTGCTTTCTCAGCAGCTCTTGCCTCTTCTCAGAGCTAGTGTTTAAACCTAGATCATCTGGGCCTCCCCGGTGGCGCAGCGGTTGAGCGCTGGGTTGTGAAACTGCGCGCGGCCTCTGCGGCGCCGGTTCGATCCCCGGCTGCTCCCCGGCCACCGGAGGAGGAGGGTCCCACCTGGCGCGCAGACCTCTCCTGCCGCCCGCTGCTCCCCTCAGCAGTGTACTTCGGTCCTTCTGCCTGCTCTGCTCCCCGCTCTGGCTCTGGTGAATTCTCTCACCCTCCCGCGCTTCTGACTGTACCCAGTGCTTGTATAAACAAAACAAACAAACAAACAAACCAGCAAACAAATAAATAAAGCATGCCTCTATAAAAAAAAAAAACAAAAACAAAAACAAAAAAAAACAATAAACCTAGATCATCTGAAGGGACGATGGATTGTAAAACCTGGTAGCACTTCCCTCACAAATCACACATATTTAAGTAAGAATATACATGTGCACATAAAAAATTTTGATAATGCATTCACTTAAAAAAAAATCCATGTGCAAGTGTCACATGTATTGATAATTAAGCCAAAGATTGCCTCTTCGTTCTCTTTGAAGAATGCAGATATTTTTTCATATTCTTCCCATGACTGTTTGTAGGACCCTCATAAAGACTGAGTTGACTTGAAGCATAGAAGGAAATGGAAGTTGGCAGGAAGCTAAATGAATCTACATTAGCCTTTAAGATGTCTTGATTAGCAGAGAGCCTCCCTGGCTCGCCCCTTGCTTAATGACTTGTACTTATTGCTTTTGCAAGAAGAGATCCCTCAACTGGCTTGACAGAGAAAACCACCTCAAGACATGAGAACACTGTGGCCTTTGAATTACTATTACTAAGTGCAGAGTTGATAGATAATGGAAACTTTTACTTGCCTGGTCATCCAAAGTCTTTCTTCTGTAAAATACAGGCATATTATTATTTTTAAAGATTTATTTATTTATGCATTCAAGAACTGGGGTGCAGGCCAGAGGTGTGGGGGGTGAGAGGATTCCCCAGAGACAGAGCGGGGAGCAGAACAGGCAGACTGACTGAAATACACTGCTGAGGGGAGCAGCTGGGAGACAGGAGAGGTCTGCTGTGCCCTGTGGGTAGCTTCTTGGCCGGGGATCGAACTCATGCTACAGTGGCTGTGGGTTTCTTTAGTGCTGCATCTTAACCCCTTGCACCACCAGGGAGGCCTACAGGCGCAATATTAACATTGTCCTGTAAAGATTTTCTCAGCAACCAAACAGGCTGTCCTTCACCCCTGGGACAAATATTTGAATATCTGAAGAAGCATGAGAAGAGAAAGGTTCCAGCCAACCTAAGACTCCTCTTATATGACCTAAGTATAATACTGTGTATTTTTAACTTTGAGCAACTGGAGAAAGGCCACGCTCACCTGCCCCTACTTCCTTTTGTTTTTGATCTCCTTGAGGTGTAAGTGCAGATGTTTACATTGGCAAAAAGGACCTTAAGCAGTGGGAGTTTAAAAGAGAATCAGGAAGAGACACAGAGCGTGGAATGAGCTAAGAGTGGGTGCTTGAAGGTTTAGCCCCATTTGACCCAAGTCTTGGCCATAAATGAAACAGAGCAGGTCCTGAGGGGAGACAGAACCCGCAGCCAAGTGCTGGTCGGAACCCCCAGTTGCACTCCCATGACTCTGTGCCTGCCAGTCTCCTCAGGCGTGCTCCTGCCGAGAAGCTGGAAAGCTCTCCACAGTGGCTGGTGAGCTGCAAGCGTTTTGGCATCAGACTGGGTAGAAACAGCAGTGGCCCACAGAGGGTTTGTGCCAGTCAGTGAATTAGGCATCACCCTGAAAGACGAGTATTCTATACCCTTATGTCAAACAAAAGCACTTTTGAGGTCAACAAAGCCAGGTACCGCATAGTGAGGAAAAACTCCAAATTGGGAGGAGTTGGCTTTGTCCTAGCTTCAGAGAACGAGCAGTATTGGAACACATTCTAGGAGTATGTAAATCCCAAAGAATGGTCTCTCCCTGGATCCAGCTATCTCAGGAAGCAGATGCTGAGTTAACTCTTCTGGCATTTAATCTACTTAGGGGCTGTTGTTCATGCTAAGAAGCTATTCAGTGTATCTGGGGAAAAAAGGTCCACTTAGTGAATTCGTTCAGAAATAAGAAAAATAATTCCTTTCTGTTAGTATACATAGCAAACCTAGTCAGGTGCAGTAACACTGTTCGTGGTTATTCTTTGCATATGGAATTGTGGATCCTGGAAATTATTCTTTCTCTTGAGAACTGATTCATTGTATTGTCAAGAGCCTAGAATTTTGTCTGATCTTCAGCAGAAGCTCAAAAATTGTCATTTTACTTCTCCAATTCCACTTCTGCTGGATGCTACATAATTAATTTCCAAATGAGCACCATGGATTCAAAGGAGGACCAAATTAGAGTGATGCCAGGGAACAACCCTGGCACCCCACTCAACACCATCAGTTGTCAGGGGCAACTCTTTCCAGGCCTTTCAAGACCTGCCCCTGGCAGCTGCATTGTTAGAGAGTGTTCGAGATCTTCATCTTTATCCCAGCACCTTTAGAATCCTCACTCTGACAACACTCATTTCAAGTTCTGATGACCTAAAAATTCTTTCGATTTCTTGACCTGTCCAAACACTTTTTGTTCTGCTGGTGCTATCTGAAAGCCGAGTTGTTAAGTGTGGAGCCATCCATCCATCAAGGTGAGCTAGCTGGTCACGGATTCAGCCACTAAGCAAGAGATCGTGCTGTTATTCCTCTGTTCCTCTTAATGTCTGCTCTTGGTCCCTCTGACACATCTTAACTTAATATGTTAAACTTCAAATAATCTCCCACCCGTTTGGAGGATGAGTCATATTCAAATAGACACTAGAGATTCTGCAATGGAAAATGCAGGCAGTTACAAAAATCCCTCTTTCAGAAGAGAGGTCTTGAGTGTGCCTTGACGCAGATTCTCTGAAATGAACACACATCGTGACCAGAGATGAGCACTTTGTGCTGAGAACGGCCATGTGGAAATTCGGCATCTGCATATTTTTCTACTTAAAGAAATAATCCTAGAGCATTCATTTACTCTAATGACACAGACGTCATTTGGCTTCACAAAAACAGAACACTGAGCTCAAATCCATTTCCTAAGTGTGGGGTGTGATACACAGCACTCAGCTGCAGTGTTCACTGAAGTTTAAAAAAGATTTCAAACAAATATGAAGTGTAAGGACACTGGCACAAGGGTTCTTTGCCCTGAATGGCAATTGGGATTTAATTGCAAATGAATTTTCTAGCAATGTCCAGAAAACCACTCAGTCTAGCCTTTCTCTTCCAGAACACTTCTACATCTTATTGATATTCTATTGTGGCCCAAGCCAAACCCTCTTGCAATTACTTGTTTACAAATCTTTCTCTCCCACTAGAAATGTTAAGGATGGCAAATACATTACATTTGTTCCTGTAGCCCTACTATCTGATCCGGTGACGCTTAAGCATTATGTGAACGATATATATGTGCATTGAATTAACTGGCTTGCCTTCTCTTTCCTAGAGCTCAAGATTCCCTTATTTTCCTCAACTACCAGTTCTGCTCTGTACTTTTTCTCTTTGGTTTCGAAAGCTCTTCAATTCGGTAGCCATAAAAGAAAGGTAGCATTTTAGTGTTCTTTACCTCTATTAATTACTCGATCAATTAATCCATTTGTCCATTCATCCAGCTAATAATCAACTGTTTCAGAGCTTTTCTTTTTTTTTTAAATAAGGACAGATGATGCATCTGCCAAATCATTTTTAATTCATCAAAAGTCTTAGCTCAGGGATACACATACTAGTGTTAATTTGGTTGAGGTACTCAATATCATTTGCCTCAGTGTTCACTGTTATTAAATACAGCAGCAGAGTATATTTGTGGTGAAGATTAAAAGAGTTGCATGGGCAAAGTATAGCCACAAAATAGCACCATGTAAGTTTGTCCTTTTTAAGTCATACCAACCTGCTCAAGGTCACATACTTCAGGGCTGGAGAGAAAGACTATTAACTATAGCAACCTAAGACATATTTCCTCCACCCTCCAAAGTTCTGAAGGGGTTTTTTCAAAGTTCATAATAGAAATCAGAAAATATCCCTAAAGGGGAAAAATGCATAAACTATGGTGATGTATTTAAATACAATGAGTAATGAAGGAATGAATTGATTAATCAACTTATCTACTCTGCTTACATATAATCATTGTGAGCTCACGGAAACATTTTATTCTGAAACATTGAACTGTTATTCTTTAAACCTTCTGAGGTGGGGGGAAGGGACCAGTCCAGATTTTCTTGAGGTTTGTTTCGATGATGTTACCTGAAATCCAGAACTCACTGTCATGGTGCTCTTTAATACCTTCCCATTGCTCTCATTGGGAAAGTAAACTGACTTTCTGCTGGGGAGCCTGGAAGTGCATAAAGTGATCCACTGTGCAGAAAACAAGGAAAACAATAACAGTGTGGTAGGTGGTGACAGGTGCTGCTGAGAAGAGGAGGAGGAGCAGGCAGGAGGAAGCACTGAGACATGGTGAGTGACATTTCAAATATGGTCTAAAGGAAGACTTAAGAGAAAAGCCAGTCGTGTTTGAAGAAATCTAGGGGACTTAGGAAAGGAGCTAGATGATCTGGGGAGAAGGGACATTCCAGGAGTTTGGGACATAGACCTTGAAGTAGGCCCAGACAAACCCCTCTCTCCCGCACTGAGCACATGTGAATATCTACTTTTCTTCGGTAATTTTTTAAAGATTTATTTTATTTAATAATGCATACAAGAACTGGGGTATAGGCTAGAGGTGTGCAGGGTGAGAGGATTCACCTGAGACAGAGTGAGGAACAGAACAGGCAGACTGACCAAAATACACTGCTGAGGGGAGCAGCGGGGAGACAGGAGAGGTCTGCTGCGCCATGTGGGTAGCTCCCTGGCTGGGGATCAAACTCAGGCCACAGTGGCTGGAAATAGTTTGATAGTGCTGAGACTTAACCTCTTGCACCACCAGGGAGGCCCCTCTATAGTAAGATTTTTAATTTATCTCAACAGTCTCCAAACTTTCATTGATCATACTGAATTATCAAATTTAGATTCTATATGCCAAAGTATTTGTATTATGTCTTTATTTTTCAATAAATTATATTCATGGGCTATTATAGCATAGATGATATAAAATAAAAACAAACACTATAAAAAGGATGAGAAAACAAACATAAATGGGAATCTAGTATTTTCCCCTAAATCGAGAAATATACACTCTAAATGTCAAATTGTAGTTCCCTGGATGTAGTTAAAATACTTCACCTCCTTCATCTTTATCTTTTCATTTTAAAAACTATCTTTACACATGTTTCTTTAAGATTAAGCATCAGAAATGGAGGAAGTGAAATTTTGCTAGAGCTCCCCAGGGTAAAATTTGATCTTCAATCCTTTAGTCTTCTTCCTTCCTCAAACATCAAGCACAAACATTATATGAAAAGTGAGTCTTAGCTTCAATTCAGAATTTGTGAATCAAACTATTTAACACAGCAAGCTTCCCTTCTGCTTGTTGAAACTGCAAGTGCCTGAGCAAACTGGGCAAATGTCACAGGGGGGCTCTTGTTTTCGATTTAAAATCGAGCTTAATAGGATTAACTACCATGTTGATCTTTCTAGAGCCAGAGTACCCGATGGCAGGTATTTTCAGTTGCCATGTTTCCCGTAAAGGGAAAATATGAAAAAAATGAATATTGCTCCAGGTCACCTTTTCAATCAGTAATAAAATCCAGGTGTGTGGATTACTGGTCTGGCTTTTAGGCCCCAAAATAGTTCCCTGAAAGTCATTGTCTGTTGAGAGCTTATAGAATTTAAAGGAATAACAGCGTGAAATCATGGCCACTTTGAAAACACTGGCTTCTGCTTTTAAACACTTGCAGGAGAGTCCCTCACACCCTCCTGGGGAAGATGGGCACCCGTGTCCTTGCTGGGCCACACTGCAAGCTCATAACTTCATGATTTGATGTTATTTTATGAAATTGGTATTAATTGCCCAAAAAAGTGAAATGTGAAAAATGTCTGTGCTGTCAAAACTCACAGAAAAAGATCGGAACTATTTTTCCTTTTCAAAATTTCAAAATTGACACACAGGAGGAAGCTAACAGCTTCTGATTGCTAACCTAGTGCTAATCCTGTTTCGTGAATAAATTTCTTTAACCATCAAAATGAATTCGAAAGTAAAATCTCATCACACACATCGAGAGTTGAGAAAACCCAGGGACAACAAATTCCTGGGGTCCTTGCTGACCTGTGGTTTCATGTCTGTTATTCTTTTTGTGTTCCAAGCAAATACACAAATAGGTATCTCCATGTTTCCTCATCTGCAGTTGTGATTTTTTTCAAGATAACATTTTAATTTAAAACTCTAATTTTTTCCTGATTACAATTTTTAAAAACTTGGTACAAAATAAATTCTCTTCTTTGGGGTTTTCAGATGAAGTATGTCTCCCCAACTTCAAATGACCATGGCCAAACGTTTACAGAGGCTGCAACTTAAAAACAGAAACTGATGATACTGCTGTGCTACATCAATCATATATTGGGTTCCATTTTACCTGCACCAGTATCCAGTAATAGAGCTCATCAGAGTAACTCTGTTGACATAATGAGATAAAATTATCCTTCCCAATTGTTCATTTAAAATTGTAATTGCAATTCAAATTGCTGTGCAATTTTAAAAAATCTTACCATTTGATTGTCACCTTTCAGCATGTATATATTATTAAATACAAGCACAACTTATGCTATATGTTGTGTCTATCACCCTAAAATTTCTTACCTAAGTAACAAATCTTTGTGTATAGTGTGTCCTTTTGATGACATATGGTTTGCATTTAGTTTGATAACCACTCTCTAAGAAGCCACCTTAAAGTGATGGAATATGGAACTGACACATCTGAGAGGAATATTCTACCCAGGAATGACAGGAGACCCTACACAGTGAGTCTAACCCATCGCCTGGACTGTGGTGAGTCATCATGAAGTGAAAAATAGAAAAAAAATAAAACACCTTAAGTTGCTGAACAGAGCAATAGTGTAAAGAGTACCAAGTATATATTTGGGTCTTCTACTCCCAAGCTAAGCTCTTCTCTGCCCTGGGACCAGGTCAGTTCAAGGAGCTGCAGTCAGATGTTTCCAGAATCTTCATCTATTCTGTCCTCACTATGTGGCATAAGCACATCCAAGTGGAGTTGGATGGAAGCATTGATTGCGTTAGATTTGATATATGTGTTTGTGTGGGTGGATATACACATGTGTATGTGTTTGTGTGTATAATCATACAGTTAATGCCACGCATATGAGCTGTTGAAGTACAGTTTACAACTGCTAATTAAGTGACAGTCCTTCTGACAACCCACCGTGTCACTTGGGACAAGAAGCATGCCTGATTTATTCCTCAATTTTCTCATTTGTAAAACTTGGAAAGCTGGTCCATGTGAGATCTATGTCATCTCCTAGGTCATAAATGCATTTCATAACATGATTTGCAAAATGAAGATAGAAACATAGACAGAGAGAGAGAGAGAGAAAAAGAGAGAGAGAGAGAGGCATACATAGACAGGCCCATCAGGAGAAACAGCTTGGTACCCTCATCAGCTCTCAGCATGTAATTGATATTCTTTAGTTGCAGGGACAGGACAATTTAAGCAGATTATTCAGACTGTGTCCCAGCTATGAAGGAAGTTTGTGCCATGGCTCTGTCTTCTCTTAACTCTGTCCTTCCCTCTCTTCTGGGCTCTGCTCACCTGCTGCAGGTGGATATTCTCTACCTGCTAAAGGTGTTCAAATGCTGCCCCAGCAACTCCTGACCCCAACACAGGGAACTTTTAGAACCACTGTTGGCACAGTCCCAGGTGGCCTGGTCCCAGTTGCATGGACCTGACGAGAACACACGTGAGCCGCTGACACAGTCACTTGGGCTGTGTGGACAGCGTTCCATGACGGTCTAGATGCTTCAAAACAACCCATCCACCTGGGATGCGTGTGGCTAAAACAAAGGTCTAAAATCAGACAAAACAGCTTAAAGCAGGTCTATTCCCAGACACTTCAAGTAAGTGAATCATTTTGCTTCATTCAGTGGAAACTGAGCCACACTGTTTATAAGAGCTCAGGTAGAGTGCCGTCAAGGCGCGTCTCCTCCCCTCTTCAGAGGGATCTCTGTCTCAGCCACTGAAAGTCATTTCCACCTTCCTTGCATCTCCCATATCCTGATCCCACCATGACTGCAGATCTCTGCCTTCCCCAAGCCCCATGTGCCCTCCTCCGCCAGCCTCCCACCCCGCTCACTCCCAGACCTCCGCTCCTTGGAATTTTCATCTTTATAAAAAAAAGTATGAGGGCTAAAGGTTTGATTTCAGATGAATCGCCCAAAGCTTTCTTGTGTGTATGTCATAATTAATAAACTTTTTTTCTAAAGCTGTATTTTTCTTCTGATACTTTTCTCCACAACCAACAAAGGGTTTTAGAAGTTAAAGGCCAGCTTGTCTGTGAAACAACTGTAACTACAGGGCAAAAACTAATTCTTGTCATAATATTCGTAAGTTTATTAATAATAAGGATTTGCAATGCTTTCATCTAAAATAACTAGGTTATGAAATTAAAATATACGGATTACTTTCCATTAGCATTAAGATACCCTGAGTAAAAGACCAAGTATTTAGTAATTAGAGCAGCTTTCAAATGTTTGCCATGCATTTAACTTGTTACATCTTCTATCACTTGTTCTTGAATCTCTGTGACTCCATGTTCTCATTTATTTTATTTTTTAAGATTTATTTTATTTATTTATGCATACAAGAAATGGGGTACAGGCCAGAGGTGGGTTAGAGGATTCACCAGAGACAGAGTGGGGAGAAAAACAGGTGGATCTACTGAAATCCACTGCTGAGGGAAGCCATGGGCAGACGGGAGAGGTCTGCTGTGCACGGTGGGTCAGCTCCCTGCCTGGGGATAGAATTCACGCCACAGTGGCTGGCGATAACTTGATAGCACTGAGACTTTAACCTCGGTGCCACCAAGGAGGCCCCCCATATTCTCATTTATACACTAATGATTTTAATACATTTCTTACATAATTCAAACAAATAATGTGAGAACAAACTTGTTTTTGCTTCTTTTCTCATGTGTACACACACATGGTGCCAAGTCTTCTTTTCTCGTCATTGATCAATCCAAAAATTTCTTTATAGGAGGAACTAAGGGGAGGCAGGAAGTTTGACCAAGATCTGGGAGCTTGTCCTGAAGCTCAATGTACATATCCAGCACTTTGTTGTAAACTCAGAGTGTAATAGACTAAACAACAACAAAATATTCAAATTATTTCTCTAGAAACTCAACTCACAATTAAGAATTTGCTAGTTTTTCCTGTCAAAGCATAAGCTCATCAAAGGAAGTGCCTGCATGAGTTAGGGAGATTTGAAGGGCGAAAGATCCACAACCTTCTACAGGACCCCACAAGCCCCACCTCCTTCAGCTGCCCCTCACACTTCTGGGGGGTACCTCACACACCATTCTAGAAGAGCTGCTACACTCCTGATCCTGGATTCACTCTCAATTTAAAACAAATGATACTTTTTTTTAATTAAAGCATCTTGTTACTTTATCACTCTCATTAGCTAGATGACCTTTGCGTGAGACCTTAAAGAAAAGGTAAAATCTATTCTGGAAAAGACAGGTAGACAGCCAGCCGGAAATGTTATTTGTGAATGTAAGATCATGGAATCTGGAGGTCTCTGGCAAGGACAGAGAATAGGCAGGTGTGACTGTCGGATGAATTAAAGTGATAACACAACATATGTTTACACAGATACGTGACTAGATACTGGAAATACAGCACAGGCCCTGTTTTTATGAGGTCCAATGAAGTCATGTTCCTTGGGCAGGAAGTCAAGAGGTAGATGACTGATTTCTGTGCAGAATCTTCAAGGTCAGCTGTAGAGTTTGGGGGTTTCTCTTGATAGTGACTGGTAATGCCACTTGTTTGACAAGGATCTATGCCAGCTATTATGCTAGAACTTTACATTTGTTCACTATTTATTTATGATTAATTATGGTATAACCTTATAACTTAGGGGTACATTTGTGATCTCATCTTAGCAGTGAGGAAGCAGAGGCGTAGAGTAGCTGTTTAATGTGGCTAATTACTCAGAGCTAACAAGCGCTTGAGTCCAGGCAGCCTGGCTTCTAAGTTTTACCCATAGCAATTGCAAATATGAGGCAGAAATGACACTTCTCCTCTGTGAAGTAGAGCCCAGGCTTCACCATGCAAGGAAACTTGCGGGCAGATGCTGTGGTGGGTGTGGGAACCCACCCTAGACTCCAGAAGACTGCAGGTCTGTGGCTCCTGCTCCAGGCAGAGGTGCATCCGGACTGGGGTGCACAAGACAATTGTAGAGCTTTGCCTGACTAAATTAAGAGAAGTATGTTTATTTGGTGAGAGGTGATAAATGACTTTCTTCTATACAGGTCAGATTGGTAGAGAGATGTGAGAGTGTTCACTTTTGTTTGTCTAATTCTCAAAATATGTCACCTGTGATCTGACATATCAAGTTAACACACTCAAAGGTAAAAATAACGTGTTGTGCTGAGTGAGTTCAAACTTGCAAAGGACAATGTTTGATGACAATGACATAGGAGGTTGTACAGTCACAGTTATCTTAATGTGAACAGCTTCATGAAGGAAGTCTTAACTCTCCAGGATTTGATCCATAGTGATATGCATACGGGATCAGGGACATCAGTGGACTTGGGATGCATTTCTCACTAAAGACAGCTTGAGGTGATGTCACACATAGAAATTGGACCAATTTGGTCCCATTCCCAGCATTGTCACAAACAGGGCCAATGGATGCTGACTCAGAGCTATTTCCAGATGGAAAGAGCTTTCTGAATTATAACATCCTGTACAATCTTGGCCTAATTCCACTCCGGTCTCTCTCCTTACAGTTCCATCAGCAAGGTACTCTCATTCCAGATGACAACACTCAACTCATTTCAGATCGTTTTCTTTCCCTGAAAGACCCAGAAAATATCTCAACTCTTTGTCAATGCAGACCCGTGCAGGAAAAATTATTCTCAAAAAAGAAACTAGTTTATCATTAGATGGAAGCAAATTTCAACGTTATTAAGTACAAATAACAGCTTGGACGATACGGCAAATTTATCAGATTTGTAGGCTCTCTGATGTCCGTCCCTTCCCCAAATTAAGAAGACTCAACTCCTATAAAACCTCTTCGGGCACGAAAACTACAGCTTATAACAGAAAGGAACAAAATAAGAGTTTAGACTCTTCCAAAAGGAAAAGAGTCATGCCAAGTTCATGGGCAAAGTGATTATTTCCCAAAGTACTCCAAGGTTGACCACACACATCCACCTCTCCAGGGGTGGCGAGCAGGGCAACAGGCAAGCTGGGAGTGTCACGCTAATTGATCTCACTCCACCAGGAAGGAAGCATGGCAGGCAGCGGGGAGGTATTTCCCTCCTGTCTTCCCTGTTCCATCAGCATTGTCTGTTCCCTGCCCCGGGAGGAGGGGACTAATGTCTTCTTCCTCCCGTTCGTTGCCAACAGCGTCCCTCAGATTACCTCAAGAATGTCCCCACCCAAAGACTTGAAACTGGATCAGGAAAGGGCATTAGCGTTTACTCACTTCCAAACCTGAAGATTTTATCTGTTTCATTTTCAAGTCCCCTTTTTTTCCCCAGCATTGCTCAACATAGCTTGTGATGAGATGTGTTTTGAGCTTGATTGATAGCACGGTTATGCTCCAATAATGAGCTGTCAATAGAGCTGGCTTGATTGGAAGGTAAACTCTCTGCTCCAGCTACATTACTGGAGGAATATCCAGTTGGGGAGGTTAGATTCTTTTGCAAGTTAAAGCTCAAACATACCACAGTGTCCTAGACATAAGGTCCCAAATTCCCCTTCTGCTTATGCTGGTCCAAGACTTTCTCAAGTGTTTCCATTGTTTTTCAGTCCATCCATCTCAGCTGGAAAGGTCCTCACCATGTTGGTGGAGACAGTTCTCTCAGCCCCTGGGGTTTGGGCTCTTGCTCACTGAAAGGATTGTGTGCTCTCTCCCCCATGACCTCGGGGCCCTGTGCTTATTCAGTCCTGATTGCCTTCCTGTTTTAAAGATTTTTTAAGGAGCTCTAAGGAAGGACAATGTTATCACAGCACTGGTGTCATAGTCCCAGAACTGGAAAATCAGAGCAACACCTGCTGCTAAAGGAGTGATCGCGGACAGAGTCGATTCCCAGCCAGCGCTCGTGTGCCGAAGGCCGCAGCAGAGCTGATGTTCCGAAAGGCAGCCATCTTGGTCTGGCCCTTGCTGGGTTTCCTGGCACTTTATGCCAATTTTCTGATATCCAAGACTTGAGGTTTAAACTCAATTGGGCAGCTCTCTCAGCAAGAGGTTAATTTTGACACCATTTACTATATCAATAATATCTATTTATGAACACTGCCTGGCAGGCCAGAGTGATATTTGCTTTGCTTCCTGTGTCTTCACTAAAGCTCCTGATTCAAGCAAATTGTGCTTAGTGTTTGTTTGTTTGTTTTTTTGTGAAGTGACAGAGTATTCACTTATTTCATTTTTTAACTGATAACTACATTTTAATATTCCACTTTGCTAGCAAGCAAAAATACATATTGAAAGGCAATAATCACTTTGCCCATCAATTAACAAATATATCAAAATAGTGTTTGGTTTGTTTTAGTTTTTGTTAGCATTTTCATTTACTTTTATTGTGTTTTTTTATTGCGGTCACATTGGCTTACATTTGGGATGTCTGGTGGTGGGTGTGCTGTGGTAATACACGTCAGAAGAACCTGGACCTGTGCCTCCAGTTACTGTCTAACTGAATGGGCTTCACAAAGTACGGTAAAGGTCTTGGGCCTCCCTGGTGGCACAGTGGTTGAGCGCTGGGTTGCGAAGCTGCCCGCGGCCTCCGCTGCGCTGGTTCGATCCCCGGCTGCTCCCCGGCCACCAGAGGAGGGTCCCACATGGCGCGCAGACCTCTCCTGCCACCCGCTGCTCCCCTCAGCAGTGTACTTCGGTCCTTCTGCCTGCTCTGCTCCCTGCTCTGGCTCCGGTGAATTCTCTCACCCTCCCATGCTTCTGACTGTACCCAGTGCATGTATAAACAAAACAAATAAATAAAAAAAAAATTAAAAAAAATAAAGAAAGAAAGAACCAAAGTTTAAAGAAAAAAAAAAAAAGGTCTCCACACTTCCACACTCCCCAGCGAGAAGGCATCGTCTGTCCCGCGATACCACAGTGGTTTCTACCTCCTTTGTCTTTGGAATTTTTAAGATCTAAACATATTACTTCTTTGAGGTTTCACCCTTTATAAGTAATTAAGTAACAAGGAACCAGCTAGACACCAGGTAGTGAGATTGGAGGGTGAGTGGCTTGATGTTGGACCCAGTGTGCCAACACCCAGGAGTGCCGTTCTAGCCCTAGAATTTTCCTCCTTGCCTTGAAAAATGCCAATTGAAATCGAGGGCAGCCAGTCAAGCCTCCTACCCTGGCATGGTATTAACAGTGGAACTCTAGAAGTTCCTTGTGCTTTGTCACATATTCAACATTCACTCCCTTTCAGACAAACACAGCATATACTCCAGCCACTGATGCCTACAAGTTCTGTGGTGACCGTCATCGATTTGCCTCCAATATAATGCATGCCTCAGTTTCCTTCTTGTACCAAAACAGGGGATGGTTCCTATTTGCCATAGTCCCTTCCCCTGAGTACAGGGCGAGGTTGAGGTGCTGGAGCTTCATGCAGGGATGGTTCACAGATTGAAGTGGAGGCAGGAGGTTTTAGAAGGTCCTAGAACACTTTCAGAGGCATCCTTCTAGAAACCTGTCACAGAACTCTCATCACTGTTACCGTTGCTACCGTAACCTGCTAAGGTCAAATACTGCAAAGGTTCAAAGTCTCAGCCGAGGATGCACATTCATAAAGCCAACCCCACAACTGAAAAAATCGTGGCAATGAAGGAAGCAAATCACAAAGATAAAAAGTATCAACATGGTAGACGAGCAGGAAGTCACTAGCAAAGCCTAAAGCCATCTGTTCAAGCCATACCAAAGGCCCAAATCAT
This sequence comes from Talpa europaea, assembly GCF_964194135.1. Taxonomy (NCBI): domain Eukaryota; kingdom Metazoa; phylum Chordata; class Mammalia; order Eulipotyphla; family Talpidae; genus Talpa; species Talpa europaea. Next base: position 140,073,981 of record NC_140071.1, on the reverse strand, counting down.
TCCGTGCATAATTTGTTCTCCAAAATTGTTCTCCTTTTTCATTATTCAAGGTCCACTGCTCACATCAGAGTTGCTTGAAAGGCCATAAAATAAGCAGCTCTTTCCTTTGTGGTGACCCTGGCCACACACACACTGCAAAACACATCGCCGGCTGGAGTCAAAGTCTCCTTTGTTAACAATGACTGGCAGATCAGGACGAGGTCTGCGTATGTGGACAACTGAACTGAACTCAGACTAAACCACGTTGCTGATCCAACTCTGTATGGAAGCAGCCCCAGAAAGTTAAGGCATGGAGGACCAAGGAAGACTCTTCCCCACAGGAAATTGCCTCAAGAGCATAAAGAGAGAAACTACGTCTGACACATCAAGTTTGTTTCTCCCCAAATTTTTAGTGAGAAAGGTTATTTCCCAGACCGAGCATAAAGAGAAGTGAAGGCCTGTGTCGAGTATATCACAGACCATGGATCACATTATCCCAGAGGACCTAGTTAAGGATACGATGTCACTTGTGTCCCTAGTTCTGTGCAGTGGACAGCCACAGAGTGGACAGCCAGACTCCGTGCAATGCTAAAGTGGCAGAAAGAGCCAGGACATTCCATTATTTGAGCTCGCCCCAGAAGGAAGGAAACATCAGAAGTAAAAATGTTTCTTATCAGCAAAATGTACCTAAAAAAATCTCATTGTTAGTTTACTATGCAAATCCTTCCTTTACGCTTTCCCAATGATAGAATTAGGCTGTGTGGATTCACTTCTACTTAGTTTATTTCCTTATTTACTATGGCATGGCTTTTCTTATTATATTCTCATGATCATGAGGATGACAGATGTTGGCCAAGACAAGTCCACAGGACAGGTTGAATGCCAGCCATTGTGTTCATCACTTTCCTCTTGCCGTGGGTGGGGTCAGCAGAAGTGATCTCCCTCCTTATCCTATTATTCCTCGTACCTAGAGGCCATTAAGCTATGGATCTCCTAATTTTCTTAATTAATTTTATACCCAACATCTATCATGGCCACATTTTAATTCTCCAGCAATAGTTATCTCCCTGGTCTCCTCTCATCCTCTGTCTCTCTATCACAATATGATGCCTACAGTTAGTGATCAATAGTTGCTTGAAAAGTAGTGATATTTTCTATTTATTCAGGGCTCATTTTATGCTGCATATTCATGTGTAACAGAACTTATAATTTTTAACAAAGACTCGCAAATTGTGATGATTAACCCTCTTTAAAGCAGGAGAAAAACTGCCTCTGAGAAAATAAGTAACTTGAGTTCATCCAGCTGGTAAGCAGTGTGGTTCGAAAGGACATATTTTCTCTTCTCCACAGTTCTGTTTCCAGATGGCTTTCGGGTGTGAGGACAGGAAACCCAGCACAGTGTTCACGCCAACTTTCACCCTTTTCAAAGGGGAAATCGAGGCCAGTCAGTGAAGATCAAGCATGTGCTTAAATGTCATATTTATCAGCTTAAAAGCTAGATAACATAGAAACTTGGCCTCAAGAAAGAAAAAGGAAGACCTCTGTCCATGATGTGAGGTAGCGAGTGCTGAACTTAGCAGAGTGCCTGATGAAATCTTCTTTTTCTTGTTATTTGGTAAAGTTCTCCCATGCCCACTTCTCCCTTCAAAGGCTGGACCATGGGTAAGTTTCCTGAGTCCTTACTACGTCCTGGGGACACAACAGCGAGTGCGATCAAGACCTCAAAATGTTGGCAAGACCTGGGATGAGGAAACCATCTTTATAGACGTGTGCATTTCTCAGCGTGAGCGAGGCCCTGGACGCAGGTTCAGAGCATGCTGGTTGTGACAGAATATTCATTCTGCTCTGATGGGGGCTAGGGGACTGGGCTCCCAAAAGAGAGATAATTGAGCTGGATCCATGGCATTTAGCAGGGGCTTTCCAGAAGGAAATTGAATAGGTGGGCTTCTAAGACTAAGGACCACACTATGTAACGGTAAAGACACACATATTTTTTAAATAAGCATCCATTTGGGGTTTATAAAGCATGGGGCTAAAGAATTGAGGATTTATCAACTGATGAATGATACCTCTTTATAGGTAATTAGAAGTCTTTGCAGTTTTTAAGCAGGAATAGTTTCTGATCCTATGGGCCTTCTCATTTACTGCATATGTGTCCAATATGTCAGACAATAGAAAGGATAATACTTTGTGCAAAATTAAAAGTGACAGCCTTTTTCTGAGTATTTATTTAACACTGCAGTGTGGACCCAAGCTGTGACTTGCATTATCCTTTTTAATCTTTATAGCATCCCTGGGGAACAGGCCAGTGCCAACTGCAGCCACAGGGAAGTGTGCTGAGCCCCAAAGAGCTCAGTGACCACTTGTCTGTGGCTCGCAGCTAATATTAGGCAGAATTGGGGTTCTGGGGAATGGAAGAAGTTTACCTAAATAAATCCACTTAAATATAAATCACTATCCCTCTATCATCTCTCTAGCTATCTACCATCTATCCATCGATCATCTTTCTGTCTACCTATTTATCTGTCTCCCATGCACTAATTAACTATCATTATTTAATTAGGAGATTTGATGTCTATTAGTTATCCTGTACTTGAACAATTAATAAACTATTTTTATCAACTTTCCAGATGACACTTCATGTCCATTCTGGCTGAAGAATTGCCTTCCATTTTCTTTTATGCTTCCAGGCACTCCAAAGTATCTCCTACCGTGCGCCATTAGTAGCTGTTAACATATGGGGATGATTTTCTGCATGAGCAGGATTTACCCTGGACTTGCAAAGAGGAGATGACATAGTATATGTAGCTGAATCCAAAGAAATAAATATCTGGATTATGAAAACAGCAGGATTATGAAAACCCGGATCCAGGGTTCACTTCTGGTCAAATGCAGCTCCAGGAAATGGAACCATGAAGTCATGCGACTTCTAGCCTGCTGCAGTGGACACACAGCGGTCAGCCTGCCTTCACCCGTCTCCAGGAGACCTGAGGAGATGGAAGAACTCGGAAATGAGCCAAGGAAAAGTGGAGGAAGAGGCGGGATGAGGGTGGGGAGAGCAGGAGAGGCTAGGAGGAGGCCTGGCAGGTGAGCGTGATCCTGAACCTCACACGCACCCATCGCTGCCCTGGCCATGGGGCGATGTTTGCCTCAGGTCTTAATGGACTGCTGAGATCAATAGCATATGGCAGGCAACTTTGAAAAATTCCCCTTGATTCAGACAAGTGCTTGAATTCCTCATTAATTCTGATGATGTAAACCCTTTGTGATCATCTTGACTGTTAAATATCCACTCCTGAGTGTTGATAAGGTGCAAGAAGCTCCATTCTCTCAGGCCTGTGGAGTCTACCTGGGGTGAGAACTTGCGGCTGCTGTCCCCTGGGAGGACCCCTTCCAGCTCCCCAGCTAGTGGATCCTGGATGCCACCCGGCCCTGCCCAGAGAGGGCACTGCAGACACCTCTCCCCATGAGACTGCTCACATACACACCACACACACAGCATTTACTCATTTGTTAAAAGCGAATCATATGAGAGGTGTGTGCCCAACGCTGAAATAACTCTTCGGGACACGAAGATGAGACATGAAGCTCTGAGTGGGTGCAGGCGTGAGGAGCGTGTCACCAGATGTGAGAAAAGAGACCTGCGGTGCCAGCAGCCCTGGGGCAGGTGCAGCAAAGATGTGTCTCGCTCTTTGTTACTGGGTCCTTCGAACCTACGCTTTGTGAGGCTCTTTCTTGAATTGTGTTTGATATTTTAGAAAGATTCCACTGTTTCGCTAATGATACAACCACACACACGCACACACACGCACACACACTGATCTTTCAGATATCAGGTTATCAACCTCAAAATCAAAGAAGCCATTTCAAACCTCTGTGGGCTAGTTATGTTCTCTGCTTTTGCATCAATGATTATTGGTTACTTCCACTGGAATTCCTCTACACTATAGCCACCCCCCGCCCCAGCCTATAGTGGTAGCCGTCCACCCACAGGTCAGCTGTTTACCCCAAAAAGGGGTGAAAACCCTCACCTGCATTGTTTACCACTGCACTCCCTGGACATGGCACTGTGCTCAGTATAGATAAGAAATTTAGGAAATATTAATAAATGGAACCACAGAATAATTGCTGTGCTTGAATCCATGAACTATTTACTTTGTTAATGTGTTGTCAGGGAACGTTTTATTCATTACTACACCACATCCAGTTAGGTCAAGAAAACCTTCCATATTTTAATGACAAGCCATCTTAAAAATGATAGGTAAATATTAAATGAAAAAATACACAACACAACCACTCCGATCAAGAGCTTCCCACTATTGACAGCAGCATAGCCTAATGTAACAGCCTGTGTCACAAATGGTAGCTCCATGTATATTTTTAACTTTTTGTGAAGTGACATGCAAAAGTAAAGAACCAGTTAAGATTGATTTCACTAATACATTTCATTTAATCAAGGTATTCAAAAGATCATCATTTCAACATGCAGTCAATATAAAAAAATGGCATTATTATCTGTAATAGTCAAGATCAAATGTGTATTCACACTTACAGCATGTCTAGATCTGAAAAAAAATATTTCAAGTATTCAATAGCCACCTGCACCCAGTAGCTTCTGTAGGATTCGTAGTGATCAGCCATATAGCTGAAGGGAGAAGTCTAAGCTATATTTACCCAAACCACAAGTGTTGTCTTTCTTTGTGTATATACTTTGTTTTGTTTATTTGTTTGTTTTCATGTAATTCTAGCTGCCAACACCATCTGGACCCCAGACTTGTATTGGTTGCACTGAGGTAATCAAAATGTTCTATTTCAAGTATTAAAGAGAATATTTAGACAATCTGGTGATAGGGATGAGTCAAATTTGTATTAGTCTCACCCAAGAGATTTTTCAAAAGGTCTGTGAGAATTCAAAGGTTTATTCTCTGAAGGTAGTTTATAGGACAATCTTGTTGGATTATTCATTAAATAAAGATAACCATATTAAATACAGAAAGAAGAAAAAATTTCCTCAAAGGTCACAGGATTCTCCACTGACAATTAGCTGACAGTCCATTGGGTGGGTCAGGTTCTGAGAATCAAACTTAATCTTGTTAAAGTTCAGCAGAAAATCACTTGTGTTTTGTCAGGAATACTAATTGCTCTCCAGAAGGAAGTTGCCATGAACCGTTGTTTCTCGTAACCATGATGATGCTGTTTCTCAGCCAGAGAGATGGTGTGGTCACTGCTTCCTGTGGGCTGTTTCTATGGCAGACCAAGTCTGGGGCACTGTTTCTTCTGCAGACAGCGCCATAGAGTAGACTCACATTCATGCACTGTGTGTGTGAGAAGTTGGCTGGACCCCACTTCACAGTCCGGATTTTATCCAGCTGTGGATCCCAAGATGTCCAGCTACTTGAATGAAATGCTTGAGTAACTCCAGAGTGCACATTCGAGATTGTTATGCAATCAGCAGCATCCCAGAAGTCCTCAAGCTTTCAAGAATTTGGGTTTATACTGAATGATGACATTTGAATAAAATGAATCCAATATTCATATGCAAATTGTAGACCACTTGTTTTACTCACTAAACTTCCAGTATTTGGGGGCATTCTTGCAAGAGCTTGTTTCTCATAATTCCTTCTTATTCTAATTTTATGCTTCCATTCAATTCTTACTACTTCTCCTGTCTTGTTTCTTATAGTGTTTCCTTTCCTGAACCAAATGTTAATGAAATCATTAAACAAAAAAGCACTTTGATCTTTATTTCCTGAAGGCCCTGCTCTACAGGGTCAGGTCGCAGGGGAATTGAAATCAATTTGCAGGTTAATACCAACTAGGTCACAACAAAGAGCCAATCAACAAATAATGCAATGCGCAATGGTTAAGAACTAAGGGGCTTCAAAAAATCCAGCCCAAAGATTACCTCTTGGATGCCTATTCTTCCAGCGTCCCAACGTCCTGCCTCAAACTTGGCCAATTTTCATTATAAACATTAACACCCCTTTACCTCTAGGAAGCTTCCCCTCTTCCTCCCTGGATGGTCTAATGAAAACCTCTGCTGCCAGGCAAAGAAGTCAAGTTCTTTCAGTCTTCAGCCCAGGCCAGACCATCGTTTCACACCAAATAGTCATCAAAGGGTTTTGCTAAGTCTCTGCTTTACTTCCCCAGAGGAGCTGTGCAGTTAGCTCTTCGGCCACCTCTCCCTCTCCTGTGGGATCTTTTCCACTGTCTCAAAAATAATTCCAGAAAATGTAACTTACAACATCAACTAAGATAATGGGATGGACTACCCCCTAAAAAGATACGGGGCCAGTGTCCTATACCACTCTACAGAACACACCTGGATGCACCAGACACACTGTCACACTGAAGACCAAGGATGCAAAATGAAAAGTAAATCATAGGGGGTGTCCTCTGCAAGAGTCAGATGGGGTCATTCAATGTGCACCCCTATAAATGTAATCCTTTGCATGCTATCAGGGCATTTGCCCAGGAATTCTCTGAATGCTTCCTCGTTAACACTAGGTCCTGGTCCCCTTTTTCTAAAAGACATCTCAAAACCATACCTCCCACTTAAAGAAAAAAAGAAACACTGTAGAATTCTATATTTCATTCAAGAGGGTTACATCTCCAGAAGACAGTTGTGATCTGTTCTCTGGAATAGTCTTCTTGTCTTGTTGAGAGGTTGCCCTGGCTTTTTATGGACTCTATGAGAAAATGCAATCTTGACTGACAATTTCATCCCAATGCCAGCGTTCTGCTCTGCGTCCCAGATTGTGGCCCTGTCGAGGGTGGAGTGGGCCCAGGCTCTGGCTCCAGGGCCTGGGCTATGCCCTCAGGGCGACACAAGCCCATTTCAGCTCCACAGCATTAGCATTTCAGCCCCTTCCCTCTGCAACCAAGCTCTCTGGGAGAGACACAAAAATACTATTTCAAAAGCCTTGCATGTATTTTGGTTACCAATTTTCTTTCTTTCTTTTTTTTTTTTTTTAAAGCAACAACACAGAACACATTTTATTTATTTATTTATTTATTTATTTTAAAGATTTATTTATTTTATTTATACAAGCACTGGGCACAATTAGAAGCGTGGGAGGGTGAGAGAACACACCAGAGCCAGAGCGGGGAGCAGAGCAGGCAGAAGGACCGAAGTACACTGCTGAGGGGAGCAGCGGGTGGCAGGAGAGGTCTGCGCGCCATGTGGGACCCTCCTCTGGTGGCCGGGGAGCAGCCGGGGATCGAACCGGCGCCACAGAGGCAGCTTCGCAACCCAGCGCTCTACCGCTGCGCCACCAGGGAGGCCCCACCAATTTTCTTTCAATTAAAAAAAGAAAGGACAGAATTTCTGCCTTCAAGCAACCCATCCAAAATATTGCTGTAGACATTTATGTGGATTTAAAATGCCCTCCTCCTCTTCTGTACTTCATCATCACCAACAAACATCCAGACTGATAAGAAATCACAAAAATATTTGGCTTTCAGAGGAGACATTTTGTTGGAATTTGCCAAGCAAGACTGCAGACTTGCCTGCATGGCCACAAAAGCGTGACCTGCGGGCCTGAAAACCTTCCTAGACCTCTAGGTGTGTCTACTTCAAGAGGGGTGGAAATTGACCACGATGTTTTTTTGACTTTATAGTAGCTTATATTTTACATCGGGACTTTAGATCATTCAACGAGCTAGAATGCATTTTATCAGAACGCGAGAGAAAGAGAGAACTCCTACCTGCTGGACACATCATCTTCTCCAGGTAGTCTAATGGGTATTTCATATGCTTTGTCATGAGGTCCTCTTGGGTCCTTATGAGGACTTCATGACCCAAGACTGTGTATGCACTTCACTGATAAACGAATTAAGTCCCAAACCTACAATTCCAGTGGTTTAAGAATTTTAGAATATATTTTGCCTCGATGAGGAATTACCGTGTTTTTGGTGCTCAGTCGAATAAACAAAGCAGGGGAGAAGAGTAAACGGGCTGGTGGTATTTGTAGTGTTATTTTGTGTAGCCAAAGTAGGCAATTAAGAAGAGATTTCATATCGTTTGCTCAAAGGCTGTTGTGAATCCCACATTTGGCCCTGAATTCAGACACAGGTTAGAAGCCACGAGATGATCAAGGCACTACTACGTGGCAGCCACTCGGAGCCACCGCCTCCACGCAGCGACCTCAGCTTCCCCATAGCCATCGTCATTAGCTTTGCTTCCAAATGTTGTTGGCGGTTTCGAGATATTCAGTCAACTCTCAAAGGATCGGGATTTGCCAAGTGTTGTCACTGGTTAATATGGAGAAGAGTTAGCATCAAGGACAGTTCTCAAAATAATAGTTTCAGAAATGCTTGGAGCAGTGCACTCTGCTGGCAGAAAGGACAGCCCCCCGCAGGGACAGCGAGGAAGGCGGCCCTGGTCATTCACATGGAGATGCTGGGGACATCACTATTACTCTCCAGAGCAGGTGAGCCTGTGTGTGAATAATGTGTCTATATGTGTTTATTCCTGGAGTTTGCCTTCATATCCTGACCATATCACTTAGTAGCATGTAGTCATATTCAGCAGGCGATAACTGCAGGTATTTAAGATTCCATAAATGAATCATCAGATAGATCATTGTGTTACATTGAAAACCTGAAAAATACGTGTCTTATATGTGTGGCTGTGGGTTGTGATGATTACATGTGTGACTGTGTGTCATGAATATTGAAGTAAGGTGCCAGAAGTTCAAAAATTTAATGGAGATCCAGTCTGATAGGAGCTTTCAATGTCAAAATCATATCTTAATTATAAGCCTAATTCAACTTTCATCTGTTTGATATCTGTTGCCAAGGACAAGCAGCGTATCATTTTGTTCCATTGCAACTTCTCCCAGTTCAGTGATCTGAAGGGTATCTGATAGCTCGAGACTACTGCTGTCTAGACATAAGACCAAGTGCGGCTGTTGGATTTCTGTTTCCAAGAAGAAATTTTACCAGCAATGTGTCTCAGCTGGTCTTCCCTTCCCTCCCTCTCTCCCCCCTTTATTTCCATGCACAGACGCTGTGGGTGTGTTTTGGTAGTGGTTGCACAGATAGATGCTTTTGTCAAATTTTACGAAAAATTTAAAATGAGTGAATTTGATTTTATGTGAATTTACTTTAACAAAGCTAATTCTTAAAAAGTCAATTTATTCCGTGAACACAACCAAAACGTTAGACGTGCATATACACACGTGCTGTGTGTCAGGTTATGTCTGCAGTGTGGGAGGCATACTATGTACATGTACATATGTCTCATTGGATAAATGCTCTGCCAGTGTTTGTGGTTCCATGACGATGGTGGAATCCAAGCTTCCGAGTGACTCTGTGATACAACACAAAGCAAGTTCTACTGGAGCTAAGGAAACTGGACACTGGGTTTTAAGGGAGCCTGATAAACAGACCGTACCTGCGTAACTGGGGTGGCCACCCCCTGAGAAATAAGATAAAAGAGAAGGCCAGGAAAAGCACAGTGCTGACCTGGTGCCCTCTGAAGCCCTTTGTAACAGCTGGTTCTACACATCCCTTCCCGACTCCTCCTTCCCGATGTCCACATTCGTGACCACATAAGCCCAAGTACCTCTTTACCCCACAGAATCTGCAGATGCCACAGATCAGGGTTTTGTTTGCTTCCCTGTGGTAGCTTCGTTTCTACACCTTCCCGGCACACCCCTATTCAGAGACCCCATGACTGCCATCATACCTACCGGACACATCCGTAGTGAGCGGGCCTGCTCGGCTCCAGCTGGGCGTGGACTCCCGCCCCTGTCCCGAAGGCCCTGGGCTCAGAGTCCAGCCCAGGGTGGCGGGGCTGGGTAATGGGCACACTGCGCAGCCCAGAGCTGTCACGACTCAAGCTCCATGCAGGCAGGGCTGCTCCGAAGACAAGACGAGGGGTGTCCTGGCTCTGGCACTGTGTACGCGCTTCTCCATGCCACATGCACCAAGCAGGTATGCGAGACACCTCCAAGAGAAGAAGGAAGTGGCAGCCGTAAAGGAACCAGAGGTTTTACGCTAACAGAGCCCAGACTTGTAAAGAAATAGCACAGGGAGGGAAGAATTACCACCCCCCGCCCCCATACACTTACAGCCTGGTCTAGCCATGACCCAAAGAGCGGATCTAGGCCAGTTATGTTCCCCAATAATTACTGGACCTAACATTAATGTTTTTATGAGAGTAGCTTGCACTTCTTTAGAATAATTTTTTTAATTTCCTCAGATAATTTCTAAGGGCCCTCCAAGTGTCACATTTCCATTATTTATCATCCCAGGTTCCTGTGGCTGCAGTTTGATGCAAACAAAGCTTTAAAGTCTATTTCGATGCACTTATACACTCTAAAGCGCTGATGCCTTCCATGCTGCAACCCTGCCTTTCGGCAGGTCACATTTGAAAGCTTTTAACAGAGGAAGGGTGAATGCCCGACCTCCTCCTATATGGAACCTAGTCAGAGTAAACCGTTAGCTATTACACTAACATGCGTGTCTCTGTGTGTATACACACATAAATGTATATATATATGTAAAATTCTCTTTTCACTTCTAAGTTGTGTTTGTCAATAATTGCCTTTTCATCTGAAGGAATCTACAGATGTAAACGCTTGTTGATTTGACCTCATTTAGTATTTTTTTTAAAGATTTATTTATTTATGCATACAAGAACTGGGGTACAGGCCAGAAATGCAGGGGTGAGAGGTTTCACCAGAGACAGAGCGGGGAGCAGAACAGGCAGATGGACTGAAATACACTGCTGAGGGGAGCAGCGGGCAAGACAGGAGAGGTCTGCTGCGTCATGTGGGTAGCTCCCTGGCTAGCCAAGGATTGAACTCATGCTGCAGAGGCTGCAGACTGCTTCATAGTGCAGTGCTTAACCCCTTGTGCCACCAGCGAGGCCCTCATTTAGTAATTTTAAGAAGGTCTGAGCCTCAGGCACTCACTTGCCCATCCCCTGTCCTTCCACTTCCCTTACAGGGTGATCAGGTGTTTCTCACTGACCCTGGGCTCCTCAGGGCCAGGGGCTGTGGCTCTCCTCTCTACACCCTAGTCCAGAAGAATCCTTCATTTCAGGAGCTCTGGCTAGCGGATCAGGGGTGCATGCCGGGAAGCTGTCTGCAGGCCTTGCTCAGCACATGATCTAAAATGAGTCAGCACCAGATCCACACTACCCAGGGGTCAGGCCCACAGAGCCAGGGGTTTCGGGAGAAAGTCTGACCATCCATGTGAAACCAAACAAAACACAACCATCATGTGGTTTAACTGGCGGTGACCCTGTGAGTCCAGTCAGGTCCCTGTTCTAATATGCAGCGTGTATCCTCTAAAGGAGTGTCCTCAAGCATCAAGAAAAAAAGCAGGATTTTTCTGAGTACCTTTGCAGTGACTGATGTGGAAATCACTTTGTTTCACCTTCCAAAGTGCTGAAAGACTCCCCTCTGCGGGGTCGTGCATGGCAGTGCTGCTGACCTTCGTGACCCACCCAGTGAGAGCAGCCAGAGAAGGTGTGGGGACTTGCAAGACCAAATTTTAATTATAAAAAGAAGTCAAGTTTTCCAGTTTTTTTCTGCTTATCTGTAAGCAGTGTTATGTGATAATTTAAGAAATGAGTCAACAGAGATTTGCAGGTCACCCTTGGGGGCAGCACTGTTTAAGTGGGGCTGGGGCATTATAGAGAGGGCTAGTGGAAAAGACATCACCCCTCCCTGTTAAAAGGGGCAGATTTTACTCAGACCACTGTGGTGGACAGAGACTTCAGTGTAGCCTGAGCTCAATTCTGGTGACCCACAAGGTAGGAGGGGGTTAAATGCTGGGGTGTGCTCAAGGACCTGTAGTGAGGGGCAGTGGGGGGTGCTGTACAGTGTGGCAGCACCTGTGCTTGCTAACTGGCACCAAGTTAGCTGCCAACCCTCCCAAAGACACTGTGAAGGAGAGGCTTTATAGTGTCTAAAAGACACTAATCAGAGAAGCCCTCTGGTTACATTTTGGAGGGCTTTCCTGGACTGGAGGAAGGCATTCCTGGACTCTTGATGACACATCTATCTCAAAAGAACTGAGAAAGGCTTTACAGCGGTTAGTTTCCTAAAAAAAAAATGTCCTCCGGGGGCCTCCCTGGTGCCTGAGGAGTTAAGTCTCAGCACGATGAAGCTATCTGCAGCCCCTGCAGCATGAGTTCGATTCCCAGCCAGAGGGTTACCCACATGGTGCAGCAGACCTCTCCTGATTCCCTGCTGCTCCCCTCAGCAGTGTATTTCAGTAGATCTGCCTGTTCTGTTCCCCGCTCTGTCTCTGGTGAATCCTCTCACCACCACCCCACATCTCTGGCCTACACCCCAACTCTTGTGTGCGTAAATAAATAAATCTTAAAAAAAAGAAGATCAGGGACTTAAGTTCGTTTCAATTGGAACAAGCAGTAATATCTTTGGGCAATGTTGAGCTTTCTCAGGCGAGAATTTTAAGGGTTCTGTAGACATTTTAAAGACAAGGTTTGGGGCTAATAGAGAACATGCCGGAGTCTGCTCAATTCTCAGAGAACAAAGTGTTTTTATGACCAATTAATGCATATCTATGCAGACAGTGATTTCTCTGAAGTCTGGTTTTGTCCGTACATTCTCAGCGCTACGTATAATTTTAGCAATCATTATTTTTATATCTGCTTCAGATGTAGCTCTCTAATTTCAACCTTTGAAAATAGCACCCTCTGGAATATTTGCAATTCCACCATTTCCTTCTTTAATAACAGACAATCCTTGCATGAAATGTCTCTTCGGCTCTACGTCTTGACCCCATACTTACTAGCCACCACTGAGCATAAGTCCCCTTTCCTCTGGCGTGCTTGTCTTTCCTGTAATTCAGCAGCTGGTATGATGTTGAATTAAACTCCCAGAGGTTCTTGATTATCTGCAAGTACAGGGGATTTGCATATAAATCATTAATTGATCACCTGCTATGTGCCAGGCACTGTACAATGCTCTGAAATCCCAACTTTCATCATTTATCACAGCATTTTTTTCCCAGTTGTATTCACAGGAATACTGGCTCTTCGCTATAGGTGTGCACTCTGTTTTACCTCGGTGTTTGTGCCCATTTTGCATGTTGTTGAGAATATCATTTTCAAGTCTCCACCTGGTGGACCGTTGTCCACCTTTGAGCATCAACTCAGATATCAGCTTTTCCTGTGACTTTATTTTATTGCCTCTAGTCTTACTCAATGCCTCTCTCTTTTGGGTTCCTGAAGCACTTTTTACTATGCTCCATAGTAACACATACACGGTTGCTTAAGAATTGAAACAAGACTAGAGTTCCTTTATAGCATGTATTCTCATTTAATCATATCTATAATTTGAGTATTCTGTAACATCACTGGAGCTCATTTCTTCTTTCACTTGCTTGTTGATGCAAGAAATATTTACCAAATATGACAGAAAGCATACTCAATCCATAGATATAGTTTTCCTAGAATGAGCATGAGAAAGAAAACCTTACTATGAGGAGCTCAATAAGGAAGAATTTTGCTGTTAAACAGAGTGAGGGCAATTTTGATTCTGTGTGTCCCAGCATCCTTTGTTTTCTTTCCTTTTATTATTATGTTTCTTGAAGTAACATTGGTTTAGGACACTGCATGTGCCTTAGGGGTACAGACCCCCACCCCTACAAATGCATGTTACTCACTAACCCCCAACAATCCTCCACTGTAGTTTATTGTACCCTCTTCCCCATGCTCCAACACCTCCTTCAGGGTGGCACAAGGGTTGGGATGCAGCACTATGAAGCTATCCACAGCTGCTGCAACATGAGTTCAATCCCTGGCCAGGGAGCTGACCCACATGGCACAGTAGACCTCTCTTGACTTGCCCGCTGCTCCCCTCAGCAGGATATTTCAGTGGATTTGCCTGTTCTGTTCCCCACTCTGTCTCTGGTGAGTCCTTTCTCTCTCTCTCTCTCTCTCTCTCTCTCTCTCTCTCACACACACACACACACACACACACCCCATGCATCTCGGGCGTACACCCAGGTCTCATATGCATAAATCAATAAATCTTAAAAAAAAAAAGGGCAGAGAGCCAAATAGACACTTCTTCAAAGAAGACATGAAGATGGCCAACAGGCACATGAAAAATGGTCAACATCACTTTTCATCAGAGAACTACAAATTAAAATCACAATGAGATACCATTCACACCTTTGAGAATGATACTGATGAAAAATACCAGAAGCAGCATATATTGGTGAGGGTGTAGAAAAAAAAAAAGGAACCTTCCTACACTGTTGGTACTACTGTAGACTGGCCCAGTTCCTATGGAAAACAATATGGGAGTTTCTGGAAATAATATAAATACGTCAGGGTAGCACAGGGGTTAAAGATACAGCGCTATCAAGCTATTGCCAGCCACTGCAGTCTGAGTTCGATCCCCAGCTGTCCAGGGAGCTGACCTACATGGCCCAGAAGACCTCTCCTGACTTACCCACTGCTCCCCTCAACAGTGTATTTCAGTAGATCTGCCTGTTCTGCTCCTTGCTCTGTCTCTGGTGAATCTTCTCACCTCCTGCACCTCTGGCCTACACCCCAGTTCTTGTATGCATAAATAAATAAATCTTAAAAATATATAAATAGCTCTATCATAAGATTCAACAATGCCTTTCTTAAGTATCTATGTGAAGAACTAAAATACACTAATGTGAAGGCCTATATGCACTTCTATGTTCCCTGCAGCACTATTTGCTGCAGCCAAGTCTGCAAACAGGACCCTAAATATCCAAAGAGAGCACACCTTTCTTGAGAAAGCTTTCCTATCAGGACCTTGTGTTTGCTTGTTTATCTTTTTAGCTGAACACTATAAACAATGCAGAACAGACTGTAACCTGTAACAGCCTATAACCAATGCAGAACTCAGCCCTGGCACAGGGTAAGTACCTCACAGACATCATAAGTGAATGAAAGATTTCATGACCTCTGGGCCACCAGCTCCCTGACTCCTCATGACATCTGATAAGCCCAACCTGAGTAGGAACATCCCTTGGTGCTGATCTCAATGAGTTACAAGGAAAACAAGCTTGCAATTCTATATCATTCTTAGCTCCCCAAGAAAGGAAAAACAAGTATATATTTACAAGTCACTATAGAAAAGAGACGTTTTCCATAAGAAATAGACCCTGACTTGAGTGAATAGGAATCATCTCTTGACTCTCATACACAGACATCATAAATAATCCTCTTAATTTTGTTCCTCTGTTCAGGAAAATGCTAATTTAAAACAAAAAACAAAAGCAAATATGATTATGGTGCTCTCTCCAAATGCCCGATTGTGGGCCTGACCTGAATTTTCTCTTTTCCCCTCAAAGGAAATAGATGTGGTTTTTGGATCCACATTCACTTCAGTTAACCAAGGGTGGACCTTATCATTGTGGATGAAACATCATAACTCCCAGTTACATACAAAATATTTACCCCTATCTGATTGGCACAAAGTGGTAGCTTTATCACCCTACTGCAGGCTTCCTAGGGCTTTAGAGGAGGAATTTCTACCTAATTTACTGTCATCATTGACCTTTTCCCTGTCTTTTTTCTCTGTAAGTAAGTTGATCAAACAATATTTCTAGTTGGAAAAAAAAATCACTGTTTGATTTCCTGTATATTGAGAGCACCCCAGCACATAACTCAGAATCGTTGCATAAATATTATCTATATTCCAAACAGTGTTGGGTGTGGTTGAAGCAGCAAATGTTGGTACAAAATTTTTAAATCAAGAAATGATTGATATTATAGAAGAGCCACTACTCAGAAAACTACACATGATGGAAATAGATACGGGATAAATGTCTACAAAAGGAAAGATAGTGCATCTCTAGAAATTTAGAAGAATTTAAGGGCATGTGGGTTGATGTCACTTTTTAAGAGTCAGAATGATTGACTGAATGCTGAGCTTTGGCAGTAATCCAGCTGAGGCTGAGGACCACATGTCACTTCTTTGCAGTTGAAATTTAAGAACAAAATCATACAAAGAGTAATTTTAACATAAAACAATAATGAGAAATGAAATAAAATTTAAATCAGCAATGAATGAATTTGAAAGTAGGAAAATAATGGAGAAAATCTACATAATCAAAAATTGTTTCTTTTAAAAGATCAATAAAATTTATAAACTTTTAGCAAGGTTAATGGGGGTGGCAGTAGGGGAGACACTAATTACCCTATGAGAAGTGCAAAAGGAAATCATCATTATTCATCTCACAGACACTAAAAGAATGTAAACGGAATATTGTGAACAACTCCATGTCCACATATGTGATAACTTACCTGAAATGGACTGATTTCCCAGAAGTCAGAGCACAAAAGGAGATAAGATCCCTTAATATCCAATATGTAGATACATTGTTTGATTAATGTACATTAAAATTGAGTCAGTAATTGAAAATCTCCCTCCCAGAAAAAGAAAGTACTTGACTCAGATGTTTTCATTAGTGAATTACACAAATAGCTAAGGAAGAAAATGTACCAACTCTCCATATTTTCTTCTAAAAAGTTAAATTAGAATACTTCCTATTTCTGACTGTAAGTTCAGCATTACATTAATATAAAAATCAGATAAAGACATCACAAGAAAGGAAAACTATACATCAGTACCTCTCATGAGGGGACTCCCTGGTGGTGCAAGGAGTTAATACACAGCACTGTGAAGCTATCTGCAGCCACTGCAACATGAGTTAGATCCTTGGCCAGGTGACCCACGTGGTGCAGCAGACCTCTCTTGTCTCCCTGCTGCTCCCCTCAGCAGTTATTTCAGTAGATCTGCCTGTTCTGCTCCCCACTCTGTCTCTGGTGAATCCTCTTACCACCCACACCCTCTGGCCTATACCCCAGTTCTTGTATGCATAAAAATAAATCTTAAAAAAAATACCTCTCATGAATGTAGATAATGCTATAATCCCTCAAAATGTTAATAATTAGAATCCAAGAGTGTATACAAATGATGAAGCACTATGATCTAGAGAGCTTTGTTCTGTGTTTTGGAAGCTGTTTAACATTTGAAAATCTGTGTAATTAACTATAGCCATAGGCTAAAGGAAAAATATCAGATGATGGTATCAATTGACACATTGAAAACATGATAAAATATAAGACCTATTTGTGATTAAAAAAAAAAAACTCATCTAACCAAGAATCAAAGGGAACTTTCTCAAATTGATGAACACCTTCAGAAATCTACAGTGAAATCTTATTTTATGGTGAGAAACTTGATGCTTTCTAAGCTGGAAATAAGGCCAGGAGACCTTGTCTCCTCACTCCTACACACTGCTGGGAGGGAAGCCCTAGGAGGTATGCTTAGATGAGAAAATAAAATAAACAGACTTAAGAGGAAAATGCAAAAATACTTATTCACAGATGGCATGACTGCCTCTGTAGGAAACTCAAAAAAATGGACAGAAATATTCCTGGAATGAATAGGCAAAGATAGTAAGCCAGGATACAAGGTTAGTAAGGAAAACTCAGTTGATTGACTGTAGGCTAGGAAACAATTATTTTGATAAATAAATTTGAACTGTATTAAAATAAGCCAATGCCTATATCTGGAACAATTTGAACAGGAAAATAAAAAATATTGCATCATGCTCCAAAGTATAAAATAATATCTGTGAGTCTACTCTGATCCAAATAAATGATGGAATAAATAGACATCTCCCATGTAAAAGTATTCCAAATAATGTATGCAGCTATTCCATCCTTAGGAAGTAGAACGTTACTCCCATCTCCTGCCCAGGGTAACTGCCTTCCTAAGATCGTGGTATAAAAGGGGGAGAAACTAACAAATGCTACTTGAGCCAGAAGCTTGAGGTCAATGTCAACAGTCATAGGTCAAGTTGAAATCTGAGAAAGTCACAACCAGGAGGAGCCTTAAGAGACTCAATATAATATGGTGTCTGCAAGATAAAAAGGAGACCACATGAAAAGCAAGACCATCTGAATAAAATATAGACTTTATTTAATAATAATGTATGGATATTAGTTCATTTGTTTTCACAAATGTTTATATTTATGTCAGGTGTTATTAATGTGAGTGTTTATAGGAAACTTTGGAGTCACACCTCATTTTTCTGTAAATGTAAAGCTGGTCTCAACATAAAGTAAAATATGATCACATGATGCTGAAGCATGATAATGGCTTAATGCTGCACATGAAGAATCCTGTGTCTGGCAGTAAAAATATTAAGCTTCTTTTTTGTTTTTCTGTTTTCAAACATCACTTTTCTCAATTCAAGAATAAAAACTACTGTATTCTCCTCCCTACTTTGCAAGATTGTTGTGGGGACTCACTTATGGAAGGAATGGAGTAAAACAGTTGTGCTTCTTTAGAGTCAGAGAGAGATGATGAATGAAACACGAGAGAGAGAAGGTGTAATACGAGCATGAAACAGGGCACGTGAGTGGGGGCAGAAGGTTCCTGCCTTCTAGTTGAGCGACTCAGGGAAAGCTCCAAGGTCATGATCATGATTCAAAGTCATGGAACTGCTGTGTGCATGATCTTGTTCTGGTTTAAACTTCTATCGCAAACTAGTCTTACAACCTTCAGCAAGACATTTAACTCCTTTTTCTTTTCTCATCTGTAAACTAGTCATGATAATATTCCCTTCATAATCTTGGTATCTAAGGGCTGGTGAAATAGCGTCTAAGAAGCAATGGACTATGTAAATCCAGCAGTAAGCTCTGTTCCCAGTTTTATGGAGCCTTATCCATCCTGACTCCTGCTGAATCAAATTCATGTCCCCAAGATAGTCCTGGTCCTCCCATGCCCTGATTTTTGTGCATCACCAAAAATGTGGAGATAAATAGAATCTTGACCCATAAACTTAAACAAAACTCTTTTTTATGCCACTCAACTAATCTGTTATTTTTCAGATGAGTTATTAAACTTAAAAACACATGAACAAATATTTTGATTTTACACCCAGTGCTCAACATCTGAAATCAGAAGCCCATAGTATCCCCTGATATCTCTGGTGAATCAACACAACGTAATCTTCCAGGTCGAACTTAAGTGTTGTCATGATCGGGAAATAATTCACACCCGCCACAGTGCAGTAACATGTCTGTGCTCACACCTGTGCCCCTCTCCAACGTGGCTGTAATCTGCCCTGCATTGTCTCCGTTCTCCCCACTAGGTGGCAATTCAATTACAAGGTGGATTGGCAGGATTTTTATCCTCCGTTGAGCCTCCTTCCCTCACAAGCTCAGTGTCACCCACCTCTGATGCTTTCCACATCCTGGGTGTTGCATTTGGCCTAAAAGGTTGTTGGATTTTATCACCTTTCCCGATTAGATTTTGGGTCTCCCCAACAAGCTGGCTATGATGGGGGTCATATTTTCTTGTATTGATTGCCACTGGGGTTGAGCGTCTGCGATGCACAGCCACCAGTCAGTGGACACAAAGAGGTAAATGAACATGAAGGGAGGGCAGGGAGGGAAGCACGAGGATGCTGACGCCAGCAAAGAATTGCACTGGGAGTGCCCCCACCCCAGACTTGATGTTGAGGCACCAAGTGCTGAGCGGATCCTCGGACTCAGACCCGGGAAACATTGATTTCTGGATGTGGAGCTGGAGCTCTGGGGTTGGCAGAAGAGGCCACGATGGAAAACACGTCAGTTAGTGGGCTGACCTTCCAAATGACTGGGCATGCAGAGTGTCCGAGAAGGAGTCACCCGAGAAACCAAGTAGGTTGCTGGGAAGGTGGGAGAAGGCAAACCTTCCGAACCGAGCCTGTGGCAGGGCCGGAGACAGCAGGCAAAGTGTTGTTATACCGTGGTTGGGGTGAAATCTCTCCAGATCAGGACAGCACTTACTCTCCACCTGAAAGAATACATTAAGTTTGTTCACCAGATAAGTGTCGCCCTGCAGGGACACTATGACTATGGAAACCTGGGACAGGATGCCTGAAATAGAGTGACACCCACCGGGAAGTAACAGCGGTTTTGGTCAGAGAGAACAGCCAGCATGGAAAGACAGGGTGGTTAGGGTCGGGCTAGCCTGAGTCTTCAGGGGAGCACAGCATAACCCCAGATACCTACAGGGGAACACTGGACTGCAAGGAGTGGCACTTTCCAACAACAGACAAGGAAAGCTAAAGGTAATAATAGGGAGCAAAATGTGGTAAAGGTGTCGTAGTTTGGGCAACAGCATCCTTGGGCAAATGTCGTTTGTTTAAACTTGAAGCAACCGCTCTTCTCTGAACTGGGTCTCCACATTCCAGGGGAATCTAAAATCAAATTAGCACTCTGAACCAAAGCAGGAGACTCAGGAAGGGCCAGGGCCCAAGGTTCGGGCATCGAGCTCTACGTGTTCCTCAAGCAGAGGTGGGGATCAGTGCAGGGCCTGGACAGGAAGGCACTGGACAGTGCAGGGCCTGCTCACCCAGGAAGGCGTTTCACAGCAGAGCAGGGAAGCGGCAGACGGACTTTGAGCTGAGTGCCCTCAGTGACTTGGAGACAAATTGGTTCTTCGTAATACACTTATTGAACTTGCTGCAAAAAGTGGAGAAAACAAGAATGGTCTTGGGCCAGAAGATTTACCATCTGAACATATTCATTCCACTAATTAAATACTCATCACTGAAGTCTAGGGAGAGTCTGCTTGGCAAGACCATTTAAATATGCAAATTGTTATTCATCCATAGTTAAAATGTTTACCCCATTCCTGCCTCAGCAGAGGGACCCTCTAAAGAGACAGAGCTAAATACGGTTCCATTCTTGTCTCCATTTTTACCCTCCAACAAATAAACAAAGTATTTTGGGACATAATCTATCGTTCTTGTCCAGATGTCTGCGATTCCAGTCTGGCTTTTCTACAGGTGCTAAGAAAACTTCCCTTTACCTTGGTTTATTTTTATTTTCAGTTTGATGAACACCTGTTCCCTCTGTTCTGAATCTGTAAGGCAGACGATTCAGTCCATTCCTTTCCAAGTTTCAGCCTCTCGTTCAAATTAGAGGGGAAATGTTGACCAATAGACACTCGGGCCCAGGGTACAGAGAGATTGTTCATTATTTTCTTATGTTCAAGTGAGGTACCAAGCACAGTTTTTTAACCATGAAAAACATGTATTTATTGCAAGACAACTTTGTAATGAAGTATTTTTGTGAGAACGTAAACATTATGGATAACTTTTCTTCCTTAGTAATAGTCTTACCTTCCAAAGAAATCTTTTGGTGCTGTAAGAATGTAGGGAAAATATAAAACTAAGGAAAAAATACCAATGATTTTTTTTCCACTAGGTTCACTTTAAATAACAAATTGGTTGCAGGATAAAACAGCATGTTGTAGGTTTCCTATGGTTACGTGTTGTGCTGCTGTGCAATCCTGCTTGTGTAATTCAGCACACATGACACATAATTGACAGAGATTAAAAAACAGGTGGGTAATAAGGAAAATCGCTAGTAATGGCAGCACATACAGCAACCCCTCTCTCCAGCTTGTCAAGGCCCTCTTTTCTTCATAGGTAGAGATGCCCTTGGAGATAATGCTGAAGACTTTAAAAGAAAACAAGTTTTGAGTCTTAAAATAGCAGGTGGTGGGTGATCTAATAAAGTGTGTTGGCTCATAAAAGGCAAAGAAAAATGTGAAAATTTTAAGCAAATCCTGGAAATTATTTTTCTGGACTTCTAGTGTCCTCTTACTTTAAATTAAAATTATTTGGGAGATATTTAATAACTGATACTAGCAACACCAGGTAGCAAAAGAAAGCATGTAATATTTATTCAAAGAATATTTATACAACATCTACTCTGCCAAGGTAAAAAATGTTACATAAAAATTTAAGGTGAATTAAGGAATATGTAAAAGTATTCAACCCAAACATTCAACCCAAAGTACATTCAACTCAACTGTGATGACTAACTGTTGCTTAGTTGTACACTTTAATAGTGCTAGTGTTATGTAAATTTTACTTCAATAAAAACATCTGCTAAAATTATAATGGTATCCCCATATCTAGATAAGCTGAGATTATAAATTAATCTGCCAAGTGGATCATCAGCAATGGATTCCACTGGGCAGCTTTTTTAAATCCACAAAATGATTATCTCTCTGTCTCTCATTCTTTCTGTCTCTTTTTATAGATAGATGAGTGGATGGATAGATGGATAGATAGATAGATAGACAGACAGACAGACAGACAGACAGATAGATAGAAAGATAGATAGAAAGATAGATAGATATGGGGTTCACAGAATTATTGAGGCCAAGAAGACCCACACTCTACTGCCCGCAAGTTGTAAACCCAAACTCTCTAGTCACTTCTAGTTATTTCTTCACCAATCTCTTCCCCCTCTGTTTTTTTTTTTAATTTAATAGGACATTTCATTAAATTGAACACATATTCAAACAAATACTTGTACTCAAATGCTCACAGTCACTTTATTCATCATATTCAAGAGGTAGAAACAACCCAATGGCCACTGACAAATGAATGGATAAGCAGATATATATGTGGAAAATAGAATATTATCCACCCATAATAAGGAGTAAAGTTGACACAGGTGAGAATTAAGATGAAGTATAGCAACACTCTGAGAAAGAAGCCAGGCACTGAAGGGCACACATTGTATACTTACCTCCCCTGAGACATCCAGAAAATGTAAATCCTTAGAGAGAGGAGCACACTGGTGCTTGCTGGAGGCTGCAGGTGGGAGTGAGGAATGAAAGTGACTGTATAGTTTGGAGCTAAGAACATGTTCTGCAAAAGGACAGAGATGGTATTTACACAACACAAATAGACTAACTGTTGCTTAGTTGTACACTCTAAAAGGGCTAATGTTATGTAAATTTTACTTCAATAAAAACATCTGTTAAAATAATAATGTCATCACCATATCTAGATGAGCTGAGAATATAACTTGCTCTGCCAAGTGGATCTTTACCAGTGGGTTCCATTGGGCAGCTGTCAAGATGGCAGACATCACAGAAATAGCCCTGGCTGTGGGCGACCACGTCTAGACAGAGTCCCAGCCAGGGGTTTCCTGACTTTAAAATCATTACCATGGAGGTTGTCCAGGGTTTGAATCTGGACCTCAGATGACTAAATCTGTTGGTGAGGAGAATTTGTACAACATCCAGGAGACAACAATTCAATTTTAATTTATTTGAAGACGTCAGCTTGACTTGAATCTCGGAAGAGAAGTAGAGATTTCCAAGAAAGAAATAAGGTAGAACAAAACTCAGGAGGCCTTCAAATCCCTATTCTGGAGGAAATTAATAAACTATTCATCCTGCACACTAAATAAATATGCATACGAAATAAGCAGTCTTTAATTGGAAATTTTAAAGTCACTGATAAATCTGACTTCATCCACATTGATCAGATCAGCAATTGTTGATTCTTCTTACTGTAAAGACTCAGTGTCTATAAAATGAAGGTAGTCATCTCTCTCATAGGGATCAGATGTGTGTTGGAAATTACTAACTTATTTGGCTTTTAGTAAATCCACAAAATGAGTACCTCTTTCTCTCTCCTCTCTGTCTCTTTTGATAGATAGATAGATAGATAGATAGATAGATAGATAGATAGATAGATAGATAGATAGCTGGCTGGATAGATGGATGGATGGATGGATAGATGATAGATAGATAGATAGATAGATAGATAGATAGATAGATAGACAGACAGATAGATAATAGATAGATAGATAGATAGATAGATAGATAGATAGATAGATAGATAGCTGGCTGGCTAGATAGATAGATAGATCGACAGAAAGACAGATACATAGATAGATAGATAGATAGATAGATAGATAGATAGATAGATAGATAGATAGACCAACAGACAGACAGACAGACAGACAGACAGACAGACAGACAGACAGACAGACAGATAGATAGATAGATAGATAGATAGATAGATAGATAGATAGATAGATAGATAGATAGCTGGCTGGCTGGCTGGCTGGATAGATGGATGGATGGATAGATAGATAGATAGATAGATAGATAGATAGATAGATAGATAGATAGATAGATAGATAGATAGATAGATAGACAGAGAGACAGACAGACAGACAGACAGACAGACAGACAGACAGACAGACAGATAGATAGATAGATAGATAGATAGATAGATAGATAGATAGATAGATAGATAGATAGATAGATAGATAGCTGGCTGGATAGATGGATGGATGGATGGATAGATAGATAGATAGATAGATAGATAGATAGATAGATAGATAGATAGATAGATAGATAGATAGATAGCTGGCTGGATAGATGGATGGATGGATAGATAGATAGATAGATAGATAGATAGATAGATAGATAGATAGATAGATAGATAGATAGATGGCTGGCTAGATAGATAGATAGATAGATAGATAGATAGATAGATAGATAGATAGATAGATAGATAGATAGATAGATAGATAGATCGACAGACAGACAGACAGATACATAGATAGATAGATGGCTGGCTGGCTAGATAGATAGATAGATAGATAGATAGATAGATAGATAGATAGATAGATAGATAGATAGATAGATAGATCGACAGACAGACAGACAGATACATAGATAGATGGCTGGCTGGCTAGATAGATAGATAGATAGATAGATAGATAGATAGATAGATAGATAGATAGACCAACAGACAGACAGACAGACAGACAGACAGACAGACAGACAGACAGACAGACAGACAGATAGATAGATAGATAGATAGATAGATAGATAGATAGATAGATAGATAGATAGATAGATAGATATTATTGAGGCCAAGAAGACCCATACTCTGCTGTCTACAAGCTGGATCCTCCTATTCCTCTTCTTCCTTCTCTTTCTCCCTATATACACTCATATACATTTATACATATACACATATATGTATTGAATCCCTCACCAATTAAAATTCTTTGAGCACTTTTTGATTACTTTGCTTTTGTGTGTGTGAGTGATACAAATTCATAGAATGGATGACATGGGTTTTTCCCCTTAACGGTTCATTGCCCCTCAGTTTTGTCTGATAACAGTTTCAGTTGCCTGAAATCTTCACTTTCTTACAAAAACAAGAACATCTACTGATGATGATGTGCTCAGAGAAAACATAATGACATCAAGCACTTACCTACGTGGAGTGCTGTGTTACAGAATGTGCTGGGGTGACGTAGTCACCGTTAGCTTATACTCAGATACTCTACATTGGGGGCTGGCACGTCGTGTTACCAGGTTAGTCATTTTGAATACTTGACCAAGATTAGCATTAGTGCCATTATATGAGAATTTAATCCCAGGCTGTCTGACTCTAAGCATGTAGTATGATTGTTTTACAGATTGTTCTTGATTTCATTGTGTGATGGAGGAAACTGAAGTTCAGTGAAAATACCCAAGTTCAGAAGAGCCAGAGGTGGAAAAGGCCGAGACAAATGGTTTTCTTGCAAGCCCTTCTGTGCAAAGGGTTAAAAAAATGCAGACTGACCGTGAACTTGTTCCTGCCTGGCCCCTTTGAGACTTACACCTAACCTAGTGGAGGTTTGCAAAGACGCTCTGGAAAGTGCAAATTGAAGCTAACTGATCTGGTGCTTTCTGGTAACATTAGTGAGGTAACCTGCAGGAGATCTCCCTGTCTGTCCCTGAGGGAACGTGGTTTTGCCTGAAGCATTCTTTATCTTATTTTACTTACAACCTTATCCATCCCTTTTTCTGACAATAAAACATTCCATTTGGTGCAACCCCTTGTAGAGACTATTTGCTAGACAGGATGCTGCACAATTCATGGATTGTTTAATAATCCAATTATATTTCTAAATCTGTGAATTTTGATGTTTAACCATAGTGACACCTAACCTTCCATCAGGAATGCGTTTCTTTATTTTAACTAGTGTTCTGGCCATAGGTTCAATATCAACTATGCCTTTGTATCTCCAGGTACATTTACAGTTCAAATGTCCACATGACAAAAAAAGGACATTTAATTGACAGCAGGAGTGTGGGTTTTTGAATAAAATTTGCTTGATATTTTGTCTAAACCATTCAGCAACTTTGCAACCTTGGACAAGTTATTTACATTTTCTGGGCTTCCTCTTACTCAGTTCTCTCTTCCAACCATATTTATCCGGTGCCAACTCTGCACCAGCGTGTTTCAGGCCCCAGAGATTTGGCAGTAAATGAGCTCTACCCTAGGCTCAGGGAATGTCTCATGGGGCATATGTTGAGGGCATATGTCGACCTAAATCTGTTCCAGTGTTATAACTCTGTGCCACAACAGAAGCACTCAGCTCCCCTATCTTAGCAAGTGTGTTACAGTTTTTGCTCTACAGCTCAGAGCAAATGTCTAATTGGGGCCTCAAGACTGGAGTCAAGGTACAAAGACTCAAGGGGAAGCTGAGCTGACACCCCGAAACTCCACAGGAACCTGGGACAATGCCTACACAGGTGAGGAGGCTGGGCTAGGTTTGCTTTATGCAAATTAGGTCTTCAGGTGTGCAGTTCTCATAGGTGCAAAATTTATCAAACAGTGATTGGTTGAATTTTATTTCTGGGGTGGCTTTCCAGCTTGGCAGTCTTTGGGACTGTAACAGAGTCTGCACAAGCCCCAGCACGCTTGGCTGCCTGCACAGACCTGGGACTTGACCCTCAGAGCTTTCTGGCTCTCTTTGGAGGTTGTTCAGGTTCAGGAAAGTTCATGTCCATTTTTCTTATTTTATTTCATTTTATTTTCATATAAATAATTTTTAGAAGCCTGTTGAAAATATAAGGTATGTGTAATAATAATGCAGGGGATATAACTTTAAAAGACAACTAAAAAAATGTGTTGCCTAAATACTATTATTTTACCTTGTGTTAAAATGCAGTGTTAATAAATCATGGATTACACACTCCTCTCTGTTCAGAGACTTGGGAGCCACGCTAGAGAGTGATAAACTAAGGTCCTTCTGGGAAGATGACAAATGAGACAGTAGAATAAGGGAGACTGTTGACCACGTGACTACATGGGGGCTGTGGGTGCGCAGACCATGCAGAAGGCACAGTAACACATGAACAGTAGAGCTTTTATAGTAAAGGGAGCAGACTATGGCACCCCCAAACATATTGGGAGGGAATAACCCAACGTTAGCTCAATTAAAAAGAAATTTATTAATTTAAAAATTATGTCATTATTTTGAACTGTTCATTTCAGAAACCAACAAAGGGAAAACTTTGAACACCAAACAGAAGTCACCCTTTTTGTGAAAGACATTTACACATAGAAGGAAAATCTCCTCTTGCGAAGGTGTCTCCCTCCCTGTTCCGGGAAGAGGAACGACTCCTAACGTCTAGAAAGTCACCTCAATGGATGAAACAGGGACACAAATCTGTGTACCAGCTATCAGCTCTACCCTTGTTTACTGGGCTTGTTCTGGAAACCTCCTATAACTGGCTCTCTCCCCCAAAGTCTTTTTTTTAATCATTAGTTGAAAATTGTATTAAATAGCTCTGGCCATTTCAAGAACCAAGGCTTTCCTGGGTATCTCCAGTGGACACGAGAAGTATACCCTGCTACTCAATTTGCCTGTTGTCTTCCTGTTAATTCGTCTTTGACCATGACAAGATGTGGCGCTTCAGCTGTGCCTGATGAGAGTCCCCAAGAGTGTTGTGCCAGGGAGTGCCATGCTCTTAAGTCCTTTTAAAATTTTGACATTTGGGCCTCCCTGTCTCCCCGCTGCTCCCCTCAGCAGTGTATTTCAGTAGATCCGCCTGGTCTGCTCCCTGCTCTGTCTCTGGCGAATCGTCTCACCCCCTGCACCTCTGGCCTGCACCCCAGTTCTTTTTTTTTTTTTTTGCTTCTTAATTTCAATTTATTTATATATTCTTTATATATTCTTTCCTCTGATTTAAATTGCTTATATCGTTTTCATTTTCTATTTTTTTAATTCTTTTTTTTTAATATTTTTTACGTCATTGTTCATTTTGAAACAATGTTTGTTTCCCTCTACCCTCTCAGGTATAGTCCCCATAGAGTTTCCTTCACCAATGCACCCGTGCACCATTGAAGTAATGTACCCCAGTTCTTGTATGCATAAATAAATAATTTTTTAAAAAAAGCTGACATTTTACATGGAGATGATTGTCTCTTAATTTGTGGACTGCATGTATCAACGATTAGAAATAAACTTTGAAAAATGCACCAGACACCTTTCTTGGCACAAAGCAGACCCCACAAGTGTGAGTTCTTGTCTGACTCCTCCCTGTTTAGGACTTGGGTGCACTGGCATCCTTCGGGGGGCATCTCAGCAGTGCAGTGCCCCTGGAAAGTAGCTCACTTTTCTTTGTTCTTCAGCTGCCAATTGGGCCCAAGCTTGAAAAAGTAGTCTTTAAACATTGGCTTTTTGCAAAGTCCTTGGGGAAACTGGCAAACGCAGGGCCAGAATAGGAGCCAAAGTTGAAGGGGGATTGAATCCAAGTGGGAGGCAGATAATGAGAGGATTAACTCAGGTCAAGGAAAGAAAAAAGTGAGGGAGAAAAGCACATGGCATGGGTGCATACTGAATAACAAGCGGCTGGATCTAGCCTGGCGGCTGCTGATGACACAACCACCATCGGGCTCTCTGCAGCAGGGAGAGGTGGTCCAGGAACTGCAGTCTCACAGGAGGAGGCAGGAGAGTGTTCCAGTGCTGAGGCAGAGGCCACTGGTCCTCCCACACGCCGCCGGTGAATGGCTGAACTTGCTTTCAGAGCTGATAGATGGACTCTCGGGGGAGCTGATGGTTTATGCATTTGCTTCCAAAATGAAACTCTTTTCACTCAGATGATTGCAAACTGGATCAAACCAAACTCCACACGCATCCTGCATTTTCAAAGGTGTGTGTGAGCTCAGGTAAGGACATTGCTCAGATCAGGTTTTGCAAATTCATGAGTTCTTTCATTTATTCCTTGAGAACATTCGGTGTGCCAAGGACGCCTTTAGGTGATGAGGACCACAGATTGATCAAGATTCTGCTTTCTGAGAATGGGATTTATGCATTTTGGATTGGAGGGGCAGACAATAAACAGGACATGTGCTAAATACAAAGCATGGCACTGGTAAATTCAAGGGCGTAGGAGGGGTGTTAAGAGGGTTAACTCTCCTGTGAGGGGCGAGTGGGGAGGGCATGATGAAAGGGTAGTCTGAGGAGGTCGGAGAGGGTTTGGCCCATGTGATCTGGAGAAACCTGAGAT
Organism: Talpa europaea; assembly: GCF_964194135.1. Taxonomy (NCBI): domain Eukaryota; kingdom Metazoa; phylum Chordata; class Mammalia; order Eulipotyphla; family Talpidae; genus Talpa; species Talpa europaea. Next base: position 140,044,855 of record NC_140071.1, on the reverse strand, counting down.
CCTCATAGAGGGTAGATCTGGGAAGGCCTAGGCTGCCCTCAGGAGGTGAGTGAAGGTGGCAGAGCAGTCCAAGACAGAAAGGTGAGACCAGGAGACCAGATGGGCCTCAGAGAGCCATGAGGGCGATGGGATTGCCCTGGAGGCCTGGGCGCAAGAGGCAATCTGGCATGATCTGGAACCTTCTGGCTGCTGTGCTGAGAAGAGATGTCAGGGGCTTCAGAACAGAAACAGGGAGGCCTTTAGGGTGACCTGAGCTAGTGATAGTGAAGGTGCCAACCCGGGGTGGTGATACCAGGGAAACCTCAGGGAGCCAAAACTGACACAGGATGAAACTAAGGGGTCTAAAGGGTACCCAGGGAACCCAAACTGTTAAGGGGGGGAACCCACATTGTGATGTCTAAGGATTTATGGCATGCCAGCTCATGAATGCAAAGTAATCAAACTCTAATGGTCAAAGGGAAAAGACAGACGAGGAGATGGGGCAGAGAAGGGCTTCAAAATGCCGACTCCGGGGGCCTTCCTGTGGCGCAAAGGCTTAAGACACAACCTATGAAGCTGTCCGCAGCCACTGCAGCTCAAGTTCAATCTCCAGCCAGGAGCAACCCACATGGTGCAGCAGACCTCTCCTGTTTCGCCTGCTGCTCCCCTCAGCAGTGTATTTCAGTCAGTCTGCCTGTTCTGTCCCCGCTCTGTCTCTGGGGAATCCTCTCACCACCCCCTCTCTGACCTGTACCCCAGTTCTTGTATGCATAAATAAATAAATCTTTTTTAAAAATGCAGATTCCGACTCCGAATCAATCTCCAGAGTGGCCCTTCCCCTCGTGGGCCTCGGTTCAGCCACAGACAGGGCCAGGGCCTTCTGAGAGGTTGCTTTATCCAAACCTTTTAACTCTCCTTCCAAAATCTAAGCTTTGTCACACGGCATCTGAAACCACATTACCTCTGCTGTCATCACTGCGAGAATTTGATCTTAATTCCAAGGAAAGAACTGGGTTTTGATTTGGGGCTTCTGTATATGGACCTATATTTTCTTTTTCTTTTATTTGTCTCTTTGCAGCCTGTTTCTGCAGGTACCTATGTGGTTCAGGTGAACAAATAGCCAGGCCACCTCAGTGTGAGTCAAACTGCCTGGCCACCAGGCAGCCACGAAAGGGATCGAGCCTCAGAAATCTAGAGTCTGTCTTTGTAAGGAAGAAACGAAAATCTGTGCCTGCTGATATTAGTGAAACTGCCATCAGTTGCATAAGATATTCCATGTGAGTTAAATGAAAACCTGCCAGGGAGTGCTCTGTGTCCTTGTCTTGTGTGTCTGTATGTCTTCACCTTGTTTCGAATTATTTTGGCCTCCAGAGTATAAAATTGGTTTAGAGTATGTCTTGAAATCACTGAGATCAGAAATGTCGAGGGAACTAGTACAAGTGCTTCCGGGAAGCGTGGCATGGAATAATCTTTGATTCATGAGAACTAATTTGGAATTTAATGGATTGATTTCAAACGCGGGACTCCTTATCAGACTCATGTCTACACCTTTGCAGTATAGCAGGTAGATTTTTTTCTCCCCTACCTGTGACACACATGTTGAAGATGCATTGCTCAGAAGTCCCCCAGGAAACTGCTCCAGTCTTTCAACGTGGGGTAAGACTGGAGTTGAGAAGATAAGGATTTGGGGTTTATTTATTTTTTTTTTTTGAAGAGTCAGAATTCCAATTGTGGATTTTAAATAGTAATTTAAATTTGATTGTCAGCATATGCTGGTAGTCTAGCTGGAGCTTTGATATTTTAAATTGTCGTGGTCGGTAATTAAGTGGTGTTTTCCTTAATACATATGACAAAACTTCCCAGAAATCTAAATTGGGAAAAACTGGTAGTCTTTTGTCTGATTGATCAAAGAAAATTATATGAAACCTCAGCAGAGCTTCTGAGACACCCTATAAAGTTTCTCCCTTTCCTCATGGGAAAGACATTAGATGAATTTGACCTACTTGGTATTCATCTGGAAGTTGGAGCTGGAAGGGAAGAATGGTTGCTTGGAGAAATGCTTAACATTGGCAGATACATGAATATTAATTCTGGTGTTTAAAAATATTTTGTGAAACTTCTGAAGTATCTGATGTGTTCTGATAGAATACTGCTCATCAGTTTTGATTTTTGTCATGGATTGTTGCAAGCTATAGTGTACAAATTTCTATGTCAATTATGTTATTATCAGAATTTAATTTGGGTTATTTCAGAGTTTTGACATTGCAGAATTTCTGGAGAAATAAACAGGAGAAAAGCCATGACAATATCTGAAGATCCATGTTAATTGATGAAAGCTGAGAGAGAATTTTCTATAAAGGATTGACTGGACTATTGAAGATGAACATAATTTTAATATTTTTTGTCTGAAATGGTACTTCTTTATGTTTTATTTTTTAATTCAAGAGAAAAAAATTTAGCTGACCAAGATCTGCAGCAATGTTAAATTGCATTTTGATGAGCAGAATCAAATTCTGTTTTCATTCTCTCCCTCTCCTTGATACCATCATAATATGGAAAATTGGAAATAAATATTCTTATTCCTTATGACAATGAGTCTATTTTTGCATAATTTCAATATGGAATTTTATTTGCCTCTCCTTAAAATAGAGAATTTGAAACGTGGTTCATTACCAAGGCTCTGATTAAAATATCTTCTGAGAGTTGAAGTGCACGGAGCTGCCACTTTGCCTGTAGTGTCAGAGACCCCTCAGGAAGGGGACACAATATATACAAAGGTAGCCTTGGTGACCCCAGAGAGAAAACTCCTGGGGCCCTGGAAATCTCAGGGGACACCTGGTGAGAGTGCACTGTGGCACACACCCTCTGCCCTGAGACATGGACAAGTTGAATTTTGAGAGCTCAACCTGAGAACTTCTATGGGCAGTATCAAAAATGCCAAAAAATAAAAAATTGCTTGGTTATTCTGCCCTTAGAATTAGATGTAGTTTGCAAAAACGTTTTGCTATACTATTTAATAGAATTGGGGTGAACAGAGACAGAAAATGATGTTACTAGCAGCTTCTCTAAAACATCTTTTGAACTTTTTCTTGTTATTGACTGAATTTTTTCTCATATTTGATTGATATGTATTAGGCTAATGTCTCTAGCTTTTTTTTTTTTTTTTTTTGCAGGGTGGGGGAGTGGATGGACTGACAATTTACCAGAAATGGAGAACTTTACCACACTGGATACAAACGTGCATGGAGAATGCCTAATGACTGAATGTTATTTCTTTTGAATACACCGTAACCCCAGAAAAGACAGACTTCTGAGACCACACCACAGAACCCACACACTTAACCTACACCACTGTAGACATTATGACAAAAATTGAAAGGGGGGAATTATTAGAGTAAAGGGAACTCTGAGCCAGTAGGGGAAGCTCCTAGTGAGGGTGGAATTTTCTGGACTCCACTCCCCAGCCTCTCTGCATTCAGAGCATTACAATTCCCGGCATGCTGAGAACTAGATTTTCTGAATGGGGTGTGGGGGTGCTGCTGGGAAGGAGAGTTTGAACAGAGTGGACATGTTGGATTCAACATTTTCTGGATTCAACATGCATGATTGTTGTTTTCTTCCAGCTGGCTTTGGAGTGCACCCTGGTCTCTGTTCAGCTTACACCATCTGCTGGGAAAATAGACTGTACCCAGTTACCAGCCAGCCTACATACATTTCCTTTCTATCTCTCGGCTCTCCCTTTCCCATATAAATAAATCCTTTTTATTTAACTCTTGTGTCCTGCACGCTTAAGCATGTGGGTGAGGACTCACCAACCAACCAACCAACCAACCAACCAACCAACCGGTCATTCCTGCCCCCACCCCCTAGGGTTTCTCAGCTTGAAATCAGCATCCCTGGAGATGCTGAGGTCACCAAGGAGGGGGCAGATGTCCACCATGTGGTTAAGCTTGAAAGGGGGCTTATTTCAAAAGGAGCAAGCGAGGAGAAGGAATATTGATAGTAAGGAGAGTAGGACATCTCTTCAGTCAGGGTTATGAGAATGTCAAGTCAATGCTGTACTAGAAGGAAAAAAATTAGAAATATTAGCTTTTACTTATGAACTGCAACTATTTATATTCTATTCTATATTTTACTCTCAATTAAAATTAAAATAATACAGAATGAAGAGAAAAGTAGATGGTGAAGTTACACAGAAAGGGTAGATTAACAGAATATAAGAAATTTCCATTGGAACCAGTCGATGGAGGACCCAGAAACATTTAGAGTTTGCTTTAAATCCTGTCAACTATTGCATTCCAGGTGGAAATAAATGGAGGAAATTATTAGAAATTAACAAACAACTTCAAGAGAACTGTGTTCTTCCTTGCATTTCTACCATTATTTAAGAAATTGGGGCCATAACTCTTTGTGGTATTTACATTATCTCAATAGCAGTGAAAAAAGAATATTGTTATTATAAAGAAAGGTGTTATTAATACAGTCTTTATAGAAGTTGAGTGAATTAAAAAGTAAAAGTTGATGCAAAAAGTGTGAGGGATTGATTGAAGAGGTGGATGAGGACATCAGAGATGAGTTAGGGATCGTGCGCTTGGGGTAATTTGCAGGAAATGCACAAATACAGCAGAGAGGTGATAGCAAGGACAGAGAAGGGCGTGAGTGAGGAGGCTCTGGCTCTGGCAGTGGTAGAAAGGACTGTGCAACATGACTGAGATCTAAGTCTTGAGTGCTTTTTTTACATGACAATAGAAATTAAACAAGTAGACTTGCTCATTGAAAGCCTCTTCACGCTCCTGCTGCCAGCCAGCTTGCATGTGGTTCTGGAGACCACTGAATTCTATCTGGAAGGAACTTTGCACGTTCTCAAGCAGCCTATTTTTAGGGAGAATGAATAATTACTCCAGATGGCTGTTTAAATCTGTTGGCATTGTTTCTACTGTACATTCATTGTTCAGAGACCCATCTTGTTGGATTTTAAAGAGAAGTACAAAGTTGCAGCAGTCGTCATATTTAGCATTGATCTCTTTTGTAAGCTTTTTAAAGAACTTCCACTGAGAGAAGGTTAGCAGAGATGCTGATATGAATATTTTGAATAAATCATGTTGACTATGGAGCCAGTGGACTCCCTACATTAGAACACAGTTTTATCTATTGGTTGCTCTGTGTGTGTGTGTGTGTGTTTGCAGATATATATAATGACTCCTTGCAAGAATGCCTTGATTTCATTCTTTATGAATTTCAAATTACTCAGAAATATTTTATCTGTATTAACCAATGGAGACTTTTTTTTTTATTTTTGTGCAATGAATGTTTATATGAGGTATCTGTTCCAAGGCAAGTGTAGGGGCACCCCAGGAACCCCAAACCTGCCTGCTCTAAATAGGTTCTGCCATTTGCCACATTGAAACAAGACATACTCTAGTGCATAAGACCTTTCATGGAAAGGAACTTTAATCCAATTAGTGTGCAAAATAAGAGAAAAGGAGGAAAAGACAAAGAATATAGTTTCCAAATCAAGCACCCAGTCACCCATCCCTTCCTGGGTAAATGTCTAGCCAACAGGGTTGGCCCAGAGCAGGACTGCTAAGGCTCAAAAGCCTGCCAGATGTCTAAGGCACCTTCTGGTGGGGACCCATAGGAAAGAGGCAGAAAGGGCCAGGGAAGTCTAGCAGGAAAAGAACAAAATCAAAATCAAGACAAAGTCTCCTATTGTCAGCCTCCCCACAGGTATCTCATGTTTCAAGGGTCATTTCCACGTCCCCGAAGTCCCTGATACAAGTCCAAGGCGAAGAAGCAAGCACAGCTTCTTCACATGTTTCTCTGCTCCATGTGCCTCCTCCAAGGCTCCTCTGGCTCCCCATCCAACCTTCTTTCAGTCTTGCCTAGATTCTCCTCCTGCCTGCTTAGCTTCACCCTTCTGTAGGGTCAGGCAGGAAACCTGGAGCCTCCCCACCCCTGGGGACCACCAGTGATGTATTTAGCCATTTGGCTACCCCCCCCACCTACCTATCAGTTATCCACCCGTCCATCCATCTTTCATTGGCTTAGCTAGTCATCCATTGATTTGTTCATTCTTTTTATAACTCTGTTTTCCATGCCTCCTAATTGATAAATAATAAATGAAAATCTATTTTTGTTAAACTATCAAGTGGTTTATAGTTGCTTGTTGATTTTAATTTTTACTTTATTATAATTAGTCTTTTTCCTGGTCTCTTATTTAGGTTTTCTAAATTCCTGCTATGAGTGAGACCATCTGGTATTTTCTTTTTCTTTCTGGCTTATTTTGCTGAGCATGATCCCTTCCAGCTCCATCCATGTTACTATAAACCAGAAACACACTGCGGGGGTAGGGGGGAAGGGAGGAGGGATTAGGGTCAAAATAAGGGGAGCGGGAATTATATGGGGAATATAACAAAGACGAAAATGCGTACATTGTGCAGAAATGAAAAATGATGTAAATAGGGCCTCCCCTGGTGGCACAGGCAGTTGAGCGCCATGCTGTGAAGCTGTCCGCAGCTTCTGCAGTGCTGGTTAGATCCCAGCTGGCTGAAAAGGGTCCCACATGGTGAGGCAGATCTCTCCTATCTCGCCCACTGCTCCCCTCAGCAGTGTATTTTGTCAGTCTGCCTGTTCTGTTCCCTGCTCTGTCTCTAGTGAATCCTCTCACCCTCCCACATATCTGGCCTGAACCCGGTTCTTGTATAAATAAATAAATAATAAATCTTTAAAAAAAAAAAGATGTAAAAAATATCTAAAATTAAATTTAAAAAAATATCAAGTGGACTATACAGGGCAGAAATAGTTGTTTATTCCAGCAATGTAGGTCAGGAACAGGCAATTCTGTTTTAGGATGACTCTTGGTCCCAGTTTTGCCTTTGAGGGGATGTTTCAGAGCAATGGTCTGTGTGGGTTCTGTATGTTGTCTCTATTCACAGTCACTTCTGCATTTGCCTGATGGCTCCATTTCTGAGACACATCCACCAAGAGCATGATCCCAAATTAAGTTCATTTATAAATTAATATGAACAATAAATAGCATGCAAATATTGATGCACTTGGCTTTACATTAAGGGGGAGCCATTTTTTCTCAGAGAACTATTTGAAAACCTTAAAACAATATAACAAAATCACAGTAGAACTATGACAGATGATATTAGATGCGTGAAAGAGTAGCGAGCTCCAAAAACAACAAAAAATAAAAACCTACAAAGTTAGCAATTTGGGCACACTTAGTACAGGAATTGTACAGTCTTTAAAAAATCTGCAGATTTTGATAAATTATATTTATAATAAGGAGACTGAATCAATAATAGTGTGCCTGCATAAATCTGTTAGAAATTTTTTTTTGGAAAATGAGACAAAGTAAGATTATTATAACAACTCCAGAGAAGCCATCCATCACCGTTAGTCCATGTTTTTTTCCTTAGAAATTGTAGTCAAAATATGAAGGAAGAAGGTAACATGACATAATTATTATAGGTTAAAAATGTCATTTTTACCATTTGGTAACAATAGAAATTTTACCAGAAATATCCAATAAATTCAGTATAAAAACATTTGCACTAATAACTAATAATAATGAAATGATTGATTTATAAAGTAAAAGATAATATCTCCTTTATTACATTACGACCTCTTCAAAATATAAGATTATAGACACATTATAAACAAAAATGTAAATAGCTAAGAATGATTTCATCAAGAAATCTTGATCTATAATTTGAAAACATAAAGTGGCAATTATCCTTTCAAAGTACATTGAGAGCTATAAATAGAGATTTACGTGTGAACTTAGGAAAACTTAAATCACAAATTTTTCAATTCTATGCAAATTGATAACATTTTTTTAAAGATTTATTTATTTATGCATACAAGAACTGGGGTGCAGGTCAGAGGTGTGGGGGTGGTGAGAGGATTCACCAGTGAAAAAGTAGGGAGCAGAACAGGCAGATCTACTGAAATACACTGCTGAGAGGAGCAGTAGGTAGACAGGAGAGGTCTGCTGAGCCATGTGGGTAGCTCCCTGGCTGGGGATTGAACTCATGCTGCAGTGGCTGTGGATAGCTTCATAGGTTGTGTCTTAACCCCTTGCGCCACCAGGGAGGCCCTGATAACATTTTTAAAGACAAAATCTTAAATGTTAATGGAGATTTTGGACAAGTTTGACAAAACTATCTTCAAGTTTCTCTTGGACAAGTAAGCAGATCAGAAATGCAAATAAGTATTGTACAGTGTGTTGTCTTACTATTATTAAAACTTTTAAAATAAAATTCTTAAAACATTACAACAATACAGAAATTAATAGGTAGAATGATTCAATAGAAGAGAAAACTCAGAGATTAATCAGTACTTATGAATTTAGAATGTGATAAAGGTGATTACGTAATTGGGGAAAAACAGATCATTAAAAATAAAGAGACCAGGGCCTCCCCGGTGGCGCAGCGGTTGAGCGCTGGGTTGCGAAACTGCGCGCGGCCTCTGCGGCGCCGGTTTGATCCCCGGCTGCTCCCCGGCCACCAGAGGAGGGTCCCACATGGCGCACAGACCTCTCCTGCCGCCCGCTGCTCCCCTCAGCAGTGTACTTCGGTCCTTCTGCCTGCTCTGCTCCCCGCTCTGGCTCTGGTGAATTCTCTCACCCTCCCGCGCTTCTGACTGTACCCAGTGCATGTATAAACAAAAACAAACAAACAAACCAGCAAACAAATAAATAAAGCATGCCTCTATAAAAAAAAAAAAAAAAAAAAAAAAAAAAAAAAAAAAGAAAACTAAAAATAAAGAGACCAGAACAATGAGATTGCTCTGAATATTAAGATTTGATCAGTAGCTCACTATCCCCAAATAGCTCACATATTTAATAATATGTTAACAAAAATGTAAGTATAACAACTCTAGAAGAAAATTTATACATGTATGGATATTAATTTGTAGGGAAGAACTTCACAAAGTGATTCCAGAATCAGAAAAGAAAAAGATAAAATACCAATACTCTTGACAAGTAAAACTTTAAGAAGTATCACATCATAAAAATTGTTATTAAAATGTATAAAACATTGGGCCTCCCTGGTGGCACAAGGGCTTGAGCACCACACTGTGAAGCAATCTGTACCCTCTGCAGCATAAGTTTGATCCCCGGCTGGCCAGGGAGAAACCCACGTGGTGCAGCAGACCTCTCCTGACTCCCCGCTGCTCCCCTCAGCAGTGTATTTCAGTAGATCTGCCTGTTCTGTTCCCCACTCTGTCTCTGGTGAATCCTGTCACCCCCCACATCTCTGGCCTGCACCCCAGCTCTGGTATGCATAAATAAATCTTTAAAAAAAATAAAATTTATGAAACAAGTGATTAATTAGGGAAACAAAGGTAATGCCAGGACAATGGTTTGTACTGCCCACACACAATAAACTTCTTATAAAGTGGGCAGGATCTAAACAACCTGTACCAAAATGGTTGATACTTATGAACAGGCACTTTTTATATAGAAAGAACAAAAGTGGAGTATTCAACCAATTTACTTATTCAGCGCATGTTCAATAATTGTGAGATGCCAGAAAGGATGCCTTTAGAGAGAAGGCAGGGTGGAGACACAGGGAAGTTGGCAAGTGTCAGTTTAGAAAAGGGATTAACAAATAGGAGACACTTTCTGATAAGGGGAGGTGCTATTGGTGCAAGGAACCCGGGTCCCCTGGCAGAGTCAAGGGGACTCAGCACTCCTCTAGGGCAGGGACTCGGCAGGCCTGCAGGGCGGGGAGCATGAGCTGAGTCCCAGCAGGAGAAGGGGCCAGTTCTGCCCATCTCAGAGGAGTCCCAGGCAGGGGAGTCGCTGGGTAATCGCTCAAGAACAGAAGGACTGAGTGGATAGAGCTTCAGCTGTGCCCGAGAAGTGCAAGGGAGCTGGGGGGAGGGGTAATAGAGTATGAAATTAGATCAGGCGCCCAGAAACAGATCCCATCTCAGAGGCCCAACACAATTTGATTCTAACAGCATGCAGGTCTTACTGAAGAATTTTAAGTGGCGACATTTACAGGGCAGACGCACTTGGCTAAGAAGCCTTGATTGCTCTGTGGAGAAGGGTTGTCAGTGAGAAGAACTGACTCAAGAGAAGACTTAGAAGGTGGAACTGATTTTTTTTTTTAATATCAAACATTCACTTGTATTTTCTCCAAATCTAGCAGTGAATTTGATACTCTGTAAAGATGTGCTTTGCTTACACACTGGTTTTGAAAAAACTCCCCTAACCACCCCTGCTTAGACCCCACCCTGGCCCTCACCCTGTAAGACCCCTGGTTGTGACAGAATCAAGCAATTATGAAATATTTTCTGCCTGCAACATTTAACAAAGGTCTAAATAAATAATACAAGAGTGTGACCATGAAGACTCAGGGGTGTATATATTTTAAGAAATGTGTGCACATATTATCCTCATATTTTTTTTGAATTAGTTTGCAATATTTATCAAAGCCCCTCTAAGGAAGCGCATATACTCTGACCCAGAAATCTAAACTTGCCAAGAATTATCATAGTAAAATAACTGAATTGATTCCCAAAGATTTAATACCATAATTTCATCTAGCATCTATTTACAACATGGAAAAGTGAAGTGTCTGATCTAACCTTCAAGGGAGAATTGGAAAATAAATCATGCTTTGTTCATTTCATAGATTGATTACTCAGAAGTCATTAAAAGTCATGTTGCTAACCTCCACTTTAATGAAGTGAAATAACATTCAGTGATCAATTTTGTTAATACATATGTCTATATATACATATAGATAGCATGACATATTATAAAGCAGAATATTAATTATTATAATTTATGAGCTTGAGTATTACCTAACTTTTGATGTTTGTATTTTGTTACGTTTCAATCATGCAATAATTTTTAAACTGATTTTGAATGAGACAAGTGGAGACACAGGTTGTATTTTATAAATGGCATTATAGTATTGCAATCATGATATTACCATCAAAATTATTTATAGCTTATAAATACTATGAACTTTTACAGTGACCAGGTTTAATAAATAAATGAGCTTACATTATTGGGAAAATGACTCAGTGATATCTCCATGATAGCCAGATAATCATCACTATTTTTTGTGTCGCTAGGATCTCCAGACCCACATTGACCTCCTCATCATCTCTCAGTGAACTACTCTGTAGGATGCAATAATCGTGGCTACATGACATCATGAATTTGGCTAAACTATAGCAATGTACAAGGTATGAACTCTGGGGTAAACTACATGCTTTATATAAGAACTTACAACATTAGCTAATAATAACTATCCGCTATTGGTTCATCAATTCTAACAAATGTTAGAATGTGAAGAAATTTGGGAGCAGAAGGGGCAAGTGAGAACACTTTTTAAAAACTCTGCTCAATTCTATAAAACTAAAACTTCTTAAAATAAAATCTATTAATGAAAAGAAAAAAGTGGATTGATAGTTAACTGAGGTTTTTTCTAAAGCTTTCTCAACCTCTCCATGAATTCAAATCGGAAGCTGATATTTGGTTGAAATACAGGATTGGGCAGGAGGTGCCCGTGAAGTGTCTGCTGCTACAGAGTTCTGTGGTCTGAAAAATTACATGGCCTGGGACAACTATGTGCCATTAGGTGCTTAACCATCAGAATCTATTGCTCCCTTGTGTAAATCCCTCCAGCGGTTTCCCACTGCACTGAGAATAAAATTCAACTCACCTGGGCTTAAAAAAGATGGCTGCCTTCTCCTCTTCTGTCACCCTACGCGCTGCAGTTGCATCAGCCTCTGTCTGCTCCTCCTCCTCTTCAGGCTCCTGTGAACTTACACTTGCTATTTCTACTTCTTGGGAGCATCTTGTGCCCGTCTACTGGGTCTCTGTCATGAGTCAGCTATGAGTATGCACAGGATGCACACTCCTTCCTCTGTGCCTCCAAGCAGAGCGCACTCCCTCCAAGCCATGCTCCAACGCTCTTCTATTCTCTTTTCTTTATGTCCTTATCTTCAAACAAATGTGTTTCATTTCTATCCCACGTAGACCTGTAGAAAGCAAGCTCCCTCAAGAGCAGTATTCTTTCTTGTCTTCCTACCACTGCTCACCCAGGGTCCAGTGTAGTGCTTGTCATTTATCGGGAGCTCAATACTTCACTGTTGGGTGAAAAATGGAAGATTCAATGAGAATGCAATTAAGGTCACAGAGCATAGAAGACTGGTTAGGTGGTGCTCAGGTCATGAATTAATTCTCAATTTTGCTATACATGAGCTAAGACGCCCATGTGACATGCTTACCTTATGAACCTCAGCCTCCTTTTGTATAAAATGAGACTTTCAGATTACAAAGGATCTAAAGTCTTTTTTCACTCTGAAATCCTACATTCTTTATGGTTCATGATTGAGAGACCATTAGAGAGCCCCTAATTCAATATATTCTATTAGCCGTGCAATTTCTATGATGATGTATGTCAGTTCAGCATACCGGAACCACCTTTTAGAGTGACATTGTCACACATCTGGTCAAATAAGTTAATGTTCCCATCTGGATTGATGCTTTTGGCAAGAACACTGAGTACTAATGCCACATGACCCTTCTATCGTAAAGCAGAAAATGGGTTATGATTTTGCACCATCAGGCAATGAAACCACTGGTTTTCCATTTTCCTGCTTTTTTTTGTCTCGTGGAGTCATCCATTAACCTCCAGCTGGCACTCCCTGTCACAGGAAGGGGGGTGTGGGACTCTGTCACTCTCTCATGTTTCTGTGGAAAACACCAGCATAAACTAGAAGAGAAATCATTTTAAGTAAACTGTGTTCCAATATTACAAAAAAATAAAAACAATTATCTGTAATCTGAAATCCCCGTGGATATTCTTGTCGGGAAGAGGCTGGATCCTGGGAGGCTCCACATAATTCCAAATTGGTGCCTGAGGAAAAGGTCAACCTCTCTGGGTGTGTGTGGACACCAAGAGGATGATGGATGAGATTTTCTTTCCTTCATTTTCTTGTGGCAAGTTCTGCAAGTAATAAGAAGACAGTCCGTGTATCTTACAGTTTCCTGCTTTGTGTGTATCTGACTTTTTCTTCAAACTTGAACTCAATTGGTCATGACGGGCTTGATCTGACACTAAAAACACTGTCACGTCTAGAGGATTTTACCCTTCTCTCTCTCTCGATGGAGGTAAAACAGTGCGTGGCAGATGAGTCACTGGAAGCAAAGCAATGGACACGTCATAAAGACAGCGCTGTCGCCAGAAAGGCCACACAGCAGAGTGATGAATGACACCGGCTGGCCGCCCAACAGCGCTGTGAGAGCTCACTGTTCTCTCCACCACAGCCCCGTCAGGGAAATGTTAATGGCAGAAAACGCGAGAAGATGGAATTGAAGAAAGGATCAACTATTAACCTGAGTCCACTTAAATGCCAAAGAATCATTTAAATGTTCCAGATATGTATGAGGGAGAGAAACTCCTGAGAGGAGATAAATACTATACTTTAAAATGCCTGACACATATATTAGCTTGGTAAACATTGGTCTTCTTCTTTATTATAAAATGAACTTCATATTCTATTTGTTTAACTCCAAGATAAGCAGAGATCTTTGAGAGCTTTCTATGTGCATAACATCTGAGAGAAAATGGGCCGGAGGAAGCTCTGTCTCTCGCATCATAGGACTTTCTGTCTAATGTGGAGGTGCCCATGCCAACGTGCTTGAACGTCATGAGAAATAATTTCTATGGAGACATTTGACATGGCAGAGTCAAAAACTTAAACAGGTGTGATTAATTTGAGCCTGGACATTGGAATGGCATCATAGAAATACGGCATTTGAGCAGAAGCTGATAGGAGGCTAAGACTGTGAGGAGTAGAAAGGTTGAGAAAACAAGAGAGTCAAGATGGTGGAAAAATTGGGGTTACTGTATTCAAGGTACGTGGAGTGGAGTAGAGCAGACAGTCGGAGCACCAGCCCAGAGGACAACATGAAGACAGGTCCTTGACAGGGTGTCTGGCAGTAGGAAAGCCTGAGGGGGTGAGGAAGGCAGTCACGGAGGCAATGGATGCTGAGCTAGGAAGTCCCACCTTTATTCTAGAATGACCTTTATTCTAGGGAAGTCAAAAAGTAAGGCTAGACTTTTCTCTTTATGATTTTGTTTATGGGCTTTTGAAAACAATTATTTTGTTTATTGTTCCCATGTAAGGATAAAGTGCACTGTCAATAGATTTAAAGTAGTAAGTAAAACTAGTGAATTTTTCTTCACTTATTATTTTTCTTTACCACCACCCTATTCCCTCTTCATCCATCCTCCGTCCCCCTTAGTCTTCACTTCAGAAACTTCATTATGTTTCTTAGTGTCCACCGATTTTTTTATAAGTATTTTACTTTGTGGAGTCCTCTTCTAGGTAAATGTTGGATATTTGTCTTTGTCATTCTGACTTGCTGCGCTGCACACAGTACCCCCGAGCTCCGCGTGCTTTGCTCTAACATGGCAGTATTTCATCTTTCCCTGTGGCTTCAAAGTGTCCCATGGGTGGGTTGACCACACCCTCACGACCCAGTCCTTCTCAGTGGGCACTCAGGTTGCTGCCGTGTTGTAACGATGGTCAATAACACTCCATAAGTGCTGTTATTGCTGTTGTAGACCACATAGTATTTTTGAATTGATTTTTTAAAAAGATTTATTTATTTATGCATACAAGAACTGGGGTACAGGCCAGAGGTGTGGGGGTTGAGAGGGCTCACCAGAGACAGAGTGGGGAACAAAATACACTGCTGAAGGGAGCAGCAGGCAGGAGAGGTTTGCTGCACCATGTGGGTAGCTCCCTGGCCGGGGATGGAACTTGTGCTGCAGAAGCTGCGGACGGCTTCATAGGTCGTCTTAACCCCTTGCACCACCAGGGAGGCCCTGATAATTGTTTTAACCCTTCTTTGACCTCTCATTTGTCAGCTTGAATAGTCCTTTGCATTTAACTGCAAATGATGTAAACACTTGAACTGCTTATTTCATTAGCAAGACTATATTTCAAAGGTTTATCTATGTGAAGTTAATCTAAAAATTGAAGTGTTAATTATTTTTGATCAATGTAGCATGATGTCAGTATATTAGAGAGATCACTATTATCAATTTTGTAGTTATTTATGCTTAGCAAACTTAATATTTAATATATTAGATATAGTGAGGCTGTGGTGACAAAAATTAAATTTCATCACTGGAAAATTGGTACAGCTTTTGTCAAAAAATACCATATGAAATGAGTCTTGAAAAATATTTTTTGATTTCTTAATCTGTTTTATATAATACTCCTTAAAAAAGATAAAGGCAATGTTTAGACTCAGGAATTCTCTTCATAGTGTTATTTATTAATGAACAATGTTTATTGAACACCAACTATGTACTGGGCACCATTCCATGACTTAGAGACAAATACACATTTCTTTACAGACCTCACATTCTAAGTAGGGACTCTGACTGTGATTAGCATAATATACAGTTTTATGGAGGGTGCTAATATAGTTATCAGGGCAGATTTTTCCAAAAATATGACAGTTGTGTAGAGATTGAGTGAATGAGGACAAGAATCATGAGATATTTGGAAGGAAATATTTATAGTAGCCAAAGCTTATAAAACACCCCAATACTATAGTAATAATAGAACAGTCAAATAAAACTTGGTTGGGTCCCATCATTTTGGCTTGCTTAGAAAGTTGTGATTTATACCTATTGACCCAGAATAAATACAATAGCATCCTATTTCTCTTTCATAAATGGCCTGATATGGGAAATAAATTTTATGGGCATCCTTCATAGAAGGATTCATATGTAATAAGCTAGTGAGCTCTCTTTTTGAAAAACCTCTCTTACCCTTGTGTTCTGGACTTCCCTTTCCTTGGTCTAAATCTAGGTTTTTACCAAGGTTCAGACCACACTCTACTTTGTCTATACTCTTTCCATTTATGGTTTCATTCACTTCCTTGGCTGGAAAACCAACACATTATTCATATTTGAGTCACAGTAATTTTGCTAAACACTCACTTGACAAATATTGAGGATTTGTAGAAGAAAACATGAACCACCTCTGCTCTCACAAAGCATATGGTGCCAAGGAGGAGATGGATGGATAAACAAAAACTCATAACAATTTGGAAAAGGTCTTTGATTTGCAGAAAACTACATAAGACTATTGGGCAAGTCTCTCTGAACTGGATCAGGCTCTGAAATGGGTCCTTTGGAAACACGGCCATTCCATCTTAGAGGACAAGGGCAGTTCACTGGGAGAAGAGGGTGGAGATTAATCTATTCCGTGACATATGAACTGGGGAGAAATAAATATGGGAACACTTATGGTGTGGAAAAGCAAGGGCAGGTATTTTAATTATGACTCAAAAAACTGGTGCAACAAAATGACTGGAGATGAGGCTGGCAACTAAAAAGGCCAGGTATTAAAGAATGTGTGTTGACTCCATGTACCTGAATCTTGCTCTTTAGGCCCAGATGGAGAATAACATAATCAGAGTTTGGTTTTGAAAAGTAATACTCTCCTAGCAGGTATTCCTCAAATATCAAATTCAGTTTTTTTTAAGATATAATTCACAGATCCTTACGAATCTGCTAGCATCACTGTTAGACATTTGGGGCAAGAAGGGAAATGCCTAAAGGATATTGAATGGCCAACGATAAGAGGACCCCAGGAAACACATGTCAGACGCCTAAAATCCCCCAAAAGCTGCCTGCACTAATAAGTTATACTTTGGGAGCACCTGCACAGTGCACTCCAGGAAGTGATGGAGTGAAAAGTCCCTGCACCCCCTGTAAAACCAGAGCCCCCATATTTCCCACACAGTTGTTCTTACCCAGATCTCTGCCCACCCAGGGGCCTCTCCCTGTGTGTCCTTGTTTTTTTTTTTCTTTTTAAGATATATTTTATTTATGCATACAAGAACTAGGGCATAGGCCAGAGGTGTGGGAGCTGAGAGGATTCACCAGAGACAGAGCAGGAGCAGAACAGGCAGACTGACTGAAATCGACTGCTGAGGGGAGCAGCGGGCGAGACAGGAAAGGTCTGCTGTGCCATGTGGGTTGCTCCCTGGCAGGCTGGGATCGAACTTGTGCTGCAGAGGCTGCAGATTGCTTCATAGTGTGGTGCTTAACCCCTTGAGCCACCAGGGAGGCCCCTGAATAATTATTTTCAACTAATTACCTTGTGTGTATGTCTAAGAATAGAATTGCTACATTACATGTTTCATATGTTTGTGTTTAATTTTTTATACAACCTGTTGATGAGTTGGGTCACCCTCATTTTTTAATTATTCAATTAAGTCTTTGCACCTCAGTATAGAACATTACATTTGCCACAGTATTAAATTATCATATCATTCTCTGCCCCAATATTCTGGTATAGCAATTATAATTACCTAAAATGTTCATACTTATTTATGTGTGTACTTGCTTTTCCCAACTAGAAGTAAAATTATGAAGGGTGGCTTACCATGTATTATCATTTCTATTATTATCAGTATTATATTTAGAGCACCCAGTGCTTTACATACAACATGTAAAAATACATGTTAAATAAAAAACAATATATTGTTCTTTAACAAAATTGTCTTATCCATTATAGATACTGAATAATTGTGATGCTGTTTATCCAGAATGCTAGCACTTTCCTCTGACAGATCTGCTATTACGGGGCATGAGCTACCCGTCTCTTTAATCTCAATTCTCTTCCTTTGCCCACCTCTGTGAAATCTCTAATGACTTGAAAAAGGGCGAAAGTCAGACATCAAGAGGAAGGGGAAGCAGTGGAAGACTTGATAATTCACAGCATGGATATTCAATGCCTGAATAATGTAGAGTGACTATGTATAAAGTCAAAGGAGAGAAAAGGAGTTATTTATAATGACCACCCTTTGGCTGGATTTATTTTAGGCATCTCTGGTGCTGGCCTCGGGAGATCAGCTGATGGTAGAGAGTCCTCAGAAAATGGGGAAAATATTTCTCATTGGTCTCAAAAGGCATGGAAACCAACTGTAGATTTCTGTACCTTCTCATCCATCACTATCGCTGAAACACACATCCTCTGTGCTTATGACACAGGTATCTACTTTGCCACCAGAAAGAAACACTGCTAACATTCCCAGAGTCTGGTTATTTCCATTAAACAGATTTACTAATTTAAAAGTCTTAAAGAACTCAGAAATTAAGGTATTACCCAAGCCTCGAAGTCTGATATAGATGCCCTTCTTTTTCCAAAGAAGGACAGTATGCTGTGTCCTTTATAACTCCAAGCTGTAAATGTCTGTTGAAATATAATCCTCCATCAATGTATCGCTGGTTTGTATTCATTGTTTTGGAAAACTCTTGGCTAACATCCTAATTTGTTTTGAGGACAAGCATATTAATTAGATCAAGGAAAAAAAAAAAAAACACCATGCATCTGTCCATGCAGACCTAGCTGTGTGGACATCTTACACCCATCCACAATCAACTGACGCTGGCTGAGGTGGGGTAGTGAGCTGAGTTAAATCAGATGGTTGCACATACCAGGAAAAGGGCAGCTAATAAAAAAGAAAGGAAGAATCCAGTAGCAGTAGAGGAATGCAGAATCAAAGCCGTGTTCTCTTGTTCACCCTTCGCTTGACCCATACGTGGGCATCCTGTGACTATGACATCTGCCTAAGGGGAATGAAAGATTTAAACTGAAAAATCTCAGCAATAAAGCAAACAGACAGCTTTAATCCCTGCTGCTGAAGAGATGCTGAGCAGCTGAGGATTGAAACAAACAATTGTGGTTTGGGTATAAATAGTGGGGGCACGACTTCCTTTCATAGCTCATCCATTGTGAATAGGAGACGTCTCTCTGTGTAGAAGCATAGGAAGAAAGGTCTTGAGTATCAAGAAATTGCTGAGTGGGCTTTTAATATTCAATTTGTTTGTTATCCTCACACCCCATGCATAAAAGGAAATTCCAAACCAGTCATTATTAGGGTTTTTCCCTCATCCCTGGGTTTCCATTGTCCAGGCAAATGAGGAAGGCCTGTTGCTTGTGGTGGGATAATACAACCCTCAGGGCTCAGGATTGGGGCCTCCAAATCCTTGTTTCCTAACTTGACCCTGGGGTCTCCCCTTAGGTTCTCAGGGCCTCAGTCTAGGCCCGGAGTTTGGAATCTCTCAGGTGGCCTGGTTGGTTCACCCTCGGTCCTCGGTGCTTGGATGCAGTTAGTTCCCCATCATGACCCAGGAATCCCCAGCATTTCACTCTCATATTTTCAAAACTTCATCTTCCCCTTCCTGAGGCTGTGCAGTCAAATGCTATCAAAAGCGCTCCAGGTTTGGGACATAAGGACACGTCACCAACATATATTTTGATTCTGGAAACAGAAGAAAAGGAGGGAGCAAGGGAGATGGATACAGCAAAAAAGCATTCCCCGACCCCCACTTTCTGGTGAATGCAAGCTGTGACTGGACAAAAGGCCCCAGGGCTGGGAGGTGGTAGCAGCCTCCCCTTTCCGTGCCTACATCCAAATTTAAGTTAATTTATATCTTGATTGTTAACCTTATTACAGACAGGACATATTACTTTCACAATTCAGAGTAAATTTAATAACATCGAGGGAAGCAAAATAGTGCTAAAATCAATCTAATGTTTTATTAAATTAATACTGATTTTTAAAAATGTGACAAGAAGGAAAAAAAACAACAAATTTGACTCTTCCTTTGTCTGAATAAATAATGACAATAAATTGAACAAATAATAGAATGTCAAGTTTGGGGTGAAGTAGAAGAGATTTAGCATAGCTCTCCTTTGTTGGCATGTGGGAACCAACATGTCACTTCAGAAAGAGATGAGCATATAATTTCAAATAGAAAAAGAAAATAAATCATCTGAAATGTGGTATCCATTGCTTCTGCAAAGCTATTGCACTTTTACAAGTCTTTCCTAAGGCAATAATTTAACAGAATCTACAGAGATGAATGTGCAATGGTATTTATCTCAGTTTTGTTAATCAAAGCAATGGAAATAAGCTAAACGCTCATCAATATTGGATAGGTCATATAAATGGTGGTTATTCAAGTAATGGCATACTCGGCAGTCTGTACAAAATCGCATATTTGTATTTTTATATTATGTTGGAAAGATTCCCATAACATTTTTTTGAGTGGGAAACCAATGGAACAATCTTCCTTATATAAAATTATCTGCATATGTAAAAGAAAAAAAAAGCCAAGTAAATATGAACAAGAGACTGTTTCAGAAAGAGAAATCAGGCAGATTCTGGAAAAGAACACTGTGTTTCAGGCAGCCCGCAATATGCCTTGTATTACTTTAAGGAGTCTGTCAGTGTTTTTCTCATGTAGCCGTGGGCTGAACTGAGTCTCCCCCATTCACACATGATGGAGGTTGGTGCTGGGATCTTTGGGAAGTATTCAGTAAGTAGAAGTTATGAAGTTGGGGTTCCCGTGAGGGGATTAGCACCCTTATATGAAGATACACCCCAGGGCTTGCTTGCTTTCTTCTTCTTTCTGTTATTTGACATGAGGGCAGAAAGGCCGCCCTCTGCAAGCCAGCACTTGGCGCCATCTTGGGTTCCAACCACCATAAAATATATCGCTGGCTATTCCACTAGCTTTCTGTGTTATATTGTATTCCATTAATGTTTACTGTAAGAGATAATTATCCATGCAATCAAGACATCCCTCTTAAAATGATTCCACAAAGACTTCATGTTAAAAATAAGCCAAATCCCAAAAGATTATTTTTAATTTATCAGGTACCCTAAGTTAACAGTCATTTTCTCAGTACCCTGAAATTATCTGTCAAAACTTTTTAGCCATAATTGTGCTAGTTCTTATAAGCCTGTAATCAGGCTAATTGTCATTCTTTAGAATGTGATTAGGGCCTCTCTAGTGGCTCAGGGCTTACTTCTCAGCACTACTAAGCTTTTGTCAGCCACTGCAGCGTAAGTTCAATGCCTGGCCAGGGAGCTGACCTACACAGCACAGCAGACCTTTCCTGTCTTGCCTGGTGCACCCCTCTGCAGGGCATTCCAATAGATCCGTCTGTTCTGAGCCCCACTCTGTCTCTGGGGAATCCTTACACCTCTGGCCTACACCCCAGTTCTTGTATGCATAAATAAATAAAAATAAATCTTAAAAAAAAAGAATGTGATAAATTTTTACCTTTATTATTGCTTTTAGTGATTTTTCATTGTCTTTAGGTTCTCAGTTTTTATGACAACACAGCATGTTAAAGACTAGCTTTTGAATTTTAATTGTTTACATGTAGAATCATATCTTTAATCAGATCTGTACATTTCTCAGCAAGTATCTCCTAAAATATTTCCTCTTCCTCATTCTCTCAGTTTTCTCCTGAGATTTAAATGCAAGCACATTCTCAGTCCAGTGTCTCTATTAATATTTATCTCATATTAATCACTTACATGTATCTCAGTAATGTCCTCTCAATTTGAAAAATTTAAAATTGATATTTTTCATTTTACTATGACTTTCTACTGATAAACATCATTGAATCAGATATTTCTGCATTTTATTTTAAATGTTTTATTTTTAAATATTATTTTTAAAGTATAAAATATTTTATTTTTAATATTTTCCTCACATTTAGATGATAATTTTTGTGGTAATCGATATTTTACTGCCAACATATTATTTATCAATGCAACAGTTATTTCTCACCTTGTCTTATAATTTCAAAATCTGAATTCCTCAGGGAGACTTAAATATGTTCTTTATTAGTCTTTACCACTGTCACTCATTATGACAATGTTATTTATATGCTTGATAATTTTTAGATTTAAGTTCATATTTTGTGGATCAGTAGGAATCATACAAATGTCTTAAGAAGTAGGAATGTAAGTCACAATGAGAAATAGAAATGTGAAGATGTCAGACACAAATTGTAATTATTAAGGTAACCAATACACGAAACTTCCAAGGTATAAGAAAAACAACAAACAACAAAAGGATAGGAGGTCTTATAAGGAAATATTTTAAGGAGCATAAAAACATAATATCTAATAGACTCAGAGAGCTAACCTTAGCATATATGTATATATGTTGATAAATATAAATGAAGCTAAACTCAGTTTTAAGAAAAATTAACATTTATAAAGAAGTAAAACCCAACTGTATGATTATAATAGTTACACATAATTTATGTATAATAAATATATATATAAATAGGGTACTCTTAAAATTTTGAAAAATAAATGCATAATTACTTTGATTTCTAATTAAATTTTGGGCTGGAATCTCCAAGAATTCTCATGATAAAATACACATAGTTCACACAGACATTAAAAAATATGTTTCCAGGGTACTTTTTCATTCATTACAAATTAAAGAAAATCTGTAAGGGTAAAATGAATGAATAAATGAATAATAAATAAATAAACAAACAAACAGCAATAACCAAGAAGCAAAAATAAGGACAGGGAGGGATAAGCAAATATATTAGATAGGATCTCTCTGGATAGAAGCCCTGATCAGACAATCTGATCTAACATGAATGAATGTGAAGCTGTGATTCCCAGGTGGGATAAAGGAGCCTCTGGTTGAGATCAGGTTGTGAAACCCAAAAAAAAATGCAAGATTTGTTTTCTGGAAAAATAAAAACACAAAACTAACTACATGATTATTCTTTTGGTAAAATTCAATGAAGCATCAGGTACAGATAATCTAAATGAAGAATAACAAGGAGATCATAGCTATAGATCTAGCAAATTAAAGTAAGAACAAGTGAAATAATCTATGATTTACTGTATGCCAATATGATTTACACCCAGAGGGAATTCTAGAAATTTTAAAGTACTTACTAAGCCTAACACAAGAAAAATTAAAGATGGAAAAACACTAAAACCATTAAAGAAATCAAATGAGAAGTTAAATGAAATGACATTGAAAAGGAAAGATAAATGGACAATAAACATACACCATCAAAAAAAAAAAGCCTTTGAAATATGCTCCACTTCATTAGTAAACAGGGTAATCTAATTAAGATGACAATTCGATATCATTTTATGCCATGTGACTGGAAAAAAATTAATGACTGATGATATCAAATGTTAGTTGTGAATATTAATTAAAGTGAACCTTGGCACCCTGCTGTAAATTAATACAAGCGTTGTGAAAACTAATTGGGATTTATAAAGTCGAAGGGGTGATACTGCAAACCAGCAGTTCCATTTACAGAAATAGCTTATAGAAAAACTTTTGAGTATCAGGAGACAAAGGCGAAAATATTTACAGTCATGCAGCTCTGACCAGATGAGCCATGTGCCTGTTATTCTACCTTGATGGCGCCATTACACACACGTGCAATGGGGGGAGCTTTAATAACTATTGAGCAACAATATTCAGATGATGACAAACTGCTCCTTCCATCCCCACAGACTGCAGAAAGAAGAGAAACAAAATGTTGTGTTATGTACTGAGACATAACTGTGACGTTTTGATAGTTGTGGAATTAGGCGTGAACTGCTTCCAGTAATTTCCATACAGAAAGAAAGGTAAATAAATACTGATACATAGATGGGCATACAAATATGATGGTTCAGCATTACACAGAAATTTTTAAAAATTCACATATCAAGTAACAAGTAACTATGTTAAGGTTGAAATCTGTTTTTAAATGTGAAGTTGAATTAATTGAACTAAGTCTGGCACACTAAGTCTCTAATTGTTACATAACCACATTTGGAATTCCAAGGTAAGCCTTCCCCCTGATTCAAACTAAAACTTTAACCATAAATTGTAACATATAAGGTAATTCTGGTGCTGTTTTAATTGTTCCTGGGTTTTTTTGTTTGTTTGTTTGTTTGTTTTGGGTTTGTGTGTGTGTGTTTGTGTGAAGTACACTGAAATTCAACAAGAGGCAAAACAGAAAAATCTCAATTTCTTGAATGAATAAATGCCAACTTATTTTTTTTATATTATATTTATTTATTTTTTAAAGATTTATTTATCTGGGTACAGTCAGAAGCATGGGAGGGTGAGAGAATTCACCAGAGCCAGAGCGGGGAGCAGAACAGGCAGACTGAGGAAGTACACTGCTGAGAGGAGCAGATTATATTTATTAAGGTAAAGTAGGTTTCCATCTTTGTATCTGTTCAGGGGGTTATAGGTTGAAACCTCTACAAACATCGTCTTTCACAACCTGCCCCAGCCAGTGCCTCCTCCACACGTTCTGGGCCCCTATCCCCACTCCACCCGCCACCCAGAAATTACTATGTCCCAGACACAGTTTTAGGGGCTGGGGCTTTAGCAGAAAACAAGAGCCCAAATCTGTACTTTTATTGTAATTGAGGAAGCTCAAAACAAAAATTTAATGAAATAAATAATTTGATACAGAAATCAAAAATTCAAATTCGGTATCAGCAAGAAGCTTAGAGCCCATTAAAATATTAACAAGTCATCATTACATCCTGTTTAGGGAGCTAAGAATGATTCAAAATTAAGAAACACTTAAATATAATTATTTTGCACATCTCAGGATAAAAGATTTCATCTATACACATTAAAGTAATCCCTGATAAAATTAAACATCTATTTTTGATTTTAGAAAAAAACAGTAAAATAGGGACATCAAAATTTCTGACATAATAAATATACATTCACCTCAGCCTCAAAGCCAATGGATACAACAGGTGAACAAGAGGTAATAGAGGTTCTCTAATCTAGAACAAGGATGCTAATAACTAGAATTTGAACATGAACAAACATAAATGTCAAAGGGAAATACATTATAAATGCAACAATGGTAACGTGGGAATTAAAATGCTGACTAAGTCAGGGAAAATGATTATCTGGGAATTCAAGATAATCAACTGAAAACCATTGCAATCTATGAAAGAATTCAGTAAGGTAGAGGAACACAAACTAGGTGCATAAAAGTGAGTAGAAACATTGGTGGCACAAGGGGTTGAGTCTCAGTGCTATCAAGCTATCCACATCCACTGAAGCATGAGTTCTATCCCCGGCCAGGGAACTACCCATATGTCGCAGCAGACCTCTCCTGTCTCCATGCTGCTCCCCTCAGCAGTGTATTTCAGTAGATCTGCCTGTTCTGCTCCCCACTCTGTCTCTGGTGAATCCTCTCACCATCACCCCCCACATCTCTGGCCTGTACCCCAGTTCTTGTATGCATAAATCAAACAAATAAATCTTAAAAAAAAAAAAAAAACAAAGAAAGGACAGACATTCCAGGGGCAAAGAGGCTCCTCTTAAGATCTGAAATACCCAAACCAAGATAACCAGGGACAGACTTGAAGACAATGTTACTGAGGCTATAAAAGAAAACTTGAACAAATGGAAGACACAGTCAGTTTTGGATAGGAACATTATAAATTGTCACATTGTCAATAAGTCAAATTCTTCAATATAAACTATATATTTAATAATATAGTATTATTGCCTCCCTGGTGGTGCAGGGATTAAAGACAGCACTATCAAGCTACTGACAGCCACTGCAGCGCGAGTTTGATCCCCGTCCATCTAGGGAGCAACCCACATGGTACAGCAGACCTCTCCTGTCTTGCCCGCTGCTCCCCTCAGCAGTGTATTTCAGTGGATCTGCCTGTTCTGTTCCCCACTCTGTCTTTGGTGACTCCTCTCACCTCCCCACACCTCTGGCCTACACCCCAGCTCTTATCTGCATAAATAAATAAACCTTTAAATAATAATAATATAGTATTATAGTCATAATACAGTATTATAATAATGTAGTATTATAGTATATGTCTTTTATTTAAATTAAACAAGATGATTCTAAACATTTTTAAGTGAAAATCAAGAGCATAGAAAATATGACCCATAGAGCAATGTATTAAAAACTATCCCTACCAGCTATTAAAATTACTTCAAGTATGCTATCATTAAGATAGTTTTGCTTATGATAGTAAATAATTAGACATCTTGGAGGAAGATCTAGATCCACACAGAAATCTAGTATAACAAAAGTAAAGTCTAAAATAATGGAAGGAAATTTGGCTTTTCAAAAACTCAACTTGTGACTGGGTAGCTGAGTGGACATGTGAGAATAAGTTAAAATAATTGTGCCTCTATCTCAAACATTAATAGAAAAATTTCCAAAAGAAAAAAATAAATATACAAAATACAGCTGAAAAATAATAGAAAAAGTAAGAGAAGAGTATTACTAAGTAGCTTCTGGAATGGAGCCGTTTCTTCCTGTGGGGGTGAAATGAGATGAAATGCCATAAAGCATTCAACTTCTAAAACAGCATCATCTTTTAAAAGATGATCATGATAGTTTTGACATATAATTTGTAATTCCTATCACAGATGTAAAGCTCATTTTCCTAGTCTATAAAAGTCCCAACAAATTGATAAATATAGTAAGTCAACAGAAAAATGTGTGAAGGATATGACTAGACTGATAATTAATGAAAAATCACTAATAGCTTTTCAGCATATGAAAATTCTCAACTTTGGTCAATAATAAAATAAATATAAATTCTAAATATGCCAGCTTTTCATCTGTCAGATCAACATCGCCCAGAGAGCCTGACAGTGTGAGGCCTGACCTCTGTGGACGTGAGAGTAGGAAGGCACGGGCATCAGTGCTCAGTGTTGGTGAGATGAAGACTGGCAAAATCACTCTGGAGATCATATTGAAAATCATATCAAGTCAACGTTAGACCCCATAATTCTCTGCCCAGAAGTCCATTCTGCAGGTGCACTTGCGTATACATAAACCATTGTGTTCATGGTTTTCACTGGAGAATTGTTAAACAAACAAGCAAAAAAAAAAAAAAGATTAAAAAGGCCTAAAGATTCATGCATAAGGTTTAAGTTAGTAAATCATGACGTACCCATATGAGGTAGTCTACAGGAAAACAAGAAGCTCTGATGTACTTTGTGGAAAGATCTCCACTATTCTGGCGTAAGGGAAAGTCTGTAGTAGGTACTGTGTATTTTTGATTATGTATTACTTATTTGCCTTTTTGAAACAGTGAGCACATTATCTAGAAATAAAGTGAAATAAAACTTGAGTGATTTTTCCAAAAAATAGAACAATGAGCCTAACAATGATCTCAGGGAATCGGAGAAAACTCCCTCAGATTCTGTCTGACGTAGGAAAGGACAGCTGTGGGTTTTCTGATGAGCAGTGGGGAGCAGACACCCTGGCACCCTGGGCTCCTGGACAGCTTCCCATCTCTCCGATCAATTGTACCTTTGAAAGAAATTCTCAGCTGAGCTGTAAGCTGCTTATTTAATAACTGTTATTTTTCCAGCAATACACAGTAAACTAAAATGACTTTTTAATAAGATAGTCCCTGTTGCCAGAAAATTAGGTATTTAGGGGATTTTTCAGAACATGCATTTGCTCTGACTGATAGAGCAGAACAACTCTTAGGATACGCATTCTCTGAGCGGAAAAACATGCATTTGTACAAATGAGTGTTTACAAGCCCAAGATTGAAAATGGATCTCAAGTACATGTAATTCATTATAAAGCACCCCCTCTGGCCCCAGAGCTCGCTAAGGGGGACAAAAAATGAACCAGCTTTAACTGTGCCCACATTTAATACAAAATCAGTGACATTTTTTTCTTCTTATAAAACATATTTTTATTTGCCAAATGTAGTGTGAAAAGTTAAAATGGAGAGCTTTTTCTTTCTTTACTTTTTGTGGAAAGTCACTTCAATAATTGATGTTAAGGGTTTTCATGAGCCAAGATTTATAAAAAAACAAAAAAACAAACCAAGAACCACCTTTGTTTCATGAGAGTTCGAGAGTGATGGGAATGAACAGTAACTCTGGTGTTACAGGGGTTTTGACTCGACAAGGAAAATGAATGCACAGTGGTAAAATTGTAGAACTGGAAGAGAAAATAACAAGTCCTCCTGTTAACCATTCTCAGAGCACAGAAGCAATCATGGACACCAGGGAAGTCTCCAAATTTGGGGAAGAAGTGTGCGACTCGCTGAGGATGTCAGCATCCGTCCTGAGACCTGGAAGCAGGTGGGGACACAGAAGTCTCCTTGACACCCACATGAAGAGCTGAGACAGAGGAGCAAGAAGGAGCACTCCCCTCAGCAGGTGCCAGGTGAGGAGAGAGACAAGGGAGGCAGGTATTTTTCGCCCCTGCCATGCACTGCTTGGCAACTCTGATGAAATCCTAAGTTAACTCCTTCTTGTTTACTTGTGAATTTAGGTGAAATCTGAGATATAACAGGGAACTAAGAACATCTGATTTGGGGATTTTCTTGAAATAAGGCTTTGACCTGTAAAAAGAAAACAAGTTAAATTTAAAATGTCAAAGTTCTGAAACCACTGAGTTTGGTGATCTTAGAAATGTTCACATGCTCATTATTTGGAATTTGGTTGTCAGTGACTGTAACTGAGCCTGAAAGATGAGACCAGCTGTTTGTTCAGTCTTCTGGAAGCTCTGTCCTGCCTGCCACTTCTTCAGGTAATAACTTAGGGCTTGGAAATGGCATAGAACTGAGGGGAGAGCTCACCTATATGCCCTTTTGTAAAGGGAGTACTCACCTGTTCCAGTGATTTCCGTTGTGATTCCAGTTCCTTCAGTGAAAGTTTCTACTTTGCTATAATATTCAGCTAAGAGCTGGGATTACCAAATAAATGAATTTGGTATGAAGACTTCTAGAAGGTACACCTAAAAAAATAAAAATCAAAGGGACAATAAATAACAAATCCCTGAATTCTAAGACTCTAAGCGCAAAACATGAAGGTAGAGATCAACTCCAACGTTCTCATTTTACAAAGAATAAAATCCAGATCCCATGAGGCATTTGAATTGCTGGAGAACACCAGGCAGATCCACCCGGGCCAAATACCCCAGCCCCTGGGCTGCGATTCACTGTCCCCTGAAGCACAGGTGACACTCGGAAGTGGCTCTCGCTCAGGATCTTGGCAAGAAAGAGCGAGCCTCCCTGCGACAGCAAGGCACGTGGGAGAGAACCATCTCCTAGATATACTAAGTACATTTAAACTGCATTTGCATGAGCTTCCACTTGCTGTGGGTGCTGTGGGTGTGTGTGCTCTCTCTAAATTATAAACAGTCCATGAAGATTTGGGAAGAATGTCAAAGTTTGCGAATCAACACTCAGCCCATTAGGATCGATGCTCTCTACCTCTGCTGTTGTCAAATGCAAACTCTAAGAATGGCCAGATTTGTTGATGGTGCACAGCGGACACAGCCATCCGTGGTCTTCTAGCTAAATCGAAAAGGAACGATTAACGTTTTCTCTTTACTTAGGTAGAAACTGAGTCTCAACAAAATGGTCACAAGCTAATAAGTAACAGATCCAGGGCTTGAATCTAAGTCTAATGGTTTTAATGGGGTAATTGCACCTGGCCCCACTGCAATTTTCTTGTGTTGGACAAGCGTTAAGCACACAAGGAAGTATGAGAATGCAATGAATGAGTTTGTTTGGCTGTAACTGCAAAAACAGAGGGTTTGAATTCTGAAATCCTGGTTCTCCTCTTACTCTGTGCTCATGGACAGGTCCTAACCTCTGGAATTGAATTCACAGATCTATTAATTTTCAGTTTCTAGTATGTGCTTATGCTGTGCTAGACATCACCAGGTGCTAAATAGTAACCCCAGAGAGGGGAGATGATCACTCAGCCCCACCTTCCTAGAGGTCCTTGTTTCCTAATGGATGGGCTGTGACTTATAATTGTTGCTTTGCTTGCCTCAGAGGTCTGTTGCATGAACTGATGAGATATTGTAAATGCTTCATAAAACATAATATGACATATAAATCAAAAGGTTATTATGAGTGTACTTAACCCAAGGGCAGAGAGGAACATCCTGTCTGTTTTTCGTTGTTTTTTTAACCCTTGTTTCTTTATATTCCTGAAAAGGAAGGGCTTAAGTTCTCCAGGTAAGTTGAAGAGGAACTGAATTGATTTTAAGAAAATGCAAAGAAGGTAGGTGCTTCGCAATGTACTTAAGTATTAGCTTGCCTTCTGTCTGCAATGCATTAACGCCTGGACTCCAGGAGTCCCTGGCAAAATGATAGATCTCCTTCCTGGGAAGAGATAATGATTGCAGTGCAGGAAACAGAAACCACTAACGTATTTACCAGGAAAGGATTTGGATTCAATTAAGTGCTTACAAAACTGGGAAGCCCCTGGGAGAAGTTGTGTTCCCGTGCAATCCCACCCTCTTCCATAGGGGAGCTGCTGCCTCCCTGGGCTCAGGGATAGCTGTTCTGGAAGGAAACTCACCACTTAGTAGGGGAAGAAAATCCTGAAATCCTGGGATCAGGAAGCCACATGAGGAAATTGCCACGGCTTCGGTGCTGGAGAACGAACACTGAAATGCGGCTGTGGGAAGACCTCATGCACCGGCCATCTTGCTAGTCAGAATAGGAGTCTCACCTGCTGGAAAAAAAAAGAAATGCTTAGACTTCAGAGAGGAAGATTGTCTGGTCAGTTTTTTGTCCACTATAACCCCTTTCACAGTCCCCACTTCTAATAGGTACAGGCAACCACAGGACCATTTTGGTGCCATGGCTGCTATTTAAAATAGAGATGAACAGTTTCAAACCGCGGTATCACCTCTTCCTAGTGCTCACTGAGATGAGTAACTCTTGTGACAAGGGTCAGATTCTCATTGGCACAGAGGTCAATGCTGTTTTCCTTCACAAGTTCCTCAGGAGGCTGAAATAAGAAAGGGATATGTAAACTCAACACCAATCACATGCTGGGGGGAAAAAAAGGTTCTGCATGAGATCCCTGAATTGCTAGGAATAAAAGAAGGGAGTTTAGAGGAAAGATGTGATAGAGGAGACAGCCTAGTTTTTTTCTCAAGGGCAAACTTTGAATAACAATCATTGGTTTATCTAGTTGCATTGGCCACTCTTTAGATCATACTGAGGGAAGAGGTTGAAAGAACACTTAGGGACCTCATAAGTACCTGAAACTATGAGTTTATCACTAATCTTTTTTTTTTAATATATGTATGATGTAGGGATGATTATCTTCATGTTTTGGTTGCAGAAACTGAAGCTTTGAAATGCAAAGTGGTGTGGCATCACTTGACAATCAGCAGTCTCTTCAGCTTCAATCAAGATGCATCTGGGGCCTCCCCAGTGGCACAGCGGTTGAGCGCTGGGTTGCAAAGCTGCCCGCAGCCTCTGCAGCACCAGTTCAATCCCCGGCTGCTCCCCGGCCAACGGAGGAGGGTCCCACGTGGCGCGCAGACCTCTCCTGCCGCCCGCTGCTCCCCTCAGCAGTGTACTTCGGTCCTTCTGCCTGCTCTGCTCCCCGCTCTGGCTCTGGTGAATTCTCTCACCCTCCGGCGCTTCTGACTATACCCAGTGCTTGTGCCTGTATAAATAAATAAATAAATCTTAAAATTAATTAAATAAGTAAATAAACAAATAAACAAGCAAACAAATAAATAAAGATGCATCTGACCCCAAAACCTGGGTCCTTTACACTGAGCAGCATGCCTCCCAGGCATGGAGAGATCTTGTTGAAAGAGTCAAAATACCCCAGCAAATGCTCAAAAATTATTTGTCACAGGAAGATGATACATTTTCTCCAAAGCAGAAAAAAATAGAGAGTTGTAGGAGGGCTGCCTCTGACTTCCACTCATCCAGACATCAGCGGTGTGCTCCTGGGCAGTGAGTTAGTGACTCAGCTTCCTTATTTCTAAAAATGAGTTCAAGTTATCTAACCCAGAGGATTATTTTGAGGATGAAATGTGCTAATTCATAGAAAGATTGGAGATCAGGGCTTGCCATAGTTGATCCCTCCATCATTGACTTGATACTATCATTAAAATCATGAGAAAATAGACTGACATGCTGAGCCCAGATTCTAGCCCCCCAGTATCCTAGCTTTAACTGTCTCGAGGAAAAACAACTTGAAGAGAACCCCAAGTTTTAAGATCAGTCACATCTCTCCAACAGATATCCAGTCACATTGAGAAATGCCAGATTATCCATGAATAGAGACCAGAACGGATCCACTCACGGCACATAGGAGACTTTATAGTCACTTGTGGGGCACCAAAGTTATAAACATAGAAAAGATAAAACACACTAAATATAGTAAGAGTTCGAAAGGAGAGAAGTGTCCAGTAGAAGGGGATTCCTATTTACTGAAGTCACCGCAAGCCACTCCCTCCTTTAACTTTCATGTCAGTTCTATAAAGTGTGGCTGGTAATTCCTACTTCACAAATGGTCCCAAATGGTTGGAAAAATTAAGTGACTTATGAAAGGTCAAGGAGTTATAAAGGGAAAGCACAGCCTTCTGTTGATGTCTCCGAGATCCCACAGCCCACTCATCCCACAGCCCACCACTCCCTACTGCATAGTTTTCAGCACCAGAGCTTGTCAAGCAAAACAAAAAAGAGATTTTCTGGTAAAGCAGTGGTGAACTGTCAGTAGTTTTTCTCTATCAGAGTCATGTTCTATCTATACAGTTTCTATCCATAACGTTTTTTTTATAATAAATTTTATTTTTATATTCCCCATACAATTGCAACCCCCTTATTTTGACCCCAATCCCTCCCCTCCTGCCCCTCACCCCCCAAAAAGTGTCTCTGGTTCATAGTTTTTTGTTGATTTTGATTTTCACTTTCTTATAGTTATTCATTTTCCTGGTCCCTTATTTAAGTTTTCTAGATTCCTGCTGTGAGTGAGACCATCCGGTATTTTTCTTTTTCTTTTTGGCTTATTTCGCTGAGCATGATCCCTTCCAGCGCCATCCATGTTGCTGCAAATTGCATGTGTTTATCTTTTTGATTGCTGAGTAATATTCCATGGTGTATTTGTACCACATCTTCTTGATCCAGTCATCTCTATCCATAACGTTTTATTAGAACATGATTTTGCCTATCCTTTGCTACCTGCCATGACTGCTTCAGTACACAGACCAAGCAGCTTGATGAGTCTGACGCATTTTCTACCTGACCCTTTACTGAAAGATTTTTAAACCTTTGCTCAAGGCTATTCAAAAATGAGACAAGACCAAAGGATTGTTGGAAAAACAAGTTGAACACATCCTTTCCTCATCTGTGCACCCCTATACCTGTGTAATAACTTCAGGATCCTGCATGCTGGGCTTTGGGGATGCCTGGCAGAGCTATGGGGCTTACATCAGAGTAGTTTACACACACCACAGTTAGGCAAAACTCAGAGTCTGGCTGTTTCTCATACTTTAGAGAAAACTCCAAAATGCCAGTGAAAACATTCAGGTGTTGCTGAACATGAGCCACTCAGCTCAACTCTCCAGAAATATTTAGAACATCTTTAGAGATTCAGGAACTTCTAATATGTCTATAGTTGATTTATTAATTGAATATTCTGGAAATCAAAGTCCATAGGACTCCAGCAAGACCTCAACAGTCGGAAAGTGTCCCCAAGGCTATAGAAAACTTTGTAATCTCTACTCTAGAAACTTAAGGAAAAAAATTGAGGTGTTCAGAAGGTGCTGTGGCAACGTGTGGCAAATGTTCCCTAATTGTCAAATCTGACATTTAGTAATGAAATGAACTAAAAAATGAAAATAAAATGACAGTGAAACAACAGATAGTTAAGGAGTAACCTCTGGAGTTAGCAACATAGAACAAGATTAAAGTCCTAATTTATCACGCTTATGAAGGGCTCATTCTAACTGTGGCCAGACCTTTATCTAACCCTCACTGATATGTCTGGGAATGAAAGACTCTATCCAGAAGAAAACTGAAACTCAGTCAATGTTTTTATTTATCTCACTTTCACTTGCAAATTGGCTAACTAGAGATAAACCAAACTGATGGGTTAAGATGACTTTGTTCTGATTAATTTTACGGTAATTCTGAGGGCTTCAGTTTTAAATGAATTGTTTGAATACTAAATTATGCAGCTTTATGATCCACGAGATAAGCAGCAGCTCTAAAGATGCCTCTGAGACTTAAAAGAGACAGCATTAGAAGCTCATTATTGCCGGCACATTTAACATGGTTAAAGTAGGGGAAAATAGCCATTAAGTTAATGTAATAGTTAAACTGCATTAATTTGAAAAACTGCCCAGTGAAATGCTCACAGCAGAGGATGTATGTTGTTGTTGTTGTTGTTTTTTTCCTTATGTGGCGACATTAAAAAATAAAATAGAAAACATTTCAATATTATTTTCTTCCATCCTCAAGTCATTCCACCATTTGAAATCCTAAACTTCTCCACCGTGGAGGTGCAGAGGGATACGCTCAGTTCTGCCAGAAACAGAACAGAGCAAGAGCTGGTCGCTCACTCATCCCCAGCCCTTGAGGCGCCATGTGGAGCAAGGCAATCGCAGCAGAGAAAGGAAAGCGATCTACCGTGTTCTGACAGGAACAGCACAGAACACAGGAATTCTTGCCTTGGGGAACAGAAACTCTTTAATTCCTGCATCTGGCAATTTGCCTGAGAACCAAGACAAACTGAGTTCAAAAATACTTCTGTAATTCTCAAATGACCACACAGAATGACATTGGGCCTGTTTTCTACTCCGTCAGCACCAAGCGTTGGGCATGTGAAGCTTTTCCTCTGTTAGTGTGCAGCTCAGTGCTTCTCCCTGCTCGCTCGCCTTCCCAAATGCCCACTTTTTTATCCTGTTTGTTTGGTTTCCTCTAAGAGTTCACCATTTGCTTTTATTATACGAACCAGCAAAGGACACACATGTGCCTTTTAATCACGGGGGTGTGGGCTGGCTCTGAGGAAGGGCTTCGGCTCTGTCTTCCAAGGGAAAGACTCGTATTCCCATCTTTGGATTCCTTAAGACCAGATGTTTATCATCAACTGTTTCATTAACTAGCCACCTGAGCACCTTGCCAAAGTCTTCTGGTCTAGAAGAAATCCAATCCAATCCGGGTCGTTCCCATCCACACCCAGCTCTCTCCTCCCCAAGCCTTCCTTTCAGCCGCCAGCACTGGTGTTTCTCAGGCACATGCATGTTCAAGGGGAACCTCTGAGATTCCTTTCTTGGGTCTCCCTTTTGTGCTCCAGCTCCTGGGACGGTTAAGAGGGCACCACGGTCACATCACCTGACACTTTCAATCAATACCAAGCTAATTTTAAGGCCCAAGGCAAGGTGTATTTTAAACTATGACCGTTTGAATAAAAGCTCTCCTAACTGAGGACAGAAACCAGGACCCAGGGACACCTATGCCAAGGACAAATAGAACTGGGTTGGTTGATGGAATATGCCCGTGGATCCTGTGGACACTTCACTGTGGCCCAGAACAGCAGGGCTTGTCAGGACAAAAGCAGCCAAGGCTGGGGCTCCGTGGCCCCGCTCCCACGGCAGAGGCACTGCCGCCACCAGGAAGCCCTCCCCAGTGTCCAGGGACAGTCCTCTGACCTACCTGATGAGCAGGCCTCTTCTCCCCTGGCTTCCTCCTCTCTTCACTGTCCTCTCTCCTTTGACGTCCAGTCATAGATTGAGTTCTCAGTGCACACAGTGTCTGACCCGCCAGTACGGTTCTGATCCTGGAAAGAGATGACCTTTGATGCAGAGGAGAGAAGCCCGGAGGCCGGGAGCAAGGTGGGCAATTGCCTTCGTGACACTTGAATCATGGACGTGAAATGAAGTTTGCTTCACATGCTCTGCAGACTCAATTTTAGATACACTGTAGGAGACCGTTAAAAGTGTGCACTCTGCTTGCACCCCATTCTGATTCGGTGTATCTGAAGGAGTGACTCTGGGCCTGGGATTGCAGTGATTCTCACATAATTCAGATGCCTTAAAAAATGATAATTTAGCAAAAGATAAATCTTTCTTCACTTCAGAGAACAGGACAGACGCATGATGAGCATTGGGGAATCCTCAGCCTACTTCCCAGCTCTGCACCAACTAAGGCCAGTGATCAATGCTTAATGGACAGGGAAGGAGTTAAGATGGTTCCATGGTGTATAACCATGGGACCTGCTTTTCAAAATAAAATCAAAAGTGCAAAATATTTTTACCGTGTATTTATTAATTGGTTGGCTAACAGACTTTATTACTTGGTGGATTTATAATTACTTTCAAAAATTGTTTTTGAATATAAAATACTTTTAAGAATTAAAAATAATATTTATCTCTAATATACATATATATATTCATACATACATATACACTTAAGCACAGTAAAGGCAATTCTTTAAATTTACTATGTGGTTAGAAATATATAAACAACTAGTCATCGGCAAATTACCTGGCTAAATTTCTGATCCACATCTGCCTCTAACATTATATTACATAACAGCATTTTTTTTTTCTGAAAAAAGTGCTTTTTTTTCAATATAAGCATTATTTTTAACATTTTTCAGAAAACCACATGTAATCATGATCAAAGTTATATTTTATGGCTAATAAATCTAGAATTCTTGACATGCTCAATTGATTCTTCTCTGTAGGAGAGACTTTTTCATGAAGAAAATGCCTAGATACTTAGTAAATTGAGAATAACTTTATTAAACTGAATATAGCCTCAATTCAAATGTTTATATTTAAATATTTTAGCCTAAATATGTTCATATTTAGAGATACTATTGCTTACCCTCAGTCAGAATTCATTTATTTGACAAATATTTTATAAGAAACTAGTTGGCTAAGTTGTCCCTATTCCCTTTTGTTTCTGCAAATTTAATTACAGCAAAATTAAAGGCCTTCTCAAGTCCATCCCATTCAATAGAGAATATAAATTCATCCAATAAAACATAGAACCTCCATCAAAATGTTCTTCCCTTGGATTGAAAGATCTGGGGTGCATTTATTAAATATCACAATGAAATATTGGACTCATGATTTATTTTGTTCAGTCTTTCATTTGTTATTGTAAAAATAAAATCAAGGTTTTCTCATCTGCAAGTTAACAATTGACTAAATGCTTCCATAGATGAAGGGTTTTTTGTTTTAAAAACCAATTATTAATGCTTTCATAAAAATTTCCTGATTTTGAAAAACATGCATGGAAATTTAAAGAATTTAAGTCTTTTCACTTTCACTTTAGGGTGCTTAGAGTAGTTAAAAAATAGATTCAAACATTTCTAGAAATAGGGTCTTTCTGGTGGCGCAAGGGGTTAAGTCTCAGCACTATGAAGCTACCAACAGCCACTGCAGCACAAGTTCGATCCCTGGCCAGGGAGCTGATCCACATGACCTCTCCTGTCTCCCTGCTGCTCCCCTCAGCAGTGTATTTCAGTAAATCTGCCTGTTCTGCTCCCCATTCTGTCTCTGGTGAATCCTCTCACCCCCCACAACTCTGGCCTATATCCCAGTTCTTGTATGCATAAATAAATCTTAAAAAAAAAAAATTCTAGAGTCAGACAGAAGAGTAGCAGTAACAATCCACATATACTACACTTCAGCATATACTGGTTTTATTCCATACCAGTTTCACAACAACCAGTCCTTGGTGGGATTACTCAGTGTAAATATGTAGACTATCTGTAGTCTCGGCAAGTCACTTTTACTTCTACTATAAAATGTTCCTGGTTGCAACTATAATTTATAGGCCCTGCAGAGTCCTGCTTTGCAGGTGGAGAGACCAAGTGACCACATTGTTCTACTAAAATGTGGTTTCCTACCAAAATTTATGTTAACATCATCCCCACGAAAACAAATAGTGTCATTTTTAACGTTAAATTTTAAACTGAATTTATAATGGCTTTCACAAACTTGTCAATGCTTGATCTTAAAACATTTCAAAAGATTTATGATGTTCTGATTCAGATTAAAACCATAGAAACCATTACGTGCATTTCAATTTGAAGTCTTTGGAAACTACTTTCATAAAAGGAAATCTATTCTTTGAAGTGGGTACTGAGTCAACTCTGACTTCCACATGGCCCAGCATGGGCATTCTGGATCAGGATTATGTGCAAATTATTGAATCATTGTCAACATTTTAGATAAATGGAAATGAGCAGATTCATTTTTCATTAAATATGAACCTTCATTTTTACACTCAGTGATGCCAATGCAGCTTATTGAAATACGAAAGCAGTTGCTACCAATTAATTCATTAGTTGGTAAATATATATATATTTTTAAAGATTTATTTTATTTATTTATGCATATAAGTACTGGGGTCCAGAGGTGTGGGGTGGGAGGGGCAGACAGGATTCACCAGAGACAGAGTGGGGAACAGAACAGGCAGACTGACTGAAATACGCTGCTGAGGGGAGCAGCGGGGAGACTGGAGAGGTCTGCTGTGCCCTGTGGGTAGCTCCCTGTCTGGGGATTGAACTCATGCTGCAGTGGCTGGCTATGGCTTGATAGTGCTGAGACTTTAACCCCTGTGCTACAAGGGAGGCCTGGTTCATGCATTCTTTATATTTACATTTTAAAATTAAGGAACAAAGTTGCTGTATGTACTCTATGGCCAGAGTTCTCAGCCTTTATTTTCTATGCCCATTTCACATAGGGCTGACTTATCGCTGTGGAGATGTGCTTCTCACTGCCCAAGGTGATGGTTAAAGTGCTCCCCACTCTGTCTCTGGTGAATCCTCTCATCTACCCCCTGCACCTCTGGCCTACACCCCAGTTTTATTATGCATAAAATAAAAATAAATAAATCTTAAAAAAAAAAGAAAAACTGAATTTGCATCTCACTCTTAAATCATAAATTGGGCAAAAATGAAAATTCCAGAAAAATTTAAGCAATTATTCAACTGTCATATATGGGAACACATTTTCTAAGTGATGATCAAGAGCATTAATCACAGTAGCAAATGTCAATATACCTGACTCCTTGAAATGAAAAAGTTCTCTACATTAAAATGGAGAGTAATTCAGAAAGGTAAATACATCCTTGAAATAAATTAACCATAAAAAGATAATATTCATAATTTATACATTATGTCAAAATGAGAACTCATAGATAAGTAGACCAGGATTATGCACAGAAACTTCATAGATGAGAAATAGAAATGTCACGTAGAAATCTGCAGCATTATTCATACTCACCAGTCATCATGGTGGAAATGCAGGCTGCCACGCTGCTGTGGAAAAGAGTGTGTTTTCTTATGTCATCGAACACTCACATAACCTAAGATTTTATTACTTCATTGCATCCAACAGAACCTTGCACACATATAGCTCTGCTCACTGCTAGCTGAAATCTGGAAGAAAGAAGAAACCTTATAAAATATTTCTTATATCAGAAAGACACAGAAGCCCAGGGAAAGAAACAATACCAAGAGAAAATTTGGGAGAAGCTTTAGAACACACCTGTACAGAGAGTAGGTTTTGTGGTGAGCATTTAGATGGAGCACAATGGGTTGGTGGAAAAGCTACTTGTCTTAGCTGACTTGGACTTCCATAATACAATCGTAACAGAATACTGTGAACGGACATCTTATAAACACCAGACATTTATTTCTCAGGGTATACTGGAGTCTGAGAAGTTCATAATCAAAGAACAGGGAGATTCTGTGTCTCCCAAGAGTTTCCATTCTTGTAATTTTGTCCTTAGAGGGAGACCTTTCTGGGGCCTCCTCTTAAAAGGGTACTAATCCCATTACTGAGGGCTTCAAGTCATAACTTAATCACCTCTCAAAGGTACCACCTATCAACCCTCACCTTGGGAGTTAGGATTTCAATCACATGAATTTTGGGGGACACAGTATTCCATCCATTACCCTATCATTTGTGCAGGATACAATCAAGTGCCAGGAGTAGGTGTGTACGTTTTGGGGAGTCCATTATGCGATTGTATATAAATAGACTGGGTTAGTTTCCTAAGACTGCTGTAAGAAACTGCCATAAACTTAGAGGCTTTAAACAGAAACGTGTAACTTCACAGTTTGGAGGATAAAGGTCAGAAATTAAAGTGTAATGTAAGTTGCTTCCTGCAGAACAGCCAACCGAACCAGATTAAACAAAGACACATTTTCACTAGGAATCACTGGGAGTGAAGTTCATGCCACAGACATCCATGGTGTCCCTGCCTCACAGGGTCAGGTCTACATGGTTCTAGAATGCAACCAGGGCCTCGGGCAGTTTTCCAGGGGCCTCCCCGCAAATGCTTGCACATTAAGAACAAGATATTCTCCTACTTGCAATGGTGCTCAGAAGACTGGGCCTGGCAGGGGCCATTTCTCGTAGTTGTTTGAATGCAAGCTCTTTCCTTGAGGCATAAGGAGACGTGGGCTCACAAGGAGCAAATGACTCCCCAAGTTCACAGCTCCTGATGCAGGTCTGAACTATGCTGTGTAGGAAAATCAGCTCCAAAAATCTCTCCTGAGGAGATACAATTAGCATTTCCCTAGCAAGTCTCAAATAGACTAAACATTAGAAAAATGCCTTTTATGGCTCCCTTTGATGAATCACTAAAACACATTTCATGCAGCAAGTGATTAAAAGAAATCTGTCCAGGATCTTGTGGCCCAACTCACTACTTCTTACCTGGTAAAAAGTGGGAGTTCTGCGCTCGTGTGCATCACAATTTACATTTTATTTGGAGGAGCCCTGTGCTAGATTCAGGAAGGAGCGAGAAAGAAATAGAACAACAAAAAATATATAATTCACTCTGATGCCTTTCATTTTCCTCAAGAACATGGTATTTCTCTCTCAGTAAGTCTTTGATGTGCCCTTACAACCTGGCCTCCTTTGAACACTCTTTATCATTTTTCACTTCCTTTCTCGTATGCACTTCACCCTAACTCCACCTAAAATACTTGCTGTTCCCACAATCACGCCATCCATGTCACTTTCTACTTCTGAAACTTATGTGTGATCATCTTAATTTCTCTTTCATTTCTCTCTGCAGGAAAAAACCATTAGCATTTTCTGAACACCCATCCTGGGACTTTCCCTATCTGGAAAATTAGTCCTGAAAAAATAGAGGTAAATGGCTCAGAATGTTTCATAATCCAGCAGTGGTTCAAAATGTCTTTTTGGGGCTATATTTCTGGGCCAATTCTTTACTTTGTTTCTCAATTGCAGTAACTAGTAGTTTTGTACCTTAATCCCTCAATACAAGCCCTCCTGGGGCTATTTTTGATTTCTATCTTTTCTTTTGTTTGTTTTTCTTTTTCTTTTTTTTTTTTTTTTAATTCAGGTAACATTGATTTACCATTTGTGTTTTAGAAGTATAACATCCCACCCTTCCGGTGTTGTTATCCAGACAGTTGTTACCCACAGCCCACTGTGCCCCTCCCCACTTTGTTCTTCTCCCTCTTTTCCCTGTGGAGGTATCTCTAAATATTAAAAAATAGACCTATCATATGACTCAGTAATTCCACTCCTAGATATCTACCCCAAGAACACAGTCACACCAATCCCAAGGAATATGTCCACTCCTATGGTCACTGCAGCACTTTTTGCAACAGCCAAGCTCAGAAACAATCTAACTGCCCCAAAGCAGATGAGTACATTAGGAAGATGATGTCTATGCATGGGGGAATGCTACTCAGCTATTAAGAAGGATAAATTTTGCCTTTTGCAAAAACATAGACAGAACTGGAAAGATTCATGTTAAGTGTAATAAGTCAGAAGGAGAAAGACAAATACTAGATGGTGTCACCTACCTGTGGAGTACATAGAAACAAAACAAAGGGGTGGATGAAGCCAAGCTAATACCAAACCCCAAAAACCTGAGTGTAGAACTGATGTACTCCTGTATTCTAAGGGTCCCACACAGTATTGAATGTCACTATCTCCTGTCTGTCGTCTGATAAAGAACATGACATTAATTGGGTTAGAATACTGGATTCTCCATTCTCTGGTCACACACTCTGAGGAAAATCACAGTCTCTCTGAGTGTTCACTATAGTCTGGCTGCTGCTGTCTGTCTCAGTGGTAAAGGAGGATCAGCAGCACTCAAAGAGCCAGGCTGAAGGAGGGCATCGATGTCACACTTCCCTGCTGCCCCCCTGCTGAAGCTCCCCCTTACCTGCCCGGCCTCCTGGCCCACTACCACCTGCCTTTGGGTTCGTCCCCACAAGTCTGCCTCCAGACTCAGCACATCACCGGCCCCCTGACTCTCATGTCATCAGGGTCCGTGAACTCCTTGTTGAGCTTCAGACACAGGGAGATACCCCCTCACATTTGCAAGCATCAGAAAGTAAAAATTTGAGTAGGAGATAATGGAAACATTGAACCCATATACATGAAAATTCCTGGAAGGACTCAAGCTACCAACATCAGCACATCCCATGGTTTTAAAGGACTAGTCTTGCTTTATTATCTGTCCTGAAGGAAAAAGTTGTCAGAAGGGAATCCACTTGCCTTGTTAAGACAGTAGCTTTCTGTATTCAAGATCAACAAAAAAAGACTTGTTCTCTATCCCAAGATTTCCGGGAAAAGCTATGGAATGGACTCTTTTGGGAACGGTTTGTGTCAAGCACGATTTCTCCTTGGCCAAGTCACAGACACTCTTATTTCCCAGATGGCAGCCCATTCCCCACTGGAATCATAGTTATATGGGGAGAAGGGGGTTCAAACTCCTTTGTCTAAGAGGAAAGATAACTCTACATAAGGAAGTGATGCTCACAGGATGCTTGTGTCCCATGGAGGCAAAATCAGCAGATATCCATGCAACCAACTGGCTTTCTTTTATCTCTGTCACTTTCTATTTGTGACAAATCCATTAAAATACCCCAAAAATCCCAGACTGGGTTATTAACCTTATCTGACATTAGGGTCTGCTCCACTCTCCTCCTCAACTTATTTCACATGAATGCTTCTGCAGAATGCTTTTTTTTTTTTTTTTAATGTAGAAGAGGTGAGGACTCCCCAGAGACAAAGTGGGGAGCAGAACAGGCAGATCTACTGTAATGCACTGCTGAGGGGAGCAGCAGGGAGACAGGAGAGGTCTGCTGTGTCAAATATGGGTCAGCTCCCTGGCCAGGGATCAAACTGAGGCTGCTGCAGTGAGAGCGTTGAGACTTAACCCCTAGGCCACCTGGGAGGCCCCAGAATACTTTTTGATAGAACTAAGAACCAAGAGGAAGCGTGCCAATCCAACTTTAATGACTTAAAAAGGAGAAAGGTGACTCTA
Organism: Talpa europaea; assembly: GCF_964194135.1. Taxonomy (NCBI): domain Eukaryota; kingdom Metazoa; phylum Chordata; class Mammalia; order Eulipotyphla; family Talpidae; genus Talpa; species Talpa europaea. The sequence continues at coordinate 140,001,939 of NC_140071.1, read as the reverse complement.
AAAGTATTGCAGTCTTAAATTATTCAAGAAATGATATTAAAATCTAGACCTTGCAAGTCAATTGATTTTCTAAGAGCTAATCTCCAAGTCTTCATGAGCCGGCCATTAAAATGACTCAAACAGAGCCATGTTGCCGAGGACTGCGACCTGCAGGCTGCATCTGTCTCTGTTTCTGGATAATCTCTTTAAGGGGACTGCCTGCTATGTGACTTGGAATAAGTCACATTTACTTTGGGGGTCTGAGTTTAATCCAATGTGGAAGGATGGATTTAGCTGTGAGATTTATTCAAAAACAACAAAGTTAGCCACTTGCTAACTTCCAAATCTTGGAAATATGCCAAGAAAAGAGGAAAAGAGATCTTTGATGTGGTGCTTGAAGGAGGGTAATGTATTTGTGAAAATGACAAAGTGAGTGACAGGGTTGTGTTCCAGGCAAAAGCTACATTGTATGCAAAAACCTAGTGCAATGACAATCCCTGTGGTCTTGCATTTTGATTTCTAAAGATGAACTTTGTAAGTTGCCTCTCAAATTCAAATTTTGGAAAACTGAGGACAGGGGACAGCTTATCATGGTGATGCAAGAGGGAAAGCTCCTGATGACTGACATCTGTCTGCTTTGCATGGAAAGGACCGCTTAGGTTGGATGTGACTGTGGGTTACTGTCCAGCAAATACGGACTTCTATTCTTCTCCACTGTGCCCAGAGTGGTCTTCTCTACCCATTGACATCGGAATCTTAAACTCAGGTAACTGCCCATGAGAAGAATGTTCCTTGCTCTTCCTCATGACACAAAGGACATAACATGTGAAGTGGCACTGAGCACCATCTATGGAGGAATCTCTCAGCCCAAATTAGCCAAACCACATTTGACATAAATATCCAAGGACAAGAGAACAAAAGCTTGTTATTGTTGCTGGAATGTGGGATGATTTGTTATGCCACATTATTGTGGCAATAGCTAATGATATGACCCTTTTCCAAGGTTCATTAGGATACATACTATACTTCTTGTCCAAACATCCTTCCTTTCTTTTACAATTCACAAAGCCAATGGTGACTTTAGGCAAAACTAGGTAGACTTAAACAAAACTGAGGATGCTTTCTACAGAAAAACTCTATAGTTAGTTCGTTGCTGATCCACACATGTCCAGTTATATCCATAGGTCCTGTAGTGGGGCACCAGTGACTAAGCAGACTTTTAGAAAATATTTACATAAACAATAGGGCCTTGAGCAAAAGGACATACTTTCTCAAAGTCAAAAGTCAGAGTTAGAGTAAAGAGGATCCCGTTATTTGCCGGCCCCTCTCTCCAGGTGAGCGGGGACTATGCAAAACCACAAGGGACGGGATTGCTAGAACTCTGACAGACGTTTTGAGTTCATGCAGCAATGCTTTGTGGTCTATGTAATTGCACATAAAACAGGTAATGGCAGTGATATTTTACACACTTCATTTTATTTTGTTACAAGTTCAGTCTTCAGAGTTCTGCTTGCAGATCTTGATTTGACACACACATACACACACACACACAATAAAACATCTCAGTAGTTTCCCAAGGCTCTACCACCATGTAGAAAGTTTTTGTAGTTTGATCTTTGCCATTTTCTCTGCCCTCCCCCTGATATCATTTTGACCTTCTTGAATCTGTCACGTTTCCCTCTGCAGGAGCCTTTGTACGGGCTGTTCCTGTTGTTTGGAAAGCTTATCATCCTCCCTGTTCATCGATTTTATGACTGTTCATATTTTTGCTATTGATTCAAATCTTCTTCTAAGAGTCAATTTCCTTAATCACCAGTCTCTATGTGATTTCCTGGGAAACATTCTCATAGGCCCTGGTCCAATTCCTTCATAGTCTTCATCAGCGTTTGCAATCATATTTTCATACATTTACTTGATTAGCACATCCCCTCTCACTCAGCTGTAAGATCCACATGAACTTGCCCTGATGTCAGCTCACGATTCTATCTACAGTGCTTAGTAGATCTGCCACCTAAGCCAGATGAATACACACTCTAGTTTGCTGAGAACAGTTATGATTTGTGCATATTGGCTGTTTTAATTACCAATAGTGCTCTTTTTTATTCTTAAAATTGCTCTGGTGTGGACAATGCATTATCGAGTCATAGACTACTAAGGACCCCTGCATTTGTTGAGTATCTGATTTCAGTTGGAGGAGAATCTTTCCTTTAGTAGCAATGTCTTCACCTAAGATTCTGTGTTCCTTTGTTCCTTGGTTCTATTGTAGACATGCTTGGCTATGTCTGAATGTGCAACAGACATTCAACTGAACTTGCCATCTGTGGCAAGTAGCAGCTAGAAAATAGTTGAGGTTTCGTCAAGGTCAATCCCATGGACATGATGGTGGAAACTTTTTCAATGTGTTTCATAGGTCTACAGGATTTTTGCATGTATGCCTTAAGTCAGCAATCCCACATCTAGAGAAACTGGCTTATATGGCAATTGGTTTGATGGCACAGATCCAGAAACTTCTTACCTTGGACTGCTGGCATAAAGAGTTCACCAGTGAAGCCAATATAATTGGGTGGAAAATGTGAAAAATATGTAAAAACAACTCTTTAAAATGTCTAGAAATTATCTTATGATCTTCTAGAAAATGAGGGAACAAATATTCAAGAAAATCTACTACGTCTCACTATGGAGAGCAAGAGCAAGTATTTGAGCCATAAGCTGCTCTGTCCTTCTCCAGTTGCCCCAGAAACTGTACCCCCTACCCATGACTTCATTTAACCTTCATCACGCCGTGTTGGGGCTAGCTCCAAACAGAGTCCTAGTGGTAGAACTTTGACATTTGCATTCAGGAGGAACAGACACCTGTTGAGAGAGGCTCTCTCTCAAATCTCCCTTTTGCAGAGCATCACTTCCTCTAGACAGTTATTTTCTTTGCATTATGAGCCAAAATTCATGCCTCACAAGGTCTAAAAGCTTCTCGGCCCATTTCTATACTGCGCTCTAAGTGACAGGTATAGGCAGGACCACCAGGTGTCCAGAGAGCCTCTTTATACAGATGAGAGTAAAACCAGAACAAAATAAGGCACCTCTAACCCCAGAGGGCCAGCAGCTTAATACACAGGATGTAGGTTGAATATTATGCCCCAATCAGCCCCAATGCATGCAGCAGTGCCGGATGTAGGTGGTTCATCTCAGCTTCATCTGAGCTTCTCTGAGAAACCTCTCAACTCCCAAAGGTGTGAGGGGCTGAGATCCCCGGCTGTCCCCTCCTCCCAGGGCTGGCCTTGTGTTGTCACTTCCTACGGTGCAGGTTATGCCTTACAGCTATGACCAGGGCTTATTCCTCATGTTGCTTCTACTTTCAGAGTCCTTCCCCAAATGCACACGGACACTCATGGAAATGATCACACACATGCACACACAAGCACACATGCAATCTTGTCCTGTCTCCAGTATTTGAGCCATAAGCTGCTCAAATAAATGCAATCTTACCAGTCCTCCAGGCTGCCTTCAATGTTAAACAGTCACTCTAACTCACTGGATTGAAGTGCACTGTTTTCCTAATAAAGTCTGAATTTGTTGTTCATTGTTTACCTAACTTTGATTACAAGACACACACACAGGTGCATTATCTTCGACTTCTCCAAACCTATTCACCCCAAATGTATCTGATACCTCGGTGGTAGAGCCGTATTGCATCCTTCCATTTCTAACCAAAAAGGAGTTGATTTTCACTAAATGGTTATTAGACACCAGACTTGCATACATTTATGTCTCATCTGATCCTCAAATGATCAAAAAGGCAGTATTATCATCTTGTGTTTAAATTCAGCATCTGTGACTGAAGATTGTTCTATTTGCTGAGACTCACATAACTAGGAATCTGTGAATATGAGAACTCAACAAATTAAATGTTTTTCTCCAAATCTTCCATTCTCTCCCCAATATTAATCTCATGTTTAAGGAGCTCTCAACGGAGTTACACATGGTCAAGTAAAATGTACACTCAAGTTAGTCTATTTTATAAATATAGGTATTTTGATTTTGCTGCATAACAAAATAGGAGTGAACTAAAAAATTCATAGCAATGATTAATTAATATTAAATCTATATCTACTGACTCCTGACCCAACATTAAGAATAGATGACAATAATGCACAGATTGCATATCCAATCTGTCATATTTTCAGTAAACTTAAATAGCAATCATTTTTATTTTCTTGTTTCTACACACTTTACCTCTTGCTCAACTTCTCCCCTGGTCGTTGTAAACCTATACGCTTTATTCTGACTCCTGTCCCAGCACGTCTTAATCTACAAAGTCATGGACACATAACACTGAGGTAAACATGAGAATACACTGCACATTTTTCTATTGATGCATGTCTAAATGGATATAAATTTAGAACTACATAAGGAATGGGATAAAGCAAATGTTTACAAAAAGAATTTGTATGAATAGAAATAAATATTTTGGATTAAAGCTGGCTGTTATATTTTTCCCTCCTCTAAGTCCATGTGCTAAAATCCTAATCTCCAAGGCAATATTAGGAGGTGAGGCCCATGACAGGTAGTAAGGTCATGAGAATGGAGCCCTGACGAGTGGATTTAGCACCCATAACATAAAGACCCCTTCGCCACCCTGTTCTCAATTGTTTATTTCTCAGACAAAAATAGTCCAAGCAGATTTTACAGAGAATTACACACCACCTGCTTCCAGACTTCCAAAGCCCCCCACTTACTCTTACTCTTGGCATGAAATCTAAGTTCTTCACAATCCCCTGTAAGGTTTTGCAGGATCAGGCCCTCCCCACCACCAATCTGAACTCGCCTACCATGCCCCCCTTATTCACTTGCCTCACTTGCTTCTCTTCTTTGATTCTCTTCTCTCTTGTTTTCTAGGTCTTTGCACCTGCTTCTCCCTCTGTAATTCTCTCACAGAATCTTCCCATAGGGGCCTTAAGTTCAGCCTTCGGCTTAACACAATTCACAGTTACAGAGACTTTTGTAACCATAGCTACGTACACAAAACTGTGTATACATAACTACTTATGTATTTCACTTGTTATGGTCTTTTGCACTGTTGGGATAACAATAGAATGAGCAGAGGGTTGTACATGTTGTGTTCACAGATAAATTCCAAGTGCCAAGCGGAGTGTTTGTGAAGCTGCCTTCTACTGCCCAGTGCCCCCCAAACCCCAAATAAGATTCTACGTGAGCCTTCCCAGAAGAAGATTGACAGTTTCTTCCTCCAGCTGCAAATTAAGTGAGATAATGGTGCATATATTAAGCCATTTTAAGGTTTATATTTTCTTGCATTTCACTCCTCAGGGTTTGACATAGTTCCTGGGATAACGTGACTGCTCAATATAATTTAGGTACATTTTTAAAAATTATAAATGAACTGTGGTTCATTTCCAAAATGACTCCACATGTCTGAACATGAAATTTAAAGTCCAAGTCTCTGTAGAATTTTCATCATATTTAAAAGCCTTCTAATTTTAGCCATATTTCTAAATGGCATCATTTTTGTTGGCTTTAATTTCAAAACCCAAAGCTTGCAATAAGCAGAGAAGAAACTCAATTAAGCATAGCCCCTAGTGCAAATATTTAATTCCATTCTCATCACTCTGCCATTAATAGGGCAATCACCCGGAAATGGGGGTTGATCATCAGCACATGGAATAATAATTGTGAAATGATGAAGAAAAGATGCCACAGGAATATTAGCATCTTTGAATCTGTGCTCACATCCGCTAGATACGGCTCATTCTAAAAAATGCCTTTTCCCTGCTAGGACCAACAGCTCTCGGAGACAGACGAGACGAGCAGTGCACTGTTCTCTTACATGTAAAAGTGATTAATGGATCATAAAATGAAGAGCCCCGAATAAATGAATAAATAAAGTGGAAAATCACGAGGTAATTTAGTACATGGCATTAATTACTCATTCTTTATCCATAGAATTAAAATAATTTAGTAATGATAGCAATCCTTAGCATCCACATTTGTGTGTTTTTTTTTCCCCCCAGTATACTAATTAGATCAAAGGAATCATCTCACTGGGCATTGTGAAGTAGACATTAGAGCAGTTGCTAAATATTTTAAACAAAAAGAAGGTGGGACTGACCTATCAAGAGGAAACAAACACCTATACTGTGTGGTTTGTGGGGTGTTCTATTTTCTATTTCACCTTACAGCACCTCTGGGAGGGTTGGATTTAGCCCTACTCTGTGCGTGCAAGATTCAGAAGTTTCCAATGACCCTTCAGAGCAGCACCTTTTGAGAAGCGGCTCAGCTGGGGTCCATGTTTATGGAAATGGGGACGAGTTGAGCCGAGGGCACTGGGGGGCGGGTGGCTTGGGTGTTTTCACCACAGAATCCCTTGAGATCCTCCCATGCCCAGCAGCTTGTTGAATCTTAACCTGCAGCAAGAGGGGAGTCTGGGGTGCTGCCTTCCAGACTCCCAGAGGAGAGGGTTAGGCTGTGGCACGACCTGGCCATTCCCCTGACAGCATCCAGCTGGAAAAGCAGAGGAGTCTCCGGAGTCAGGATGACAGCAAAGACCTCAAAAAGGACAAACCGGATTCAAACCCGTCTCTGTGTCTCACGCACTCTGGGGTTTCATGCTCATCCCTTAATCTCTCTGAACTTACTTCCTTTCCTGCAAATCAGAGCAAACAAGCCATCCTCCTCACGGGTCACTCAGAGGCTGCAAATGAGGGTCGGAATGCTCAGTGCCCGGCCCTGTCACACCCACAGGTCAGAGGCCTCTGCGCTCCTCCGCGGGCCCCCAGGGCACAGGGCTAGGGCTCAGCTCCACCAGCACCTGCTGGCTCCAGCCAGCGCCCTCAGCAGCCACGACCCCGCCGCGTCTCTGAGGCAGCCCACGGGTCTCACTTTCTGCTCAGGAGTGGACTGTGGGTGTCCGCACACTTCACAAGGGGCCATAGGGGCTCCTGGAGACCTTGCTGATGACCCTGAAGCGTCTCAGAGCCTCTGGAAACACCCCACGGGAGGAGGACATGGAGGAAGCCCAGGAGCCAGCGCTCAGGCGAGGTCACGCAGACCCCAGCGGACAATGGGCCTGCTTGGAGCTCTGGGCTGCCGCGAGGAGGGAGGCCTGAGCAGCCTTTCTCAGCAGCATCACGTTGTTTTGCATGGCTGCTGCAGCTGGTCTGTGGGGAGGCGCATGCAGGGACCTACCTGGCTGCCTTTTGCGCTGCTGGCCGCTGCCTCTCCCGGAGGTGAGGCTTTCAGGATCACCGTAAACACACAGTTGATGGAGCTGGCAGCTCTCTAGCCACAAGGGCCCGGGGGTCACGTCAGGGGCTGGGAGGGAAGGGGGAGCGTGAAGGCAGGGCCTGGGGTTGCTGTGGTCTGGCTTCTCACTCCCCGTCGAGACTCGCTCGCCGCCCTGGCCCAACCACCCTGACCTCGGGCAGGCCTGCAGCAGCCTCCTGCTTGGGGTCCAGAGAGCATCCGTGAGATGAGGCCGTGACCCCAAACTCGCCTGCTGGAAGCCCTGCCTCGGAGCCCCAGGAATAGGCATGGCCAGCAAGGCCCGGCAGGGCTGACCCCTCTTTCCACTCATCAGCCTCTTCTCCAAATTCGGCGTCTTCATTCTGCGCTGACACTCGCTTCCCCACAAGACATTTCCTTCATCTAAAAGCCTTGGCTTTTCCCCTTGACTCCCCTTCATGCTTCACTTTGCAAAGAATAACATGTCACTGCTTTCGAAAAGCTTCTCCCAAATAGCTCCCCTAGGCTGGCGGGACCCTGACACCTGCTGTCACAGCCATGGTGCCTCCGGTGAGGGCACAAGAGACGAGGATGCACCTGAGTCTCAGCTGGAAGGAAAATCCAAGCAAACAGCCCACATGGCTCCAGTGTTCAATGGAGAGAGAATGAAGGCGTTGCAAAGACGGGACTGAGAAACGAAACAGCAGAAGAGAGGCGGCCACATCATCGCCGGCAAGACACACCTGGGAACCGAGACTGGGGAGCGGAGAAGGGGGTGGCCCCACTCCTCGGAGATGCAGTCACTGCCGAAGCCGCAATGGCCTGTTCCTCTCCCCTGCTCATACCACGGGTTCCAACAGTGACAGCCTGCAGCGCCTCTAACCACAGCTCCCAGGAGAGGGACAAGGTCTGGATCTAAACAGGGAGAGACCCCAGCCAGCAAACAAAGGTTGCTATAGAGGTTTCTTTTAGCGATGGGAATTCAATGCCATTCTCTTCAACTTCGGGGGTGCCCTGCCCTGGTCCTCCTGTGCTCCCTGCAGCACGCCCCCCTGCACAGTGCGGTCGCTGCAGGAACAGTTCTGAGGGCACCTGCGTGTGCATTTTACTAGCTACACTGTGGAGCAAGTGCCGCGAGCCAGGCAAGTTTGGGGAACCCAGCCCCACCCTCGGGCCGCACAGTTTAGAGGGGATGGACGGAGAATGGCCGATAGCCATGTGGAGGAAGTCTTGAGTCAGGGGATAAAAAGCCCCACAGAGAAAGTATGGAAGAAAGGAGCAGAGGAGACCCAGACGTGGCAGACGGTGAGAATAGCTGGGGAGGGAGGGAATTTCAGGCACGAGTGGGGGGCTGGAAGCTACGAGGACCGGGCAGAATAAATGAGGGATCGGACCTGAGTTCTGGGCAGCAATTTTGGGGAAGACATTTGAGTGAGAAGGGAGGGCATCGCCAGCAAGTCCAAGGCCAGGAATGCGAGTTGGTGCCTGTTGTTTAAAGACTCACCTAAGTTCTAAGGATGCTCAATCCAGTTCAGCTCGCCTGACCCACTATCGCTTGCATTCGGCAGTGTTTCTGCAGGGTACTCACTGAACCCCAGAAAGATTTAGAAATATGTGCTGAAATGGCTAAGACTGAGAAATAATGTCTCCTGAGAATCCAGAGCAGAAGAGGGAACTAACCCTCGTGCTGGGTGCCAGGCAGTTTCCACCCACTGCAGTTTATGCTTTATCAAGCAATGGACTGCCCTCGGATTTCAGATTAGGGTTTTGAGGTTCAGCAAATTGATGTGATTCGTCTGATGCAGCTCAGGACGACTGGTTAATGACCATTACACACGGCACACAAGGCTTGACACGCTACGACAGCTCACTGAATCCTGACAACAGCCTTTGGGATGGATGGATGAAGCAACCAGGGAGAAATACAAAAGAAAGTATGCTTTTCAGAGAAAATCAGCAAAAATAACAAGGGAAAACAAAGAAACTAGCACAGTCATATTAAGTGTGTCAAGATAATCCATTCATTCACCAAAAGTTAACAATGCCTCTTTCATGCAGAACATACAGGGCATCCATATGTAACAATATCTGCTAGTGTTCATGCAATTATTACTAAATATTCGTGTACACCACACATTTATAGAGCAAGTTGCTAAGATGAAGGTTCTGCAACGTTAACGTGCATTATACTCAGTGTACACATGAACAAGTGCAGAAGGAGTGAAGTTAAAATGTCTTGCTGGACTCATACAGCTAGTAAAAAGCACTGGCATTTGCTCCAGAGTCCAGAGGTGCTCACAGAGAATTCCCCAGCACCTGCCCTGGCCTCTGGCTCCCACTCAGGCAGACTATGGCACCGCTGGACCCTGGAGCAAATGAATATACACAAAGGACTCTTTCTCCTCGAGTCCCCTTATGATAATTTTCCAAGCACGACTGTCCTTCTCTGACACCCAGTAGAGCTTTTTCCCTTGGCACTGAGGATCCCTCACTAGAATCTCAAATCTACCCGTAGAAATTCACTCAGTTAGCAATATCCATTCATGAAGCACCTGCTTGTGGTTGATACTTTGGACAATGAGGCCATAAAGGGAATAAAAGGGAAAAAATTTCTGCCTGTAACACAAAATGTGGGAAGTTCTCAAAAAGAAGTGAATGTGACTGACTTCTAAACATTAAGATGCAATTAACTAAGTGGAAATCTACAAGAAGAATATGCTATATGGAGAGACAGCAAATGTTCTGGGTCAAGAACAAGCGTGGAATGTTTGGGAGGCAGGAAAAAAATATTGAGTGTGGAGGAAGGAAGTGAGTAAGTGGAGATGGGGTGAGGACAGAAAACAGGGGCAGTGTCATCCAGGGCTTTCCTTGCTGTGGTGATGATTTGGGGTTTTATGCCCATGGGAAGTCATCAAAAGGCTTTATATGGGAAAGGTGGTTATATTTACAGTGTGATGGAGCCACCCCAGGTATTGGCTGCAGAGTGACCTGGGGAAGCGGGGAGCCCTTGAGCGGGTTATTTCATTGTTTCAGATAAGAGATGACATGACTTGTCCTAAGGTTTAAGCACTAGAGTTAACAAATACAGTTTTCCATTTCCACCATTTGTTTGTTAGTCTTCTATTTTTCTGAAGGCAACTAGCACTCTCTGCACACAGTAGGTGCGAGCACTCGTCGGGCATGAAGTCATGCTTGCTGAGGAGGTTAAAACTGAAAATACAGGTGAAAATGAGCAAGACACCTGCTGTATCTTAAGATCAAAATATTCAAGAGACAGAAGGAAAAACAAGCCACTCAGTAACTCTTAACTGCTTCTATTTTTGTCATTGCAAAAAATTTATGCACATCAAACATAAAATACGCTTGTCAGCAAATCTATCACATTTCCAACTTTTTCGCAGAGCAGCTGATGTATAAAGCAATTGGTCGTGTGCCACAAAGACTTTTAAATGACTGACTTTTGGCAAAGGCCAGGAAAATAATCACATGAACCCTGCTGTCTTCCAAAGATCAAGTCTGCTTCACGCCAGCTTGGAGAGAAAATTAAATATATAGCCAGAGATTCAATATTCTCTAGGAAGTCTAAATTTAGGTGGAAAATATCCTGGGGTGAAGGTACCGAAATCCACATTCCAATTCATTATATTTCCCCCCAAAGGGCTCCTCTTCTTGTGTTGCTTTTTGCAAGTAGTTAAAATCACAGTTAGGGAGTCAAAGGCCTGAATGCCACTAATGACCTATTTGACCTTGGTTGAGTTAATTGGCTTCTCTCAGGCTCAGGTTCACAATGGTAAAATTGATAAAATATTCATTTTATGACGATAACAGCTAACATTTGTTTAGCATATGTGCTCTTCCAGATGTCATCCTAATACTTTGCGTGTGTTAGTGCCTTTATAGTTACAACGATCTAATGAGGCACTACCATAATCATGCTCAGTTTCACAAATGAGATCTTAGTACTGACACAAAGGGGAAGGTGCACCCCTTGTCCAAGTCAACATTCAAAGCCAAGATTCAAAGTCATGATGGATGGCCTGCTGTCTTTGGAGTAGCTGAGCCTGCGGCTACTATGATTTCCTGCCTCAGAAGGATGAACTCCAAGGTTCTCGTAGATCTCAATGAGATGCTACATATATGCAGCCATCAGAACTGTGTCTGGCACAGAGTTGACATTTCATCACTTTGTTTTTTATTTATAAGTTATAAGAATAAAAGATATCTATGAAGCCAAACAAAGTGAAGTCTTGGTATATTTTTTATTGAGCACCTAATATCTACCAGGCACTGTTTTAGGTGCTTTGACCCATACGTGGAGAACACTTATGCAGCTTGTTCTTGAATGGCTAATCAGAAATCACACAGTAAATATTATAGTAAATAAGGACACCATCTTGTATTTGAGAATGTATTAATAGCATATTTTAAAAAGGAGAATGGACAGGACAATCTTGAGTACTGAATTGTTCAGGAAGGTTGACTATTGGTCTAAAATTATACATAGGGAACTAGGATCACCTCACTGAGGGATACGATTTGAGCAGAATCCTAGTGGATTTAAGAGAATTGGATGTCTAGACACCTGTAGGAAGAGTATTCCAGGCAGAAGGAGCAGTCAGGTCCAGATTCTAAGCAGGGACGCTGAACACAAAAGAATGCTGAGGTGTCTGAAATGGAGTGAGCCAAGGAGAGCAGCGGCTGGTGGAGTAGACAAGGTTAGTGGGTGCCAGCCCTATACGTTAGGTAGTTTGGCTATTAATTTTAGTAAAAGGAGAGAAGAAAAGCCATTGCAAAGTTTTGAGCAAATAAATGTCACAATCTGATTTAGTTTCTGCACTCTGGATGCTTGTGGAGAATGGATTACAGGGTCACAAGCAAAAGCAGAGTGGCCAATTAGAATAGTGTTTGTAACATTTCACTTAGAGTTGACGATGGTTCAGGCCAGTCAGCAGTGGGCGAGTGAACCGGCTGGAATTCGGAGCGTGTTTCGCATGCAGTGCCAAAAAGACCTCTTCGTCCCAGCTGAAGATGAGGTGAAAAATGGGTCACTGGCAACACCGAGGTTCTGGTCTGAGCATCTAGAGGAAGGGACTGTCATCACCTGAGATGAACATGATGATGGGTGGAGCAATTTTGGAGGGAGAGGTGATTGATCTTGTACGTCCCGCATCTATCCAATCGGTCATAATCCATACTACGAAGAAAACTAGCAATAACAACCAAATTAACAAAAGCATCTAACATTCACGTGGAACACCTCGTGTGTTCTTTTGCTCTGTTAAGCACTGTCCTTGAATGGCCTCATTCAGTGCTGAAAATATAGCATCACATAGTTTTATTATTATAAGTTTATCAACAAAGGAAACCAAGGTCAGTCAGATAATGGAAGGTGCTCCAGGTGACACAGACATTTTATAACACACTGAAATATGACACCACGCATTTTGGTTCCATAGTCTGAAACCCTGACAACTATAATAACCACAAATGTATGTGTAACTCCCTGACATGTTGCTAAATACCTTCTGCTAATGTTTAGATTCATTCTCTTTCATTGTTTCTTTTTTAAAGATTTCTTTATTTAGGCATGCAAGAGCTGGGGCACAGGCCAGAGACGCAGGGGGTGAGAGGATCCATCAGAGACAGAGCGGGGAGCAGAACAGGCAGACTGAGTGAAACACACTGCTGAGGGGAGCAGCGGATGAGACAGGAGAGGTCTCCCATGCCATGTGGGTTGCTCCCTGGGCGGGGATCGAACTTGTGTTGCAGAGGCTGCAGACAGCTTCACAGTGCAGTGCTTAACCCCTTGCGCCACCAGGGAGGCCCCCTTTCACTGTTTCTTGACATAGCGCGAGTGGAATGTCTCACATCTGATGTCCCTTCCTCTAACTTTGCCACTTTGCATATAACCAGAGCAGAGACCTTTATAAAAGTTTCCAAATTAATGACATCACTCTTTTGCTTACACCCTTCAATGCTCCCACATTATCTGCAGAATAAAATAAAACTGTCCTATCAATTACTAAGACCCTCTGGCAGGCACAGTTGGTTGCTCATTGAACAACCAGCTCCTCCCACCCTTGCCAACAGCACCCTTGTGTTGGCCACATGCCCGGACCCAGGGAATGAAGCTCCATCCACCAGGACGGACACGTGACTGCTCAACGGTAGCCTGTGCCACCTCCAGGGTGAGCCCACAGCCCTTCTGCTCATGAAACATGAGTGACGTCATCAGACAAAATCCACAATGTCCAGTGAAATCCTAATTTCAGATACATAACAAACTACTTTTACTCTAAGTATTCCCAAATATTATACTAATCACTGTTTATTGTTTATTTGAAATTCACTCACTGTGCTTGTTACCTTCAACAAAAGGAGAAACCTACTGGAAGTTACGGAAATATTTTGTCTTTCTTACAAAATGGAGAACTTGCAAGTGTGGCCCATTTGCTCCCCCTCATGACCCCCAGGCAGGGGGCACTCTAATTATGCTTGTTGCTATGGCAGCCATCTTGAAATAATGAGGCAAAAGCCAAAAGAATGTCAGACTTTTGAACCCAGTGCCCTAATATCTATTGAACCAGATCTGGAGCTACTGATTTCCACATGCTAATTCCAAGCTCATATTAGACAGGTTAACTACTACTGGCCACTGACAGTGTCATAAATGATGAAGGTAGTTCATGTTCAAGTCTTTATCTCTTATTCCTACTTCCACTATCGCCAGCTAGGAGAGTGCACCTTCTAGATACTCCGAAGTATTTGCAAATCCTGTATATTTTGTTTCCTCATGTGGGTTGTTACAAGAGACCAAATATGCTTCCATAACCCGTTGATGTTTTCACATATTTATCAAGTATGTAAAATGGGTTTTAGCCGCTATAAGTTGCTAAGAATAAACAGTGAATAATCTGAAAACTGCCATTGCCCTCAGTAAGTGCACAGTCTGGTGGAGCACCCAGACTTCAAAGAAATAATTATGTCATGGTTTATTTAAGTTTAATGGAAAAAATGCTAAGCAGAAAAATAAAGGGTATAAGAGATAAGTCAGGATTAACTGAACTTAAAAGGGATGGAGGCAGGGGTCAAATAAAGTTTTTTTTTTCTGAAGAAGGAGCATTTATGCTGATATGTTAAAAGCCATCAGTATTTGTTCACAAACAAAATGACAGGGGAAAGAAGCAGCAAGTATGAGGACTGCGGTAGCTGCTGGGATAAGGAAGCCAAGGCAGCCACGTCAGAGGGTTCGGTGTGGCCACCGCCCCTCCCCTGCCCAAAGATGCCCTCAGCATCTGCTAAGTCCTCAGCAACTGTGCACCTGCCATCTTTGTGGACCAAGGAACACTGCAGATGGGATGAAGTCTAGGGCCTTGGCATGGGGGGGTTTCCAGGTTACGCAGGTGCGAGCAGAGGAGACACCGTGCGCTTCTAAGAGGGAAGCAGGAGAACTAGAGTCAGAGGAGGGGCCGTGACAGTGGGGGGAGGTGGCTTAGAACACGTCGAGGACAGAAGACAGACTCTTATGGCTGGAAAAGCCACCTCCATGCATGTCCACATACAGCCTCCAGAAAGAACACAACACTTCCAATTCCTGATGTAGCTGCCTGGATCTCCTTCTGAACTTCTGCCTCCAGGATTATAGGACAACACACTTGTGTTGCTTTGAGTCACTGAGGGAGCAGTGATGGCTTCAGCAGCCACAGGGAGCTCTTGCTGTGAGTGTCAGCTGAGGCTCGGCAGGAGAGTGTGAAGCAAGGACTTTGGGAAAGAAAGGGTTTTGGGACAAGTGGCCGGGATGTTGTTCTGATGTGGGGAGCCCAGGAGAGCCTTCTCAGGGGGTGGCATGGTTGGCAGGTTTGGCACAGTTCTTAAAAAGTCACCACTCTGACCAATGGATGGAAAATGGGTTAGAAGATCACAGAGTGATCCCAGGAGGCCTGTCACGAGGGCAGTCCACGGGCAGGTGGACACTGTGAGGCTCTTTAAGGTCAGGAGTTAGCTGAGTTTAAGAGACTGGACATGCAGGGTAACGGAGAAGGGGGTGCTGGCTTCGACTCCCAGTCTTCTCTTGAGCATGTTGGTGGAATGGGGTGAGAGAGAGAAGATGCAGACGTGGCCTAGAGCTTAGGGGCGATCACGAGAGCAGCACCAGTGAGGTGGACAGGACTGTGAAAGTCTCAGTGGCACCAGCGAGGGGGTGTGGACTTACAGGAGAAACTGAGTCTGGGAACTCACATGTGGGTATTTGGCCGACTCTGGAGACCACGGGAGTGAGTGGTAGCTGCCAGGGAGAGAACACAGACAGAAGGAAAGATTCTCAAGGTTGAGAACTTCAACACTCACAAGTCCTGCGGGACGTGCACGGACACTGACGTCCATGGCCGAGTCCAGGGACTGTGGGTCTTAGCAAGGTTTTTCTGGGCCCAGCAGCACTTGCTTCCTGGCAGGCTGCCTGTGCTGCTTCGCCTGCAAGGGAAGGATGGAGCGGTTACAACAGACCTTTCAGCCCATGAAAACGTTCCCATCTGACCCTTTACAGAAAAAAAAAATGCCACCACTAGTGGAGATGAAGCATAAGTAAAGCAAACTTAGGGATGATCAATGACAAATAAGCCCCTTTGGAATTGTTTTGCTGGTCTCTAGTTCACAATTAGTTCTGCCAGCCCCTCCTCCCTGTTCTCAGAGCGCTTTTCACACCGCAGGGGCTGTCGATTTATCCCAATGCTCTTGCAACTTGTCTGCATCCTTTTGAGATGTGAGTTTCTTGGGGGGAGCCCGTATCTTTACCTTTGCATCCATGGAGATTAACAGAGCCCAGCGTTTGCAGAGGGGACTCTCTCCGTGCTTGCTTATTGGCTGAATTCCCACTGTAGAGACAGTCATCGGGAAACCCATCGATCCTTGTTTAATGGAGGATGTTTAGGAGGTCAAGAAACTCTTGCTTTCTTGATCAATGGCAAGAGAAAATTGAGTAGAGCTCATGCCCATTGCTGGGAAAATAAAACATAGTGTTCAACCAGCTACAAGAGTCTGTCTCATAACAAAACGGGAAGATTTCACAGACGCTGTCATAATCATGTGTGATTGCTTTCATCATCTAATCCTGCCCTCTGGTCAGTGGGTAAAAAATGCAGACTTTTGGGAAACATTCCAGCCCTGAAGGGAGGATTTGGGCATTCTTCTCAGGAAAACATCTTCTGGAGACAAGAAAGATATTTTCAGAGGTAAAAAAAAAAAATCATACAGAAGCGGGATAATATTTTGAAGACCATAGTTATAATTAATATTTTTATCAGAAATGTGTGAAACTAATACCCAGAATATAGACATGTGTGAATTAGGATTCAGAAGTACCCGGTCCTGTTAAAATTTCAAACGACACACAGACCTGGGTCTTACACTGGCACATCCACTCCAAGTCAACATGTAACACATATTTTGGATATGATTCCTTTCCCAGATTTTTTCTTCTCATTAAAAAATAAGCCCTTTATCTTAGAGTTTGTTTACTTTGTGAGCTCTCAGCTGCTGGAAGAGTGATGCAGAGACATCACAGCTGGATTTGTACAACTTCTCAGACACATGGCTTGGCGAATAGGACAGTCCAGTCACACTGGTTTTCCCTGAAGATAAGTATTAGCTAAATCCCTGATCTACACTATTTCTTTTTGGGAATTAGTGCTCCAGGACCACTTTTGTGTGAGCTTCTTTGGAAGCTTTCACTGAGCATTCAGTCTGGAATAAACTGCAACTGCCTGTCACCCCCAGCCACTGGCCCATGTTCCTACTGCATACTTCTTATCATCGAATTCATAGCAAATTTAGTTTTGTTTTCTGTATGTCTATCTGTATTAGTTATTACACTGTCAGATAACCAACTCACACTTCCTTCTATGCAACCATAAACATTCATTTCGCTCCAGTCAACAGGATTTATCTGGTTTGCACTGAGCTCACCAGGCACCTGTGGTCAGTTTCAGGTAGGACAGGAGATGCTGATGTCACCAGATCTAGCGCAGTGTTTGTTGGGATGACTCAGCTCCCTTCCATGTTCAACTTCCAGCATGAGCAGACAACCCCTGGCATATCTGCATGTCCATGCAGAGAATGAGAAAGCCCTATGATGCAAGCATGGTCTAATTGTCTACTTTCATTACATGTTCAAAGACTCCTGGGTCAGAGCTAGCGATCTGGGTGAACTGAGAACCATAGGCAGAGCAGGTCCCAGTGCCTGGGTGTCCAGGAGACTGCAAGGTGACATAGTGAAGGGCAGGAATGCAGACAGGACCGAATTAGAACCCTGATAGTTCATGTCTGCAGTCATGCTGAGATCTCAATGGCAGAGGATACACTTCAACTGAGATTGGAACTAAACTCTCTGGGCACAAATCCCAGTTCCTGCATTGAAAACCTGTGAATATTAATTACTAGAGTCCTCTGTGCCTTGGTTTCCTTATTTATAAGATGGAAATGATAACATGATATACCACAGAGTCTCACTGTAAGGTTGCAATGTGGTTTTGCATGTACATTTCTTAGTATAGCACAGAACACAAAAATAATGCTTAATTTAATTGTTGTGAATGTTATTGTTTTCATTATCATTACTATACCACTACTACTATCAGTAGTAGTAGTATCATCTTGGCTTAGTGTTAAGACTCAAGAATTAGAATTAGATTTTGAATTAAATTATGGTTGGCATATAGTAAGAGTCTATCAGAATAAAGCTTTCTGTTTATACCAAATCCTAATATTAGCAGCTCAGGTATAAAAGATGAAATTCAGTGAGTAGCAGTCCAGTGCAGGTGTGCCTAATCAAGGACCTCTTCCCTTGTCCATCTAACTTAGAGTCAAGTCCCAATAAACGCTCAGTCTTTGTTTGAGGCAATGTTCCCAAGGACCATTACACAGTCCTGCAGATCACGGTGTGTAGTGGCCACTGTAATGGCGCTCTCAGCCCTCTTTCAGAAATAAAGACCTTCATACCTAGCTGCTGGGGGAGCTGCCAGCAGACAGGTGAAGACTTCAGCCCTCCCTGGAAACTGTCTCACCTGCCCAGAGCTGCCTGTCCAGGTCACAGCCAGTATCCGATGATGGATTAAAAAAAAAAGGATCATGAAGACCTGGTTGTCCTAGCCCCACAAGGGCAGCTCTTGAGTGTGCACCCGTCTGCAGAACTGGTGACTAGGCTGCCGTCGAGACTGCAGGTATGACTTGCCATACCTCGATTCTTCTTCTCTCTTCACCTTCTACAGCTATTGACTCCAAGGGGATCCCCCAACCCTCTGCTGAGTTGCACAGCTTTGTCCTGGAGTAAACTTTCTGGAGAACCCACACACAAAAGGCTGCACAAAAACTCGGTGAACTATTTTGAGTGATTCTGTGATGTTCACACAGGGCCCCCAGCAATACCTTTCAGGAACAGCTGCTTTATTTTTTAATTTACAATGTTTGCCTCATCATGGGAAGAAAGTTCCCTGGAAGTAACCTTTGCATCTTACTTTTTTTTGAGGGGGTATAGTTTGATACTGATTCTTCATAGCAGTTCTTGGAGAAACACCTCGCTGCTCTCCCAGAAAACAAAGTTGGGGGCACAGTCTCTCCACCTCCAACGCTGCGGGCTCTCCACACCTTGTACACAGCAGGGGTCTGCAGGATAAATTGGAGACTGGTGGCAGGAACCAGCAAACAGAGCAATGAACAAAGGCTTCCCACCTGGGAAGTCCCTTTACCATGAATGTTCTGTAATTATATAGTTTCCTAATTATTCACAAAATAAAACTAAACACTAAAATAATGACAGCCTGGGGGCTGCTTTACACACAAGAAATCCCGAGCTGTGGAAAAGATCTCGTTTTGGAAGAGGACTTGAGAAACGAGCAGCTACCTAGGACCAGTGGAGACGGGCTAATGCGCTGCACCAGCTCTTAAGCAGCAACCAGGCCACAGCGCAACAGGCATCAAAACTGCTACTTTAGAGGCTCTTGATACTGACCTTTGTGTGAGGAGATGTGGCTGCTGGCGCCGGGCACTTAAGATTATGCTGAGTGGAAAGGCCAGTGAGGCGGTTAGCCCTTCCTCCTGGGCCTGTTGTTGCATTTCCATCTCGGGGTGCTGCTGGAAATTGGGAGGGTGTTGGGAGACAGTCATCCGTGTTGTGAGGTTTCTAGAAACCCCGGGTCCATCCTGGTGTTCCTCATGACCACACACCCTCCGCTGAGCATGGGTGTGATAGACTCAACCAGGCTTTTCTGCTGATGAAAATCCCACATAAGTGTCTTGTACCCGCCGGGAGAGCCTTGAAATGTTAAAGAGCCATGAGAATGCACCCATATTTTTATGCTCCAGCCATACCAAATCTCTTGTATCCTCCATTTCTTTTAACCTGGTCAGCATTTTATCTTTTTAAGATTAGAATTTTTTTTTATTTTTTTTTAATTTTATTTTTATATTGCCCATACAATTACAACCCCCTTATTTTGACCCCGATCCTTCCCCTCCCGCCCCCCACCACCCATAGAGTGTCTCTGGTTCATAGTTTTTTGTTGATTCTGATTTTCACTTTCTTATAGTTATTCATTTTCCTGGTCCCTTATTTAAGTTTTCTAGATTCCTGCTATGAGTGAGACCATCCGGTATTTTTCTTTTTCTTTCTGGCTTATTTCGCTGAGCATGATCCCTTCCAGCGCCATCCATGTTGCTGCAAATTGCATGTGTTTATCTTTTTTGAATGCTGAGTAATATTGCATTGTGTATATGTACCACATCTTCTTGATCCAGTCATCTGTTTTTGGGCATTTGGGTTGTTTCTAAAGCTTAGCTATTGTAAACAGTGCTGCTATAAACATAGGTGTGCAGGTGCTCTTTGGAATGGATGTTTCTGTGTCCTTTGGGTAAATACCTAGGAGTGGAATTGCTGGATCATATGGCAGATCTATGTTTAGTAGGTCCAGAAATCTCCACACAGCTCTCCATAGTGGTTGGACCAGTTTGCACTCCCACCAGCAGTGCAGAAGACGTGATATTCACATCAAAGACATCTTTACAGACACATCACCCAAAGCAGTGATAGTGAAGGCAGAGATCAACAGCTGGGACTACATCAAATTAAAGAGCTTCTGCACAGCAAAAGAGACAATAACAAAAACAAAGAGAAACCCCACCAACTGGGAGAATATTTTTGCACCCAACACTAATGATAAAGGACTGATCACAAAAATCTGCAAAGAGCTGATGAGACTCAGCAACAACAAAGAAAATAATCCAGTCAAAAAATAAGCAGAAGAGCTAAAAAGAAACTTCTCTGAAGAGGAAATGCAAATGGCCAACAGGCATATGAAAAAATGTTCAACATCACTTGTCATCAGGGAAATGCAAATCAAAACTACCATGAGATACCATCTCACACCAGTGAGAATGGCACATATTAAAAAAAACAGCAACAACAAATGTTGGCGAGGGTGCTGATCAGCATTCTTCTCCTTTCTTCTGATAAAAGCCCACCTGTATTTCCTCTGGGTAAAGGACTCGCACATCTTCCCTGGTTTTCTGGTGATTGTTAGCCTCAACACCAGCCCATCCCAACTCCAAATCCCGCATACGTCAGTCACAGAACTTAACTGAAGGTGAGTGGGTGAGGATTAAAGTCATCAAGATAGGAGCTGCGCAGTTTTCATGAAACATCAAGTCTTCTTCTTTCTTGGCAGCCATTAGAAGTTAGGTGCAGTGCTGGAAGCCACCTTCCCCACCATACCAAGTGGTGCTGCTCGCTTGAGGATGGCACCAAAATTGCCCATCAGGCTAAACGAACGTTCTGCTGTTAGAACCTGCATGAGGTCTAATATATCCCACAGCATTTACCATCTCAGATAAAGTGGACAATCTCACTGTTCTGCTTGGAAAACGTGTTCACTGTTGACTACTGGATCAACTTCTTTCCAAAACCCAAATCAAATATCAGATGTCTGAGAAAGTCCTTCCTTTTCCTTCCTGTCCTCCCGCCACGCCCAGAGCTGATAATTCTGTCCTTAGTGCTACCTCCGCTCGTGGTTACTCCTTCACTGGCCCTTCAGGTCCTGGGTGCTGTCATTGCTCCTGTGTCAGGCTCTCCCACTCCTTTGGAAAAATTTCCAAAGTAAAGTTTTCTCCCCTACTGTCACTTTTATTGCTACCATCTGGCAAAAATAAAGTGTTGATAACATGTTCACTGATTTGAAATTTTGTCTCTATTCATTCACTTATATTTATATTTATGTTATGTCAAGCTTCATCCACTTACCTAATGTGTGTGCATTGTATGTGCAAAATTGAAATAATATCTGCTGCTATTTTGAATATACAAAAATATGACAACGAAGGTCAGAGGGGTTGACTAATTTATCAGATTCCTTGATGGGGGATGGCAGACCCAGGGTTGAAATTCAAAGTTTCTGTGCTAGATCCTGGCTCTCCAGTGTTGTGCTAGTGTGCAAGATGGCTGAGGAGGAGCAGAAAGAAGCAGCTCAGAGCAACTGCATATCCAGCACTAAGGACACAGCTGTGCTGACTCCGGAGGGAGCGGCTACCCCAGGAGGTGTGGGAGTAGATTCATTTTCTATTGCTTTGTAATTAGTTATTACAAATGAAGCCCACTTACATGCCATGAATTATTTCACAGCTCTGTAGATCAGAAGACAAGTTTCTCTCATATGCTCTGCTGGGGTCTCACCAGAGTAAATTCTTACATGGGGGGTGAATCTGCTTCCAAGTTAGTTAAGTTGTTGACAAAATCTAATTTCTTACAAATAGCAAGCTGAGATCCATTTCTTCTCACTGATTCTTGGATAGGAGGTCACTAAGCGCCTAGAGCTGCTGGCCACGCCTTACCTCATGACCTCCTCCATCTCAGAGTCAGTGGTGGAGAATCTTCCTCTGGTCAGACCCTTCTCACAAGTCAAGTATCTTTATCTTGCAAGATCCCAGACCCTTGGAAGGGCTCACCAGATTAGGTTGATCCCACCAAGGATCATCTCCTTATCTTAAAGCCACCTAATTTGGGAACTGAACTGCAACTGCAAAAATCCCTTCATAGAAGGATCTAGATTAGTGCTTGCTTGAATATCTGGGAAAAGGTGTGTTTACACAAAAGATTGGGAATCTTGGGGAGCATCTGAGAATTCTACCCTCATGCATCATCTTAAGAGAATAAGAGTTATATTTTCCTATCAAAATATCTCTGTTATAGCCTTTTCTGTGACCCAGGACTCCTCAAAAACCACTAAAAGAATCTACAACTTAGCTTAGTGCAATGGTGGTAGGGAGGAAGGGGTTCCAGGTGATATAACTAAAGTTTGATTCTATCTTCTGATTCCACTTTGTCAGAAGATGACCAGAAACTAGAGTTTGGTTTTGAGGTAAGCAGGAGTACATGAAAAAGTAGTGAGATTTGATCCTTCTTTCAAAGTGTAATAATTTTCTGGTCATTTACATAACTATGTGATTTTGGAAATACAATTTCACACCTCCGCAGGTGAACAAAACTTCACCTGAACTGGGCCTCCCCGGTGGCGCAGCGGTTGAGCACTGGGTTGCTAAGCTGCCCGCGGCCTCTGCAGCGCCGGTTCGATCCCCAGCTGCTCCCTGGCCACTGGAGGAGGGTCCCACACGGCGCGCAGACCTCTCCTGCCGCCCGCTGCTCCCCTCAGCAGTGTACTTCGGTCCTTCTGCCTGCTCTGCTCCCCGCTCTGGCTCTGGTGGGTTCTCTCGCCCTCCCGTGCTTCTGACTGTACCCAGTGCTTGTATTGTTAGGGGGAAGTGATGTCCTGAGTTAATCCCATACAGGCTTTGTGGACTCCACCCCCACTCCAGACTAAAACCATCAGGACATTGGGGAAGACAAATCCCATCACCACCAAGGGGAGGGTGGCTGGGACCTGAGGGTGGAGTTGGGCAGCCAGGTTGGATATAAAAAAACCAAACACGTGGGCCTAGGGGTCTCTCTGGCTCGCGATCGCTCGCCTCCCGGCTTCACGGCTCCTGGCTGGCGGCCAGCTCTCAGAGCGCCATTTTGGGGTTCCAGATCGGCGGATCGGGTAGGACTCATTTAAAACTTTGTCTCCCGCTTTTCTCCCAGAGCTGTATATTTCCTCATTTCCCCTTCCCTTGTAAATAAACCTTTTATTAACCTTTCACGTGTGCCTGCAGTAGAGCATTGATAAGTCCTTTTAAGCGCGCGGGTGAGGACCCACAGTCAGGCACCCCGTTTTGTATCGGGGTTGCTCTACAACAGTATGTATGTATAAATCAATCAATCAATCAATAAAATCTTTAAAAAAAAAAAAACTTCACCTGAACTCCTGTGCTGATATCCTATCCCTTCCTCTCCCCTGATTCCTTCTAGTAACCAGTATATTTTTCACAAGCTAAGAATTATTTTTCATATGTTGTTAATGAATTGCTAATGAAGACATGTTTGTTTTCTTTGGTCATTTATAGTCCACAAATGAGTGAAATCATTGGTAACTGCACCAAATTACATTCTCGTCAATAGCAGAGGAAGGGTTTTTTCTTCCACCTCCTCAGCAACATTTGTTGGTTCCTATCTTCTGGATCGAGGCCATTCTCACAGGGGCGAGGTGATAGCTTGCTGGTTTTGATTTGCATTTCCCTTGTAAAAAGTGATGATAAGCTTTTGAAAAACAAGATCGCTAATCTCAAACCACTAGTTTCCCAGGAACTGCATCTGTTAGCTCATGGTCTTCTTCCTAGGGGGAGAATCCCCTTCCTGGAGTCACTGAACTAGAGTAGAAACTAAAAATTGTTTTTCCATCTCCTTTTTCTTTGAACCTTTGAACCTTTACATTGATTTCAGAGTGTAACTACCTTCTTATTTTCCCCTTATTTTCAGTTATTATCATTTTTTTTAAGATTTATTTTATCTATTTATGCATGCACGAGCTGGGGTGTAGGCCAGAGATGCGGGGGGTGTGGGAGGATTCACCAGAGACAGAGTGGGAAGCAGAGCAGGCAAATCTACTGAACTACACTGCTGAGGGGAGCATTGGGGAGACAGGAGAGGTCTGCTGCCATGTAGGTCACCTCCCTGGCCTGGGGATGGAACTCTGCTGCAGCGGCTGCCAATAGCTTCATAGTGCTGAGACTTAACCCCTTGCTGCACCAGGGAGACCCAATTTTCAGCGATTATTTTGGCTAGCCTCTCCTCCTCTGTGTGGCTGTTTAGACTTTAACAACCTTATTTCTGTCACCCAGTCCCCAAGGATTTTCTGCCTTCTCCTTAGTACATGTGGAAAGTGACTCCAAAGAGGCACTGCAAACAAGTTCACTCAGACTAGAATTGCTAATGAAAAAATGCTGATTGGACTCAGCAGCATGGAAGAAAATGCTCTTATAGAAATTTTCAAGAAGAAAAAAGTGGAAAAAGGCAGAAGTTGCTTCTCTCCAACACAGTGAGAATTCTAATTTACTATCTATACCTAGATCTGATCCCCTTGAGATTGCATGATAATTTGATTATACATTTATTCAGTTGATTTAGAACATGGATGAGTGAAAAGTGGGTTCACTTAATTTGCACAAGATCAAAGGGATAGATGATTCTACCTTGAACTACTTAGTTTCATGAATGACTTGAATCCAGATTTATACTACATATGCTTATTATATATTATGTAAATTATACATTCATATACAATATACAAGTTATATATAACATTCACATAATATATGATTTGTAGCATATGTATGTGGTATGCATATAATTTACATATATTTAGAATATATGTTGTGTGTAATGTATAACATAGATGAGGGCGTGTGCATCATATAGGTCATGGAATTGGCCACACTAGTCTGGCCAGATTTGGGTAGATGACAAGAGATCCATACCTTTTTTTTTATTTTTATTTATTTATGCATACAAGAACTGGGGTGCAGGCCAGATATGCAGGGGGTGAGAGGACTCATCAGAGACAGAGTAGGGAGCAGAACTGGCAGATCTACTGAAATACACTGCTGAGGGGAGCAGCGGGCAAGACAGGAGAGGTCTGCTGAGCCATGTGGGTAGCTCCCTGGCTGGGGATGGAAACCAGGCCAAAGCGGCAGATAATAGCTTGAGAGCACTGAAACTTAGCCCCTGTGCCACCAGGGAGGCCCAAGAGTTCTATACCTTGAGTTGAGTGGGCAGCTAATGCTCTTAGGAACACTCACATTATACTGTTCAGCAAGAGGACCTTATTTTGTGTTCCCCCATATGTAGAAGCCAAGACAAAGTTTCCAGTGTAAGCTGTTAATTGAGGAACTGAAGACATTCCTGGCAGGTAACCAAGGATGTGAAAAATAGGAGGGACTGCAGAGGCCCACTGAGCACTTTCAGGCTGGCTTCATCATAGGCAGCGAGCTGGAGTTTATTCCCACACAGTCAGCTCTGGAACTCAGGTGAAGCATTTACCACTGTTACCCTACCTGAGCATCAGGGAAACTGGGCTACCTATGCAGCAGTTCCCACTGGTGTGAGCCAGGGCCAACTTAGGTGGAATGTGCTGATGCCCCATTGGCTCTTGGGCAAAAACTGCAAACTGGCACGTCTGGCCCCCACAGGTGTTTGCCCTGAAGCAGGAAGGCAACACCCAAATCCAGAAGAGTCAGGGTGAGTTCAATCCAACATCTTTTTATAGTGCAAATGCTCAGGTTCTGGGGAAACACATGCAAAGTGCTAGCAAGGGGTTTCAAAGAACTGAGTCGAGACGGAGAAGGAGAAAGATGTGATTGGAGACCAGAAAGGATCACCCAGCATTTTTGCTGTGGCCCTGTCGATCCCTTTCTGAATAGGCATTTAACTTTCGGGCAAGTGTGGCTGGGTGGATCTGACGAAAGTCCGGGCAGAAGGGACCACTCTGGACACCTTCATCCTCTCTGATGCGTCCAGCCTGTCTCCCTGGAACGCAGGTTCTACCCTGCTAGCTGCCTTGGAATGATCTACCTTTACTGCCCCATTGACATTCCCATTGCAAATCAGCGCTGGTCTCCGTGCCTAAAGCAGATGCGAATTGTTCTCCTCATTGTTGCGGAGCTGTGTGTTGATGCCCTTCTAGCTTTGCCTCACGTGATAGTGCCTGGGTCTCAATGGCTGGGACATTCTTGCCAATCTTTTGGCCACCCATCAGCTCACCCTCAGCCACCCGATGTCAGAATCCCCTCTGCTTACTTGCTCTCTGGTGGCTTCAGGCAGAGAGCAGCTGGTCATAGGCGCTCCACACAGATAAAGGGGCACGTCCCATCTCGTCCAAGGCTGGGATATGTACAGAGAATGGACAAATATTACGCAGGTACCTGAAGGACTCCAAGGTCAGCGCTCGGTCTGCCCGTCTTGTTGGGAGTCATGTATTTTTCCATAAATTGAGCAAATATTATCACAAGACTTCTCTGATCTCACCAAGCACTGGTGATTTAGAGTGGAGAAAAACTGTTGAAGGAGAGGTTCAAACAGAGTCAACAAGGAGAAGTTATAATAGGGGCCATGACAGTGGTGAAAAGCAGGAGAGGACACATTGTGGGTGCAAGAGACCCCCGAGCTTGTGATTTTTAGGGCCACTTCCTCATTGTTGTCCAATGCAGGGAGCACCAGGCCATCATCATTGGGGTCACTTTAACCTTCTTCCACTTGAACCTGTTAATCCTGAAGATCTCAGAAACTGAATGTTTGCTAGAGGAGGCTAAATGTTCACAAATAATGAAATTAAATCATTCCGGCAAGAAGAAGTCAAAATCACACCCTCTACCTTCACTTCTCTACAGAACACCCCATTATTTCTTCACCCATTTGTGTTCAGAACAAGCCTCTGACACGATCGCCTCAAGGACAGACAGGCTCCCAAATCACACTATCTGATGGATGATTTTCCCGTAGAATAATTCTGTGACTTCTCTCTTGCTGGCTGCCTATCATGTTTTATGCCTCTTTGATAGGATCCCTAGATTGCACATTTCAAAGAAATCTAGGATCCCAAGGAAATCTAAGGTCTCTTAGGGTCCCCAAGGAAATCTAGGGTACTCCAGATTCCCTTGAAATGTGTTATCTAGGCGTCCCGAGTTATTCTATCGTTTTTAATAAAATTTTGATGTGTGCATCTGGTCTCAGCAATAGGGACAGAAAAGATATTAAACTACTTTAAGCAAGTTAATGAGTCTCTTACAAAAATCTGAAATTAAGTACCAAAACTGATATGGTGGCTCCAGGCCTTTCTATCTTGGGGGCCACTGACAGATGCCACTATTGCTAATGAAGCTTCAGGGTCAATATGGATGCCAGAGCTCTGTCCATTAACATTTTAGCTAATACAAGAGAAAAGAGCAGAGGGCAGACTCTCTTCTCTAAGGATACATTCCAGAAGTTTCTTCCATGACATCCACATAATGCCTGTTATCACAGAGTCAGATCTAGCTGAAAGGAAACCTGGTCTACTTTAGTAGATTAGCACAATGTACCCATCTAAAAATGTGCTTTTTCTCCAAGGCAGGAAGAGACCAAGGAGATTTCAGTCTCAGCCCCACTGCCAACACACAGAGGAAAACCTCCACTTAGGTAGTAGATTGAAAAACAAAACAAAAAAGCTTTCCTCTACTATTCTGTCTTGAAGCAAAGGAGGCAGGGGATCAATGGACTCAGAAACTAATACTCAATAATAAGAAAACAGGCAGACGGAGACATGGCTGAATGATGTGAACAAATACTTCACCAAAGAAAGCATAAGGAAGCCAAGTAAGTATACAGAACTGTTCACCTGGAGGAAAATGCAAGCTAAAACCACAATGAGATCTCATGAAAATGCACTAGAATGACAACACAGGACAGACAGGAAAGGCTGGCAATGGCAAATGGCGGCAAGAAGTGGACACAGGAATCTTCTCACACGCTGTAGATGCAGAAGCAAAGTGACTGGGAGTTCGTGGGGTGCTTTCTCCTCAAGTTAAGCACAAACTAACAGAACCTGGTCATTCCATTCTGAGGTGGATTCTGAATGAAATAAGGACCTAGGCCTTCCTATAAGAACCTGCACACAATTATTTATAGAAGATTGATTCAAAACCACATTAAGACTGGAAACAAACCAAATGCGACTCAGCTGTTGAATGAATTAAATACATAAATAAGCAGGGGTGTAACCATAGAATACAATCAATACATTAGTGCAGGCACCCACACAGATGGATATCAATGCATTAAGCTAAAGAAAAGAAACCAGCTCAAAGGCTATAGGCTGTGTCATTTTTTATGACACTTGACATTGGCAACAGCCCTTCTGACACAGGCTGAAGAAGTCATTTCAAGGCACTGGGCATTGGGGTGCACTGGACAAAGGGGAATAGAAATTCAGTGTGTGTGTGTGTGTGTGTGTGTGCATATGTGTATGTGATGGAATAGTTCCATATCTTATTTGAGGTGATCTTTTCACGTGCAAATATGTTTGTCAAAGCTCAGAGCTATAAACTGGACTGCGAACATTTTACTATATATAATTATGCATTACGGTTAAAAATGTGAAATAAAATTTAAAAAGTGAACTTTGAGAGAAATTTAGAACAAAGTATGATATCTCCAATCTCTAGACTGGTTAAGCGTGTCACAGCAAACAACAGATTAAGGGGATTCCGACCCAGCATTTTTCTATTAGATTAAAATTACTCTGGGCAAAAATCAGATTATAATCAGATTAAAATATAAATTTGTCAATGAAGAGGAGGGTAGGAGGAAATTGAAACAGGGAGAGGGAGGTGGAGGCAGAGAGAGAGGGAAAAAGGAGTAGGAGGGAGCTGGAGAGAACTCAATAAAATATAGCAGAGCTGAGAATTTTTCTGTCAAAAGCACAATCTAGTAGTTACTAGAACATGAAACTGACTGGAATCCAATACATAATGTTTACTATTTTATTAGGAAACTTTTATTGGCAAGATTCAACAAACTTAAACTAAAAATCCTTATAAAAATGTCTTAAGAGTTCTTTTGGCATCAGAAGAATCAGAATAAAAAACACTGTGTGGTTAAGGGTGTATCCTCTGACACTCCTCAGCTCTGGTCAAGTGCTAGTGGGAAACAAAACAGTAAGAAGATGGAGGACACCATGGACAAGGGGAGAAAAAACCTTCCCTGGGGGACCCCAAATCACCTACTCAAGAAACCCACCCCCCTTGCAGGCGGAGGGACTCATGGGGTGTGGTCAATGGACATTTGGGTTTGTTAAGGACCAGGGAATAGACCTTGTCCCTCTTTGCTCCTTTCCAAATGGGATTCTCCACCCTGACTATCCTTCCCTGTCCCATCTTGGATGTCTGTGTGCTGGTGATGACTAAGCTAGCTTTTTGTTCAGCCATTTTTGTTCTCTGGTCTAAGAGGAGACTAACACGATTTAGTGTAGCAGTTATTTCTCAACATGGAGAGATCCCAGACTTGGATGACGAAGAGTGGACTGGCTTGAACTTGGAACTTGAGTGGCTGCCCTTGGGGAAAGATGACTGTGTTCTATTATGTGGGAAGAGTGGGAGAAAGAAAGATCTGACCCGAGGAGGAATCTGCATGTGGTCTAATCCTAAATGCACATGCTATGTGTTCATTTCCCTTTTCCAGACTCTTTGCAGGTGGACGGACTATGTGACTGCATCAGATCTGCGGGTTGTAATTGGAAATGAAATCTCACTACTTATTCAGTATATATGAGCGCCCAGAGCATGAGCCTCAACTTCTCCTTCTCTGTCATGGGGACCTGCTGTGCTCCATTCTGGTTCACCCAGTTCTGAGATTGTGCACCACGCATCACCAGGTCCCAAGTGAATGGAGCAGAACCCTCTCGTCCCCCTCCAGTATCAGCCCACAGTGGACATGTGATCTAATAAAGAAACTGTAGCTGTAATAAGCCACTGAAGCAATATCTTACTGTTCTAATGAAAACATACTGTAATCACAAAGTTCATTAATTCCCAAAGGCGCATATTATTAGAAAATGAATGACAACTTCCTTAAAATGAAGACAAGTCCAAGAGTCCCCTACCTGAGAGACTGCTTCTGCAGTCTGCAGGCCTTGGCTTTATTATGCTGCCTCAGTTGATTAGCTGACTGTGGTTATTTCCTATCAACTCTTAGTCCCTTCCCTCTACAAATATTCTGAGGATTCTAGCCCATTTTGAATGCTCTGTTTTGGGAACATCCTTGTGTATTTTCCTCTAGTACTCATTTTGTTACTAATGACAGACCTCCACCACAGCAGACCTGTATTCTAAAAATAGGCACCATCTGGGCCTCCCCGGTGGCGCAGCGGTTGAGCGCTGGGTTGCGAAGCTGCCCACGGCCTCTGCGGCGCCGGTTCGATCCCCGGCTGCTCCCCGGCCACCGGAGGAGGGTCCCCCATGGCGCGCAGACCTCTCCTGCCGCCCGCTGCTCCCCTCAGCAGTGTACTTAGGTCCTTCTGCCTGCTCTGCTCCCCGCTCTGGCTCTGGTGAATTCTCTCACCCTCCTGCGCTTCTGTCTGTACCCAGTGCTTGTATAAATAAATAAAAATAAATCTAAAAAAAAAAAAAAGCAAAGCAAGGAAAAAAAATAAAATAGGCACCATCTGCCGGGCACAGGGACTGCCCCCTCTTGGAAGGGAGACCCATTTCTGACATGGCAACGTGCTCTAAAGAATCCTATAGAAGTACCTTGGTAACAGCCATGGCCGTGCTGGTGCAGTTCACCATCAGAGTGGAGCAAAGGGCAGCTTCCCTAAGGGCGTATCAATAAATCATGGCCAAGCATTTCTAATCTCTCTCTGTGAGGGAGGTTGTTTCTAGGGTGCATGTGGAGTTTGCATGAGAGCTTGCTCACAATTACACCTGGTTTGGACTATTAAATCTGAAAGAGTTTTGTACCAATCAGTTTTCTGAGAGAAAGAAAGAAAGGATCCATCCTTGAGATGAGATCCTCATGCCTACCATATCAGACCTTTGACTTGGTCATGCATTCAAGAATACAAACATCTCCTCTGTTGGGTAAATATTCTGAAAATCCTGAAATTTCGCCAGCCTTAATTTGACTTGATTAACCTTATAATCTCTGAGAAAACAGTCTGAGTTTCCTCTAAGAATGTAAAGGCCTGAGGAGAGAATAGAAATGAAAATGACAGATGACCAGGGGAGCTAGGAGTGATTCCCAAGCCCCAGGGAGACTGTAGCAAACCCACTGCCGTGTGCCAGAAACTGGGCTGACGTGGCAAACCAGCCCCCATTCCTCAAACTGATCCAGGGCAGAGAGGGGCACTAAAACTGGCCAAGGACACTGCCCAAATAGTTTACCAGCCATTGAGAGCCTCACCTGTGCGCACAATTAAAAGACTATTCAGGTTCAGAGAACAATAACAAAGTTAATTTACAATAACAAAATTAATTTACCAAACTAGGAAAAACACAGTCACTGAGGACACGAGTGGCCGTTTACCTCAACTGAAGCCATGTCCAGTGTCTTAAAGTCCTAAACAAAAGGCATCTAGGATGGCATCTTCCCGCCACTGAGGCCTGGAGCACAGGCTCCAGACTGTAGGCCGGATCCAAATCACAAGACAGCAGGAGACATAACAGGAGATGCTCACGGAGCTGCTGAGATGCCCCAGCACAATCAACACTCAAAACAGCAGCTGTGGTCCATATACACAATGGAATATTACTCAGCAATCA
This sequence comes from Talpa europaea, assembly GCF_964194135.1. Classification (NCBI taxonomy): domain Eukaryota; kingdom Metazoa; phylum Chordata; class Mammalia; order Eulipotyphla; family Talpidae; genus Talpa; species Talpa europaea. Next base: position 139,970,025 of record NC_140071.1, on the reverse strand, counting down.
AAAAAGATAAACCCATTGCAGCAACATGGATGGAGCTAGAAGGGATCATGCTCAGTGAAATAAGCCAGAAAGAGAAAGGAAAATACTGGATGGTTTCACTCATAGCAGGAATCTAGAAAACCTAAATAAGGAACCAGGAAAAAGACTAATTATAATAAAGTAAAAATCAAAATCAACAGGTAACTATAAACCAGAGACTACAGGGGAGAAGGGAGTAGGATCAAAACAAGGGTGGTGGGAATTTTACCTGGACGACAACCAAGATGAAAATGCATACACTGCACAAAAATGAAAAATGATGTAAAAAATAAATAAAATTAAAAAGAAAAACAAACAAACAAACAAAAACCAGCAGCTGCAGGCCAACCACTTGATGAACAGCCACACTCACAGCTCAGCAAGCCTAACCCTAACCCAGCTAGGGCCTTCCCTTCCAGGCCGTAACAGCAGCAAAGCTGGGAGCAGTTTCAGGCGTTCGGTTACCTGCAAAGCCTCCAAAATGCTCTCTGAGGTTGGCTGCTGGATGACGCTCCTTGTCCTTCAGAGGCCAGGGACAGCATGGTGGAAGCAGGAATCTCTGAAGAGCCCAAAAAAATGCTGAAATCCGAACCTCAATCCCACAGGCTGCTTCTGCAGTCCCTGATGTTTCCTATCCAGTCCCCTCGCCCACTGATACTCTGCATTTTGCCTGGGGCAAATCATCCTCACCAGTGCTGGGCTCCAGGGTGCCACCCCACCTGTAACAGTCTTTGGCTTTAGGCCCTGGTCACAAAACAGTCCTGCAAGGGAAGTGATCCTATTGTTTTTTTAAGACAAAAACAATTGAGAATTTGCATAGGATGCAAAATCCTCCAGCTCTCCACGCTTCCACAATCAAGAGGCAGTTCCCTCAAAAATCCATCCCTATGTCTCCATCTCTGTGTAATTTTACACACACATCCTGTTGCTTCAGTTTCTCTAGAATTGGTAGTTCTCTGACTACAGCTTTTGGTATAGGGGAGGAGGTGCTGCTGCAGCAAAGGTGGAACTAGCCTTGGTTCTGGGTGGTGGGAAGATGCTGGCAGCGTGTGGAATGCCCAGAAGAAACAGCCCAGGGACCTTGGAGACACTGGGGGGAATGTGGGTACCAGCTTTCTTTTTTCTTGAGTAATGTATGAAGGCTGGCTTGCATGGAATTTGCATGATTAACTTTATAACATAGAGCTGTATTGTTTTCCCAAGTGCTTCCGACTTTATTCCTATTAGTCACATATAATCAGTGTTACAAACCTTCCATCTTTTAACCAACACAAGGCATTTGGGGCTTTAAATTCAGCCATTCAAGCCCTTTTTTTTTTTACCCAACACATTTTATCTCAGTATCTCATCTTACTTTAAATTTGCATTTCCCGGGCCTTCCTGGTGGTGCAAGAATTTACATCTCAGCACTATGAAGCTATCTGCAGCCACTGCAGCATCCCAGCCAGGGAGGTGACTCACATGGAGCAGCAGACCTCTCCTGTCTCCACCCTGCTCCCCTCAGCAGTGTATTTCAGTAGATCTGCCTGTTCTGCTCCCCACTCTCCCTGGTGAATCTTCTCATCCGCCCCCACACCTCTGGCCTGCACCCCAGTTCGTGCATGCATAAATAAATAAATCTTTAAAAAAACCTTGCATTTCCCTGATAACTAAGTTTAATATGTTGGTATGTGTTAAATAGGTCTGATATCTTGGTGTGCTTCTATTTTGAATATGTATTGAAGTCATTTGTTCATTTTAGATTATTTTGGATTATTCTGAGTTGTAGACTTTTGGATTATTCTGAGTTGTAGAAGTTCTTTACATATTCTGAAAATAAGTCCCTGGTCAGATAAATATCATAAAAGTACTTTCCTCAATTGAATTGATGTCTTATTTCTCTCCCCCCACCCCAATGGCATATTTTTTGATTGAGGTAATGCTGGTTTGCAACACAGCATTCTATCAGAGGTTTAGGGTCACACCTTATGGCTGCTTGTCACTACCCCCCACCCACCAACAAGTCACCTTCAGCTCTTCACCCAAACCACTGAGTTATGAAAGTGAAAATTTTAATTTTGCTGAAGACTAGTTTATCAACTGTTGTTTTAGTATTTGACTTTGATGTCTTTTTTAAAAGATTTATTTATTTATTTTAAGCATAGAACTGGGGTGTAGGTAGAGGTGGGAGATGAGAGGATCCACCAGACAGAGCGGGGAGCAGAACAGGCAGATCTACTGAAATCCACTGCTGAGGGGAGCAGAGGGGAGACAGGAGAGGGCTGCTGCACCATGTGGGTCAGTGGCCTGGCCAGGGATCAAACTCAGGTCTTAGTGGTGATAGCAATGACACTTAACCCTTAGGCAACTGGGGAGGCCCTGATTTTGATATCTTTGTGGAAACATAATTGTCATATAAAAAAGCACATAATTTAATAAATTTTGATACATGTACACAGCTGTGAATCTGTGAAAACACTAGCATTGAAGATAAGGGCCACAGCCCACCCCCCCAGTCTCCCCACCCACCATGTGGGGCCTCTGGTCTCCCCTCTTCCCAGGCAGCCAGTCATACAGTCAGCGTATTGATTAATACTAAACTCTATTGATCAGTTTTCATCTTGTGGACTTTTATATAAACAGAATCACACACTATTTACTCTTTATTTGTCTGACCAGTTTCGCTCAGTGAATAATTTTGACATCCTTCCGTGTTGTTGGTATATCTGTAACTTGTTATTTTATTTCCATGCTGTTGCCTGTTATATGGGAAAGCCAGCGTTGGTTTATTCATCCCCATATAGACAGAGCCTGCGTGGCTTCTGGGTTTGGATCACTACAAAGAGAGCTGCTACAAATATCTGTGCACAACTTTGGTTTCACACTTTCATTTTTGAAATACTTCAGATTAGAATATTGGGGTCATAGGTTAGGTGCTTGTTTAACTTTTAATGAAATCCTGAGTCAGGGCACCATTTTCTATTCCCATCAGCATTTCCTGAGAGTTCCCTCTTTATCATATCCTTACCTATATTCGGTATGACACGTACAGTGTTCTTTAATTTTAGACATACTAATACGTGTGTACATCATGATCTTAATTTGTATTTTCTCAGTGATTAATGATGTTAAGTATTTGTTCACGTGCCTGTTTTCCATATGTTTAGTCTTTGAAGTGTCTATTCAAACCATATGCCCAATTTTTAATTGAGTCTTTAGCTACTATTGATGGCTGAGATTTCTTTGTATTTTCTGAAGTCGAGTTCTTGATCAAATCAAAAATTTGAATTTTCCAGTCATTTCTGTCTGTGTCTTTGTCTTTTTATTTTGTAAACACTGTCTACCAAAGAATATGATTCCTGAATTTTGGTCAAGTCCAGTTTACTAATATCTTCTTATGTCTGTCAAGTTTTTGATGCTGTCAGTGAAAAAACTTTGCCTGACTCAGGTCATACATATTGTCACCCTGTTTTTCTAGTTTCTAGTTTTATAGCTTTAGATTTTGCAATTACGTATATAATCCAATTAGAATTAGTTTTAGCATCTTGAGAGAAGTGAAAATCTAAGTATACATTTGCAAAGGGATATTCAAATTTTCTAGTAACATCCATTGAAAGTTTATGTTTGCCATTGAATTGACTTTGTAACTATCAAAAGAGCTGACTATATGCTTATATCTCAATTCCCTTTTCTGTTTCATTGATTTATTTATACTTACACCACCAGCATACTATCATGATTAACAGTGTTTTATAAAGTTTTGAAGTCAGATAGCTTAAACTCTCAAATCCTGTCCTTGTTAGTTCAGCCTGTTTTAGATACTCTAGGTTCTTTGCATTATCAAATAAATTTTGAATCTGCTTCTTAATTTTTAGAAAATGCTATGCTGGAATTTTGATGATGTTTACATGGAAACTATGGAATATTTTGTGGAGAACTGAAATTTTAAAATATTGAATCTTTTAAATTCTGTAAATCTCTCCATTTATTTAAAGATTTTACATTTCTTTACCAAGATTTCAGCTTATAGATGGTCAGATTTATCCACAAATATTTCAACCTTTGGTGCTACAGTAAATGGCATTATTTGAATTTTAATTTCTGATTGATTTACACTACCTATTTACCCCATAGGAATAGAAGTGGCCTGAATGTAAATCCTAACCTGCCAACTTGCCTAAGAATTAGAGACAAACCCAAAAGCAGACATGCAGAGAAATAAGAGGGGAATTTTTTTTAAAGGGAGCAAGAGAGAAAAATAAATTAATTGGCCAACACATGGTCAAATACCATCCATCCTGCTAGCAAGCAATACCAGGGGGCCAGTAGGGACCACAGAAACAAGAAGAGACCCCAGATGCATGTGCATTCAGTTATACACCAAGCAAGGTTGCCTGACCCTGCCCTAGGCCCTGTGCGCAGGGAATCCAGGTTAAGCCTCCTGGGACTTGTGGCTCAAGGAAGCTGTATGGAAGTAGGGGTGGTGAAGATGGCACCTCCCCTTACGATCCCCCCATTTCATCTTCTATTCCCACCTTTCTATGGTGTTGAAGGTTTGGGGGTGCAGCCTTCAGAGACAGTCTTTTCCAAGGGTTCCAGTGTGTTCAGCCATGAGGTATGGTCCAAGAATGGCCAGTGAGATGAGGGGAGACACCATGTTCCTGGCCTCCACTTTGCTGGGAACCCAGCAGCACTCCCTGGGAGAAGGGAACAAGCAGAGGCACAGCAGGAAGATCCACACCTTAAAGCCGAGGCTTGCAAAAGCAGAGTCAGGCAGTGCCCTGAAGGGCATCTAGAAGCGCTACCTTCTTCACTAAGGTCCTCAGGCCGCACCTCTCAGGAGTATAACTCGCAGCCTCGGCACAGGAGCTACTGAACATGATGCTCCAGCTGAGTCACTAGTGCTGGGGACGTTTCATGGACCTGTGCTCTTCCACAGTCAGCCGTTGACAGCTGCCCCAGAGTTCCAAGACAATTAGTCACTGCTGGAAAGGTTGTCCTGTTAGCCAGAGGCCAAGCACGATGAAGAAATGAGATTTTAGAAACACAGGAAATGAAAATGGATAAGTCTTTAACAATCGGGATGCAAGAGGAAAATGTCTGATCTGGGCATCTGACCCAGCTGCCTGTATCCACCTTTGCAATTTTCTAAGTGTAGCTAGATTTTTAATGTTACTAACATAGCATCTCTTTTGTGTCAAGGGCCTGATGTTAGTATTTCAGGCTCACCACAACATAAGATCCCTATATATCGTTCCCATCTCTGTCTCTGTCCCTGAGAAAGCAGCCATACACAAAATGTGAATGAATGAATGTGACTATGCGACTGTTTCAATAAAACGTTATTGGGCCATGGTTCCCCAACACTTGTTTTAAGAAAATGAATGTGCATGCTTTGTGTCTTCCCCTTAGTTATCATAAATGCATTTGTTCTGATCAATTGCCTGTGGGGGCATTTCTTGAGACTGGATTAAAGGCTAGAGTTTATAAATGTAGCTAAGAGCACCAATCATTTTGGCAAGGGTAAAATAGGAAAAAAAATCTCCCTCTACTCTCTGTCCCACAAATGCTATTAATTCCTTGAAAATGTACATAGCAACACCAAATACTAGGTTCCAGAAATATAACTTTGCTCTAGGGTTTGGAGATCATCTCATTTTTAAATTTTGTCATCAGGACTTCCATAGTAGAGTCATTTTGTATGTACTGTAACCTCATTTGACTTCAAAAAGAAGACTTGATGTTGAACTAAAACCAATTCTTATGCTGTGAAGGAACTAAAGTCATTCCAGGAAAAGACAGTCCAACCAACAGGAACTCCACCTTCTGGATGAATCTTAGCAAAGCAGGAAACTGGAAAGGACTCTTTTGAATCTTTATCTGAAAGGGCTAAGGCATCGAATTTGGAGCTTTAACTTTTCAACATTTTGAAATCTTTGGGTTTTAAATTACAACAGGATTTAATCTTTGGATTTTAATGTGCTCAAGAGGATCTTGTGATGAGTGTGGGATTGTTTACATAAAAGTTTAGAACATCTCTTTGTTGGCATCCCTGAGATATCAACATAATGTCATTTGATTTTGTTGAAGAAACCTGTAAGAGCTGATATTGACCCTGTGGCAGGACATATTTCAAGATGGGCAGCAGAACAGCAAGGAGGCTTCAATGCTGGATCTAAAATGACCTTGAAAATGAAGTGATTCCCCTGTGGCATTAGCTGGTCTCCCAGGGTGGTTTCAGGCTGACGCTGCCCACACTCACCTCACCTTCTCTCTGTCTTCCTCTCTTCTCCAAACTCTTACTGGTGTTTTGGTTTGTCTGTTTCTTTGTTTGTTATCCACCAAATGAAATTTTTATTTCACCGTCTGGTTGGGGGTGGCACAGATTAGGACAATTAATATTGATTGAATGAACGGATACATAAGTACACATCCCTCATGTTTGATTTAGGGCCAGGGGAGACTGGAAACAATCAGGAAAAAAAAAAAAAAAAACCAGATGGTAACAGGCCTGTTTTCGTAAGGTCTGCCTCTCCACCCTTTGGCATCCCCACCCTTAGTCCCTTGACCAGTTCTGCTGGACTATCTTGGCGTCTTTCTTTAGTTTCCTTCCTCTAGCTTGTCTCATTGCTTCTTTAATCTTCATTCAAAGTCCGTTATTAAAAGAATTATTCAAAAGAAAATATCAGATGGCAACTTTTATAGTAACTATGCAATCCCTTCTTGGACATGCTGAGTGTCTCTTAAACACCAAATGCTTGGGGTAAATCTGAGAACCAAGCTGATGCAAGAGGTCCTTGTGGGGTCAAACAGTTCAAATCGTAGTTCAGAAACCAGAGGACTCACTAGAGAAAGGCACTGTGAGAGGGGCACTGGCCTCCCTTGCTATAAATCACAGTTCCTGTCAGAACTCTGCTATCCAGAAGAGCACTTCCTAGGCTAGCAAAAGCAAATAAATAAATCATGACTCTCTTGATTTTGAGGCTAATTCACGAGGCGATCGTGCGGCCTGATTAACTAGATGTGCCAGACAGACGTATCTACCCTTGAACCACAATTTCCTCCAGCCCCCAGGATGTACTCAGGCCTCTTAGGAGCTGCCTCTCCCGGCTTACTTTCCTCTTTTTCTTCTTTCTCTGAATCATACACGCTTTGAATAGCATCAATCCTTTGAGAATACTTCTCAAGGGGATTTCTTTTCCGGCCCACTCTCCCCCAGGTTTGTATAGGTTACTTAATGATGCAATTAATTATTGCTTTATGACCAGATGAAAGGTTCTTTATTTGTTATTTCCTCGGATTTTTTTCCTGGTTGAGGGAGATGCTATGAATCATTTTTTCTAACCCAAAGGAGAAGAAATTGGACTTTGATAAAGGTCAGGAAAAGAGAGCAGGAGGGAGGGAAATTCATTGATTATCTCCCTTGGCACCTTTGTTGCCTTTTGAAAAAACAGAAATCTGTCAGAGTGAAGAATTTTAAAATAACATGTGTTCATGCTGAAAACATAAGCTGCATTAGCAAAATGTTAGATTTTTTCCCCCCTTTTCTGCAAGCATTTTCTGTAGTAGGCAGAGGTGATAGCTTCAAAGTGAGCCTGGAGATCAGCCCTTGCAAGACCAATTGCTGAGATTTTCTCTAATAAGCCAAGTTTGATTCAAGATTTGTCGCTGCTTATGCATCCCAACATATTTTTCTTGCCCCTGCTTATTATAGATGGAAACACATGCAACCCTAAATCTGCCTGAGAATTTTTTTTTTAAAACTCTCTTTAACCTAAGAAGGGGGTCATTGTACAGTAAGGAATAAGCCATTTATACAGTAGGGAGATGATCTCAATGCACAAACAATAATAATGGTGGAATTAAAAGCATCATAAGCTAATACCTCTGCAAGCTGATTGACGCACTGAGTCAAGCATATTTTGGGGACAAGTGCTGATCTACTCTGTCAGTCAGGTTTTGCTGTGAAAGTAAAGAGACAGACAGACTGTCACAGACATTGCCGTAGTCAACGCTGATTGCTCTAACAAAAAGCTATGGTATAGAAGATTTAAACCACTAACATATACTTCTTTTAATTTTGGAGGCTGGAAAGTCAAAGGTAAAGGTGCCAGCAGATCTGAGGAGTAACTTCTTCCTTGTGTGCAGAAGGCCACAGTTACATTGAGAGAGAGAGACCTTATAGCTCTTCCTCTTTTTGAAGGTGGTGATAATACTCAAGACTCCTACTTAAATGAAGTCAGGAGACTAGAGGGTGTCCATGCACAAGCGAACCAGCAAACTACAAGGCCCAGCCTGCCTTGCTTCCCTCACTGTGGTGACTTTCTTTTCCTCTCTGAGGCAGAAGTCATCCAGGAGTGACTTAGCGGGTGGTCAGTCTTGGATTTAGCTTTTCAAACAATTGACTGCTCTGGTTGTTGACGAGCAGACACTAATTCCCATCATAAGGACCCAACCTTCATGAGCTAACAAACTCTAATTCACTCCCCAAAGGCCCCTCCTCCAAACACCATCATATTGGAGATCAGGATTTCAATATATGAGTTGCCCAACATGGGAACATTCCACCCAAGTCAGACATGTGCCTTGAGAACTGCCCTTTCTCTCACACATTTGCCAGTCCGCTGGGATTTGGTGCACTCAGGCACAACCAGCTGGGTCTGCCACCAAGATGGGTTGGGTTCCATGCTACATGCTTCTGCTTCTCCTTGGGTCAGGGGTTAACTGAGGCATGTTCTTCTGGTGAAAAAAGAAGCTTAAGGAAAGATGCTCAACCACATAATAACATTCACATGCTTTGTTGAATCACCTCTGCTCTCAACCACAGACCAAAGCAAATCAAGTAAGCCAGTCCCCAAATTATGAAGATTGGAAATATCACCCATTCAATATGGAAGTCAGGAGTGAAGAATAAGTATATTCTGAGCATAGCTGATCTATGAAACTTTTCTACTCTGGGAAATATTCACTGATTATTCTACCTTTTCCTTCTTGAAAAATCAAGAAATTTGGGGCCTTTCTTTTGGCATAAGGGGTTAAGATGCAGCACTATGAAGCTATCTGCAACCACTGCAGCACAGGTTTGATCCCTGGCCAGGGAGTTGACCCACATGGCTCAGCAGACCTCTCCTGTCTCCCCGCTGCTGCCCTCAGCAGTATATTTCAGTCCATCCGCCTGTTCTGCTCCCCATTCTGTCTCTGGCAAATCCTCTCAACCCCCACATCTCTGGCCTGTACCCCAGTTCTTGTGTGCCTAAATAAATAAATCTTTAAAAAAAAAAAGTTAAGAAATTTGTACTTCTTTTCCCCTTTCTTGTCCTCAAGATTTTGGCAAGTGTATAGAATTGCACATAGATCCTTCTATTGTCATATATTTGTTTATGTATCAGTCTTTCATTCTAGAGGACATCAAGAATGTTTTATTCTTCCCTGTGTACACAGGTATCAGTACATCCAAGAAATATTTATTAGCTAGATGGACTATCTGATGAGTGCAAATAGAATTGCATGATGCTTCATTTTCTCAGAAATGCAATGAATTATAGTTTAATGCTTTTATAAATCCCACCTTCTCATAGATTAAACTAAATAAAATGCTCAGAATACACAAAACACCCAATAAACATTAACTGTTCCTATTACTACTATTATTACATTTCAATATAAGAGGCTTAATCTGAACCTATATCACTATTTTTACTTAAATAAATTCCTTGTCACTGCTATGATTTACTTTGCCTATTAAAATGCCAATTATTGGGCCTCCCCTGATGGTGCAGCGCTTGAGCGCTGAGCTGCGAAGCTGCCCACAGCCTCTGCAGCGCCGGTTCAATTCCCAGCTGCCGCGAGGGTCCCACATGGCGCGCAGACCTCTCCTGCTGCGCCCGGTGCTCCCCTCAGCAGAGTATTTCATCCGTCTGCCTGTTCTGCTCTCCGCTCTGGCTCTGGTGGATTCTCTCACCCTCCCGCGCTTCTGACTTACCCAGCGCTTGTATAAATAAATAAATAAATCTTTAAAAAATTAAAAAAAAAAACAAAAACGCCAATTATTTCCACTAATTGGCAGCTGAAATCAGGTAGAAAAAAAGAGCAGAAATTAAATACCAGTTGCAAAACATTTGCACCACTTCCCACGCAAACAACTTCCTGTGTAAGTTTCTAGTTTTGTAAGAATATAATCTTTTTATGTGGAAGACAAATTTGATTTGTTCATAGGAACATTATGAGCCGTGCCTCTGGATCAAAATCATAGAAATATTGAGGAACTAGAAAGTAGAGGTCATGTAGTAATGACTTGGGGTTTGAAGTCCTTTTGGGGGATGCACACCTATTGCACCAGCCCATGGGGAGAATCAAAGAAGCTAGATATTGGTTTCCCTGCCCTTTCTGGTGTGCTAAAGCGAGGATGAGGCTGAGCAATAAGAAAGTGCAGTTGATGGGTTTTGCTGATGGAATATGCTCTGGGAGGTACAAAGCTAAACAGTGTTAATTTGTGCATTGGTGAGAGTGAAGGAATAGCTCTTAGCTAGGGGGAATAGGTTTAATAAAGGTTGCTTGAAGTTTTGATGTTGCTGCTGTTTTTATCTTAAGCTGGCTATCCCTCAGAGAGAATGCCCAGGTTAAGACAACTCAAGGGAAACAGACCTCAAGCAAAATGTGGAGTCTCATTTGGATGGGGCTAGATAGAATTTTATAGAATAAAAGGTTAGATATGGGACTATCAAAGCTACTGGAAATTCAGGGACAATATAGTTCAAAAGGGGAAGAGCTAAAGTCTGCATATAAATTCGTTGCAATTCTTATCGGCAAATGCATGTGCACAGATAATATAGCCAAGGAATCCTGTTGAAAATAACAGCAAGGAGACAAAAAATAGTTCAACATAATTAGCAACAATTGTCTAGTGACTTTGAATACTTGACAAGCTCCTCAAACACTCCATTAAAAACTAATAAGGGATATGACTTAAGAGTAAGGGCATTATAAGACTAAGCCTTAAACACTAAGACTAAGGCAAAATTTAAGCAGAGCTCAAAATCCTAAATCCAAGTTGCCAAATCACTATGAATAATCCATCAATAATTTAGTTAACATTCTGCAAATAAAGTCTAAAGAACTCCAGATCTCTCAGTTTATAGTTCACATCATCAAAACAGAAGAAAATACCACCAAATATGCAGAAAACATAACCTACAGTCAAGAAAAAAAGGTCAAGAAAAACAGACCTAACCACATCTCAAATGCTGAAATTAGAAGACAAGGATCATAGATATTTTAAAGTATTTTGTTGGAAAAATGCCCAAGAATTTTCAGGAAGAGACAGGGAAAATATGGAAATTCTTTTTTAAAAAAAGATTTATTTTTATTAATTTATGCATACAAAAGCTGGGGTGTAGTCCAGAGGTGTGGGAGGATAGGGTAAGAGAACTCATCAGAGACAGAGTGGGGAGCAGAACAGGCAGACTGACGAAATACACTGCTGAGGGGAGCAGCGGGTGAGACAGGAGAGGTCTGCCACGTCACGTGGGAATCTCCCTGGCTGGCTGGGAATCGAACTGTCACTGCAGAGGCTGTGGACAGCTTCACAGCTCTGCATTCAACTGTGTTGTGCTACCAGGGGAAGAAGCCCATAGACATTCTCAATAGCCAAATGAAACACCTAGAACTAAAATGTGCCATAACGGAAATAAATAGAAGATGGCTTTACATTAGTTTGGACAATGTATAAAAATGGATTATGGATTGGAAGGTAACATAAAACAATTTAAACTGAAAGCAAGTGACTCCAAAATGCTAGGGTACTGTCTAACAGTGTCACACATGTGGTCTTAGAAATCTGTAATAAGATAAGGTAAATGGGGCAAGAAAATATGTTTCAAGAAATAATCGACAAACTATTTTCAACTTCAAATTTTAAAATTCCAATTTCAAAACTACTAGCACAGAGATCAGTGAATCACAAGGAGGATAAATACAGAGAAAAATACATGCCAGGATATTTCATTGCAAAACTGCTGAAAACCATCTTTAACGCAACTATAGGAGAAAAATGATGTGTCTCATACTGGTATGAATCACAGCTAATGTATTATCATATAAGGTGTAGAATTTCTAAAGTGGAACAGAATTTTTTTTAATAATAAATTTTATTTTTATATTCCCCATACAATTGCAGCCCCCCCATTCTGACCCCAATCCCTCCCCTCCCGCTCCCGCCCCCCTAAAAGTGTCTCTGGTTCATAGTTTTTTGTTGATTTTGATTTTCACTTTCTTATAGTTATTCATTTTCCTGGTCCCTTATTTAAGTTTTCTAGATTCCTGCTATGAGTGAGACCATCCGGTATTTTTCTTTTTCTTTCTGGCTTATTTCGCTGAGCATGATCCTTTCCAGCGCCATCCATGTTGCTGAAAACTGCATGTGTTTATCTTTTTTGAATGCTGAGTAATATTCCATGGTATATATGTACCACATCTTTTTGATCCAGTCATCTATTTTTGGGCATTTGGGCTGTTTCCAAAGCTTAGCTATTGTAAACAGTGCTGCTATAAACATAGGGGTGCAGGTGTTCTTTGGAATTGATGTTTCTGTGTCCTTTGGGTAAATACCTAGGAGTGGAATTGCTGGATCCTATGGAAGCTCTATGTTTAGTAGGTCCAGAAATCTCCACACAGCTTTCCACAGTGGTTGGACCAGTTTGCACTCCCACCAACAGTGCAGGAGAGTTCCTTTTTCTCCACACCCTCGCCAGCATTTGTTGTTGCTAGTTTTTTTAATATGTGCCATTCTCACTGGTGTAAGATGGTATCTCATGGTAGTTTTGATTTGCATTTCCCTGATGACAAGTGATGTTGAATATTTTTTCATATGCCTTGGAACAGAATTTTTAAAGTGATATAATTAAAAAGAAATCTTGTTGAATTAAATTTCCTGTGGCCCCAAAGGACTTCTATTCAGCAGAATTACATTAATTAATTAAAAACAAAATTGCAAGCTATTGACATGCTCAGCTATGTTGATGAACTTAAGAAATACATTGGTAAGTGATTGATATTTAGATCTACTTGAGCTAAATTTTTCTTTGCAATGACCCCTGGAAAGTTCAACAATAATGCCTATACTCCAAGTGTCACCCTCGCCATCAGTAACACAAGGCAAAAGACTCAGACCACCGACAGAAGAGAAAGCGACGGTGTCGCTGAGCGCTTCACTCTGACCTTGTCGCCGATAGTCAAGTCAGTGGTATCTGAGGCCTCAATACTGAGCATGGGCTGTTTGAACATGGAAAAGCTTTTATAATCAAGATGGTACCAACTGAGGGGATGGAAGCCCAAGCTCAAATCTACCACCACCATCCCCCAAAGAGGGGGCTTAGGGCTCTTCAAGGGAAGGGATTGCTTGGGTCAGGGAACAGGATATTAGTTACTTAAGGAAAAGGCTTCCAGGAACTAGACATCCTGGTGTTGAGTTGAGTCATTTATTTAAGCAACCGCAGGGTTATTTTGTCCAGTTGGTTTCTGTGAAATAAGCTCCTTCATCATTTCCTTGGAAACTAGAAGTGAAAGACCCTAACACAAAGCAGCAGTAAATATATTTGCTTAGACTTTAATTCTTGTGCAATTTGAATCTACCAGACTGATCCCCAATCTTCATTTACTGGCTGAGTGACGCTGGGGCAGTTACTTAACCTCTCTCTGTATTTTTGGTTTTTTATCTGCATATGAGGAATAACAGCAAGAGGAAGAGCGAAGTGATATAAAGACATGGTGAGATTTAATTAACATAAAGCCCTGGCAGTGGCGCTTGGCCGACATACACCCCGTGTAGGTATTAATACCATTATCTCAGGGCACCCTGTTACTATGACGATCAGCCCAGTGTTTGCTGGATAGCCCTAAAAGGAGGGATTCCACCAATGCGTGTCACTATAATGTGTTGGACTTTATTTTTTTACGACTCACAAGGTTTCTATAATATTGTGAGTTTCTCGAGATTATGGGGGCAGCAGGGGCAGAGTCCATCCTGAATTCGCTCATCCAACTCACATTTCAGTGTTTTTCTCATCTCTTGTTTTCAATCAAAATTACAAGGTCAGTGGGGCACAGACTTGTGGGCTGCACATGAGGGAGGGTCGTCTCAGGGCCAGCGGGAGCCTCCTGTGCCATCTCCGAGCTGGCCACTCGGTGCAGAGTGACTTCCTCTGTGGTGCTGTGACCTTCGTAAACCGATGCCTGGGATTGCTTGAATAAGAACTAGCTCTGTAAATACTGCACAGAAAATTAAGTCTCAGTGGATTAAACCGAAGTCATTGTCACAGAGCTCCAAAGCTTCCTTGACATTGAACGAGTGACATTAGCTGTGAGCCTCGGGATCTTCAGTGGTGATGAAACAACCTGGCACATTTCTGGGAGGAAATGGGATGGCTGTTCTCTGCTCGGTAATCACTGGTCGCCTTTCCCTTTCATTTCATCCTGGAAACGTTACCAGGCTGCAGCTGGTTTTAGATATGAATGATTGGTGCCAGGTAAGCCCTGAAGATGGAACCTGATACTCAGGATAGGCGGTGTAGACACTTGAGTTCCAGCAGGGGTAAGGGGGTGCGGCTTGGGGACGATGGCAGAAAAGACAGGCAAAGCCTGCCAGGATCCAGGGGACCACTTAGATCATGTTGCAGAGTCTCCCCCTAGCCACAGACCAGAGTCTGAATCAAATTTGAAAAAGCCTTTATTAGTCAGCCGGCGACTGTCCCTCTCACAGGAAGCCGCCCCAAGCAGAGGGTGACAAGAGTTTTTAAAGCCGAAAGCCGTATCTGGGAGTTTGCAGGTGCCAAAGCAAGCGGGACTACAGAAGGAAAAAACAGGCAATTACAAGCAGCAAAGCGTGTCACCATATCCTGGGTTCCCAGTGATGGAGTTTTGCAGAGTGTGGGGTCCTTGGGTTCACGCTGGCAACGGTGTCACCAGAGCTCCCCTTTCAGCAGCGCGCTGCGAGTGTCTCCACCAGGCAGAGACAGTAGTGAATATAAAGGTCAGGTTTATTAGAAAAGGGTTAGGATAGTAAGACTTGCACAGACACAAGCGGGCAGGAAGAGCTGCCCCTTAATGGGGGTGTTACAGGGCGGGGAGAGGGGCACCCCAGACCCCCCAAAACCTGCCTGCTCTAAATAGGTTCTGCCATCCACCACATCCACACAAAACACATGAGGCTTCCTTCCTCAATCTCCTCCGCAGCTTCTTCTCTCTGCTCAGCTCCACCCTCCTTTTGGGTAGGGCAGGAAACCTGGAACATCCCCCTTTCCTGGGGACCCCCCTATTCCGATCCCCCCTTTTAATTTTTATTCCACCATATCTACGGTGGCACAGATCTCAGGGTATAGTCTTAGGAGACAGTCTTTTTTTTTTTCAGGGTTACAATGTGTGTAAGAGAAGCAAGAATTAGGCAGCAGCATTGTCCATGAATGTCCAGTATGACAGTTCTCCATTACTGGAAAATAGTCCATGATCCAAGCCAAAAGGAAAAAAAAATCTGGAGGCATTAGCCAAAACAAGACAGCAAATATATCAAAATCACAGGGAAAAAAATCTTAAAATTGATTGAACTTATGTAAAAAATAAAAAGTTTTCTCAACCTTGATCCCAAATTGTTTCAACAGCATAGCAAATTTTGCAAACTACATCTACTTTTAAACCATATTACTACCTATTTTTGCATAAAATCACAGGGCAGAATAACTAAACAGCAATTTTGGCTGGCTTTGTTGGAATACTCCATGTAGGATCAGAGCGAATTCTTGACATCTGGTCCATGTAGGCTTCAGAACAAAGTGGGTCTCACCAGATGCCACCTGGGCTTCCTCTTCTGGAGGGTACTAGGACTTCTTCGCTTGCCGGCTTGTCCAGTCCTGCCAATGGAAGCAAGCTTCCTCACCTTCTTTGGAGATCTCTGGAACACTACGAACAAAGCAACAGGTTCTCCTCTCTTGGTTCAGCTGTTTCAACTTCCTGGAAGAACTCCACTCAAAACCACACAATGAAACTTATATCCTTTTTTTTTAGTTTAATCAGACAAAATCCCTACGGAAGTTATGCAAAAATAGAAACTGACATGAATAGTAAAAAAATTACTACCACTATTTTCATGCTGTGTTGGTATCAAGGGGAGAGAAAATGCAAACACAAGTTAGCTCTGCTGAAAAAAAGAAAAAAATAATCATTTAACATTGCTGCAGGTCCTGGTCAGTCAAAACAAGAAAACTTTGTTGAATCAGAACAGAATGCAACAAAATTTCCAGTATTATGTCAAAACTCAGTAAAAATCAGGTGTATATCCAACAGTCTATTCAGTGCTTTGTAGGAAATTTTTTTTAACTCATCAAAAGTTCCATCAACAGGAATCTGAGGAGGCCTTTCCACTCTATTTTTTATAGAAACAATTTCTGTAGATATCAAATAATTAAAGTATACAATATTATAAGATGACAATCACCACTGGCAATTTACGTACATATCAGGTACTGAGAGGTTTTGTACACATTTTAGAAAACCAGTGTTAACATTTGTGTACATGCCAAAGTTTTACCATTTTCCCAAGTGACAATATTTCCCCTCTAGTGTTGCTTTACTAGTTAAACCAAATAGGACAAATTCATCTCCTGCCTTTCCCAGGAGGAAAGGGAGAAACTATGTGGACTGTCTCTGGAGCTCTACTGAGGTTCCACCAAATTTCCATGACAGGCTACCAAATTTTGACTTGAATTTAGATTTTTAGAAAGCTTTGCCATAAACATCAGAAAACAACAGCAACAACAATATTAAATGTCTGTGAAGGCACCGGCTTAGTTCAGTAGGACAATGTTGACAAACCATAACCTTTAGTTTTTTCTAATAACTGAAAACTTTTTTTTTTCATTGTCTATACCATGTATACCAATTTTTCAATCTCCTGAGGCCAAGACAGTTAGACACAAGGACATACAGACGTACAACATATAGACAGTTTTTTAGTTATGACACGTGGAATCTTATGTAACTGCAGTTTTACTCCATAGGTTGAGAAAAAAATGTCAAAGTCCAAAAAAATATGGAGTGTTGATGGCAGAAATCATAGGTTCCAGCTGTCATCTTACAAACCTAAGGCTTTGGAAATAGGAAGAAAAAGTTTTAATAATCACAAGAGTTACATGACCTTGTTTATCACTTTAGGGTTTTTAGTGTTCAACCCTTTTTATTGGAAGCCAATCCTGGGGTATCCTGTACAGCAGCTGAAAGAGCAAAATCAACAGTTAGCTTGTAAGCAAAAGGAGTCATCTCTCATTAGCCACCAAGCAGGCAATCCTTGGGTTTCCTGGAACAGAACCTGAAAAAGCAAAATAAAAATATCAGCAATTAGCTTTCAATTAAAGGGAGTCATCTCCTTACTTCTGTGAGCCACTCTGGGACAGAAGCTGAAAGACAGATCCAACATCAAAGCACAGATGACACCTCCCCCACACTAGGGAGGGGCAGCAACAACACAGGTATGGAAACCTGGTACAGTTACCTGAGGCACCTTAGAGAGTGCTTTCCACAACAGACCTTCCTCAGTAGGAAGCAGAAACTTAGAATCTTGTCTTACACCAGCAATTAAATCCAGAATTCCAATGGCAAACATGCCCAGAACAAATTGTGTAGACAAAATTCACAGCAGCAAATCCTTTCAGACGAAGACAAAATCTTGTTAATTTTTTGATCCAGACTCGGCAAAACTTCAAGTTATCTCCAAGAATCCATCAAGGCTACCAGCAAATACCAGTTACTGCTTAAGGCGACTCTTTCCTTAACACCCAGGCATACATTTGCTAATTTAAACACCACTGCTCCGGGCCTCCCCGGTGGCGCAGCGGTTGAGCGCTGGGTTGCGAAGCTGCCCACGGCCTCTGCAGCGCCGGTTCGATCCCCGGCTGCTCCCCGGCCACCGGAGGAGGGTCCCACATGGTGCGCAGACCTCTCCTGCCGCCCGCTGCTCCCCTCAGCAGTGTACTTCGGTCCTTCTGCCTGCTCTGCTCCCCGCTCTGGCTCTGGTGAATTCTCTCACCCTCCCGCGCTTCTGACTGTACCCAGTGCATGTATAAAAACAAACAAATAAATAAATAAAAACATGCCTCTATTAAAATAAATAAATAAATAAAAATAAAAAAAAAATTAAACACCACTGCTCCTCAGTTAGCTTGCAAAACCCCTCAGGCAGAGGTCAGGAAGTAGTCAAAGTCAAAGCAACACATCACGGAAGAATCATTATTGCCTTTAGAAATGCTAATGAGACAGCAGAGATCACAATAAGAAAAAAGGTCCAAAGTCCTAGCAACAAGAACCTCTGAGTTTTACAAGAGCCTGCCAAGTGGCCTCAGATGCCATCTTTGCCCTGGCCACATGGTCCAACGTACTACCTAATCTTTTGAGTTAAACTGTTGCACAGAACAATTTCCACAAAATCAAATCTCTTAGCAAGTCACTACAAACAAATTACCCCCCCCACACACACTGAATCTTCACAAAGCCCAAGCCAGTTTTTTGACAGCAAATCTACATATGAAACAAACACACTAGAGAAACCAAAAATCACATTTGCGCTTATGATAGCCAGTGCCATAGGGAAGCCCAGAGTCCCCATGGGGCTGACTAACCACGGATGGCTCTGTCCCAAATCACGGTGGGCGCCAAATCTGTTCAGAGCTGGGAGAGGGGCAGCCCAGGCCCCCCAAACCTGCCTGCTCTAAATAGGTTCTGCCATCTGCTGCATCAACACAAAACATGAGACTTTAATGGGAAGGAACTTTAATGCAATTATGAAACAATACAGTAAAGGCAAAGAATCTAGTTTCTAAATCAAGCACCCAAAGTGACCCGTCCCCTCATGGGTAAAACTCCACCCAAGCAGGATTGGCCCAGAGCAAGGCCCCAAAGCCTGTCACAAGTCTAAAGCATCTTCCAGTGGGGACCCACAGAAAAAGGTCAGAAACAACCAGAGAAGTCTGGAAGGAAAAGAGCAAAACCAAAATCAAGACAAAACCGCCACTGTCACCTCCCCAGGGGTCTCACCCACATCTGTGTCACCCCGTCCACGACCACAAGGGCAGCGCAGTTTCCTCTCGTGTCTCTCGGCTCCACGTGCCTCCTCCAGGTCTCCTTCTGGCTCCATCCTGCTTCCTCCTTCCTCAGTCTCCTCTGCAGCTTCTTCTCTCCCTGCTCAGCTCCACCCTCCTTTTGCGTGGGGCAGGAAACCTGGAACTTCCCCCTTTCCTGGGGACCACCCTGTGACAGGGGCAAAGTGAGGTTTCATCCTCTCTTTTGGTGGGGAGGGGCTCATCTTTGGGAGTGCTCAGATTATTATTTTTTTGCCAATTTTGGACAACTATGTAAAACCAGGAAGGGACCAGAGATTCCAGGGTGGGCCACGGAGATTCCAGGGTAGTCCCAATCGCTCCACTCCCTATAGCAGTCTGATCTTGCTTGGGCCTTATGTCTTGTGATAAGGCCCTGGTGCCTGAGTGTCAGGACCTCTAAGTTAGGTTAATGGCCATGTTATTTTCTTCTACCCCCACCTCCTTGTGTGTCAGGTTCTGGTCTTGGGGCACCTCCTTTCCAGTCTTTCTGTTCTGTCCTCCATCACCAGTGCAGAGGACACATGCATCTTGTTTTTCTGACAGGAACCGGCCTCTATGGTTTTGGACTGGAATTATCCTAAATTGCTCTTCTGAGCCTTCCTAAGCTTAGGCCTTAAGGGATCTGCTACATTTTACAATCACAGACTCTGGATTCTGAGGTTGGGGTCCTGCTACATCTACATATGTCTGGCTAACTTATTTAAATCTAATACAACTTCCTCAACTGTAAAGATAATATTATTATCTACTAAGTTTTGTGTCAAGTAGATAACTTAGTGACTATGACGTGGCGAGCAGAGTGCCCGGCACAAAATGATATATTCAGCCCCTCTGAGCTATTATCGACAATGCACTTTTCTTACCAGATCTGTATATAAAAGCAGAGCACCTTCAGGGGCCCCTGGATATATTCACAAAGAAAATCATCGTCAGTGTGTTTCTCTGGTACTACCAAGAGAATGAATCCCGGATCAGCCTTCTGAACCGCCCATCTGGGTTTAACCCTATAGAAAACTTCACCAAAATGAGCAACACTTCCCTAACACTTAAGACCAAGCTGAGTCAGTTTCTAGGCTTCTCTGCTCCTACCAGCACACATTCAATGTAGGTTGAATGAAAAAATGTGTTTCTCACTGGCTGTTTGCAATTCTTTTGCATTCGACTAGTAAAGTGGGTTTGCAAAGTATTTACATCACAACAAGGAGCATTTAAACTGTCTTTAAGTGGCCAGGCCCTGCTTGGCTATCACTGTGACACTGTGGGTGATGTTTACTAAGTTCTAAGTGTAGGCAGCATTGGTTGAAACTTTTTTTGTTAATTCTCAAAAACTCTAGGACAACGCTGGTATTATTATTATTCCCCTTTCACAGATGAGAACATTGAGCCTTAGTGAAGTCCATAGAAAAGTTCAAGAGGTAAGGCCAGCATTATGAGTACAGCCTAGTCTCACTCCAGAAAGCATCAGATCTCAGCATTACGAGGCAATAGGAATTCTGAGTTTAATTATTTTTAAATCACTGGTTTTAAACCAGGAAAAAAATATTACAATTACAAATATGAGCAAGGAAGCTGGGAAATACTGAGCATACTGGTGTACCTTTGTACAAATAATAACCAGTTAGAAAATAGAACAAAAAAATCACATTTCTCAACAACAGCCACAGGAACAAACAAATGCATACCTTTGGGACTTCAGGGATTCAGAAAACACGTGAATAAAATTCGGGGCTCTATTGAGGAATGTAAGAGGAAACAGGAATGAATGTACAGACATTTCTTCTTACTAGATGGGAAGAATTGAAATTATTAAAATGATATTTCTTTCTAAACTAATCAGTGAACATAATGTGACATAATAAAAAAGTAAAATAATTCTTTTCCTCTTCAGAAGCTCAGTGATTGGATTCTAAGTTTCATATGGAAAAAATCCATATGTGACATTGTTAGGGGGAAAAGGATGTCCCAAAGCTAATTCCATATAGGCTTTGTGGACTCCACCCCCACCCCAGGTCAAAGCCAAAGACACTGGGAACTCCAAATCCCATCACCACCAAAGGGAAGGTGGCTGGGACCTTGTGGTGGGGTTAAGCAGCCAGGTGGATACAAAAGGCAGACACGTGGGCTTTGGGGTCCCCCCATTTTTGGCTCCCCGCCAGCTCGCAGCGTCCGGCCAGCTCTGAGAGTGACTTTGGGTTTCCAGGTCGTCGGATCGGGTAGGACGCATTAAAGACTTTATTTCCCTATTTTCTCCCTGAGTTGTACATTTTCCTTATTTCCTTTTCCCTTGTAAATAAACCTTTTATTAACCTTTTGTGTGTGTCTGTAGTAGAGTATTCATAAGTCCCTTTAAAGCGCGCGGGTGAGGACCCACAGCCAGGAACCCGTTTAATATCGGGGTTGCTCTATAACAGCTTGGCGCCCAACGTGATTTGCAAGTTTCACCCGTGGTTGGCCAGCCCAAAGTAATTTTTCTTGCGTTGGTCACCATAAAAGCGCGTTAGGTCTGCAGGACTCTCAAGTGAAACTCTTTGTTTCACGTCTTGAAGTCTTTTTTTTTCCCCCGCGCATACGGCTGTTGTGGGTGTGGTTTTGACCCAAACGTGGCCTCAACCATGAACTTCAGCAGTTTAATCCCTAATTTGAGTTCTTTCAGTTTTTTTCCGGCCTTGAATTTAAGTAGCCTTTTTGCTCTATAACAACATTAGTGTTTTAAAGTTTGGATGGAGGGCTTGGTGAGAGAAGACAAAACTATTAATTATCAAAATGTGCAATTAAACTTCAGCAATTAGAAGATTTTTAAATTTCAGTGGTAGAGAAACAGGCCTGTAGGACAGATAACGGATACTAAAACATACCCAAATAAATGTGAGAAACAGAAAAAAGAATGAGTAGTATTGAAAGGATTTGAACCCAGGAAGCAGTCAGCAGGTTTTGCTCTGGGAGAGTCATGCCAATCAATGCAAATTTGCATTTAGTTTATGTAGGTAGGAAAGTGAGTTGTGGACATTAACAGTGTAATTACTCTTGACAGGGAGGAGCTACTGGTTCTAAGTTGTCCTGACCTAAAGCTATGCTGATGCTACTTACCAGCCAAGGAAGACAGTGCAGGAACTAATTTTTCCTTGCTAATGAATGCGCTGCAGAGAAGCACAACCTGCCTGCTCCTTACTCAATCTTTCTCCCCTCCTCTTTTCTGAAAATGTTATAGGGCAGCCCCGATATTGAACAGGTTCCTGGCTGTGGGTCCTCACCCGCGCGCTTACAAGGGACTTATGAATACTCCACTGCAGGCACACACAAAAGGTTCATAAAAGGTTTATTTACAAGGGAAAAGGAAAGAAGGAAAATGGACAACTCAGGGAGAAAATAGGGAAATAAAGTCTTTCATGCATCCTACCCGATCCGCCGACCTGGAAACCCAAAGTCACTCTCCGAGCTGGCCGGACGCTGCGAGCTGGTGGAGAGCCAACATGGGGGACCCCTCCAAAGCCCACGTGTCTGGCTTTATACCAACCTGGCTGATGAACCCCACCCTCAGGCCCAGCCACCTTCCCTTGGGTGGGGATGGGATTTGGAGTTCCCAGTGTCTTTGGCTTTGGCCTGGGGTGGGGGTGGCGTCCACAAAGCCTGTATGGAATTTAGCTTTAGGACAGCCTTTTCCCCCTAACAAAAAGACTGACTTTGACAGATTCCTGCATAGAGGGTGAAGTCTGTGGAGATGGCTTTGCTTTCTTGCCTGCTAATCCACTGTTGGGATCCCCGGGAAATTTTACAATATGTTTACATTCAACTTGAGCCACTGCAACAAAAAACTACTCAGCTACAAAACACATAAAACAAGAAATCTTGCCATTTGTGTCAACATGGATAGAGCTGCAGGGGATTTTGTCAAAAGAAAGAAGTCAAAGGAACTAAGATAAATACTGGATCATTTCACTCATATATGGGACATAGAGACAACAGAGAAAACCACATCAAAACAGACCCAAGATCTGGATTTAGGAGGTTTCCAGAAGGGGTGGTCAGATGAGGGGGGTCAAAGGAAGGAGGGGGCCCGTGGACTGTGCTGGAGAATGAGGGGTGCTTATGTAACAGGGTGGTCCCCAGGAAAAGGGGAGGTTCCAGGTTCCCTGCCCCACCCAAGGGAGGGTGGAGCTGAGCTGGGAGAGAAGCTGCAGAGGAGACTGAGAAGGAGGAAGCAGGATGGAGCCAGGAGGAGCCCTGGAGGAGGCGCATGGAGCCGAGAGACACGTGAGGAAAATGCGCTGGCCTTGTGGCCGCGGACGGGGTGACACAGATGTGGCTGAGACCCGAGGGGAGGTGGCAATGGCAGCTTTTATCTTGATGTTGATTTTGCTCTTTTCCTTCTGGGCTTGTCTGGTTGTTTGTGACCCTTTTCTGGGGGTCCCCACTGGAAGACGCTTTAGATTTGTGGCAGGCTTTGGGGCCTTGCTCTGGGCCAATCCCACTTGGATGGACTTTTACCCACGAGGGGACGGGTAACTTTGGGTGCTTGATTTAGAAACTAGATTCTTTGCCTTTCCTGTGTTGTTTCCTAATTGTATTAAAGTTCCTTCCCATTAAAGTCTCATATGTTCTGTGTTGATGCAGTGGATGGCAGAACCCATTTAAAATAGGCAGGTTTGCAGGGTTTGGGCTGCCCCTCTCCCTGCCCTGTAACACTTAGTGGTGTGTGGGGTGGGGTCACATACATCTGAAGAGGTGTGAACCCACACCCTAAGCCAAAGAGAGTATTTTAAACCAAAGTTACCTCAATTAAAAAAACTAATAAATATAATTTTAATTTATTTTAAAACTGCCATGGTCCCAATGTCTTAGGTAACAAGAATCTGCTTCCCGCACTTCTAGAGGCTGAGAGGCCCAGGTCAAGGGACCAGTAACTCATCCCTGTTCCCGGCTATCGGAGGCCCCTGTTTGACTGTGGCTTCCCATGGTTTCTTCTACACACTGCACCGAAAGAGAAGTTGAATTTTCTGTTGTCTGATTTCAGAAGGGCCCTCATGACCTCACACAGTCTAATTCACCCCCAAATGCCCTACCACCAAATACTATCACGTTGGGGTGTAGAGGTTCAACAGGTGGATTTTCGAGGGGAAACAATTCAGTTCCTGGTAGTGACAAAGGGTTTCATTTAAAATCAGTGAAGGAAACTGAAATGTAACAGGTGAGTTCCAGAAGGACATGTTCCCGTGGCAGGGAGTTACAAAGCCTCCTTGAATGTCACCTTTTGCTGAGTTGCCACTGACCAAAAGAAGATGGGCTGGCCGAGAGTGGACATGGGAGGGAAAGACAGAGGACCGTGGGGGTGAACTCATGCCTCCCCGGGCCATCGGGGTTACCCCACTCCGGTGCTACAGAGGGGGCGTGCATTGGTGAGGCTGGAAGTAGGCAGCTTGGACAAGGGTTTTTTTTTAATCAAAGTTTCATGGAAACATAGCCGCACCCATC
This sequence comes from Talpa europaea, assembly GCF_964194135.1. NCBI lineage: Eukaryota > Metazoa > Chordata > Mammalia > Eulipotyphla > Talpidae > Talpa > Talpa europaea. The sequence goes on along the minus strand of NC_140071.1, from coordinate 139,945,420 downwards.
CATTTAAATGTCATACGCTGCGGCCAGTGGGGTGAAAACAGCAGAGAGTTGAGCAACCGTAACAGCAGCCATCTGTCCCCCAGAGTCAAATCTTCACTAGCTGGCCTTCAGCAGAGAAAGCTGGCAATCTAGCAGCCCAGGATGTCAGCTTATCCCTGCCTCCCGTGGCCCCACACCAAATGTTCACCCTCCACCCCAAAACCCTCCCCAAGACCCATTGGTTCGGTTTTATTTTTGCAAACACCATAACTCGTTCTTGTTGTACCCTTGGTGAGCACTACTGTCCTTACATGCTCGTCCATCTTTATTTCACTGGGCTTTCATCTGGAAGTGCTCTGAATTGCAGCCGTCACCTCTACAGTGGGCACCGAGGAGTGGGGGCTCACCACTTTACAAAAATGCTTACAGGTGTCCCCTCTGGTGACCCAGGGCAATGTGTAAACCCAGGGGAAGTCAAGTTGTAAATCTGAAGAGGGGTTTAACTTTGGAGTCCAAGACAAGCGCAACAGAGAGCACACTGTCTGGAGATTCATTCTGATGTTTTACATTAAGCTCCCTCTAAGTAGCAATAGGGCTTCAGCAAATAAATTACTTTCTTTCAATTTTGCTCTGGGCTCTGGTAGACACGGTGCTTTTAGAGGAGAGTTTATGAAATGTTCCAAGAGACAGAGAGCTTCCCTAGCCTCTCTAGAGTGCTCTGTCGACAATACAGGGACTGAAACTATAAAAAGCAAAAGTCATTTGTCTCTTTATGGCAACAGTTTACTCTGGAATCATATTACTTGTTAAATCATCAGCCCAATAAAGCACAAAAAACTCCACTCCACTGCACACGACAGTTTAGTAAGAACTAATGTTGGCTTGTCAGCTGCATTTTTTTTTTCCTCATTATTTGAACCTAGCTGCATCCTTCTATTTTAATGTGTTTCTGCTGGTGCTGTTCCTCCTGCCTAGAATGCTGTTCCCTTTCTGACAAGCTAGTAATAATCAAGATCTAGTTTGCACCTGAACTGAATCCCTTTTTGGGCTTTGCACACAGTGACCTGTTAAAAAGGCAGGGCAGGGTCATCTCTGGCGCCACCGTGTATTTCCATTTAGTCTTGGCCAACCATGTCCTAATCTATTTATAAGACAGGAAAACACTACCTATTTCATAAGGTTGTCAAGATAAAAGATGATGCTCAAAATAAGAGGATATAGCCTTTACACGGAGCAGGAGTAGATAAAGAGAGGTGACTTTTTAGCCCCCTCCCCTGTGTTTTTGTTATTTCGTAAGATCTCCCATGTGATCACACATCCAGACTCTGATGCTATGATTACTTTACACACTCTTTTACATGCCCTCCCGCTGGAAATCATGAGATAATGGATTATTATTTAACTCACTCTTAACATTATTGTCACCTCACCTGGGGAGATAGGCAATAGGTTCAAAATTGTTTATGTAGGAGAGGAAAGAAGCAGGAAGGGATGGAGCTAGAGGGAGGCGTGAGGGCAGCATGGGCTCTGGAAGAGGGAATTGGTAGATTATTAATGCAACTGCACAAAAAGCTGTGCCTCTGTTGAAACAGAACTGCAGTTGGCAAAGAAAACTCTAGACTGATCAATATTTTAAAGGGCTAGATGAATAATTCTGAAGAAACTTTTAAATGACTTCCCAACCTTCCTAAAATTCTAGGACTTAATCATCTATTTTAAAAGCTCTCTTCTTCTGCCATAGTTCAGTGCTTTAAAAAATAATATTTGGTGGGGAAGATGGAATAAATATTTAACTGATTGGCAGCTAAAACGGAAAAGTCATTCCTATTCAGGGCATAAGCTTCAAGAAAAAACTCAGGAGGGGTGGACCTGGCCTTTAAAATACCACCTGTCTTTGTGTTTGAAGGCCCACCTCACCCCAGTTTCAATAGCTCTCCACAGTGACTCATCCAGAAAGGCTTACAGAGCAGTGATAAACCTGGGCTACTCCAAGTGTTGGCACCTTGCCGCTTCTCTCTCAAGGTCCCTATGGCATCAGAGGAGAAGGAAACTCACTCACGGAACCCCCGTCCTCAGTTTTCTTTCTGAGGTCTTTTGTTTCACTGCTGTTTAGACCATCACTTCCTGCTCTCCTGTCATCTTTCACCTCTTGGATGCCAACCAAACCTGATCAGGCATCACCACCATCACCACCGCCACTCACTGGTGCCAAGTCCCCACACGTTAACCCCCAGATCTCTCAACCTGGCTACTTCTGCTGGGCTCTGACCTCAGCCTAGAACCTCAGTCTCCCTAAACCAATATCAACTCACGCCACGTCAATGTGGTGATTGCGTGATTCGTTGTTTACCCTGGGACACCTACAAGGGTAGAGTATGTACATTTTTGTAAGAGAAATATGTGTATAAATGGGTCTCATCTGGTTGAAGCCAAATGTATCACTCTTGTTCAGCTTTCTAGTTCTGCCATCTGCTTCCCACTTAGACACTTTTGGCCCAATGGGCAGCATGCATTCTACCTACCCGTTCAACAAAGGATAACTGCACACTTTAGAGCTTATACCCAATCGCTATGTGCAGAGAGCAAATGCCAGGTAAGAAAGCAGAGTCTATACTGGCTTCACACAGAAGCAATTTACTACAGGTAGCTGGATACTTGGGTGAGGGACTTGCTGAGGGGCACACTCCAAGTGCTGATGCAACCTAGATTGGGGGAGATGCTAGCCCCCCTCAGCACAGAGACACAAGACAATGTTAGCAGAGCTCAGGATTCAGACTTGCCCACCAAGTGGATGCTGAAATTAGAGGACAGAATTGCTGCCAGGGGTGGCACGTGGAGAAGAAAGATAAAGGACAGAGACCCTGATCTCTCCTTTCTAGCCACCCTCCACCCTCTCCCTGTGCATCCACCAGGCGGTCTAGAAGGACTCCATCTGGCCACAGAGCCTGTGAAGATGCCCACTGAGGTCAGCTTAGCCAGAAGGAGCAGAACAGGCCTAGTCACAAATCTCAGAACACAAAGATGACAGGCACTCAGTGGTTCAATCAAGCTACACACACGTGCATGGCTTCTGCGGGGTTCATCAATATTTGTGGACAGACCCTTTGGTGACCCACCTGGTGATCCACATGAATCTAATCAGGACATAGGTATTTGAATCCATTTGCTTAGAAATATTAAATTAGGAAACTAGTTGTTCCTTGCATTGACTATATTGTAATTGAAAGTATCATAGAATCTCCAGGCTAGAAGGAATAACAATAATGACTGGCTGAATCACTCAAAGGCTGCTTTTACCAGGGAGAACATCAATTCGGCATGACTAATTACTCAGAGAAGCTCTCTGCAGAAACTATTGATCAGGATGTCTGCTGGACGCACTCACTTCGCAGTGTCTCCAGCTCTGCTGTGAAGACGAGTCATCATTCAGAGTTCAGAGATTTTCGGTCACCCAGCCCAGGGCACACGTCTGCCAAGATGAGAACAAGATGATGCCAAGGTGGGAGTCCCTGACTCCAGGGATTTGTCTTCAGGGTGCCCAGCAATGGTGGCTGAGGTGAAGTTCTTTGACTCTGGAGTTGGAAAGACCTGAGCTTGTGTTGCAAGTCTCTCGCCCACTAGCAGATCAGGCAAGATTCAGACTCCACTGTGCTTTTGTTCTCTCATTTTAAAAACTAGGATATTAATAGTGCTTACCATATTAGAGTCTGGAAATTATTTAAAGAAATAATATGTAGAGATGGCCCATCACATAGTCAGCTCTATAAATTCTAGCTACTATTATTTTTAGTCATTCTTCCATTAATGGAAATTGTCTGTCTGCAAATTTGCTGAACATGCTGTTTACACGGATTCCACGAAGGTGGGAAGGCAGCTAAATGAAAGTTATCAAAAACAGCCAGCCAGGCATCTGAGTAAGCTAAAAACTCAAAAGAACAGTATCACTGCTTTTTTTTTTTTTTTAAAGATTTATTTATTTATTTATACAAGCACTGGGTACAGTCAGAAGCGCAGGAGGGTGAGAGAATTCACCAGAGCCAGAGCGGGGAGCAGAGCAGGCAGAAGGACCGAAGCACACTGCTGAGGGGAGCAGCGGGCGGCAGGAGAGGTCTGCGCCCCATGTGGGACCCTCCTCCGGTGGCCGGGGAGCAGCCGGGGATGGAACTCGCACTGCAGAGGCTGCGGGCAACTTCGCAGCCCAGTGCTCAACAGCTGCGCCACAGGGGAGGCCCAAATTACTGCTTTTTTTTAATGATATGACATTGGGAAGCGCTGTACAGTTTGTACTAGAGAAAGAAACAAGATTTAGGGCCTCTCTGGTGGTGCCAGGGGTTAAGACACAATCTGTGAAGCTCTCCGCAGCCTTTTTAGCATGAGTTCGATCCCTGGCCAGGGAGCTGACCCACATGGCAGCAGACCTCTCCTGTCTCCCTCAGCAGTGTATTTCAGTAGATCCACCTGTTTTGCTCCCCACTCTGTCTGTGATGAATCCTCTCACCCCTCACACCTCTGACCTACACCCCAGTTCTTCTACGCAAATAAAAAAATAAATAAAATGAAAAAAATTAGAGATTTAAATGAAAATATGTGAGACCATTTCAGACATTATAGACAATTGTCTATATAATTGATTTGTTGTTTTAACTCAGATATACACACATATATATTTAGAAATACACAGGCTATATAAATTATTATGCATTATATATTATATATAACATATATTTATATATATTTGTGTATAACATAATATGTATGTATTAACATATACATTTGATGATTCAAATCTGCCTTCATGGGGCAGAATAAAACTAAATTTTTCCTTACTTTATACAGTTTCTTAAACTTTGAATAGCAATAGTGCGTTGCTTGCATAGTTTAAAATATTTTTTTGAGCTCAAATGCTGATAATGGCATAGTTGCTTTTATCAAAATAAATCACCCACACACAGCAATTACACATTCTGAAAAATATAGTTTTCACCTAATTTAAAGTGGTAGAGGCTGCACCATGCTGAGGAAAGAGAAGTTAAGTCATGAAAGGAAGGAAGTCCCCTCGCTGCGGGCAGCTGAAGCAGCTTTGGTCCCAGGAACTTTAGTCTTCTAGGAGGGGAGACTAGAGACCAAGCTGAAGCCCAGTGCTGGTCCTGAGTTACCAGAAAGGAGATGGAAGATGGCAGTGAAAGCTGGGCTAGGAACCAATTCCAGAAAGGAAGGAGGTACAGAAGGGCAGCTTTAAACATAGCTATAGAGGGATCCCCTAAGTCCTTTCCTGAGCACTGAGCCCCAAAGCTTGGGGGAGATTTAGTAAAACAAGAAACACAGTGGGAGCAACAGCTGAAGACCAGAGGGGCCTGAAAAAGAGGGTCCGATCCTGCCATGAGAGTGGCCCCCCACTTGAGAGTTAAGTCCCTTGTATTGAGATGGGCATGGAAAAAAGCTTGGACTTTGCAGCAAATTGTCTTAGCAATATATAAATTCAAACTTCTCATGTTCGGGGTGGTAAACTTGAAACTTTTACTTCTTCTAAAACACAAATAAACACTTCAGAGGATGACAGTTGATATATTTGTTTTATATGTTGGTTTCAATAGCTATTGCGTGTGAGCGTGCACACAACGGGTTAGTAAATATACAATGGAGAAAATAGGAGACACATTGTCAAGGAGAAAGAATGAACTCTAGAGAAATGCACACTAGCTCTGATGCAGCAAGAAATGGAGAAAGATTTGTGGTTTCCAGAGTTTAGGGTTAGGATTGAGTTACTTGAGAAGGGGATAAGTTTGATGATAAACAAACAAAAAAGGGATGTTTATGGTCCCCAAATAGTTTTGCATATAATGAAAATCGCATAAATGCAAATGCAAACCCACCACAGCAGGAAGTTGAGAAAATATGAATAATAAAAGGATATTGTGTCAATGTCAACATCCTGGCTTATGATGTTATATTTTTACAAGATATTACTGGATAAGCTGAGTAAAGAGTAAACAGAAACGCTGTATTTTTCTTTCTTTTTGTTTTTAAATTGTATTATATTTAATTGAGGTGACATTGGTTTATAATAGTGCATATGAGTTCAGAGTATAGGTACACACCTCTTCAGATGTGTTACCATGCCATGCCACCCAAGCACCCATAATCAAAACATTTCTCAAAGTAAAAAGTTTAAATTTAAAAACTTTGAAAGAAATAAGATTTATAAGATCTCAGGATGCAGAGTCAATACAAAAGTATCCATTAAATGTTGATATACTGACAGTAACTACTTGGTAAATAAAGTTAATAAACACTTTCCCAATAACAATAGCACAGACTCCGTGATATCTGTACATTGAAAACTACCAATAAATTGCTAAAATTTGGAGAGACACACCTACTTACAGGTTAAAGAGAAATAATATGTAGATATTTATTATTTGGATTTGATCCCAATGAAAAGTTGGCTCTTTTGAAGAAATAGACATTACAATTATTATTAGAAATGACATAGACTGGAAAATAATCTAGAATGGCCAAATAATCTTAAGAAAGATGGTAACATTGGACAACTTGTACATAATTATTCCAAAAAAAATACTGCAATGTAAAATATATAAGCCTTATTATTGGTGAAAACATAAGAACATACAGGACAGTGGACAGTAAGGAGAACAAATAAATACATAGATAGACCCATCCACATGCGGTCCATTGACTTTCATCCAGGGTACTAAGTCAGCTTTGTGGGGAATGAAAACCTTTATCAATTATTAATCTATTTATCATCTATTGACCTACCTACCTACCTATCATAATAATTCTATCTTCATATATATTATGTACACATACAAACAATAATTTATATAGGGAGATATATTCATCTAACATAGATAAATTAGAATTTTGGGATACCAAAGATTCTTCATACCAAACACAACAACCATATCTACTTATTTATACACGCTATGTTTACACATAATTAAAATGTTCTATGTATAAAGTAATATGGATACATTAAAGTTTTGCAATTCTGATGAACTAAAATCTATTTAAAAATGAAAATAAAGGCTATCAAAATTGTGGGGATAACGAAATATTATTCAGTGTTAAAAGCAAATGTGCTTTTTAAGTCCTGAAAACATAAAGGAATCTTAAATGCATATTGCTTAGTGAAAGAAGCCAAACTTAAGAGATACATATTATATGCTTCCAAACTTATGTGACACTGTAGAGAAAGCAAAACTATTAATACAGTAAAAAGATCAGCGGATACCAGGGATTAGGGAGGAGAAAGGAATAAAAGATGGAGAACAGACTTTAGATTATAATGATGCACCAATGTAAACTGATAACCATTCTAATTAATGGGCAATGTTGATCTTGGGATTATCTATGCATGTATGGGGGCTGGGAATAAATGAGAAATTTCTGTACTTTCTCTTCAATATTTCTAGAATCTAAAAGTACTCTGAAGATAAAGTTCATAAATAAAATGTGAAAAAAAATATTATAACTAACATCACACTCAATGAAAGATTAAAAGTTTTCTTCTAAGATCAGGAACAAGACGAGAATACCCAATTCCACCACTTCCATTCAATTTCATATTGGAAGCTCTAGCCAGAACAATTAGGCAAGAAAAATAAAATAAGCATCCAATTAGAACAAAGTAAATTTATCTCTGCATGCAGATGACATTATCTTTTATGTTGAATACAAACACACACACACACACACACACAACTGTTAAAGCTAATAAAAGTTGCAAGATACAAAATCAACACACACAAATAAGTTACATTTCTAAACACTAACCATGAAACCTTTGAAAAGGAAATTAGCAAAACAACTTCATTTACAATAACATCAACCAGAATAAAATGCATTGGAATAAACTCTGACAAGGAGGCACAAACTCTAGGATTTGCATGTCTGTGTGTGTGGGGGAGTAGAAAATTCCACACTAAAATGCACAGAAAATTTCAAAGGATCACAATCTTGGAAAAGGATAGTGCTGGAGCTTTTACACTTCCTGATTTCAGAACTTATCAAGCCACAGTCATCAAAACAGTGTGCCCCTGACATAAAGCAGTCATATAAACCAGTGAAACAGAATAGAGGCCAGAATTAAAACTTCACATATATGCTCAAATGATTTTCAACAAGGTAGTAATGGGGGAAAGGAATTTTAATAATGTTGTTGGAAAAAAAAAAAAAAAAAAAAACGGGATGCTCACATTCCCAGAAATGAAATCCCATTTTTATATCATATCACATACAAAAATTAACTCAAAATGGATCATAGATCTTATTGTGTAAGAGCTGAAACTATAAAATTCTTAGAGGAAAATGTGAAAACACTTTGTGACATTGATTTGGCAATGATTTCTTGATTATGACACTAGAAACAAAGGTAAAAAGAGAGCAACTGAACAATATCAAAATTAAAAGCTCCTGTGCTTTTAATAATAATTAATAACACAATACGCAGAAGGAAAAGGCAGCCTGTGGAGTGTCAGAATGTTTTTACAAATAATATATCTGATATGAGGTTAATCACCAGAATATAAAAAATCTCCTACATCTCACAAACAATGAAAGAAATGACCCAATTAAAAAAAATGAGCCAAAGACTTGAATAGAACATTTTTCTAAAGAAGACATAGGAATGGCTCACAAAGGTGTGAAATGTTCAGCATCACTAATCATTAAAGAAATGCAAATCAAAACCACTGTGAGCTATGACCCCACATCCAACAGAATGACTGCCACAAAAAAAAAAAAAAAAGAAAAAGAAAAAGAAAACAAAAAGTAAGAAGTAATGTTGACAAAAATATGGAGAAACTGCAATCTTAGTTCACCGTGGGTGGAAATAAAAAATAGGCAGTCAACTGAAAAAGAGTATGATGGTTTCTCAAAAAAATCAAAAAAGAATTGTGATGCCACCTCACAGAGTATTCCGGATATATCTATTGTTTGATATGTATCTAAAAGGATTGGAAGCAGGAATTCAAAGACTGTTCCTCTCCTGTGTTCACAATGGCATCATTCATCTTTGCCAAGAGGTAGAAGCAAACCTCCTGTCCACTGATAGATAAATGAATAAACAAAAATGTGATATGTGCATTTGATGAATATTATTCAGCCTTAAAAGCAAAGAAAGGATATTGTGCTACAACATAGATACACCTTGAGGATATTATGTTAAGTGAAACGAGACCATCATAAAGAGACATAGTGCATTTCACTTAAATGAGGGATTGAGAGCACCTACATTTATAGATGCAGGAAATAGCATGGTGGTTGTCAGGGGCAGGGAGAGTGGGAAGTGGGTACTGGTTTTGATGAGTGTAGAACTGCAGATTTGTAAGATGAAAAAGTTCTCAAGACCCTCTAAGACTCGCTGTGGAGTGCAGTGAACGTACTTAACATTATTGAACTGCACACTTAAACATGGAAAGGATGGTAAATTTAATAGTGTGTGCATTTACCACTATTAACACAATTAAGGCAGAAAATAAAGTGAAAAGAAAACCACAATCTAGGATAAAATGTTAGAAGTGTGTTTCTTTCAAGGGCATCTATTGACTTCCTTTAAATGACAGAATTGGTGTAAATAAATAATAAATGAAAGGACAACCCTGCATGAATGGTCAAACGTCTTCATAATGTACTTTACTGAAAGGAAATTGAAATGCCCAATAAGCACATAAGAAAGTGCTCGGGATATTTACTTAACAGGAAAACACAAATTAAAGCCAAAACTAGACACTTTCACACCTACCAGAATGCTGGCCAGGATGTGGAGCCAATGTTATGTAATCATACTGTATGAAGGCCCAATGGCTTGCTGCTCTTTGTTTTGGAATTGGGAGATGTGGGGCCTCTCTGGTGGTGCAGGGGTTAAGTCTCAGCACTATCAAGCTATTACCAGCCACTGTGGCGTATGTTTGATTTCCACCCCCAACCCCAGCCAGGTTGATGACCCACATGGTGCAGCAGACCTCTACTGTCTCCCTCAGCAGTGTATTTCAATAGCTCTGCCTGCTCCCCACTCTGTCTCTGGTGAATCCTCTTACCACCCCACCGCCCATACCTCTGACCTACACTCCAGTTTTTCTATGCATAAATAAGTAAATAAGTCTTTAAAAAATAAGTTTTGTTTTCAGATCTTCTGAGTTTACACTTGGTGAGCTTTTTTGGGGGGGTCATGTGGTATAATTTTGCGAACCCGCCAAACTATTTTTTATTAAATTATAAACTTATATGTCACCATCAACAAATTTTGAAGATTCCAAATGCTCCACATTGTTGGCAACACTTTTAAATGTCTGTCTTTTTATTATAACTGTCTGAACGAGTGTGAAGTGAAACCTCATTGAACTTCCTCTTCTTCAATTGATATCCTTCCTTTCTTCAGTCCTTAATTCCTTCCACCCCTCTTTCTTTTGATTTCCCTGTTCTCTCTTTATTGGTAATATGTATGTGCAGATTTTCGATTTCTTTAGTCAGTTGTGGAATCCTGTGTGTTCTTAGGAATTTCTCATTTATATCTATGTTATCAAATTTGGTTGGTGCACAATTGTTAATAGGATTCTCTTATAAACTGAATTCATATTACAGATGCTAGGTCAGCTCAAAAGGGACTTCAATACATCCCTGAATTTAGAAAGGGATTTATATTTAAAAGCATGATTTATTTATCTAATAACTTTCATAATCTTGTTGGATAATTTTGGATAAATGCTGTTTCCTTCTTTTATAAGAGACTGCATCTGTTGTTACCTGTATATTAAGCAAGCATTTCTGTGTATTGAGCTGTGCTTCAGAAACATATTTGGGTCACAAGTCAACACACAACTTTGTTTCCTCTATTACAATTTCCTGGTAATTCTCTCTGTTCTAGCAATACTCTTTCAAACATTCAATCACTTGAACTGCATTTTGATGTTTTGTAAAAGTGCATTCAAAGTTATTGCCTACTCTGTTTCTCAGTGCCCTTTGTGAAAGGTCTCATGAGCTAACCTACAGCTAGGATTAAGTTCCACTAAAAAAAAATAGAAAGTAAAAAATAAATAATTGGATCCAAAAACAAATGAAACTTCTCTCTTTTCTCAGAAAATTCAAACAACTTATTATCCTTTTTGCTTAATAAGCCAACAAATTCAAGATTGAATTACTCCCCACATATTTATAAGATGCTTTACCCAGATACCTGGATATAATTGTTTTAGGATTTCAAAATATGTTCTTTGTTTTATCTTGAAGCATACCTTTTTAGAAATAAGTAAATTTGAATATTGCAAGTAATTGAAGGAAGAACCTAGCCTTTTATCACTTTGCAGATGGAGAATATCTTGCACACAGAATATCTTGTCTCCATCCAAATTAAGCTTGAGTCTTTCACAGTATTTTTTTCCCTTTATTATATTTATACTCTACCTTGCTTTATAAAGTAGAAATAGTGTACATGGATACCTGGGAAAGAAAAATGTCACAATCAATTATTGAGTAACACCTACATTTCTAGGTCCCTTATAACAGTATTTTATCCTTTCTTATAAAATTGCACAAAGTTGAAGACTGAAGTCTAAAGGGTGGGGCTCATGAAAATGATAAAACATCTCCATTGTTTAAACCATAATCTGAAACTCTGTCTCCCTTTGTTTTATTCAAAGTTACAGTAGATTGGGGGGTGGGGTCGTGTGAGGAGCTCAGGTTAATATGCTTACATAGCAATCCTTAGCTTCAGAATCACCGGGGAGTGAAAAATAATATAGATACTGAGACATCCTCCCAAAGATCTTAAATATATCAGAGTCTGTGTTTTTACCTGGACAGAAAAAAAAAGGATTTTGTAGATGATTGTGTGTGTGTGTGCGTGTGTGTGTGTGTTTACTAAGTCTTTGTGCTTCCGAAAGAGCACAACTTTTTGAGCATTGAAAGTGTTATCTGTGAAATGAACACCTGTCCTTTAATGCCTAACACTTTTTTCACATTTCTTTAACAAGATAACCTCCTATTACTTGTCATTTTAGTCATTTGAAAGTGATTGTTTTTGCTATTTTGAAAAATGAAATGTGTCAGAACTTATACGAGCTTTCATTATCTTTGGAATTATGATATAATTAATTTCTAAAAATGATGCTTTAAAGTGATTTGTTGGTGGGATTTTAGGGTTTTAATTGCAACTTAGAAATTCAGCTGGGAAATAACTGTTTCTGGGAGACTCTGCCACCTCTTCACCACCACTTTGCTCTAGTAAATGACCTCTGTGCTTTCCTGTTGTGATTGTCTCAATTTGCACAGTGTTCACCTGTAAGAGATAAGTGTGCAGAAGAGGCAAGGTTCGATGTTGGGAGAGCACAGAGAAATGCTTAGGGGGGAACCATCAAAGAGCGAGATCTGAAATCTTAGAAGAATTTTCTATGAAAGGGAATAACGCGTAAAACAAGAGGTGAGAAAGGGTAGGGGTGCTGAGAACCAGCATGACCTAAAGCTCTGGTTCTGGAATAGGATAGTGGTGGAGGGGACTGGAGACATTCCAGACAGCTCCTCCTTGGCCAAGATGCATACGAAGCTTCACTTGGGAGCCAAGGGAGGTGTTGAAATCAGGTTCAAGATGGCACAGTCACAGATTTGTAAACGGACTCTGAGCTCAGCATGGAGAATACATTGGAGGCAGAACAGGCAAGATTGGCATCTTTATGACTTTAAATATCTGGGGATTCCCAAGAAGTGAAATGTATTTCTCTAGTCCTGCTTTTCTCCCACGGATATGAGACTCAGGAATCCATTTCTTTCTTACTCTCTGCTTGGATGTTTCATGAACATTTAAAACTGAATCACCAGTACCAGCCTCTTTAAGTTTATCCTGAATCTCATCCATATAGAACCTTTTCCATCTTAATCATGGCAGCTCCAAGCTTTTGCTTGTTGTGGCCAGAACCTGGGGTCATGCCTACTGCTCATCTGTCCTTCACAGCCACACCCAACCATCAGAGACTCCCCCACACTTTCCCTTCAAAGCACTTGCAGAACCTGATGACTTTTCACCACCTTCTGCCACTGCCCATTATTCTCTAGCAACCTTGACCTTGAACCCGCTAGTGGCGGGTGTTCCTCCTTCCCAGCCCATGGTACCCCAAGACCACTGCCTTCTCTTTGCCTGCTCTAATTTAGGTGCTAGTCCACCACTCTCGTGCAGTACTCTTTTTTCTTCACTTTTCTAACAAATGATAATTGCTCATTTATCATTTGATTTTGTTGTTCCCATAAGCTGAAATAGACAATTTTATTTTACTTTATTTTTTTGTCATTGTAACTGGCTGGCATGATGTAAGTGATCAGTGATTTGCTAATCAGTTGAATGAATTGGATTTGTGGTGAGACTTTTAAAAAGAGCTCACCCTATAAGAGGTGATCAGACAAACAATAAAAATAGGGGGATTCAGAGCCAAATTTTAGGCTGAAAGCTTTCAAAATGAGCAAATGAGGTTTAAGGTAAATCAAAATGCAAAACAGAAAATTCGTAAACTGTAGTATGTAAATAAAAATAAGCTTAAGGTCTGGATTTTAATGAAAACTTTAATGAATTAGATAGGGTTGATTACTTAGATCCACACAAGCAAAACAAGAGACATTTAGAAAATGAGAAATATAATAGCAGATAGTGTGGAGATTTGAATATCATTAAAAAATAAAACACATAACTCTCTGCTGTTAAATTTGAAAATCCCAATGAAAAAGGTCCTTCTTTCCTCAGAAGATTTAAATTGCCCAAATTGTCTCAGTAAGTAGAAAAGCTGAATAGACAAATAATTATGAAAGAAACTGTAATTTCTCAGAAATTTTCTCCTTAAAAATGTTCCAGAGGACTCCCAAGCAAAGCAAAGTATTGAATACAATTTATTTGGACTTGCTCTTTTTCTTTTTTCCTTAAATTGCTTATTGAAATGAATAATGGAATATAAAATAGTCAGAAACTGCACCAGTTCTGCAAACCCGTAAACAATTCTCTCCATATTCTTATAGTTTAAATTTTTAGGAGTGTAGTGAATAGAGAACAAGCGTTTAAAAACGTGCCTCCCAAGAAAACATCCAACTGTAGAAGGGTCATTGTGCTAGAAATGAGGAGTCTAGAGGCGTCCCCTCCTCTCTGCAGGTAGCCCTGAGGGAGGGGGAAGGCACTGCAAACAGCTGGGAGTTATTGTTGATGTCATCGTCGGCCCTGAGTGGTCTTGGTGCTGAACAATATTGATATGAGTTTGCAGTGGAACTTACCAATTCTAGTTGATTCTAATTGGTGTAGGCAGCCTTGATCCTACCTGGTCTCCAGCAAAGGCATCTTCCTTGATGACTGTTCATTAAGTCAGTAACACCAGGCCAAAACCAATGCCTACAGATTCTGGCTCCCCACCAAGCCAAGGACATACTGCAAGAAAGAGCCGAAGGTCTATGTTCCCACTTGCCTTGCCTGCTACGTCAACTTCATTTCCAGATTTTGTACTCAGCTGAGTGAAATGATGGAAAAGCCCATTACATTTGATTATAACTTTCCTTCCTGTAATATTCTATAAGATTTTAGTGCAGTTACCTTTTTGTGCGTGTGTGAGAGAACTCTTGGTTATTAGTTTTGAAAATCTAATTGAAACTCTCTTAATGCAAAAAAAAGAGATGGTATACTTGGCATATAATTGAAAAGAACAACAACATATTTTTGTTTCAATTTGGCTTTAGTACCAAATCAAGGGTGCAATGTAATGGGGGTGAGAGCTCAAAAAAAAAAAAAAATTGATCAGGACTCTATTTGTCTTTCATCTCTGAGGATGTTCGTTTTCTTTGTGGGTTACCTTTTATCTGCTACAGACCAATTTCTCCATTTTTTCAGGAAGATGGCTCCAGAGTGCCTCAGTTTATGTTTTTTTAAACATAATGGCTTCTGGCATCTACCTGCTTTAGGTTGCAGTTCTATTTCTGAACAAAATGCTCTGGGTAAGAGGATTGAGTTCTCTTATTGTTGATCAATTTTGCTTAAGTAACCCGTCATAGCAAGGGCAAAGTCAAGGGCATAGGGTGAGTTCATGTTTCCTTCACAACAGAATGAGATTTCTTGCAGATATTAATCACAATATGAGAACTAGTCAGAAAGTGGTTGGTTAAAGGAAATAAACATTCTTATTATTGAATATGCAATCATTGTTGGCATAACCAACTGACAAACATAGCACAAAAAAGAAAACTTCCAGGTGTACTTGTGCCTTTAAATGAAGAAACTAAGCATATACTAGGAAAATACAACTGGTAGTACACTTAAAAAATAATGTTCTATTCCCTAGCTAAGTAGGACATATCAGGAAAAGAAATGTGTTTAACATTGGGGACTCATTGATTTGGTATACCATATTTCTTGGTCAAATTAGCAGGGGTGGGGGTCAAATGATCTTTAGAAAGATTCTGAAACAGTGTATTTTAATATTGTCCATCCATTCCAAAATTCATAATAATGATCAATAACTTGCATAGTTAAAAAGAAAGCTGAGCATTAAGAAATATGATATGGGCAAGATTCCTATGTACAATAGTTAGAAGCAAAAAAAGTCTAGAACTTTGACATTTCAAAACTTGAATTTAAACACATGGGATTGGAAGTCTCAGGCACATGGCACAGAATCTGACTCTGACCTGGCCATCCACGTGTCTTCTGACTACGGTGAATCTTCTAGGAGACCCAGTGCAGCTGTGTCCTTCCTGGGGCTGGGACAAGGTAGGTCTGTGTGGTGATTTTTTGCATCATTAGGTATTTGTGTCTTCAAATGAACAAACTCTGTTGAGGTATCTGTTTTGAATGGGTCACTCCATTACACTACTTTTCAGGCATTGGGAGGTTAGCCCTGCATGCCACAAGGACCCAAGCTGTCAGGAACCAAGGGGTGATACCCCCCACATATTGTTTTTCATTGAAATCAGTAAGAAATCTTCATAGCCATAGTATAAAAATGCAAGTTCTTTTTATCTATCAATTGCATTACATCTTAGCTAGGTTCCTGCCTGCCATGTTGGTTGAGTGTATAAGTCTCCATTCCTCTGTAATTCCCCCACCTGGGATGACTGAGGAATCTATGAACTATTCTCAGGTGAAGAGAAGAGCATATTCACATTTATCCAAAAAAAAATGGGTAATTTCAAATGCAGTGAGTTGAATTGCATCCCCCTAAAACATGCTGAAATCCTAACATCCACTGGTATAGAGTGAATGTGATATTTGGAAAGAATCTCTACAGATGAGTCGAGATGAGATTGTCCTGGCATAGGGTGAGTGAGCCCTTACTTCTATATGACTGATGACATGAAGAGAAACCAAGACATGGAGGCACACAGGGGAATGTCAGGTGATGATGGGGGCAGAGATCAGAGTGATGAGTGCATGGGCCAAGGAACTTGAGGATCGCCAGGCAGCACCTGAAGTAAGAGAAAGGCATTGCAGCATTCTCCCCTAGAGCTTTGCAGGGGAGCCTCACGCTTCTGACACACTGAGGATGTGATACAGGACAGGGAGAGGGGCACCTCAGAACCCACAAACGTGCCTGCTCTCAATAGTTTCTGCCATCTGCCGCATCAAGACAAAACATATAGACCTTTAATGGAAAGGAATTGTAATACAATTAGTGAGCAATACAGACAAGACAGAGACTGTAGTTCCCAAATTAAGCACCCAAAGTTACCCGCCCCCTCTTGGGTCAAAGTCCACCCAAACAGGATTGGCCCACAACAAGGCCCGAAAGCTCCCACGAATCTAATTCACCTTCTGGCAGGGACCCATAGAAGAGGGTCAGACACAGTCAGCCAAGTCGGGGAGAAAAAGAGCAAAATCAAAATCAAGGTAAAAGCTGCCATTACTAACCTCTCCCTGAGTCTCTCCCCCATGTTTCTTTCTTGGTCTTTCAGTCCAAGACCAAGAAGAAAGCGCAGTTTCCTCACGTGTCTCTCGGCTCCATGGGCCTCCTCCAGGGCTCCTTCTGGCTCCATCCTGCTTCCTCCTTCCTCAGTCTCCTCTGCAGCTTCTTCTCTCCCTGCTCAGCTCCACCCTCCCTTGAGTGGGACAGGGCATCTGGAACCTCCCCTTGCTCTGGGGACCCCCTGTTACAGATGGACTTCCAGCCTCCACATCTAAGAGAGAACGGATTTGTGTTGTTTTAAGTCACCACATTTCTGGAACTGTGTTCTAGTGGTCCTGGGGGTCAGCACAGCGGGTGTCCAGTCATCCACCATCCTAGCCGGTGGTGGGGTTGCTTCTGGCTGTCCCAGAATGTGCTCTGAGTCCTCAAAGGTCAGCCCCTCAGGGACTCAGGCTTCTCAGTGCCGCCTCCCGCTGACTCCACTCCACCTGCTCCACACCTGGTGGGGCCACAGTGCCCCCCGCATGTCTTCTGCTCAGCCATTTCGGTTTCACGCACAAACACCTTCCTCTAAGATGTGGGTAACCAAGAGACAGCCGTCCTGCTTGTCATCCTAGAAAAGGAAGTTTCCACCACACGGTGTTCGGACAGTCACAGGAAGCCTCAGCCTCTCCAGTTTCTCCTTCATCCTTACATACAACAGTTGGTTACTAAATCCTTCCCAAAGGACAAATGTCCACCAGCCAGAGGAGGAGAGAAAGGTGCTGTTGGGTCCAACAGTGCTGTGTGGGTGATTCCGTGGTTGTGGCTCAGCTTCCAGGAATAAAAGGAAACAAGTTGGATTAATCGTCTCTGATTTTCCATTTACCCCATATTCAGCTTTATACTTTTATGAATTTGATTTCCCTTCCACAGAGGTTGGAGCGGGGTTGCAAGAGGTAGTACAACAAAGACGACTTTCATTGATGGAGGTGAGCGGGAAATAGAAGCCCAGAACCATTGAATAGAGGAACATGTTGACACGTCAGGAAAAAGAAGCCACGGGGTCAGGGACTAGCTCATGCACAAGTGATGCGGAGATAAAGAAGGAAATACGTGTGGATTGCTCCATCTTCCCGTTGAAGTTCGCTTTTTTGTGCTATGTTTTGTTCTGTTTACTTTTCCATTTGTTTGTTTCTGTTGTTGTTGTTCTGACATCTCCCTGCCTACAGCCCAAGTCCTTAGCAGGCCCCCCGGAACAACTCTCCCCTGGCTTCATCTTCAGGCCCTGCGGCCTGCTCTTCACACTCCAGCAAACCCAAGCGCGTGCATTCATATGCTCCCTGCATGGACTTTCTTTCAGCTCTGCACTCGCTAGTGCCTGAAAACTTTGTCTCTATCCCACTGGTTTCGATCTATCCTTCTGGTCTCAGCTGAGCTGATATCCACGCTCAAAAGTTTACTTGCTTCTTAGCTTCCAAATTTTTTCAGTGTAGTAGTTGGGGGAGAGATGGAAGATTCCAGAATGGGTTTCATTATGTTCCATGGTAACTCAGATGATCAAGTGTCATTGATAATGAGATTTAATATTTTCCTTTGTTTATTAACATTTGCACTTCCTTAAAAATGACTAGCCTGCATTTCCCCCACTTTCCTTTTGAATACACACTAATTTTCACTTTTGAATGCACACTTATTTTCATTAACTCATCAGGGCTATTCATATCTTAGATATATTGTCACATAATCTTTCGAATACATTGAATACATCTTCCAAGTTTATGGCTTATCATTTAACATGTTAATGAAAGTTTTATTCCATGGAAACATTTAAAATGAATTAATCTGTAAATGTTCTCCATGATCTGTCTCTTTTCCTTTAGATTTTAAAATGCTTTTATTTGACTTTGCTTTTTACACTGATTTTTTTACTCTACTTCAACCTAATGTTGCCATCCAGTTTGGAGGAGCTGATGATACATGCATGAGAATTTCAGAATGCATTATAAGCCTTCTTTCACCACTTGAGATAAAATGCCAGAAATTGTTAGGCTTTCAAAGCTGTTGCATCATCAAACTTTCTTCTGTTCTTTCAACACTTGAAAGGGAGCATGAGATGGTGAAATTATCCCAGAAGCCTCAGTGGGATGCACCATTTTCATTTATTGTTGATTCCACTCTCCAGTATGGGAAGCAACACTACCTGGCAGGTGTGATTCATCACTTTGATGCTGCTTTGGTGGTAGTGGTGCAGCTACTGTTTCCCTGTGCAAATGCCATAAGCCATGCTCAGAGGTGCTGCTTGGCTCCAGACATCCAGCCTCCAGCTCCTTCTCAAGCTTCTGTGGGATTCAGGGGCCACACCCAGAGTTACTGAAACAGAGTATTTGCAACTTGGATCAAGCTCTGTGAATCAAATGCCTTCGTCACCCTCGCTGTGAGTTCCTTCACAAGGAGCTTTTGGTTGGATTCTATTTCCAGTTGTTGAGTGATTAACCTGCTCCGGACAGAGTGTGTGGGTTCAAGGTTCCCCATCTGCTAAGAACCTGGTGTTTGGTCTTAACCAGGACCAGTTAGAATGAAGATCACGTCCACCCACAAGTTGGTGTAGAGCTCACCAGATGTATTTCCAAAGCCACTGGACACTGTAATCCTGTTTGTGCAGCCCATGGGTGGCGATGTCAAAAGGCATCCCACTGAGTTTTGAGAGATGCTGGTGTCATCTCAAGGGGACAGCTCTGCTTTGAATACATGTGTCGTCGGATGACTGTTTTGCATTTTCACTTCAATTATCAAACCTGACTGTTATTTCAGTTCTCTGTGGCAAGTGCTTTATTTTCGCAAATGGGGAGAACAAGCTGGGGGAAGATGGAGTCACTTAGCCAAATTCACAGACGTGCAAGTGTCACAGCCAGAGCCCTATCCTGAGAGTTTTGGACTCAGGTGCAAGGTGTGTTCTTTAACGCATCTGCCTGGGATGTGGGTCATTCCCCAGATGTGGAAATAATTTGTAATGAATTGGGTCTTAGGAAATCACACTGAAGCCAACAGTTGAGAGAGATCAGGGCAATTACCCTGTAGGCAGTGAGGACTAAAGATGCAGTGCTCTGGAGATAGGTAGAGGGAGGCAAACAGTTATTCTAGAAGGCAAGCAGTCATGAAGCCTCACCTGATTCCTCACGATGACCCTAGTGAGGACACTCCTTTGCTATCTCCAGCTGATGTTAACAAGATATTTCATGCCTGCTCATTTCACCACTCACAGGAATTCCCATAGGATGGTTTTAAAACTTGAACCCCCAAACTTTATGCTATTTAAAAAAAGCATCTTTGCAACACACTAAAATGTGTAATTTTATAATTTACAAAGTGCTCACACATGTGACTTCATTCAGTTCTCACAACAACGTATCACGATCATTATCACGCTCCCCTATTTCCATATTGCAGATGAAGAAATTGAACATCACTGGGGGTCTCTCTCACAGCCAAAGAGATGACATTAACACATGAGATTATATTTTTCTGCAGCAAAATCTTTGGTCTGTGCAGCTTCTCCCCTTCAACCCCTTTTATTTCTGTGCCACAGGGAGTTACAGCTACTGCCGGTTGCTCAGTGATGGAAAGAATATTCTTATCTTTTTTAGAAGGTGAAAGGCTATGGTATTGATATGAGGGTTTGAATGAGAGAAATGCAACATAGAGAGGCTTATTTCAAGGCTGGGTAGCAAAATGCAGTATAGAGATTCCTTGCACAAACAGCTGTGACCTTCAGCTGAGGCGGAACCATCCCGTGATGTCAGAGTTGTTCAGTAGAAATAACAGTAATCAAAACCAATACACAAAATCATTGACAAACACAAACTAACACTTGAGTTAAGACAGAACAGCATGTGTTGCCCCATCAAGAATGTGACAAGGATGAGAGAGTGGGGCCAAGGATGAGTCTCAGAGAGTTCTCATAGCCCCTTCTTATTTCAAAGAAATACATAATTCTAGCTCTTAGATTGATTTATTCTTATTTTTATCAAAATGCAGATTTTATTCTCATTTTAGTTAAAATGTTTCTTCTTTTCTTTTTATTGCTAACGTTTTATTCATTTATTAATTTTTATTAATGAAATGTTGGTTTACGGCACTGTATATGGGTCAGTGGAACAGGAATCATGCTTCTTGAGATTTATTCTCATTTATATTAAGATAGATATTAATGTTGGAAAAAGCAATCATGAAATAACATCTAATAATTGTCGATCTGTTGTTACAGATTTCTACTTAAAATAGGCCTATCCTTTAGTTTCCCAGTAAATTGTGTATACTTAACACAAGGTCAATATCTTGAAGTTTGTGAGATGTTCAATTTCACATTCATGCTTTTCCTTGGTATTATGTTTCTTAAGGGCCTATAAAATTTCTGCAAATCAGTTTTCTGTTGGGTAAAAATAAGAATAAAATTCCATTTAATGGTATTGGAATACATATAAAAGAATATATTAAAAAGCATTCATCTGAAAAAGAATACACGCTAATACTTATACACATTCCTATTAATACGAGTTAATGATAGAAAAATGCCCATTACATAGTAAGTGGTCTGTGTGTGTGGTTCTTGCTATGTTACAGTTGTTAGTATGATAATCTAAGGTGATTGCTTTTTTCTTTTTTCTATTCGCCAAGTTCTACCTACTACAGACCACTCGTTCTTTTTTTGTTTCTTTTTTATTAAAAATTGTATATATTTAAGGTGTACAGCATGATGCTTTGATATACATCTAAATAGCGAAACAATTGTGACAGCCAAGTGACTTGACATAACCATCTCCTTATGTGGTTATCATTGGTGTGTGTGCTGGAGGGAGGTGAGAGCACATGAAATCTTTTCTTGGGAAATTTCTAGTATACAGCACAGCATTATTAGCTACAGTTACTGGGTTGTACATCATTAGTCCTCTGGATCACTTTATTCAATTTTATTTTGACTTCTGGTAAACATTACTTCCACTCATCCATTTTTTGAATGTAGTGCTTGCTCTAGTAATAATTACTCATGTTTGCATTAGGGTTCTATAACTTATTAGGGACATTTACCAATATTATCTTTATCAATCATCTCCATGAATGCTTGAAACATGGTGATACTATGCGAGGAATCAGCGTGGACAAGTGCAGTGCACTGCAGGACATCTGCAGGTTGTATGCTGGGGATCTGGACACAAACGTGTGTCTACCACACACTAGTGCATTCCCCACCATATATATTAGGCTACCCCAAAGCCTGAGTATAACATCACTCAAATTGTATGGTTTCTGCCTTCCCACGGAAAGGGACAGCTCCTGGACAGAGAACATGGACAGCAGGGGGAGGTGGGGCTCCTTTTCCTCCCGCAGGTAATGGTTTTTTGTCCTCATCTGGCAAGAGTGTCTCATGCCTGTGTTCCTTAGTTCTTATCTTTTCTTTTTTGCTTAAACAACAAACATTTAATTCTAGCCACTTGGCAGGTTAGGAAGCCCAAGATGAACTCCCTGGCAGAGCTGATCGCTGGGGCATCCTCTTTCTGATTCACCGACAGGCGTCTCATCCTGTATCCTCATGTGCAGGGGAGAGCTCTTTGGGGTCTTTTTAAATTTATTTTTCCCATGTTTGGACCTAAATTTAATTTTCATTTAGTCCCTTTTTTAAAAATATAACATTGGGAACATCATATGTACCTTTGTATCTGATTTTTTACTGAAAAATAGAAAGGATTACTTCATGGTTTGCTCTGCTATATGGCAACTTTTATTCTCATTTTAGTTTATATTTCAGTCTGTTTCATAGCTAATCTGATTTTATGTTTCAAAGCCAGTGAAATCAATATAGTAGCCCAATGCTTTCAGAGGTGTACGACTAGGAAATGAAATTAATTTGCTGGCTCATCATCACATGAGTGTTAATTGTGTATGTAACAGTGAGGACGGAGGAGGCAGAAGTCAATCAACAACTTCTTCAAGAATCTCACATCTATTATGGGGGGCACGGTCAGTGCTCACAGGTGGCTGTAGACTGCTACAGGACCACCATCCAGGGCCACCACCCCAGAGACACCACCCAGGGCCACCCCCCAAGGCCACCATCCCAAGACCACCACCCAGGGCCACAAGACTTTACAGCAAGCAATTACTTCCTGTTGGCTAGTTCCAGGGCTAGGGTCGGCCAAGCAAAAAGTGCAAGCCACATAGATCCATGAACATTTCATAGACAGAAGCAACAGGATGGGAAAAGGCAAGAAGGAAGGAACTGCGCATAAACAGAAGACAGCAAGATCCAGTTCACCAAAACAAAGGGTCTAAAGGGAGAAAGAAGTGGAAAAATACCTTTGAACAAGTTAAGAATGACACTACATTTTGGAGAAATTGAATGCTTGCTTGAGATAAGTGCATGTTATCAATAATAGAGAGGCAATGATGGTTATGAGCAGAAGAATACAATCATTCTTCTACATCACAATGATTCCAAGTCTTTGTATTATAGACAATGGCCTGTATTTATTATTGTTGTTATGATTGTCACTATTATAATCTATTATTACTGTTTTTCTCTCTACCAAGTTCTATAGACAAGGTGTTCTTTCTTTCACTTTTTGAAAAATAAAAACAAATATACAATATATAACAAATATAATTAGGTATATATATACACTATGTATGCTATATGTATACTCTATGTATGTACTATATATACTATATATATGCTATATATATATAGCATAAGTCCTTTTATAATTCCAAGATCAGTCATTCAAAGAGCCCCCAAATAAACAAAATATCAAAATTTACAGAATTTATTATTAACTAAGGTTTGGGTGCATAAATGGGACTCCTAATCCAGCATTCATTCTGGAGACCCAATAGGTTTATTCCAACACACACTTCTATTTGATGGCAGAAAAGGGCAATGCAATGATTTTCAACTCTCCTTAGACAGAGACATAAACCAATGATACTTGCACAAGAAAGAGGTTTAAACAAAAGCCCTTTTTGTATCAAACACAGTTTATTGGTGTCTATTACAGTTCCTGGCCCCAGCTTCGTCATCTTACCACGTCTCCTTGGTGAGACTGCAGATCACTTTCGAGCAGGAAGCCTGTCAGGAGCACGTTTAAATTTCCGCAGCCCTGGCACTAGCTGTGGCTGGCATCTGGAATGTGCTCACTAAATTCCACACATATGCCATCGCGATTCTGCTCTTTTAAAGCTGATTGAATCCCAATCCAAACAAAGAGATCCTTGAGCAACCCACCTCTGTTCAGGAAACTGGAGAAGACAGCACTGGCACCGATGCCATCTCTTGGTTGTTAAAGTATGAAATGAAAGAGAGGAAAGGATAGCACACCATTTCTCCATCAACTGGAGACAACTTCAAATGCATTGGGTTTATGTGATTTTTCTATAACCCTCTTGAAAGTTATTTATTTTCTTTCACTCTTCGGTGGATTCAGAGTTTTGAACAGTGTTGAATGCACATTCAGTCACTGATTCTTTTTTAAAGATTTATTTATTTATGCTTTATTTATGCATATAAGAACTAGGGTACTGGCCAGAAGTGTGGGGAAGGCGGGTGAGAGAATTTACCAGAGACAGAGTGGGGAGCAGAGTAGGCAGATCTACTGAAATCTACTGCTGAGGGGAGCAGCGGGGAGATAGGAGAGGTCTGCTGTGCCATGTGGGTCAGCTCCCTGGCCAGGGATCGAACTCATGCTGCAGTGACTGCAGAGAGCTTCATAGTGCTGAGACTTAGCCCCTTGCACCATGAGGGAGGCACCTAATCACTGATATTTTTAAGACCTTATTTGGTAAAAGCAGATTTAGGTTTGCAACAAAATTGGAAAGAGGCCTTGGACATTTCTGATGCACCCTCCCACCCTCCCCACATGGTTAGCCTCCCCCATCATCAACATCCCAAACCAGAGTGATGCAATGTGTTACCACTGATCTGATGAACCCCAATGGACACCATCCTGTCCCCCAGAGCCCAGAGTTACATTCAGACTCACTCTGATGTTGATGATGGGGGAGGCTAACAATGTGGGGAGGGAGGGAGGGTGCATCAGAAATGTCCATGACCACTCTTCAATTTTGTTGCAAAGTTAAATCTGTTTTTACCAAATGAGGTCTTAAAAATATCTGGTGTCTTCGATGGGTTTGGACAACTACACAATGACATGTTTTCCTGATGATAATCTCACACAGAGTACGATACTGCTTTAAAATTCTCTGTGCTTCACACATTCATTCCTCCAACCCCCCACCCCCACCCCAAATAATTCCTTGGGAACCACTGATGGATTTACCATCTCAACTGCCTCTCTTTGTTCAAATGCTTGTATAGTCCACAAGGCATAGGGTGTAGATTGTATTGATTATTTTCTGCTTTTTCCAATCTCTTTATTCAGTATTCCATGTGGGAAGTGATGAGATGGGCTGAATGAATCCCTTCCATGGGTCTCATACTACAAGGAGGACAGGGACCAGATTGCCCCAAGTATAAATTATTCGTTGGAGACATAGAGTGAAAGAAAGAAGGCTTAAGACTCATTGTTTCTAGTTCCCTCTGTGGAGGAGAGGTAGCTCTGGGTATGGAACAGATTCTCCCCTGAGGAGATAATTGAATCATCAGGGAGAGATGGGGAACTAATGGAGATTCAGATTCAGGGGAGTTTATTAGAAGTGCTTTAAAACTATGAAATGCTCAATTTAAGGATTGAGGTAGTGCACTTGCCGCTCACTTAATTACAGAAATCATGCGGTTGCACTTGGAAATGGTGGCTAAGGTGGATCTAGGCAAACAAAGACATTGCCAAGAGAGGATAAAGATATGGAATATGTAATTAAATTGTGGGAGGCGGCAGATGCTGTCGGGCTCCCACTTGTACAGGGTAAACAGAAGAATAATGCAATCATACGTATAAAAAACAAAATGCTAAATTGCTTTTTCGTCCTCAGCAAATGGGGAGTCATCTGAAGCAATATCTGCTTTTATTCACTTTTTGATGTTTCTTGGTCATATAACTATTTTTTATTTGGGTTTATAAAGGATTGAGCAGCAGGGTGGTTAAAACTGAACACATTGTAATGCAATTGTTGAAAAATGGAAACAGTTTACAAAGTAAAAGACAATTGAGCTGGTAAGAGGGGTAAACATCTTTCTAAACTAATGTTATAAGAAATGAAATTTGATGGCATTCACTCTTCAGAGATGGAGTTTGCAGATCAAATCAGTAGGCTGTGCTGAAATGCTAAAACCACGTTAAACCAAGTCCTATTGATGTCAGGCTTGCTTTAATTGGCTCTTTAAGGAACTAGTGGAAAATAAATGAAATTTAAAGTGCGCACTGAGCTCTAAGGACAGTGTAGAAAACAAAGACCTTTTATGGTTCTCCTGAGAAAAGGTTGAAAATACATAAATGCATGCGCAGCACAAGCTTTCACTTGGGGAGACAGCACAGCATTGTGGACAGATTGGGATTTAGATTCACCCAGACCTGGGTTCAAATCCTGACCCTGGGCCCTTACAAACAATGCAACTAAAATAACTCATGTAACCTGCTTCAGTCTATTTCTTAATTTGCAGAAGAGAAATGAGTAAGAGTGAACTTGTGAGGCTATGATCTCTACAACATAGTAGAGTTTATTCAATAAAGTCATGGCATTCCAGGTACTCAGTTCATCTTTGTTTCGCCCCTTCCTTGGACTATAGTTTTTTAAAAAAGCAGAGAAGGAACCCATCTGTGTGTGAAGAAATTGACACATTTAGCCGCGTTCTAACCAATTGGATCATCACTTGAAATTAGCTCCTATATGGATGGACCTTGCACAGTTGGGGAGGGCAAAACACCCACCAATGGAGAAAATCACCAGCGTCCAAGGGTCGTTGCAGGTGTGCCCTCTTACCTGTGAAGTGTCTGCACTTTCTTTTGCTCACCCTGTGTTCTTTGTCCTAAACCCTGGTACAGCCTACATTTCATCCTTCTGCTATTACCTATCACCTAAAGTATATTTTAATGAAAAGAAAATGAACGAATATAGAAACATTGGAAAAACACCAAGAGCCCCAAGAAATAATATTAAAAAAGAACAACTCTCCAGAAATGAGTGCTTTTTATGTTACTGCATATTTCTATGCAGTTACTCTTTTCAACATCCATATTTTCTTTTTTACAACATGTGATTTCGATGGGAATATTTTTTGATGGGTGACTGCTTTTGCTGGCCAATGCCAATTATATTTCCCTGATTGTGTACATATTATCCCATGTAAGAGCTTTAATCAACACACAGCTTTCCAAATAAAAAATGAGCATCCCTAACTGAGCTCAGCCCTGCCTGGATGGTGTAGCTGCCTGTGTAATTTGGTGCCTCCCTCTCTGGAAACACTTGCGTCCTCAGTGACCTCTTTCTGATTACTTTTGCTTTCTGCTCTGACCTTCCTGTTCTCTCCCTGACTTGCCTCCTTGCTAACTCCGCCTGTGCTGCGGCGTGCAGGCTGTGCAGCTCTCCACTCCATTCTCCCCACCCGACGAAAAGGTTCACTGGTTTATCAGCGGCCACTCTTTGGCACCAAATCCACACAATGATTTAATTTTGCTGTAGATTATCTCCCACCGAGCAAGAGACCCTGTTTTTGGAGACATAGAGCTCTGCTTACCTTCTGCCTATGCAAGTCACTCCAGTTTCATCTTATCAAGCCCATATAAGCCATGTGATCGCAAAATATGACTCTCAACTGGGACAATTACCCCCTCAGAGGAGGACATCAGACAAGATCTGAGCAGTTTTGGTTGTTTAGCTATGGAGGACAGGGCCAGTGGCCACGTAGCAGGGATGCTGGGGGTGCTGTTCAACACCCTAAAGTGCATGGATGCCCCAGGTCCTCACAACCAAGTTGCCCACTCTGAGATGCCAGCAACGAGGCTAAGAAATTCTGATTGTTAGAGCACACCGGTGCCAAGTCCAAGAATGACCGAGACCCAAGTTTGATGCAAAAGCAAAAGTGGCCTTTATTTAGCTAGCTCGAGCTAGGGGCCGAACCCCCGGAGTGGAACCGACACAGCAGCCGCGCCCAGACAGGGTTGGACTCCGAGCACCAAATTTAAGCAGTTTAAGTAGGCATACAGAATGGGTCCCTTAGGGTAATCTGACAGCTCCAGATGTGGATTCTAGGAATCCGACTGTTAGGGTAATCTAATGGTTATGTAACAGGGTGGTCCCCAGGAAAGGGGGAGGTTCCCTGCCCCACCCAAGGGAGGGTGGAGCTGAGCAGGAGGAGGAGAAGCAGAAGAAGAGACTGAGAAAGGAAGCAGGATGGAGCCAGGAGACCTGGAGGAGGCGCATGGAGCCTAGAGACACGTGAAGAAACTGCGCTTGTCTTTTGGTCGTGGACGGGGTGACACAGATGTGGGTGAGACCCGTGGGGAGGTGACCATGGCAGCTTTTATCTTGACGTTGATTTTGCTCTTTTCCCCTTCCGGGCTTGTCTGGGTTGTTTCTGACCCTTTTCTGTGGGTCCCACTGGAAGATGCTTTAGACTTGTGGCAGGCTTTGGGGCCTTGCTCTGGGCCGATCCCATATGGATGGACTTTTACCCACGAGGGGATGGGTAACTTTGGGTGCTTCATTTAGAAACTAGACTCTTTGCCTTTCCTGTATTGTTCCCTAATTAAAGTTCCTTCCCATTAAAGTCTCATATGTTTTGTGTTGATGCGGCGGATGCAGAACCCATTTAGAATAGGCAGGTTTGCGGGGTTGGGCTGCCCCTCTCCCTTTGGTGGTGATGGGATGTGGAGTTCCCAGTGTCTTTGGCTTTGACCTGGTGGGGGGGTGGAGTCCACAAAGCCTGTATGGAATTAGCTTTGGGACATCCTTTTCCCCCTAACAGTTACAGACGCTGGTTCTGAGAATCTAGGATTCCAGGAATTGCAACCTCACTGTCAGTTAAGCTCTTAAAATGGCTGCTGTACTTTAAAATAGCTGCTGTTTTGCTTTGTTCTTACATGATCTGTAAAACAAGCCAGTCCATCGTACTTTATTATAGAAATATGTCCTCTTGCCATATATTTGTGTTCCCAACAAACTTGGTTAAATATTTTCATGGCCAACATCGCACAAACATTATTGGGTCTGGACTCACTCAGGAACTTTGGGGAGAGCACGTTTCCTGAGATTTATCTGCTTTATATCTGAGATGGGGACAGTATATAAGATATCCTGAAAATCTCATGAAAGAGTAAACAAATAACCAAACAATATACAGTCGTTGGCATACAGGAACAGGAAAGATTCGTGTGGATTTTTTTTTCTTTACTTTGTGCCTAAAGTTTTGGGGAAATTTTGAGTCTTGTAGCAAGAACGCAATAATCATCACGCCCAATTTGACAATGTCTCCCAGTTCCTCTTTTACTGAGAGATTAATATTAAGAACAAATTACTAAGCCCAAAGGCTGAGTGTTTCTTATTATTACAAGTGCTGAGTAGTTCAAAGCAGAGTTCAGGAAGCAGACCATTTTGGAAGGAATGACTTAGGTTGGGACAACAACAATGCATTTATCTTCCTAAGTATTGATGAGTCTCATTCACATATGCAGAGAATCTTGAGGCTGCTGACTCATAGATAATAGAAAAGAGGAATAAACAAAGACAGGACCTTAGGGTGAGCACAAATCCTAGTCTGATTGCACCTTCTCAACACCTCAACAAAAGCAAAAAGGAATGAAACAAAGGCTATTAAAGAGAAGATATTTCCATTTTGTCAGCAAGCGGGTGTATTTATGAAACCCCACTTCACCATCTCAAGTACCCTGAGAGTTGAAAAGTTTCCATTTACAAGTGGAGGTGTTAGGGGGAAAAGGATGTCCCAAAGCAAATTCCATATAGGCTTTGTGGACTCCACCCCCACCCCAGGTCAAAGCCAAAGACACTGGGAACTCCAAATCCCATCCCCACCCAAGGGAAGGTGGCTGGGACCTGAGGGTGGGGTTCAGCAGCCAGGTGGATACAAAAGGCAGACACGTGGGCTTTGGGGGCTCTCTTCATTTTGGCTCTCCGCCAGCTCACAGCGTCCGGCCAGCTCTGGGAGTGACTTTGGGTTTCCAGGTCGTCGGATCGGGTAGGACGCATTAAAGACTTTATTTCCCTATTTTCTCCCTGAGTTGTATATTTTCCTTATTTCTTTTTCTCTTGTAAATAAACCTTTTATTAACCCTTTTGCGTGTCTGTAGTGGAGTATTCATAAGTCCCTTTAAAGCGCGCGGGTGAGGACCCACAGCCAGGAACCCGTTTAATATCAGGGTTGCTCTATAACAGAGGGAGGCAAATGAGAGCAGCAAAGCTGACAGGACTTGAGTGGGGAGAAGCACACTGTCCATCTCACTTTGACCTCCTCAACTCTTACTCCTCATCATCAATGTCCTGTCTCCTGCCTTGCCCAACACCCTGGATTAACAGCAATATTTGGAATAACAACAATAATACCAAATACTTCCAGATGCTTATCATGAGGCAAATGTTGCCCATTTTTTTTTTAAATCAAATAACCTCATTTCCTCCTCAAAGCAATCCGGGGAGGTGATAACTAGACATGTCCTCAATGAACAGCAATGAACCTCTAAGACCCAGGGAGTCTGGGCAACCTTTCCAGTTTCCTGACTCTAGAGAACCTGGAAAATAAAGCAAGAAGGGGAGGGGCTTGGAGACCCTGGCAGGCCAGGCCTCTTCTGGTCTCAGGGACACTTCCCTTTGGCTTAGAGAGTGTGAAGGAGGCTGCCTGGGGGCCAGGCAGGGCACATTTAAATCCAATGCAAGGCCTTTAGAAGGGAAATTCACAGGACAAAGAAAACCTTAGTTCTCTGTTTGGAAATGGAAGTCCCCAGGAGATGGCCCGAGGCTGAAAGACCCCACCCAAGGAAGTTTGTGCCACAGGACTTTGGAGAGAAGTGCAGACTTGGCGAATTACCATAGCACACCCAATTCAGCAAGCGTGCACTGAGGGGCTGGCGTAATTCTCTAAAACTAGTAGCACATATGACGCCAAAGAAGGTGAAGGGAATATTGCAGCTTCTATTGCAAGATTTTTTAAACAATCAGAACAGCATGAAACTAAAATGAGGGAAAAAAAATCACACCAGACATTTTTCTAAAACATTATCTCTGTGGGATGGAGAAATGAGCATTGTGAAGAGCACTGGGTAAAATGAATTGGACTTCCTCACTCTCTGGTTATCACATTTTGATCCCTGATTGATCTCTGTTGTCCATGGACGAATAACTTAGAATACAGCTGTCTACGGAGCTGCAAGGCCGTTCTGTGGAAATTTGTTCTGTGGAAATTTGAATGGTGTCCGTTAATTGCTGAAGCTATTTTTAGCAGCTTTTATTTATCACTTGATAATAATTGTAGTAGCTGATTTATTTGTGTTTGTTTTAGCATCTAATCCCAGGTTTATTTTAGTGGAATCTCCATTGTGTGCAATTTTGGGAGCAACCCGTGCCCAGCCCCCAGGCCTGAGGACAGAAGAGGCATTATCCTTTTCTTCATTGTCCTTAAGCAACACAGTGACATCTATAGAAAGGGGAGCTGTCAGGTTCCCTGACACCCCTATGACTGAGCTGAATGGTGAGAAGCTAGAAAAGACTGGGCGAGGACTTAGGAGAGCAAGACAGGAAGAAGGGAGAAAGTGACCACCTGGAGGGGGAGCATGGAGCAGAGAGACATGGAAAGAAGCCACACTTGATTCTGGGCCTTGGACTTGGACTAGGGACTTGGAGGACGTGGAACGAGATACTCGAAAGAGACAGACGTGGGTGAGACCCATGGGGAGACTGACAATGGCAGCCTTTGTCTTGACTTGGGTTTTGATTTTGCTCTTTTCCTTCCAGACTTGCCTGGCCCCTACTGGCCAGGTCCCCACCAGAAGGGGCCTTAGACAAGGCAAACTTTCAGGCCTCAGAGCCCCTGCTTTAGGCCAATCCTGTTTGGCTGGGCATTTACACACCCACGAGGGGTAATAGTTTCATGGGGAAACTATTGCAACTATATCTTTTCTCATGTCTCTATTGCACACTGTATTAAGGTCCTTTTCTATTGAAGGTCTTATGCACTAAGAGTGAGGCAGAACCCATTTAGGGTGTGCAGGTTTGGGGATCTTGGGGAGCCCCTCATTCTGCATGTCAACACTAGTCTGGTGAAGAGGATGATCTGGCTTTGTTCAAGCGCTGTCCTTCCCCGGAGCTTTGCTCTCTTAGCCAGCGGGCAAAGATGAGAGGCATGGAGCATGGTGAGAGAAGCAGCCATTGTCCTGGTCCAGTGCTGGTCCCTCTCAATGTTGAAATGTACACAACAAAAGTGTTTTTCTCACTAGATCTCTTAAGAACAGAGAGTCGTTAGGTTTCCCTGATGTTGTCTTTCTATGACTTATTTTTGCTCCAATTAGCCTTTAAAACTGCTCATCCAGCTATGAATCATTTAGTTCATAGTTTGGATTAAGGTTGCCGGATTTTATTCCTAGGTCATGAGTGATAGAGATGTATGTATTCGTGGTACAATAGCAGTACTCAGCATTTACAGCGCCCACCTTGGCTTTTGATTTTGCTCCATTCCTTCCAGTTGTGAATTTCCCCATGCCATGCCAAAGGGGGTTGTCAGCTTTTGGATAATATTGCATAGAAAATTGAACAGCTGGGCCTCACTGGTGTTGCAAGGGGTTAAGTTAAACATCAGCATTATGAGGCTAATGGCAGCCACTGCAGCATGAGTTTGATTCCAGGCCAGGGAGCTGACCCACATGACACAGCCGACCTCTCCTATCTCCCCGCTGCTCCCCTCAGCAGTGTATTTCTGTAGATCTGCTTGTTCTGCTCCCCACTCTGTCTCTGGAGAATCCTCTCACCCCCCACCCCCCACACCTCTTGTCTGTACCCCAATTCTTGTATGCATAAATAAATAAATATTTAAAAAAAATTGAGCAGCTGACATAGGTTGTCCAGTAAATATTTATATGTAAAAGTTCAGAAATTCTTTCAGTATTCTACTCATTGTTTTTCCTTCATAGTCAAATTTTTGTTTGTCATTCTGTAACAGGGGGGTCCCCAGGGAAGGGGGAGGTTCCTGGTTTCCTGCCCCACCCAAAAATAAGGGTGGAGCTGAGCAAGGAGAGAAGAAGCTGCAGAGGAGACTGAGGAAGGAAGGAAGCAGGATGGAGCCAGAAGGAGCCCTGGGGGAGGCACATGGAACAGAGAGACACGTGAGGAAACTGCGCTGGCCTTGTGGTCGTGGACGGGGTGACACAGATGTGGGTGAGACCCGTGGGGAGGTGACAATGGCAGCTTTTATCTTGATGTTGATTTTGCTCTTTTCCTTCCGGGCTTGTCCAGTTGTTTGTGACCCTTTTCTGTGGGTCCCCACTGGAAGATGCTTTAGACTTGTGGCAGGCCTTGGGGCCTTGCTCCGGGCCAATCCCATTTGGATGGACTTTTACCCACGAGGGGACGGGTAACTTTGGGTGCTTCATTTAGAAACTAGACTCTTTGCCTTACCTGTATTGTTTCCTAGTTTTATTAAAGTTCCTTCCCATTAAAGTCCCATGTGTTTTGTGTTGATGCGGCGGATGGCAGAACCCATTTAAAATAGGCAGGCTTGTCTGGTTGTTTCTGACCCTTCTCTGTGGGTCCCCATTGGAAGGTGCTTTGGACTTGGGGCAGACTTTGGGGCCTTGCTCTGGGCCAATCCCGCTTGGGTGGACTTTTACCCATGAGGGGACGGGTGACTTTGGGTGCTTGATTTAGAAACTAGATTCTTTGCCTTTCTTGTATTGTTCCCTAATTGTATTAAAGTTCCTTCCCATTAAAGTCTCATGTTTTATGTTGATGTGGCGGATGGCAGAACCTATTTAGAGCAGGCAGGTTTGGGGGTTCTGGGGTGCCCCTCTCAATCTGACTTTATCTTTGCAATGCAATTTTTCTCTCTAAAGAAACTTATTTAAATTGTTTATGTTTAACACAGCAAAACATATCCTTGCTGAATGCTAAGGTTTTATGGCCTGTATGTAAATTTTCTTGCATTGCTTGGTCTGGTTTACATTTATATTGAAATATTTTATTCAACGGACATTTCTTACCAACTTTCCAAGTTTCTTATTTTAAAAGAGAAGTTAACTAATTGACTAACTGCTCCACATTTCCCCCATTTATTAACAAATCTACTTTTGTCTTAGAATAAATATGCGGATTTGAATATATGAGTATTTATGTGGACTCTTTCTTTTTCACATTGAGTTGTTCATAAATTTATACTCAGCTACCAAGCTATTTTGCTTACTCATCAGATGAGCTTTCACTGTGAGCTAGGACTAGACTCTGATTAAACTTTTTTTTAACCACTTTAAATTACATCGGTTATGTTTCTTCGGAAGTTTGATAGATTCATTTATTATACTGCTTGGGTTAAGTTTTTTTTTTCCCTAGAGTTTTCTTGAGACTTTCCAATTTAGTCAATGCTAATAGGTCCACTTACAATTTCTTTTTCCTTTTATAAATCTGGCACTTGATATTTTCCAGGAAAATGACCCTTTTACTTATGTTTTCTCCTTAATTTGCATAGTTATGATTAAACAACTCATACAATTTCTTCTACAGCAGTGTTGATGTCCTTATCTTCACTTCTAACATTGCATATGTATAAGGTATTATCTTAATTAACCTACTCTGTCTGGTTACCCCAAAAAAGCCCTTGAGCAGATCGTGGTAGCAGAGCCAAATCCTAGATATCTTTTTTTTTTTTTAAATTAATGATTCTCTCTGGCCTGCACTTTGCTTGTCCCTTGCTCCATCAGAGGTACAGCAAGAATGACCACCTTTCCAGAGCATCTACACGGGTGACAGGGGGTGGCGGGGGGACCCGCCGTCAAGATCCTCTCCCGACTCAGGTTGGGGTGATAACCCAGGATATGTGCCCAGCGCTGCTTTCCGAGGTTGGAAACGATGACAAAGCCCAATTCGAAAAGCCACTTTATTGCTTCCTTTTCCTTCTTCAGCTCATTCCCCACTTTCCTGCAAGAGTTTTCCTCACCTCATAACTAAGTTGATAGCAGCTGGTCTCTCTTGTCTAGAACCAGACAAAACATGGTAAAAACCAGTAAACCACAGAAAATGTCTGTCCGGAGGTGCAGGAAGCTTTGAAGACAGTGAGAATCGAGGAGGCTAAGATTCAAGGAAATGGAAGTCTTGTGAACAAGTGAGTTGAATTATACAGATCTTCTGAGAGGAGATTCTTTATTTCAATCTTGGAAAATAGAAATAAAATCTGGGCTTTGAACTCACCAAATCTGCTGTGGGAGACTGAAGAGCAGCAGAAATTTTGTGGGAATTTAAGAAACCTAAAATAATGACTGGTTTCCCTTAAATAAAATTGGAGCATTCTAGAGCTGTGGTGGGTTGCTGGTTTAAAACTTTGCAAAAATCACAGCAAGGATATTTTAGAAGATCTTGAAATTGACATCTTTTCAACTGGAAGCAAGAAAATCCACTCCAGAATCCAGGCAGCCTCACCAAGCCAGAGGCATCAGTGTCTGGTGGAGGAGTGGCCAGCTCTGATTTGTGCCCCCTGAAGTCTATCTTGGAGAGGTGTTGGGTGCGGAGAGCGGAGTCCTTGGGTTAACTCTGGGAAGAATTCCCCCAGAGCTCCCCTTTCAGAGGTACATGGTGAGTTTGTCCATGAGACGGACGTTAGTTATATCCAAAAGGGCAGGTATATTATAAAAAGTGGGAGGAATAAAGGACACTTTCATAGACACAAGTGAGCAAAAAGAGCTGCCCTGGGAAGGGACAGGTCTGCTAAGAGAGAGGCCTGCATGGTCCCAGGTGGCAGCCTTGGGAGGAAGCTGCCGCTGCTGCTTTGCCAAGGGAAAAGGTTGGAGGAGCACCTGCATAGGCACAGGTGGGCAGGAGGCTGCAGCCCCTTCCAGTGCAGAAATTACACCGACATAGTCTTCTTTTCTTTGGGAGAAGCTCATTTCTTTGTGGAGATGTTGACTTTTGTTAATTACATCTAGGGTGTGATTAGGTTGATTGGTAAGGACCGGTGAGTGATTCTCTATAATGGCCTCCCTTTCCAGATCCCAACTCTGGTCTGTGCCTCTTGATACTTTCTAGATATATATCAGTCTGACACTTGCTATAGCAGATGGGCCTAAAGATTTTTAATTTCTGGTGCTGGCCTAATGACTGTGTTAATCAGGTCTACCCCCACCTCCAGCTTTTGGTCTTTTATGAGCCAGATTTCTGGTCTTGTGGTGGCTCCCTAGTGTTTTTCTCCTCTTGTGGCCTCCCTGGTGGCCTGTGGTTAAAGACAACTCTATCAGGTTATTGGCAGTCACTGAAGCACAAGTTCTATCCCTGGCCGGCCAGGGAGCCAAGCCACTTGATGCAGCAGGTCTCTCCTGTCTTGCCCACGGCTCCCCTCAGCAATGAATTTCAGTGGATCTGTCTGTTCTGCTCCCCACTCTCCCTGGTGAATCCTCTCCTTCCCCTGCACCTCTGGCACACACCCCATGCATATTTTGTATGCATAAATAAATAAATCTTTTTTAAAAAAAGAGATTTTCTCCTCTTAACCTCCATCATCCTTAGCAGAGTAAAAATGTCAAAATTTGTTGGAGGATGATGTCATCTAGAGCTTTTATACTTTTTACAAAGGGAGAAACTTAGTGAAGAAAACCATTTACTGGAGGTCATTCAGTAAAGTCAAGTGATCATAAATGGGAAAATACGATCACTGTACTTTTCTATGATCTGTGGTTTGCTGTTACTTTTGTGTACAGGCAAAAATTCTTGCTGGGTACAATGCATCTGTAAAATATAATGGTTCTATTTATTACGATTTTACTAGACCAGTTTCTCAATAGTGTTTACATCCTTTAATCTTCACTAAAGTGCAAGATAAATTCCCCTGTTTTAAAGATGATGAGAAGGAAAAGCAGAGAGAAAGTGAAACTTTTTCCATGGTGCACACACAGGATTAGAACCAGCTTTTTCTAAGTCCAAATCTGACACTTCAATTCTTTTCTGATAAGGAATATGTTAAACTGTGTTTACAGAAAATTATAATTTTGAGAATGGTTAGACAAAGGGTTTATTAGATCACCTGAGTAAGGATTTGAACTTGGCTAGCAGCACAACAGATTTTACCCTGTGAGACATCTTCCTCATAAGCATAAATTTGCATTTAGTTCCTATAGCCTGAAACAGGAGTCTTCAACACCAAGAGAGTGATTATTCTTCATAGAAGTGACTTCTGGCTCTAAATTATTCTTCTCTAAAGATAGGCTAATGCTACTGGAAGGTGAAGCGGGACCCACTCTCCAGCCCCTCTGGAGGAATCCTCTGCATCCATGCAGAAGGTTGGGCATGCATTATTAAATTGTATTTTTTAAATTTTTATTTATTTATTTAAAGATTTATTTATTTTTATACAAGAGCTGGGGTGCAGGCCCCAGGTGCAGGAGGGTGAGCGGATTCACCAGAGACAGAACAGGGAGCAGAACAGGCAGAAGGACCGAAATACGCTGCTGAGGGGAGCAGCGGGGAGCCAGGAGAGGTCTCCCAGGCCATGTGGGATCCTCGCCAGCCGGCCCAGATGGAACCCGCACTGCAGAGGCTGCGGACAGCTTCACAGCGCCGTGCTCAATGTGCTGCACCTCCAGGGAGGCCCTAAATAGTATATTTTTTTAAAGATTTATTTTATTTATTTATGTGAAGAAGAACTGGTGTGCTGGCCAGAGGTGCAGGGGTGATAGGTGAGAGGATTCACCAGAGACAGAGTATGGAGCAGAACAGGTGGAGCTACTGAAATACACTGCTGAAGAGAGCAAGACAGGAGAGGTCTGTTGTGCCCTGTGGGTCAGCTCCCTGGCTGGGGATGGAACTCAGGATGCATTGGTGACAGCACTAAGACTATACCCCTAGGCTCTCCGGGAGGCCCTAAATAGTATATATTTTTTTTAATTCTGAAAAGACTGGCTTGGATTTTCAGGTAGTAGATATTTTTCATACAATATGGAGCCTGTGAATATGACTTGTTGGGATGGAAACTCCAGAAAAATTTACGTTATGTTCAGAATTGTAACATTTACATTTCTTTCCCATATATTACTCAGTAAATATTTAAGAAATACTTGCCTTTTAATTTTTTTTATTTAGAGTTTGTTTTTTAAGCTATCTGTTCACCACATTGAATTTCTGATTTGTTTTCATCCAACAGAATGCAACGTACTGTGTTGTCAACTCATTGGAGGACAGAATTGCAAGTTTCCTAGCCACACATTGAAAAATTATTGAGTTAGGTAGTCTGTCATTATTCGGGCTCATCCTGAGAAAAATAATATACTGGTGGCAGGAGACTTTGCCATGTCACAAGGTTAGTCTTAAGAGAGGACATAGGTCTTTGAAGATTTATAGTCAATGTGGATTGGAAAGTCGCCCTTGGAGACGATGTGGTTTTGGGGTAGCAGCTGCAGCGGAACATCTTGCTAAAGGAGGCAGCTCCAAATCACGGTCCATTGAATTATCTGAGTAGGACTGCTGTGGTCTTATCCAGAACAGAAACAGATGAGCACATCAAGGAAAGGGAATTGTATACATTTCAAAGAACTATATACTGAAATCAATCATTTTCTTTAATGTGAAAATGTAGCCTTTGAGTTTGGGGCCGGACTTGCTTGATCAATATATCTTGGCAGGTGATCGGCTTTTATGCTGATGTATCATGATAACAAAGGAAACATTAACTAATGCTTATAATATTCTCTTTGCTAGAAGTAATGCTGGTACAACAGTCACTTGGTGGTTTGGGATGGAAAGGAAATGAGAGATGAGAGACACAGCTGAATGTTCCCATATCTCTTGGTATATTGGTCAAGAGATGCCCTAAGATACTGGATTCAAATCCTCTCTGTTCGTCAGATCCTCGTACGTAAAACAAAGACACAATGACAGCATTTATCTTGGGTTGTTGAATAGTTAGATCAATTCGTCCATGGCATGTCTTCAATAGCGCCTAGAATACAGTCATCATCTGATTAATAGTAACTGGACTGTTTGCTGTAAATTCTCCAAGTTCACCCTTCTTAAGAGGAGCAATGATCACTCTTAAGATCAGAAACCACATGAGGTGATGGAGAGTCAAGAGCTTTGCAGACTCGGAAAACGATACTTTCCCTGCATATACATTTTTTCATTGGGCTAATTCTATTCTGTTCTAGTAAGTACTCAAGTATGAAGCAGAATTCAGATATTACTGGTTTCTGTCTCCACTATTGACTACTTAGTAAAACTAATCAGCCTCTACTTAAAGATCTGAATTATGTGAAATCGATTCACAGTGTTTCCGGAGTTAAAGTCACCTGCAAAGTCCTCTGTGCTATTGGGGATTCCTGCTTCTGCGTGGAGTGAGAGAAACATCTTGACCATCATTCTTTTTTGTGAAGACATCGCATTGGATGGGGAGACATTTGCAGAGTTCATCATCATTGCCAAGAAAGAGCATGTACGTATCCTGTGTACGTGTTATTTCCTAATTTTAGCTCAAATATTTCCCACAAACCATAATGTTATTTATTGTCTTTACACAGATGAGGAAATCTTGCTGGGTCTCTAGGTAACTGGGCTCAAATCATGACTTAAGGGGTTGGCTTTGCATCAGCCACACTGCTTGCTGCCGTCCCCACGTCTCTATAGCCCCAACCCTTTTCGCGTCCTCCTTAGAAACACAAAAGCAAACATTTCATCTTTCTGTAAACTACTAACCTCATAGTACCTCCCTGAGTGGTTTCTTTGAAGAATGAAATGAACTAATATCTGGAAAGTGAGCTGAGGGAAGCAGAATATTGAGGAAATACTATGTTTTCTTTCGTATTTTAGTTTGGAGACAAGCTTGCGATTTTGTGAACTTTGTAGGAACCATCCAAAGCTTACTTTCTGGACTGTTGAGAACAGGTTGCTGTATGTGACACATCATCACAGCATCCCATGTTTCTTGCAAACAGACAACAGACATGAAACAATCACATGTGGCCAAAGCGATCAAGAAGTTAATACTGACACGTGAACGCAGGCTGATCCTCAGACCCCGTTCACGTTTTGCTGATGATGCCAACAGCACCCTTCTGAGCAAAAGAGGCGGCCTGGACACACCGTGGCCTCCAGCTGTCCTTGTCTTCACGCTTCTTCAGTGTGACGCAAGGTCTCAGCTTCCTGGACCTGCGTGAACACTTCACCACAGCGGCTCAGCTTTGTGCGGCCCTCCTGGAGTGTTCCTTCTTTGGGTGTGTCTGCTACTCCCTTATGCATTTTAAGCAACATCTCAGCTGTGGCACTGTCCTCTTCCCCGGCCACCTATTAGCTGGCACACAATTTTGATTCAACATTCCTGGGGGTGCCAACCTGGCCAGTGGATTCACGTAGTCTCTGCCTCATTTCTCTGCTGAAAGTTTGTTTTAAAAAAAAATCTTTTGCATGGATAAGTATTTTGGGGGGAGACGCTTTGAGATGGTGTTAATAATGCATCCACAATTTATTCATCTCTTTGCTCCAGTCTAGACAAATGGGCTGCTCCTACTTTATTTAGCAGATTATCATCTGTTACTAATGGATGATGTTCAAATGCTTCCAGACTTGACTGGCGGGGGTCCCTTCAAGCTGTATTGTGTGTCCCTATGGCAGGGAACCCTCATCATTTTTTGAATAAATTCTTATGTTTTTGGCACCACTCAGTGTTCTGACCCCCCTGGTACTGTCCCGGGCTCGGCCCTCTAATCAGCCACCGTGCCAGTAAGTTCTTTCAGGGGAGGACTGTGTCTGGAAACTAAGCTCTGGATGAAGGCGTGCTCACTGCTGTGGGGTGCTGCTCTCTCCTCTCTCAGTGGGCACATTCGGGGAAAATGCATGCGAGCAAATACACCCTTTTTGTGTCCAATCACCATTTATCGATGCATCTAGAAACCTTCGATTCCATCTAACACCCTGCACTCGTCCAGAGCTTTCCCCCAATCTCTCTGTCTCTGTAGCACCCTTCTCCAAGGATAGGAGACCTGAAACCCACTTACCTGATTACACTATTTAACCAATATGTATGCAAACCATCGCCCCAAACTCCGGTCACCCCTTCCTACCCTTTTCCAACACACTCTTCACTCTGCATTATTCACGCTTCCCAGAAGGTGCTTTCTCATTCCCCCAATCCATCGCCCACGCTGGCTTCTCCCCACCCTCCCACCCCTCACTTTCCATAACCCTCTCTGGTGGTGACCTCTGCCCCCCTCTGTATGGGCAGCCTCTGACAGGCGTGAACCCCACTACCACACCCATGCAGGCAGGACTTAGGGGGCTCGTCCAGCTGGTTTTGAACTGAACCGAAGAAAGGAGAAGACAGGAGAGAGGAAGAGAAAGGGAGAAGGAAGAGTTAACACATTTAAAATATTTGTCATGATTATCACTGGCTTTGTGTTACCTTTTCTGCTGTAAAACTCTTAGGAAACCATCTCTTATTGGCCACAATGTCTCTATGTGAGTTTAATAATCTGAATTGCCACAGGATTTATCTCATTCTGCACTAAGTGATGTTGTCAGGTGAGTCTCATTTGGAAAATGCAGACACTGATGGGGAAATAAACAAGCATCTTTCCCCATGTAAACAGGCCACTGAAGGGCATGTGGAATTGTGACTGCTCCTCCTCGTTAGATAATGACAGGCAGGCAGGCAGGCAGCCTCCACTGCAGAACTGGGCCAGTCTGGAAGGGACCAGAGAGGCCGCAAAGGGTCGTTGCTAGGGTCACAATTCCCCTTAGCTCGTGACAGCACAGCTGGAACCAGCACTGGCTTCCAAGAGAGTAGAAACAGCTCCTGGCCCTTTTAATGCCCTGGGCTTAGGAGGCCAAGAAGCCTGGACCTCCTTCTGTCTTCCTGAATTTAGAAACTTGGTTTAAAAGAAGACTCTGGAAGAGCAAGGAATGTGACTTGGGAAAACTGTTTCTGAGAAGTCTGTACCACCCTCTGACGATGTGGCCTCCTGGAGTGGCCAGTGTTGATGGAAATCATGTGGGTGATAAGATAGAAATGTATGTAAAACCAAGGCATTCAAGAAATGCTAGCTTTAATTCCTGTGATTATTTATTTACACAAGTGTCGTTAAACCTGAGGCAAGCTGCCTTTGTTGATGGAAGTCAGTTCTAGGAACGTGGACTCTCAGAATTGACATCTCTGCCTACGTGAGTCTGTAATAAACCCATGTAAACCCACACCATGTTTGAAGTTCTTTACTTTTTTTAAAGATTTATTTATTTATGCATACAAGAGCTGGGGTACAGGCCAGAGATGTGGGGAGTGAGAGGATTCACCAGAGACAGAGTGGGGAGCAGAACAAGCAGATGGACGGAAAGCGCAGCTAAGGGGAGCAGCAGGCGAGACAGGAGAGGTCTGCTGCGCCATGTGGGTTGATCCCTGGCTGGCCTGGCCGGGATCGAACTCGTGCTGCAGAAGCTGCGGATTGCCTCATAGTGCGGTGCTTTAACCCCTTGCGCTGCAGGGAGGCCCCCTAAAGTTTTTTAATATAAAGAAAGAGCATCAAGGACCGATGGTAAACACTAGGATCAACGAGGATGCTTGAGAGACCTGCCCAGGAGTCCTGCAGAGGCCCTGTTCTGCCCCCCACTGTCCTGCTCTCCTGGAACCTTTAATCTTGAAACTCAACAGTCCATAAACTCACACACAATGCGGGCAGAGGAGGCCTGGCAGAGCCAATGCTTCTTTTTTCCCAACCCTTGGAGATAGGGTATGGATTTTGCTAACTAGATGTTGTGTGTGCTGTTAATAGATCCTGTGAGCTTTGGATTAGTGAAGTGCTGTGCTCTGAGGGAAGGAAAGAGAGAACTCGAGTTCAATGAGCTGATTTTTTTTGAAACCAAACCATGACTAGATCAAAGAGAATGAGAGCATTCTTGATGACTATCGCAGAACCTTTTAAAGCAAAAACATTCAAATGAAATTTAAACTCAAGGAGTTTACTTGTAAGCATTCTGTGCTCTGCTTTAGAAGGAAAAATGTTTTGTAGTTATTGATTTGCCACATACTTTGAACAAACAACTGGTGTTTATTGAAAATTGGCTTGTGCTCAGGAGCCTGAGCGGATGGCAGCAGAATTAATCAGGAACGGATATGCAGCAGAAGGATTCTGAAGCATGGAGGAGGCGACAGACACAAGAGGTAGCTGCCATGATGCAGGCACCTCAATAACTACCGTGATTTGGGCAGGACGCTGTGATCCCAGGGCTTAGATCTGCGGTGGTGAGTGGGTGCTTCTCTCAATGGGGACACAAAGGAATTTGAGCCTTGGAATCAGGCCATTGGATTTGTTCTTTCCCTCATTAAGTATGGGCCTTGGCTGCATGTTGAAATGAATTTGAGCCTTGGTTTCTTCACCTGAAAAGGGGGTTCATGATTTCTGCCTCGGAGCATTTGTGTGAGGAAAAACAGAAAGTGCAAAATAGCCCCAGGCTGAGTACATGGCACCCAGCAGGCCACCAAGGTGGTGTTGACTTTCTTCTTGGCCATGGCCAAAGAGGATTTCATTTCTCTCCTTTATTTGTGTGTTCTTTCCTGTGGAATCACTGTTCTCTTACCTGCTTCTGCTTAATTTCATATTTTCACTAAGAACAAATTTTAAATATTTGGTCACAAATATTGGGGCGACTAATAAGTCAAAACAGTATTTTTGGAAGTATACAAAATTCTCTGAAAAGTGTTGCATGTATTTTGCCCTCAATCCTATGTATATCATTTGTGCTTCACTTTTGAGCTTGTTTTCCCATCTGCCACAATGAGAAACACAGTGTCTTGGACACCCCTCTGAGAGCAGTTACTCCAAGACCACTGATGGTGCAGGCTCTAAGCCAAGCATGATGCTTGTCACAGATAGGGATACGATAAATATTTTATAAATGATGGAGTCAATGCACCCATGAGGCAAAACTGGTATTTTCTCTCAAAGCTCCGAGTCCAGCGAGTGGAAGATTCCATTTATATAATGACTTCCTTCATCACCATCTCTTATAACATCATCAAGTTCCTATAAATATGGGGTTTTAGAATCAGTCAGAGGACCTAGTAAGGGCAATTAAGCCATTTACTAGCAAAAAGCTCGCCATCCTACCATTACAATCACCCTCTGTGAAGAGAATACCCCGAGCTCTTTGAAGAGATTAATATTTCCCGAAAAACACAATCGATGACCTTCTCATAAAGGGCAAAGTTTGTCTTTTCTAGTACAAGCATTTAACAGTTTGTTTGGATTATAAATGAAGATTGAGAAAACCCTGAGCAAAAATTTTACTGAAGACAGGGGATAATTTTCCTAGTCAAGGAGTGAAGTGGATCTATTGCTTTCCTCAAACACATCCCTCAAAGAGAAAAAATAAAGTGTAAGCTTTATTGGGTAAATTCTAGCCTGGAAAGTGATAGAGGAACTTTTGCAGTTATTTAAGGTTCCCAGATCTGTGTCATTCTTTCGACTTTATTATGCCCTTTTATTTTAATATGTGATTGTGGGCGCAGGATGGGCACAGAGCAGGTTTTCTGATCCGGCAGACGGGTAAAGGAGAGTCTTGGAGCCCTCGATGGGTTTCTCAGGCTTTTATTGAGCTTTACATGTAGTGTGGCAACCAGGCACATGCAGGCAGGGGTGTGGGGTGGGTGTGGAGGGGTTGGGGGTGTGTGGGGGGGTGTGTGGGGGGGTGGGGCCGGAGGCCGATAGGCCTCCAAGCACCCGGTAAGTCTTCACTCTGGGCTTCTCTGGCTTCTTTCTCCTCTTCTCTCTTTCCTGCCTC
Organism: Talpa europaea; assembly: GCF_964194135.1. NCBI lineage: Eukaryota > Metazoa > Chordata > Mammalia > Eulipotyphla > Talpidae > Talpa > Talpa europaea. The sequence goes on along the minus strand of NC_140071.1, from coordinate 139,900,679 downwards.
TCTCCTGCCTCTTTTCCTGCTTCTCTCTGACTATCTCAGTACTGCCCCCAAGGCCCACAGAAGTAAACAAGACAGCTTACAACAATGTGACAAGGGCAGGTGCTCCATCAGGCAGGGCCATCCTAATGGTGGGAGGGCAGAAAAGCCGGAAAACCATTTCTCCAGTGATATTCTGTGTTCTTGGGCCCTAGCTCATGAATTTAGCAATGCATCTATTGACTTTAAGACATACGTGTACTGTGCACATATATGCATATAGGAAATACATATCTTAAGTACATGTATGTGTGTACACATATATATCTCCACACACACGTAAACACATACACTTAAGACTTAACATTGGTGTAAAATACTATAGGTCATGAAATCTTATAATGAACATGCTTCTGCTCCAATAATTTCAGTGAGTTACTGGGATAACACGAGTTGAGATTCAAGTAAATTTGAGCGAGATAAGTTACCTTTAAAATAAGAGACTTCCAATAAAAATTTTGTCTGTACTTTAAAAAAGAAAATAAGTGCTATCCAAATTGCCAACTCCTGCTGTTTTTTAAGTATTGTCTGATTGAATGACATTTTCCCATACACTGTTAGCTCAATCAACACATCAATAAGTAACTAAAATAAATAACCAAACTATAAATATTTTTAAAAAGTTGTATTTGTATTGACAGAGACAATAATCCTCCTGTGCGTGTTTTACCAGCAATCTGAAGAAGTCATTTCCTTGATCATGGATATGCAAACTAAATAAAAAACAAGACAAATAGAATAAGACAAATAACAGCAACATCAAAAACACTTTCATGCATATGTTAGCGAGTGTGGTAAATTAAAAGGTTAATCATTTCAAAAGGTTAATCTTTCCTTTCCTCACTACTGATCCAGTTCTTCCTATACTTCAAGACCCCCTCTAGTATAAATGTCTCCTGAAAAGGTCCCTGATTGCTGGCAATAATATTATTTTCAATCTTGTTTTCCTTTCCATTTTGTAAGTTTTTTTCTTCAAATGAAACAGTGTTGACCAGGGCATTGGCCTGGAAGTGTGGAGGGGCTGGATTGTTACAACAGAAAGTATTGGGTTTTGTCCCTGAAGAGCCCCCCAGCTCCAATGCACCCCCCCCCTCGCCCCCTGATTCAGCTCCCCAGAAGCTCAGGAGTACATGGAACACAAGATGCATGAACAGAGCCTACTTTGATTGAGCTGAATCGACTCCCTTTCTCTCTTGTGCTTCACTCCACGATGCAACCCAGTTTTTGTCGTGTAAGATAGTTGTTGATATGCAGTGCAAAGGGAGAATCCTCATGTGAGCAATTTTCACATTTTAACCCTAAATGCAAAAGAAATAAAAACAATTCAGTCTATAGATAAACAATATCTGATTGCTAATTAAAGCCAGTGTGAAAGAAAAACAGTCATATCAAATACTCAGCTTTTTGTTGGAGGGCATTGTGTAGGACAGCAATACATGGAGGGTGAATTTACTAAGACAAAAGAAATGCATTGAAATCACATAAGGTATCAAAGCATTAGGGAGGTATGAAAACATAATTTCTTTTAAAAGGCAAAAAAATAGAAAAAGAAGAAAGCAAGCAGAAGATCAGTAGAGTCAATATTTCTAATCCACATACCTAGTGGTGGCAATTACTGGGCTAAATATCTCCAAATCTAAATAGTATGTGGTACATATTCAATAATGCTCACACCTTTTTTCTTCTTTGCTAATCTAAGGTGTAGTAAATAAACTTTATTCCCTACTGCACAGTGGAAGATCTCTATAAATGGGCAAGTGCTGGATCATGTAAGGCATTATTAACATTAATTTACATATCTCTGTGCTTAGCATCCTGGAAGGAACACTGGCATATGTGAACCAGCCAAGCATTTTACAGGTGTGACACATGACACAGGATCATTTTTTTCTTTAGATTTCTTCTGTAAAAGTGATACAGGCTGTTTAGGCAATAGAGTTAGTTACTTCTTGAAATGGACATTAGATCATGGAAGAAAAACTTAATATAAGAAAACAAATTCAACCTGTGATAAATAAGACTCATCAAGAAAGTAACCATAATAACAGACAGAATGTATTCTAAGTTAAGGCAAGGATTAATAATCAGTGTAAGGAAAGATCTCCCTGGTGGCGCAGGGGTTAAAGTCTCAGCACTATTAAGCTATCACCAGCCACTGTGGCATGAGTTCGATCCCTGGCCAGGGAGCTGACCTACATGGTGCAGCAGACCTCTCCTGTCTCCCCGCTGCTCCCCTCAGCAGTGGATTTCAGTGCATCCATCTGTTCTGCTCCCCACTCTGTCTCTGGCCAATCCTCTTACCATTCCACCACCCACACGTCTGGCCTACAACCCCTCTTGTATGTGTAAATAAAAAATAAATCTTAAATCATAAATAAGAATATATTCAATCAAGACAGGCAAGTACTTTTCCAGAAAGATACAACTTGACTTTAACTTAATGAAAATAAAGCGTTATCTGTTCAATAGATAGAATTATCACTTATTTGGTTCAAGGTCATGTTATTATTGAAGATAAAATGCAATTAGAATGTCGGATTGGCTTCTCTTTCCCAGTGAAATAGAAGTCATTTCTCTTTGAACGGCCTGCCTGGATTTTTTGACAAAATTAACTCTAGACCATAGAAGACAGACACAACATCCATAAGATCTTAAAGAAAATATCTAGCATATGCCTGCAATTTAGATCTTAAAGAAAATATCTAGTGTATGCCTGCAATTTATACATCTGTAAAACTGAGATAAGCATTTCTTAATCCAGTTCACAGAATGAGTGCTATAAAACTACGAAGATACACATGACTATCCATAATTAATGATGCGAGATTCCTACCACAGTGTACACCACACCAATGCATTTAGTGAAGACTGATCACTGATGTTGTCAGTGAGTGTCCAATCATGGTTTTTAGCTCCTTTTCAAATTATTTCAATCTATATAACAGATGCCAATGAGGTGCTACTGGACAACCGGGTGCCTTAGAAACTCAGGAGCTCTGCTCATTATTTTTACATGATTAAAATATGGTCCAATGTGTCAAAAATAACTAAATTCTGCACTTAATTTGAGGTCCCAGTCAAATTCTAGGTTGCTATAACCTACTCCAACTGAAACTAATTTCTTTCATCCAGGTTGTTTCTACAAAAAAATTGCTATTATACACATCTCACACATTTTTCTAAATATCTCTCGCCACGTTTTCAAGAAGTTTGAGTGTGTAGAAAGAAACACAGGCCTGCCTTGGAACGCGGCCCCATCATATGCCAGTACCTGGACAGACAAAATAACTTCTTGTTCATCCATTTCCCATCCACGTGAAAGTGTTAAAGATGCCACATGCTCACGTGAAATCACATCTGCGTGGAGCACATCTACAAAAAGACCAAATGGATTATCATTTTCTACATGTATTTTCCTGTCAGATTTTCTAATTGCTCATTCCATTGCTTTTTGCCCCAAATCCAAAATATTGTAAAAATTCTACAGTCCACATTGGTAGCCCATACCATGGCCCAAAGTAGGCAAACAAGTTGAATTCAGAATACCTTCAATGTAGGACTTTACAATTCCTATAAAATGTAAGAATAAGTTTAGCTATTGCTGTTTTTCATATAGTAATTATTGGTTTAGCATTCATTCTATTAAAGACATTAAATAGATCATGTTATTTAAGTTCATCAGCAGTTTATGAATGTATTATTTTCTTCATTACCACCTGGTAAGGAAACTGAAACTTGAAGGATTTATGTCCTGGACCAAGGTTACAAGAACTACAGACATTTACATGTGGGGCATTTGACTGTGGCAAGCAGGGTTTTGATATCGAGAGTTCTTATGATATGCCAAAAAATTTCTTGGTATTTCAATTTTGTGAACATTTCTGTTTACCTCATTGGATACAATGTAATGAATGTGATGGGTTATTGAATATCCTTTATCCATCACCCTAAGGTGGAATCATATCTATAAAATAAGGACAGTTAGATTGATTAAACACTAGAAAAAAAGACAATTAGAATTAATCAATATCTTGTAATAATGTGTGATATGAACATTTTTTATGAATTTAATTCATGAATGAAAAGTGTAGGAAGACACGGTTGTCTAAAATATTATCTGGGGCCTCCCCTGGTGGCACAGGTGGTTGAGCTCAACGCCGTGAAGCTGTCCACAGACTCTGCAGCGCAGGTTCAATCCCCGCCAGCCGGTGAGATACCCACATGGCACAGCAGACCTCTCCTGTCTCACCCACTGCTCCCCTCAGCAGTGTATTTCAGTCAGTCTGCCTGTTCTGTTCCCTGCTCTGTCTCCGGTGAATCCTCTCTCACCCTCTCGAACATCTGGCCTGTACCCCATTCTTGTGTGCATGAATAAATAAACTTTTAAAAAATGATTAAAGAAAATAAAATATTATCTTTAATTTCAAAGGCATTTGGAAACAATGTCAGTATTTTAACTTTACATTTTACTAAAATTTGATCAAGAGACAAAAAGTTTAAACAAAGTAGAAGTTCCATAATTTTCACTGTGTAGCTGAGTTAAAACAACAAAAGCAACTAGGATTACTTGTTCAACCTGTGGCCACCTGTGGTTACCCTGCGATGTCAGTGTACTAGTTTACTGGAAATCTGATATCCCACAGGCGTTTTTGTATATCATCTTATTTAATTTGTTCACCAGCCACTTGAAATACTTATCACTTAACTTTACAGCCAAGAAACTATCTCATCTATGCTTGTAGCAACCAATCACCCTGGTCTTGACATCCACGATCTGCAACTTACTGAAGATGGGATTGCTTCTGAGAGTCTCTGGACAGGGCAGAAATCACCCCTGATATAAAGTTTGAAAAGTAAGATAAGGCAGGCGTTTTTCTTTAAATTGGTTTGATAACCAGAGACTCTTCTTGCCCTGACCAGGTACACTGCCAAAGCCACTGATGGAAATATTTTCGTATGAGTGTGACCTAGCAGATTTTAGTCCCAGTACATTAGGCAGCAATAACCTATTTACCTTAATATTAACATATTTCCCCAGGGCAGGGGCACCTTGGAAAGAACATTGAACAGTGACTTGGAGAATGAAAAAGAATTGCATGTGGGAAAGGTTCTGTCCTGGTCCCATATGCTTGATTCTGAGCAGACCCGCTTTGCTAAGGCCCAGTAATCACATTGATGGCCGATGCAAAAGCATTAGTCTCAGGCTCACATTTTTATGCATTAAGCATCTGGACTGTGACAGGGTAAATCTTCAAACAATAATTGTTCTGGCAGATTAGTCAGCATCGTTACATATAAAGGGCCCTGGACATTGACCCTCGTCCTGGAGTGGCCAGGAACTATTTTGTGGACCTTGAGAAAGTTATTCCACCCATCAGTTCTCTCATCTGCAAAATGAGGAGGGTGGTTAGATACACATGGAGGGTCCTCGAGGCCACGTGCGTGAAGATCCATTTACAGGCAATTCTCTAAAGTATTATTAAGTGTATTATCACCTCCCATCATTCACTAAGGTAGTCACTATCACTTCATCATTCATTAAAATGGTTGTTTTTAATCTCATAGGATTCTGACAAGCCATTTTTTAATTAACGGTGACTGATATAGAGTATATAGTGCTGTGTGTGTCCACTCCTTCTACAGATAGGTGTCCTTCAGACGACTGGGCTTAACCAGGAATGTTAGCAGACAGCCAGTTCAGATCTAGGAGGCCACTGTTTTCTAAGTATTTATAGCTTATGTGACTTGAATAATGCCTGGATCATCACAGTCTATTTCATATTTTAAAAATTGTCTTGATATAAACATAGCAAACATCTTGAGAAATGTGTTTAATAAAAATGATAAATTTAGCATGTCAACCTTTTGCATGTTGGCAATGGAAATATTCCCAGCTCTTCCTTTCTATTTTCAGTCGTCTCTTTTGCTCTCCATTTCACGTGGCATCGGTGGTATCACTTTTTTCAGGGTTTGACTGAATTCCTATGTGGGGATAACTTTTAGACAGGGCACCCTTGCTCTGATCTGGCACCATATTGGATGTTACTTCTGGCAATGGCATCTGGGTCACAGGTGTCACACTCCGCTCTTGGTGATGGTGGTTCCCCCCAACTGCCTCATCAGACCTCAAGCTTCTGCCTGGAGTAAGATCTTAGTTTGCTCAACAAAATAAAACAAGAACCTGGAGACTCACTGGGGATGTTGAATATGGGGGAAAAGGCAGAAAATCATCAACAGTGATCAATGAAATCAGTGTTAAGACCTCAGTGAGGAGAAGACTTCATTCTTAGGAGAGCTGGGGCAAAGGAATGAAAAAGAATTGGGGTACTGAGAGGCTATGTCCTTGGAATGGTGGGGACAGAAAAGTCAGTGTCACTAACAGTAGCTTATCTTGCACCAATGGTATCACAGCACTGCTATTTTGTAATCGTTTTTACACTCTATTAGCAGTTTTGCTACTAAATATACTTGCTGTTTTTTTTTTTTTTCCCCAGTATAACTTGTCACAACCTAAGGGATGGGGAGCTAATGTGGAAATCCCGGCTGAGCGAGGTCTCCTGCTCTAGAAAAGATTGTTCTTGAAGTAACAGCAGGAGAAATTGAGACTGAAGCTCAGAACCATTGATATATAAACATGACTCTCGCAAAGTTGCTGCAAAAATGAAGCCAGTGGTTAAAGCATCCAGGCCAACCCAGTCCAGTTGAAGCCAGAGGCCTACCTGATCACAAGAATTAAGTTGCCAGAAATGAGCTGAGTTTCAAGGAACTCTCAACCCTAATCCAACTATGAGCAGAGATTCATCTACAAGCGAAAGCAATGCCCTCATCTAAGACTCTCACTTGGACAAGCCACATAAGTACTCGAACGAACGAGGGGGAAATACAGAAACTCCCACAGGGTAACTAATAGGATTCTTTGAAGGGAAAGTAAAACAGGCCAAGGGAGAGGGATGCCTGCATGTCAGTGCAATCAAAGCCGTCCTCTGTGAAGCTGGGGTCTGAGGATGCTTGTTGATTTCTACAAACACATATATAGGTGCTAATTCTCCAAACTCCCCCACGTTCCTGGTGCAGGATGCTGGCTGTAAGGGAATTATGTTTGCAGGAGTAGACGCAAGTACCTGGGCGCTCAGGTGCAGCAGGCGTTTCTAGTCCCCTGCAGCCTTTATGTTCTGATCAAAAGTTTCCTTTGTCAACTTTAAGGCTATCCTTTCTGGCCTTTTTTTTTTTTTTTTAAGGATTTGACGATTTATTTATTTATTTACACAAGCGCTGGGTACAGTCAGAAGCGCGGGAGGGTGAGAGAATTCACCAGAGCCAGAGCGGGGAGCAGAGCAGGCAGAAGGACCGAAGGACACTGCTGAGGGGAGCGGGCGGCAGGAGAGGTCTGCGCGCCATGTGGGGGATCGAACCGGGGTCGCAGAGTCTGCGGGCAGCTTCGCAACCCAGCGCTCAACCACTGCGCCACCGGGGAGGCCCTTAAGGCTATCCTTTCGAAGTCATCTTTTCAGAAATCAATGGAGGGCGGGAACTTCCAGGAATGTGGTCTCAGCAGCTCAATGGCACAGTGGTGGGAGAGAAGAAATACACAGGGCCAGGAGTTTGGATGAGGCAGCAAAGAGGAACTATAAACCTAGCAGAATAATCAAGAGAAATTGTGCTAGCGTCTGGACCACAAATGAAGTTGATTAGCGAAGAGATGTGACTGTATCTGTCCTTAATAAACACATAAAAAATAATCAGGGAGACTAAGATTTAGGGAAGCAAATGGGACATTATCGACCCCTGCACGTCCCTGCAAACCTGAGTGATTTCACTGGTCTCTGCTCTTACTGTTGTCGCCCACGACGTGGTACAGGAACTCAGGTATCAAACAAAATACACCCTCCAATAAAGTTTGGAGTTCACTGCTTTGGAGTCAGACTGAATGATCCTATTATTAACCAAATGTCTGGTTAGCAAGCTGTGCAGGAAACTGCCTGCCTCCCAAACCAGAATGGGAAATTAGCCCAAAAGTGCTGCTGACATAGGTTAACCCAGAGCGGCAATAATTTAGCGGTGGAACCATAATATTTTGATCAAAGACTGAAATCCTTCACTTCCATCCAATTTTAGTGGAAATGTATGCGTTGGTGGTCAATACCAATTAAAAATAAACACCCTCCATAGCTTAATCTCTTTCTCAATGGGTCAAGCGTTCATTTCTCTGAGTTATTCTTGCCAACGATTCAATTAAAGGACAGAGAAGAAAGAACGATGCATTACAATAAGTGCTAGTATTTGAAATAGCTTAATAAAATGAACATCATCTGAACAGTGTTTCGCCTCCAATGTGCGACTTTTAATTACTCCATTTTGTATGAGGAAAACTTGTTAAAAACGTCTAATTGCCACTTCTCACTGAATGATGCCCTGAGACTGCTGGGCCTGGCCTGTCTGGAAAGCACTTTGGGTCTATATTTATATATTATTTAGGTCTTGCAGGAAAAGGCTGCAGCGGCTCAGGGTGGTAATTAGTCCTGTAGGCCTGAAGTCAGGAGAGCAGGCGCACGTGGGTTAGAGGGAATCAGGGGGCTGTTGTCAAGCAGCGGATGGTGAGGCAGGTCCCCTAAACAATGTGTCTTACTTTTATCTTTCAAGAACTCTGGTTTCATTACCTAGGAGAGGTGGGGATTCTGGTACGTACATGAGCAAGCCAAGGGTGGATGGGGGCTTTTCATAATTACATTTTCTTTTTTTTTTTGATGCTTTCCATTTTTTACTTATTAAAAAATTAGACAAAGGTAAATAAAAATGAATCCCCAATACCCCAGGATCCTAAAATACCAACACAATTATGTTATCATAAGAGAATATATTCGGCATTAACTTGGAAGATTTGAAACCAAAAAGAAGCAAAAGGTAAATTATGACACAAAGGTTCAAACCTGTTTCGGGAAGTTATTTAGGGCTTTGAACTGGTTTTTGATTTTTTTTTTCCCCAAGGCCTGGCCGACACTGTGGTGCAGAGGAAAACCGGCCCTGCCTCATCGGTGCCAGGAGGCCCCAGCGTGGGTCAAGGCTAGGCAGGTGCTGTGGATGCCAAGGGTGGGCTCAGCAGACCCAGCTCGAGCGCTGGGTCCTCCTGCAGGGCTATTCTGGGGCCTGAGGACCCGCCAAAGCCTCTGATGCGCCCCGGGAGGAGCTCAGCTTCCTCCATGCAGGAAAGCTGCTGCGGGTCTTAGGGGCCTGACCCAAGCGTGTCGGGTTTGCTGGACAGCAGGGACGCTCAGGTCCAAAAGGGGACACGGCCTGGCTGGGATGCTAAACAAACCCCCCAAGGGGCAGGGTGTGTGTGGGAGGAGCCGGTTCCAGGAGCCCAGGGCTGTGGGCTGTACTCTGAGCCGGGTTAGCTGCGATCCGGGGTGAGCCCCGTGGGAGGCAGCGCGTGTCCCTCCAAGCTGGCCCGCCCGCTGCTGCGCAGGCGACAGCGCCTCTGTCCCCCCTGGAGGCACAGCCCGCGGGCAGGGAGCGCAGTCCGAGGGGGGACCGTCCATCTCCAGTGCCCACCGCAGCCTGGAGCGCGCTGGCTTCTCCGGGCCATGGGCAGGGAAGCGCGTCCCTCAGTAGAGTCCCGTGAAGCTGGGGTCAGGGTGGGCCCGTGGGGAACACAGGGGCCGAGGGGATGACCCTGCTTTTCAGTGTGCATTTGTGTCTAGGACACAGTCCTTAATTTTTCTCATTCGTAAAAAAGCAAGCTCGGGGCCTCCCCTGGTGGCGCAGCGGTTGAGCGCTGGGCTGCAAAACTGCCCTCAGCCTCTGCAGCGCCGGTTCGATCTCCGGCAGGCTGGCAAGGGTCCCACATGGCGCGCAGACCTCTCCTGCTGTGCCCGCTGCTCCCCTCAGCAGTGTACCTCGTCAGTCTGCCTGTTCTGTTCCCCGCTCTGGCTCTGTGAATCCTCTCACCCTCACGTGCTTCTTACTGTGCCCAGTGCTTGTAATAATGAATGAATGAATGAATGAATGAATGAAGCAAGCAAGCCCGGAGGATGGAAGGCCGGTGGAGGTTGCGTGCCGGGCCAGAGCCGCAGGCAGACCTTGCAACCCTGAATCATGTACAGGATTGTAAATGCACAGCGCCTCTATAAAAGAAGAAAAAAATACATATACAGAAGGAAAAAGAAACGCTTTGAAGCCAGGCGGACAGCCCTGATGCGAGCCTGGTGCGTCCGGGGCCTGCAGGTCCTCGGACACCTCGGATGCGCATCCCCTGCGCCTTGGGGGCTGCTGGGGGGCAGAGAGGGGACCCCTCCCCAGCGCAGTATCTGCTGCGCTGGACCCTGAGGGAGGGCGCTAATTTGATCGGCCTGTTACTTACAATCAGGACTGTTTTTGATAAAGACACTGTGCAGAGGGCTTCTGTCTAGCCGGTACCTCTCTCCCCCTTAGCCCAGGCCCTCCCCTTGTCTGATCACCTCATTGTTAGTTTCCAAACTAGGTAGAAGTTTCCAGAGGAGGAAGCACGGGGCTTCTTCCCCCTGGTATTTTATCCTCCATTATCAGCACAATACGGGGTGCAGAGGAGGCACTGATGGATATTTACAGAGGAAATAATCAGGGTGAGAACAAGCACTGAGAGTTGTTGTGAAAAGATTTCTTAAATGAAATCCTATAGTAACAGAAGTTGTTTTCTTTTCTGGGGCCACCTTCTTAGTACTGGGAGTTCTAGACTAACAAGATTTTCTGCTCCTTAACCATTCTCTCTGTTGTGGTGATAGAGCAGAAGATTTATTGCTGTGTTGAAGAGGCCTAATGAAAAAGGGGGAAATGATGTCTTTACAATGGTATGAAGCAAACAATGGCTTTATACTCAAGAGAGTCAATCTCACATACACAGGAGGCCTCATCTCAGACAGCGCATGAGGAGCGTGCATGTTCTGATGCTTATTTATTCATTTATTCATTTATGCAGCAGACTTTGGGAATCTGTCCTGCCCCCCAGGCCCTGGGCTGTGCACTCCAGCCACCAAGAGGAAATGATGGTCTCCAGAAGCTTAATGAAATCACGAAGTAAAGCGGTGCCAGGCGTGAACAATGACACGGGCTGTGTGAGGTTACAGAGAAGAGAGGGACAGACAAGCACGTTCATCTGCCTAAAGGATGGTGGAGAAAGTCTCACACTGAAAGTGATGCTTAAGTCAAGGTTAAAAGTGAGTGTGACATTTGCAGGGGTCCACGTCAGGCCAGCTCTCCCAGCTGGAGCAAACGCCATCTGCAAAAACCACAAATGTGTGAAATCACAGCACGAGGGAAGAGCTGTCAATATCATTAAATAAAGAGGTGAGGTGAGGGCCTCCCCGGTGGCGCAGCAGTTGAGCGCTGGGTTGTGAAGCTGCCCGCAGCCTCTGCGACCCCGGTTCGATCCCCGGCTGCTCCCCGGCCACCGGAGGAGGGTCCCCCATGGCGCGCAGACCTCTCCTGCCGCCCGCTGCTCCCCTCAGCAGTGTACTTCGTCACTCTGCCTGCTCTGCTCCCCACTCTGGCTCTGGTGAATTCTCTCACCCTCCCGCGCTTCTGACTGTACCCAGTGCTTATATAAATAAATAAATAAATCTTAAAAAAATAAAATAAAATAAAAGAGGTGAGGTGACATAAGCCTGAGAAATTCCTGGTCTGGAGCAGAGAGCAGCTGGAGTGCTTTGGGCTAGAAAAACCTGCCTGTTAGCAGGGGAAGGAGGGAATGAATATGGAGGATAAATTAATTTTGATTTTAAAAGTTATTGATAGTTGATAGGAAAGGTACAGAGGAGTTGTTGCTGGAGATTGGCTATTTCAGGAAGTAGAAATCTAAGCAAGATGTTGACCATGGAGATGGAGAACAGAGGGTGTATTTAAAATTATTGAGGAAGCAGAACTGATAGGACTTGGGAACTGGTTGGATACAGGGGATGGAGCCTGGTGGACTCTTCTGTGTTACCATTTAGATCTTCTCTGGCTAAAGATGGTGTGGGTGTTCCCCAGGAACTGACCTTCTCTATGACTGTCTTCATGCAGTTTGTACAACAAAATGCCAAAATGCCATTGAGTGAGTGGTTTAAACAACAGACACTAATTTGTCGCAGTCCAGGAGACTGGAAGTCCAAGGTCAAGGTGGCAGAAAATTCATTTCCTGTCGAGGACCAACTTCCTGGATTGGAGACATTCACCTTTATGTCGTTTCCTCAAGGAGTGGACGGAGACAGTCATCTCTGTTCTCTCTCTCTCTTCCTGGAATGTCACCAGTTCCATCACTGATAACCTCATCTATCGTTCCATCTAACTACCTATCACAAGCCCAGTTACCATTCCATGACACTAAGCGTCAAGTTTCAACATAGGATTCCAGGGGTACCCAATTATTCAGTTGGTAACAACAGCTTCCTGTTGCCAATATGTACATTGTTTTCCACATTTGGGTTGTTTGTCCTTGAAGTTCCAGTGGTCCTCGGGAACGCTCTCTGCATATAGACTTGGAGGGAAATAAAGAGTGACATCATTTCTCCATGAATGTCTGTCATTGTGGAAGCCCAGAATGAAGTCCTCTGACTTCACCCAACCATAACTAGAAAGGATTGTTTGGCTTGTGAATCTTGGAAACATATTAAGAAGAGAGAATGGAGCTCAGGAGTGTTCCTAGAGCAACGTTGCTGTGACTGACCCCTGCTTGGGTGTGCCCTGGCTCTGGTGTCTAATGGCTCCAACTTGGGGATGCCTCCTCACTGTCCTGTTTTCCCATTAGTTGTGTGAGTTCTCAGTACCATTCTAGCAAATCCACTCCTTGCTTACGGTAGCCTGGATTGATTTCTCTTTCTTACCACATCCCTGACTTACCTGGTTCTCTTCCCTTTCAGGTACCTAAGTGTGCTCCAGTGTGCTGGAAACTGTAATTGACACCCAAGATGACACATCCTGTCTCTCACATTCTTGTCAGAGATTGAAAGAGTGAAACAAAATGGGGCCTCCCCTGGTGGCTCAGGCGGCTGAGCACCGCGCTGTGAACCTGTCCGCAGCCTCTGCAGCACCGGTTTGATCCCCGCCTGCCGGGAGGGTCTCACATGGTGAGCAGACCTCTCCTGTCTGGCCCACTGCTCCCCTCAGCAGTGTATTTCATCAGTCTGCCTGTTCTGTTCCCCGCTCTGTCTCTGGTGAGACCTCTCACCCTCCCGCACATCTGGCCTGTACCCCAGTTCTTGTATAAATAAATAAATAAATCTTTTAAAAAAAAAAAGAAACAAAATGGACATTCTCTTCGTCTTAATTAAATTTAGCAACAGCACAGCACAGATTCCACATCGCTGCTGTCTTGTTTCTGCTGCCTGCCACTCATGCGATGCTCCTTTATTATCATATTTGTAAGACCGCTGTTGGCACCCGAATTCTCAATTTCTCACCTTTACCCTCCTACTTTCGTTCTCATATAACATGTCTTTCTGGGTGACCTCTTTGACTCTCTTCCCACAGCTATGCCGCCTCTGGTCATGGGATACAATAAAAATCTGACCTACAAGACCTCCAACCTTGGGTAGCTGGGCAAGAGCAACCATACACACTGATGACAGGGATGCACAGCCTTTTTCCGTGCTCATTCAGAGTCTAGTCCAGGCCAGGAAGGCAGAGAGCTGCTGGCACAAGCGGGAGCTGTACTCATGGCCAAGGAGACTGGCGCTCCTGGAGGAATGTGAACCCCACTGACTTGTCGGCTCTGAGTTCCCATGGAAGGATGGGGCATATCCTATAATTATGAAATTTGTAGGACAAACATGCACTGGAAACTGATTATGCACCACGCACCATCCTCTGTGAAGGGATCTGGCTAGGAGAAGGACAGTCGGGGTCCACATTCATGGTCCACACACACTAGAAAGGGAGGATGAAGTCTGACGAATGAATGACACTCTTTCAGTTAGTGACGGAATGTGAGCGTAGAATAGAGGCTCAGGAGAGGGCCAAGTTTATTTGAGACAGTGACATGGTGATGTCACTCTGAGAGGTGAAATGCACCATCCCCAAAGAGGAGAGCGTGTTCCCTGCAAATGCAGAGACTGCAAAATGGGGGAGTCGTTTATTTTTAAAACTTCAAAAATGGAACTTTCATTGCTGGAAATTAGTATGGCGGAGGCTCTTCTCTCATAATAAAGGGAAAGTAAGAACAATAAAGCTTTTGGCAGAGCAGAGGGCAGATCTGGACCCTCCAAGATTCCCCAGGGTCTTTGGCAGTTCTGTGGGGGATGTGTGACACCTATGGGTGCCTGGGCACCCTTCATGGAGTGCCGATGGAGAAATTCAGTGCCTCTTCAAAAGCGGAGGGACAAGGATGACTTCATTATATTTCAGAATCTTGATTTCTAGCATAGAACTTTCCTTAGCTGTGATCACAGCTGCTGTGAAACTCCTGGGAAGGACCTTCTGGACTACCTGCAGGGAGCTGTCCCCCCCTCCCCAGAGCAGACATCTAAGCTTTGACTGCAATAAAAATTGTGCTTGTGTGTGCAAGTGTATGTGCATGTGTGTGCATGGGTGTGCGATGTGTGTGTGTGCCTGTGTGGGGGGGGAGAAGGTATATGGATGTGGGTGTGCATATGGGGTCTAACATGCTCTTGGAAATGTCTTGCCAGACCAGCTCTGCTGTCAGTCAACTCTGAGGATGAAGGAGAGCATCTCGGAATAAGAATACATGAATGCAGCATTCTAGAAATGATCTGGGACCCTGGACCACACGCTACATGCATCATCCTCTCCTGTGACATCCTTCCCATTGTCCAGATACTTTGCTAGATGTTCTGCTGACATTTCCTGCATTTTCTCATTTAATTGTCATAACTGTAGGGCCATCATTAGCTTCCATTTTGTAGATGAGTAAACTGAGACAGGAAAGGTTTATTTTTTCTCTCAGCCATTCCACTTGTAAACAAAGATTTCAATTCAGATGTAACTTGAAAGTATATATTCTTGTCAACCTACTCCTCAGTCTTGTTTCAAAAGAAATAAGTCTATTTTTTTTAGATAAAAGAAAAAGATTGCACCGTCATGAAGGGTATAAAGATATAAGTTCTGGTTCTTTTTTTCACATACATTTATTTGCATTTTCCAAACGTGGCTGGTTATTTATACTTAAGTTCTCCCACTGGAGAAAATCACATTTTGCTCTTTGTGCCAAGCTGCAGAATCGGCTCATTTCATTACATTTTTGTCTTCTCTGAAAGACACTACGCAACTGGAATTTCATCTGTATCAAGAGCCCATTGCCAACTGTCGTGGATTGCTGACAGTGGATCAATTTTAATTTACAGCTCATCTTCCAAGGCCATTTAAATAGTGGTAATTAAGAAGCAAAATATAAGACTGGAAATGGAGCAAAATGTGGATAGTTTTAAACTAATGAAGTGCTTGAAACCCTTTCTTTACAGAGTCAAGACATTTGCTGTGAAGTTGCTCCGTGGTGTATATCATTACTCTGGCAGAATTAAGGGAAATCACTAGATTTCCTGTGCCAGAGTGGGTCATGCCCTTCTAGAATGCTATTCTTTACTCTCCTATAATTCCCTCACGTAATGCTCATCTTACTTCTCCCCTTTTGCATTATTTGCCTTCCCCATGATTGTAATTCCACGGGGCAGAACCTCTGACCACTGTATTTACCAGTATGCCCACATGTATGGAACCCACTCAGACTTACGGTGAGTGTTAAATAAATATTTGCTTAAATTACTGAGAAACAAAATAACTATGAACAATGGAAGAGAGCCCCATTTAAAAATGCAAAAGCAACCATTCTTTCAGGGATGCATGCTAGATTCTTGAAATAAAACAATCAGAAATCTTACATGAGAGCCTCCCCTGGTGGTGCAGGCAGTTGAGTGCAGCACTGTGAAGCTGTCTGCAGTCTCTGCAGTGCGAGTTTGATCCTGGCCAGCAGGCAAGATACCCACATGGCGCGGCAGACCTCTCCTGTCTCCCCACTGCTCCCCTCAGCAGTGTATTTCAGAAGATCTGCCTGTTCTGTTCCCCACTCTGTCTCTGATGAATCCTCTCATCCTCCTGCACATCTGGCCTGTACCCCAGTTCTTGTATGCATGAATAGATAAATCTTAAGAAAAAAAAAAAGAAATTGTTTAAAAAAAAAAATCGTACATGTGAGCGATAGTACTGCAGACTATTCAAGTCCCAGGATTTCAACTACAGTTTTCAAAGCTAGTACATGTGTCAGTTCTTATTTTAAATCTCGGAATGACCTTTAAATTCGGTCTCACTTTCTTGGGGTTCAGCCTCTGGCCATGACAAATAATGGATTTCTGGAGAAGCATAGTGTTCAAGTTTCAATTGCCTCCTCTTTCTTTTTCTTTCTGTTCTCCCTGTTGTACTTCCCAATAGCAGATGAGGGAAGCTGTTTTGAAGTTACTTTGCAGGAGGGCAGGAAGAGCAAGGGGCTGTTATGGTTCCAAGAGCTTCACTTTAGAAGCAGGAACTTGGCCATAGGGGTAAAGCTGTAACCTTCACGCCAACTTACTGCAGGTGACATACAATGTCTTGCATTTTCAAACCGTTACCTGCCTGAGTAAATACATTCTGAAGTCCAACCTGCCCGGTCATCTCCTGGCCAGCCAACAAAGCAGAAAAGCTGTGGGCATCGCAGCAATGTTTGTGACAGTGTCTCTGCTCTTAGATTCTTGATCTAAGTAGAATAATAACTACCACCTGTCTTACTCAAAAGCCCTACTGTGAGCATGTTTCGTGGGCCTGAGAATAGGTATAGCTTCTCCAGCTAAATTGGCATGATTGACATACCTTCCAGTTACCTGCCCCAGCACTTGCCATCTTGGCAATGCTTTCACTGATAAAGTAGACCAGTTGTTGGCGTGCCGGCCAGCGGTGGTCCTTGGGGGGCCAGAAATTTGTCCATCTCCTTGACTTGTGCCTCCCACTCCACCCCTGCACAGCACTGCAACACTCTCCTTCCTCTCTGGCAAGTCTTTCCCAATGACCTTGATGAGATGGGTTTCTCTTGGTTCTCACTTCGTAGAGACCTCTATTGAAATCTCCCTTACCATCCTTACACAATTCTGTTATTTTCACACAGATATAGATAAATATTTTAATCATGAATGGTAAAACCTTTATGGCCAGGAGCATGTTCTGTTATTTGAATTTCTTACACAAACATATTACTAAATAGTTTAAGTGAGTGAGTGAATGAATGAATGATATACAAGAAAATGCCGTGCTCGGTGTACAGTGTGTTCTCGGCAACATTTTCGGTTTTGACTTCTGACTTTGAAAATGTTGTTTTGCTGCAAACTGATATGGTTCCAAGCAGACTGAATACTTGGGCATAGTGTTGTTTAGTTCATTTAATATCTTTGTGTAGCTCTATTACATGATGTATTTTGTATTCATTTGTGTTATTATTACTTTATATTTAACAGGCAAGTGGGAAAATATTATGAATTGTATAAAATCTTGGTAATTTAAAAGCTAGTTCTTCCCTCCTGGACCACCCACCTCTGTGGCCTGAAGACCAAATAAAAGAGAAAGGGACACCATATTATTTTTCCCCAATATACCTCCCTGGCATTGAAATGTTTTGAATTATTCATGATGTTTACTCAGAAGGAAAAAGACAGAGGAGTTTGGTTCTTATAATGAGTAGAACAAAGTGCAAAGATCAAATAAAGACAAAGAAAAAATTCAATAAATAATAAAAGACTCATGTAAATTAGCGTTTGTTTTTGGAATGCCTTGCATTGTAAAGTCATAGATCATGTTTATAGAAGCTTTAGGAATGAATACAAATCCTCCTATTGCTGTGCATTCCTGTATTTTCCTTTTATTATAGTTATGCAGACTAGTCAATGCTGCAGTGTGCCCGGAACGCCACTTCCTCCAAGGTGGGCTTTGGAAATAGTTCTGCATATTATACCCTACTCACATAAGCAGCATGAATCAACATGTTTAGGCAACATATAAAGGTCACCTGTATCTGAATTTGGGCTGTGGATAGAGTAAACAGCAAAAAACCAATATTATAAACAAGATTAGAGGTACACATTGTGAGAAAGGAAGCTATTATATTAGATATTCAGAGAAATAAAATAAATAATAAGAGCCAACAAAAAGGCCACTCTCTCCTATTGTCAGATACTAGAAGAGGAATGTTGGGCACGTAAGGCCAATTTACCTCTTAGAATTTGCAAACAACCCTGGAATATGGCCAATGTTTTCACGTACACCACAAAACAAGGAGCATCCTATATCTAGGAGGTAGGAAACATTGTCTTAAACCTTCATTTAAAATGTGACTTTTTTATATACAAGTAAAATAACAAAGTAAAATGACAAAGTGTGGTAGAAAGCTTGCAACATCTAAAATCATGATGTGAGTGGAGGTTTGGCTTTGCAATTTCCTGTGTAATCTCAGGCATAACATTTAATCCTTTCAGTTCCAATGCTTCACATATGATTTAAATTTTTCATTTAAAAAACATCCAATTTCTTAATTTATAAAATACCATCTGCTCTTCTTACCTTGTTGGAAATCAAATGTTGTAACAAACATACAAAAGTATAAATTGCTTTAAAATGTTATCTCATTTAAAATATTATAAATAACATCACTATCATTAATTTTCTAGTCATTACAATTCTGATTTATACTCAGGTTTGTAGAATGAAATTGTATTTCTCTAATATTGTATTTCTCTAATTTATCAGCTGGACTTATATTCTATTATTGTTTTTCAAGTACATGAACAAAGCAAATAAGGAGAAATATTAAAACAATACAGAAGTACTAGAGGAAAATGAATGACACCAAATAGATATGAAAAAGAACACCATATATGATTATTACCACTGATGTCAACACAATAGAAGAAAATTACAGAGTAATCAGAGGTAGAGAGCAGACAGCAATACAGAAATATTTGGATGAAATGAATGCATTTCATTTCCAGACAAGTTTACCTGGAGTGAACAAAGTTTGATGTAATTAGCATCCCCTAGATGAATGAGCTGAAGCAATACCACTGTAAAAGATAAATGTTTAATCACCACCAGGATGAAGGTGCAGATAAGATTTAGCAGATTCATAACCCTGAATGTTCTTTTGAGTTTGTCGATAAAAAACATAGAGAGAAATATTTAATGATGTGGTACACACTGCAATGAATCTATGCAATTGGCCTGAAGCTGCCCCTTTGAACACAACATCATTTACAAATTTTAATCCTCCGGGAGCTTCTAAGGAATTTCTGGGAGAATTTCTTACCTAGAGAGATAACATCATTCTGGAATGAAATAAATTATTCTGCCAGCACATCGAGACATTTGAAGACCCGCTAAGGAGATGGTTCTTCGCCACCCACCTAGGGTGGTTTAATGCCCAAGTGTACTGGTTCCCCAGGTTACACCCAAGATAGAAGGGATCAGGGTGGCATATGGTCTCCGCATACCTTCAGTTTACTGAATGTGTTACTCAGGTGTAACACCAAGGTGAAACCAGGTGTTCTTCTCATTGAAAACCTCATTTCTTATTTGTACAGTTTTTAGTAACAGTGATGATTACAGGGACATAGACGAAAATCAGCTAGGTGGTTCACAAATTAGAGTGAATGAAAGAATAGCCAGAAATCTCCCATTGTCAAATCATCTCTATGTTTTACAAAGTCAAAATCTGTATTTCTTTTCTCTTGACTTAGAGCAGTATTCTGCGCAAACTCATCTACAATGAGAGGAACAAAGCCCTTTTCAGACTGAATATATATAACAGCTTTCCCAATTAAACATCTCCCTTGGAGAACATCAAATGAGATGCCAGACAAGAGCAAGTCAGTGGCAGATGACTGGCTCGGTAGATACTGCAAGCAGATCTGAATGTGCAAGATTTATCCCTGCTCTACCATATATTAGTCTGTGACTCAGAACACTCATCAAATTCCAGGAATCTCAGAAATGGGACTGCTAATTCCTATGATGCCCAGTGGACACTGCACGTAGAAATACGCACATTGTAAAAACCTGGACATTTCTGTTGTGATTACTATGGGGGTGTCAGGCAGGCTGGCAGAGGGAAGCAATGGATCATCCCTGCCTTCAGGGATGAGTCTCTGTAGGATTTGTCTTCCTGTCCTGCCCATCTGCAGGGGCCTTGAGGGAGGAACCACATCTTTTTCCTCTCACTTCTTCCACGGAGGTTGACTAACAGTCAGCTCGAGTGTTTGCTGTAAAGTCAGCAACTTAAAACCCTTCTGGGTAGAAATAGCAGAAAGGACATTCTAACCTTCTAACAGGCTGGTTTCTTTTCTCAAATGAGAGACATGGATTAATTTGGAAAGTTGTTCCTAGTTTAAAAAAGTCTAAAGATGAGGCCAGAGTAGAATGGGAAGATTCTTCTATACTTAGGGCATCCTGGTGACATAGTTCAGGGCAGTAGAATAACTTAGTTAACTCACCTGGCAGAATAGACACCATGATCACAAGGTGGTTTCCCCAGGGGGAGGCGCTCCCAGTGCTCTCCAGGGCTGCTGACCTCTGCAATTTCCCCAAACGGGGGACATTGAACTGTGTCATATGTGGTAGTGGGAGACTGTGTTCTCATTCTTCCCTGGCAAAAAGATAAAAAAAAAAAAAATACAAAAAGAGAGAAAGGATTTAGCTTACCCTCCTAAGCTGCAGGAATTTAACTTGAGTACGTGTGGGTTTAGAATGAAAACACTTAACTCCATTGAGGCAGGGAAAACACAGCTTTATTGAGTTAGAATGTGTGTATAAAAACCTGTCCATATTTAATGTAGACATTTACAAAACCCATGACGCCGTCATTACAACCAAGGTCGTAGACATTGACACCTCCCAAAGTCTCCCTGGACCCCTTTCTGTTTCATGTAGTAAGAGAGCTAGTCTGTTAACACATTTTTAAAAAAGATTTATTTATGCATACAAGAGCTGGGGTACAGGCCAGAGATGTGGGGGGTGAGAGGAGTCACCAGAGACAGAGTGGGGAGCAGAACAGGCAGACTGACTGAGATACACTGCTGAGGGGAGCAGCAGGTGAGACAGGAGAGGTCTGCTGCGCCATGTGGGTAGCTCCCTGGCTGGCCAGGGATTGAACTCGTGCTGCAGAAGCTGCGGATTGCATCATAGCGCAGTGCTTAACCTCTTGCCCCACCAGGGAGGCCCTGTTAACACATTTTAAAGTGCAAAACACTTCATGGTTATCAGCACTATGCAGTGCAACAAACCCTTAGATTTATTCTTTTCGTCAAACTAAAACTGTCATTATTGTAGTCATTACTGCCTTCTCTGCTTCTATGAGTGACTATATTCCATACCTCACGTGAGTGGACGCATGCAGTATCTAGTTTTCTGCAGTGGTCTGTATTTCACTTAGCAACATTTTGTCTAGGTTCTCTCATGTCACAAGCACCTGAATCCCCTCCTTTCTCGGGGCTGAATAATATCCTATGTGTACGTCCATCACGTTACCTTTGTCCATTCATCCAACGGTGGGCATGGGTGGGCTCCATATTCTGGTTATTTTAAATGCTGCAGTGAGCATGGGAATACAGATATTACTCTCCAATTTTAATTATTTTGAATATATACCCTGAAGAGGGATTGTTTCTCTATGTTAATTATATTTTTAATTTCCTGAGGCACCTCCATACTGTTTCCCACTGCTTCTGCACTAACTTACACTAACTTACATACTCACCAACAGTATACAAGTGTTCATATTTCTCATGTCCTACCTAGCTCAAGTAATCTTTTTTTTTTTTAATTAATAATCATCCTAACAGGTTTAAGGTGATATCTCACTATGGTTTTGATTTGCATTTCCCTGATAATTAATGATATTATGCGTCTTTTTTAATATACCTGTTAGACATGTCTTTGGTTTGTTTGGAGAAATAGCTGTTTAAGCTCTTTGTCCATTTTTAAAATGGATACTTTGTTAGCTTTTGCTTTAAAGTTGCAGAAGTTCCTTATACTTTTTGGAAATAAGCTCCTTATATGATATATGGCTTGGCAATATTTTCTACCAAGTCTTGCCTTTTATTCTGTTGCTTGTTTACTTTGCTTTGCAGAAAGCTTTTAGTTTGATATAGTCAAACTTGTCAAATTTTGCTCTTGTTCCTTATGTTTTTGGTGTCATAGCAAATGAATTGTTGCCAAGACCAATGTTTAGAAGTTTTCCTTATATGTTTTCTCTAAGAATTTTGTAGTCTCAGGTCTAACATTTAAGTCTTTAAACCATTTTAAATTTATTTTATGTGTGGGTGAGATAGGATTCCATGTGAATATCCACCTTCCCGGCACCTTTTGTTGAGGAGACTAGTTGAAGAGACTATCTTTTCCCCATTGTGCATTCTTGAGTCCATTGTCAAATGTCAGTGGACTCTACATGTCCAGGTTTACTTTGGGGGGGCTCTCTGTTCTGTCCCGTTGGCTTCCGTGTCTGTCTTTATGACAATACTATGCTGTTTTCATTACTGTCACTTTGTAGTGTACTTTGAAATCAGAAAGTGTGGGGCCACCAGCCTTATCCTTCTTGTTCATCATCTCTTTGGCTATTCTGAGATTTTTGTGTTTTCTTTTGAATTTTACAATGTTATTTTCTATTTCTGCAAGAAAAAAAAAGTCACTGATATTTTCATGGGGAGTAGCATTGAGTCTGTAGATCTCCTTGGGTTGTACAGACATTTAAACAGTCACACCTTTAACTCATGAACAGAAAATGTCTTTCAGCTATTTGTGTCTTTAAAGTGTTTCATCGATGTGCTGTACTTTTCAGTGTATAAGACTTCACCTCTTCAGTTAAGTTTCTTTCTAAGTGTTTTTGTGTTTATTATGCTACTGTAAATGGTTTTTTCCCTTTAATTTCCATTTAGGTTCAATCCTTATACATAAGAAGTAAAATCAATGCAACACTAAACAAAAGATTAGAAATGAAAATCCAATTGAGCTTGATAGCGCAACACAATAAAAGTATAAATGCAGGCAGGTTTCCTGAGTGGATCTATGTTGGGCAGGATTAAGGCAATAAACAGCAGCCAATTATTGAGAACTAACTCTAATGCAGATTCTACGCCTAAATTGTCTTTAAAAACACAATCTACAATAAACATCTGAACTAGATATTGCTCTTCCCAATTGGGAAAGTGAGAGTAAAACCCAGAGATCCTGAAGAATTACCCATGTCGTATAAGTAATATTTCATAATTTAAACTCTAGTTTGATTCATGTCAGTACACCTTGTTTTTATTTTATCAATTATGGTAGGATAAATGGGTCCAATTATTCTTGGATTGTGATCCATTTCCTAATCTATATTCATACACTTTCAACAAAGAAGCAATACAATGATGGCTTATTAATCAGATTCAGGAGTCTCCGAATCATCAGATCGCCTGGATTACATTATAACTCCACCAGTAATTGTTTACCATGACCTCAATGCAAACTTCATATTGTCTCCATTCCTTATACTCTCTCTCTCTCTCTCTCTCTCACACACACACAGAATTTAAAATTTACAAAGTTTTACATATTTTAAAAAGAAGAGAATATCCCAACTTTTCACTCATATATTTCAAATAATAAAATTGAGGTTTTGAAGATGTAGTTAACTCACCTATGGTTATACAGAGCTGTGATTAGACATGAGGTCTACCGAATTTCTGTTTCACAAGACCTTATTTCCCATCTTATTACGACATATCTGTCTCTGGAGATTAAGCCTCGTTCCAACAAATATGTTAGCTGAAAAGTAATTATGAATTTTTGGTGAACAAAAAACCTCATTTAATTTATATTATATACAGATGATTCCTGATTTAAATTCCAACAATGAAGTAACAAAAGAAAGAAAGGCAGGGAAAGTGAGGAATGTGATGGTCAAATGACTTTAGACTGAGTTCAGGCTTTGCCAGGAATTTATGATCTGTGGGAAAATTATATCCAAGCTTCCCCAACTCAGAATATTAACATTTCCACAAATTGTTACACCTCTAGTCCTTTAAAATGAAATTGTAAAGGTAAAGAATGGAGAAATGTTGCCTGGCCAGGAAGTGGTGGAATAGGTTTCTAGTCCCAGATAACACACCTCTTCCAGAGACATAATTTTTATTTTTGCTTTGTAATTGTGTTAAAATTTATAAAATATAAAAATTACCATTTTTACAATTTTAACTGTGTCATCCAATATCATCAATTATGTTCAAAACGTTGTGCAATGGTCACCACTATCTATTTCCAAAACACTTTGACCCACATAGAAAATTTTCAACCAATAAATGCCACCCTTCCCTTCCCCCTACCTATAGTAATCTCTATTTTGCAGCTCTATAAATTATCTCATTCTAACTATTTCATATAATTGAATTTATAAATATTTGTCTTTTTGTGTCTGGCCTATTTCACTTAGCAAAATGTTTTCAAGTTTCATCGTGTTTATGCATGTATCAGAACCAGCTCCTTTTTTAAAAGTGATTTATCTATTTATGCATACAAGATCTGGGGTATAAGTCAGAGGTGTAAGGGGTGAGAGGATTCACCAGAGACAGAGTGGGGAGCAGAATAGGCTGATGTAGTGAAATACACTGCGGAGGGGAGCAGTGGGCGAGACAGGAGAGGTCTGCCACGCCGTGTGGGTCAGCATCCTGGCCAGGGATCGAACTGATGCTGCAGTGGCTGGTGATAGCTTGATATGCTGTCTTTAACCCCTGCACCACCAGGGAGGTCCACAGTGGCTCCTCTTTGTATGGATAAACAGTATCTCATTGTATGAGTTGTCCAGAAACCACCACCACCACCAGGTGGCCCCCACGCTGAGCCACATTATATCAGGAGTTAATGGCAATTCTTAAGGTAAAGTATACAAATCAAATATAATTTAATTGAAAATAGCATTATACAAATCTTAATATTAGTATTAAGCTTGGCTCTTTAGCACAGCCTCACTTATTGTACCATAATATCTAAAGATCACATCTGTCACAATGAAAGTCATGACCTTGAATTACACCATTTTAATTAATTAACCATGTCTACATCATTATTAGTAGGATCCAGGGTAGTAATTTGGGATGGGGAATATTTTGTCCCTGTGAATAGTGTATGCTTGATTCTACTGCTAAAGAGGTTTTTTTTTTTTTTTTTTTTTTTTTTTTATTAAATCCTGGACCAGATACTGAATCTCCTGGAGAATCAGTTTCCCACTTTGTAAAGCAGGTGCGGAAGACTAGATGATCCCCCAAATGCCATCAGCCTTAATGTGTGGAATCATCTAAGGAAAAACTGAGCTGAATGATGAACATATTAATGGCTACAGTTGAAATTTTAGTAAAAGAATTAATTATTTTGGAAATGGGTTCTATGATACAGGATTTTCTCAAGAACATTGGAGTAATTATCAGAAATCTCTTGAGAAAGAAGTGATTTGGATTATTCCCAAATCAGGACTCGTGAGGGTATCTGAAGCTAATGGCAATTACCTTAATTGAAGTACTTTATGTATATTTATTAATTAATCTTCAAACTCCCTCCATAAAATGAAACATTTATGAGAAAATCGATTTATCAAGAGATATGAGCTGAAAGGGATGATGTGCTTTGCACAAGGCTATTGAGTATGGTCCAGGCGTGACCATGAAGGCCCAACTCCAGCCAGCCTTAACCACTAAGACCCCAAGTAAAACAGAATTTTACTTGGTAAGGCATTCAGTCAGCTCTATGAGAGTCTTAAGACCCATAACACTCAGTTCTGAGTATTTTCCTTGAATTTTTATCTCTGCAAAAGTCCATCTTTTAGGCCTTTCTTCTCATTGAATCACAGGTTTCCACTAGAAATACTATTAGATGGAAAGTCACAGGTCGGCTCCTATGCTTGGGGAGTTTTCAGTCTATGGAGAGACAGGGGTGGAAACCAGCAGATACAAATATGGTTCGATCCCAGTTGGATGGAGGCAGGTATGAAGACATTCACAAACCAAGAGGGAAAATTTGCTTTTCACAATAGTCCTATCGGTGACCATTATTGAGTAGCTAATCACACTTGCCAGACTACAGATTTAAGGAACTACAAACCTATAACAAACCTATTCCTTAACTAAGTGTCTTTAATATTCTGCCCTGTTTTACTTCATTTGATCATTCAACTTTTAGTTGATCAGAATTTACAGGAGATCTCCATAAAAGCAAAGGCGTATACAGCAGCATGACTCAGTAAAGGCATTTCAGGCTGGATAGAGTCGCTCAGGGGAGACAGAGACCTCAGTCCACACACTCCGATGATCATCATCATTATCATCATCCTCTACAATCTTCCAGAAGAACCATGATGTTCTTGGCACCAGATGTGCATCAGCATGGTCATTTATGATGAGTCCTTCATGTGCTTCAAAGGAAACTAGAAAGTGTCGTGGTGAAAGGGCTGGCCCCCTGAGCATAGTTTCAGCATTTTGTCTGTTGCATTACTTCCGACTCACTAATTGCTGTGCATACATTTCCCTGGTTCCTGAGAATCAGTAAACCCATTCTGTTTAGAACTAAGCTGGTCTACCAAAGAATTTAGAGTATAAGAAACATCCCATGTGTTATTATGCTTATTTTTGATGACACCAGCCTTCCATTTTGATTTGCTGGAATGAGGGATTCACTGACATTTGAGAGGGTACATTTATTGCTAGATATGTTTTGAATGAATGTTGGAGAAATTAAAAAGAAGCCTTGGAACTTGAGAAAGTTTCTATAGGAAAATTAATGTGAGCATCTGGAAGTACAATACACCAGGGCAGTGGCAAACTGAGCTTATTGTGGGTCTGGAACAGGAACAACACCCATGTTTACACCTCTGGATATAGTATTGGGCCAAATGACAGAGAAGAAGGAAATTCCAGCATCACAGAGGGGAGGCCTTGGATGATGAAACCATTTGATCAAAGCTTTCTGAGCTGTAAAGTTCCCACCCAGGTCAGGTAAACCTCATGTAAGAGAGTCAAAGTTCTTGGGAAGGCTGTTGAGCTCTGTGGCCATGGGAGATGGTAAGGACGAAAGCCTGGCTCTCTTCAGACTGAAAGTACTCATGGGGCTGTGAGCCTGGACAGAAGCTGGGAAAATCAGGATGGACAGAACCTGGTCCATAGGACTGTACTTCCAGAAGGGCCGAGGGAGGTGGGTAGTGAATTCTGCTTCACACACCACTAAGAATGGAGCAGAGCTGGGATATGGTCTTCCTTTTACAGGAAGAAAAATAAAACTTAGAAAGTTGAAAGGAATATAGTCAGGTCAACCTTCCAGGCAGAGCAAAGTCAGGGTGATGGGAATTTTGATGGTGGGTGTGATTTATTGACATACAATTGAAGAGTTGTGCACCCAGACCCTGAAACCATATAGAGTGCTGTAAATAACATTACCTCAATAAAAATAAAATAGATAAATAATTAAGTCTTAAAGTTACTCAATTATTCCAGCATACTTTCACCCTGAGAAAACTTCTCTCAAGTCTCTTTCCTCACCCATCAGTCACAATTAACCTCTCTCATAGCATGATGAACTCAGTTGATCCTGTATGGTAATTAGTTATTTCCAGGCCTCATATCACAAGTAGATCAACACCTTTAATGACATCACAACAATAAGGTGACCCTGACGATGATAATGGCTGCAGAGAGTAACAATTAAAAATCCAATGCGTGTGACCTACCAGATACCGTATATTTCACAGGTACAACTATTATATAATTCAATCACAATGAAATAGGAGACAGATTCTGCTATTACCTTCATTTTACAGAAAGGATTTCTTTTTCAGGTTCGTGTGGTGGCTGAGTGATAGGCCTGAATCTTAACAGCCAGTTCTGCCGACCCCAGACCTAGTTCTCCAAACCCTTCAGAAAAGCCTGTCTTTCCACAGAAGGTGGGAACCAAACTGTACTTATTTTTGTTTCTTCACTAGCAGGTCTCAGGGTTTGAACCTGTCTAGTGCCCCTTACGTGTTTCCCCTGTGCACGAGCGAGCCTGGGAAGGCCAAGCAGCGGAAGTTGAGAAGCAGGCCCAGTGTGTGCTCCGCCTGTGTCTGCATGCAGAGAGGCAAGCCACGGTGGGAATGAGAAAGAGCACTTATCTAGTCCCTTCCGTGACTCGGGAGGTTGTTCTGGAGGGAATTTTGAGTGGAAAGATCTGAACAGAAAGAGAAGTTGCAGTTTTGATGTGCAGACCTGGGGTCGAGTCTGAGCTCGTTGCTTGACTTAGTTCTGGGTCGTTACAAGAAATATATGATTTCTCTGAACTGAGACATCATTCCTTTTCTACAAGGAATCAACATCATGGAGGCATGTGGAAATAGTCAGGTAGTGGGCCCACTGGCTTTCTGGACCCTCCTGTATTTCTTACCAGATTTATATGCATTTCTCTTGCTTGCGAGCCTTTTTAAGGGTTACTCATCATAGGACTCTGAAGTTATGATTGTCTCTATTTCAGCAATGAAGAAGAGAGTTATTGTGGTTAATTATGTACTTTGAATGTCAGGAGCAGGAAGGGTCCAGATTTGATTGATTTAAGCCCCAGAGTCTTCCCGTAATACGTGTAAATGACACCTTCATCAGAGCTCTCCAGGACTGTTTCAAGGGCCTTTTAAGGATGTGGAGCTTTAGTTTGGATTGCACTCTGCTGGTGGCAACACCGTTTAAAGTCATTCAACAGACATTGTCTAAATTCAAGGAAAAGCCTTAAAAGACCCTTTGTTGAAAGTCCTTCCTGCATGTTGTTAGTCTCACTCTTGTACATTTCTGCATTGTCTTGTGAATCCCATACCACCCGGTGACTTATCTTCCCCATGTACAAGCTGTGTTCATGCGCTACAATTTGCAACAGAATGTTGACTATGCATAGAATAAACACATCCTTCCCTAGTATATTTGAAAAACACCTGTACACCTGACAATCTTCACTCATCATGCCCCCTCGTTTTTTGCCCTTCCCTTCATCCAGGCTGGGCTGGATGTCCCACCGCAGCATTCCGTAATATCTGGAATAAACTAGCCATTCAATATTTTCAAACCATCTTCTCTCTGTCTCTCTGTCTTTGTCTCTCTCTCTCTCTCTCTCTCTCTTTCTCTCTCTTTCTCTTTCTCTGTCACTCATACATGCAGAGAGGAATCTTTTAAGAAAATGGATTCTGGATCTGTCCCAGGCAAAACAAATCAGGACTTCCAATAGAGGAACAAGTAAACCTTAATTTGTACAAGCACTACAATCAATTATATGATCAGCATATCGCTTTAACACTACCTAAATAGACCTAACAGTAAGTGCATTGTGATGCTTGCTTGTCTGTCTCTAGGTTGGGGTGTCTTTGGAGTGTAACTGTAGCTTATATTCCTCAGGTCTGGAATTGCACAGGTCTTCAGGATTCATTTTATCTTCCTCTTGCAAGTGAGGAAAATTTGCACACACACACACATTTTTGTCACCCTGGAGCACACAGAACTCTGGAGAGCAAGACCTTGTTAGCAAAGTCCAGGGTCTTTCATGAAGTCAAACTTCTGTCCCGCGGTGCATATGACACACTGAAGCTGGGGCAGGAGACAATATTTTCATTTCACAAATAAGATAGCTCAGGTTTAAGGTGGGATAGTCTTCCAACAGCACACAGTTCAAAAATAAAGACTTGGGGGTTTACACCCATGCATTTTCAAGCTGCAGATATTTTAGGTGTTACACACACCATTTCATTGCAATCATTTCAACCATGTTAAAGAACATCCGAACTGTACATAACCTTTTATCATTTTTATGCTTATGACTGTGTGCTAATGGAAAATGTAAATTCCTTGCAATTTACAACAGATTTTACATTAGTAGCGCTGTTCCCATAGTTTCGTTATCTCAGTTTGTCTTAAACATTTATTACTAATTTGACACCAGTGGTGTTCTAATTAAAGTTCATTCTCTAACAGGAAATACAGTGTTTTATAAAGCGCCAAGAACATTTTCTTTCCGTGTAGATTGCCAGATATTTCACGGGTGGTTTACAATAAATGTTGGAAGTAATTTTGTTTATTTGTTTAGGAAATCATCATTCCCATCGTTCTTGTTCCATATTACCACCATGCTTTTTTCCAACTAATTCTTGTGTTTCATTAAAAGCTCTTTTATGCAATGGGTTTTTGTTTAAAATTGTTAATTAAAGAAGTATCCAAATTGCTTCATTGCTTGACAGAAGATGTTAGATTTTTCCAAGCATGACCTAAAGCTTTCAACAAAAAGATTATAAAAACGTTCATATTTAAAGGGAACATAAGCAGGATGAAGATAAAATCAGGTCCTCCTGAACTCCCTCAACATAAGCAGTAGAAAGGCCCTGGTCCTACTCCGAAGTCCATATTACAGGCCTATTTCCTGTCCAACCCTTTCCTCCACTCTAGGTCACTGGTTGGTTATCAAACTGCAGAGTGAAGTCACCTTGGAGGCCAAAGCCAAAGCCTGACCCCAGGGTTTCTGGTTAAGTTGGAGAGAGTGAGCCAGAGAACATGCGTTTCGATTTCTTGGGTGACACTGATGTTGTTGGTTGCAGAATGGAATGTTGGTTTTATTTTTTGATACTTGACACAAGTTCCATAGAACTGCAGCCTCAGCCTCACCTGGAACCTCCTTAGAAACCTCCTTAAAAATGCTGAATTTGGGGACCTCCCTAGTGGCGCAGCGGTTGAGCGCTGGGTTGCAAAGCTGCCCACGGCCTCTGCAGCGCCGGTTCGATCCCCGGCTGCTCGCCGGCCACCGGAGGAGGGTCCCACATGGCGCGCAGACCTCTCCTGCCGCCCGCTGCTCCCCTCAGCAGTGTCCTTCGGTCCTTCTGCCTGCTCTGCTCCCCGCTCTGGCTCTGGTGAATTCTCTCACCCTCCCGTGCTTCTGACTGTACCCAGTGCTTGTATAAACAAAACAAACAAACAAATAAAATAAATAAATAAAACATGCCTCTATAAATTAAAAAATAAAAAAAAATGCTGAATTTGGGGCCTCTTCGGTGGCACAGCAGGTTGAATGTAGAGCTATGAAGCTGTCTGCAGCCTTTGCAGTGCGAGTTCAATCCCTGGCCAGCTGGGGAGCTACCCACATGGCGCGGCAGACCTCTGCTGTCTCGCTTGCTGCTCCCTTCAGCAGTGTATTTCAGTCCATCTGCCTGTTCTGCCCCTGCTCTCTCTGGTGAATCTCCTCACCTCCCAAGACTCCGGCCTGTACCCCCTTCTAAAAAAAATGCTGAATCTGGGTCCCCATTGCAGATTATGGAATCATATCTTGCATTTTATTCTTCCTTTATTGTAACATTGGTTTACAACACTGAATACAATTTAGGCCAATGTGTTCACACCTCATCAGATGGATCCCACCACCCCACTCCCACCATCCAAGCACCCAGAGTCCTTTATCAAAGACCTTAGCGCCTCCTCCCACACTTGTCCCACCCAGCCCCCACCTTCCCCTCTAGTAACCTCAATTTTGCAGTCAGAGTTCTAGGGGTTTACTCTAGTTTTACTTTGGTTGAGTTTTATTAGATCCTTTGTGGTCTTGTTGTTACTGGTTTTGTTTTCTCTATAGTCCACAGCTGAGTGACATCATCCAGTAACCGTCTTTCTCCATCTACTTATTTCACTGAGCATCAGTCCCTCCGTTCCATCCATGTTGTGCAAATGGCAACAGTTCGTCTTTTTTTTAATAGCAGAGTAGTATTCCATTATGTATATATACCACATCTTCTGAATCTACGGCTCTGTCGATGGGTATTTGGGTTGTTTCCGTAACGTGGCGATTGTAAATTGTGTTGCAAGGAGCCCTGGCATTGCATACATTCTGCATTTTAACAACATCCCTAGGGAATTCATATGAACGGCAAAGCGTGCACAGAATTTGAATGAATGCCCTGCTCATCTGGTCTCTGGATTTGCTTATTAATTTCTTTATCATTTGTCAGCCACCTTCAACCTGTCCTTCACATTCCATTCTAAGATGCACAAACAACCCTAACTACGACCGTAATATTAACTCCATGTGAATGTCTCCTACTGTCCGAGGGTTGACAGTTAAACTCCTTTCTGTCACGGAAGGTGGCCTCCTGCCACCCCTTCCGCAGCCCATGGCCTGCCAGGCTGTGAGCACAGGTTTCAGTGCTTTGCTGCTCTTCCTAACATGCCCCCTCTGCAGGGAACAGTCTCCCTATGACCCCCTAGAGGCCACAGCACCCTGATTGAGAAACACAGCCTCACAATGGTTGAGGTAAGATGAAGGTAGACAAGAAAGAGAATAGTAAGTGAAAATCAGAGCTGCTGTACGAAGATTTATTTCTATTTATTTACGCATACAAGAGTTGGGGTATAGGCCAATGGTGTGGGGGTGGTGAGAGGATTCACCAGAGACAGAGTGGGGAGCAGAATAGGCAGATCTACAGAAATACACTGCTGAGGGGAGCAGCGGGAGAGAGGAGAGGTCTTCTGAGCCATGTAGGTCAGCTCCCTGGCCAAGGGGGAGTGGAACTCAGGCTGCAGTGGCTGCCAATAGCTTGATAGCACTGAGACTTAACCCCTGCCCCACAAGGGAGACCCCAGAGCTGCCATATAAATTGAGTTGTTGCCTTTCCTGAACTTATACCATTGGAAAGTCAATGGATTCTCTCCCTTTTATATTACTAATTGTTAACTGAAAAGAAAGCCTCGACAGTAGGAAGACAGAGTGCTTGTTAGATCATCCATGTGAGGGTGTGGACTTGAGACGCAGTTGACAGATTATAGTCTGAAAGCTGTTCCCGTAAACTCAAGTTCAAGTTTAGGTTCCATAAGCAGGAACAATGAGTCACTGACATTAAGAATATAAGTACTCTTGATAAGGGGCCTTCTATTTCTAAGCTGTCCTGACCTAAATATATCATGAAATTCAAGGAAGAAACACAAGATTTACTTTTTTTCCTTGCTAAGGAATGATCCGTAGAGATGCAAAGCCTAGATGCCCATTGGAATTCTTTTTATCTGAAATGACTGAATTTACCTTCAATCAGAATATTTCTGCATACGCTGTTAATCCTGTGAAGATGGCTTTGCTCTCTTGGCTGCTAACCTAGGGGAGGGATCCCCAGAAAATTTTACAAATGTTTGCATAATCTATACAATGGGGGTAATAAAAGAATTCTATTAACTGAGATATATCTATATAAAAGGTGTCATCTACCCAACTTGCACATAAGGTACATTTAATATGTCTAAGTACATCCTGCCAAGCACATGCCACATCACCAGACATAATGTAACTACTTAAATATGGGAATGTGCTTAATGTCGTGTCAATCAGGGGAGGGTGGGCAAAGCAGGAGTTAGACACACGCTCACTCACGGAGCCCACGAGGCCTTTTGCTCCACTATCTTTTAAGCTGCCAGTGAATGAGCTCAAAACACCCCTTGCTGAAACCCCCGGTGACCCAATTCCTTTGTTCTGAACATAAAAGGAAATATGATTGAATTAAGGAGGAAATTCTTTTCTAGAAGCAAAAAAAAGAAAAGAAATAACACACCTTCATTTCTTTTTTGAGTAATCTGCAGAGCACTTAAAATATTTTATATTTCATATTAAATATTTCAGTTGCATTGGAAAGGTTCATAATTTCCAGTGAATAGTTCTGCAATTAAAATAGTTAACTATAGAAAAAGGGTATCTTTTTCCCCCAACTGAAATTTAAAGTTATTTAATTTTTGATTATATAATGTTACTGTGGATTCCCACAAAGGCCTGTCCTACATTGAAAATATTGTATTGTACTAAAAAGTCTTTTATTCCTGGCTCTCAAACTGTAAATAATATATAAGCATTGCTTAAAATGGTGAAATAAAAAATGAATCATTCCTTTTTAATAGTCCACATGAATAATTATTGGATCAATAGTTCACTGTATACAACCTGCAATTAAATGTATTCAATAATTCAGTAAAATGGCTATATTCTATATTAGAAAGTCATTAAAGTCATTTTATAGAAATCTTAATCTAAGATCATTCTTCAATTATAATGAAGCACTATGAAGCATACATATAAATATATGTGCATGTATGTATTTCAAATTCTCCCAGAGCAATTGAGGTCTTATTAAAAAAAAAAAATTCTCCTTGTTTTATTAAATAAATAGCAATATTTTTCTCTCTTTCGGACAACATTCAATTAGCAAAACCTCAATCCTCAGCATAATAAAATGTTTAAATGCAAAGTAGCACATTTAAGATTTTTAACTTGACAAACATGTCTTACAAAAAATATTGACTAGAATCCAAAGCTGGATATTTTCACAGCCAAAACAAAAGGCTTTGAAATGGTCTCATAAAGAAGTTCCGCCAATGGTCACCAGCTCCATTTCAAACTTTTCCTTGTAAACCTTCAGCCTTAGAAGTCACTGCTGTCACCTGCTCGTAGAGACCAGCAGGACTGTAGACGGAGAGACACTTGCGCCAACTAACTGGGTGTTTATTGTTCCATTGAGTCTGCTCGCCTAAGGTGGCCTCTGAGCTGCCACGGTGGACCCGCACAGAGGGAGGAAGAGAAGCAGGTTCACTCCTACTCACACCCTGTGGAGTCTGAATCTTCATTAGATCAGAGCCCTGTGATTTAGAATACACGAGATTGAGATGCACACGCCCAAGCTCTGGGGCCTCAGCCATCACTCTGGCCCTTGTGCAGCTGCCAAATCGCAGGTAGGTGGCTTGCAGCACCTGACACCTTGCATGGTTCCTACACAGTAGCTGCAGAGGTTGGGCATCGACAAGAGTGGCCAGTTTATTGCTCACGTCACAAAGTCACCTGAGGGTCACCATTGACATTGGGTCTGGATTTGATCCAAACCTTTGTCACTTACAAGCTGCTCTTATCTCAGTGTCCTATTCAAAATTCCCTGAATTTCATATTCCCAATCAGTACAAGTAGAGTAATAACTCAGGGCTCATGTGAAGATCTAGGAAGGCAGTGACAAGACACCACATTGCAAAATTTACAAGTGTGCACATACATTAGTTATTGATATCGGAGCACAGGTGACACATTGGCACAGTGATTGCTGAGGTGGAGCAGGGCACCCTGGTTCTGTCTCACGCTTCCTCTCAAACCCTTTGATGATAACATTCAAACCCCTGCCATGCACTGAGTGTCCTACAGGAACTCACCCCAACTCAGCTGTATACATCATCTCCTACTTCTTGTTCCTTTTTTCAGCACCTCATCATACTGGCCTTGAGGTTTTCTTGTGAAGACAGTAATTAATGACTTGCCATCTGTGCCTTGTCTGTGCCATTCCCTGGGGCCGGAACACATTCCCCTAAGAAGTCAGCCTTTTTGGTTGTTCAATTATCTCTGTAAATGTCACCTCCTCAGGGAAGCCTATCAGGATTTCTGAAGGAACACACTATCCCATCCCCCTGTCTACTAGGTCTGCTCCATCTTCCACTGAGGTTATTGCTACTGGGCATTATCATGCAACTTTCAATCAGAAAATTAGAAAGCACTTTAGGTTTTTTTTTTTTTTTTTTTTTTAAAGAAAACAGTAATGAAGAAATGTTTACACGTAAGAGCACTGAACGGTCTGGGAGAGTAAAGAACAGATAAGGCCTCCGATAACATCCAGGAAATCTTGAAGAACTGGAATTGTCAGCAAGTTGTAGCACTGGTCTAACCTGGCAGCAAAGGCTCACCTGGTGCAAGACTCAGCCTCACCTGCCCAACCCCACTCTGACCACTCACCTGGCTGCCTCCCTCCTGCAGGTGAAGAGTGTTTTTTCCTTTTCTTCTCCGCCACAGAGCTGCAGAAGTACCTCTTATCAGTGAAATCCTACTCTTGAGTCCCAACTGCAGCAGAGTCTGAACAATGCATTTTTGAGAACTTAAGGCGCTGCATTCCTGGGGAAGCCTCGCGTTGCAGAGAGAGGAAGACAGCTGCAACAGCTGGTGTACAGATGACTGATTTTCTGTACAGATGACTGATTTTCTGTCTTACCTATAAAAACATAAGTTCCTGAAAGAAGGGCTTGTCTTTAACCCCATGGATATAGAACAGTAGCTGAAATTCAGTTAACACTCAAAAAAATCTGTTGTGAGTGAGTGAGTGAGTGAATAAGTAGGTGCTTGGACTTTTGCTTGTTCAAATGTTTCCTTGTTGTGGTTTTAGCCCTGGGGTGGGAGTATCAGGTGCTTTGGGTTTGAATATGACCTCATCTCTAAGGCAACTAGGTGCTCTGAGCCGATTCAGGCTCCAGTTCTATGTTAAGAGCTCATCTCAGCAAATAAGCCAGAAAGAAAAAGAAAAATACCGGATGGTCTCACACATAGCAGGAGTTTAGAAAATCTAAATAAGACCCAGGAAAAAGAATAACTATAATAAAGAAAAAAATCAAAATCAGCAAGCAACTATAAACAAGAGACACACTTTGGGGGTGGGAGGGGAGAGGAGGGATTGGGGTCAAAATAAGGGGGGTGCCATTGTACGGGGAATATAACCAAAATGAAAATGCATACATTGGGCAAAAATGGAAAATGATGTAAGAAATAAAAAAAAAGAGCCTCAAGCTCCAGCCAGTCATCCTCGCTCTGTGCCCTCACCCCTGCAGCTCTCCCGCCATGTGCCCTCCAGTCTGGGCGCCCTGACGCTGGGTCTCAGAGACAGCATCCCTGGACCTCGTTTGGGATCAGCTCTGCTGGGAGCTCCCACAGGACACAACTCGATCCCATGCAAATCGCTGTTGCTGAAATTCTCTGCTGGCTCTTATCACTGTGTTCACGAAGTTCTTTCTGATGCGCTTTCATCTGTTCAGGTCAAATAACCCCCTGCCTTGTCATAGAGGAGCGGAACCTGGGGGAACATATTATCCTGGGCCTTCACGTCACAGATGCTGAAGCTGAGGAAGAGAGAGAAAGAGCCTGGTCTGTGGTCACAGCGTCCATTAATGGAGGAGATAAATCCGGAAGATAAATCTGCAGAGTCCCAGGCCATTCCTCATTTCCCACTCCCTCGTCCTGCTTCTGAATCACCGTTTGGACAATAACAATTAAACATACCACAGCACTAAAAATGTGTCAGATTTACATCATTGTGGTTTTGTACTTCAGTCTCAGCAAACACCACTCTGTTACACACATTGGTTTTAAAACCCAGATTTAGCAGTCATAGAACATGGGTTGAGGGGATAATA
Organism: Talpa europaea; assembly: GCF_964194135.1. Lineage (NCBI taxonomy): Eukaryota > Metazoa > Chordata > Mammalia > Eulipotyphla > Talpidae > Talpa > Talpa europaea. The sequence continues at coordinate 139,863,420 of NC_140071.1, read as the reverse complement.
ATGCACGCATTAATAACAATAATGGGAGAACTGACAATTATATGGCACATTACAGCTCACAAAGAATTGCACACTCATCGGTTCAATTGTTTTCTCTTCAGCATAAATAAACACAAAATTTGGCATGGAAAGGATATTTTTGCTTATTCCTGCCTTCAATGTGGCAGACTGTTTCCATGCTTCCAGGCTTAGGCACAACAAATCTCTCATAATACATTTAACTAGACTGTTCTTTAAACCCGTAACAGAGCAATAGTGGAGGAACATTGTCTGTGTGAGAGTGTGTGCGTGTGCGTGTGTGTGTACATGTGTGTGCATGTGAATTGTTTTCCTAACATCAAGAAACTAGCATCTCCTTTGGAAGAGAGTCTAGTCTCAATAATCTGCAGGTCTGCACATTGCTAAACATAGAACACTCCACAATGTGCCCACAAGATAGCAGATGAGACCAGGGTCACCTCGAATGTCTAAACGAGAAGCTGTTGTGATTTCGGGTTCCTCTGGTGGTGCAGGTGGTTGAGCGCCGCACCGTGAAGCTGTCTGCAGCCTCTGCAGTGCAGGTTTGATCCCAGCTGGCCGGCGAGAATCTCACATGGTGCTGCAGACCTCTCCTGTCTCACCTGCTGCTCCCCTCAGCAGTGTATTTCGTCAGTCTGCCTGTTCTGTGCCCCACTCTGTCTCTGGTGAATCCTCTCACCTTCCCGTGCCTCTGGACTATACCCTGGTTCTCATATAAATAAATAAATCTTAAAAAATAAATAAATAAGCTGTTGTGATTTTGAAAAACACCTTTACACTCACAGCCCTGTTTAGTTGGCAGGAAGGGATCAATCAGAAAGGAATGAAAAGTCAGTGACACAGTATGTAGAATATAATCCATACATTTTGTGAGAACAATAAAGAAGGAAAATCAGATAAAGCAGTGATGAAAGATTCACATATGTGCAGTATATTGCGAAACTGGAAAAATATATTCATGGATTTATTTAGGGTGGCAGAATTCACATATAGTCTATTTGTGATTGAACATTTTTTATTATATTGAGTATTATGTACTATAATAATAATATGTAATATATAATGTCAGTCATTTTTGTGTACTTATTTTCTGCCTGCATATGTTTTTTTTGTGCAAATCTGTCCTATATTTGTCAAATATCAGTTTTGCAAATATTTATCCTAGTCCATATTTGCTTTTTTATTCACTTTTCAAAGTCTTTCACAGAGAAGTTTTATTATGATTTCCATGCCATAACTAACTTCACTTATCCCAAGATCAAAAATTGGGTTTTATAATCAAATTCATAATCAATTTTGAGTTACATTTTTGTAAAAGATGTGATAAGGGTCAAGTTTCTTTTGGGGGGCACTTAGAGTATGTATGTGTTGTTGTTTTAAAGCTTTTTGGCACTATGTGCTAAACATTCATTTTCCCCGTTGAATTTTCTTTTCATCTTTGACAAAATCAGTTTACCATATATGTGAATCTTTTATTCTGTGTTTTCTGCACTATCTTATTTTACTTCATGGCCTCTGTATCTATCCTATCATTAATACCATACTTTGATTATCATAGTAAGTCTTGAAATCAGGGAGAATGACTCTTCCAACTTTCTTATTTTCCAAGTCATCTTGGTTATTTCAAGCTTTAGACTTACTTTTCTTATAAACATCATAAAAAAAAAAACTGGCTGATGACTAAAAAAAAATGCTTCTGATTAATTGAGTTTTTATTAAATCTATGGATAATTTGGGGAGAGAAGGCACCTTAATATTGTATCTTTTAATCCGTGATCAAGTGTATCTTGCTATTTAAGTCTACACTGATTCTGATTCTTTTTGTCAGCAAATTATAGTTTTCAATGTGCAGATTCTGTGCGTGATTTGCTGCTTTGAAGAAAACATTTCACGCTTTTGTATTACTTTAATAATATCAACATCCAGTCTTTCATTGGTATTATGTAAACATTAAATTGATCTTTATGTAAATATTGTAGCCTGCATATTTATTAAATATAGGTTTATCTTGAGAATCTTTTTGTTGATTCCTTGAGATTTTTTTATGCAAGAAATCTAATCTGTAAATAGATTTGTTTTTCTTTTCCAATTCCATCCATCCATCCACCTATCTACCTATTCATTTATTTACTTATTTCCATTTTTGTATTGTCCAGGAATGCCAATAGGATATTGAATTACTGTTAAAAGCAAATGTCTTTTCTTGATCTCAGTCTTAGGATGGAAGTATTCAGGCTTTCATCGTCAAATGTCAAGTTATTGACATTCCCTTCTATTTCTCATTGCTAAGGGTTTTCATGATGAATGGATGCTCAATTTTGCCAAAAGCTTCTTCTGCATCTATTGCAATGATCTCTCTCTCTCTCTCTCTCTCTGTCTCTCTGTCTCTCTCTCTCTCTCTCTCTTTCGCTCTCATTTGCTGATATGGTGAATTACATTAATTGATTTCCAAGTAGTGAATCTGCTCTGTATTTTTTTAGTATATGTACTCTTTGATCATGGTATATTGTTTTTTATATATGTCTATAGTTGATTTTTGAACATTTTGCTTAACACCTTTACATCTGCATTCGCTAGGAATATTTTTATGTAGTGTTCTTGTAATGTTTGATTCTGCTTTGGCTCATTATGAATCTGTCAAACGAGATCAGAGTGTGCACATATAGTCTAATCATCTGGGAAAGTTTGTTTTTGTTGATAGTATTTCTTGCTGAAATGTTTGATAAGAATCACCCCTGAAAACACCTGGATGGAGGTTTTCTTTCCAATAGTCATTAAAGTAAGAATTCAAACATTACCAGACATAGGACTATCTTGCCTATCTATTTCTTCTTAGTGAGTTCTGTCTTCATAGAATTGCTCTTCTGAAAACAATGAACTTACAATCTGAAAAATACATGAAATTACTCTGGATAATGCATTATTGTCTGTAATATCTACATTGGTTTAAACTCCTGACAATGGTAACTTGTCTTATCTTCCTTTGTTGTTGGTTATCTGAGCAAGATTTTATCAATTGTTGATTTTTCAAAGGGCTATCTTTATTTCTATTATAATTTTTAATGTTTTTCTGCCTTCAATAAAATTGATTTCTAATCTTATTTTGTCTTCTTTGGGTTTAATTTTCTCTTATGTCCATAGAATTATTTTAATGAGAAAGATGAGATTTCTGATATAAACCTGTTTTCATTTTTTTGGAACATTTGCTCTTTTAAATATTGTATTTTTTTTTTATTGAAGTAACCTTGCTTTACAGCACTGTTAATGATTTAGAGGAATAGATCCACACTTCTTCAGATCTGTGTTGCCACACCACACCCTCAACAAAAGCCTCTAATATAGAAGCCTATTTTACCCTTTCAAGAAAGAGCAGAAGATTTACAACCCTATTGGTACCCTTGTCCTTCCCCATGACATATATGCTATAGTGTCATATGCGTTATATTTATATTTAATACCCACCAAACAATATCACCATACCAGGCATGTTTAAAAAAATTACAAGAAGAAAAAAATAGAGATTTATATTACAATATTTATTGACAATTTCTTTTGTTTTCCTCTTCTATCTGAGGTTATAAGTTTCTCTCTGGTATTATTTTCCTTCACTCTAAAGACATTATTTCATCATTTCTTTTTTAGAGCTTCTGGATATTCACTTTCTCAGTTGCCCTTTATCTAAGAATTTCTTTATTTTTGAACATTTTATAGAACATTTCTACAGAATTCTGAGTGGCCAGTTCTTTTCTCTCAGCATTTAGAAATGCTATTTGACTCTTTCTCGTCCATACTTATGAGAAATACATGGTGTTGAGCCACTGTTCCTCTGCATGATTAAATATGTTATAATTTCCTAATTGCTTTAAATAACTTCATTGTGGTGTCTTTAACTTATTCCAGGGACTACTTATGACATGTCAGTCATTGTTTTTCTTTATTCTATATCATTTAGTATTCACTGAACTTTTTGAACCTTCAAATTTATATTATTGATGATATTTGCACAGTTTTTAGTCATTATTTACTCAAAACTTTGTTCTGCACCCTCCTTGGTCTTCTTTGTACTCCAACGACATGAGTGTGAGGTATTGTGGCTTTGGCCTTCCTTTGGGTTAAAAACACCACAATTAAAAGGGAAGTTCACCCTTGTGCTGTTTGTTCTTCAAGTTTTCCCTTTTGAAGGTTTGTATATATCTGCACTTGGGATATTCTATTGACTCATCCTGCACAATCACAGAAGTCTGGACAGCCTTCCAACATCTGGCCCCATTTCTGCCCCCTTCAATCCAAACTAGCAGTGTAACTCCAAACTGAGTTCCACTCTATTATAGCTTTGGTGTTAGAATTTTCAAATGGTTGCTTTTTATACTTTGTACACTGTTTTTGTGTGATCATGGAGAGAGAGAATCTTACTCCATGGCCTGTGCCAGCAGACAATTTATCATGCAACTGCCAGTGTCCTTTGAAAAAAATATATCTTGGATTTTGTCATTTCCTGGCTTCAAATACTTCAACTGTTACTTTTTCATTGGGACATGTTGCTGCCTTTTCCAAAACAGTTAATGCTAGACTCTAGTAACATATTATTAGAAACGGGAGGAAAGATGATTCTCGTCATAAAAAAAATTAAAATGAACCAGAACATCAAGATTTAGAACTTCTTAGTCTATCCATATTGAAAAAGACAAAGTTGAGAATATGTGTTCTGGAGAGAACACCATGAGTGTGACTGGAAAAAAAAAAAAATCACTTGATGAAAAGATTGTGGGTGTGACTCATGGATTTAATTAGGCATCTCAGCAGAAGCCAGAAATAGGGATGGAGTTAGAACAACAAAAACACTGCTAGTTTGGACTTCAGGGGTAGAAATGGGGCAAAATGTTAGAAGGCTGTCAGACTTCTGTGATTGTGCAGGATGAGTCAATAGAATACCCAAACAGCAGACATATACAAACCTTCAAAAGGGAAGAATGACATCTCTGGTAGGGTTCTCTTCTAAGATGTTGGCCCACTTTCCCTGGTGCCTTGCTTAATTTATCTAGTCTATGATATTTTGTCATGATGACAATAGGAAACAAATGTAGTAATGAATTACATTGTGTTCTCAAAAAGATATGCCCAAGTCTTAAACTCTAGTACCTATGAATGTGGCATTATGTGGAAATAGGCCCCTTACAGATGTTAATTAAAATAAGGATCCATATGAGATTATCTGAATTAGGTGGAGCAGGGAACATGGACCCTCCCCTTTTAATGGAAATTGTGCTCTGTAACATGAGCATTATCAATAAGAGAGAAATAGCTGCTACTCATGGACTGCCTGTCTGCTGGTAAGAATAGATCATAAATAAATATTCAGATAAATGTTTAATTACTGATAGTGACACCTAGTATAAAAAATGAAAGGAGTGATAAGAATAATAAAATATATGGGATGATAGATGACAAATTTAGACCTTTGCAGAATTCTTTTCTGTATTGCCAAGCATTTTAGTGTCACCTTTTAGTCCAAAGTTAGCTTTTGAGTAGAAGGCAACTTGACCTAATAGCCTAAATGGAGATTGGATTGTGGAGAGGGAGTGCTGTAGGCACAGGTTAGCAGGCACTTATTTTTTACTTTATTGCATACAAGAAAAAAGCAAATCACATAATCCATCCCTAAAATAACTACACATTTCCAACTATGAGGTGCTGAAACTGTGCATGAGAACAGCTTAATGATATCCTAGTGGACAGCAGCTCAAAGTGAAAATTTGATGGAAGAAAAACCAGAGAAAACACTGTCAGGGCACTCGGATACCCTTGAGCTATGCCCTGGGCAGGAAAGGTCTTGCCACTTTCAGATCTATCTTCCTCCTGGTTGCCAGAGTGATCTTCCTAAAACAGAAATGTCACCAGGCTTCACCACTGATTAAAATTTCTTGCTGTCCACCCAGAGCAGCTAAGAGAGAGTCCAGCTCCTTTGCCTGACACAGAAGGACCCCCGACAAGTCTTCTTTTTTTCTTAGCTACGTCTCCTATAGTCCCCTAACAACATAGTTTCTGTCCTTGTGTACCTGCCAGTCTCACTACAATAGACTTCATCTTAATGCAACACCTTGAGCATTATCATCTGGTACCCAATGCCAACATATAATAACTACTGAGTTGTAATCTTATTTTATGCTACTGAAAACTCAAATTACATGTGATCTGATGCAACAAAGACTTTTGAGACCAGCCAGATGAAGGACCTCTGTATGATGACCCAAAACTATATTTGAGAGGGGAATAAATCTTACATCAACGGTTCCCAAACTTTGTGGTACATCAGAACCACCTGGATGACCTGTTAAACACACAATCTGTGTCTCTACCTCTCAAAATTCTTATTTCATATAAAGTCAGAGAATTTATGTTTTTGTCAGTTTCCCAGATAATGCTAATACAACTGGTTCTGACATTACACTGTAAGAAGCATCTAGACCAGCTCAATCAATCAAAAATAAGAAAACGGGTTAAGAAGTAAGACAAATTGTGACAGTTTCCTGGAAATAAACTCTGAAATAGGAGTTGTACCCAGGGAGCTATGTGAGGAGTGCTCAGCACTGAGGAAGTAAAAAAAGCCTTGGGGTCAGGCAGAACAAGTAGTTGGACTGGAAGGACATTCCAGCAAAGGTCTTAGCACAATCTGGGGAGGATTCTGGAACTGTTTTGGGCCTTCAGCACAGACTTTCTACACTCCCTCTCTGCTTCACTTTGACAGGTCACTGGTGTCATCTGCCTTGAGATGGACTCATGGCCTCTGTGAGAATGAGTGTCTGCGTCCAGAAGCCCTGACAGCGTCCTGCAAGATTCTAGGAAGAGGATAGAAACTGCACTGGAGGTTTGGGACAGTTGCCTTGTTTATGTCCAAGAGAGCTGCTTGAAACTCGGAACTTGGTATATTGGAAAACAATAAATTTTCACGTTATAAAAGGGTAAGTTTAAATCCTTCCACCGCCATTTGTAAGACATGTGGCAACTGGAGCACCCAATGAAGCTTTCTGGCCTATTTCCTGATTTGTCAACAACAGGTGATTATGTGATTTTTTTAAATTAAAAAAAAAGTGTTTAGGAAGCAAAGGTGCTATGCAAATAGTTTTATTAGGATTTTAATCAGCTATTGAGTGCTTCACACCTAGTTATTCCAACTTTAGAGGTTCCAATGGTAAATACATTATCACTGCACTGTTCCCGGCACTAGGAACCCAAGGGGAGCTTAAACAGGCATTTGTGGCTCAGGCTTTGTCTTGTGGTTGCAGCCAACATGCTTAGCTGCTCTCCAGTTACCAGAAGACTTGCCTGGAGCAGGAAGGTCCATACCAACGTATGTTGGCAGGAGGTTTCAGAGCATCACCACATGCACCGCAGCCGGTTTAAATAAGTGTCCTCACGGTGTGGTGACAACGCTCCTAATAAGAATGATGCAAGAAAGCGAGAAACCAGCCACAATATTTTTGATGACCTTGTCTTAGGGGGACGGGACAGGCATCACCAAGAGGCAAGACTCACGGGGCCATCTTGAAGTCCGTCGCCAACAGTGCTCAGCACAGGTGGCCTTGGGTGAACTGAAGACTAAAGCATCATACACCTCCGCCCAAGATCATCTACCTCTTAATAGGAAGCAAGGAGTCCTAAACAGGACTCAGACATCAATTAGAATTACTGGCACTCAAGGATCTTGACTCCCACTGAACACAGAATTTAGATCATCAAAGAGTGTCAATTCAAATGGAACCTGCTGGTCTATTTGAATTTTAAATTAAAAAGGGAGACTTTTACCTCCCTCCATTTGTACTGCTTCATCTCGTTAGTTGAAATCAGGTCAGATATATTTTTAGATGTATTTACCACCTGAAAAAACTGTAGAGAGACTTCATAGAGGTTTAATTTTAACTATTGGAAAATTAATAAGAGGAATTTCTCCAACAACAGGCTTCAACGGCATCAATATTTAACATGATCTCTTAAACACTGGATGCACCTGTTTTATCTCTTGGACCAAGGGCTGGCTTTAATTTATTGCAAAGAGACCGGCTGAGTTTTCAGAAGAGACATAATTTTAGAAAGAGGAAAAAACTGTGTATATAAAAAGAAAGCTATTTACCTCATTAATCTTTTTTATTTAGAGTCTTCCTGTACTAAAATGAACAGCCTGTTATGTGAGAAAAGGCTAAACGTCTAAATCTTGCTTTAATGGTGATAAAACCTATTATTCATATTAACAACCCTAAGGTTATTTTTATGTGCATATAATGGTGGTCCTGATCTGCTTGCAGGACATAATAATCCAGATTTTCCACTCAGCAAGGCATCTTATTCTTTTAAATTTATTGCATACATTTAGAAATCCATATCAGCAGTGACTACAACCTAAATTGCCAAATACAATACTGAAAACATGAGTCTAAATTAGAAGGGAGGCTGCCTGTAAGGGAGGCCATAATGAGCATGCCTCCCCGCCCTGGGTGGAGGCACAGCAGACAGACCCCTAAAGTCCCAGCCCTGTTCCAGCCTCTCCTTGGGCCAGGATGTGCCTGTGATCTTGGGAGAAATGTTTGACCTTGGTCAGTCTCTGATTCCTCAGCTCAATGTAGAGTTGTTATACTTAGTAAAAGCAACTATTGAATACTATGGATGGAGGTTAAACTCTTCTGCAGGAGATACCTCTGGGAGCAACTTATTATACTTTATTCTTGAGAAAAAGGACTTATTCATGAAATTGATCATTTATTCATTGGAATCTGGTGTCAGTGTGCAATGCTAGGATCTAAGGATGTGGCTGTAGACAAGGCAGGTGTGCTGCTACTCTGGCACACATAGAATGGTGGAGATGTTAGTAATGAATCCAGGGTACTGACAAAGTCGATGAGCTTCTTAGCCAGAGAGGGACGTCCATGAATGTGTGGCTAAGGGGTGTGGGAGTCTACAATACTTAGGAGGTCCAGGAAGGATCCAGGAATAGTGCTGGATTCTTAAAATCCCAGAGCTATTTTCACTTTCTAGATAAGGAAATTTGAGACCTGTAGAAACTGAGTTGTCTGTTTGAGATGTGGGGTCATATGTTGGTTGTACATCTGTGGGTTTCCATGCCCTGCATAGTTTAGAAAAGGTGGTATGGTGATATTAGTTGGACTTTTTGTTTGTTTATTTTATTGTTGTATTTACATTGTTAAGATTTTCACTGAGATTTGAAGTCTGTTAACTCTCAGTTGAATCTTTATCTATGTTGGGAGATTATTTCTGTCTAAACTTCAGTTTATTCATTAAATGGTGAAAATGATACCAACTTTAAGATATATTTTAAGGATTAAATAATATAAAGCTTAAAATTTCTAATATAGAGCATGAACAATAGTGTACAGCCAATAGGTAACAATTTTTATTTTTTTAAGTATTTGAGCAGCCATTACCTTGTTTGCCCCTGATTGCTACTTTTCCAAGTAGATCTGGAGGAGAACGTCATAATGGACCGATTAGACACGTAATGTTGAAGTCTGTGGATGTGAAGGAGAGGGCTAAAGCTTGCCCAAACCCAGTTCCACTCTTTATTTTCTAGATGACTCGATTTCATAATCTGTAAGATGGAATTAACTATAGTTTCTTGCTCATGAAGTTGATGTGATTATTGATGAGACATTGCATGCAAGCTGCAAAGTGCTCTACATTCATTCACTGTCTACTAATAAACTAATCACAAATGACAGATGAGAGAATCATGATATAATGATGAGGGTCAATGACATGGCTTAGGAATTGGAACTCTTGCTAGAGCCTGGATTCTGAAACCGGTCCCTTCACCCAAGATTTGCCTCATTAACAACTCATTTACATTGTTGTTATCCTGTCTACACTAAAGAGTGTTCTGTCAATTACCCAGAATCATGCATGTGAATACCCCCTAAAAAAATGTTTATGTCCCACCTACTTGCACCTCTTAAGTGGCAAATTGTGCCCGAAACTTTTGCATCCAGAAGAGAACATGACACTAAATTCTTAAGAGACCCTCACTGTAGTCTGGTGAAGGCAGATAGAAGAGGTCAACAGTTGCAAAGTCATAGCAAGTGCTTTTTAGGGATTAAGTCATAGAAATTTCTGCGTTTTTACATCAAAACAGCAATTCTATGCTTCAGTCAAATATACAAGCTGTATCCTGGGGTCAATGGAACAGATTATCACAGACTATGACCAGTGTTAATGTGATTCTGATGCAAGGTGGTAAAAACAATGATGGGGAACCACAGAAGTGGATTTTGAGTTATTCAAATACGAGAAAAGGGAGAGCTGTTGTGTTGAATTCTTCTCACTTCACAATTCAGTTGCAAAGTGATCCATCACTGGTGGGCTTACTCAGCCAGTTTCTAGAGACAAGGTAACATAAACATACGGGTGTGTGAGAGAGAGACTATGAGAGAGAGCACCAGAGAGAGACGATGGGAGGGAGAGAGAGGCTGAAGTTGCTGCATTTGTGAGCTCGAGCATACGGAAGTTGCTTGTGATGTTGCTCCCAGTGAGAACTGCCTGTCTGTTGATTAATTTACTTTCTATAAAAGAGCTATTTTTGAAAACCGCTTGAGGATTCAAAGGAAATGCAAATGAGTGGTTGGGGAAATTTAAGTGCCTGAGAAAGAAAAGGGTGGAAGGGGGATTATTCTATTTCATGGGTGTTGATATGAATGCCAGGTGCCTCTGTATCCTGATAGCCTGCAGCCTTAAAGGTTTTTAAATAGCTTTAAAACGATTTATTTTCACATCAATATGATACTGGGGAATTTTTATTCATTAAATGTTTATTCATTTAATATTGCAATCCATGGGGATACAATGTATATGCCCACACGAGATCATGGATCATAGCGATTTAGCTCTTTAGGCAGAAGAAAAATGTTTGTAGAAGGAGGACAACCTTTTATATCTAGAGAAAAATGGACAGAGAGTCAGGAAATGAGAGCTTTAGTGATTAACAAGCATTCATAAAGGAACAGAAGCCAGGAGTCCACACACATCTACAAGATATTAGGTACCGCTAGGGATATGCCTCTTGTCTGTCTGTTAGAGAACCTGTTCTTAAGATAGCATCAGCTAGCGCAGTGGTTGAGCACTGGGTTGCGAAGCTGCCTGCGGCCTCTGCGGCACCGGTTCAATCCCCGGCTGCTCCCCAGCCACCGGAGGAGGGTCCCACATGGCGCGCAGACCTCTCCTGCCGCCCGCTGCTCCCCTCAGCAGTGTACTTCAGTCCTTCTGCCTGCTCTGCTCCCTGCTCTGGCTCTGGTGAATTCTCTCACCCTCCCGCGCTTCTAACTGTACCCAGTGCATGTATAAACAAAAACAAACAAATAAATAAATAAAACATGCCTTGTTGACTAAAAAAAAAAAAAAAAAAAAAAAAAAAAGATAGCATCAGCTAGCTCTATGCCAAGCCTGAGCCATAGTGTTGGGACTTTTTTAATCTTTATTAAATGTTAGTTGAGTAACGAGTGAATGAGCCAATGAATGAATGATCTAATGAAAGAAAGCTTAATTTTAGTGGCTCAGAAGCCCACAGAGCCTGAAAGGAAAACATGTTAAAAATGCAATTCTATTGGGCCTCCCTGGTGGTGCAACGGGTTGAGACGCAGCCTATGAAACTATCCACAGTTACTGCAGCACGAGTTCGATCCCCAGCCAGCAAACAACCCACATGATGCAGCAGACCTCTCCTGTCTCCCCGCTGCTCCCCTCAGCAGCGTATTTCAGTCAATCTGCCTGTTCTGATCCCCACTCTGTCTCTAGGGAGTCCTCTCACCCCCCACACCTCTGGCCTGTACCCCAGTTCTTGTATGAATAAATTTTAAAAAATCTTAAAATAAAAAAAAAATGTAATTCTATTTTCACAGGGAAGGAATCATCCCAGCCTGAGCTAACACTATGACAGTGAAGTTTGGAAAATAAATGGTTGAGTTGTTTGCATTTTGTTCTGATTTCCAAAGCAACCCCATATACTATAGCTCCTGGTAACCTCCCAGTAGTCTTATAAGGAAAAGATTTTCTTTTTCCTCATGAAAATAAAGCAACAAAGTTTGTATGATGTTCCTAAGGTCATGGGCTTGTATACTATGGTGACCCAGTGCACAGTAGTGCCCCAAACACGCTCATTAAATGGAATATCTATGTCAGAGTAAAGCCACAGTCTTTGTGTTTTCTTATCAAATATCTTTATGAGATTTTTTTTTAGGGGCTCATGATGATGGCATTTAACAGTCCAAGAAATGTGAGAAGGTTTTATACTTGAATGGCTGAGTCGGGAGGGGAGGGAAGAAAATACTGCCTTTTTGTAAATGGTAAAACATGAAAATAGGAGTATTTTGGAGAGAGAAGACTAATGAGTCCAATTTGAGGCATGTTGAGTTTTTGAGTTACTGATGGTTAACCGGTGGGGATGCCCAGCAGGAAGACAGAAACGCAGTCCATGAAGTTCGAAGAAGGTTCAGAGTTGAAAAAAATATTTGATAGTAATCATCATAATGACAAAATGAGGAATTCTGCAAAGATTATGGGATGCTTCTAAGGGAGAATATATAGAGGGAAATTTGGTGATTTTATTGGATTTGACACCTACTACTAAAGTCTATTATTTACACTCAGAACATTTTAGTTGGTAAAAGATTGAAATTCAGTGCTCCACGGAGATCAGTTTTGGGGGGTGTGTGTGTGTGTGTGTGTGTGAGAATGTGAGTTTGTAACATTAGCAAGAACAGTCAAGGTGATAAGTGGCATTGTGTGATATCAGTGGCTTGTATTACATCTGAATTGGTTTTCCCCAAGAAGCTGAAATACTGTTACCAAACCCTGAAACTTAATGCTGCCCACTGAGTTTCCTTCTAAGCTTTAAGAGGTGTCTCCTCTAGAGATAAAGTGTGTCCAGACGTCTACACTTAACGGTGAAAATCTGCAGTAAGTTTTACAGAGTAATTCTCCACAAAAGCTCCTAAAGCAGCCGAGACTGAGAGGATTTACAAGTTGCCAGACCCTTGTTCTGCTAAGTCCATCACCCTAATTTGCCCCTGGGCTGATTTATATGGAATTACTCTTTTTCAGTACTTACCCCGTCCTTTTAGACAGCACTAAATTCTGGCTGGACAAGTATTGATGTAAGAAATACCTTAAGAGAACGAATACTTGGCTCACAATGAAAGGCTGGATGGTTCTGTACAAGAGTGTATTTTACACTTTATTCTACATCCAGAGGCCATTAGATCTGCTGCTGGTTGACTCGTGTATGCCAGTGTATTGGAAACCATCCAGTTTTCGTCTGTTACCAGGAAGCTGACTTCACTCAGAAGAAAGATAAGAAGAGTGGGCAGGGGTGACAGAGTCCTTTATCAGTCATTGAAAAACATGACATTGAAGAATAAATGACAAAAAGCTCATCCTGAAAAAGAGTAAAGAATTATCTAATTAATGCATTATTTCCAAACTTACCTCCCCTGGAATCTTACTTCTGGAAGATACACCCCTGGAATCTTACTTCTGGAAGATACACCCTTCTAAAAAATATTCTGTTTGAACAGTGCGTAATACTGATCCAATCCTGATGAATACTTCAAAGCTCACTAGCATATAAAATTTCCAGAAAAGTCCCATGGCCACATAATTCCTTTTACTTTACATCCAGTGATTTTAAACTCTATTTGACCACAGCATCCCTTCTTGCTCGGTCACTTGTTACGTATAACATCTTGGGGTGTACCAAGCCATGACTGGAGAAAGGCAACGGGGGGCTTTTAGGGAAGGTGCTGTCTATTCTGCCTCTTGCATCTCCAGATCTTGGTACAGTGCCTTGTAGAGTTATACTTCCAACAAATTAAAATAATTAAAAAGCAATGAGTTTTGTAAATTTACTAATTATGTTTTTAATATAATTTATGTAATTGTACATGTGCATAATTGAGCCATTTAATGGAGACCATGTTTAGTAAGAGTCTCTATAAAGTTTCTGCCAATTGATTAATCAATTTGATGAGTAATAGGCATCAGAAAGTTAGCCTGATGAATCTTATTACTCTTATGAGAGTAGGATGGAGGGTAGGGGGCAGGTGGCTGAAGAACCAGCGTTGATGAGCAGAAAGAGCAGCAGCTCGGGGCACTCCAGGAAGCTGTGGTCTGGAACCAATTTAGACCTGCTCTGCTCTCATTGTGTGGTTTCCTAGGTGAGTCCACATACTTCAAAAGCATTTTTGGTCACTGTCACCATTCCCTAGTGGTGACATGTTTCAGAAATATTAAACTCCCTTTACACAGTGGTGGTGGTGGTTATCAATAGGAGAATAATAAGGGGTTTGTTCTGGTCCAACCACTATAGAAAGCTGTGTGGAGGTTCCTCAGATTACTAAAAATGGAACTACCATAGGACCCAGCATTTCCACTCCTAGGGAATCTACACAAAGAACACAAAAACTTTAATTCAAAAGGATGTCTGCACCCCTATGTTTATCACAGCACTATTTATAATAGGAAAGACTTGGAAACAACCCAAATGCCCAAAAATAGATGACTGGATCAAAAAGATGTGGTACATATATGCAATGGAATACCAGTCAGCAATCAAAAAAGGTAAACTCATGCCATTCACAGCATGGTGGCTGGAGCTAGAAGGGATTATGCTCAGTGAAATAAGTCATAAGGAAAAGAAAATATTGCATGGTTTCACTTAGAGGAGGAATATAGGGGAACAAAATAAAGGATCACAGAAAAAATAATAATAAATAAAAACACAACACAGCAAAACAAAAATAAACAGACAACTATAAATCAGAGACATTCTGCAGGGAAGGGGGAGGCAGAGGGATTGAGACGGGGGCAGGAGGAGCATAAGGGACTATTGTGATGGTGCACAGGTGAATTGGTGGTGGAAATTCTCTCTCTTTTTCTTTTTACATAGATTTTTTTTTAACTCAGCCCTTTATTTTTAATTTTTTTATTTTATATATTTTTACATCATTTTTCATTTTTGTACAATGTATGCATTTTCATCTTGGTTATAGTCCCCATGTAATTCCCAACCCCCCTTATTTTGATCCTACTCCCTTCTCCCTATAGTGTGTCTCTGGTTTATAGCTGCTTGTTGATTTTGATTTTTACTTTATTATAATTAGTCTTTTTCCTGGTCCCTTATTTAGGTTTTCTAAATTCCTGCGATGAGTGAGACCATCCGGTATTTTCCTTTTTCTTTCTGGCTTATTTCTCTGAGCATGATCCCTTCCAGCTCCATCCATGTAGCTGCAAATTGCATGAGTTTATCCTTTTTGAATGCTGAGTAATATTCCATGGTGTATATGTACCACATCTTCTTGTCCAGTCATCTATTTTGGGGGTATTTGTGTTGTTTCTAAAGCTTAGCTATTGTAAATAGTGCTTCTGTAAACATAGGGATGCAGGTGCCCTTTTGAATTAATGTTTCTGTGTCCTTTGGGTAAATACCTAGGAGTGGAATTCCTGGATCATATGGAAGCTCCATCTTTAGCAGATTGAGGAATCTCCACACAGGGTGGTGGAAATTCTATGGGGACCTCACTGAGAAAAGAAAACAAACACTAAAAAAAAAAAATGACAGATAAACAATGATGTAAAATATATGTAAATTACAAAAAAAAAAAAAAACAAGCAATAAGCTGTTTGTTGAAAAAGTGCGCCAGAATGAATTCTTCTTTCATTCAAAGAGTCATCATGGTAGACTGGAGATAAGAATTACAAAGCAACAAGGGGAAGGTGATGTATTATTTGAATGCTAATACTCTCAATGACATTTATGTTACATTTTCTTTTGAAGTATCTGAGTGCTTGAGTTTTGAAAAATAAATGAAAGGTACTTGGGTACAATGGATTTCACAGTGGCAAAAAATACGATGTAGGTAGAGCTGGCACTTGTGTTATCAACTGCGTTCACACACTGTATTTTCTCCCAGAGACTTCGATACACTTTTATGCATGTATTTATTACGCATTCCCATCAGTGCTGGTTTATATTATGTTTCAGTAGACTCTTCCACATCCATCCATCACCTTCTCCACTGCTTCCATTAACTTTTCTTGGGGTGATTTTATTTTAAATATACATAATATGTCATATATATTATATATTTTATTTTAAAATATATATATTATATATGTTTAAATATGTAATGTATATTATATATTGTATAAATTTATATTATATATATTAAATATATATCTATGACATCAGTAAATATGTACAAGGAGTACTTCGTCCCGACCCGCGGGATTCGTAGGCACGAAAAGAGAAGGGCTGAGGATTGAAATGAGGGGCTTGAGACAACTTGACGCTAGCGGTTGCTTCTTTATTTTTCCTTTACCTTCTCTTACTTTTCCATGTCTTTCTTTTCCCTGTCTTTCTACCTTCCCTGGCCTTCTCTCTGCTCCTCTCACAATAGCCTCCTGACCTTCTCGTGGTTCTCTTCTTATACCCTGGTAGCTCCTCCCATCGTACCTCCCAGTCTCATTTGATTAACAGGAAAAACCTGTGGTTCCTCAGCAGGCGAAACGGTAAAGCGAAACTTAATTGATGGCACGTGTTGCGCAACACTGGGCATGCTCCTGACGGCTCCGGACAGTACTTTAAGGAAATTAAGACTTATGGAGGATGTTATTATCTTAGAAGTTTTATTTATATGGTTTCATTCAATCCAAACAAAAATCTTATAAACAATTTCGAGGAGGATCAATACCTAGCGCGATGTCCTAGAGTGGGAACGTACAGTACTGGGCTTGACCTTAGTTCTGATTCTCTAGTGAATGGAATTTAGGATATTATGTGGGTCATAATAGGACATGTTGTCACTTGGGGATGAAGTAGTTTCCTCTTATGCACAGGGAGCAGGAGCCTAAGCAAGGGTCAGAGTTCAGCAAGACTGGGAAGGGCACTCCTGGGTGTTATCCGGTCAAGGCCTAGCATATGGGGATTTTTTTCCCTAAAAAATGTAGAAAAGACAGTGATCCAACACAGTGGTAAAACTCTTAAAATTCAGGCCTCACTGGGGCCTCCTGATGGCTCAGGGGTTAAAGACAGAGCTATGAAGCTATCACCAGCCCCCGCAGCATGAGTTCGATCCCCGTTCAGGCAGCTACCCTCATGGTGCAGCAGACCTCTCCTGTCTCACCTGTTGCTCCTCTCAGCAGTGTATTTCTGTCCATCTGCCTGTTCTGCTCCCCACTCTGTCTCTGGTGAGTCCTCTCACTCTCTGTATCTCTGGCCTACATCCCAGTTCTTCCACGCAAAAATAAATAAATAAAATCTTTAAAAAAACAAAACAAAACTGAGGGCCTGAGACCTTAGTGTTAAATCAACACAACCCTGCAAATCCTCTCCTGGAAGAAGAAGCAGCTCTGGCAGGAGCGAGGCCCTGATCTACTCAGCCATCCATGACCCTCTGTCTGGGACTGAGAATAAAAAGTTGAAGACAATTATTGTGAGACTTTAACATCTTTAAATTTTAAGTCACAAGGGCAAGACAATTTGATTTCAGACTTTGATACCTTCAGACTTCAACATCCTGGGACTTAAAGCGCCTTGGGAACTAATCTTTGAACTTCAGTTTCTCCTTTTTTATAATTAGAGGCAGTTAAAATTTCAAATTTGGGATATGTCCTTTTTTTTTCATTTTATTATTTGAGGATGGTTATACATTTTTTATTGTGGAATCTTATTTTTTTTTTAAATTTATCTCATGTGGGATTGTTGATTTACTCAACTGGACAGTGTGGTTGTATGGAAGTTAGGGTGGAAAATAGAATGTGTGAAAAGGGAACGCAAAGGGGCAGTGGACTCGTGTCAGGACTGTCCTATCTGGCACTTCTGGGGCAAAAATCTTGCCAGAGAAGGGATGGTCAGGAGCAGTGATGGTGACTCTGCCACTGATGCCCCTCACGACAGTTCCTGTCAGCAGCCCAGGCCTGGCCTGTGGTGAAAGACATGCTTTGCCCCATCTTTGCCCTTCCTTTGCCTCATTTTCTCAACTTTTCTGAAATTCAGGAAGAAAGAAAAACTAAAAACCCAACATTTTGGTTGAGCAAATGGCCACCTTCAAAATCAAATTCAAGAGAATCAAAGGACATAAGGTATGCTTTATAAAAATGAATAGAAAATGGAAGAATTGGTTGTGTGAGCTGCTTTGGAATTGAGTTTGTGTGCTGTATTTAGAAAGCAAACCAGAGCGGAGGAAAAAGTCAGAGCCACTCACCTCCTTCTACAGGATGCAAAAGTTGACCTGTTGATTAAGTTGATTTCTTGAAACCTCACCCATAAAATAGAAATAATAGTACGTTACAGGGATGTGGGCATAGAAATGGGTAGGATGGTATTTTCAGATCTATTTGAAGTTAAAACCTGTAGTTGGGCCTCCCCGGTGGCACAGAGGTTGAGCGCTGGGTTGCGAAGCTGCCTGCAGCCTCTGCAGCGCTGGTTCGATCCCTGGCTGCTCCCCGGCCACCAGAGGAGGGTCCCACATGGCGCGCAGACCTCTCCTGCCGCCCGCTGCTCCCCTCAGCAGTGTACTTCGGTCCTTCTGCCTTCTCTGCTCCCCGCTCCGGCTCTGGTGAATTCTCTCACCCTCCCGCGCTTCTGACTGTACCCAGTGCTTGTATGAATAAATAAATAAATCTTAAAAATAAAATAAAAATAAAATAAAATAAAATAAAACCTGTAGTTTAATTATGCACATAGGATACCCACAGATAGACATATCAACATAAATATGAATATTCTGCATGTTATCTAGGGTAATAAGATGGAAGTAGAAATAGAATATCCAAGTTAAACTTTTCTAGAAGTGATATCCATTTAAATTTAAAAGCACAATGATATTTAGATGCTTTAACAAATGAGTCTCTAAAATACAACACATATTTTATACCTACGACACTTCTGCATTTGGAGACCTCAGTGATTTAATAGCCACAGTTGGCTGGTGGCTTCCATATTGGATGACACAGATACAGAGTGATGAACTCAGCTACATAGAGAAATCAGGGCTGGTGTTCTAGGCTTGAGGCCATGGTCTGAACCCCCACAGGCCATCATGATATGCCCAACTGATAGACCCCTCATAGCATTTTAGATCAGGGAGATGCTCCAGAGAAAATCAGACCAAACCTTTTCTGATTTATGCTCAAGAGAGACTGTGTCTGTGTGGCCTGCCAGGACCCCAGCAGCGCACTGACCAGGGTCTGGAACCAGAGCCTCTTGCTCCCCACGGAGAGTAATCCTGCAGACAGCACTGTGTGCTCCCTCCTGTGCAGGGCGTGGGAGTCTAATTCCTACTCTTGAGAGACTGTGCTATGTGGACAGAACCCTTGGGTGTATGGGCTGGGGCTTCTGGCACCACAGAATCGCCATGACGTGCTGGGCGCCTCCCAGACCCTCATAGTCTCAGCATTCTGTATGCGTGTTCACAACAAATCTCTGCCTTCATGGAAAAGTTGTTATTTGTCTCCTAAATAGTATCACTCTACAATGTATATTTTATAACAAAGATAGCCTCCCCTCATCGTTCTGGAAGTCGAATGTGATAAATACCACACTTGTATAATTGAGTAGAAATGCCTTTTCCATTACCAGGTTTTAAAAATCTTCCACTTGGCAACCTCAGTGTTCCATTACCATCAACCTTTGCATTTCATTTATTCTGCAGATTAGATTTGCAAATAAGAATTGTGCCTTCTCTTCATTCCAAACTGTGCTTTTCACATTCCGCATTATGTTCCTTTGAGCCAGGTTTTAAAATGTGGAAATTAAAACTCACCCAGGGAAAATCATAAACACTGTCTTTAACTTCGAGAATGATAGTGAAATGTGGCTTTGCATGAATCGTCACCATGACAGAAAGTTCAAAGACGGGTGATGGGGTGGAAAGTCTGGAGGGATGGAGACGCTGGAAGCGTGGGCTGCATGAGTTGTGAGTCCTGTGAAGAAGCTCAGCGTGAAGAAGCTCAAGTTGGAACACACAGGAGCTCTGAGCTGAGATGCAGTTCATGTCCCAGACCTGGACTCAGCTGCAGGGCGTCTCCTCGAGAATCCCTACGGTCCTAACGTGTGACCTTAGGCTAGTCTCTTCCCCGTGTGGTGCCCATTTTCCTACTTTCAAAATGATGCTCATAATCTATATTCAGCAGGATAATGTTTACAGGGAGATTTGAGCTACTTGGATGAAAGTCTCCATTTACATGTAAAGTAGTGTTATTATTCAAACCCCCCTCTGTGGACTACTGTGCAGCAGGTGTAGCAAAGGAATCCAAATGAGGACAGAGAAAGGAAAATTGGCTCCTTAAGTGATGGAAATCTGATTATCCAAGATCAGCTCCTCCTCAAAGGGGGCGTTCTGCTGCACTTATTAACTATTTCTAAACAGACTTCACTTTGGTGAGCAAACAAGCTGATAGTGAGAAACAAATCCTCAGCTGAGAATAAAGCTACCAAAATTGGTAGCAGAATCCCCCTAAAACCTGTTTCTATGAAGTGCATCTGGCTTCCATGATATGCAACACTGGTAGAATTTAGAAGATTCCATATTTACCACTTTAATCTTAATTCATAGTGTACTTATCAGCATATGCATCTATTTACAACTGAGTTGTCAGCAATGTTATTGTCATCTATTAATTAAGCAATGGTCAGCTTAGGACACCTTGCCTAATTTTAAATAGTGTGAATGCATAATGACGTGATTTATCATTATAAAATAAATTACATTTTTTCCAATATATTTTCAAAATTACCTTAGAATGAAGAGGAAGAGATGGGAAGGTGAATAATCTCTACCTTTGATGTCCTAGAACAAGGATGATACTCAAAGTGTTTCTAGTAAAACTTGTTGGATAAGGTGCACAGATTTTGAGAGAATGCCAAATTCAATTTTTTTTTCCATCTCTAAAAGATGGGATTTCTACCCAGTATCTAAGATATGGTCCCGGTCTTTTTTTTTTTTTTTTTTTTTTTTAGGATTTCATTTATTTTTATGTAGAAGAACTGGAAGTATAGGCTAGAGGTGTGGAGGGTAAGAAGATTCACCAGAGACAGAGTGGGGAGCAGAACAGATGGATCTACTGAAATACACTGCTGAGGGGAGCAGCAGGCAACACAGGAGAGGTCTGCTGGGTCATGTGGGTAGCTCCCTGCCCGGGGATCGACCTCAGGCCATCGTGGTGGGCCTTTGCAGTGATAGTACTGAGACTTAACCCCTAGGCCAAAAGAGAGGCCCATGTATGGGCTAGGTCTTGCATTCTGTAGTTACTTGTTTTTTCAGCATCTTCCTTGTTGGTGCTATGACTGTGAAGCCTTCTTCTTTATCCATGTGTGCATCTCTGTGGCAGTGACCCTTGTATATTGGATCCAGGAACTCTCACCATAACCCTATGGTAGCAAGTGTCCCTTCCCCACTTTGCAGATATGGATGACGAGCAGGAGAGATTGTGTGATTGGTCAAGGTCACATTCAGTGCTGACAGAAGGGAGAGTTTTCACGGGCTCTAGGGAGTCTTAACCATAGACATCCTCTCACAATACTATGTACACTTATAAGCAGCATTGCACCTCCTATTTCTCTTCCCGTGCATACCTATTTGGTGTCATTTACCTTTAGCTGTTTTGAAACAATAGCACATGTACATATAAAACTGGATAGGAAGGAAATTATTTCTTTGAGTATCTTTCTGCAAAGATCATGGCTGCCTGAATAATTACTGATGAAATTAATGTCATCCTGCTAACCCCTAAAAATGCCTGGCATTCTTTCTTTGTGACTAATTATTTTACAGACTGTGCTTTAATTGCAGGATGTAGGAGGTACTTTCTATAAATGCTTAACATTATAAGGGGACATGATCTGCAATCATCAGATCATTAAACTTGCTACCAGGAATAAGGATGCTTTGGGGACCAATGACATTTGTCAAAAGAAGTTCATGTGTTCTGTGGAGGCCAGGAGGCCAGACCCAGGATAGGAAGCCTGATAATAGTCTTATGTTGAGTGCCTTTAATTATTTACCAGAAGGAAGAGATGGGTGGTCCAGACCTTCTCCAGAGAGACAGCTAGTGAAAGAACAGGATACATAAAATCACTGAGTGAACTGAAAATCGATGTCTAAAATAAATTCCCCAGGACAATTTTCAAGTTATTTGCAACCATCACAGACTAGAAGCTGATGCTGCTGGCTGAGGATGGCCTGAGTAGGAATCATAGTGTGGTTATTCCTAACTTGTCCCCTCTGTCCCTTGCACACCAACTTGAGCCCTGTGAGAACAAGGGGTTCTGTTCATGCATGTCCTGGTGTTACCTGGTGCCCAGAGCGCCATCTGGCACATCATATGGTGTTATATGAAGAAGTAAAGGTTATTGGATGAGAAGACACAGATCTTGGTTTTAGACCCAGATTCAAACAGGATTTGATAGGTGGTTATGGGTAAATTTGAAGACCCCAGAAATAATGCAGTGAAAACATTAAAATGTAGTATGTGGGCTCCAACATCTGAACAATGGGACAGGTGTTTGGAATACACATTCTGGGGTTTCTACAATGGAGAGACACATCTTCCTCATGGTATCATCAACATGGAGATGGCAAATAGATCATTTGATATTGGAAGTAGAAATACTAATTTGTGAGTCATTGGCTTTTTGTTGTCATGTGATTTCAAGGAGTAATGATTATTGAGTTTCCAAATGGACACAGCAGAAGGGCAAGATCTAGAATGTGATCTCAAGCAAGAAATACTCTAGTCAAGTTGTGACTGGTAGGTCCCTGCCCCTTTGAGAATCTGGGAAATCTGCCTACTAGCCCCCAATTAGAATAGAGAGAAGTAATTCTAGAGAGAAAGAAGGAGTCCAGGAAAGTAATTCATGTCCTGGAATTAAGGAAAGGAGCTTTTTAAAGACATTGAGTACTTCACACAGGTTAGTTTAGCTCAATGAAGAAGTGGCCACAGAGTTGAACAGCAGGTTAGTGAGGTCAGTTCCATTGTCATGATGGAGGCACAAGTTGGAAAGCAATAAAGGAAAGAGTAAAAGGAAGTGAAGACTTTGATGCAACAATATAAGAAGCTTTTGAGAAGTTTGGATATGAAAGAGAATGTAGGGAGACTCTGGAAAGTAGGGAGAAAGTAGGAAGTTTGGATATGAAAGAGAAATTAGGGAGGCTCTGGTAAATGTAAGATGTGAATCTAAGTTTTCTTAATCTAACTTAAAAATAGGTAGTGCATGGAACTGTCAAGAAATCAAAAACATAGAAGCTTATTAGTGACTCTGCCTCCATGTTCACTATTTTACTTTTTATATGACCTCACAAATTTCCTTATACACACAGAGTTGCATCAAAATGTAGGTTCTTATCTTTTCATACTTATCAACACAGAAATTATCTTAGTATTTACATATTTCTCTTCCATACTTTTTTCACTCCACAATTTATCTTGGGCATTGTTTCAATGTCTTCAAGGAAGCAAGAGCTTCCTTGCTCTTGTTCAGTTTCATGTCATTTCATTGTCCTGTCAATTATTTAACCAGTCCTCTATTGAAGGACCCTCAACTTGCTCTTCTAATGGATAACCTTGTTCATGCATCATTTTGCACAAGTTCATGTGTACAATAAATTCACCCAAATGGATTTTTCAAACAAGAATATATTGTACCTGCTATAGCTGATGTTATTGATGACTTGTCGGTTTGTTTCTTTTGGTCATTCTAAAAATGGAATCAGGTTGACTGAGTCAATTGCAGAAGGATAGGAAGGAGGAGAAATGGAGAGTATGAGATACAGAACTGAACACAGAGAAAAGGAATCAGCTTTTCCAAAAGGAGGACATAGAAAGAGCACTGGAGGGATGAGTCCAATAAGGGGAAGTAAACTCTGCAATCTCTCGTGACGAGGTCAAGAGTTCTCATCCAGTAATTTCTCCTACCCCTTGGATTTTTAGCTTAGGTCACCTGCTAAGTATAAAGGGCTTATGCTAGATCAAAAACTTGTGTAATGTCAAATTAGATACTGTGAGAAACTGTATCTTGAATTAGGTGCTGTGAGAAACTGTAGTAGAAGATGAGAAAAACAGAATTTTGGGGCGGTTTGACATGGGAGAGTGGGGTTACCATTGCTGCCACATGAAGAATAACACCAGGATTGAGCACCTGAAGATGAAAGAAGACAGGATTGATTGGTGTAGGATGGATTGCAGAAAACAGCATGTCAAACTACTTCTCCCGTTTCCATTAACTACAGGTAGCTAGCCACTGTGGAAACAGACAGCCGCCTTCTGTACTGGCCTAGGCACATCTCACACCATGGTCTGCTGCAATCAATTGCTTTCTATAGTGCTACATTCTTCAGCAACAAATCAAAAAATTAATTTTAAATTCTAATATACATGTATAATAGAATAACATATATACACATACATACTTATAAATATGCTTATACACATAAATATAAGTATGTGTATGTATATGTATATATAAAAAACACAAAATGAGATAGGGGCTATGATATACTTGCTTTGGGAAACCAATGAAGGACTCTCTTTGGAAGTGCTTTTAGAAATGTATCAAGCACTACAAACATTGCCATCATTAGCTCAGAGTTGTTAATTCTTATCTAAAATTATATAATATATTGGAGGAATTTCTATATAGTTGATTCTCCTGAAAGCACCATACATTGTGAGAATCAGAGAAAAGTTTGAAAATACTTATATTTTATTTACACTCAGGTACATTGCTACATAGATCTGTTTTATCTTATTCTAACCAGAATTTCAATTCATAGAAAGAAGGGACATTTCCAGAGTTGTTTTTACTCTGATATACTTTTAAATGGAGCACTTGACATCCACTAATCTATTATGTTCCATTTACTTTTCTCACACCCATTGATAGGACTGCAATGGATATAAATGTGTTTTGATTGAATGGTATATCATATTCTATTTACATCAGTGCTGCTTAGGGTAACCAACCTTCCTCTGGAACTTTTCTGCTTTTAGCATGGAAAGTCCTAAGTCCCGGGAAATCCCACAGTCTTCAACCTACTGGAGCAACAATCTGTGGTTTGTCACCATAATGCTACTTATTTTTGGTTTAATTTATTTCTGCAAACAAATATTTGACAAGCACACACCATGTACTGGTCTCCGTGGAGGCTATAGGCACAGATGAGACATGGGTGGGACGAAAAAACTACCACAAAAGAGCACAGACTTCTGAGTCATCCAATGCAGTGCCTGTAATTGTAGTTCTAGCATTCACTGTTAGCCCTCAGGCTCATAAAAATCTCAGAATCTCTTTCAGCCCCATTTTTCCATAGGAAACATGGAGATGATAATATTTCTTCAAATGTCTGATTTGAAGAATGAGACATTTGTTAATGATACTAGGTGTGCTAGTTGGCATACATACACTTAGAATCTGCTCTGGAAACTAGCTGATGCTCAGAGGATTCTAGTTTACTCTCTTAACTTCGACACTAGTTGATCCAACAGAATTAGTGACTCAACAGAAACATGAGCAGAGGGTGACTAGGGTACACTTGCAGTGGCGTGCAAGAGTTGAAGCCGCTGGGAATGAGTCATTGCACAGGTAACTCACCATCTTTAGGCAGCCCTCGTAGCAGCACGGAGTGACTGAGGAATAGGCATGATCTCTCTGTTTGCCATTAGGGTGGAACGAGCTGTCCCACAAAGAGACATGCCCTTTCTCCACCTCTCCATCAACACTTCATATTTCTTGTCCTCACGATGCTAGCCCGCCTCGTAAGTGTGAGGCGATAACTCATTGTGGGTTTGATTTGCATTTCCCCGATGACTGGTGATGCTGAGCATCTTTCCAAGTACCTGCTGGCTATTTAGTTGGCCCCTTTGGAAAAATGCCTATTTTGCTCCAATTTTTAATCGGATTATTGGCTTGTTATTGAGTTCTGTGACACACACATCACACCCCCCCATATGTTATTAACGCCTCCCCTGATATATGATTGGCAATTTTTCACCTACTGTGTAGGTTGTCTTATTGGTTCAATCACTATTGAAAATAATTTAGCATTTCCTCAAAAAATTAGCAATAGGTCTACCATATGGTCCAGTGATACCACTTCTCAGCATATACCCAAAGGGAATGAAAAGGCATATCAAAGAAATGTATACACTTCTATGTTTATTGCCGCACTTTCCACAATGGCTGAGATATGGAACAACCCAAATACATAATTTCATCATAGGAAAGAAGTGCAATATTGAACCTTGAACACATTCTGCTAAATGAGATAAATCAAATAGGGATAGACAAGAGCTATATGATATTATTCATATGTGGAATCTAAATATGTCAAAGTTATAAAATGCTGGTTACCAGGGGACAGGGAATGAGGGGTTAGGCAGATATTGTGTAAGGCCACAAATTTGCAACAAGTAGTAAATAAGCTCTAGAGATCTAATGCACAGTTAAAAGAATATGAACAACAACATTATATTATAATCATCAAGCTTATTAAGAAACTAGAATATAATTATTCCAACCACTGAAATGAAGGAATAATTATGCAACATGATAGAGGTGCTAATTATCTCTACAATGTCAATCATATTAAAATACATAAATGTATCAAATTAATATGTCATACCCCTTAAATTTGCATAATATTATATGTCAAATATATTTGATACAACGATGAAAGGAGGCATATCCTAACTAAGGAGCACATGAAAGGAGTAGGAAGAAGAGGAAGTGATCACAAGGAACCAGGTGCCCTTACAAGATTTTCAGTAAAAAAACAGCAAAATTGTGTGTGTGTATGTGTGTGTGTGTGTGTGTGTTTCCAGGCACCTGATTGACTACTCATAACCTTGCATTACATCCTCCAGGTACATATTGGAGGGGAATGGTGAAGCCATTTTCCCCCACAAGTTCTCAGCTGAGACTTACTCCGGCAACTGGAATAAGGTACCTCAAAGGTAGGCAGTGGCTCACAGGCGAGACTCAGCTCTTGAGGTGAGATGCTGTTGACATTAGCAATATAGAAGTTTCTGGTGAACATGGAGACAGCAGTTTCAGGAGGCTTGATTTTATGAGCAACACAGAAGAGGCAATTATACAAATCCCAAGGACAATTTGCAGCGTTATTTCAATGTCTGTAAAGAGTATACTTTCTCCCCAAGTGTGACTGTGTCCATTCAGTCTCTGAAAGAGGGAAACAATCATGCCGGCCACAAGGTCAGGGTCTGAATGTTTTGATTTCATCCCTGTATAGCCCTCTTAAAGTATCAAAACTGGCTCTGGTTTTTTGTTTGTTTTCTTTTGTTTTCAAAAAGAGGATTTCAGGGGTAGATTTTAATAGGTCCCTCAAATGATTGATAATGAAATACGTTTACAAAAGCTAAGGAAAATTCCATGACAAAGGAAACCTCTGGACATTTCAAAGATAGAAGGTTCTTTTGGCTTTGCCTTTGTCTGCATTGGGGACCATATTAAGTGTATAAATATAACTGAGCACGCCCATGTGCAAGTGCCGTGAGAGATGGGAGACAGTGAGGGAAGGCAGGGAACACCGTGGGGAGAATGCACAGCTAGAAAGTCTTCACATTTTTGTACTCGTGTATATTCATTGTGTATTTGTAGCTTATGTCATCTCTATATATTCCAAGAAGGATTGCTTGTGACCATTATAATAACAGTAAAATGCATATTTACATAATGTGTTAATATGATATTACATAATATAAATTATATGATGAAATGTGATACAACATAACTAACATCTAACATCTATTTTCAGCACTTTGCTGTGTGTAGTGCAAATGAATGGATTGCAGATTAATGACTCATTCTAATTTCTTACACAAGAAGCTTTTATTTACACCATAATTCCATTTGCTATTATCTACCGAG
This sequence comes from Talpa europaea, assembly GCF_964194135.1. Lineage (NCBI taxonomy): Eukaryota > Metazoa > Chordata > Mammalia > Eulipotyphla > Talpidae > Talpa > Talpa europaea. Next base: position 139,835,465 of record NC_140071.1, on the reverse strand, counting down.
ACATAAAATGTGTCAAGGGGGTTATGAAATACTATTTACTGGCCAAAGCATTTGTTCTTTGTTGATAAATACATGTTAGAAATAAAAATTATAATCAGTGAGTCTGTTTGTTTAAAACAAGTACTTATTTAGATCAACATAGTGGAAGTTTATTGAGATGTGAAGGGTTCGGGAACACATTTCTACCACATGAAAAGATTTGCTGGAGGAACTATTTATTTTCATAGGCTCAGATATTTTCTTTCCTAGACAGTGAGAGGGGATATTTGTCTCATGGTTTCCCTTCTATAAGATTTCTATTGTCATAATCAATATCATCTCTCAGACTGATGGGATAATATATATTTTATGAATGTTAATACAGCTTCATTATTTGACAAATAATAGTCTTTTAGAAAGGCACATTTTAAAAGTAAATATAGACTTTTGCAGATAATCTAAATGCCAAGATAATAATATAGATAATAGAAGATATGTTAGGTATATAGTGCAAAGTTTTTACATTCACTCTTTAAATTCTTATTAATTCTAATAATAATCTGTGGATTAGGTGCTGACATGGTCCTCTTTTCAGATGAGGAAACTGATATTAGAAATAAGTTGCTCAGGGCCTCCCCAGTGGCGCAGCGGTTGAGCGCTGGGTTGCGAAGCTGCCCGCGGCCTCTGCGGCGCCAGTTCGATCCCCGGCTGCTCCCTGGCCACCGGAGGAGGGTCCCACATGGCGCGCAGACCTCTCCTGCCGCCCGCTGCTCCCCTCAGCAGTGTACTTCGGTCCTTCTGCCTGCTCTGCCTCCCGCTCTGGCTCTGGTGAATTCTCTCACCCTCCCGCGCTTCTGACTGTACCCAGTGCATGTATAAAGAAACAAAACAAATAAATAAATAAATAAACATGCCTCTATAAAAAAAAAAAAATTAAAAAAAAAAAAAGAAATAAGTTGCTCAGACCTCCTACTCCTTCAGCAGTGGGAACTCTCTTGAACCCCAACACGACTTGCTCTGAATCTTTACAGTAGACCTAATCTCTCTTGTCTATGGCTGATGTCTTCCTATATGTTCTTTATGTTACTATGACAAATCAAACAAGAATCAGAAAGCAGCGGTGCTTTTGTTGTCGTTTGCTAAAAAACAGGAGTCTGCTCTGGAATCATTTGTTTCATTAATAGGGACTATTTTTGATAGTATCACCCAACTTCCTGGCAAGTTGGAAGAACTCTCTCTTCTACTCTAGTCGATGAAGCTGTACTCATGCAAACTTCACTCCCAGGCAGTGCTCATTTCTGCCTCCTGCAAAGTCAAGACATATTACATTCATTAGTGCATTCTCCTAGCATCATCTCCCAACTTCCTCCGAGACCGCAGGCAGGTGGGTGGTAGCTGACCTGCCTTCTTTGAACTTACCTCATGATTGGCGGTTCAGGAAGATGCCTGGTGTGCACCTTACCAGATTCCCAGAATAGCTGCCTTTAGGAGACGCTTTTTTGTTGTTGTTGTTTGTTTTTTTTATCCTCTTTTGGAGACCTTTGGCTTCCTTCCATTTCAGGATCAGAGCAGAACAGGACATCACAACAGCCTTGGTATGACAGGCAGGTATCTGGTCGACCATTTCAAAGTTTCCTCAGGGAACATACTTAGCACAATCTGTACCCCTCTTTTGTCTGATGACTCCATTTGATTAAGAAATACAATTAGATACATAGTTCAAAGGCTTTGAATCATTTCTATCTATCGCTTAAGTATACAAGTAATAAATTGTAATACTTCTCAGGTGAAAAAATATTTTACGTTAACTTGCCTTTCTTTACAGATGAAGAAAATGATACCACAGAGCAGAGTGATTTACCTGAAATCTCTCCATAAGAAAGTGCTAGAATCAGACTTAAAAACAAGGAGTATTAAATGTTGCCTAAAATGCTTAAAGGAAACTTACTTGTATTTTGAGAAAAGTTTTTTTTTTCATAAGTTTGTATTCAAAAACTTTCTGTTGGGGTTTAAAATGCTTAATAACTGTTTTTTTTCTGCCTATACAAATAAAACTTTCTTTTAAACTAACAGAATGAAATATTAATATTTGTTTATTAATTTAATGAGTTCTGAGATTTATATTTTTGAAAAGCCTGATATGTGTAAATAGATTTTTGTTAACTTAATGTCTGGCCCACATAGTATAAAAACCACTCTCATTCTTGTATACCCCAACACCACCCATTTGTTCAGTGAAAAAAAGTACTAATGAGTTGATAAGTGAAAACAAAGTAAATAAAAAGAGGCTTGAGGTTAAGCATCTTCAATAAAGTAGGGAAAGGAGCTTGATGAATTCAAGTATCTGTAGCAATATATTCCTTGGCTTGTTTGTTTTTATTTGATTTAATTTCTTCGACTTTGTATTTTAATGAGATATTTAAGGCAAGTGAAACCAGTTAGGATGAAAAAGTAATTGCTGAATCAAGGACGCAAAATAAATTTTAAAAGATTTAAAGAAAGCACAAAATGAGTGATGTTATCCATAAAACGAGAATGCAAATAAAAGTTGCAGGAAATGAAATAATTATGATGAGTATTTTTCAAAAAACATAAATTCCAAAATGTTATTCTCACATGTATTATTCTCCTTACTTTTACTGGCCTATAAACAAAAAGATGAAGTTGAAAAGCTTCCAATCAAGTGACTGAGAGCTGGGTCCAGGCCTGTCTTGTTCTGAAGCCCCCATTCCTTCTGTCAGTCTTTGGGGGAGAGGAGTCTCTGAACATGGGTGAAGATGGTAAGACGGGATTGGCTCGTGAAGATCTTTTAAGGCAGACACAAGACTGCTGAGAATATGATTGGGAGAGGCAGTTTTAGGGAATTTCCTATGAAAGCGTTATTATTTTTGTGAAGTGATTGATCGGGACACTGTATGAGTCTAAAGTTATTAGTTTTAAGCTTGGACTTTAATCGAGAAGGAGTTGCCGTGACCTGTGGGCATTGAGCATGAGAACTGGAAAGAACCATTAGCTGAACTCTCAAGTCAGCTTCTTCAGATAGAGTCAGCTGGAGTCCGTGGCTCTTGCGAGCTGACCGTGTTTGTTCTCTAGCAGCACTGATGTGGCAAAGCAAGGACCTAGGGAGCTTGGGTTAGAAGAACAGGGGCAGCAAAAAATGCTCTTTGCACTTCAAAATCCAGCTTAAATTTTATATCTTCCATTTGGTTGGAGTCTTTGTCATAACATTTATTATTTTCATCATAACTCATCAACCTTATCTATGTATTTGTCTATCATCATATGGTAGTAAGAGCTATTTTGGATAAAAAGTTGTTGCTAGTCACACCTTTATCCCTAGAACAATTCTCGACCCCTTAAAGGTGACTAATAAGACCTGCAAATTGAATGGGTGATGAACAATGATGTGGTAGTTTTTCATCTTCATGTCTGAGCTTGGGTGAAAGGGCAGATTCCAAGTTGTATATTTGAAGAAAAAGCATACGTCTGTTTCTAGAAAACTTAACCCTAAACTAAAATTTAATAAACATTAAAAAGCCCCAAGTACTTATGAGCATTATCACTTACCAGCTTCATACAAATCAGGAATATTATCCTTGTTGTGTAGACAGATCAAATGTCTTCAACTGACTTTCATTCTTGTAACCAGGGGGTCCTGCATCTTCCGTTCTGCCCTGACTCATTACTTTGGATAGGATAGGATTATGCTGGAATAAGAAACGTTACACAGGAAACCTGACTTTTCATCCATACGGAATCCAGCGTGGACTGAGAAACCCCCATGGTAGCAAAGTCCTGTATGAAGACTCCATCAGATGCGGGCTACTTGGGTGTGACCTTCTTCCCACTCATCTGTCCAGGCAGAGTGAAGAAGGAACTAGCGGAGTGTGAGCACCTCTCAAGGCCTCTACCAGTGGATGCAGGTTCCTTTGTGCTCACACTATATTAACCACAAGTCACAGTACTCTGCCTAACGACAAAGGCTGATTGGAGTAATTGATTTTATATGGCCAGGTGGAAAGATAGCAAAGGAGGTTGGTTGAACCTGCATAGGATTGTGTCTTTTTTGTCCAGCTTGATATTGAAGAACAGTGAACCTGAAATACTGGACATCCGCTCTGTGTCAGGTTCTTTTTCACATGCTGGATGCATAAAAGTTGGCTGCAGTTATGGGATTTGCACTCCCAAGAGAGTCACCCCCTCAAAATGTATTCATTTTTAATATTGAAGGAGCAGAGATAGGTGCTTGCGGAGCGTTATCTAGGCGTTGTGTGGTAATTACTAATGGAGCTCAGCAAGGCACGATGAGTCTTTGAAGATGTGCAATTTCAGCAGAAATCTGAGTGACGTGAGGAAGAGCCAGGCAAAGTCAGGAGGGACATTTTAGGGAAAGTCTTTGCTGTACTAACAAGCTTGGGGGGCCAGAGAACAGGAAGTGGGTCCTGTGGATGGGGCAGAGAGAGAGAGGACGACCAGGCTCTTAGACGCGGCAGGAGCAGGGAGCGATCAACTCCTGAAGGTCTTGTGAAGGTGGGACAGTGTTTGAGTCTGATGGGGAGCCACCATGGCGAGAGTAAGCAGAGGAAGAAAGAGCTCACTTAAGCCCAGTGACTGGCATAGAGCGGTCTCGCCAGCCTTGTGCATTCCCAAGCTCCCCAAATAGAAGCTACGATGAGATGATCGACATTTGGGGGAGAGCCCAAAGCAATATCAGAGCTGAAAGGCACTAGTTCCCCGGCTTTCAATGGGGCTGTCAGAGAAACATGTCATCACTAGGAGTGCCAGGGATGGCAACATCTAGGCTTGTCGGGAAGCTAATAGAAAACTGCAGAGAGTAAATGCAAGGGCCCTGGCAGCAGGGAGGTGGCTGGCTCGAGCTGGCGCTGAAACTGGCACACTCGTGGGCTGGCAGCCTGGTCTGGGGGAGCCTGAGGCTGCTTTTATGTGCACGCGAGGCTGAGTCAAGGTGAGTCGTAGAATTGCTTTGTGAGAAAAGCCACCGCTGCAGATGATTTCTGATGCAGGTATACGCAGTGATGTAAGAAGCAAATGGTTTTAGGGTATTTGTTTAAACCTTGTTTCCTGCAGCACTAATGTTCAAAGGATGTGCCCCATTAGCTGCCCTGGTCTTGGGGAGAAAGCGGACACAGGGGCCCTCTGCTCCCATTCCCCCACAGCTGTTCTTCAGATGCTGTCTCGTAAGAAGACAGGGGTTCCAGTGAATTTTATTTAAAGTAAATATTGCCACTGCTAAAAGTATGTTCTAAATGCAAGGAATGTAAATTAATGATGTAAGGTTAAAAGCCCTAGAGAGCACATCCTTCTCTGTGACATGTTATGCTACTTTATTTAATGCCCACAAATTCTAGAGACAGCTACTCCAGGCTGGGTTGATAGTTTGACTGGGAAAATTGGCAATCCGGGAGTTTAAATTTCTTGCTCAAGGTCACATGGCCAGTAAGTGGTTAAGTGGGACTTGAGTCTACGTTTTGGACCCCAAAGACCACTCATTCTTTTTACCTTCCTCTGTCATTTTGTGTGTGATGCCCCCGTATCCTCCATTCCCTGGCTTTGTCGTGTAGAGTAATGCTCTCTTCTCTGCATTGCTGCTTCGTTGTGTACTAAGGAGGAATACAGGTGCACTTAATAAAATCAATCTTGTTATTTTGAGATTCGAAATATGTTGATAAAATGTTGAGGGGAATAAAACAAGCATGAACCAAGGTTGTGCTAGGCACTTTATTTAGGCCGATTTATTTCATCAGCCCAGAAGCCATGTGATGTCCAGATAAGGACACTGGACACTGAAAGGTTGGGTTGTTAATTATCTGAGACCAAACGGTCAGGACAGATGGAGTTGCTGGCATTCTCATCTGAGTCTCTGTCCAGTCATGTGAACAGTCTCTGTCCACTAACCATCATAAATCAAGCTAATAAACACCTATTTTATGTGCTCCTCTCTTGATAAATCTATCTTCAGAAGGGAAAGCATATATATACTTTCTATATGATTGGAAATCAACAGAAGTCCAAAAACATCAAGGAAGACTGCAAATTTAGTATTTATTGTACATGCCTAGGTGTTGTATTGATGACTACTGTTTGGTAGTTTGATTAAATAGAGACAACTAATAAATTGTTTTGTTAGTGTCGTAAGTTTTTAAATTTACTTTATAGTAAAGAAGTTACTTTTATTTCAGTTGCATAATCAAGGTTTTTACATACATTTTATTTGGACAGTAGTTTTCTAGCAGACTAAAAACAAAATGTAAAGTTATTCAAAGGCTGATAGATGTCAATAATTTTTTAATAATTGTAAGCTTCCATATATGTAAACTATAAATATTAGAACTATTCTACATCTATCATCAAATAATATTTTTCTATTTAAATATTCAAACTGCACAACAAAACTAGACACTAAACTGCACGCTGAAATCATGAATATTGTCTTATATCTTCATTGTGCCAATAAGTTAGCATCACTTTATTTTTAAATTCATTTCTATTAAATATTTTATAAAATATAACTCAGTGCTACCATTCAAAATGCTTCTCGTTGCAAAGTTAAAGACTCAACATCACCCTCATGCATGTCTAGATGGGCAACTGCATAAATGTAAGAGTCCTGTGAAACATTTAAAATTGTAGGAAGCCTTGAGTTGCACTCTATGGCTATGCTGTGAAATTCCAGAGTAATTAGTCAGTGCAACAAAACACACCTTGTAACATGGAGAGAAGAAAGAACACAGACAATTGGCACAATTGGGAACACAATACTTCATTATGTCAGAATCTATCATGTTCATGTCAGAGCAAAGATTTGACTAGTTAATTAATTTTTCTTTTACCTCTACTTCTAAAGCTTTGTATTAGCAGCAGCACAATCCCAGAGACTTTCCCTTTCTGATGCAGCATTTCTTGTGATTTTTGGTGTTGCTTCAAAGATGTCAGGCTAGAGATGCATGGAGCCTCCTCCTGGGACTTGAACTGTGTCACTGTCAGAGTGGGCATTTGGATATTTAGGTCCCACTCGGCTGGTCCTGACAGCTGGACTCCACGTTACCAAGGTGTTGAATATATATCATAAATAATCTTACCAATAAATATACGTTATTTACTTACATAAGTAAATTGTGTATTTTTCTCCCTATGTGTGTGTACATTTTTGTGATATGAGTGAATATGGAAATTGAGTCAACATTTTCTATAAAAGATCAAATAGTAATTATTTTTTGTTCTGCAGACTATATGGTTTCTGTTGTATTAATTCAACCACCACTGAACGCAGTGTCAATGCAGCCACAGCCCAAAGTTGTGATGCTGGAGGCAGTGGGCCTGGTTTGCCCTCAGCGGGACAGATTTGACCTTAGGGCCATAGAATGTTGACTCTGTACTAAAGATTGGGATCCTGAAATGCATTCCTGCTCTTCTAGCTTTAACCAAGTTACTATATGTAGCTGTGTCTAGGGAGATTCCTAGATATAAACTAGTGAAGAAGTAACTGGCTGGAGTGCTTCCGATTTGATCTATCTGTTTGTTGAGGGCACACAAATGCACTTCACGTGATCCCCGTCTATCACAGAGCCAGTGTGGTCACGTCCCATGCATGTTGGTTTGTCCTAATTGGAGAAATTATAACAGTCTTAGGTGACCACGTGTTCCCAGACTCTTACGGGGCTTAAGTCTTGTGCATTTATGTTGATTGGGTCTCTTTGTCTGTGGGGGGATCACAAAGAGTTTTGGACTTCATCAGTGCTCATTAACCTCAAAACAATGATGACAACTATGTCAACCCCACCACCAATAATAGTTCAACAAGCACAATTGAACAGGAAGTGCTCACTATGGGGCTTGCTTTTGGTAACTCACGTAGTCAGAGAGGGAGTCACCTGTTATCCGCTAGTGAAAATATATAGTACACACCTTTATTAGGAGCCACTCTCAGGAATACAGGGTGCAAAGGAGATCAAAGACCAGGATCCAATCACCCAGTTATTGGACGTACAGTCCCCCTGTTTGTGTAGGTTGAGGGGAATGTAAGACCAACTTTAATGTAGTGTGTACAAAATGAGACAAAGTTTGTAAAACACATTTTAAGGAAAGTGCAGGTGTTACCTAAACATTAACTGAGATGTAATATTTTTATTTGTCATATCAATATTTCATCAAGAACCGTATCTTTAGTAATTTTCTAAAAGTGTGTTTTTTTGATCTCCCCTCTCTCACGTGGAAAGTCAAAAAGTCAGTGGTTATGGAAAAAGATGTAGAACCATCCAAGATACTCATCATTAAATCTGACAGAACTTAACGTATAGTCTTCATTGCAGACTTTGATTCTTTGTTCAAAGGACGCTTTGTCTCCTGAATTAATTTTTAAATATATCCAAATTATGGAAGCAAACTGATGGCCCAAGGAATGATGAGTGGATAAAGAAGATGTGGCATACATACATGGTGGAATACTATTCAGCTACTAAAAATGATAAACTCTTGCCATTAGTGACAGCATGGATGGAACTGGAGGGGATGAGGCTAATGAAATAAGTGAGAAGGAAAAGACAAATACCTGATGGTTTCACTCACATATGTAATATAGAGAAACAAAATATAGGAAAAGACAAAAACAAAGTCTATAAATATGACTGTAAGACTGAGGATACTGGTGGGGGAGGGTGGTGGGTGGGGCTCAAAGATGGCAGGGGGTACCGTGGACTATGGTGGACTATGGGGGTCTTAGTGGTGGGTGTGTTGTGGTAACATACATATGAAGAGGTGGATCTTACATTTCATAATCATATACAGTTGTGTAAACCAACATTACCTTAATAAAAAAAATTACCAAAAAATAAAATAAAGTGTGGCCTTTCAAGATGTTTTGGCATTAGTTTGCAACACATAGTTACACTGGGAGTTAATATATGTTAAATCAGCTCCAAGTTTGGAAACAATCCTTGCTGATTTGAAGGTAATAGATGGTGCTTGTCGCTGGAAATGCGTGTGCAGGTGTGCTGTGTACTGACAATATGCAATTGGCATTAGCATTAATCACAGATTTGAATTTGGCAGATGCTAGATTTTATAGCAAGTATCATCTAGCACTACTGCAAAAGGCAGTTACAAAATTTCTCATTTTTCTAAGTGATGAGTTAGAATGCAATTAGAATCACAAGCATGAGGATGTGTGTGTGTTAAATTTGACTTTTCTCCTTATCTGCTTACAGTCTCCCATCAATCAGTGCTACTGCCTTAAATTTATATTTCCTTACCAAATCCAGGTTCAGAATATATTTTTAAAGCCTAACTAGATTGTCCCAATAGCCACAATACTGAGGAATCCTTAAGACTGGAAGTCATGTTGGTCGTGTCTGCATTTTTGGGTCTTGAATGGAGACCTTATGTTCTGCCCAAGAAGCTGGAGGTCTTCTGGCAGTTGGAGTTCACTAGGGATTTCTCCCTTGAACTCTCATAAAGCTGGTGCTGTGCAATCTCACCAATATCTCTCCTGACATAGTGCTCCAAATAAATGTGACATCACTTTTTATAACTTTCTTACATCACTCAAAGAAGCTTGATGGATGATGTTACAAATGACAAAATAAGGTGTCAACACAAAATATATCTAGTCAGTGCATTGGAGATCTAGTACATGGTGGACATTGGGATATAGCAACGAACAAATAGATACTCCGCTCTGATGGAAATTATAATCAACGTGAGAGTTCTAAGACTAGCTATGAAAAGAATATAAGGATAAAAACCAAGATACTAGCAGATAAATGTGTGAAACTGCTTATGTGCCAGGAATTATTTCAAGTGTTTTATGTGTACTTATGAATTCACTCCTTAAACCAACCTCGAGAATTTTATAAAAGATGATGCGCACAGACAGGGAAGATAAGTGACTGCCTCACATAGAATGTGAGAAGGTGACTCCACCATCTTTCTAACCCAGGTGGCTGAGCTCTAGGCCTGCACTCTTCATGGATACTTTGCCTTACGGCAGTGCCTGCTACAAAAATGGGAGGCAAACATTGAATCAGATCAATGACTTGCATGTCTGCTATTATGATTTTTATTTCCCATGACCAAGCATTGATGGACAAAGGCAGCAAAGATTTCAAGGTGGGGCCTCCCCGGTAGCGTAGCGGGTTGAGCGCCGAGCTGTGAAGCTGTCTGCAGCCTTCACAGCGCTGGTTCGATTCCTGCCCGGCCAGGGAGAATCCCACATGGCGAGGCAGACCTCTCCTGTATTGCCTGCTGCGCACCTCAGCAGTGTCTTCGGTCCGTCTGCCAGTTCTGCTCCCCACTCTGTCTCTGGTGAGTCCTTTTACCCCCCACATCTCTGACCTGTACCCCAGTTCTTGTATAAATAAATAAAAAATCTTTTAAAAATAAATATTAAAGAAAAAACAAAGATTTCAAGGTGAAGCTGCCTATGGAGATGTGGAGTCTGAACATTATTCTATTTTATCAGTCTAATAGAGAAGCTAGTGCTTCTGAAATCACCTGGGTGAGGGGCAGGGCCAGCACACCTAAAGAAACTGATGAACAAGAATTTTGTGCCAAAAGGTAGTTATCCCATATTCCTGAGGGTCAGTCTGAAGGTCAGCAGGTCCAGAATTTCTCTCAGGATTAGTTCCAGGCTCAGCTCCCACACAGGAACACATATTTGAATGAAGAATTGACCACTAGGTATTAAATAAACCCAACAGGGAAGTAATAAAACAGAGAAGCATTGCATTGGATGCACTGCGGTGGTGGGGGTGATGTGATGATGTAAGTGGGGTCCAGGGTGAAGCTAAAGCCCTAAACCATACACAGAGCTCTAAATCAACATAACATCAATAAAAATAATATAATTAAAATGAATTTTAAAACAGCAACAATTAGTATACTAATTAATAGAAACTGAGGCAACCGACAATTATAAATATTAACAATAATTGAAGCTTCCTAAGTTAATTAAAGTCAAAATATAATATTCAATTATATTTTCTATCAGTAATAAACACTTATAAAATGAATTTTTTAAAGAAAACAACATTGACCATGAAGAGAAGACTGGTGAACTCAACTTAAGAACTTTGGGTTTTCAAAATACACCAGAAGGAGAGTAATAAGGAGCCATAGAAGAGGAAAAGGAATTTCCAGAAATAAAAACTGACATAGTTCTTGTTTTCAGAATATATAAGGATCTCTACAAGCGATTTGAAAAGTGCAAGCAACATTTTTGGGAAGTAGTTAGAAAATAACCTCAACTTCCAAAAATTGCCTGGCAGAATTTAGTAAAATTAAACCTACACACCAGCTCACAATGTGCACCCCATAATACAGCAATTACATTCATAGGTATATATCCACTGGGGAGATCTACGCAGACGTGTATAAATACACAACAGGGTTCACAACATTACTCCCAATAATCAGATCCCCCGGGACCTGGCAGAGCCCCTCAGTCCCTCCTGCCTGGAGACAGGCTGCTGACAAACCACAGTTGAGTCATGCCCTCCCTCCCCCTGGAGTAATCCTCTGTGTCGATGGGTGTCAGAGAAATATTGCCCCCAACAGGCTAAACAGGAAGAGAGATTTATTCAAGACTATTGCAGTCAAGGAGCGGGCTTGAACTCCACTCCACTGAAACAAACAATAGGAGAGTTTCTAGATCCGGAATGGGGTAGTGGAACATGCTGGAGAATGCCACGTCCACCCACGGATCCGGTCATCCCCGGCTCTCACAGAGGCTGGGGCTAGGGATGTCATCCTTGATTACATGTCCAAGGAATGGCCTCCAGGTCACTGGGAAAGAAAGTCCTGGATTATAAAACAGCAGGAGGCCCAAAGAGAATTTATACTTCAAAGGCTACAGAGAAAGACTGTAATTCCAAGTTTTATACAGTAAATGTCCAAAGGAATGAGAGCTCCTGGAGTCACTCTAAAGGAATGGGAGTCTGGTGGGGATGCAGACAAGGAGGAAATCTCATCCCCAGTGTGTGGTGTCCTGCCTCTGGGACAATGTGCCTCTCTGGGAAGGGACACCTCAGCTCTGCAGGCCCCCGGCCACCAGCTCCTCTCTCTCCTGCTGCACCCACCCATCCTCTGCCTCTGCCCAGTTCTGATTCCCACGTCCTCCTCCTTGACGGAGCATCCCCAGACACAGGTCATTGACAGTCAGCCTCTCATGGATCTCCCTGCACACAGCCATCTCCTGTCCTCGCTCAGAACAGCAGGACTCACTCTCATTTAAAGTGAGGTGTGTGGGCCTCCCCTGGTGGGGCAGCGGTTGAGCACTGGGCTGCAAAGCTGCTCGCAGCCTCTGCAGCGCCAGTTCAATCCCCTGCCGCTGGCGAGGGTCCCACATGGCGCGCAGACCTCTCCTGTCGCCCGCTGCTCCCCTCAGCTGTGTACTTCGTCAGTCTGCCTGTTCTGTTCCCCGCTCTGGCTCTGAATTCTTTCATCCTCCCGTGCTTCTGACTGTACCCAGTGCTTGTATAAATAAATAAATAAATAATAATAAAAACTTAAAAAAAAAAATAAAAAAATAAAGTGAGGTGTGCAACACCTTCTCGGAAAAGAGCTGCTCCTTAATCTCCACCTCCCACATGACATGCTACCTGAAGACTGACTGCCCACACTCTTTCTGCATTTCCACGGCACCTGGGCATCTCCCTGATGTCTTTTTTCTTTCCTCCTCACTAACATGAACTCTTTGAATGAGGTTACGGAAGCACGATTGATTTATCTTTGTGTTTCTGGCTTTTTGAATAGACTGAATTAGGAATAGCACATTGCAAACACTAATTAAACATATGTTAAATGTCATAATTCTACATACCGTTTTCACCATGAAGCTAATTAAAAGGTGAAATAATTTCGTAACACAAAAAGGATTGTCAGTGTGTCTCCAACAAGGACTGTATCCCCTGTGGATGGCTGGTGGGGTTTTGACCTCTGCTGTGATTTGGGCGCATTTTAAATGACTGGATTTTAGAATATCCTATACTGTTTATCCTTCCCACTATTTTTTATTTTATATTCAATTTATTTTAAAATTGAAAACTCAAATTTTAATTCATTGTTGAAAAGTGAGGGCTTAGGAGATTCCAGAGACACCCACGTTCCATATATGGGATTGGAACACTGTAGCATCATTCTGCTCTCCCCTGTGAAGTCAACTGGGAGTAAAAATGGTTTTGCAATGGCTACCAGAATGTTCCCTTGGTCAATAAAAGGAAAGAGTTTGAAGAGAAGGAATGTAGTTTAACTTGTCCACAAATTGAGGAGGGCAGCAGACTCGTGCCTGAAAGACCACTGTCCTGCTCTTTGGCAGAGGACAGGGGAATTTATCTAGAGTTACAGGGGGAGAAGGTAGTTACAAGGAAGAGTGAGCATGGGTCAGCATGTCCATTCTTGCAACAAAAGCTTCTGGAGACTTTGGTGGACACCAGCTTGCTTTCGCTATGACCTGGTAGTCAGCAAACCCCGCGTTACCTTCCTAGTGTGTCCTTTTCCCTTGGAATGTAAGAAAACAAATTTTGTGAAGCCTAGGGGATAAATATAGAAAGGAAATGGGAGAGCTTGTCTGGTGGGACAGAGAGAGATCTAGACATTTTTTTGCTGCATCACAATCATCATGACAAAGGCAAAAAGTAAGGAAAATGCAACATAAAAAAGTACTTAGCAGAGAAGGATTGACTTCAATAAAATCTCGACACCTAGTTCATAGATTAAAGGCCTAACAGGAGTAACCTATGTTGGTTAATCCATCATCCAAAAAACCCTGTGCCTTGCAGAACAAAGGAAATGATGATGTTGATGATGCTAATCTCTGATGCTCTAAAATAAACAAATTTGTTAAATATATTTCTTTAGGAAAAATCCTCCCCAAAAGAATACTGAGTTCATGCAAAATAGATTTGTCACTTGGTAAATTTAAAAAGTTAAAACACACATGATAACAACTTAACGTTTAAAGAGTTATGAGTAAAAGAATATATTGGCTTAAAAGTTGAAATGTTTACAACTAAACAGTAATGAAAGCCCTCCATGTCTAACTTGTGAGATGCAGTTGAAGTATGACTTACAGGGAACTTTGTAGCCCTAATACAAATTTTTGAAAAAAGAAGATTTTGAAAACTAATGATCTAAGAAATCCACTTAAAAAATCCACTTAACAGGGGCTCCCCGGTGGTGCAGGGGTTGAGTATCAGCACTATCAAGCTATTATCAGCTACTGCAGCATGAGTTTGATCTCCCGCCAAGGAGCTACCCACAAGGCACAGTCGACCTCTCCTGTCTCCCCGCTGCTCCTCTCAGCAGTGCATCTCAATAGATCCACCTGCTCTGCTCCCCACTCTGTCTCTGGTGACTCCTCTCACGCCCTCACCACACCTCTGGCCTACACCCCAGTTCTTGCATGTATAAATAAAAATAAATCTTAAAAAAACCTTTATAACAGAAACAGTAAAAACAAATATGAATACATACACAAAGGAAACATATCTGTGCAAGAGTAATTGGAAATTAAAAAAAAAAATCAATAGTAGTTCTTTGAAAATAGACATCTTTGGTAGACTTAATCAACAAACAAGAAAAAGACATTAATATAAAAAGGTGGGAAAAAGTGGCCTTCTCCAGTCACCAATCTTGCTGGCTCCTTGCTCTCAGACTTCCAGCCTCAGAACTGTGAGATAATCAATCTCTGCTGTGCAATCCTCCCATCTATGGCATCTTGTTATGGCAGCACAAGTTAAATGAGACAGAACCAGAAGAAATGCAGAGACAAGAATGTGGATGCATGTAGTTTATTTGGAAGGGGCTCCAGGAATCTAGTTTAAGAGAGTAGAGACAAGTCAGAATGGAGGTTGCCTGTATGAGCTCACAAGGCAAGCAGTGGATAAATGGAGTTTGGACCCCACAGGGGAATCTAGCCACCCATTTAGAACATGCTCGTCAGAGTTATTCCCATGGTCTATGAGTTAGACCCATAGTCTATGAAGTATTTACTTATTAATACATATTATACATATAATTATACCTATTATACATATAAATCAGTTGTTGAGAACTGTTTCCAGCGGGCAATGATTCTGAAGAATTTTTCTCTCTCAGCTGGTGGGCAAAGAACTTTCTGGAAGCCAGAGAGTTGACACCAAGAAGTGTAAATGCTGCACTAGGAAGTCTGGTGTGTGTGGACACAGCAAGTGCCAAAAGATTATGTGCAGGAGCCAGCGAACATTGCTCCATTTGTTTGATGCAGCCAACATTTCTACTTAATCACCACTTTATATTCTTTAAAAGATGCAAAAGTTTAGAGAAATCCCCCTATATTAAAGCTATTTCAGCCACAAATAATCTACTATTTCTTGTAGTTCATCACTTATCAGTCACGCCAAAAAATTCAATTCTTGTTTTGCACAATTTTGCATACTACTTAATAATTAAATTATGTAATTACAATAACATGCACACTTAGTGTTAACATGTTTGGCAATAAAAACTCTGGGGTCTTGGTAGAGTTACAACTCAGGAGCTGGCCTGGGAAGTGTGTGGGCACCATGCCCAGGGGTAGTCAGCAGGCCATGGCATCAACTAATATAAATTCCAGAGGGAGTGGAGGTCAGTGGTTTATGCAGTGATCTGGGGAAGGCAGGTAAGTACGTATGGCTCCATCGGAAAAGAATTTTATTGGTCCCAGGGATAGAAATTTGGATGAAGCAGGGGAAGTGGGCTAATTTTTTTGCATATCACATGCATTTTTTCCACATCTACATTTACACACACACGCACGCACACGCACCTTCTAGTATTGTACTCTATGCAGAGTATTGGACCAAAATGTTCTTCACAACTCAGCAAATGCCCTTTGGGGGCTATTGAAATGTCAGTAGCATTTGCTAGGTGAGAGGCAATGGCCTCTGCGTTCCTCATTCCTTCAGATACTCTGATTTGAAAAAATATATATCATGGCTATTAATTGCCTTTAAAGTGTCCTTCAGCTTCACTGAGCCTCGTTAGGGAATTCCATTTACACTTAGTGTATCTTAGGGGTAAACCTTCAGGCAAAATCAAGGATTTGTACTAGCTGAGTCATTTCAGCGTTATAAATCATTCAGTTTTCCTGCCAAAGTTAAAAATCTTCAAATCATGCATATTCCTGGGGAGAAGCTGTGTCTGGCTCCAAAAGAGCTGGCTTGGGTTGTTCAAAGGCAGAAGGTTGAATTCAGCCCTCAGCGTGCCTGTGATAGATGCTGCCTTCAAGGAGGGAAGACTGTTCATTCTCGTCAAAGCAGCCACAGAAAGTTCCTTATCTTCCCCTTTGGTTAGGAACACTTTAGTAAATCATCCCCTGAAATGCACAGTGGGTTTTAAATAACGTTGACTCTGTTCTGGCATGGCCTCCTCAGTGATTGTGCGGCCTGGGGTTCCAGGAACCCTCCATCTTTCCAGCGCTGTCTCCCGGCTCCTTTTCTGAATTAACCGCTGCTCTTCCCAGCCTGGGCCTCGGAGCAAGTCCTTCCCACTCTGCTTTTCTCACTCACTGTGAGGCCTGCTGTGTTCTTCAGAACCACCTCCTTGCGCTTTTCTACCTGGCTAGGCCTCTTTCTCTCCCTCCTGGAGCAGCCTGAACAGCCCTCTCTCTCCAAGTCCATCCATAGAGATTGTGGGCCTCCACCCTCCACCTTTATGGACAAATATGTGCAGTGATGTTCATTACAGAGAGAGAGATTGGACGCCGAGGAAGTGAGGAAGTGGACATTCCTCCAGTCTGCCTTCCAATATTATCAAGACTCCGGGATCTCAGGGAAGCTTGAGTGAATCATGGACAAGCTTGAATGATTCATGGACAAAACACAGTGGGTGACATGCAGGAATCTCTGAGAAAACCACCAACCTGTCTCTCAGCACTGACCCCTCCAACTTACCTCCCCCCTCACGGAGCTGAACACAGCCTTTGCTGTCCTCGTTTGAACTGGATTCCAGAGTGCAGGAAAAGACCACCCTAGTTTTCATAGTATTGGCCTTCAGCCTCCACATTTTCCCCTCTTATACTAAAGTGACGAGTATTTTTTGAAGTTATTTATTCATTACTCCTGACGCTGCAACTGCTCTCCCATCAGCTTCGCCTCCCTGCATCTCCCTTTCTACTTCCATCGTTTAGTTTCTTTTTTCCTTTTCTTTCAAGGAAACACAAAACAAAGAACCCCATTTCTAAAACACATACTATAAGGAAAGCAAATTCAGGCCAGATTTTTCAGGGATCACTACACATAAGGGACAATCCTAAGAAGTTAGCTCACCTGGGTAAAAATCTGAGGCTTGGAAGGCAAAGGAATAGACCTGGATCACGAACCCGTTGAAGGAACAGTGTGTCTGAATTAAACTCCACCCACTAATATTTTATGGACTCCCCACCACCTCCATGCCAAAGAGACCCCAGGTGCCAGGATTACAACTCCCATCAAGCCATGGCTCTGCCATGGCGCTGACTTCTGAAGTGGGTGCTGGCGGGGATGCTGGGAACTAAGGGTGGAGTTAAGCAG
The DNA here is from genome assembly GCF_964194135.1 of Talpa europaea. Classification (NCBI taxonomy): domain Eukaryota; kingdom Metazoa; phylum Chordata; class Mammalia; order Eulipotyphla; family Talpidae; genus Talpa; species Talpa europaea. The sequence continues at coordinate 139,817,943 of NC_140071.1, read as the reverse complement.
TTGTGCTTGGAATAAAACCAAACATGTGGGCTGGGGGCTTGGTTTTGCCAGCCTTCAGCTTGTGCCCGGATCCCAGCTCACATAGCATTACTGGTAGGACATACTAGACAATCTCTCTCTCTCTCTCTCTCTCTCTCTCTCTCTCTCCCCCCACCCCCTCTTAATCATTCCCCTTGTAAATATACCTATTTTTAACCTTTCTCTATTTGCCTGCCCTTAGGCCTTCCTCTGAGTTTTTTAAAGCACATGGCTGAGGGCTCACTCCCAGTTTATCCCATTTCTATTTGGGGTTGCCCTGTAACAAACCCACCTGTCTGTGCTCCCCCCTATTCTAGGGCTCTGCTCTCTCAGTTATCTCCTGAACAGTAGAAATCCAAAAGGACAAGGTGTGGCAGACTTATGGAGTCATAAATGGAATTAAAATGGACAGTATTTATTGACAAATGTCCAGAAATGCCATCATTTAAAATATATAGCACCATAACAGATGGGCAGAAAACAGTCAGTAACTTCAGCAACTGGACACGCGATCTGTTGAACTTGAGATATTTCATTTTTAGACAATCTTTTATAAAGGTGTTACCTGTTCTGAAGCACTAGATGGTATAATTTATAGCTATTTCTCAACTCTCCTGAGTCAGTCAGTCTTCCAAAAAATTTCATGAAGTTGTTAAATATTACTCGTTTTGCACTGAGAGGGCTTATAATTAATGCAGTAAGGTTAAAATGAAAGTCCAAAAGACTCCATAATTGTGGAAGCCCCATTGTATAATTGCCAAATCTTAAAGTAAAAAGAAATAAATCGCTGTCTTGTCTTTCAAAGGCACTATCCGGAAACTGCTGATTCACCCACAATATCCGCCCCTTTGCTAGTAAGTTATTCTACATGAGAACAGGACACCACTGGGGATGATCTCCTCTGAGAAATGGAACGCAGCAGAACACAGTTATACAACTTGGCATAATCTGTCCTCTGATAACGAAATAAAATACATTTAAACGACACAACAATCCATAGGGCATTGACTTAACTCATTCCACTTACTTGCTTTTTGGACTTAGAGGAAATTTCTACCTCAATAACCTTAGATTAAACTATCTATAACTCTGAGATCACAATGAAGAACTATTGAAAAAATCAAATGACTTAATCCATATGACTCGGTTAGCATAGCAAAAAACAATTAGTAAATAATCAATAGAGGCTATTTATTATCGTTAGTTCCACATTGACTCATTCATTCACCTATTATTCATTCATGCACCTTTACTGAGCTTCGAGTGGATGTGTCAGGTTCAGTGAAATCACAAAAGAGCAGCACAGTAAATACTCTGCTTTCGTGGGGTGGTCACTCCAGCTGGGGGGTGCTGTGCCTGAAGCCACCTGCCTTGATGTCCAGTGCTGTCCAAATCAGTGGGGAGGAGGAAGACTTTCCTAAGGAGCCTTAACTAGGTCTTTGAAAGATGAGTGGACTTTATGGGAAGAGGGCCACAGCAAGAGACAAGCACGGGGGCACCTTCGTTTAATACCAGTAACTTTCTGTATGTAATCTTAGGGCACGGTGCATTTTAGGCCTGACGCACGCATGGCATCCTCATTCATCTTGTGTGGATGCTAAGGGACATGCAGTAGCTAATCCCATAGAAAATTAAGAACCTGGAGGACAAAGAGGGGTTTTAAGGAAAGACAGAACACCTACAAATACGCATGTAGGAGAGATAATTCTGGCTTCTGTATGAAGGCTACATTAGAAAGCTAAAAAATAGAGACCGTGAGATTGCTTAATAGCTCAGATAAAATAAAATTCTTTAGAAGTTGAAAAATGGAGATAAAAAGAATAGGATGAATGAGAGGAACTTCATGGAGGAAAAAATAGACATTCATTGATTCAGGTGAGTTCTGAGCTGGAGAGAAAGAACAAAGAGCTGTATTAAAATAGCACCGCTGAGGATCCGCAGCACAAATGGGTTAAGGGAGTTTTTCAAGGTCGAGTGAGTTATGAGACTCACAGCTGATTCCCCTTAACTCCCTCCCTTCCAAAACTACAGGGTCCTTTCCCCACACAATCTGCTGCTTCACTTTCGGCCACAAGGATTACAGGTACAACGAGAGGCAGTTTTGTGAACGATCCCCAACTTGGCTCCCAGGCTAGATTGTTAATATTTAAAATGACCAGCTGGGGTGTGATGAAGTCGGTCGCATTCTACTTCTGGTTTGCAGCAGACACCACAAAGAGAACAAGAGCACTGGTGCGCTCTGCTCTTCTCAACTCCACTATGTCATGCACATTTAATTAGTTGCAAAAATAGCAATGCATATTTAGCTCCTTATTCAGCAAGAACTGGAAAGCCACCAGATCATAGGCGCAGCAGAGTACAAAGATTGACGTTTTGACAAAGCCTCCTTTCAGAAACGAACACTCAAGAATGATGACTCCGGCAAATTACCCATTAATTGCTGACCAGTTTTTAAGTGGGTCAGCCCCAAATAAGGACATAAATTTAACTGGATGGAACAAATGCTTGCTACTTGGTTTGGTTGAGATGGACCTGGCAGAATTGGGGTTACATGACAAGAAATATTTTGAGCTAGATAGTGATACAAGTTTAATGACTCATTATGAAAGAATAAAATGTGGACAACATAAGGCATTATTCCAGAACATCAAATATTTTTCTCTAATTGGATGGTGTCACTCATATGTGCACTATAGAGCAACCAAACTGGGGATCAGATAAAGAACAAGTGGAAAAATAACTCTTGAAAACTAACTAAGAACTGAAGCTTCCAGAGGGGTGTGGGGGAGGGGTACAAGCAAAGGGGAAGGAGCCAACCGACCTTGATGGTGGGTGATTTGGGAGCAGGTGCCCTGTGCAGGCGGTACCTGATAGAGAGTGTCCTAATGTCACAGCCTTCCTGTGCCCCTAATCCTTGTCTGTAAGGTGAGGCTAAGAAAGACGATGTTGGGGACACTGAGTATTTAACTTCTGGTGCAAATGCATGGACACTGATGGACATTGGTCCTTGTTGTTCTTATTTTCCACCATTAAACAATATTTATCCTTTTCCCCAGCTACTATGGGTTATTGTAGGGTGCGGTCAGCTTTCCCTCCATACCTCAATAGAGAGTTTGGTAGATATTCAACAGGTGTTAATTTGATGTTGATTGTGGTTAGAAGGGCTTCAGAACCAGGGACTCAATCACTGGTCCTATAATGTTTTATTTTAGAAATTAAATATTAATAGGATTAATATAATTATTAAGCTAGTGGCCAGCTGGGGAGTTAGCTCACACCGGGCCCCTTCTGAACAAGTAGTCTGAGCCCACAGGGAGAGCGAGCACCCACAGCCGGGGCAGACCAGGCGCGCAGAATAGTGTGCCTGAGACCAGAAGCGCAGGGAGTGTGTCCCACATCACCATTTTAGAACAGGGACATTTCTTCAGTAAAGACTACCTGCAGAAGGCTTCCTCAGGAGCCAGAGGTGAGCGGGGGAAGTTCGCCCACGCCAGACCCCCTCTGGCCTGCAGTCCAAGCCCAGAGGGGAGCAGGAACCCACCGCCGGGGCAGACCAGGCGCACAGGGGAGTGTGTCCCCACATCGGCATTTTAGAACAGGGACCTTTCTCCAGTAAAGGCTGCTTGAAACTGACAGATGACTCCTGGAAGAACCAGAGGGGAACAGAGAAGCCCACCCAAGATGCCGGCAAGTCCCAACAACACAGTGTCCCAACGCATACGGCAAATTAGAAAACAGACAGTAGGGAGGAGAAGAACCACACGCAACCTAGCAACTCTCCAGAGAAAAAGCACACCACAAAAAGAAAGCCAGCCCCCAGATTGCAACGACAATAACTTGGAAGAATTTCTGAGCCTTCCAGAAAGAGAATTTAAAATTGCCGTGATTAAAAAAACTGACAGAAGTCATAAAGGAAAACAATGATAAGGGAAAAATAATCAACGATCAGAAGAATGCAATTGAGTCCCTAGAGAGGGAAAACAATGGTCAGAAGAAAGAAATTGAGTCCCTAAAGAGGGAAGTAAAAGAAATGCAGGAGATCAAAGAATTAATGGAAGAACTAAAGAATTCTGGGAAAAGCAATGAAAGCAGAATAGTTGAAATGGAAGAACGAATAAGTAATCTTGAAGACACAGAAATAAAAAGAACCAAAACAGAGAAGGAAAGAGAAGTACGAAGGAAAAAGAACGAAGAAAGACTTCGGGAACTATCTGACTCCATGAGGAAAGGAAATATAAGAGTTATAGGAATACCAGAAGGAGAGGAGAGAGATGTAGGAACAGAGAAAATATTCAAAGAGATAATTGAAGAGAACTTCCCAAATGTGAAGAAGGAGCTGAAAATTGATATACAAGAAGCAAGAAGAACACCAAACTTCCACGACGAAAGGAAAAATACAGCAAGACACATAATAGTAAAGCTCCCAAGAATCCAGGACAAGGAAAAAATAATGAAGCTGGCAAGAGGGAAGAAACAGATAACATTCAAAGGAAAACCAATCAGGCTGACATCAGACTTCTCCGAAGAAACACTACGGGCAAGGAGAGAGTGGAGGGACATAGTCAACAGACTCCAAGAAAACAGATGCCAACCAAGAATACTCTATCCCACAAAGCTCTCCTTCCTCTTTGAAGAAAGAATATGGACCTTCCCAGACAAACAGAAACTCCGGAATTTCATTGCAACTAAACCCCCACTCCAAAAAATACTACAAGGAGTCCTAAAGCCAGAACCTCAGAGCGACGAATAACAATGAAAGAAGGCCCAAAAAAAAAAAAAGTTATTAAAAGAATAAATAAATAAAATCAAAGGAAAGACAAACACAATGGCAAATACAGATGTTAACATATCAATATTAGCTCTAAATGTAAATGGACTAAATTCTTCAATAAAAAGACACAGAGTTGCAGCCTGGATTAAGAAACAAAACCCAACCTTTTGCTGTCTCCAGGAAACACATTTAGCTACAAAAGATAAAAATAGGCTCAAAGTTAAAGGATGGAAAACAATCCTACAAGCAAATGGACCAAAAAAGAAAGCAGGAACAGCTATACTTATATCAGATAAAACAGATTTCAAACTCAAAAAGATAAAAAGAGACCCCAATGGTCACTACATTATGATCAAGGGGACAATACTTCAAGAAGAAATAACACTCATTAACATATACTCACCAAACGAAGGAGCACCAAAATATATCAGACAACTGTTGTCCTCTCTGAAAACAGACATCAGAGAAAACACATACGTAGTGGGAGACTTCAACACACCACTATCAACAATGGATAGATCAACAAGACAAAAAATAAGTAAAGAAACCAAAGCTCTAAATAAAGACCTAGAGCAATTGGGCTTAACAGACATCTATAGAACACTAAACCCCAAAAAAACGGAGTACACATTTTTCTCAAGTGCACACGGATCATTCTCCAGGATCGATCACATACTGGGGCACAAGATAAACATCAACAGATACACCAAGATTGAAATCATATCAACCATCTTTTCTGACCATGAAGGCATCAAACTAGAAATAAACCATAAAAAGAAGGCAAGGAACTTTCCTACCTCATGGAGATTAAAAACCACACTACTGGAAGACCATTGGACTAATGAGGAGATCAAAGAAGAAATTAAAAAATTTTTTGAATTGAACGACAAGGAGGACACCAATATCCTAAATGTATGGGATGCAGCAAAAGCAGTAATAAGAGGAAAATATATAGCAATAGAAGCTCACATCAAGAAACAAGAAAGAACGCAAAGAAACAACCTAATCTCGAAGCTCAAAGATCTAGAAAAAGAACAACAAGAAAACCCCAAAACCAGTAGAAGAAAAGAAATAATAAAAACCAAAGCAGAAATAAATGAAATTGAAACTAAAAAAACAATCCAAAAGATCAATGAAACCAAGAGCTGGTTCTTTGAAAAAATCAATAAAATAGACAAACCCCTAGCCAGGCTCACAAAGGAAAAAAGGGAGAAAGCACAAATAAACAGGATCATCAATGAAAGAGGAGAAATCACAACGGACACAGCAGAAATCAAAAGAATAATCAGTAACTACTATGAACAGTTATATGGAAACAAGTTTAACAATCTAGAGGAGATGGACAAATTCCTACAACTCTACAATCACCCAAAGCTAGATAAAGAAGAAATAGAACACCTAAACAGACCAATTACAATTAGTGAAATTGAAATGGTAATCAAAAACCTCCCCAAAAACAAAAGCCCAGGACCTGATGGATTTACAAATGAATTCTACCAAACATTCAGAGACGAATTAGTGCCTATCCTTCACAAACTCTTCCAAAAAATTGAGAAGGAAGGGACAATACCAAACACGTTCTATGAAGCCAACATTACACTAATACCAAAACCGAACAAGGACAACACAAAAAAGGAAAACTACAGGCCAATCTCCCTAATGAACACTGATGCAAAAATCCTCAATAAAATTTTAGCTATCAGAATCCAACAATGTATCCATAAGATAATTCACCACGACCAAGTTGGATTCATTCCAGGGGCACAAGGATGGTTTAACATCCGAAAATCAATCAACGTTATCCAACACATCAACAAAAAGAAATATAAAAACCATATGATAATATCAATAGATGCTGAGAAAGCTTTCGACAAAGTGCAACACCCATTCATGATAAAAGCCCTTGAAATTCTTGGGATACAAGGAACATACCTCAACATCATAAAGGCCATCTATGACAAGCCAACAGCCAGTATCATTCTCAATGGTGAAAAGCTGAAAGCAATTCCATTAAGATCTGGAACAAGACAAGGATGTCCACTCTCACCATTGCTTTTCAATATAATACTGGAAGTCCTAGCCAAAGCAATAAGACAAGAGAAAGACATCCAAGGAATCCAAATAGGAAAAGAAGAAGTCAAACTATCACTATTTGCAGATGATATGATATTGTACATAGAGAACCCCAAAAACTCCCAGAAAAGCTAATTCAACTCATCAATCAGTTCAGTAAAGTGGCAGGATACAAAATCAACACGCAAAAGTCAGTAGCCTTCCTATACACAAACAATAAATCTGAAGAAGAAGAAATCAAAAAGACCATCCCTTTTGTTATTGAAACAAAAAAAATCAAATATTTGGGAATAAATCTAACAAAAGAGGTAAAGGACCTATACAAAGAAAACTATAAAACACTGTTAAAAGAAATAGAAGAAGACACAAAGAAATGGAGAGACATCCCCTGCTCATGGATTGGAAGAATAAACATTATTAAAATGGCCATCCTACCAAAAGCAATATACAGATTCAATGCTATTCCAATCAAAATTTCAATGTCATTCTTCAAAGAAATAGAACAATTATTGATGAAATTCATATGGAATCACAAAAAACCCCGAATAGCCAAAGCTCTCCTGAAAAAAAAAGAAGGGAATGGAGGCATCAGACTCCCAGACTTCAAACTATACTACAAAGCCATAATCATCAAAACTGCATGGTATTGGAACAAGAACAGACATACAGACCAATGGAATCGAATAGAAAATCCAGAAATAAACCCACAGATTTATGGTCAACTAATCTTTGACAAAGGAGCAAAGACTATGCATTGGAGCAAAGAAAGTTTGTTCAATAAATGGTGCTGGGAAAACTGGGTCGCTACATGCAAAAGAATGAAGCTTGACCACCACCTCACACCATACACAAAAATCAACTCAAAATGGATTAAAGAACTAGACATAAGACCTGAAACCATAAAATATATAGAAGGAAATATAGGCGAAACACTACGTGATTTGCACATCAAAGACATCTTTACAGACACATCCCCCAAAGCAGTGATAGTGAAGGCAAAGATAAACAGCTGGGACTATATCAAATTAAAGAGCTTTTGCACAGCAAAAGAGACAATAACAAAAACAAAGAGAAACCCCACCAACTGGGAGAACATTTTTGCACCCAACACTAATGATAAAGGACTGATCACAAAAATCTGCAAAGAGCTGATGAGACTCAACAACAACAAAGAAAACAATCCAGTCAAAAAATGGGCAGAAGAGCTTAAAAGAAACTTCTCTGAAGAGGAAATGCAAATGGCCAACAGGCATATGAAAAAATGTTCAACATCACTTGTCATCAGGGAAATGCAAATCAAAACTACCATGAGATACCATCTTACACCAGTGAGAATGGCACATATTAAAAAAACTAGCAACAACAAATGTTGGCGAGGGTGTGGAGAAAAAGGAACTCTTCTGCACTGTTGGTGGGAGTGCAAACTGGTCCAACCACTGTGGAAAGCTGTGTGGAGATTTCTGGACCTACTAAACATAGAGCTTCCATATGACCCAGCAATTCCACTCCTAGGTATTTACCCAAAGGACACAGAAACATCAATTCCAAAGAACACCTGCACCCCTATGTTTATAGCAGCACTGTTTACAATAGCTAAGCTTTGGAAACAACCCAAATGCCCAAAAATAGATGACTGGATCAAGAAGATGTGGTACATATATACCATGGAATATTACTCAGCATTCAAAAAAGATAAACACATGCAATTTGCTGCAACATGGATGGCGCTGGAAGGGATCATGCTCAGCGAAATAAGCCAAAAAGAAAAAGAAAAATACCGGATGGTCTCACTCATAGCAGGAATCTAGAAAACTTAAATAATGGACCAGGAAAATGAATAACTATAAGAAAGTGAAAATCAAAATCAACAAAAAACTATGAACCAGAGACACTTTTAGGGGGGCGGGGGCGGGAGGGGAGGGATTGGGGTCAGAATGGGGGGCTGCAATTGTATGGGGAATATAACAATAAAATTTATAAAAAAAAAAAAATAAAAATAAAGAATAATAAGTTATAATCATGCACACCTGAAACTTATATAATGTTACAAAGTAATGTTACTTCAATAAAAAAGAATTTTAATAAAAAAAATATATATAATTATTAAGATATAAAAGTGCATCTTTTATGGGCACGGGTGATTTGGTGGAGGATGAAAGAACAACTTGAAAGGTAAAATAAAGGCACCGTTTCTTTGTAGTAGTAAGATACAGTAGAAAGAGGAGAAAACTGTTATTTAAGATCGTCCTAGAAATAAAATTCCATTTCTTGAGATCTCTTGCTCAAGTCTCCTTCAAGTGGAGTCTTTCAAAACTGATTTAGAGAAAGAACTTTTCATGAAATAGCAGAGCTGATATTTAAGCACACTAAGGATAATTTCCTCAATTGTCTTACTGCATTTACTGAATTATGGGCATTTTAGGGAATTTTCTGATTTAATCTTTTCTCCCCTCCACCCCTAATCCATGTTAATTTTTATCAGTGTTTTACTGTATTGACTAGTCTCTGGAAATGTTTCACACTAGACTGAGATCAACTTAGTATCTCTTTTCCTTGTGAACACATTACAGTTTCAATTAACAGTTTAAGGTAAAATCACCATTAACTTCTCTTTACTAATTTTATTCTACCCAGAAATAAATTACAAGGACACTGGCAGACTGTTACAGAGCCAAAACACAATTTATAATAGATGGAATGTCTTTTTAAAGTGTCAAAAATAGAAGATTCAATAGTGACATAGTGAATTTAAAAATCCCTATTATTTACCTCGTTCAAGTTGTTTCAGACAAAATATCTAACATGTGAATCCAGGTGGCAAATAAACATGTTTTTCTTTACTAATAAATCTGTCGTGATTCATGAATGGAGATGCACATATTTTTAATGTTTCACTCACACAGTTTGCATCATGAGACAATCAGGTCTTTGTTGTAAACTGTGAAAGTCCAATGGGAAAAAATTTCTGCATACAAAGACTTAATCAAATTGCTTCTTGCTGCAGTAATTGTCCAACTTGTTTCCTAATGTAAATTTTCTTTCTTTCTAATATGTACTTGTGTTATGTCGTCAACCTTTCTCAAAAAAAAAAAAAAGAAAAAAGAAAAAAGTAGTAACAAATCAGGTAACTACATATGAACTCTTGATTTGCAGATCGTGCCACAAAGAACCACATAATATTTTCAACACTATTCAGTGCACTTAAAACCAAATGGTGGAATCTTGGAATTTTTCAAATATTTCCTGGTTTTTGTTGCACACTGGCTCTAAATCTCAGATGCCCTGGAAACTTGATTTCTCTCTTGCTTTTCAAATGAAAACAGAAATATCAATGAAGCTGTAATTATTTCCTTGATTCAATGCTGAATTGAAATTTCCATAAGGGTATTTTTGTTTCTTCAAACAATAGTGTAAAGCTTTTCATCAAAAGGGCAAGTAATTAAAAAAGATGTCATTTATGATAAATTCCAAATGTCTACATAAAAAAAAATGACTATCAAACTTCTTAAAAATGTATCAAATTGAAAACTTCTGTAGGATTTAATATTCACTAGCATCAATTCATACAAATGCATGAAAAATGTCAACTTCTTGTAAATGGATCACAGGTAATTTGGGACTATACTGACATTGTGAATCACCAAGAACAATTGGATATTAATATATTTAAAAATCTGTTTGAGGACATTATAAAAGAAAACCAAGGTGTGGATATTTATGAGGACATGATGCAGGAGAAAGAGGCAACCGAAAAGTGGAATTCGACAGCCTCTTCTCCCTGCTGGCATTAGTTGGAATTCCAGAAAAAGCTGGAAAGAGCTTAAATACTGAGAAGCCAAACAGAAATTTTGACAGCCTCATAGGGTTACAGGGGAGGCAGAGAGAAGTGAGGGAACCCCAAAGAGAGAAGGCCTGGTAAACTCTGAGAGTGGTTTTGAACATAGACAATCTCCATCCAAGGAACACAGGAGAGTTATAGATCAGTTCACACAGGGTCTGAGACAAGAGCAAGTTACATTCATCTCGAAATCTGGGATTTCCCAAGCTTGTAGTCATCTGTCATAAGAAAAGGCAAAACTTGTCCTGATGAATATTGTCATATGCCAGGCCTCATTTTATTTCTGAAATATCTATATGCTATACAAAGATTTCAAAAAAAAAATATGGTATCACAAGATTGAAAAGAAAAAAGTTAAAGATCATTTATACTCACAAGATATTCTAATAACTTAAATCATCAACTCAAAGGATTGAGTTGATTTCAAAACAGACTGGACAATGACTAGATACAAATCAGACAAACTCAAAACCTGGCTATATGCTGAGTGGAATGTAAGTAAGAAGGAAATTTCTAGAATAAATTGTTTAAAAAAAATAAATTCATATAAGACCATAGAAAATGTAGAGTATGGGAATATATCTAAAATATTCTGTATTACATATTATCTGTATTATATGTTATATTATCAGATTATGTTACATTATATTCCAGAAGCAGAATGATAAAAAGCCATGTTAAATGATTTATGCTGAGAATTTTCTGAAATAAATAAAAAGCATCCAATATCTCAGATTAATGATACGTAGCAAAATATCTGAACAAGAGAATGGAACACGGTAAATACAAGGAATAAACAAAATCCCAACTTAAGTCCATCATGGTAAAACTACTAAAATCCAGAGTCAGAGAAAAACCTGAAGCCTGCTAGAAAAACAGCCAACTAAAAACAAACAAATAAACAAAAAAAAGATGTCCGTTCTTTACCCTGGAAGGAAGGAAGATGAGCAAAAGCAAAACTGACCTCTGACTTCTCTTCAAAGGCAAAGAAACCAGAACAAAGGCAATGTTAATGTTATGTATAAATCCATGCAAAACATGGAAATCTATAGTGGGAGAAATATTATTTAAAAGAAAAAGATTTATTTTTATTTCTTTGTGCATACAGGAGCTGGGGAATAGGCCAGAGGTGTGGGGGTTGAGAGGATTCACCAGAGACAGAGCGGGGAGCAGAACAGGTGGATCCACTGAAATCCACCGCTGAGGGGAGCAGCGGGGAGACAGGAGAGGTCTGACCTCTGATTGAATCTGGGCTATAGTGGCTGCTGATAGCTTCATAGTGCTGAGACTTAACCCCTGTACCACCAGGGAGGACCATGTGGAAAATATCTTAAAATAAGATAAATGAAGATGAAATGAAACTATTTTCTGCAAACAGACCCTAAGAGAATGTGTTGCTGCCAGATCTATGCGTAAAGAATTTCTGGAAGGCAGGCGTTCTGTAGCCAAAGCCAAAAGCATCTTAAACAGAAGGCTGGTGAGGCATGAAGGTATCAGTGCAAATGGAGAGGAAGTGTGTGCATGTCAAAATGAACATTGAATAATAAAATAACAACAGCAACAGCAGCAAAGGCAATAATAGGAACTGTAAGCTTTCAATCTCTTTCAAGAATTAAAATACTTGGCCACAAATATAGATTCAGAGAGAGCTGAGGTAAAATATTCTGAGTTTCTTTTAGTTCTTGTTTTTTTTTTCTTTTCTCAGTTCATCATGTGAGTTTTAATATTTCATAGTTTTAATATTTCATAGGTTTTTGGTCATGCAGAATTTTCTGTCTTTTCTGTCTTAGTTTATAGATAGTATTTGCAGCTTTTTCTTTTACAACTTTCAGGATTTATGTTAAAATTTTTTTTTCTGCTTCAAGCACTTTTTAAGCAAAGGCTTTTTCTAATTTAAATCTTTTGCATGAGGGAGGAGGCAAAGAATCTAATTTAAAAACTTTTTCAGATGGCTACCCAGTTGTCTCAAAACAATATTTGAATAATTTGTCTCTTCTCCCCCAAACTGAAATGGCGCCATTTTTTATATACGAAATTCTCCTAAGTATCGAAGCTACGATTTGACTGATCTCTTCCTGTTCGCAGAAGATAGTACTCTCTGTATTCCTATAGCTTCATAATGAGCAGTGGTTACTATATACCCCCCTAATACTTTTCATTTTAAATACATATTTTCCTGACTACTTGCAGTCAATTTTTCCATTTGACTTGAGAAGTATAATGCAAGGGTGAATGTACTATTATCAAGGCACAGGTGATACTTTTTATAGAGAATTGACATATTTGTGTACTTTCTGTCTTTAAAATTCAATTGTTTTGCTTTACACCTGAAATTAGTATCATGTAAAATTTCAACTACACCTCAATTTTAAAATCTTCCCTTTCTATTCTGCTGCAATATATTTGTGTCCTCCAGAGACATTAAAGATTTATTTACATAGTCTTCGCATAACTCTTCATTGCTATCTTTAATGGAAACTTGTAGAATATTCACATTATTATATTTATTATAAGGTGATACTTTATATTATATTGTTTTGATTTTCTTACTATTAGAATTCTGAAAGCATGAGTTTAAATCTTACTTTCAAAAGGCAAAATGTTTAACCTGATACATTCTGTACTTGATTTGAGGAGTTTGTGTGAAGGTCTTTTGCAGTGACTTTCTAAGTAACTGGTGAGATTTAAGAATAAAACACATGTCGCATGCGCTTGGATGACAGCATCAGGGGAGGGGAGGCAGGTTGGAATGGAGAAGTAGATGTTGGTTTGCATGCGATATAATTCCCCAGGCAGTTCTGTAACTGCTTGGAAGAAAGTGTGTTATATGCATCTTTGAAGACATCAGACCTCAATCAAAACTCTCCCCAAGCATACCAAGTCCCCACAAAAGAAGCAGTGATTGATTCTTTGTAATACTGACGGGACACTTGCGTAAGCATCCAAGAAACACTGCGTTGCTTTGCCTGAATGCCGGTGATGTGGCTGGCTTGGGGATGATGCAGGCAGGTGCAGCTGAAAGCCAGCCCCATCAGCCCCATCAGAATAGCTGAAAGCATTCCCATCAGAACTACTGGTAGTAATGGAACCTCATCCCCCCCCCCCAACCTGTGTGGGAATGTATTATATTTATCACCAACACACAGAGACCACATATATATGCACACACACATGCCTACGCATAAACACATCACATATGCACACACACTCCTACACACATTGCAAATGCATGTGCATTTAGACACACATCACATGTGTGTGCAGTTCATAGACCTGTCATATGTACATGTATATTCCAACACATGTGAGATTCTGGCCTCAGTTTCCACGTGGGGGAATTCAAGAAGCAAAGCTGTCCTAGAACTGAACTGAGCATACTCTGGGGATGCCAGAGACTGTTGGAGTATTGCTTGCATTCACCACCCCTTGCACCAAACCCATGCTCACTGCCAGCTGCCACCATTTGCATGCTTTTCTGGGCCCTCCTTTTCACCCCTCATTTGCAGAAAGCCACTCTGCCACTCCATGAACATTTGCAGTGAGCATGGGTTTGGTGCAAGGGGTGGTGAAAGCAAGTGTGGGTCTGCGTGAATCTTTTCAGGACACCCTGAGGTGATGAAGTTCCTTAGTTTTGACCGTGAACTTTACTGAGAAATCTGTGAATGAAGGTCTGAAGACAAAATTTTCAGGCACGAGTCTTGAATAATTACCCACAAAATCAAGAAAATAATTTGTCCCCTGCATTGCTTTCTTGATGGGCATTTACCCATTAAGGTCGCCCTAGATGGATAAGCCTAACTCTCCATAAAATAATCCAGTTGGCTGTTCTCATGCTATCCTGGATGGCACTCAGCCTCAGTATCATCTCGAAATTCCAAAAATGGGTGGTGTCATTGGAAAAAATCAATTTCCCCTTCCAGACCTCAGTTTCCCTTAAAAAGTTGTATTCAAAGTTGTCTGAGTGTCACGTCTATCATTCCCATATGATTTACTGTTTATTTTTCATTTCGATTGCTTTTCTTCATAAAGGTAACTTTGGTGTACAACACTGTATGATTTAGAGTTATAGGATCGCCCCCTTCAGGTGTCTGTTACTACACCACACCCTCCACCACACCCATTGTGCTCCACCATTTAGCTGTCCCACCTTCCCACTGGCTCTCCCACCCCTTTAGTGTCTTGCAGCCTCAATTCTACAGTCAGATTTCTGGGGTTCGCTAATTCTTCGGTTTTATATGACACTTTGTTCCTCTGTATTCCACATATAAGTGACACCATGCAATATTTGTCTTTCTCCTTCTGTCTTTCACTTACCATCACCCCCTCAGTTACACCCATGTTACTGCAAATGGCTAGATTTCATCTTTTTTTTTTTATAATGAGTAGTATTCCCTGGTGTATATATACCACGTCTTCCTACTTGTTTTTTATTTCAATATTTTATTTCGTTCAACCCAAACATTATCATTTCAAATGTAAAGAATAAAATAAATTACCAATGATGGAATTGGCATGCTTTTTTAACTAAAATCTTCAAAACGCAGTGTGTATTTTACACTCACAGCACATCTCAGTTTGGATCAGCCACGTGGCTGACACCCAGTAGGCATGTGAGGCTGGTGGCTGCCCTAGTAGATAGCACAGCTCTAGAATGTCCAGAATTTAGATGAGTCCATGGGTGAAAATATACAGCTAACCAATTTTTTTCATTTTATTCTGGGATTCCGAGGCAAGGGATCACAGTGGTCAGTGCTGTCCCATGTGTATGCAAAGATGTGTGAATTCACGTTACTGCTTTAAAGCATCCATAAAATATTTAGTATGGAAAAGTAATAGGCAGGAAGAAATGGCTCACCTGGAAAATATTTCTGATTCCTTTGAGAAGTCTTTATTTTCCTTAGGATATCCTGTTTCAATCTATACTATGTTTAACCTTTAAAATTCAATTTTCCTAGGGTTCTTGGTTAAAATATTAGACACGGTGAGACAGGAGGAAAATCTCAATTGGTGTGAAGATTATTTTCTAGGAATATAACTGCGAAGAAAGTTAAGGGGAGAGAGAAACATTAAAAACTACCACTTCACTCTTATGTTTTATTCTGTGTTTTGTTGATTTTATTTTTAATGACATTACCTGAGTTAATAGCCTTACACAGTGCTCATGTGGGCATCACCCCACAGCCACACGTGTGTGTTGTACCTATGCCACGTTCACACTGGAAGTCTAATTCCACCCTTCGCCATGCACTTGACCCCTTTTTTATTTTTAAGAAAATAGTGAGTTTAGGTGAAAACTATATTTTTAGTATTCCTTCCATTTTCTGCAACCCATGACAGTCTTTTCGCCGAATGTCTAACAACTGAAGGTGTGGAAGTTTGAATTAATGTGTCAGTGCCCACTTTCAAAGCAGTTTTGTTTTACTTCTATATTAGGAACACAGCTGCCTTTTTCTCATGGAAATGAGATTTCCATGTCATAAAAAAATCTGTCTGGCAACTTTCAAGGAGAAAATATGGGATATTTATGAGTGGATGGTGTATTTCGGGTGGAAATATTTTTATTAAAGGAGAGCACACTTTCCAGATCTCTGTGCAGAAAACAAACATTCTGGTTTTCAAGTCACCAAGATGCGCCTCAACTTGTTAGCCATCATCATCGTGAGACGTTCTGTTGACTGTTTGTGTCTGAACCATGTAAACATGATTAGAAACAACTTCGTTTATGTTTGCACGTGGGATATGCAGAGTTTTGAATATTCATTTCATGCATCTCATAATAAACTATTATTTTTGCAGAATGGAGGTTTATCAAGATCATTCTGCAGCAAAGATTTTTCATAAAAATGAAAATGTGTCATTCCAGATAGCAGTGAACACGCCAGGAGATATGCAGACGTACAGAAACAAGCAAACCAAACACAAAGAGAAGGTTTCTCTGAGAGTTGTATCCAAGCAGCACATGAGATGTGAGTGGTTGACACGTATATTACTTTTTAAATATATCCTGTTACTGATTGAAGTCTGGTTGGCGAAAGTAGGAAGAACTTAAATATAAATCAAGAGACCTGGCTTTGAATCAAGTTTTGTTGTTAATTGCTTTGCACTTGAGGTTAATCAGAAGATCAGTTATGTTGACTCTGTTCATCCCCCAGAAACCTGGAGTGCTCTGCCTCTTCCAGGGCCAATGCTGACCCTGGTTGGCTAGAATTTAGTGATATTTTCAAATCGCAGACGAGCGTTAGTAGGGAGAGAGCATGCCCGATAGCCATGGACTTGAGGAAGAGTGGTCATCATTCACCAGCATACAACAACTGACAGCTGAGTTTCTGCCCCTGTTCTAAGCGAGAACACGGTGTGTGTCCTGCAGGACTCTGGTCTCTCAGGACTTCCTTCTGCCTGGGTGACAGACAGACAATAAACATGTTAAATACGCATGTCAATTTGTAACTACCCTGTAGAAAAATCAAACAGGGAAGGTAAACACCAAAAGAAATAATGTGAGACCATTTCAAATGCATATTTTTCTAATTCCAATATGAAAAACAATGTTTCCATTTTACAGAAGACAGAGCTAAGACACAGGAATTCTGTACCTCTATCAAAGTTTCACGGGTGCAGAAATGCAAAGGGGAATCCACACTGGTGCCCTGGCTCAGAATCTTTCTCGACAATGAGGCGTTGTCTTATTGACCTTGGAAGCCCCAGGGATAATATTTTTCACAATCAAACAACTTCCTGGATTTTACCCTCATTTGGTTTATAATAGCAGTAGGCACCCCTCAGATACCTGCCAGGAAGCTCGGCATTGTTTTTAAGAAGACATCCATCTGCAAATCTCCTAGTCTACTAGGAAAGCAGAACAGGCACAGCATGGCCCATCTGCTACATTGGACAGCTATTCCAGAAACCTCTATTCCAGCACCAGGTCCTGCTTCACATGGAGGTGCCCTCGTGTGCAAATCAACTATGACCTCTGCCCTTACAGCATGTGCATCTGGAAGTGGACAGCCACAGGGGGGCAGTGAGAAAAAATGCTCGAAGCCCAGGCAGAGAGATGTGCTTGTTGGAGAAAATTGAGGTGTACCTGGCCTCAGTTTGGAGGTCAAGATCCTAAGGGTTCAGTCAACTGAACTCACTTGTGTTTAATTATTTTTTTAGATACTTTATTGCCATTGTTATGCTGATATTAATGACCTACCTAGAACATTTAGATCCATCTTTAAAAAAGTGTAAAAGAATTTGAAGAACACTGCATCAGTCCAACAACTCTGAACTGTGCCTTCTGATTGTGTCCCCAAGTTACTATGTTATTTTCTCTAAATCAGAGACTCTTCATCTGCTTTATGAGAATAGTAGTATATATATACTCATGTGATGTTGGCATTGTAGGTGAATAGAATGGGAGATGGATGAAAAAGAACTCAGTACATCATGGCAGTTATATGTAATTATAACTCACCATAAGGATTCTCATGCACCATTTGATCAATGTAATATAATACCCCTGCGTATATTAATGTAACCAACCTATGAATGAAGAGAAAACCAATCAGATGAGTTGTTACCCATTATTTTCCAAATACATCCTGTGGAGGGAGAAAGTGGTGGTAGGGCCTTCCAGGAGAAAGCAGATTTGGAAGCATTTGGAAGATTTGGATGGGTTGGCTGCAACTGTGGGGGCACAGGTGGAACTGATTTGAGACCTACCAGAGACATTTATAAGGACAAACACACTGGTTTGATTTATATCAGAGTCAGGATGTGGTTTTCCTTTGTTTAACCCTCCAGGGCCATCTCTCGTTATCACATGCACTCTGGTGCGCTCTGACAGCTCTGTTGATGATGGTGTCATAAATAGTTAGAAATGTAAGCTTTTACTTTTGCCCATTTTTTAATGTAACATTTTATTAAACTTCCAGGCTTACTTGCTTTTGGAACATGGATGCTCAATCATGGTGAAAAATAAACTGTGAATTATTAATGTGTGCAGCGTAGAAGCAGTAATCATACAACTTAATGTTTGCTGCATGCCAGCTACAGTCCACAGGCCTACGTCAGCATCAGCTTTTAAAACAAAATACCATGGTCCTGGGGATGCAGAGGGGTTCAAACAGCAGATGGATGTCTCCGGGTTCGGGACGTGGGGAGTCCAAGGTCCAGGTGTGGGCATACCTGATGTCTGGTGAGGACCTGCTTCATGGTACATAGATGGACATCTTGGCATGGCACCTCACCTGGGGGAGAGGGGTCTCTCTTGTAGGGGCACTCATCCAAAGCATGAGGGCCCCACCTTCATGACCTACTCCTCTCTCAAAGGTGCCACCTTTTAATACTATCACATCGGTGGTTAGGATTCAACATCTAAAATTTGCAGGGCACAAACATCCAGTTCAGAAAGCCAACCCTCTGCTGTTGAAGTTTGGATCCTCTTGAAGCAGACCCAGAAGCAAGGATTTGCATGTAGGTGCTTGAATTGGGCGATGACTGTAGGAAATATGAGGATGGGAAGGGACGGGAGACAGGAGAGATGAAAGGCCTACAACAGGAATGCGGCAGGGTATTACTGCTGGGCTCACTTTCCCTGAAGAACCTGAAAGTCAGTAGAAAATGTAAACATTCCAGGTCTCTAGCTGAGGGAGAGAGAGTTTGGCATCTGAACCCTGCTCCCTGGTCCTGCTGCCGAGTGGGAGGACGAGCCCCCTGCCTGATTTCAGGCAAAACAGACTTGGTGGCAGTTTCCTGGAGGAGGTGTTGGGACAGAAGGGCTGGGACTGAAGCTGGGGGACACTCCCTTAAGTGAGGGGCAGGGTTTGTCCCCCAGCACAACTGCAGTGCCTCCTGTGACACAGTTTCATGCCTTCAGCACTCAGAATTATTTTCTCCCCCTTTTTATAAATAAGGAAACTTTGATTCAGAGAAGTTAATTTGCTCAAAGTCACACAGCTAGTCAGGAAGGAGCTGAGTGTCAGGTCCTGAATGTCACTTACTTTAGTGGCAATTTGTGACCTGTCAGGCATAGCTTAGTTGGCAGCTAGCGCGGTGGAAAGTTGGCTGTCCCTGGGGGGTGCCTTTGGGCTAATTGGAAAAAGCCGTACATCACAATATGTTAACCTCACAATATGTGAACCACCTGTCAGAGGCTTAATAAATGGTGAGAGAAACAAATGGAGATCTAGAGAAAGTCAGTACAAGCTCTGGTTTCTCTTTCTGTCTCTCAATTTGTGTAGGTCTCTCTGTCTTTGTTTCTCTCTCATGTCTTGTTCTGTGCTGACCTCACAGTCCCAATTTCATGTGAGGCACATTGAAGGGGTTTTGCCTCACAGACATAACCTTGGGGTAGCTGTGCTCCTAGAGCGTGGCTCCCCGTCTCTTCCAGAGGTTGCAGAGACTGTCGTGAGTTCGGCAGAATCTCTTTAGCTGCCACAAGCTGACCCAGAACTCAGCCCTGGATCTCAGGGAAGCCGTGGCTTTTAGGGGAAGAGAGAATTCAAATAACAATCGGATAGAGGACTCAAATGGTAGAGAGGAAAAGAAGAAGGCATTGCAGGTAATAAAATTTAATATAAGGATATTTGTGGGAGCAGGACACAGCAAAGTACATTCTAAGAATATGAGCAATACAGTTTTATAGAATGGAATTTATGAGAGAGATGGAATTTAAGGTCAAAATGCTGTATTGAGGCCAGACTGTGGGGCTGTCTGATCACCGGGCTTAGGAGTTTGAATTTTACTTTATCCCTTATGACCTAGAGAAGACCTTAGCCTCCCTAAATAAAAGGACAGGCTTTTCTTCCTAATAGTCATCAGAACAAAATTGTTGGTTCTACTATGCCAGCCTTGAGATTATCATTTTGGCTTTTTTTTCTCTTTATTTAACAAAATAATCCAGTTCACTGCAAATAAATACAAAATATAGAAATAACCTAATTAGAAAAGCACAACATGCATCCATTTTCAAAGTAGTTACCTTGGTAACTATTTTGGAAAATACAGAAATATACAGAAAATACAGAAAAATACAAATATATACATACAGATAATCTGCAGATGCGCACACACACACACACACACACACTCACATGCAATCACACACACACACACAATCTTAGTAAATATACTTTGTAATTCCAAATGTCTTCACTTGACATGCATGGATATATTTCTCAGTTTTACTCATCATATGTATTGCTGTACATATTGATGACAAATACTTGACAAATATTTTAAAAATCTACAATTCCAACATGGTTAGGTATATACTGTTTAGATTTATGGTAGAAGCTAACATGTCCCACTTCACCCAACCACCATCATGGAAACCCTTCTTGATCTCTCTCTGTCTCTCTCTGTCTCTCTCTCTCTCTGTCTCTCTCTCTCTCTGTCTCTCTCTGTCTCTCTCTCTCTCTCTCTCTCTCTCTCTCACACACACACACACACACACACACACACACATACACACACACAGGTTACTGCACAGCAGCATCCCAAGTTATAGGTATGTAGCCATATCTTATGCACATAAATTAAATTGTGATTTCTCCATACTTTCAAGACTGAAATGTGCAGTGCACTCACACTGCCTGGCTGGCTTAGCCACTTACCCTGTTGCTGAGTGTTTTCCCTAAGGCTATTGTGAGTCCTGGGTGTTTTACGACTTAATGACAAGCATCACAGCTGTGGATATACCATGAAGACATCTCTGCTTGTTTGCCCACGTTGTGTCCACGACACTAAGCTTCCTGGATGATGCACCATCTCTTCAAAGCTCTCAGCAAGTTCTGTAGCCCAAGACACATCTCTTTACCTACAGACCACATTTTAAAAATCCAGCACCCATGAGGTGCCAGAAACCATGCATGTTGCTCAGGATTCAAGCACATTCAAGGTCAAACCTCTGCTGTCCACAATCTTGGCAATGGTGCGCTGAGGATGTTGAAGGACTTGGCTTCCTCCCTGACACGGCCTGGATGCAGGTCGTTCCATGGGCAGCAGGTGGCGGGGGTCTGCTGACGTTCATGCTCCATGTGCTGTGTCTGATACACACACTCGGGAGTTTTCATCTGCAAACAGACCAATGACGATACAGGCGGCGAGGGCCCCACATTTGTGACCTACTCCTCTCTCAAAGGAACCACCTTTTAATACTATCACATTGGCGGTTAGGATTTCAACATCTAAAATTTGCAGGGCACAAACATCCAGTTCAGAAAGCAAACCCTCTGCTGTTGAAGTTTGGATCCCCTTGAAGCAGACCCAGAGGCAAGGATTTGCCTCTCACGTGGGAACAGCCACCAGCAGGAGCGTGTGTGTGGCATCCAGGGCCCCTGGCACGGGCACTTCAGGTGCAGGGAACACATTTGCCCTCCAGACACACCGGCTTGCCCTGTCAGGCAGCCGCCCCCAGGCGCGGCAACAGCAAGGTGCGGCCTCAGCGTCCCTAGCGGCGCGTGTCGAAGCCCACGGCAGTTGTGCGCAGAGCTGGCGGCTGCGGGTCAGCTTCTTCACCCTTTTCATTTTCTTTTTGACTCAGGGACTGACATCTTCATCCTGGGAGTCATCCATAGAGATAGCACAGCCCTGACTTTGATAGATTTTTCTTGAAGACATGAGTTGTGTTTGGAAGGAGTTGGAAAGACAGAAATCTATAACTGGCCAGGCAGGAGCAGATTGGACAGTAGCTTGAACCAGCCAGTCAGAAAGCCCAAGATCAGGGAGGGAGCATGAGGAGGACTTGGAATCCTGAAGAACTGGTCACACTCGCTCTCACTTGGCTTTTTACCCTGGCTTTGTGCCTTTATCCAACAAAACCGTATATTGAGTGTGTGAATCAGGCAAACACACCATGGGGGAAAAAGAAAAACTCAGACAGCAGATGTCCCTGCCTTCATGGACTTTACATTCTAGTAAATACAGTTTACACTTGCAAGTGAGCTCAAGGGAAATTTCATGCCTTCCTAAAATCCACAGCAGAACAGGGTTGATCGCGCGGAGTTCTTCCTCCAGAAGCCTCTTGCTTGTTTTAGATGAAGGGATTGTCACATCAGCTTCATATAAAATAAAAATAATACCCACCTCTCATTTTGCCATCTTCATGTCATTTATTTACTCTACCCAACAAAAGACACTGGAGGAGTTGGTAAGACTTACTCTGAAATGGTCTGTTCAATATAAACTGTAAACTACTAAGCCGTTGAGATCACTAATCCATTTAACAAGTCAATTCAGTGACAGCTACTTCTCAAGTATCTGTATGAGAGAAGTTGCATATTCTAAGCATTCCAGTATGAATTGGCTATTCTAGATTGTGCCCCAAAATTCATAATTTCTGGTATGAATTATGTTCTTCCCTTTAAAAAGTTGAGACACATTCTCACCTTTATAGCTCTGGCAATTCCCCCTTTCTTTAGGATTTCTCCATGTGCAATGACAGCTCCTCAGGTATCACACACACGACAGGTTCCTTGGGCATCCCAAGATGTGGCTCCTGGCTCTGCTGTATATATTAATGTGTGATTGCAGAGAGCCGGCAACAAAGGCCTTCCAGCTGTCACACCCAGAGGCATTCCCTATCAGGGGCTACCAATGAATTACAATCTCTGTGATAACTTTGCTTCATCCAAGTGTGATTTTGTATCACTCTGGGGGGGACGGGTTATTCTCTTAAGTCTCATTCACCATCATAGTCAAGGTAGTTTGTTCTGGCCTAGTATCTGTTGTTGGGGTGGAAGGACTAGGCAAGGAAAGTATAATTCACATGTGACAAGCTGAAATAGGTTGTTGACAGATTTTTACAAGGACACTGTCAAACGTAATTGGAAGCAATGTGGCGGAGCTGTTGATTCTTAGGAAGTGACATCTGCAGAGAGGCTACTTGTCAATCTCCAGCCACGTGTTCTGCCAGAGCAAGAAAAGGCAAAAACTTCCTATAGAAAAAAAGGACAGAGATTTTAAGGAGGGGAAGAGCTGGGAAGCCATCGTTGTTTTCCGGTCAATCACACCAGCATCCAAAACAAAAAGGTCTCAAGGTCACACTCCATCAAATCCTAGTCACAAAGCCATTACTGTCACTGCCTTTTCTTCGTTGGTAAGATGAGTATTTAGTAACTGACTTTCAAATGACATACGACCACACACACACAGATCTCTGGTGCATGATTTCGAATTAAAATTTGGAAAAGCCCCATGCTACCCCTGGGGGCCAGGACAGAGAAGCTGAATGTTTTTCTGGCTTTTCCTCTTATGGTGGAATCTTGGGTACGTCATTTCACTTCTTTGCATCTTATCTGTAAAGCAAGAGAATTGGGTGCAAATGTAAAGTTTTTCCAACACTATAGTCTTTTGAAAAGACAATTTGGGGCATGTACTGCAATGTTTAAAATGCATTTGTCCATACATGTAGCTATTTTAACTTTAGGTGTGTGTTCTAGAAAAATATTTATGCATGGGCTGAAAAAAGAGAAGTATAAATAGTTTATTGTAGCATTATTTCAGCAGTGAAAATGTTTAAGTAGTGAAAGCATCTTAAAAGTGCTTCAATTGAAGAATGGTAAAATAAACTGTGACTAACCAGAATAGGAGACTCTTCAACCAGAGCAAACTTATACATCAGAACCTGTGGGCTGAGTGCCTAAGTCCCATTCAAATGTTTTAATTTATTTGAAAATCAGAAAAAATGTAATAATACTTACATAATAATTATTCCAACCTGGATTATATTCATTTTTATACCAGCATAGTCATAAAAGATATTTTCATATTATTATAGTTTTATGTAGGAAGAGGCCCATGAAGGCAAAATTTAATAGAGCACATAAAAGTCACACTTCAGCTCTGCATTCAGCTGTTAAAAGCAGTAATATATATTTATAGATGCTGAGATGTTAAGATTTCCAAGGTAACTTGTTAAGTTGAAACAGTAATATTTTGTACAATATGAATAATGTTTCACAAATTATTTTAAAAGACAGCCTACTTTTACATGTAAAATATATAAATACAGAAAACATCTGGAGGAAGTTTTGTCTTGCTTTAATATGAGTAGTTTGAGGGTGTTTCTGAAGGAGATTTTTAGCTTTATGTTCTCAGAAATTTCTTAAGTTATTTCACAGCAGAGATGTGAGTTTACAGTATAACAAAGTTTTCTCTAAAATGTACCATTCTGGTTACTTTTGTGCATAAAACAAATGATTCAAAACCTAGTGGCTTTAAGCCACAATTTTATTTTGTGCCCTCATTCTGAAGGTCAGCAGCTTGAACAGAGGACAGCAAGATAAACTGTCTCTGCTGCATGATGTCTGTGGTCTGGGTTTGAAGAATTAAAGACCGGCCATAAGTCCATGGCTCAGGGTAGAATTAGCTGACATGTCTGGTGCCTGGGCTGGGATGAGTAGGGACTAAGTTGGCTGACTCAATGCATACATGTGATCTCACAGAATAACGGTCTCTGGGTCATTGACCTGCCAAAATAACAGCTGTGACCCCAGCTATGTGTATGCCAACGCAGAAGGCAAAATCCCCATCCCAATTTAGGATCGAGCTTCACAAGTTACAGGGTCACTTGTGTTGCAGTCAAAGCAATCACAAACCCCCGCCCCCCTCCACAAATCTTGAAGTTGACACTAGAAAAAAGCATGCATGATCTTTTTTTGGATACAAACTTGGCAAGGTCTTTTCTCTGGTCATGAAAATACGTGTCCAATCTCAAAATACACTCAAACCCTCTACTAGAGACTCCTAAATTGTCACATGATGTCATAAGCTATGACTCCAGGGTCCCATCATCAAAATCAGGTCCATCACCTTCTGTGTGATGGCTCAGCACAGCTTTCATCAGTTTGAAAATCTGTAAACTAAACAGCAATGGAAACAATCAACTGAGTAAAAAGGCAACCCACAGAATGGGAGAAAATACTTGCAAAATAAATGCTGATAAGAGGTTGATTACCAAAATAAGTAAGGCACTTCTACAATTCAATCACCAAAACAAAAAAAAACAAAAAACAAATAACCCAATTTTAAAAAATGTGCACAGGGTTTGAATAGCATTTATCCAAAGAAATACACACAACTGACAGGTGTATAAAAAGTTGCTCAATAGCACCAATCAGCAGAGAAAAGCAAATCAAAACTACAAAGAGATATCACCTCCTGTCTATTCTCTCTCTCTCTCTCTCTCTCTTTCTCTCTCTTACACACACACAAACACACACACACACAAAACAGGATAACAGGACTGGTTGAGGATGTGCAGAAATTGGAATACTTGTATTCTGTGGTGGGAATATAAATGGGGCAACCACTAGGAAACAATTTAGGGTTTCCTCAAAAATTAAAAAAACTATAAATATATACATATTCTTTTGGACACACGCACATACAAACATATATCTCCTGAAATCAGGGTTTGAAGAGATCTGAGCACCCATGCTCAACAAAGCACTATTCATCACAGTGAAGACACAGTAACAACTGCAATGGTGAGACGAATTAAGAAAATGTTGCATATACATACAAAGAAATAATAATCAGCCTTGAAAGAAGGAAATCCTACTGTTTATGACTGCACAAACTTGACGACATTTTTGTCTTTATTTATTTTAATCAAATTTTATTGGTTTTCCATTTGTTTACATAACTGTATAATTTTGAGACAAGAGCTTCACAAAGCAACATGGGCACACGATTCACTTGCCTCCCACCAACCTCCAGTGCTGGCCCATTACACCCCCCACCCCCTCTTTCCGCCTTCCTTTTGGTAGGCAATTTACTTTTCACAGAGTCTGGAGGTATTTTTGTGGTGCAAATTTGAAGACATTTTGTGAAGTGAAATGTTAGTCACAGAACAAATAAACACTGCGTAGCCCCAGTTATATGAGACAGCTAAAATAGTGAGGCTTACAGAGTCAGAAAATACAATGGTGATATCCAGGGGCTGAAGGAAGGGAAAAATGAGGAATTGCTAATAAATGGGCATAAAGTTACCAGCCTCAGATGGCTCAGCATCATGTCTGGCATCCTCTACCTTTGCAGCACTGCCAAGTTCACCCAGACTTATGGGGAGACACAAAGTCCCCACCCTTGGATGAAAGAAGTGGCTGCCCCCTGAGTTATTTCACTTGGCTTAATTCCTTCCACTTCCGTCCTTTGTTGTTGCAAATGGCACGACTTCATCTTTTTTTATCATGAAGTAGTATTCCATAGTGTTTGTGCCACCTCTTCCTTAGCCCCTCATCTGTCCCTGGGCACTTGGGATGATTTCCCTCACACATGGAATACAACAAAACACAGAAAAGGGACAAGCTAAACCAAAAGCAAACAGACAAAACCCCCAGAAATCTGATTGCAGAATTGAGGCCACCAGAAGGGCAGGGAATCAAAGGGGGAGAGGACCCCATGGATGGTGGTGGACAACTACAGTGCTTTGGTGGTGGGGTCAGTGTGGTAACACACAGCTGAAGAGGTGTGAAGCTGTATCTCTAAAGCATCTACAGTGTTGTAAACCAACGTTACCTCAATAAAGAAAAAAAAGAGAGTGACAAAGCCACATCGTAGAGGAGCGTCCGAGATGAGACGCCATGAACACCCCCGGAAAGGGCATCCTGCACAGCTGCTGCAGTAGCTGTCAACACCGAAGACCACAAAAGACTGAAAGTTTTGGAAAACCCATAGAGATCCTCATAGAATTCAACCTTTAATTTATTCTTAAAAATTCCCAATTATGTCAAAACACAATTGAATCCCCCATTTTCTTCTGTGTGAAGAATTTAATTGGTTGTAACATATGGTGCATAGATTGGTTTGGTTTATGTATAAAAAAAGATTCATTAACTCAACTATGTCCTATTCATACAGGACAGAGTTAACTCAGTTCTCGTGACCTTTTTCAGAAACTTCTGTTGGCTCCCTCCACACGGCCTGCTCCATCCACCAGGGCATCGTTGCTCTTTTTTGTTCTCCCGGGAAACACCACACCACTATGTGTTTGTTGCATGCATCATTTGGAATTGTGATCACAGATTACCCCGTCTCCTTCCTACCTGCTGTCAGTTTCCCGAGGTCTGGATGAACTTATTCTCATTGAATTTCCAGTGTTTGCAACATGATCAGAAAATAACAAGGTGGTTTTCTTCCTCAAGAAATAATAACTATTTTTCTTTACTCTATGCCTTCTTGGAGTTTACATGCACATTATTAATTTATATGATAAGGATTGATACCCTCCTTTCACAGACGAATACACTGATGTCTGGGTACTTTTTTATTACTTGTCCAAAATCACATCACCAGACAAATTGGTATCTGAGGTTGAAGTAAAATCAGGATTCCTTAATTCTAGCCTAGTTATCTTCCCATACTCCCCTTTGCAACTCTGAATGGCTTAGAAATGATGACTTGTCATGAAGCTACCTAATAGACTGGTACACTTTTGATAGCGTCACAATTTTCTGATTTGGACAAAGCAATATTAATATATTTACCTCGCAGAAGCTAAATCGAGAATGCCAAGGTGAAAATACGTCAGCTTTAATTCCTTCCAGTTTACAGTGGCTGAATCACACTGAAAATCAGGATACTGTCTGTCTTAAGATTTTATACAGACTGATTTCATGGGGAAAACCCCAGTCTTACCAAATTGAAAATAAGGCTAAGATCAGATTCAAAATAAGATGTATTTATACAGCCCTCAAAAATCTTGACATTCAAAACTAATCTATATATTGAGAAAAATGCTGATACGTAAATTATCCAAATACCTTATCCCGATATGTGCTCACCAATTTCTAGGTTCAGTTGTTTATATGATTTCTTGATGAATGAATACTTTTATTATCATCAATGCTTTCTCAGTATTTTTGTAATGAAAACCCAGAAGTTGAAGAAACAGTACTATGATTTTTAAAAATTTATTTTATTTATTTATGCATATAAGAACTGGGGTGTAGGCCAGAGGTATGGGGGTGGGTGAGAGGATTCACTAGAGACAGAGTGGGGAGCAGAACAGGCAGACTGACTGAAATACACTGCTGAGGGGAGCAGTGGGTGAGACAGGAGAAGTCTGCTGCACCATGTGGGTAGCTCCCTGGTCAGGGATCGAACTCATGTCAAGGTGGCTGGCAATAATTTAATAGTGCTAAGACTTTAACCCCTGCACCACCAGGGAGCCCCCACTATTATGATTTTGTGGGTTGTCTTTTCTCCCCTTTTCTAAGTCCATGCTCCTTGCATGTTAATCAGTAAAGCAAAGGAGACCTTGGTTGAGAGCAGGGGAACACTTCTTTGCAGATCCAATTTCTCTCTTTCAGTTTCTCTCTCTGTGTCAACAGATAGTTTTTTGACCTTTCACCTATTTCATTTTCTCTCCTGGAAAATGGGCTGAGTATACTTACCATTTAAATTGTACATCGTGGAGGTTTATGCACTGGGCATTGCTCTTCCACAAAAAAATAAAATCATATGTTGATTACTAGTGCCCAGTTCTTAAATGTGTGACTTCATGGGATTGTTTAAAGAGGAAATTAAGGTTCAATGAGGACATTAATCCCGTAAGACTTGTCTTTATAGGAAGGAGCTAAGGCACAAACACTCACAGAGGGATGACACTGTGAGGACACGACACGGGGAGAAGACGGCCGTAGACAAACCAAGAGGCCTCAAAGAGCCCAACCCTGCCCACGCCTTGGCCTTAGCCATTGGCCTCCACCTCTGGGAAGAGATTCGCTTCTGTTGTTGAGTCACCAGGCTGTGGGCTTTGTCAGGCCGCTCTAGCTCTGGAAGGCAATGAGGTCGTCATGTCCTAAATTTAGGGTTTAGTGGAGGAAGTCACGTCCGATACCGTAGGAGGAAAGTTCTTTCATTCCATTGTCTTCCTGTGTCTTCATTGTCTCGGAACCCCAGGAACGGAAAGGCTGTGAGCATGGCATTGAGATTTTTATGCCAAGTTTTTTTCATCTTTTAAGGTCATAATTTTTTTTCTTATAATGTTTCTTAAATTAAAACCTATCAATTTCAGGTCCCACTAGGATCTTTCCAAGCTAACACTGTTAGTTCTTGCCTGTGTGAGATTGCCAATGAAATTGATACATGTTTCTTAACTCTAATAGGCTTATTTACCTCTTGGTGCGTGTGCATTTATCTTGCAAATGTTAATGGGCCTTTCGCATTTCCCTTTCCAGGGAGACTACGATCTCTCACACTGGACACAGATGCACAAGGAAGGAAAACCACCACTCATGCTGGTCACCCCACTTACTTTCCTCACTTCCAGAGCCTCCAGACAGGCCTTTCCTAAAGCCAGGTGGCTTGCGCTGCCCCCCAACAGAAATGATAGCTTTCCTACTGTCTCGCTTGAGTAATGTGCTAATGGAAAACCCAGTTACGGATCTCCAGAACCAGGACAATAATAAAATCATAATGATATTGTTAGCAATCTGGCCTCAATGCTGGTTCCCTCTCCCAGAGAAACACTGTCACAGAAATAGAAAAACTCATCAATCACAAAAATCACACAAGAGCCAAGGTGGACCGGCTTACATGAATACACAGCATTGGAGGGGAGGCTGCATTTAACTGCTGGGGAAAGTTTCTTTTAGAAAAGCCCAATTAGGGGACCTAAGGACCCAAGGGGTGGCACAAGGGGTTAAGCAAAGCACTATGAAGCTGTCAGCAGCCACTGCACCACAAGTTCGATCTCCAGCCGGAAAGGGAGGTGACCCACAAGGAGCAGTAGACCTCTCCTGTCTCCCTGCTGCTCCCCTCAGCAGTGGATTTCAGTAGATCTGCTGTTCTGCGCCCCACTCTGTCTCTGGGGAATCCTCTCACTCCCTGCACCTCTGGCCTGTACCCTAGTTCTTGTATGCATAAATAAATAAATCTTAAAAATAAAAGAAAAACCTGATTAGCATGCACATGGATGTCATCATCCCTTTCAGAGTAGCCCCTGGAAGCATGGGTTTAAGTGACCCTGGGAAGCAGGAGCTAAGTGGCAGGTAACAAGGGGTGAGGCCAAGATGAGCGCTTATTCTAACAGGCAGCCTGTATTGCCTTGCCACTTGCAACTTAAACTTCAGTATGGGGTTGGAGCCAAGGTTTTGCTACCTCAAAAGTTATAGACAAGGAAAGAAAGTATGACTAGATTCGTCAGGGTACATGTAAGAAGCAGTAAAACAACAAGTTAGCCAACTTAAGTTAACTGCTAGGGCCTTGGGACTTAAACACCACCCCACCCCTTTGAACTGTGCAATCAATCACAAGTGTGCATGCTGATGACTGGCGACATCAGTCTTTTTGTTATCATCTCCAAACTCATCTTCCTCACTTTGGCGCATTTTCTGGAAGTTGCGAGGAAGTTTCCAGCCTCATCTAAAGGAAGTCCTCTCCACCTTCCTGGACTTGTACGCTCACAGCCCATCGTCTAGTTCCAGGAGAGCCACCACTTACTCTCTGTCAAGGGGAAGAGTCTGGCAAAGTCTCCTTGTCCATGTGAGAGGAAAGCAAAGGGACAAAAGAGGAGCAGACCGATCGCCCACATCTCTTCTATCTCCAACCTCATTATTTCAGACATCTTTCCTTCCTATTCTAAGGTAGTGTAGGGTGACCCGATGACCTGCTGTTGATTCCCTCACTTGCCTTTAGCACTGTCCCTCTCATTCAGAGTGAAGAGTGAGGACAGAGCTTGTGTCTTCTCTGCTCATTTCTGTAACTGTGCCATTCCACTGCCATCCTACAGGGTTGGCAGCGTGAGTCTGGGAAACCTGGAGGACTCCTGATGAGAAGTCTGGCCTCATTAGACAGTAGACTAGACTTTCTAGATGAGTAGATGAGACTTCCTGAGACAGTAGACTCGTAGTTGAACCACTTCCAAAATGAATAAGGGAAATGACTACCAATTTAAAAAATCACGCTGATAGTGTTTGGCTTTCTAAAAATATGGCCCTTTCTACATGAGAATATTGGTAGCTCTATAACAAGTACTTATTTTCAAGCATTTATAACTCATGCAATTACTTCAAATCTGATTTTTTTATTCAATGTATATTTTCCCAACTTCTCGCTGACATTGTTCTACCTGCAGAGAATCTAGCTATGAACACTAATTCTATGTCTCCATGATAATAATGAATTCTATGTCTCCATGATAATAATGAATAAAGAAGAAAAATGTAGAATGTTGTGGATGAAAATGCATCATGAAGAATAGGTTTACGCCGCCCTATGGTAGAAGGACAATGCTCTTGCTATTTTAGTTAAGCTGGTTAGGCTAAACCTCATCACTAAGTTGATACTTGCATGGAGACCTGAAGGAGTAAGAGATCAAGCTATATTGATACCCAAGCTCCGAGTGTTTCAGATAAAGGTGATATCCTGCCCTGAAGCCCTGAAGCTATGCTCTTGGTGTGCTCAGAAAGAAGGGAGTCAGTGTGCTTGGTGGTTAGAGCAAAGGAGAGAGTAACAGTTGGACAGAAAGGTATGAGATCCCTGAATTCCATGTAAGTGGAGAGGACTTGGGAATGCCATTTTGGTCTGAGTAATTAAAAGATTTACACGTTATAACCAATGGTCATTTTGCTTCTTTATTAAAAATAGATTACATGGGGCAAAATTGGCAGAAAGGAAACTAGTTAAAACGCTACTGTCATTCGGCAAGTGGTGGTGGTTGTTTGAATAAGAGTAGCTGTGATATTGGTGAAAGTGGTTGCATTTTTAATATATTTTGAATGAAGAACCAATAAACTTTCCTGACAGATTTAATGTGGGCTAACAAAGAGGGAAATTATGTCACTTGGTGAATAATTTGAACAAAGTTGCCATTTGTTGAGACAGGAAAGACTAGGGGCCGGACTGGTGAGTTTGTTTGGGAGGGAACAGCAGATAAGAAAACAAAAGTTCTCACAAAGTCAATGGGTCAAAGTTTTGGGACAATCTAGGTAAAAACAGGATGGAATTGGTTCAAGAAAATTTACTTGGTAAATGCTAAATCTTTTCTTAAACCAAGAAGTCTTGTTGGAGTTGAGGTATAACAGATTAGCAGGAGTTATGAAAGTGAAGGCGAGGACAGAGTGTGGGTTCTTTGGAGAAGCCCAGCAGATACCAGCCCAGCAGCAGGAAGTGGAAGGTCCTGGAGGTTAAGCAAACCCACCACCAAGTCATAATGTAGGTCCTTAAACCAATGCTCATCAGCTTTGAATTCCATCTCCTGTCCTTCACACCTCTCCCAGGGTATGCAGGGATTAGACACAAGCAAGCTAAGGACATCCATTCTGCAGTCTTGAGGAGCACCCTGTATTCCTCCTAAATATCTATGAGATCCGCCGCCCCAAAATTCCACTTCAGCATTTTGAAGTCGAATAAAATTAGAGTTTGTGAAGCCTTTTCTGGATAGAACTTAGTCCTTCAGTCGGCATCACTATGCCATGTTAATCAGCACAGAGTGGAACTGGCTCTGGAATTAAGATGCCAGAATGATTTGATTTCAGTCTACACCTTCTAAAACCCAAATCACATTTCCTGCAATCTAACCCCCACGTATTTCTGAGACTCCAAGATAATAATAATAATTATTATTATTTTGTCTTTCTTTTACGTACAAGGCGGGAAGAAATACATTAAAAAACAAAACCCAAAAACACTGACAATCCCAATCCCATCAGCTTTTTAGGCTCCAAATCAAGTGTTCCTAGATCTTAGGAAAAGGCCTCAGGTTAGAGTCTGCATTTCATACCTCAGTTCTAACGTGTCTCATTCCTGAAGAAAGTACTTTTCGAGAAACTCAAGCATCATCATCCATTTCATAGTCCAAAAAATGTCCTCTTCCTTCTTCCTAGAGTGCAACAGAGCACTTTGATTTTGTAGATCTGTTACATAAGCAAATCTGTCTATAGGTAGAAAATTTCACAGGAACCAGAGATTGATTCTGGGAAAATCGCTCCGTTTAGTTACGTGAGGTGGCGGGAGGCCTGGGTCTCCTGGAAGGCGGCGCCATCTTGCACATTGTGCCTGTTATTCTCAGAGTAATTGTAGGAAATGCTTTGCGGCTGCTTTCTCCTGCCCTAGCTTTTTATTATTTGTTGATTATGCTCAGGTAAGTTAATTACTAGTAAGTAGATAATGAAAAACCTGAAGCTAGCAGTTAAATGGAAGGGAGCAGTTCAAACATAATGGGGATTTTAAGTGTTTTAATTTCCTCCCATTTTTGAAGACTCTAAAGAGCTATCACCTCACCCTCCACCTACTGCCTTTAAAAGCAGGAATTAATGCAATGGAAAAGTCATCAAACTAAAAGCAGCTTTTTGCCGGGGTACCAAAGGCCACTTTTTCAGGAATGAAGCTCAGAAATGTATTTCTTTGATGTGTTTGCTTGATTTATTACCGAAGCTTCTGATACCAGTCCTAGGGGAATTCAAACAGAATTTAACATACACAAATAACTATCTTTTCCGTCAGAAAAATCCTAAAATCATAGGAATATATGTCTACCGTGCCCTGCATGAGAATTGCAGAACAGAGGGCTGGGGAGAGGACCTGGAGGATGTGGCAGGAGGCTCCGAGGGGGCGAAATGACTAAAGACTTTGTATATTTAAGATCACTTTGACTTCTGAAAATGAAAACTTGAAAAAAGAAATAAATATATAAGGGGGAACGAGTCTGAGAAGGTAGTCTAGAAAGAAAATCTCATTTTTCAAAATCTCATTTGTCTCATTCCTGCGTCTGCTATAACAAAGTACCACAAACTGTGTAACTAAAAGGACAGAAATGCCTTCTCTCAGGCAGAAGTCTGGATGGGGGTGGCGGGGTTAGGGGCCATGCTCTCGCCAAGGTGCTCAGAAAGCATCCCTGTCACCTTTTCTAGTTTTTGGAAGTTTGTTGGCAGTTTTGGCCCGATTTAGCCTGTATTTGCATCACCTTGAGCTCCACTTTATGTGCTGTTTCTCTGTGCGTGTGTCTATATGTCTACATTCCCTTTTTCATAAGAACAAGAGTGATATAGGGCCCCATCCCTGCTCTGGTTTGACCTCATCTTAACCAATCACATTTGCAACAACTTTATTTCCAAACAGGACCACATTCTCAGGGGAAAGGAACCTTGGCATGTGACTGTTTAGTCGTGCAAAAACTTCAACCCCTAACATATTCTAGTCCATAAACAAAACCACAAGGCGCTTAGCCACAAAGTAGGAAATTGAACACAAGGGTGGTACGCCTGGGTTGGGGACACCGTGTGAACTATAAAGTGGGAGGGAAGTAGAGTGTTCACATTCCCCCACCTCATTTCAGCAACACTGCTATTGGGTGTCTGACACCAAGGCTCCAAGGCTGGGCGAAGCTGGAGTCATGCGAAAATAAAAAACGTTGAAATGTGTACGTGCAGGAAAGGTCAGTTAGAAGAAGTAGCTGGTCGCTTTCCCCACTGGGGCTGGGAGAAGAGACAGAAAGAATAGGAAATAGCATTAATTAGAAGGTTTACTATTTTCCTCTATGACATACTCCCTCTAGCCTGCCTTTCTTTCTTTTATTAAAATGTCACCTTTTCTTCCCAGGCCCCATTCTTTGGTGAACAGTACCGAGCTACGTCCTCCTGGAGGAGCCTGGGCGGTGTTTGTTAACCCCATATTCCTGGAGAGAAACTGAGGGTCAGAAAGTGCAGGCCACATCTCCGGAGTCTTGCCTCTCCATAGGCTGGATCTGGGCCTTCATTACACTGCTGTTTTACCGAATCATTTCTCATTTCTCTACGAGTGTCCTCCCCAGAGCCTCTTGTGGGAGAGCGGAGCTTGAAGCAGGGAGTTTGGTAGAGAAAGTGCTGTGGGTGGACATTCTCGAGAGCAGGCTGGAGTGCGAAAGGCTTTGTGGGTCCCTCTTAACAGCTCTTCCTTCCCTTCTTTCTTCTCTCATTTGCAGGAGACTCTGATCCCAAGGATGCCAGGAGGTCAGAGCAGTATTTTGAGAAGAGTGAGATGGTGGGCATCCTGAGTGGGCCCCAGGTGTAAGGAAGTGAAAAGATAAGGGTCTTGGTCCCCTCTGGTAATGAATCCAACTAATTCTTGGGGCAAGAACTCGTGGATTTGACTTAGAAAGAACTGGAAGGATAAGCAGCAATCTATGGGGAGATTGAGTAGAGAGACGTAAATTACAATTTTTAATCTATATGTGTTTATAAATATAAGTGAATATAAAGTGAGAAGGAACTTCCATAGAGTCATTATTATTTTCAGTATAATAAAGACTGTCTTATGAACTAAAATGGTGGATAAAAACTGATTCTGGAACTGATGACTACAAAAAAGTAGAAGTTAATATATATGCAGGTTGCATCATATTTGTATATATGCACACACACACACACACACACACAATTCCACCACCAATTGCCCTAGGAAAACCTGGGCACCATAGTAAATTTCTGAAAATATCTGGATGCGTTTTCCTTTTCTTCTCTCAGCAAAAGCAACTAACTGTGGAATTGAGTGCCTTTCCAAGAAAACAGCAAGTAGCAGGCATGCAGTAGCACCTGCCGCCAGTGCACCCACTGCCCCTTCCACAGGGGACGCTACACTGCAGGAGTGTGAACATGGCTGTTCTGGGGGAGTCTGCACCCAGGACAAGCCTCCATGGGCTTCAGCAGAACACAAGCCTCCATGGGTGCGCCCGCCGACTGGAAGGCTGAGCTCTGTCTGCCTCTGACGAGATACACTCTGTGTCTTGGCTCCTTGAGAATCTCTGATCTCGCTTTGCATTGCCTCGCCCACTGCCCACTCCCTCCTGCCAGGAAGAAGAGGAAGGAATAATCCAGAGACTGTGAGAGCTGAAAGCTCTGAAGGTCCTCCCATCCCTCGGATTCTGGTTCCTTGTACTCAAACTACAACTCGCCTTTCCCTTCCGCTGTGCTCCCTACTCAGAAAGGTCTGTCTATTTTCAAATGTATAGAAACTATGTTACTTCGCTGTCATCCACAGTGACTCCAGACTATCTGAGTTAGAGTTTATGGATAACATTGCACATGAATCAACCCTTTTATGCTTGGTGAATAAATAGAACCAGAATAGCTAAATTTAGTATCAAACTGAGGGAGAAAAGAGAAAACGAACACTGTATAATTTGAGGAAGGAGCAGGTGTTTTAAAGTCAGACTAACTTGGAATTGAATCTTTGTCCATCTGTTGTTAACTGTGAGCGTTTTTTAAAATGGAGAAAATATCAAACAGGGTATGTGTGCAGTAAGATGCACTCGTACATGTCAGATACTCGGGAGCATGACTGGATTAGTCGATATTTTTTTAGCCAATGTTTTTGTTTATTGATTATTTAGTTGAATTCATTAGCTCGATGTCTTGTCCTTGACCTTATACACATTGGCGTTATTAATACTGGTTTGTAATTTGCCTCCATCTGGGGTTGTGAGGTCAGGGAGAAGAGATGAGCGTGACGGAACGTGCAAGACAAATAGAGCCTCAAAAATCCCTGAGCTTTACTGCCATGAGCTCAGTGAGGATGATTATCAATTAATATGACAATTCTGATATAAATAGCACATGCTCAATGAGCAATCCAGCTTCACTTTTTACTAAAATAAAAAATACGTAGTAGATATATACTTAGTAAGTAAAAATAACAATATCCAGGAGTGTCTGATAAAAAAAGTTCTGGTTCTTATGTCTGTATTTTGAGGACAAGATTAATAACCTTTCAGTAGGTGTGATGTTGAAATGTTCGTTCACTGAGGCTGGACTATTTAGTCCAGGGAGATAGGAACCATGTCTGGCGTGGCCAACATCTTGTCTGCAGCAATAAGCACAGTGCCAAGGATGTAAGTGCTTAATAAATATTTGTTGAGCTGATGAAATTATGAGATTGCTTGTTAGGGGTCCATCTATATTGCAGACATTATTAAAAGTGCCCGTGAGTTCAGTGAATGTTGGGAGCACTGATTTCCAGGCAGCAACAGTTTGAACTTGTGAGGAAAACATGAGTGTGTGCACGTGTGTGTGCATGTGCAAACAAAAGGATAAGAATATTGAGGAGCAAGGATGAGGGACTAGGATCATGGCAAATATCACAAGAGACAAATTTAATATGAATAAAACATTTTCTTGATTAATTTTAGACTACTTAAATTTTAAATGATTTGGATAATTTGGCAGACATATTGGGGGTCAGATAACGTGAGGGCAGACATGTGTGACCTTGAGAGATCACTTAGTCAAGGGGTCCGTTAACTTTGTCCTATTCTTCAAACTGGCCCACTGTCTATTTTTAAATAAAGTTTTATTGGGAGACAGTTAAGTTCATTCCTTTATATATTGTCTATGGCTGTTGTCATACTCAAATGGAAGAACTCAGTAGTTGCAATTACAGGGCAGGAAGATGGGCACCCCAGAACCCCCAAACCTGCCCCCTGTAAATAGGCTCTGCCACCTGCTGCATCAAGACAAGACAAATAAGACCTTTAATAGAAAGGAACATTAATACAAATAGTGTGCAATACAGACAAGACAAAGAATACAGTTTTTAAATCAAGCACCCAAAGTAAACCATCCCCGGTGGGTAAAAGTCCACCCAAACAGGATTGGCCCAAAGCAAGGCCTAAAAGCCTGCCACAAGTCTGAAGTACCTTCTGGTGGGGACCCACAGAAAAGGGTCAGAAACAGTCAGACAAGTCTGGAAGGAAAAGAGAAAAATCAAAATTAAGATCAATGCTGCCCTTGTGAACCTCCCTGCGGGTCTCTCACCCACATCTGCTTCAACCAGTCGAGGACCAAGAAGCCAGTGCAGCTTCTTCACGCGTCTCTCTGCTCCACGAGCTGCCTCCAGGTCTCCTCCCTGCTCTGCATCCTGCTTCCTTCCTTCCCCAGTCTCTCTCCAGCTTCTCCTCCCCCCTGCTCAGCTCCAGCCTCCCTTGGATGGGGCAGGGAACTCGGAACCTCCCCTTTTTCTGGGGGCTAACCCTGTTACACACACGGTCCACAAAGTCTAGACTATTTTCATCAAAATATGCTCACAGATGCCCACGTAGTCCACATCCCTCATCATGCCATGGAGATGCAGAGCCCCAATGCAGGGCGGGACCTGTCGAGGTTGCACAGTGCTGGAAGCAGACCAGGACAGGATCACACGTCTCTACCTGCCATTCTGGGGCATCTTCTCTAATCACAAAGCACACCAGCATTCTATTCTAAAGAGTTACACTGATTCACAAACATTTTAGTTTCACTTTGTTATAAAATACACTTATTCTATTTTCTGTGTGTAGGGTTTTTATTGTCTGTGCAAACCCGGACATTTTCCAGCTGCTTTGTAACATCTGCCACCCAAGAGCACCTGAGACTAGTAACTCCCCAGGGAAGGTGCAACATCATTAACTGGGCTTATAAAAGCTGAGTTGAAAACTGTCACAGAACCATACAAAGTCTCATAGAAAATTGATCTGAAAAAGTAAGGCTTCAGCAATAACTCAAAGGCAATTACATTAAAATGCCAGCTGGGTATTTTCCTTCGGTGGATCCTTCATAAACATAAACAGTAACTAGATTTTTCCTAGTGGTGTGAGTTGGAGAATAGGAAGGGTTTGGGTCTGGAATCCCCCCCTCCATAGGAGAAACTATGTCGGACATCTCTGTGGTGATAAGGACCCCAGAAGGCTACAGGTGATGCCCTCTTGGCTCTTAATAGTATACCCATGGGCCCAGCGTGAAGACACAGGGTGGGAGTGTGCCCTGGCTTACATACCTGGGCTGAGCCAGAGAGAGCAGGGTGCAGGGAAAAGATTTGGGCCCCAGGAAGAAGAGATTCCTCAGGGAAGAGATGTCTTAGGCATCTCTTTTGCTCCCATCAGGAATCTGTTTGCATGTGCTTGATGCAGTGACTTAACACTGTCATTGCAGCAAAGCTGAACATAAGCTCCAGAACACAAGTTCAAGCCTTTGCATTCATCCAAAGCCAGGGCACATACTCTGAATAATGGAACTGGATTACCAAGATACAACTTTCTAGAAAAAAAGAGAAGTGGATTTTGCTAGTGGAAAAAAAAAAAAAAAAGAGTAAGGGTTACACAGTATTCTTGGATTGACGTGGAGAGAAATTCAATGAAACCCATTAAAATGGCCTGTGTTTGTAGCATTCACTTTATCTCTAGGAACTGAGTTTTCTCGCATTGATTAGGTTTAAATATTCTGTTTCAGTCTTTTTATCACAGTGGGAGCAATGAGGAAAGCCAGCCCAATCAGGGAAAGTGGTAAGTTTGCTCACGAAGAGGGGGTGTTTCCTAAGTTGTGGATCATAGAGGCCAGATGGGGACAAATATGAGATAGGAAGGAGGTTCACTTGGGTTGAAAGTGCTTGAAGGGATTTTAAGAAAGAAGCTGCTGTATGTTGATGCTAATCAGAGACACTGATGTCTCTGCCCCCAGTCCCACACAGAGAGAAGGCTTTGTTCCAGAAAGCAGAGAACAGAGACCGCAGAGGAAAACCAGGCACAGGACATAGATCTAAGACCTTTAGCAGCTGTGTCGTAATAAAGGGAAGCCTTCTGTAAGGGATCAGAAAAAATAGAAGAAGGTGGTGGCAGGTAATTTTCAGCACTTTGAATAGGGGAGATCAAGAAGGACAGTAGCTGCACGAAGACACTGAGAACCGGTGTAGAGCTCAACGCGGTCAGGGGCGCAGCCCCCTATGGGTGAGCGTGATGGCGTCAAGATGAACACGACTCTTTGACGGGTGATGTTCCTTAATAGAGTTGAAGTTTCCAGGTTTTATCGACTGGGTGCTGAATGTAGACTGACTAACGGGCCTCCCGGGGAGACAGAAAGCAAGAATCTTCATGGTCTTCATGGTCCTCAAAGCCTGCGTCTCCTGTGGGGTCCTCGGTGGCCAGCAGTCAAGTGACTCTGCCTCGCCCTGAGTTCTGTGTCTTAAGACTTAGTTTTAAATTAAAATAACTATTCTTGGATCTAGGGCTTATTTTTCCATTTTCAGAGTAGATGCAGATAGTTGAGTTCTTCACATTTTTTTAGCTCATGCCTTGCTATCTTTCTAGGTACCAGAAAGAACATTTGTTGTTTTTCAACTTTATTTCTATACCTTCCATCTTTATGCAGGCCTGCTCTCTGACACCCCCCCTCCCTGAGGCAGCCGGAAAAATGTATTTGGATCCATCTTCCATTCCCTTGTGCTTTGGTCTCTCCTTGATGCGTGGAAAAGTGGAGCCTGCCCCGGCCACTTTATTTAAAATATTCTACAACCCATCCTCAGAGTAGTTTCAGACCCCTTTCTGGGTGTGTGTTTTCTCTTGGGATCATGCATCAACAGTGAACACAGATACATTTTGATTATGTATTTTTTTTTAATTTTTTGCCTCGCCCAAGCAAATACAGATTTCATGAGTGAAGGAATCTGTCTGTGTGGTTATTGCTGTTTCCCCAATACCTGCCGTGGTGCCCACCACTCAGTCATGGTGGAGTGGGTCAATGTGTGAATGCATGGAATGCCCTTGGGAATGAATGTTTTTCTGGTTTGCTGGTGTTGGGTCAATGGAGAATGCATAGAACTGGTCAGGTGAAGGCTGCCATGGCCTGTGACACCTGAAATCTTAATATCAAGGGACAGGAGGGAGGTGCTGTGGATGAACTCACCTTTAAGTGATGGGAGCCAGCTACACCCATTCTGGGGTCCTCAGTAAGACTAGATCAGAATGAAGGGTAGATGAAGAATGGTATTGCTAATTTAACTTAAAAGCAAAAGAACATAAAGGGTTGAAGCTATCTATTATTTTAAAAGATTTATTTAATTATTTATACAAGCACTGGACACAGTCAGAAGTGCGGGAGGATGAGAGAACTCACCAGAGACAGCAGAGAGCAGAACAGGCAGACCGATAAAGCACACTGCTGAGGGGAGCAGTGGGCGGCAGGAGAGGCCTGCTCACCATGTGGGACCC
This sequence comes from Talpa europaea, assembly GCF_964194135.1. NCBI lineage: Eukaryota > Metazoa > Chordata > Mammalia > Eulipotyphla > Talpidae > Talpa > Talpa europaea. Next base: position 139,776,318 of record NC_140071.1, on the reverse strand, counting down.
CCACCAGGCAGCCGGGGATCGAACCAGCACTGCAGAGGTTGCAGGCAGCCCTGCAACCCAACGCTCAACCTCTGTGCCACCAGGGAGGCTCTATTTTTTTTTGTGTGTGTGCATAGAAGAACTGGGTTGTAGACCCAGTGCATGGGGAGTGAGAGGATTCACCAGAGAGAGTGGGGAGCAGAACAGGTGGATCTACTGAAATACACTGCTGAGGGGAGCAGCAGGTGAGACAGGAGAGGTTCGCTGTACCATGTGGGTAGCTCCATGGCCGGGTAGTGAACTTAGGCTGTGGAGCTGATAACACTGAGACTTAACCCCTCTGCCACTAGGGAGGTTCTAACCTATCTATTTTCTCTGAAGCTTTGAAGATGTTTGCATTCAAATCAGGGCCATTTTGTGTTGAGAATACTGCACTAAGTGAGTGACTTTAAGCTGTCATATGAAGTCTTTGCTAAACACTGAAGCTTTGTAAGTTGGGCAGCGGCGCATGATAAAACAAGCATATTGGGCTTCAGCTACAATAGGGTTTAATTAATTCAAAATTCAAATCATTGTTTGGCGCTGTTTATTCTTGGTGAGGTGATTAACTGTCCATGAGTGTTGTGCAAAAGAAAAACAAAGGACGATGCTTGGAATCAGGAGAAAAGACTTATGAATGACGAAAAACTGTCTTAAAATCTGGATTCCTGCAGGGAGCAGCCGCAAGTCTGGACAGCTGCAGAGCTAATTGACAAGACCAATAATTTAAAGAACAAAACCTGGGCCATTAGGAAATAATAATGGGGCCTCCCTGGTGGCTGTGAAGCTGTCCTCAGCCTCTGAAGCGCGGTTCGATTACAGCCGGCCTGGGAGATGCCCACATGGCACAGCAGACCTCTCCTGTCTCACCTGCTGCTCCCCTCAGCAGTGTATTTTGTCAGTCTACCTGTTCTGTTCCTCACTGTGTCTCTGGTGAATCCTTTCACCCTTCCACCCCTCCGGTCTGTATCCCAGTTCTTGTATGCATAAATAAAATAATAAATAAATCTTTTAAAAAAAGAATAGTTTTAAAAAATTGTAAAATGGTTATAGATATTTAAACAAAGTAATAATGGAACACTTATCACTTTTTCCTCCTGTTTCCATGGACAAAGGAACTGTCCCGCTCCAGGAGGTGCCATGTGGTTTCTCTTCTTTTCTTTAACAAAGTCCTTATTACTTTGCTTGTCAGGGGTGAGATGGTTGTGGACGGAAATAGAGCACTTGTAGTTTGGTCCCTTTCTTGCTCTCTTGGGTGACCCCTGTCAAGTGGCACATACTCTGTGCTAATTCAAGGGGAAACTGATGGACAGAGTTCTATTCAGGTTGGGAGGAGGAATGTAACGGGGGTTGAATTGTGGCCATAGGTCAAGCAACACTTCCAACTTCTCAATCACCAAGCTAATAGCTTCATGTCCATGCTCCCCCCACGCCCAGGTCTTAATGGGTTCTAAATTCCTGAAAGAAAAGGTGGTATTCCTTGACTTCCTGAAGTCTTTCCATATACCAACATAGATTTTGATGTCATCTATGGAATTTCTTTCTCCCTGCTGGGAGACTCTTGCAGAGAAAAAAGCTAACAGGATACAGAGTTTCTCCATCGCGAGGGGTTACCCTTCCCCACCCGGCATGGTGGAATGAGTGTTTTCCTGAGGAAAAGACTAAGTATAAGATTAATAATGGTTCCTACCTTGCAGTGGAACTTCAGAGTTTACAAAGTACTTTAAGATGCATCATTTCCCTTAAGATGAGACCATAATTATTTATTTTTATATTTATGTAGCCAATTCACTTAAGATGATGTATTATTCTAATTTAGATGTTAACGTGAGTCATTTTCAAATTAGACCCTTGAGAGTTTACTTGATTTTATGAAGCAATAAATTTTTTTAAGTTTTAAAACTGTAAATTAATAATAGACATTAGTTATTATTATCAGCAGTAGTAGTAGTATAAAGTTAAATATGCCGTCATTATTCAAAACTTAGGAGCATCCTCAGAGGTTCTATAACTTGAAGGTAGAAATTTTTAACTTTGGGGAATTGATTCCATTTTTATGTTAATGTCAAGCCTTCAAAGTAATCTCTGGCCAAATGTTATAAGTTAGATGAGGGATCCAAGAAGGTGATATCATTTTTACTGTATTGAATATAGAGTTTTTTGTTTATTTGCTTGATTTTATTATTTTAGGAGCCAACACTCTCCTTCCTAGGGTGTTGTGAGACAGTGTAAAATAAATTTGAATCTGGAAAGCAATTTTTTGATGCATAATTGTGATAAAGAGTAAGACTAACTTCGGATTTTGGATTCACCATGTTACTTCTGCGTCATTGCAAGTTACTAAAGCTTCCTCTAATTCTTGGATTTCTTATTGGTAAAAATGAGTCGAATAATATTTAGTGTCTTGATTCAATAGTAATAATTGCAGGAAATCATGTATGGAAAGTACCTGGAACAGAACAGATACTCAATAATGTAGATTATGCATGCTGAGCCAGGCATTCTCTCTGCCTCTGTGGGATCTCTTACCAAAGCACACCTTATTTTGATGAATATATTCTGGTTTCTCAATTTTGGAGTCAAAATCATTATAACAGAATCATACCCTAGACACAGAAGCAAGTAACTTACAGGCAGGAAGCTGGCTTAGAGTTCCGCGTCCTTAAACCGAGCAGAGAACTCACTTAGGGATAGGTATCTAAATTTTTCAAAAGAACTGAGCTCGAGCATAATAATATAGGACCAGCTTTCCCTGCAGCTATGCTTTGTGCTTGCAGGTTCTTGCTTTCAGTCCTTCCCTTTGGGATACTGCTCTCAGCTTGCCTCCCAGCTTGAATTTAAATACCAGCCAGACCCCCAACTTGAAGCTGATAGCCCCTGGCAATTCACAAAAGCTCTTCTCACTTGAGAATTTGGTTAGCCCTTGACTTTGGCTGGTTCCTTCATGAGTGATGGTTCACAGACCTCGTTCCCTGTATAGTACAAGTCTCTACACAAAGTACCAGCACAAGTCAAGAGGAGTATCACCCATTGGGACTTGACCTAATTGCGCGAGGTTTTTGGTGGCATTCAATATCTAACTCTTCATATCAGCATTTAGAATTCATGTCCACATTGGGGAACACTTCTAAGAAGAAAACTCCCAAGGAGAGATAAAATGTAAGGATGGTTATTGAAATACTGATCTTCCCTATTTTGAAGTAGAAGGTCCATGGTGCGAGACAGACATTCTGAACCTGAGACCCCAAGACTTACAGGGAGCCATTCCATTGTGTAAAATATCAGAGTAACCTCAGCGAGGAGATGAAAGTTTATTACAATTTACACATGAGTACATTAAAATAAAAACTACTTAAATACTAAATTCTTCTTTACGACTTCCTCCCAAGAGGACCTGCTCACTTTATGAGGTTCTGATACAAATTTGTTAATGGCAATGGATCTTCACATCATAAATATTAAGCCCCTTGCTGCCCTTGGTGCTTCACCAGGACAGATACATGATAATTCACTATGAATGTTGCACTGATAAGAACAGTAAGAGTAACAGCAGTGTCCCAGACTTAACACTTTATCCTGTGCTTTTAAGTAGTTTCTCAGAAACAGCTTATTTACAAACTGTAAAGGAATTTCTAATTTTCTAGCTTTCTATACAAGGCTATGAGTTCTTTGGAGGCAATTATTGACAGAGAGAATTAACAATATTGCTTGTTTGATTAATTGCTATTTTGGATAGATAAATGGATGGATGAAAGGCAAAAAATGTAGAAGGATGCTGAAATATTTTTACTGTTAGACAAATTAGGGTTAGCATCCTGAGATCATTTCTTAGCTTCTCCTGATTTCAATGTTCTTTCCTATAAAATGTGTGCCACAGATAGATTTACAGTGTTGTGAATGTAAGCTAATTCATATAAAAATTATAGTCACATAGTAATTGTTCAATGAATACAGAATATCTGTCTGTCTGTCATCATCACCCTCTTTCCGTATTAGAAGTAGTATAGTAAAAAAATAATTCTTTATCTGTACTCTAGTATTAACTTGCTACATGACCTACAGTTAATTCACTTAGTTATTCTGAGTATAAGTCTATTTGGGCTGGTATAACAAAAAATCCAAAGACTAAATAACTTAAACAATAAACACTTATTTCTCACAGTTCAAAAGTCTGGAAAGTAGAAGATTAAGATGCAGGAGATTTGGTGTCTAGTGAGGACCCCTTCATGGCCCATGGACAGCCATCTGCTCACTGTTTCTCCACATGTTAGAAAGGGGTGAGAGGACTTTCTGGGGTCTCTTTAATAAGGGCACAAACCCTTTTCATGAGGGCCCCACACTCATAACCTGAGCAGCTCCTGAAGTTCACACCTCCAAATATTATCACCATGGAAACTGGATTTCCACATGAGGTTTTATATAATTACCATGGGAACTGGATTTCCACATGATGTTTTTAGGGCTCACAAGCATTCAGTCCATGGCAGGTCCCTTTTGAAAGAAATGGGGCCAGTGACAATAGCTGTTCACACTCCACAGGCTCTTACTAAGCTATTCTTCGGCATAACTGGTCACCGGAGGCAGATGGGATCTACTTATTCATCTCTAACTCTGATTTTCTCCTTGACACTTTTCTAAATGTAACTCTTTAATATAACCATTTAAATGACCCTCTCAAAACTCAAATTTAACATAATTAAACGGCACAGTCTCCCTCCATCACATCCCATCTCTACAGCTTTTCTCTTTAATCCCTACTTTAGTTAATAACATTCCCATCTACTGAGGAAATCAAGACAAAAGCCCTCAAGATAGAATACATTTCTCCCTCTTTTTATACCCCATGCCCTATCAGTCATGAAATTATGCTGATAATAGTTTTGGAATTTCTACATTTACGCTATTAGTGCCACAGGTTCTAGTTCAGAATTGATTCTTATGGATTATTTCAATAGCTTAATATCTCTTTTCCCTAAATTTAGGTTTGGCATCCAAGGGCCAGAATAAATGAACTGCCACCACCACCATCACACTGGATCTAGGAGTCATGAACCCGAGTCTGTCATTGCATGACAGAGCATGATTCTGGGAAGGCTGAGCCGGTGTCTGTGCTGCTCACCATTCATCTCCATCACCAGCCTCATTGCCCAGAAGTACATACCACGTCTTTACTATGCCAACAGGGAGAATTGGGACATGAGAGGAAAAGGCCAAAATCTGGAAAGTCCAAAACATATAAAAAACTTCAGATCAGAAGAGGGAAATCAAGAGCTGAAGAGACCTCATGCCCTGGAGTGTTTGCTTTCCTCCTTGCGTGACACTTGAGACAGGTAACTCAGCGACAAAGGAGCCATTCGAGTCACTAGCCCCTCTGAGTACACCAGGGAAGCACTTCTTAGCTTGAATGGCCGTCTCTTCTTCCTCTCTGTCTCCCACAGAAAGCAAAGTTTTGAGCACAAGGTAAATACTCAGAAAAATGTTTGAACCCGATTGAAATTATGAGTTACTTTTTAAACAGAAAGCACATTGTAACTATAATTTATCTGAAACACCGTGATTAGGTTTCTTTGGGTATTCAGCACTTCAAACTGGTAATTTATTTGTCATGCAAATCAGTGAATGCATATTGTTTCAACAATGCACTTTAAAAAGTCAAATCACCAAGGTAACTTGAAGGAACAGGATTATCAGCAGAGGCCTGTACCATGATTTCTTTCAGTACCTTCAAGAAAGTCAGGCTTGAGTCTGTCCCAGCAGATGGGAAGATAATACACAAACACACACACAGCAGTGCACACGCAGGCACATAAAAACACACAAAATTACTTCTTATTTATTCAGTGATGTGAAAGAAAATAAAATGTAAAAATGAATTGCTAGAGCTGGCATTCCAGTGAGGAATAAAGTATTGCTCACCTAACAAGCTGACTCACTGTACATTTCCCATTTAAGTATCTAGTATGGCAAAGTTGAGCAAGAGAATTTTAGAACCTCTTGCTCTTAATTTATTATTTTCGTGATCAGACAAAACAGCCTTCCTGCACAGGCTGACATTCTGCAGTGGGAGTCGGGGTGCTGGGGTGTGTTTCCCACTGGGCTACCCAAGCACCAAGCTGAGTCTGGGTAGAAACCCTGGAAAGAAGGTCGCACTGTTATGTAATCGGAAAACTCTTTCCCTAAACTAAACAAACAAAACCTTCTTTTACCACTAAAATTAAGAAATGTTGTCCCTTCCTTTTGTTTTTCGAACTGGAACTCATTCGGGAAGACATGAAGGAAAGCCCCACAGAAGACTACCTCTTCCAGAAGCGCCCCTCATGTATATGGGAGATGCTGAGTTGAAGGGGAAATTCACAGAAGGATTTGACACTTGCATGACCCCTCGCATCTCCTGGAACAATGCAGAGCACAGAATACTTGTTCCTAGAAGACAAAGAGGGACAAAGCCCAGATGTGGACAAGTGCCTTTTTGCGATGCATTTTATTGGCAGCAATAATGATAAATTAAAATGGTCCACTAAGGAGGGTCAGGTGGGTTGACTCCACACCAGGAAGCTTCCTCTCCAGCAGTCAAGCAGGGCTGTGAGTGCTGCCTTGCTCTTCAAATAGAACGGCTAAATGTATTTTAATATTAGCTTTGAAAACAGATAGGGAGAAAAAAATCTACTTTGTGCTCTTAAAGATTACAGACTAAAAAGTGCACACATTAAGAGGAGCAGAGGTTCACACAAAGGACAGGTGTTGGAGAAAAATAAAGAAAAATACAAATACTTGTCGAAACAAATAAGGTTATGGGAGATTGAAAATGACATTGGAATTATCCATATCATTTTGGAAATGCTGATGGAGAAATGACTAGTAGGGTAAAATATAAATAGATAGGCAAATTTATGATTTAGTAGCTGAAAGATGCTTTGATGTCTATTCTAGGAAAGCAAAGATAATTAACTTAAAAATTAAGAATAATACATGTTTCCTAAGACATTCAGGTGAAAAATAATGCTACATAAAAATATGCTTTCTAATATACTGATAATAAAAATAGAAAACAAAATAGAAATGCATCTCTGGAAGTTGGAATATTTTATGTCACAATTATTCTAACTATTGAGTTGAGCTTAAAAACTAATTACAATGGGAAATGATAACTGACATGAGTCTTAAAATAAGATCTAAAAGAGAAAAAAAAGAATTTATAATGTGCGTGCAAATTAGAAATAGTCTATATATGGAAAGACTATATTTCTGGTAACACTAAGATGGTGTTTAATTTTTTTGTTCATATTATTCTTATACTATTTGATCCTGAAAACATCATTTAATCTCCCTTACCCGCTGCTTACTACTTTATCAATATATTACAGAATTAATATGAACACTGCAGTGTGATTTTAAGAATTATCTTCATTAAGTAAGAGTTTCAGCATGTGTACCACAACTACAGCACAGTTTTCATCTTATAATTGTGTATCTCTCCATAAGTCATTCGTACGTATGTATATGTACACATCAGTGTTTGCAATTGCATTCAAATTTATACCAGAATGAAATACTGAAATAGCTGTGGCTTCTGGAGGACACCACTTCACAGCAGACGACTTCAGGCTGGTGGTGTCACTCACATCCTTCTCTCTGTCTGCACACAGGCTCCTGTGCTCCAGATTACTTCACGGTCCAAAATGAACGTTAGTGTTAGCACGTCCACACTCCATGCATAGAGGAAAAGGTAGCAGGAAAGCCCAGAGGAGCCTCTTTTCAGGTACTTCAGCTTCCTGTGTCTCTCAAATGCAAATTCCACGTGACGTGTGGGCATATACCTGACTGGCCAGGACCCACGTGACATGTGTACATGCTTCTGATTGCCCAGGACTGAGTCCCTCCAAGCCTCCTGCCTGCCATTCCAAATATACTGTCCCTGTCATGGGAGGAGAAGATAGCTGAAGATCCTAAGAGTACTTCATACCTCAGAGTGAGGATTGGATAGTGTGTGTGACCAAAAGAAGGTATTTTCATCTCCTTTCTCTGCCGATTGAATATTTCACTTCTTCTTAAAGAAACTTCTTTATGCTTTTATTCCATATCAATTTTTTTTCTAACTTCAGAGTGTGTGTGGGGTGTGTGTGTGTGTGTGTGTATTTGGGGGTGCGGTTGTATGCACAACACAAAATCTCCAGCTCTAAGACTAATACTTGCAAAGTAAGTTAGAATGAGGAAGACAAATAAGGGATGATTTCACTCATAGGTGAAATATAGAGAAACAAAACTAAGGGACAGGCAAAATTAAACTGAAACCAACAGTAGAAACCTGACTATAGAATTGAGGGGGAGGAACAGGGTGTAGAGTAAAGGGGAGGGATGCAATCGACTGTGATGGAAGATGGCAGGTGCTTTAGCCATGGGCTGGGTTTGGTGACATCCACGTGAAGCGGTATAAACTGGTATCTCTAAATCACACATAATGTCGTAAACCAACACACCTCCATAAGTGTGGTACAAGTTTTTATAAAAGACTAAGTACTTCAGGGGCCTCCTTGGTGGCACAAGGGGTCAAGTATCAGCACCATAAAGCTCTCCACAGCCGTTGCAGCATGAGTTCGATCCCCAGCCAGGGACCTGACCCACAGGGCCCAGCAGATCTCTCCTGTCTCCCTGCTGCTCCCCCCAGCAGTGTGTTTCAGTAGATCTGCTGTTCTGCTCCCCACTATCTCTGGTGAATCCTCTCAACCCCTGCACTTCTGGCCTGTACCCAGTTCATTTTTTTAAATTAATTAATTAGTTTATTTATACAAGCACTGGGTACAGTCAGAAGCGCGGGAGGGTGACAGAATTCACCAGAGCCAGAGCAGGGAACAGAACAGGCAGACCGATGAAGTGCACTGCTGAGGGGAGCAGTGGGCGAGACAGGAGAGGTCTGCGCGCCATGTGGGACACTCGCCCTGTGGCCGGGGATCGAACCGGTGCTGCAGAGGCTGCGGGCAGCTTTGCAGCCCAAAGCTCAACTGCTGTGCCACCGGGGAGGCCCTGTACCCAGTTCTTGTGTGCATTAATACATAAAATAAATCTTAAAAAAAGACTAAGTACTTCAAGAGAAAGCTTCCCATCCAGCCAACCCCTCTGTTTTCCCTGAATACAGTGCCTACATTTTGACTGGGGCGCTTCTTGTGACATACCATTGTTCAGAATTGACTTCCCCAAATATGTCTGTAGAAGACCTGTCTCTCATCAACTGCTGCCTTGAATTCCACGGCATTCCTGAGCCCTCATCGTAGAACTAATGTTTTCCTTCTTTGTGCCTTCAAAGGGAGTGGTTTGCACACTGAGCTCCTTCAGAATTGGCATCGCCTTGTGTTTAGCTGGGTTCTTATCTGCACCCCCCTCTTGGGATTGAGTTGAGGACAGGGAGGGCTTCTCATCATCTCTTGTGCTTTGCTGAGTATCTGCCCCTGGAGTTGTTTGTTGACATCATGAGACATGAATTTGGGTTAACTAACAACCATTGGCCTCCAAACTTCCCCAATAACTTCATTTCAAATTATGTTTATTTTTACTTCAGTACAAAAATTAGTTCAGAGTGATTACATAAAGTTGGTAAGACATTAATATATGGGTGGAAACATTCTCCGCAGTTGGAATTCTACAGTGGCAATCTATTTATTTAAAATCATTTTATAAACAACTTCAACATGATTGTAATCATACTTTATGTACAGAACCCATCCTGCTGTTTCCTTTAATAAAGAAAAGGCTTATAATATAATGTATGACATCTTTTTCATAGGCATGGACTTTAAATCCTGTGCAATACTCCTTAGAACATATATACTATAATTTGTTTAATCATTCCACTTTCTGGATCATTTAAATTGTTTCATATTTGTTAGTATTATAAATATCTATATTATTATAAATAGATTAAATATTTTTGAGTGTAATGGTATTTGTATATTTTGGATTGTTACTGTTAGAGCTTCAGAAATGTAGTTGCTGGGGCTACATTTGAAAAGATTGTGTTATTCTATTAATACATATCTTCAAATAAATTTCTATGTAGACTAGACCAATTTTCTCACCCACAGTTCATTTCATGTCAACCTTGCCAGCATCAGAGAAGGTGATGATTATGATGATGATGATAATGCATGCATTTTTTTTACTGATTTTACCATTAAATATATTGCAAAATATGATAGAATCACCACAGTAAATTTATATTATTTTCTAGTGTACTCTTTATTTTAGGACTATTAAAATCAACTTGATTTATGAGGGAAAAACTAAGAGGAAATAGGTAGAGGAGAATAAAGAGCAAGAAATGAAGGGAAAGAGATGATAAAATTAATGATACCTTGTTATCCTTCTATGTTTTAGAGTATTGATGATTCTCAAGCATTATTGCAAGTTTATCTTTTGTATATGATTTTTCTTGAAAAATAATTGTTATTAAACAGTTCCTTTAATGCATTTTATTTTGACCATGGCATTTAAGCGTTGTCATACTATAACCCATTAACCTGATAATGAAAGTGATTATTTAGTGATAAATTTTGTCCATAACATGTTATTAAATAGAACATATGAAAGCAATTTCATTGTTCATTTCACATTCAAAGTGTCTCAACAATTTGGTAAAAAATAATTGTTGGATAATTGCAGTTTGATTAATACAAAGATGAAGGCAACAAAGGTGTGGGTTCTATCACTATTATATCCAACCAAAACCCTTCAATTCTAGGGAAACAAGAGGCTTGCACTTGGACCCTATGACTACTAGATTCAGAAACTAAAGGACTAGTGCTGTTTAGAGGACCACTCCTGAATGACCTGCTATTCCCCTTCACTGTTTCCTGCCAACCCTGGCACATGGCCATTGGACAGCCCATAGACTTGAAATTATTTGTCCACATTTGAGTATTCTTGCCTTCCACACTTGTGTTTCTTTGATTTATATTCTATCTACTTAGAAAATAGTGTTTTCTTACCTTCGTTTTGATTTTTCCAGCTTACCCTTTTTTTCTCTTTAAATGGTGACTCTCTAAGTGGTGACTAGTCTTTGAAGAGCTCCCACAAATGCTTGGGAAAACATTTGAGAAGAGCAGAACAAGAAGAAATGGGGTAGGTTAACAACCAAATGTATCAGGACTTGTATGATCTTGAAGGCCTGACATGTCTGACCCTCATTGACACTGACCAAAGAGAAGTGAAAAAAAAAAAAAAAGTCAGATCCAGGAAAGGTGAACTGAATAGAGCTAAACTTTGAAGGGATCACTCTAAATGCAGGTTGCAGGGGCGAGGGGGTGAGCTAGCAGACATGTTTGCCTTGACTTGATTTGATTTACTTATAAGGCTGTTTCCAGGCTGCCATTGGAACAGGACCCCCGTCTGTGCCTGGAGGATGCAATGATTGGTGGGCGGGCAAGGGAAGGAAAGACCCACCGCAAAGGCACATCCTCTCCTCAAGCTGCCATTAACAAAGGGTAGCATCTTAGTTCCAGAAGGGAATTTTTCTGCTAACACAAATTGAATAAAATGAGAAAATGGCATCATTGGAAGTAATGAAAGTGGTCAAGGTGAGTTCCTACAGTTAGATGGCTGGGTCTTAGAAGCTACAGAAGAATGAAAATATGGGCAGGAATCCTACAGTCATATGGCATGAATAGGAAGACTCAATCTAGACACCAAGGACCTGCAAATAGGGTGTAAGGAAAAATGATATGAGTGTATTGCCAAAATCTCTACTGTTTTGGATGTGTTCTAACAATTAAATAATTGCATTGGGGGCATGTTCTGAAGAAGAGTTGAAGGGGGTTAAGTTTATTTTTATAAGTTAAGTTTATTTTTATTTTAAGTTATTTTTATAACATGGGATTTGTTATGTACTGAATTCCACAATTGATGATGGTAAAGATGTAGCCCCAATGGGATGAAATTTAAATATGGAGGTTTCATGAAGTACTTTGATTTTCAGTAGTCGTGAGGGTACAACTTCTGTTTGAACACCATGATGGGATTACTGTTCTTATAAGAGAGACAGCAGGGAGCTGACTTCTCTCTCTCTCTCTCTTGCCTGCCTTTCCTCCAGCTCACGAAGAAGGCAATTAGGCTCTCAGCAACATGGCAGCTGCATTCAATACAAGAGAAGAGGCGTGGGAGCAAAACCTACGTGGCTGCCACTTGGATCTTCTCTGTCTCCAGAACTATGAGTAATTCACCTATGTTGCTTACATCAACACATTGATGGTATTTTGCTTTGGCAGTCCAAGATGACTGATGTATACTGAATAATAATATGCATTTAGGAAATTATGTAACTCATACATACAGAAATTAATTCTTTTTCACAAGGTAAAAATAACCATGTAACTAACTAGAATAAGGTCTTGAGCTGCATCACAAAAGTCCCTTTCTCATTTCTTTGAATCACTGTCATCCTGCCTTCCACTTTGTTGACTACCTTGGACTGTTTTTAACAGTCAGGTAAATGGAATACAAATGACTGGCTGAGTCTGGCAATGTTGGGTCTGCTAGATTCATCCAAGTTATTTGTTTACTCTAGTTTTCTGTTGTTATTCAGGTATCTGTTGGTTTCATTTTTGAGACTAGGGTCCCAACACATGAGTAATCTCTCTTATTATTTTGATGGATATTTAAGTTATTTTCAGAGCTACTAATAGCATTGAACTAATCATGGTAAACATAAGGACACTATTTTTTTGAATAAATACCTAGAAGTTGAATCAATGAGCATGAATGTTCAGTGTTAGTAGAAACTTTCATAGAGTTTTCCCAAAATGATTTCACTACTAAGTATGAAATTGGCCACAGGATTTTTGTTTGTTTATTGCTTTTTAGAGATATATTTTTTATTTAAGAAGTTGTGTTTGAATTTGGCTGAAGACAAAGAGAGAATGGAGGACTACACACCAATTAATTTTCTTGGCTCAGAAATAATAGATCACTTTGACTCCATATTCCATTAACTGGTAAGGTCTGGACACGCATGGTGCAGGGAAATAATGCAATTAAGGAAAAGAGTCAACAGATTGAGTTGTCAGAGACTTGAAAGGTTTAGCACAGAAGCAAAACTGCAGGATATTGAGGTGAGGGAATGAGGAATACCAAGAAGACAACAGGAATGGTTTGAGTCAAAGTATAGTTAACAAAGAGCCAGTGAAGATTTTTGAATAAAGGAGTAATGTGATCAGAATTACTTGTAAAAATTAACTTGGCAGTGATATTGCAGATGAATGGGGACTGAGCCAAATAGAAACAGAAACTTCAGAGTATCCCCTTAGTATTTCTTTAGTACCAACTCCTTTCCAGACACTGTAATAAGAACTTTGAATCTACCATTTAAATTTTCATTGCAATCCCAGTGGGTGGATGTTGTCTTTTTAATTATTTTTCCTGGGATAAGAGTTATAACAAAGTCAACTGTCCAGAAGTCTACAGCTGAAGGTCTGTGTCAATGTCCATAGGAGAAATCATTAAGCATCTACTGCAGTGGTCACATGAGGAATGCAAATGTGTGAGATGCTAAGAGAGATGATGGGGTACTGGGAGAGACCAGGCTCATCAAAATGGATTAAAATATTGCTCTCCAGTCTCCTCATCCTGTGGTCTCCCTTTACCACACATCTCTGCCACTCTTGGCAGTTCCAGGTCAATTCCAATCTTATTTCTTTGTGATTTTCAGTGACAAACATATTTATGTACAGTGAATAGCAATTATCCCAAATGCATTTGGCCACTGAATTTTTTCTGTGCTCTGCAGGATTGTCATGTTCTTAGAAGGATCAATATATCAACATGGATGAGCCAAAGAGACAGAAAAGTAAAATCAGATTAGAAAATGGTCATGCACTAGTCCAGCTGCTCCATTAAGTTTCTTTCTAAGGGATGTTTTAATTCAATTTTTTTCAATATTTATAAGTCAAAAATTATTTTTGCTAGACTTTGCAGAAGGCCCCAATATATTATTTATTGTCACTAATAAGATTCATAAATTAAACCTACACCTTCAGAAAAAAAGGCAAAATTTAAGTATTCATACAATCTGCAGAAGCTGAAGAACCAAGAGGCATTGTGCCTGTATTAGAAAAATTAAAGTTCAACTTCTCTCAGTACTGCTCAAATAGAGATTCATCCAAGATGCTATCTGATCCACACCTGGTACCTAGTGTGAACTCGGTACACTTTGGGATCTTGGTGATAGTTGATTCTTGATTTGCATCTAGGATGTTGGTGCATTTCCTAGGACTCACAGTAAAGCAAAGGTGGCGGGGGTGGGTGGGAAACAAAACTGTAAGCTAAAGAAAGATCTGAACTTTAATCTAGGTTCTGCTTCCATGGAGCTTTATCTACAATGAAAAAAATACAGGAGTATATCTTTGCTTCCGAAGATTTCTAAGTTCTTATCTGGTGAATGCTATCTTATATGGCAAGCAGAAACTGGCAGATGTGATTAAGAGCTAGAAAAATGGAGGTTTATGCAGAGAGGTTCTGATTTTAATTGTAATAGTCTTTTTAGGGGGAAATAGAAGATTTTATTCTAAGAGAAGGAGTAGTTTTGACTGATGAAGCAAGATGTTACACTGCAGGCTTTGAAGATGGAGGAGACCAAGAATCAAGGCATAGAGAGAATTCTATTCTTGCATCTGGGAAAGACAAGGAAACAGATCACCTCCTAATGTCTTAGGAAGGAGCAAGGGCCAGCTGACAGCTCTATTTCAAGCCAGTGAAACTGATTCTGGGTTCCTGACCTCCAGACCTGTAAGAAAATAAATGTTTATTGCTTTAAGTCACCAAGTTCATGGCAATTACAACAGCAACGGGAAACTAATACAATGGCATTGCAGGAGTGTTAGTGGGACACAATGATTGCCTGTAAATAAACAGGCATCTTAAATTTCAAACTGGTCATCTCCTTCCAAGAAAATTAGAACATAAAAAAGGTCGGTAAGTAAGTTCTCTTCCTGCTCTCTTTTTCAATAAATTTATTCCTAATTGTCTAACCTTGAAAACTCAGAGGTGTTATAAACAAACCTTAAGAGCATTTTAAAGTCTTTTTTTGAGACATCCTAATGGAAAATTGACCTCATGCTGCTCATCCACACTTCCCTCCGTGTCCCAAAACTGATCCTATTAAACCTGCCAGAGACATCAGGAACTCCCAGACCCCAGAAGGCACCCACAGAAGTCTGAGTTGCAGAAGACTACTCGGTTCTTCATCTATCCTGAATCACATCATTACCTTACCTTAGTGCCTAATCACTATTCTTAGACCACATCAGATGTGACTTTACAAAGAAAGGAACGGCCTTAGATGGGCATGAAGGAAGCTGGGAGAAAGATTGTGAAAATTCAACATGAACAGCACAGTGTGGTGTGCCCCAAGTGTCCACACTCATAACTGCACCCTTTCACGCTGCGTCCTAGGAAACACTGATGTCGTCAGTCTTGTGAAGGTCAGTGGGCTTGAACTGGACTCCCTCTTCTGACCAAATTGCCCCCTTCTCCAGGTTAATGAATGGAACCACTGAGGTGTTTTATGAAGGTCTCACAACATACCTGTGTCATAAAACCAATTCAGGTTGGAATCTTTGGCCCTAATTGGAATTCAGAATGACTGAATGAACAAAATTGTCCTGGCATGTGGTTTGGCGGAAAATTGATTTTAAGTCTCTCTGCTTGCCAGCTATTCAATACCGACCATACTCTCAAAGATCACAATTTTGAATTCTACCCTGATTCCTCTGGTGGGCATTGTGAACAGCACACAGGACATTCTCTGTGCCAGCACTTTGAAGAGTCTAATGAGCTTTTACAGGGAGTCTTCTCCTTCCTCCTCTATTGCCAGAGGACTCCCACGAGAAAACCCTTCCCCTGTTGTACAATATTTCTAGAATAACTGCATTGCAGGAATCAGCCAAGTGCACTTCCTCTGCCTTTCCCTTTGTCTCAGTAGGTCACATACTGTTCAGTTCACATAAAATGGGAACTTCTCTTGGAACAAACTTAGTTGAAGGTGATTATCTTATGATTGGGGTTAGAGCCTCACCACTGCAAATGTTACTACGGTATGTTTAGTGTGGAAGTTTTAAGCAGAGGCCCCAAAATTCTTTCAAGTTCTTTCCATTGAAAATTGAGCTCTATGACCCTACCTTTGAATCTGGACTCTTGCATTGACAAATAGGCAACTGAGAATGGAAATGGCCATTTTCTGGGTTCAGACTTTAAGGAATGGTCGCCTCGTAAGTCCTGCCTTTTGGGACACCCACTCCTAGAACACAGCTGCCACTCGGTGAGGAACAAGCATGCACAGGTATCCCAGCCAACACATCAGTTCAATGAGCTAGCAACATGAGTGATCTGACCTTATATGATTCCAGCCTCCAGCTCTGAGTCATCTCTAGCCTCGAACTGTCCAAGCTTGTGATGAAAAAGAGATGAAGTATTATGTCTAAGCCATGCCTAAACTGCAAAGGCATAAAAAAAAAAATTATAATGTTTCAAGTCACTGTATTTGGAGTGTTTCCTTAACAGTAATGACATTTTGAAGCAAAAGGTTTTGATGCAAAAAGACCAACTTATCTGCCAATGTGCTTAAAAGACAAAGACTTTCCTGTTTTGCTAGTTGCCTGTGGGGACCTGAGAGACCATAGGGCACATGCTTAAACAACCACATATGTTTATGTGTGAAGACAGGGGAGGTAACCAAATCATGTTAAAAATAGTGTTGAGTCAGAGATGGGGACATATATTAAAATCAAAGAACAGCTTAAGAAAAGATACTGAGTTAAACTTCACAGTCAAAGGATCAGTAAGTCAAAGAAAAACAGAAAGCGTAGAAAAAGACTAGAGTGAGCTGGTAGAAGTGTTGCTTAAGCAAAAATCATGAACTGTTGAGCTTTTCCCATATTTCCTCTTTTACATGCACCTAATACCTAAAATTTCATATTGGCAAGGCAGGTCTGATTGCTAAGCACCCTATCAAATTAAGTTCAACTTTCAGCGTGTGTTTTAGTGCATATAACCTAAGAATATCCATCACGCTAGACCCAACTTTGTGACTTTGCAGGGGACAATTGCTCTGTACAACCTAACCTCCATTTTTCAATAACACAGCAGGAATCTTGACCTATAAAAGTGTGCCCCTTAGCAAAATAGATTTACAGTAAAAGGACAAGATGTTGCACTCAGCAGAACAATAGTTATTGCTCCCAGAGTTATGGGCTGGACAGAAGTGCTAGATTTGTCCACATACCTGCGTGATAAAAATGGCCTTAGAATAAATATTCACTGAGTAGACAAGTGAATAGAAGGCAGAGTTAAAAATATTTATAATAACTTGTTCAAACTGAAGGTTCCTGAGATCCGTACTGAGGCTCAGTTCTAGATCAGTGGTGCAGTGGCAGGAATCTATACTTTTGCCAATCAACCAGGGTGGTTTTGACAATGACATTTGAGAATCAGTTTTGAATTTGAATTCAATTTTGAATTTTTGTGGATTGCTGGACAGTTATTCAAGATGGCCGTGCATTTACATTGATGTTTCCTTAGCACACATCGAAAGGTAATAGAGACCCTGTCTTTTCCTTTCCCTAATCATGACTGTGACGGATGGACAGAGATAGACACGTCTCAGATCCCTCTTCAAGAAACAACGTACAGACAGGCTGTAAGGATTATGGGTTACTGGAGCCCCCCAGCTCTACCTTCTGCAGTTCTGATTATAGTTGAGGTTGCACTTTCCTGGCTGTGCCATCACAGCACTCACTTGAAGGACAATGCCTGCTTCAGTGCCCTCCTCTGACCAGTACAGGCTGTTATCAAGCTGCCTCCCAGTTCACAGGTGGCGTCATCTGACTCCCCTTGCCAGATGGGCTGGGAGCCACGCTGGGTCTGTCCCATGACTTCTCAGGTGCTCTCCACCACCAGTCGTTTTCATTCCTGGCTCCATTTCAGCATCCACTTTCTGAAGGGCCAAACTGACACAACCTTTTCCTTCAACTTCCTAAACAATTTAGCTCAGAAACCATCAGGTAAGGCCAAGCAAGATAGCCACCCACCAGGAAGGGGAATTTTTTGTGGGACCTAAACCCCAACAAGTTGAGGAGAGCATCTGCATGGGGTGGGCGTCCTGGGGAGTCATCCAGGTGTGAGGATGGAATGCTTGCTTGGCAGTGGCTCAGCTGAGGGATTCAGAGCCCATGCAGGGTAATGAGTGTCTACTTGGAGGAGTGTTTTTACCTGTAAAACACTTGGATGAAGAGGGTGTCCATGCTGAGTGAGGAGTGTGGGTTAAAAAACCTAGTATGGAGGCCAGAACCAAATGGGCTGAGAAGGGCATCCATGTGGATGTCACACAAACTCAAGAATACAGGGTCTGAACCAAATGAGAACAGAGGTCTAGCGGGGACACCTGGTGAGTCAGAGCTTTAGGAAGATAAAGAGACATGCATATGTGCAGACTGGGGAGGTGAAGAGACAATGTGTAGATACTCAGGATTAAGCAAAGTGGAAGAAAACAAATAGGTTAAATAAAGTGTCCTCCCAGGCAAGGCAGTGGTGGTAGCAATGGGAGCCTGGTTGCCATGAAGGAAATTTATCAAATAAATAAGTGTACCAAGGACAGAGGAGTTTCTCTGTCACAGAAAGGAGTCGCAATCATGGCAAGAAAGAAAACTAAATAACCCTGTGATGTAGGATAGGAATCACTGGATTGGAGATATTGGTGTCAACTCATGAGTTTCAACAATAGAGATGATGGATATCAATGCACTTGTTAATATTTCTGTCCTTATAGAACATTATGTGTAAGGATCTCAAAGATCTGTTATCTGTTGATGATGTACTAGTGCTTGCATCTACATATCAACTATAGATAGACACCCACAAAACCATCTATCTACTATTTGTATAGAGAGGGGTAGAGAGAGTTGCACACAAGTGCACATATACCTCACCTCTGTCCACTGAAAGGGGCACAGCTCCAGTCGTACATGCTCTTCTAGAACATGACCAAAAAATAAAGTCTGTTTCTCCTCCTTTAAAATTTAGCAGGGCTTAACTGTTGCTTCAAAAAAATAAAACAGCTGATGTGGAAGGCAGGACATAAATAGGGACCAAAGTTTCCCCTTTATATTCTGTCTCTTGAGACATTCAACCGTAGCTACCGTGGTGTGAGGTTGCCCAGACCTCACGGAGAGTGTGCTTGTGGGCGTTCTGCCTGATGGCCCCAGCTGTGACTCAGCCCAGCCACTACCACTGAGTCAACTCCAGATGACCTTGAGTCTGCTTAGTCGGTACCAGTGGGACAGATTCAAGCCACACTTGCCAAGCCCTGTCCAGACTGCACATCTATGGACAAAATAAATGTTGTGATTGCTTAAAGTCATTAATTTTTGGAAAGGTTTAATATTGAGCATCAGTATCTTCAGCAGCTTTCAAGAGTCCCATTTGGGTCACATTATTTGAGATCCCAATGAGACATCCAATAAATGGGCATAGAGTGAATGGTTTCATGTGCAGTTCTAGTGTGAAGAAAAAAATTGGGGGACATCTTAAATATTTGTTAACTCATTTTAAGGCAACAGAATGCTTGAATTACTGTTTCAAAACATGACCTCTAGCTATAGAAAGAGAATGAATAATGGTGGACAGAAATGAGCAGCCTAGTTAGCTAGGAAAGCAGTCCCATAGAGATGGTACTGGCTTGAAGCAGAGTGCTGGCAATACATAAAAAGAAGTCAGAAAGGACTTGAGAGCTCTTTGTGAGATATGATAGCAAGGATTGTAATTAGACATCAGACTCTTGCTTATCCTATCTTTACTAACAGGTGTGTGCTGCTTAGCTGCTGATCTCTGGACAAAATTCCATTTGTAATGTTTGGCTATAATAGACATTAAAATGTCACAATTATCAATATAAGATCATAGTTATTTACTGTTACTAGTTATTTTTGTCCTAAATACAGATCAGTGAAATTAGTGTACACAAAACCAAATTTTGCTCTGTTTTGACTGCTGAATCTCTCTGAGTCCATTTCTGCATCTGTGAAGTTGAAAGTACAAGGCTTTACCTTTCAGGTCAAGATTAAGTAACTATATAAACAGCCTAGGATAGGCCTGGGATAGAGTCGATAAGCATTATATATGGGCTGGGCCTGAATTTTCAGTGCTGTGTGAGTCTATGTAGGAATATATGTTTGGAAGGTACAGACATTGTCTTCCTGTTTTTATATGATGTTATTACAGCTCCTGCTCCACTCACCTTCCAATCAATAGTCCATTAGGATGTAAGCAGGACTTCGGTAGGGCTGAATGGCCAGATGTCACTAGAAGCTTGAGGACATCAAAAGATGGTGGTAGAACTAGAGCTTATGCTAACAGGAGAGAGAGACAGACTCTGTTTTCTTAATCCTTTCAACAGGCAGAAAATGATTTTATTTCAAGACTCAGACATGAGTTGCTCATTTTATACATCCCTCTTCCATCAGATAATCAATGAAAAGCTAATCCACCACCATTTTGGCTGATTCAGGCCAAGATCCTGCTGAAAATCCTTGCCATGTTGTTTTGCAGATATGTGGAACTCTGCAGAGATAAACTGCAGTATCTCCAAGAGACAGGTAATACAGAGACGTGTGAGAGGCATGGCACGCAAGGCTGTACACAATCCATACCTCCTTCGCAATCCCAGAATAAATTACTCTGAAAATCTGGTAGCTTTTTCTCTCCCCTATTATACTGACAAGTTTATCATAAATCACAACACCTGAAACATCCTTCTGAACTTACCTGGAAGATGGATGATGCTAAATTGGCCTTTTCTTCCAGGGCGCGTGAAAGGTTGGACAATTTTATCTGAAGGGATTGAAAAAAGTAATGAAGCCATAATTCTATTGTCAAGGTTGGTGAGAACTTCCAAAGCATCATTTGCTAGATTATTTCCAGTTTGACTTATTAATTTATTTAATCATTTACTTATTTACTACTTTTTATGTGCTTAGCTATGGACCAAAGATAATAAAAGAAATCGCTGCATTTTCCCAGATAACATAAGGGAGGTGTATACAGATAAATAATACACTAGTCACTTGTAGACAATTGGATACATTTCAAAATATTTCAAAACATTCTGAGTCGTGTTGTTTTTTTTTTTTTAAAGAAAGGAATTAGTAATTAATTTTGTGTTTGAGTCTCAGAAAAATGTTCCATTGAATGTGATTTGAACCTGGCCAACCAGTAGGCTAGGATGGTTTTACCCGCTAGAAGGAGAGAAATCTGACTTCTTCCTCATATGGAAGCTGCTCCTGTGGGTCCCAGAAGCAGACTGCTGGGTTAACATCTGGGAGCTGCTGTTACCCAAGGAAAGTGCATTGAGCCAGCTCCCTGCTGCTGAGCTCCAGCCTCCCAGCAATAACCAGCAAGACCCAAACTTTATCTGAGGAGAGGGACAGTAAGAAGTTCTCTTGACTGGCATTTTTTTTTTCTTGGAGTATCAGACAAAGACAAACTGTAGGACTGACCCTTGAAAGCAGACCAGAGATCCCTGACACTGAAGGGGGAGGTGGGAGGAGAGGGCAGTAGAGGGGAATGGAGGGCACTGGGCACTTGGTGCTGGGAATTAAGGTGACCCCACTGACAGGTGGAATCCAGTGTTGTGATAAAATAACCAAGGATGTTTAAAATAAATAATAAATCTTTGCTATTAGTCCCATGTCCAAAAAATAAAAGAACTTCTCTTGAGCCCATTCTCCCCCAACCCTCTGCCATGGGGTGTGCGTCTGTGAAAGGGCAGTGACTTCTTTCAGCTGTGGCTTTTCTTCTACCACTGACCATTGTTTGAACCTCTCAAAATACAAGGGCAAAAAAAGGTATCTTTTGTCTTTCTTAAAATCCTCCCAGGAGACGGAGCACAAGAAATATTGCACTTGTCAATACCGTTTGCCACTTGATGGAGGAAACATAAATCTGATGCTTTCCCTGGCAGGGGCGATGGCTTCTCATGGAAATGGCATATTCCTGGACCCTGTGACATTTCATTTTATGCTCCTGGGACTGCTGACCCTTTTCTGTAACTTCATGTCAAAATAACAAGATCTTTCCTGCTTATTTAAAACAACCTGCTTAATAACTGACAGTTTAAACCTGCCACAGCCTCTGAGTCGTGCAAGCTTGCTTTTGCAATGAGATTGGGATATTTTGTCCCTAGAACATAAGGTGCTCTCTTAAAATATCCTCAAGGTGGTGACCCAGAATGACAACTCAGGAGGTGGGGGTTCTTTGTGAAATCACGATGTTGGTATTATTAGAGCCTCAGAGATATAAATAATAGACATCAAAACTTTAAGAATTATTACCAACCACAGGAAGCGTAGAACACACACAAGGAACATTTGGTAAGCAAAATACACTTTGGTTTAATTCATTCAGCTAAAGCATTGTTGAATAGTAAGGATCCATAGTGTTCTGCCTCAGAATTTCACCTTATAGGGCAGTTGGGACTGGCAACCACGGTAAAGAATCACACCCATTTAGTAGACATAGAGCTGTGTGATCTTGGGAGAGTTAACCAATATCTTTGAGTCTGGGCTTCTCCCTTGCAAAATGGAGAAAATCCTCCTCTTTCTATGCTTTTTGAAAGCAAGTGAGGACAATGTATACAAAGCACTTTGTTAGCAAGATGCTGGCATTATCAGGTACCCAATTTTGTGTGTTTCTGGTAGACTTGTCACCATCATCTCCACCATCATCAACATCATCACCACCACTGGCACCACCATCAACACTGTCATCCTTTTCTTCCCCTCAACCTGTTCCTCAGATTTATGGCCTTGGATGATTTGACCTTGACCTTGCTCTTGACCTCACACTTGCTGTTCCATCTCCATCATCATATTCTGGCAACATCCAGCTGCATTCTCCTCAGACACATTCCTGCTTTGAGGCCTTTGCATTCACGCCTCCCAGGGTCTGAGTCACTCTCCCTCCAGCTCTGTGCAGAGCTGGTTGGCTTCTCATGCAGAGCTAAACTCACAGATCATCTCTCCACCGCCTCCTGGGAGCACTCAGTCTCTTGCTATCATGCTGCCTCTTCTATTTTGTCAGACTTCCCACAATAATCAGCTTGCTTCCTACTTGTTATCCATCCCACAAGCCTGCTAGCTCAGCGAGTGCCTTGATTTTCCTTGAGATTTCAGTGTTTTGCCTGCTTTAAAAAGGAGCCACAGTAAATATTTAAAAATAAAAAGCTATTGAGTAAATGATATAATTTACAAATAATTAACCTATTAATGAAAAATTATATCTCAGTGGGAGGTTGTGGGCTTTGATGTCAGACGTATCTCAAGTCAAATATGACTACGTACAAGTAGAGAGACTTGGGGTTGATTTCTTAATCATCGAAGCTTTGGTTTTTCCATGTGTATATTTGGGGATTTTATAAACAAGTCCTCACATAAATTGATGAAGATTTAGATGAAAATGTGCATATAATGCACTTGAGGAACATCTTGGAGCATCAAAGTTTAGGATCCATGGTTGTGAAAATCACATCAGGTAACACCACCCTCAGTTCAGTGTCAGCATTTGGCCCTTGATGTAAAATTTCTGCTGAAATCATCGCATATTTTACATATATATTTTCAGTAAACTTTGGTTTGGGATATCAATATTTCAGCATTGCAAGGGTCATGTATTTTGATTTTTTTTTAAATAAATTTTATTGTTATATTCCCCATACAATTGCAGCCCCCCCATTCTGACCCCAATCCCTCCCCTCCCACCCCCGCCCCCCTAAAAGTGTCTCTGGTTCATAGTTTTTTGTTGATTTTGATTTTCACTTTCTTATAGTTATTCGTTTTCCTGGTCCCTTATTTAAGTTTTCTAGATTCCTGCTATGAGTGAGACCATCCGGTATTTTTCTTTTTCTTTTTGGCTTATTTCGCTGAGCATGATCCCTTCCAGCGCCATCCATGTTGCTGCAAATTACATGTGCTATCTTTTTTGAATGCTGAGTAATATTCCATGGTATATATGTACCACATCTTCTTGATCCAGTCATCTATTTTTGGGCATTTGGGTTGTTTCCAAAGCTTAGCTATTGTAAACAGTGCTGCTATAAACATAGGGGTGCAGGTGTTCTTTGGAATTGATGTTTCTGTGTCCTTTGGGTAAATACCTAGGAGTGGAATTGCTGGATCCTATGGAAGCTCTATGTTTAGTAGGTCCAGAAATCTCCATACAGCTTTCCACAGTGGTTGGACCAGTTTGCACTCCCACCAACAGTGCAGAAGAGTTCCTTTTTCTCCACACCCTCACCAACATTTGTTGTTGCTAGTTTTTTTAATATGTGCCATTCTCACTGGTGTAAGATGGTATCTCATGGTAGTTTTGATTTGCATTTCCCTGATGACAAGTGATGTTGAATATTTTTTCATATGCCTGTTGGCCATTTGCATTTCCTCTTCAGAGAAGTTTCTTTTAAGCTCTTCTGCCCATTTTTTGACTGGATTATTTTCTTTGTTGTTGTTGAGTCTCATCAGCTCTTTGCAGATTTTTGTGATCAGTCCTTTATCATTAGTGTTGGGTGCAAAAATGTTCTCCCAGTTGGTGGGGTTTCTCTTTGTTTTTGTTATTGTCTCTTTTGCTGTGCAAAAGCTCTTTAATTTGATGTAGTCCCAGCTGTTTATCTTTGCCTTCACTATCACTGCTTTGGGTGATGTGTCTGTAAAGATGTCTTTGATGTGCAAATCACGTAGTGTTTCGCCTATATTTCCTTCTATATATTTTATGGTTTCAGGTCTTATGTCTAGTTCTTTAATCCATTTTGAGTTGATTTTTGTGTATGGTGTGAGGTGGTGGTCAAGCTTCATTCTTTTGCATGTAGCAACCCAGTTTTCCCAGCACCATTTATTGAACAAACTTTCTTTGCTCCAATGCATATTCTTTGCTCCTTTGTCAAAGATTAGTTGACCATAAATCTGTGGGTTTATTTCTGGATTTTCTATTCGATTCCATTGGTCTGTATGTCTGTTCTTGTTCCAATACCATGCAGTTTTGATGATTATGGCTTTGTAGTATAGTTTGAAGTCTGGGAGTCTGATGCCTCCATTCCCTTCTTTTTTTTTCAGGAGAGCTTTGGCTATTCGGGGTTTTTTGTGATTCCATATGAATTTCATCAATAATTGTTCTATTTCTTTGAAGAATGACATTGAAATTTTGATTGGAATAGCATTGAATCTGTATATTGCTTTTGGAAGGATGGCCATTTTAATAATGTTTATTCTTCCAATCCATGAGCAGGGGATGTCTCTCCATTTCTTTGTGTCTTCTTCTATTTCTTTTAACAGTGTTTTATAGTTTTCTTTGTATAGGTCCTTTACCTCTTTTGTTAGATTTATTCCCAAATATTTGATTTTTTTTGTTTCAATAACAAAAGGGATGGTCTTTTTGATTTCTTCTTCTTCAGATTTATTGTTTGTGTATAGGAAGGCTACTGACTTTTGCGTGTTGATTTTGTATCCTGCCACTTTACTGAACTGATTGATGAGTTGAATTAGCTTTTCTGTGGAGTTTTTGGGGTTCTCTATGTATAATATCATATCGTCTGCAAATAGTGATAGTTTGACTTCTTCTTTTCCTATTTGGATTCCTTGGATGTCTTTCTCTTGTCTTATTGCCCTGGCTAGGACTTCCAGTATTATATTGAAAAGCAATGGTGAGAGTGGACATCCTTGTCTTGTTCCAGATCTTAATGGAATTGCTTTCAGCTTTTCACCATTGAGAATGATACTGGCTGTTGGCTTGTCATAGATGGCCTTTATGATGTTGAGGTATGTTCCTTGTATCCCAAGAATTTCAAGGGCTTTTATCATGAATGGGTGTTGCACTTTGTCGAAAGCTTTCTCAGCATCTATTGATATTATCATATGGTTTTTATATTTCTTTTTGTTGATGTGTTGGATAACGTTGATTGATTTTCGGATGTTAAACCATCCTTGTGCCCCTGGAATGAATCCAACTTGGTCGTGGTGAATTATCTTATGGATACATTGTTGGATTCTGATAGCTAAAATTTTATTGAGGATTTTTGCATCCGTGTTCATTAGGGAGATTGGCCTGTAGTTTTCCTTTTTTGTGTTGTCCTTGTTCGGTTTTGGTATTAGTGTAATGTTGGCTTCATAAAACGTGTTTGGTATTGTCCCTTCCTTCTCAATTTTTTTGGAAGAGTTTGTGAAGGATAGGCACTAATTCGTCTCTGAATGTTTGGTAGAATTCATTTGTAAATCCATCAGGTCCTGGGCTTTTGTTTTTGGGGAGGTTTTTTATTACCATTTCAATTTCGCTAATTGTAATTGGTCTGTTTAGGTGTTCTATTTCTTCTTTATCTAGCTTTGGGTGATTGTAGAGTTGTAGGAATTTGTCCATCTCCTCTAGATTGTTAAACTTGTTTCCATATAACTGTTCATAGTAGTTACTGATTATTCTTTTGATTTCTGCTGTGTCCGTTGTGATTTCTCCTCTTTCATTGATGATCCTGTTTATTTGTGCTTTCTCCCTTTTTTCCTTTGTGAGCCTGGCTAGGGGTTTGTCTATTTTATTGATTTTTTCAAAGAACCAGCTCTTGGTTTCATTGATCTTTTGGATTGTTTTTTTAGTTTCAATTTCATTTATTTCTGCTTTGGTTTTTATTATTTCTTTTCTTCTACGGGTTTTGGGGTTTTTTTGTTGTTCTTTTTCTAGATCTTTGAGCTTCGAGATTAGGTTGTTTCTTTGCGTTCTTTCTTGTTTCTTGATGTGAGCTTCTATTGCTATATATTTTCCTCTTATTACTGCTTTTGCTGCATCCCATACATTTAGGATATTGGTGTCCTCCTTGTCGTTCAATTCAAAAAATTTTTTAATTTCTTCTTTGATCTCCTCATTAGTCCAATGGTCTTCCAGTAGTGTGGTTTTTAATCTCCATGAGGTAGGAAAGTTCCTTGCCTTCTTTTTATGGTTTATTTCTAGTTTGATGCCTTCATGGTCAGAAAAGATGGTTGATATGATTTCAATCTTGGTGTATCTGTTGATGTTTGTCTTGTGCCCCAGTATGTGATCGATCCTGGAGAATGATCCGTGTGCGCTTGAGAAAAATGTGTACTCCGTTTTTTTGGGGTTTAGTGTTCTATAGATGTCTGTTAAGCCCAATTGCTCTAGGTCCTTATTTAGAGCTTTGGTTTCTTTACTTATTTTTTGTCTTGTTGATCTATCCCTTGTTGATAGTGGTGTGTTGAAGTCTCCCACTACGTATGTGTTTTCTCTGATGTCTGTTTTCAGAGAGGACAACAGTTGTCTGATATATTTTGGTGCTCCTTCGTTTGGTGAGTATATGTTAATGAGTGTTATTTCTTCTTGAAGTATTGTCCCCTTGATCATAATGTAGTGACCATTGGGGTCTCTTTTTATCTTTTTGAGTTTGAAATCTGTTTTATCTGATATAAGTATAGCTGTTCCTGCTTTCTTTTTTGGTCCATTTGCTTGTAGGATTGTTTTCCATCCTTTAACTTTGAGCCTATTTTTATCTTTTGTAGCTAAATGTGTTTCCTGGAGACAGCAAAAGGTTGGGTTTTGTTTCTTAATCCAGGCTGCAACTCTGTGTCTTTTTATTGAAGAGTTTAGTCCATTTACATTTAGAGTTAATATTGATATGTTAACATCTGTATTTGCCATTGTGTTTGTCTTTCCTTTGATTTTATTTATTTATTCTTTTAATAACTTTTTTTTTTTTTGGCCTTCTTTCATTGTTATTCGTCGCTCTGAGGTTCTGGCTTTAGGACTCCTTGTAGTATTTTTTGGAGTGGGGGTTTAGTTGCAATGAAATTCCGGAGTTTCTGTTTGTCTGGGAAGGTCCATATTCTTTCTTCAAAGAGGAAGGAGAGCTTTGCGGGATAGAGTATTCTTGGTTGGCATCTGCTTTCTTGGAGTCTGTTGACTATGTCCCTCCACTCTCTCCTTGCCCGTAGTGTTTCTTCGGAGAAGTCTGATGTCAGCCTGATTGGTTTTCCTTTGAATGTTATCTGTTTCTTCCCTCTTGCCAGCTTCATTATTTTTTCCTTGTCCTGGATTCTTGGGAGCTTTACTATTATGTGTCTTGCTGTATTTTTCCTTTCGTCGTGGAAGTTTGGTGTTCTTCTTGCTTCTTGTATATCAATTTTCAGCTCCTTCTTCACATTTGGGAAGTTCTCTTCAATTATCTCTTTGAATATTTTCTCTGTTCCTACATCTCTCTCCTCTCCTTCTGGTATTCCTATAACTCTTATATTTCCTTTCCTCATGGAGTCAGATAGTTCCCGAAGTCTTTCTTCGTTCTTTTTCCTTCGTACTTCTCTTTCCTTTTCTGTTTTGGTTCTTTTTATTTCTGTGTCTTCAAGATTACTTATTCGTTCTTCCATTTCATCTATTCTGCTTTCATTGCTTTTCCCAGAATTCTTTAGTTCTTCCATTAATTCTTTGATCTCCTGCATTTCTTTTACTTCCCTCTTTAGGGACTCAATTTCTTTCTTCTGACCATTGTTTTCCCTCTCTAGGGACTCAATTGCATTCTTCTGATCGTTGATTATTTTTCCCTTATCATTGTTTTCCTTTATGACTTCTGTCAGTTTTTTAATCACAGCAATTTTAAATTCTCTTTCTGGAAGGCTCAGAAATTCTTCCAAGTTATTGTCTTTGCAATCTGGGGGCTGGCTTTCTTTTTGTGGTGTGCTTTTTCTCTGGAGAGTTGCTAGGTTGCGTGTGGTTCTTCTCCTCCCTACTGTCTGTTTTCTAATTTGCCGTATGCATTGGGACACTGTGTTGTTGGGACTGGCCGGCATCTTGGGTGGGCTTCTCTGTTCCCCTCTGGTTCTTCCAGGAGTCATCTGTCAGTTTCAAGCAGCCTTTACTGGAGAAAAGTCCCTGTTCTAAAATGCCGATGTGGGGACACACTCCCCTGTGCGCCTGGTCTGCCCCGGCGGTGGGTTCCTGCTCCCCTCTGGGCTTGGACTGCAGGCCAGAGGGGGTCTGGCGTGGGCGAACTTCCCCCGCTCACCTCTGGCTCCTGAGGAAGCCTTCTGCAGGTAGTCTTTACTGAAGAAATGTCCCTGTTCTAAAATGGTGATGTGGGACACACTCCCTGCGCGTCTGGTCTCAGGCACACTCTTCTGCACGCCTGGTCTGCCCCGGCTGTGGGTGCTCGTTCTCTCTGTGGGCTCAGACTACTTGTTCGAAGGGGCCTGGTGTGGGCTAACTCCCCAGCTGGCCACTAGCTCCTTCAGTAGCCTGTGCTGGGGTCAAGTCGCTAGGTGGCGCCAGAGATCTCTCCTAGAGCCCTTGGGGAGCTGATTTTCCACCCCGTGGGACAGGGAGCAGAGCAGGGATGGTAGGGTACACCTCAATGGCTTTGGGGTGCTGTGTCTGCCTTGTGCCCCACCGTCGTGGGGAACCCACGCCCCTAATTTCGTGCCCCGGGTCTCAGTTCCAAAGCCCTCAGTTCCAGGACGCGGGCTGTAGCCCAGATCAGTGGTGCGGGAATGGCGCCTTTTGAATCCCGCTTCCCTGCCTGGGCGCCTTGTTCCTGCTCACTCAGGGAGGGCCTCCGCCGTCTCCCCGCAAGCCTAGGTCGCAGGCGCGGGGACCTGGGCAGCTGCGATCCGGTCCGGATCCGCGCCGCTTTCCGCGCAAGCTTACCGGGCGGCCGGGGCTGTGTGCTGGTGCTGGTCTCCTCCTGGGGGGCGGGGCTCTCTTTAATGGCGCCTGGAGCTCACCTCCGCGGCGGATCCTGCAGGGTTCGCCTCAGCTCCCGTTCACGGGGTGTGGTGGCTGCAATAGTTCCTTTCCACTCACAGTCCCACTTGCTGTGTCCGTTTTTCTTGTTGGCCGTTTTGGTTTGTTGTTTCCCTCCTCTCTGCCGGTGGGAGAGTGCCGCCTCTGTGGGCGGGGGAGGGGAGCAGGGTTCTGCGCTTCCCTCCCTTCTCGTCCTCTTTTATCGGGTCATGTATTTTGATTAATTGAGATATATTTCTCTCCTTTAAAATTGCAGTGATCATCCTTTGAAAATGTTCAAGTCACAGTTGTTTTAGATTTTTTTTTTTTAATTCACAGAGTTGCATATACATCATTACTGTGTGATGCCAGAATGTTTGGATAACCAAAAAAAAAAAAGAAGATCTCAGTCCATTAGCTGTCACACTCTATTCTGCTAGCCCACACTCTTTGTTGACCGCTGTTCTTTATTTTGTCTCTACAGATGCTTCTATTCTGGACCTTCATGTAAATGGACACTTGTCTTCATGTGTTTGTGAGATGGAATCTCATCGTAGTTTTGTTTAGCACTTATTAGTGTTAGTAATGACCAGCCTACTTCCATGCACTTGTTGAAATCTTTTGGATTTCATTCATAACTGGAGTCTTTAAATTTCTTAATTTTTAAACAGTAGTTTTGTAACATTGGGAAGTTTGGGTTAGTAGTCCTTTATTTCCATGGCAGTTTGAATATGTGACCCTCGCCCTTCTTACACTGTCTTGTGATATGAAGTCAGCCTTAATCTTACAGAGGATCCCTGTGCACAAGGAACATCTCTCTTGCTGCTTGCAAAGTTTCCTATTCACTTTTGGTTTTTAACCAATTACGATGCATCCAGCTATGAAGCTGAGTTTATCCACCTTAGAGTTTGTTATGCTTCTTGGACATGTAAACCAATTATTTTCCTTCACATTATGGAAATTTTTTGGCACAATCTCTCTTAAATATTCTTTCTGCCCTTTTCTTTTTCCCCTTCCTTCTGGGATTCCAATATGCTGAAAGTTCATATGCAAGAATATGTAGATGTTCTTGAATATTCCTACAGGTCTCTGAGACTGGTTTTTATTACTTTATTTTTTCTTTCTGTTGCATAGAATGGATGATCTCAAGCAACTTTTTTTTTAGTTTACTCA
Source organism: Talpa europaea (assembly GCF_964194135.1). Classification (NCBI taxonomy): domain Eukaryota; kingdom Metazoa; phylum Chordata; class Mammalia; order Eulipotyphla; family Talpidae; genus Talpa; species Talpa europaea. The sequence goes on along the minus strand of NC_140071.1, from coordinate 139,745,340 downwards.
AATCTGATGTCAAATCTCTATGATTTTTTTTTTTTTTTTTTTTTTTTGCTTTCCATTCATGTACTTGTCAAGTCTAGAAATTCTATTTGGCTTTTCTAAATGTATCCTTTTATTAATATTCTACTTGGTAAAATATTATTTTTATAATTTCCTTTAGTTCTTTAGACATAGTTTTCCTTAGGTTTTTTTTTTTTTTTTTTTTTTTTTACCATATTTAAAATATCTGATTTCAAGACTTTTTCCAGTGAGTCCAAAATAGGGTTTCCCCAGGGACGGTTTCTGTTGACTTCCTCCCACCCTTAGGTAGGAACTGCTCACTCTTGCACTTTCCATTTGTGTGTGTATATGTGTTTGCATGTCTCATAGTTTTTTGTTAAAAACTAGAGTTGGTTTTAAACACAAATTTCAAATAATATAATCTGACAGGACTGAAAATCAGGGCCTCCCCAACTCCTAAGATTTGTTTCTGTAGAAGTTTGTAGCTGTTTTTCTTTATGCAGTGACTTTTATGCTCCATCACTAAAGCTACTCTTTGTCACTTGTGGACACTGACGTGTCTGCTCATTTAGCTTAGTGATCAGCTTATAATTTGACAGATATTTCCAATATAGTCCCCAAACTTCAGGAAGGTTCAGTGTACATGTCAGGTCATACGTTTGACAGTCGGTCACAAACTTAACTATTTGCCTTAACTTCTGCCGGCTCAGCATCAAGGTCAGTCAGAGCTTTATTTGATCCAAGGGTTTCCTTCAGTCCTTCCTCAGCCTGCACATGACCCCATCTCCACAGTCCCACATGTGTGTGTGCCGTTTTAGATTCACAGGATTATGCCAGAGCTTTTTAAAGCCCTTTATGAATTTGTCATTCTCCATATTTTCCTCTTAAACTGCTTGATTTTTCTATTTGTCCAAAGCTACCCGCTGCTTCAGACAGCTGTGATGTTCAACAATCCCTTCTGATTGTCTTACACAACACCCCTATGGAAAACATTGTTTGCACAAGTGAGCTCTCAGTTGGATCAAATAAAGACAGCCATGAGAGTGGAGTCTTCCAGGAAACTACCTGTTCAGTCCAATAATATAAATTTTCTGGGAATGGGGAGTTAAATTACTTCCAACCCAGTTAGCCCATTCTATCGACTATCAAGTGTTTGTTGGCTTTCACAGTGATTGTGGTCTCTTGATTTTCAAGGCTATCCTGGGGCTAGGAAGAGTTGAATAGGATTAGAGAAAATAAAATGCCGAAAAAGTCACCAGTCTTACAGAAATTCAGTGTTTCCTTGAAGGCAGACATCCTGGACTGCTACACATCTCTGACTGATATACAGTGTTCTGAAAAGTTGATTCTGATGACATATATCAGTTTTCTTATTCATTTTATAAAAAAGATAACTTTTGGAGCTCCTTATATCAACATTTTCACTAAAGGACTGCCTACTCAACATAAATTTACAGAGTGTGTTTTGATACCAAAAATCTCTATCTTTGCAAAAAAAATAAGTTAGACACATATAACACAAATATATTTACTACAAGAGGACAATAAATCCCATAATCCACTCATTTTCTATATTTGATGGCTAAGACTCATGGTATGCAAATCTAGAAGTATCTGTAATAACTATTTTCTTGTAAAAACTCTTCATTAATCTATCATCAGCTGATTTATCTGAACAGAAAGAAGGCCAAAAAAAAAAAATGTTGCAATGAGACACATTAATCTTTCACCTGGATTTCCTTTGCCAATTCATTTGTTATTTTAGTCATCCCACATATATTATTCATGTTTGGCACTGGGAACATAATTTCTCCCAAAATGCTGACCCACATATGTCTTATATTCTGTTGAAGTAGACATATGCATAAGAATATAATTTTACTACTTTAAATTTTTATAATTTTAATACTTTATGTTAGTAGTGTTTTACTACTAATAGAGTATATTATACATAAAGACACATATATAATATATAATAAGTGTCTATATAATATATATGCAATGAAAGGTACATTTATATACATACATATACATGCACATATATTTATATACATGTACACACACAGATTATTTGATTAGATCTATCTAAAAGGTTGGGAAGAATGCCTGTATGATGGCACTGTCATTTTATGTAAAAGTGCTAAGAATAGACAGAGTTCTGTCAGAAGAAGAATGAGTTTAGGGGAGGGTGACATTAAATACTTCATCATGACGTATGATCAATCATTTAAATTACATTTCCACTATGGTGGTGGACTATGGGTGATGTGGTGGTGGATGCACCACACTGGAAATACCTGATGGGGGTATCCAAATAGTACCTCAATGAAAAATAAATAAAATTAAAAAAAAAACTTTAAAAAATAAAACCATTCCTGGTAAATATTATTTAATTCAGGCAAATCAAAGATCTAGCTTCCAACTAAGAAAAGATGCAAAAATAGAAAGCTTGCTACAATCCGAAAATTTCAAGTATCAGGGCAGTTATTTTGTCTCTCTTCTTTTGACAATGTCCCTTCCAACCCACTACACATCTTTCTCGTCACTTGTAAGACTAACTCTCACTTTATCCTGCATTATGTGTCGTGTGTGTGTGCGTCCTCTGTTAATGACACTCCTGACCTGTATGTCCCCATGGGTTGAGCACAGTGGATTGAGTGTAGTTTATACACGCTGGACGTTTGATGAGAGAAGAGAAAGCATAAGGGAAATCCATAAAATCCCACAGCTGATACTAAAGTACATTAAAAAATTATTGAGTTTGGAATGGATTTCATCACCGCATTCATGCGATCCTCTCAGAAGCCTGAATTCTCATCACACTCAAGACTATTTGGGAATCATCTTCTGGAGTGAAGACCAATCAGAGCAGCATTCATCACTGGAAGAAATCATTTAGACTTTCTTGTCCAACCTGTTTTCCTCAATTTGCAATACGCATAGGTCAGATTTCATAAAGCCTAATCTGAAAATATTGCCATTTTTTTAATCCAAATATTCCACAGACTCCTTTCTGTCAAGTTGTTTCATTTCATAAATGACTGTTCATTTTCATTCAACAGAAAAATTTGAGAGAAAAGTTAAAAAAAATTGAATGTGCCCCAAATTTTTATAATAGGAGTCTCAAACAATATTCAAATAAATGCATAATTTCACTTGCAAAAAGTTGAAATTATTCCTTTTCAACACTTAAATGTTAAGAGATCAGGGCCTCCCCTGGTGGCGCAGCGGTTGAGTGCTGGGCTGCAAAGCTGCCCGCAGCCTCTGCAGCGCCGGTTCCATCCCCGGCCACCAGTAAGGGTCCCCCATGGTGCGACAGACCTCTCCTGCTGTGCCCGCTGCTCCCCTCAGCAGTGTGTTTCATCAGTTTGCCTGTTCTGTTCCCTGCTCTGGTGAATTCTCTCACCCTCCCGCACTTCTGACTGTACCCAGTGCTTGTATAAACAAATAAATCTTTAGGAAAAAAAAAAAGTTAAGAGATTGTATAGGATCTGACTTTCCTGCCTATCTTTCAAAGAGACTTCATTTTGTGGACCCCGATCAACTATTATGTGTACAACCCTCAGGCACTAGCGCAAATCATTTTTCCTTGTAATCTCAATTTTTCAGACAATTGCTAGAATAGCAAATCTAGAAAGGAGACTTGTGAGATGAGTCAACTGGAAAGCATTCTAGAAGATTTTGAAAATATTTTAATGAAAAGTCTGGGGAAATATTGGATTTCCAACAGAAAAGACAGATATCTTTAAGAATATGACTGTGAAATTGATTATTTATTAAGGTACCTGATGTACCCCCCATTTTTTAAATATATATTTTCAGTTGCTTAGCAACAGAGTAAGGATAAAAGTGCTAATTTTTTTGGCTTTAATCATAATCAATCTTACTGAGATCGATTACATTAAATTAAAATTAAATCAAATCAAATTAAGTTAAGCTAAATTGAGCAAACCAGTATAGAAAATTTGGTCATAACTCGTACATCAATAAGACGGGCGTGGTAAGCAGTCAGGTGTCAGAGCATTTGGAGAGAAGTAATGGAGGTGTCCCGTGGTTAAGAAATGATGCACAAAAGGAAAATGGAACACTTAAGACTTCATCATCTCTACCTCCGGTTCTTAGAGGAAACAATTTCTTTTACCCATATGCTACAGGCGGAAGATAGTCCAAAAGAAAATTCAAAACTTTTGGATGTTTTGTTGAGAATGAGAGAAATGGATAAAAGCAGTTAAATGAGACACCTCAGAGACAGTATTCCTCTCTTCAAGGATGTTACTCATGTCCAGAATCAGCATTCTTTGTCTTCAGACAGATGAAAAGTCTCAAGTTGCTATATAACAGATGCATTAACATTAAATGTATCTCAGTAATAGAGTAATATTTGATGTTGAATTATACCACTGACTTTTATCCTCCACTAATGATAATAAAATGACTTGGAATGATTACATGGGCAATTATCTGCTAACTTTCCAATTAAAGCATTATGAGGTTTACTTAATTATCTTCAATGGGGGTACCAAAATTCAGCCTTGTGAGTGGCAGCCCACGACATTAAACATGGAACTACCAGTGACAATTTGTCCCCAGGCCAGTGAATGCAAGTGAAAAACTAAAAACGAGGCACTTCCAGATGACAGGCAATTTAAAAGTGAACCAGGGCTTTCGAGCCAGCTTTCTTACAGATCTACGGAAGGGAATCAACCAGGGTCAGAGGATCACTTACCCTTCTGAGCATGCTTAGTGGATAACCTCAAGCTCCTGAATCTATACAGTATGAATTTAAAAAAACATCTATAGAACTGAGCTTTTAATTCAATTGTTTTGAAGTTTAAGTAAAATACTTGGTAAGCATAATGGAAACTACTCTTCTGAAAGTCACTTACTATCTCCTTAGCCCAGACTTAATCTAGCTTCAAGACATCCAGTCCCTTAGATCTGCCAATGGAAAGGTTGTGACATTGCAGGTCGTTTCTAAACACTCTTAGAATTAGAAGGCCACTCTCCTGCCCAGAGTTTCATATATGGTGTAAGTCCTGCCATCATACAGAGCCTTTCATGTACGATGTTCAGAATCTATTCTCCCCCTTGTGTCCTGTACTGTTCCCATTTCTAACATTTTTTTACTCTTTGTACCTGCTCTAGTTTGCAAAGGCAATCTCTAGTCTCTAGGTAATATGCTTTAATTGGAAACATTTTAGATCCTACAGTCATTTATCTTTTCTACATCTATGGTTATACCTTTATAGTATAATTAAATATATATGATGCATATGCATATATATTATATATATATGTGGTGTGTGTGTGTGTACACACAATTCCTTCAATTCTTTCGTAGGTATGTCTGCCCCATAATACTTTCGAAAGTCAGTGCTCTATAGAAACCATCTCCTAAGGACAAGGGAAGGAAGCTTACAATGGAAAGTCAGGAATTCAAGGATGTGAGAGCTGAGAACATGCAGGACTTGGGGAAGTTTTCTTCATTCTCCAGTTCAGGAGTCACCAAGCATTGTATGGGGAGTACCAGGGTAATTGGTGACATTCTGGAATAGCTGCTCACTTTTGTGTTATCAGTTTAAAATGGCCAACAAGTGTTCCTTAGGATGTTATTGGTATCGAAATATGTCCTTAAGAATTAAGCAAGTTATGATTACCATGGCTCTTGAATGTGACACAATGCGTTAAACTGAAGTGTTAAATCAAGGTGAAGACAGAAATTGTGTCATGTTGGCTCAGGTGTGAGCACAAAGTGATAGTTATGTGCAGAGTTTATCATATAACAAAAGTGAAGACTTTAATATAGGAAGCAGCCCTGTAGATTTACTTTGTGAGAGCTATTCCAATAAACACAAGTTTGAATTTAGTTTATATGGAGAAGAAGAGTGAATCATTGGCATTACAAATGTAATATTCTTGATAAGAGGGCTGAAACTTCTAAATTGTTCTGACATAAAGGTATGCCTATCATAGAGGAAGGTAATGGAAGATTTAATTTTCCCTTGCTAGTTAATGCACTGCAGAAATGCAAAGCCTGGAGATATATATATATATATATATATATATATATATATATATATATATATATATGAAGAGACAGACTTTACCTTCAGGCATCATATTTCTACATTCAGGGCAGAGCCTGTGAAGACAGTTACTCTTTTGCCTTCTAGGCCAGGGCAGGGCACCCAGAAAATTTTACAATAAGCTTATAGTATTAATTAATTAAGTTAATATTAATCCACCCCCTGCTAGCTTTCTTTATGTACACAGACTACCATGATATAGAAAAACATTGAGATGTCTTAGTGCTCTGATTACTTTTGGTTCAGTTTAGTTTCTTTTGGAATTTGGTTTTTGTGTTTTATTCATTTATTTTGGTTGTGTTTTAGATTCTTAGCATATGGAGGAATTTAAATTTAAAATAAATAAACAAAACCAATCAGAGTTAAGTTTTCTAACATATATCTGGTTTCAAATTAAGACTATGGTGAAGAGGCAGGAGTTGCAGATAACTATTATGTATTATATCCACCTTTTACCCTTTTAAGTATATGTAGTGTTATTCTTTATTTTCCAATGGAGAAAGATCTCTTGTAAATGTGTGATCTAATGTTTGAAAATGCATTGAGGTATGAGGAGTTTCTCAATGTTTACTCTCTAGAAATTTCTCTTTGAAAGTTAAGATTCCATAAAGTATTTATAAATTATGTCTACTATTATCTTTTTAAATTTTGCCTTATTACATATTTATATTTCTTTAATTGTTTATATTTGCTTTTCATTTGAAACAGAACAACTTAGATTGTCTCCATGCTTTTTTTATTTGCATCTTCAACTTTTTTAAACTGTCAGGACTCATATGTCTAATTTTTCTTGAATTTTCAACTTTTCTGAGACCTGAATAAGTTCTTGAGATTTCCAAGCTGTCAAATGCAATAATGAAAGAGCCAAGAGAGCTAAGAGTCACCCAAACTGTGCTTCCCATCAAACTCAATGGTTGTATTTGAAGAAAAAATAGAATTGCTCACTACACTCTTACTCTCATCAATCAAATAATAGAGAAGTCAACACCATAATATTGGCTTGAATGAGATATGACTGAACTCGTGTAGGAGACACAATGAAGAAATCATCCATTCCTTTACTCTCTCATGTATTTCCCTCTTCTACCCCAAACAAAATAGAATAGACTCAAAGATACTTGTCTACATACTAAAAAAAAAAAAAAAAAGTAGAGTAGTTATGGGATAGATTAGGGTTAGCACAGGCAGCTAGGTTTGAGCATCACACCTATATGTACTTTTCTCTTTAGGATAAAAGAAAAACTGACCTAAAAGGAAAACCAATAATATAATTCAGCAGGCTCTCAATATCCTTGTCAATTAGACTAAAACTTCTAAATTAGTCTTTCATTTCACTTATCATTACCCAATTTTGGTATTTGCAGGAAACATGATTTGCTATAGTTCATTTATATATACTGATAAATCATAGTCTATGTTTTTCATTAGCAAACTGTGCCTGCCCTCAATACAGGATCTTAACTACATCCAGCCATTTAAAAAATAGTGATTTTTTTTTTTTTAGTAGTGAGCTCCTCTCAATCACATTTTGTTTAAATAAGAAAATATGTGTGAAGTAGCTTTGTGCCTGTGGGTAATTTGTTTGAAGTTTAAAATGTCAAATATTGGCAAGAACTGTGGTAATTCTGTAAGTTGGGGAAGTAAAGCAAAATAGGTGTTGACTTTTCATTTTCCAGAGAGGACCTAATGCTATTTAGCAATTCCCAACCCTCTGGCTCCCATTTCTTAAATGACACATATGCCAGCTGGTGTGTAAATCACAAAAGGATGCAACTATCACAGCCCAGGAGGTCTTTTAATCAGTCACACTAAAAATAGGAGCCCTATCTATTTTTTCATATAATCTTTTATTGAAAGGGAAACCCTAGGAGGAAAATGTAAAATTCACCCATTCCTCTGAAACAACAAAGAAGTAGTATTCTGTTGTGTCCAAACTGTTACAGGAATATAAGATCTAGGAGTAGCTAAAATTTAGGGATGGGAATTATTGCAATAAATTAGCATATGTCCATGTGAAAATGACATTATAAAAAGATTCTGCAAATGATGCCATCTGTGGAATATTAAATAATTCGTCTATATTTAGTCTGCAGACAAGAAGTCTTGAGTAAGGTAATTGGTTGCCTTCAAATATCAAATGGGATGACAAGTTATTAAAAATAATAAAAGTAATAATAATAAAACTAGCTTTTGATGTTGCTCCAGAGAGCCAATTTAGGGAAGGTGTATAGAAATTAAAATGAAGACAATTTATAATAATTAGAACAATCTAGCAGTGAAATTGTCTGCCTTATGTAAAGCTATGTTCTTTATTCCCTGGAGATGTTCGTGACAAGGCCAGAGGGCCAATCTGGACCCTATTTATTAAATTTCCCTTCAACAAGGGCTGCTCTATCCTGGAGCACAGGAAAGAAATGATGTATGACCACTGTCATTGTAGTCATTTTCATGTCCTCTACCTGTGTGATAAAATTAACCCAAATATTTAAGTAAAAGGCAAAAGTCAAATGAAGTACAAGTGTCCTGGTATCAATGCAAGTGTCAGAAAAATCACAAGGATATAGGCAAAGAGCTGAAATTTGTTCACAGGTCGAACCAGGTTGATGTTCCCCATTATGTGTCTAAGACAGAAACAAAGAACAACATGGTCAATTCAGATCTGGGAAGTTGTTAGGGGCAGTGAAGACAGCATGAAGAATGTCTTGGAAAAGAAAATATGAATCCTGAAAACAGATTTTAGAAAGGCAATTTTTCCAAAAACTTTTTAAATGTTTTCTTTTTTTGAGGAACACCTTTACCATGTTATGTGATTCTAGCTTCATGCGGTGAAATCTGGAAAGTGATGGATCCATTCAAAGGGTGTTTTATCCTAACATTACAATGTTTATCCTGACATGAGAATATTCCGAGATGTTGACTGAATTTATCTCTGAAGGGAGCAGGGGTTACACTTTAGCCCCACGAGGAAACAAGAGCCGAGCGTGCCCACCTGTAACAACATGAGCTGTCTGTCCCCTGATGTGTCCAAAGCCAGAAAACCAGCACGACGTACAAGGTTCAAATGCTAACTAGGTTCAAATGTGAAGCCAAAGGTGGAGATTCAATGGATGGAATAAAGCCAAGACAGCAGGGCCAAAGACAAAGGATGAGAATGGATGGCACTTAGAACGGAGATGAGAGAGATCTGTGTTCCGTTGTTAGGGGATGGTTATGACATAACACTGACGAGATCATGAGATTCTGGTAAAACAGCAATGGTTAGAAGCAGAGAAATTTAACCATAGTCAATATAACTCCTACTGAGTCTAGGAATCATAAAAGTGTTCTACACTAGATCATAATAAGGTAAGCACCAAAGAAGTTCTCTTCTCTTGAAAACCTGGCTGCCCTAGGTCTCAAGTTCTCCAGGAAACATGCTCTGAGATAGAGGATGGTGTCAGGGAATTTACTGGCGTGCAGTCTCTGGATCCTGGTCAGTGGGGGCATGAAGGGAGTAGCTGAGAAAAGGGAGAAGCTGTGTGTTTTTGTCTCTAGTCTGGATCAGAGAGGGGCAAAGCCCTAGGCTAATCTAGAACGCACCAAGAACTCAAGAGCTGGAATAGCCCTTTAACATTTTCTTAATTTAAGATAAAGAGACCAGTCTATGGGGCCTCCCCTGGTGGTGCAGCGGTTGAGCGCTGGATTGCGATGCTGACCACAGCCTCTGCAGTGCCAGTTCGATCCCCGGCCACCAGCGAGGGTCCACCAAAAAAAAAAAAAAAGAGACAAATCTATGATGCCTGTTCAGTGAGCAGTCGTTGGAGATAGTGCCCGCTGGTGAGGCAATGTGGGTCACCTAGGCTGAGGGTAATTCTCGGACTCAGCATGGAGGGGAAGAATTCCAGGGTGCACCAGCCTGAAACTTGGGCAATGTGTGAATGATCAAAATGACATGTCAGGAAAGAAGCCGTCTTTTTTCACTTTTTAATTGCACACCGGTGCTTAGGGCATTCACAGCATCATTGTGACTTTCCAGAGAAGGGAAGACAGCAATGTTTTCTGTGCCCAGTTTCTTCTCTTCCTCTGATTAAAAGAAAAAAAAAATAGAAGAAAAGCATTTTCATCCATCTAGTTTGCATAAGAAAATAAGAAGTTAGCAAGAACGTTGCTGTCAGAAAACTATCAGTAAGTCATCATAGAGGCGGTACATTAGGCACCACAGAGAGTTATTACACAGAGAGCAATGAGATTTGAGGTATAGGAAATTAAAAATTAGAGAGGTATAATGTAAAACTGAATTTTAAAAATCAGATAAAATTATAAATTAATTATAAACATTTACAGTGGGAAAATAATGGTGGAGTGGAAAACAGTGTCTTGAGTCAAAAGCTTTAGGTTTCAGGATCTTTCGATGTGTCTTTGGAGAAATGAATCTCACGGATAAGGCTCAGTTTTTCATCTACAGTTAGGGCCCGTCATCTTTATGGGACAAGTTCGTTGTCAGAAAGCGGTTAACACATATAATTAAAACAATAATAGGAGTAAACTTTTTATTGACTATAGCATCGCCAGGTCTTTTCATGTACATAATCATAAAATCCTATTTAAACATCAAAGAAATGAAGATCAGAGGTTAAATTGGTATCATTGCTAAGAGTTTGAGACCAAGAATCTCCCCCCAGACTCCCCAGAGGCGTGTGTCACAGGATGAGGGGCTGACCCTGGCCATCCCCTCCCCTTCTTACACCCTTGGACCTCTGGATAGACAGCCCCGCCCTGTAAGACAGGAGTCTGCTGCCCTCCCTGTGTCTGCAAATTAAACTACTTTCCTGTCCCTCTAAACGTTTCCTTTTATTGTCCGAGGCAACCAAGACCAGTGTTCAGTTCAGCATCACAGGCATGGACCTGGCGGGGCGCATGCTGGGTGGAATGAGTCAGGAGGAGACAGACAAGGACTGGGTGATGTCGCTCACATGTGGCACACAGACTAGCAAAACAGAGAAACAGATAAAACTAAACCAAAGCCTAGAAATCAACTGTAAGATTGGAACTAGCAGAGGGGGGTAGTGACCGTGCAGGTGAGGAGTCCGCGGGCAGGAGGTCAGTGGGCCGTGGAGGAGCATGATGGGGCGCGGGTGGCAGGGAGGTGTGGTGACATCATCTGCAGAGTGTGAACTGATACTTCTGAATCATAGGCAGTGTTTTCATCAGATGTCACTTCGATTAAAAAAAAGTAAAAAAAAAAAAATATATAGGAGAGAACTTAAATAAAGGTACAAAAGTGGTAAAAATGAATATGAAAGGGGGTAATCTGAGCAACATGCCTGAAACAGTGACTGCTGCCTCTAAGATCAATAAATATTATCTAAAAGAAAATGAAATAATGGCCATGGGATGTATGTCGGCAGGTCATACAGCTCAGTGATGAAGGGGCTGGGACTTGCATGCGGGAAGCCAAATGACACAACCTGCAGGCCTCAAACTGCATTCCAGAAATCCCCTCCTGTGTGAGCATCAAACTTTCAGGGCTTGAAAAGGAGACCTGAGTAGGAAGTTCTGATTATGACCTTGAACATGGATCTCTGACCTCATAGAATGTGCTGGTTAGGACCAAATTCTCTCCAGCTGTCCTTGCTGAAGCAGTTCCTGATACGTGACCTCCATTTGCAAACCCGTATTAGAAAATAACCATAAGACCCATCTTGATCTCTAAGGATTAATTCAATGAGATACTGCTGGCAAAGTTCTGCATAATTCTTGCTTACTAAGCACCAGGATTAGCTAACATGAGTCCGAATTGCAGCCAGGCACTGGCAGTAGCGCGTACCTGGAAGGCTCTGCATGTTCATCCCAAGAAGCATCAAGAGAATTGTGGGCACTGCACCCTGTGTTCTTGGGAAGCTTGTTGTTTTTTATCTTATGTCTTCAGTTCTTAGGCTGTGAACTAACTCTGCCATTTTGGTCAGTGAAGAATGGTCAAATAACAATTTCATATGGTTCAGACTAACCCAGATGCATTTGCAGGTCAGGAAATAGATGGGAGTGCATTTAAATGCCTCTGTGTATTCGCATTAGCAGAGAGGGGCAGATCCAGGAGTTGCTTTCAGGGCTGGCTGCTCCAAACCCAAGGACTCTTCCTGTTCTTTCTCAAAAGTACAATTAGCACCTTTGCTTCCTTAGGCATAACAGCCACTGAGCTGTCTTTGTTCCAGAAGCAGCTGATACACAAATGCTAATCCTCCACAAAGAGTAATTACTGAAACATTTTTTTCTACCAGTTTAAATGTAATAGCTCTACAATTATTCCATTCCTGCTTTTCTAGCCTCAATGCATTTCAGATCAGCACTTTACCTTCTTGAGTTAAATTATATTGTTTGACAGCTATTGTGCATTCAAAGAAAGGCTGAGACCGAGTCTGAACTTTGAATCCCCACACACCTCCAGTGCAGTGGGAAATAGATGTTTTGTTGTTTTCTACTAGCTCTGCCACATCACAAAACCACCATCCTTGAATTCAGTTGGAATCCCTTAGCCTGAATTGTGCAAGCCACTGCACCAGGCATCGTATTGTTTGTGGAAAAATTCCTCTCACCTTTATGATCTTCTTCATTTCTGCCTAATCGTCTAAGACAAGAATAGCGTGCTGTGCCTAAGGGGGAAATTTTCCATTACTACTGAAAAGATAAATGGTAGGAAGCAAAATGAACCTGGCTCATTACAACGTTAAAAAAAAGGCAAATTGGGCTTCAGAAATGATATAATAGTGCTGACATTTTTAATACTTTTCCATTCAATTGTGGCATTTTATATCAAGGTTTTCATAATGTACAATACAAACACTTAACAGATGTTTGGAATAATGTATGATACTTAATATTTTTAACTACGTCTCCCCTGGAATCTGTTCCCTTCAAAGAAACACAGCTATTTTTTACCCAGTGCTGACTATAAGTGAACAGAAGGATTATATTTCAAGAAGCGTAACAGTCATTCATTTGTTTGGCGGTAGCTATGTTTTCAATCCATATAATAATGGTCCTAATGTCACTTGATAAACTGTGAAAATGCCCCAATTTCTAAAAACGGTTAAAGGCAGACAGCTTATTTGATGCTTTAAATGTCTGACGAGCTGCTAGATGACAGAGCTGAAGAGAAGATTGATTTTTCAGAATCAAATACAGTAGACAATAATAAGCCAATTTCTTGCTAGTGCAAGTCATCGCTAAACATATTTTCATTAGCCGCAATGAACATTCTCAAGGTTTCACATCTTCGGCACCAACTTGCTGGGCTGCTAATTCGCTAATTGAGATGGGTGTTTTATGAGCGGAGAAGCACAGTAGTTACGGACCATCAAGTGTGATTTCTACACAGATAAAATCTATTATTCGCATACACCCCTTGCACTTGCAACAGACACATTTGCAAGAGAGGCTGAGCTTGGTTCGACACCAAACTGGGCGGAGAAAAATGGATCCATATTTAAGTCTTTAAATTCATAAAGGGCACACACAAACTGTTGACTTAGAGTATGGTCTGACTGGTAAGCTCAGGTGCATGAAGGGTGACCTGGATGTTCAAATGTGTAAGTGGGGACCTCCCTGGTGGCACAAGGGGTTAAGACGCAACCTATGAAGCTGCCACAGTCACTGCAACATGAGTTCGATCCTCATTCCCGGAGCTGCCCACATGGTGCAGCAGACCTCTCCTGACTCGCCCGCTGCTCCCCTCAAAAGTGTATTTCAGTCAGTCTGCCTGTTCTTTTACCCACTCTGTCTCTGGTGAATCCTCTTACCCTCCCCCCACACACACCTCTGGCCTGTACCTGGTTCTTGTATGCATAAATAAATTTTAAAAAAATGTATAAGCGATGGGGGCTTAGAGCAGTAAGAATCGGAATAAGCAGCATTGAACACTGACCACTGAGTCATTTATTAGAATATGCTTTCCTTATACCCCCTCACATAATTGCTTTCCTTATACCCCTTCCTCAAGATCAACCATTAACTGGCACCAATGGCATTTCTGGACACCCTGCCAGGAAAGACAGTGGCTTTGACCCAGTCTCTGGACTGAGTGTCTCCTGGAGGCAGAGACAGGAATGACCGACAGTCATTGCAGGCAGAGCCAGGAATCCATCTTAACTCCAAACGGAGAAAAATTGTCAAGAACAACAAAAAAAAATCCACTTAAAAACACTATATAAAGATACCCCTTACTCTGCCAAAATGCAGACCCTACCCTAAGGCTGCCCACCTGTGTCTATGCCGTGTCCCTTTCTTAATAAAACTGTCAATTCCAAAGACAGCTTCTTGCCTCAAGAACATTCGTGCCACCCATCTTTCCCTTTAACTTTCTATGTCTCCTTAGCAAAGCTGCCCTTTTGACTTACAATAAGCCTCACCACCTATACTGACTCCCACACAAATGCATTCTTGAAAAGAAGTCAACAACTTGGGGGTCCCTTAGCAGCCCTGTGCCCCATCATAACTGTTATAGGGCAGCCCCAATACAAAACGGGGTGCCTGACTGTGGGTCCTCACCTGTGTGCTTAAAAGGACTTATCAATGCTCCACTGCAGGCACACGCGAAAGGTTCAAAATAGGTTTATTGACAAGGGAAGGGCAAATGAGGAAATGTACAACTCAGGGAGAAAAGTGGGAGACAAAGTTTTAAATGCGTCCTACCCTATCTGCCGATCAGGAATCCCAAATCCCAAATGGCGCTGAGAGCTGGCCGCGAGCCAGAAGCCATGAAGCCAGGAAGCTAGAGAGAGAGCGACCCCCAAGGCCCACGTGTTTGGTTTTTATACCCAACCTGGCTGCTTAACTCCACCCTCAGGTCCCAGCCACCTTCCCTTTGGTGGTGACAGGATTTGTCTTTCCCAGTGTCTTGATGGCTTTGGTCTGGAGTGGGGGTGGGGTCCGTCCACCAAGCCTGCATGGAATTAGCTCAGGACAACGTTTCCCCCTAACATAAGGACACTGGTCTAATCTTTTGGAAGTTGAGCAGAGCAATAAAATGTGCTCTTAATGTTACAAGGCAGGGAGAGGGGCACCCCAGACCCCCCAAAACTGCCTGCTCTAACTGTAACAGGGTGGTCCCCAGGAAAGGGGGAGGTTCTCTGTCCCACCCAAGAGAGGGTGGAGCTGAGCAGAAAGAAAAGAGGAAGTGGCAGAAGAGACTGAGGAAGGAAGCAGGATGGAGCCAGAAGGAGACCTGGAGGAGGTGCATGGAGCCTAGAGACACGAGAAGAAACTGCGCTTGTCTTTTGGTCGTGGACTGGGTGACACAGATGTGGGTGAGACCCGTGGGGAGGTGACCATGGCAGCTTTTATCTGGATGTTGATTTTGCTCTTTTCCTTCCGGGCTTGTCTGGTTGTTTCTGACTCTTTTCTGCCTATTTTAAATGGGTTCTGCCATCCACCGCATCAACTCAAAACATATGAGACTTTAATGGGAAGGAACTTTAATGCAATTAGGAAACAATACAGGAAAGACAAAGAATCTAGTTTCTAAATCAAGCACCCAAAGTCACCCGTCCCCTTGTGGGTAAAAGTCCACCCAAGCAGGATTGGCCCAGAGCAAGGTCCCAAAGCCTGTCACAGTCTAAAGCATCTTCCAGCGGGGACCCACAGAAAAGGATCAGAAACAACCAGACAAGCCCGGAAGGAAAAGAGCAAAACCAAAATCAAGACAAAACCCATCATTGTCCCCTCCCCATGGGTCTCACCCACATCTGTGTCACTCCGTCTGTTAGGGGGAAATGATGTCCTGAGTTAATCCCATACAGGCTTTGTGGACCCCACCCCCACTCCAGACTAAAGCCATCAAGACTCTGGGAAAGACAAATCCCATCACCACCAAGGGAGGGTGGCTGGGACCTGAGGGTGGAGTTGGGCAGCCAGGTTGGATATAAAAACCAAACACGTGGGCCTTGGGCTTGCTCTCTGGCTCGCGATCGCTCGCCTCCTGGCTTCACCGCTCCTGGCTGGCGGCCAACTCTGAGAGCGCCATTTTGGGATTCCTGATGGGCGGATCGGGTAGGACTCATTTAAAACTTTGTCTCCCACTTTTCTCCCAGAGCTGTACATGTCCTCATCTCCCCTTCCCTTGTCAATAAACCTTTTATGAACCTTTCACGTGTGCCTGCAGTAGAGCATTGATAAGTCCTTTTAAGCGCACGGGTGAGGACCCACAGTCAGGCACCCCGTTTTGTATCGGGGTTGCTCTACAACACGTCCACGACCACAAGGCCAGCGCAGTTTCCTCACGTGTCTCTCAGCTCCATGTGCCTCTGTTATAGGACAGGGAGAGGGGCAGCCCAAACCCCGAAAACCTGCCTATTCTACATGGGTTCTGCCATCCGCCGCATCAACAGAAAACATAGGAGACTTTAAGGGGAAGGAACTTTAATAAAACTAGGAAACAATACAGGAAAGGCAAATAATCTAGTTTCTAAATCAAGCACCCAAAGTTATCCGTCCCCTCGTGGGTAAAACTCTATCCAAATGGGATCGGCCCAGAACAAGGCCCCAAAGCCTGCCACAAGTCTAAAGCATCTTCCAGTGGGGACCCACAGAAAAGGGTCCCAAACAACCGGACAAGCCCGGAAGGAAAAGAGCAAAATCAACATCCAGATAAAAGCTGCCATGGTCACCTCCCCACGGGTCTCACCCACATCTGTGTCACCCAGTCCACGACCAAAAGACAAGCGCAGTTTCTTCACGTGTCTCTAGGCTCCACGCGCCTCCTCCAGGTCTCCTGGCTCCATCCTGCTTCCTTCCTCAGTCTCTTCTGTAGCTTCTCCTCTTCCTGCTTAGCTCCACCTCCCCTTGGGTGGGGCAGGGAACCTCCCCCTTTCCTAGGGACCACCCTGTTACACCTCCTCCAGGTCTCCTGCTGGCTCCATCCTGCTTCCTCCTTCCTCAGTCTCCTCTGCAGCTTCTTCTCTCCCTGCTCAGCTCCACCCTCCCTTGGGTGGGACAGGGAACCTTTCGTGGGGACCCCCCCTGTTACAATAAGACAGTAGGACTTATGTTAGACTCTTTATTATTCAAAGGTGTTGAAAACAATGTTGCTAATGAATATGCACGTGTAAGTTGTTAACACATATAATGTATGATACACGGTCTCAAATAAAAGAACATGGGGTAGAAATTGAGACTCTGAAAGATGAGCCAGACCCTAAGGATAGGCTAGTCTTCCTTGGTTAATAAATTCAAAACTCTCTCTGTTGACCTCTGTGGCAGTAAAAAATCAGGATGAGGCTGGAAGCACAGGGTGAAGGAATTCACCAGGGACTATGGAGGACCGAAAAGGTGGATTTATTGAAATACCCTGCAGGGAGGGGGGCGTGATGACAGAGGCCTGCAGCAGAAGAAGCGCCTGAGTCTCTCTTTTCTGCTGTTTTCCGGGCACCAGCTTGTAGTTACCTGCTGGGATGTCTGTTCCAGGGAGCAAGCCTTAAACACAAAGTGCACCTGGTCCGGTCCCTTCTGCTTTCCTGGAGCTGGGCTGGTTTCTCTTCAGGGTAGTCCCTCTTCTGGACCAGTTCCCATGGCGACCTTATCAATTCCCTGATTTATTCATGCCTCCTGGCCTTGCCTGCTGGGCAAGGAATGGGGGCTTTGTTTTTTTTTTTCTCCTTAATAAAGGATACCCCTTCCACCTCCTGTTGCCATTACAGTGTAATCTCCATAGAAAGGGCCCTGGGTGCCTGGTCCTCTGCCCATCCTGAGGGTGGAGCTGAGCTGCAAAGAGGAAGCTGGAAAGGGCTGGGGAGAAGACTGGGAAGCGGAGACAGAGGAGGCCCTGGACAGAGACTTGTGGAAAAGGAGCCCACCTGGATTTTTGGCTTTGGACTTGCACAGGGACTCGGCAGAAAACACTTGAAAGAGACGTGGGTGAGAGACCTGCTGGGAGGCTGACAGCGGCAGCCTTCATCTTGATTTGTACTTTGATTTCACTCCTTTCCTTCAAGACCTGCCTGGCCACTCCTGTCCCTCTCCTGTGGTCCCCACCAGAAGGTGCTGTAGACTGCAGCAGGCTTCCCAGCCTTCGTGGTCCTGATTTGGGCAGACCCTGCTTGCTGGGCATTTACCCACGAGGGGATGGGTAACTCTGGATGTTTCTTTGAGAATCTATTATCCTTTCTTCTCTCTACTGCATATAATTCTATTAAAGTTCTTTTCTACTGGGGCTCTTATGCACCAGAGTATGTTTTGTCTTTATCCAGCAGGTGGGAGAATCTATTTAGAGTGCGCAAGGTTTGGGGGTGCCCCCCAGTCTGCCTGCTAACAACACTACTAGAAAAAGCTCATTCTTACAAAGCAAAGTCTTCAGGCTCAAACTCTGACCTGGGTCATCGTCCTGGTGAGGGAGTCTGCAAGGTGGCAACACCTTTGCACAGCATACAATCACTGTTCCCGCGTATTTCATTTGGACAAGGAAAACGAGAGGTGTCTTATGCAAGGGGTAGTATCTACGCAGTGGATTAAAGAGAGCAGATCAAAAGGCAAGACCACACATCCCTTCATAGGGCTGCCCTCATTGCAGACCCCTGGAGTCTTTACACTTTCCTGAAATCTGGAGATAGGGAACTCGCTACCTCCCACAGCAGCACCTTCCTGCTTTTTGATAACTTGGATTTTAAACTTTCTGTAATCATCACCCATCAAGCAGTCATGGGCCTTTCCTGCAGGGACTCTGTCAACAAAGTCAGCGTCCTCTTTGTAAGGGGGACTCCGTGAGAAGGTGCCAAGATCCTCAAGCCAGTTTTCTCCTCCAGCTTTCTCCTGCAGTTCTCCGGACTCTTGCTCACCCAGCGTTGTGACGATGGACGCCTATTTTTTCTGTGTCTGCTACACATTTCAAAAAGCTCAGGTCTAATATCACAAGCCTTTAATCACTTGCCAAATATTCTATTATTGATCATCAAGGCTTGTCTTAGGAAACAAAATTCACGACCAAGTTCTGCTGACTCACGCCGAGCAGATGTGTGACACCCACCGGCTGAAAAGGTGACATGGTGGTAAGATGTGACAGCAACAGCAACGCGCCAGCAGTGCTCGCTGAGTGCTCCTTCTAGGCTGTGCTCAGCACATTAGTGGCCAGAGAGAACCAAATTAACTTGCATTATGATAGTATTATCTTTCCCAATTTATGGATGAAGAGGCTAGGATGGGTGAGGAAGAAAAGAAATGAAGGAATAGACAAATCCAAACCCAAAATACCTAAAATAAGACTGCAGGAGTGACACTAAAATGGGGGCGTGTGGGAAGCAAGGAGGGAAGGGGACAGGGTTATTGGTGTTCTGGCGGTGAGCACGGCGTGGTGACATTTGTATGAAGAGGTGTGAGCCCATAGCCCTCGGTGAAACAGAGCTGTAAACCAACATCACCTCAAGACAAAAGGAGACAAGAGTTTAGAAGGATTAAGTATCTTTCAAAAACCGAGTTAGATGCACGTGGCAGAGTTGAGTCACAACAGCAATCTATGTGAATCTCAACCACTACTGTATTATCAGTACACACACACGTGCACACATACACACACACACCTCTTCTGACATACTACATCTTTCTTGACCATTTTAGCTCTTTCCCAGGTAGCCTGGCTTTGGGAGCACCGCTTCTCCCCTCGGGGAGCACGCCCGGTTCCTCTGCCTCCAGGTTGCTAGAGCTGCTTAAAAAGATTTCTAATCAGAATACGCCACAATGAGATGGATCAGTGTTCCAACTCCGTGATTCTAGATACATTATTAACTAGATTTACGGAATTCGTGGTTTTGAAGCCCAGGTCAGAAGCCTGTGGGCTGAGCGTCCTTAGGCAGGAGACACAAAAACCAGAGCCTCAGTGACTGGTGCCAGCTGGGGAGGCTCAGGGTTATTGCCACGGATTTATTGTCGTTAAAAAAGAAAATAAATAAAGCACTTGACCAAGGTCCAAAGCAGAAATGACCCGTTAGTTCTCGTCCTGCTCCCAGTATGTTCTCTGTGTTGAGGAATCCAGCACTTTGCTCCCTGACTATCCACACTTCCCTGCGAGCCTGTCCAGCTTCTGCCTGCTGCAAAATCCCATCTCAGCTCCTCCCTGGTGGCCCCTGCTGCCCTACGCTGGACTTAGCAAGTATCCAGGTCACCGGCGGAGCTAACTCCAGGGATACCACCCCAGTGAGGCCGGGTCAGAGGCCAAAACTGCGTGGATGAGAGAAAAATGGAGGAAAGACACGGACTAAGAAGAAATGAATGAGGAAATGTTGAAGATGACTGTCACGCGCTGGGGAAGTTTAGGGGAGCAGAGGAGACATTTGGAAAGTATGAGAAAAATCTTAGCTGCCTTGTGACTTTCTCAGAGCAACGGAAAGCCCTCGTCCGACAGATGAAAGTGATAAAATGAACTTTTGTTTGCCGCGACTCTCAAGGCCACTAGAACTTTGCATGAGGGCTGCTTTATAAAGTTTTGGAGCTAAAAGGAAAGGCTGAATACACACTTCAACTTTTGCCCTCACCCCCTCGTGATCCCCATCAAACAACCCGCACTGTGGTATCAGCTCAGCCTTTTATCCAGCTCCCAGCCGGTAGCTGACCCTTTCTTCAGTTGCCATGGACTGCTCGAAAGTTCTTGAGGAAATCCAGGGCGTTCAGGTGTGTGGCCTGGTTTTATGAAAAAGAAGTCTAGTGAGAGAGAAATCTTATCCTTTTAAATATTCCAGAATGGTCTCTGCTTATATTCTCTACAACCTGCAGGAACAGGTCATTTGAAGTAAAAGACAAACAAAATACTAGAAAAGAAATAAGATCATTTAAAGTACCCAACATAGGAATATTAAATATTTACTTTTAAAGAATTGAAGTATTGTAACAGGGTGGTCCCCAGGAAAGGGGGAGGTTCCCTGCCCCACCCAAGGGAGGGTGGAGCTGAGCAGGAAGGGGAGAAACTGAAGAAGAGACTGAGGAAGAAAGGAAGCAGGATGGAGCCAGGAGGCCTGGAGGAGGCGCATGGAGCCTAGAGACACATGAAGAAACTACGCTTGTCTTTTGGTCGTGGACTGGGTGACACAGATGTGGGTGAGACCCGTGGGGAGGTGACCATGGCAGCTTTTATCTTGATGTTGATTTTGCTCTTTTCCTTCCGGGCTTGTCCAGTTGTTTGTGACCCTTTTCTGTGGGTCCCCACTGGAAGATGCTTTAGACTTGTGGCAGGCCTTGGGGCCTTGCTCCGGGCCAATCCCATTTGGATGGACTTTTACCCACGAGGGGACGGGTAACTTTGGGTGCTTCATTTAGAAACTAGACTCTTTGCCTTACCTGTATTGTTTCCTAGTTTTATTAAAGTTCCTTCCCATTAAAGTCCCATGTGTTTTGTGTTGATGCGGCGGATGGCAGAACCCATTTAAAATAGGCAGGTTTGCGGGGTTTGGGCTGCCCCTCTCCCTGTCCTATAACAGTATGAATGTTGTGAAGGCATCGGTGACCCAAATGATTCGAGGGGAGGGAAAAAATTACATTATGATTTGCACTATGATTTTGATGTTCTCAGAATATCTTGAAGGAAAGATCATGTCTAAAAATTCTGCAAGGGCAAAAGAGCAAGTCTCCTAGGGACCTTGTTATATGACTAAAATAGAAAACCGTGGATGAATTTGGCTTGCAAGGTATGGCAGGGAGAATGACGTTCCTTGTTTCCCTAAATATGTCCAAGACCTAATTCCTGGAAGCGCCACTAAAGGTACTTTGCAGGTGTTTTTAAGACAAGGATCTTGACGTGACAGGATTATCCTGGCTGAGGTGGGTGGGCCAGATGCAACAAAAGTCAGTGTCAGAAGAAGGGAAAGTGATGGCGGCAGTGTTAGTGTGTGAACAGGGGTATCCAGGGACCCCAAACTTGCACAGTCTAAGGGGGTACAGACATCTGTGTGCACAAAGGCAGAGCAGATTCTCAGTGTGAAGGAACTTGAGCACAAACGGTATGCTGCACCTGTAAAACTCAGATTATAGATAGCACTTACCTCTAAGAGGCAGCCATGAAAAAAATCACAGCAATAAAATCGGTGCTCAATTAATAAAAGTAACTTAGTTTGTCCTGCTCCAAGGTCTCCCCTTAGTGCTGACTCTGAAGTAATGTCCACTCCTAGAAGAACAAGGTTCCCCTCTGACAGAGCCCTCGGCCTTTGGCACCGCGACCTGTCCAGATGGGTTGAGGGTGAGGATCCCTGGATCTACATTTTGATTGTGTGGCTTCCTGGCTTAAAGGATAAGGAGGTAATGCCTTATCTGTCAAGGAGGAGGACATTAGATCTGCACCAGGGTGAATCTAGTTATGCACCTACAAGGTCTTTGCCAAGAAAGGTCCTTGCAGTGCAAAGAGTCCATAGCACGGCATTCAAAATTATATTCTTCTTAACCTGATTTTGCACTTCATTTCTAAATCAAGCCCAAGCTCATTTTGAAAGGAAAAACAGTCAAGGTGAAAGGAAAAGGAACTTGCTTTGAAAAGGAACTTGCTGCGTTGTCCCTTCTCCCCTGGCCTCTCCTGAAGTTGAGGAGGCGGTGCAGGGTTTTACGACACTGTTCTTCACCAGGAAGATCCGGATGCTAAATTATTTTATGAAAGTCCCTGGGTCATATCCCGACCTAATATGTCATCTTGATAGCCTTTCCCAGCTTTTACCCAAGTCGTTTTTGCATTTGCCTTTCCATTTACTTTATTTTGTAGGAGGGGAGGGAGTGAGCGTAGTTTGCATAATAATGATCTATGAAAATGACCGAGCACAATTTAAAAACGTCGACGGTCTCTTTTACGAAGGGAAAACACATGTACGTGTACAATAGCAAATATTTTGCGGGAAGAGAAATGCACACCAGGAATTCCCATTCGAGTCTGTGATCTCAGCACAGCCGGGGTGGGAAGGAAAGCTGGGCCCAGTGCAGTACCCCTGCACAGACCCGAGTCTCCACATTTTAAAGATGTGCCTACTGAAGGCATTCAAAACTCTGCAGGTCCTAGGTATTTACCCAAAGGATACAGAAACATTAATTCAAAAGGGTACCTGCACCCCTATGTTTAGAGCAGCACTGTTTACAATAGCTAAGCTTTGGAAACAACCCAAATGCCCCAAAACAGATGACTGGATCAGGAAGATGTGGTACATATACACCATGGAATATTACTCAGCATTCAAAAAAGATAAACTCATGCCATTTGCAGCAACATGGATGGCGCTGGAAGGGATCATGCTCAGGGAAATAAGCCAGAAAGAAAAAGAAAAATACCTGATGGTCTCACTCATAGCAGGAATCTAGAAAACCTAAATAAGGGACCAGGAAAAAGACTAGTTATAAAAAAGAAAAATCAAAATCAACAAGCAGCTATAAACCAGAGACACACTAAGGGTGGGGAGAGATCAGGGCCAAAATAAGGGGGGTGAGAATTGTATGGGGAATATAACCACGAGGAAAATGCATACACTGTGTAAAAATAAAAATGATGTAAGAATTATATAAAATTAAATAAAATATTTAAAAAAAGAAAAAAACTCTGAAGGTCGCTGTGTCATTATCCATAATTGCAGATGCTGCATGGAGTCAGGAAAAGAATCAACACTGCACCCAGCTGTACTCCTGAGCCTGTGCCTTCAGAGTCTCATGTAGTGCATCTCCCTACTGAGGGGCAAACCCCAGATTCCCCAGCCACAATACCTGTGTGGACCCTGAAAGTTTGAAGCATGGTGGAGACTTCCTTCTCCAACTGCCTCCCCCAGGGGTTCCCAGAAAGCAAGCTTCTTCCCTGGGATTCTGTGGGGCTGAAAGAGGATGCAGGAGGGTCCTCAAATCAGGGTTGGTGAGAGCAGATTTTCAAGTCAGCATCAGAACTTGGGAACCATTATTGGAGTTTTGGGGGCAGTTTTGGGGGCATGGTGTGAAACACATTTGCTGGGGTTGGAAACTACCACCCCTAAAACAAAGCAGTGGTGGAAACTGACTTTACTTCAATAAACCACTTTCACTGACAAATGGATACTAAATCCATCCGCCAAGATATGAATTAAGGAGACAACCAAGAATTCAGACCCCTCAAGGATGAAAGTCTGAGTTGTCCCACCAGGCTGGTTGCTTAGACTAGCGACTTCTCTCTGAGTTGGTGGAGCGTGTGGCAGAGGAAGGACGGGTGTCAGCCGTAGCCTGAGATCCACGCTGGCATCAACAGTGTCAGTCTGAGCTACTGCATCTCATAGGTGTCCTAGGAAAAAAGGCTGCTCAGCTATCTGGAGGAGCCCTCCTTACGTGGGGTGAACTCGTTGAGAAGCAAGGGGTGTAAGCAAAGGCAGAGTGCGCATCTATGCTTAGTCCTGGGAAAAATTAATTTGTCTCATAAGCAGAATGCAGACACCACTGTGCTAATGCCTCAGTTTCCTCTAACCTTGTTCAATGTAGAGGAAAAAAAAAATATATATATATAATAGCATAATAATAATCCCTTGATGGGTTTCTCTGTGTCCAGAGATTGCAAATTGAACTCCTATTTTTAAAAAAATGACTAAAAGTTGGCCCTTATCTAGTCTATAAAAGATTTGACTCCGTTTTTTTTTTTTTTACCATTTTCCAATGAACTCTTTCTTAGTTTAAACTCTTCTATCAATAAACCGAACTACATTCTTAGATGATCTCTAAGAATCTATGCAGTGCTAAAATTCTGTAATTCTAATAAAATCACCCACAGTTGGAAGTTAGTCTAAGAAGAAAGACTATGATGTCTCTGTATGCTTCTTCAGAGCTACCTTTATATTGGTTGCTCTCTATCCAATTAATTGCAATGAATAATCCAGAAGAATCTGAATCTCTTTAGAAACAGCTTCTAAATCATCCAACAATGTTACTTTGCTACTAAAACACTTGTGACCTGTAATTCTTGTGCAGGGTTTTGTTCTGAAGTTTTACCATATTCCTCTCAGCTACTGTCATTGTGATCAGTCACTGCACATTTTCCTCACATATATTTTTGGGTAAATTAAAGATGGAAACAATCAACTCTATGTTATTATGAGTGAAAAATGTCAACACATTTTTTTTCCCTTGGATCTCTAATATCCGTGATAAAAGAATGTGATGATTTTTGTCATCAAAATGACAGATCGTTGGCAGTGAATGACATTACTGTCATGTCATTTAAGGAAGAAATTGCCCATTTTGTAAAATTGGAAGAGAAGGGTGACCCCTAGATGTTTAATGTGCAGGGAGCATTTTCTGTTCAAACTGATAGTATTTCAGATCTTTTGCTTCCCAAGTCAGAAATGTGGAGAAAGTTATAACTGAGGAAAATCCTACCGAGTAGGCATAAGGTAGGATTGGATAGGAAGAAACCCAACTTACAGAGCTTTCTGCTCTGGTAGACTGTCACCAGACACCATGACGGTATCATCCAGGTATGCCTGTCATTCTTTGGCATGTGAACATGTCTTGGCCCCCCTTATCTGTGGCTTCCTGTCAGACTAGTACATTGGACGTCATACAGAATCACTCTTCTTGTTCTCACGGTCACTCCAGTGCCTCTGGGTCATTGTCTTCCAAATATGCCTCTTGCTGCCCAGCTCCCTCTCTAACTTCAGTTCTTTTAAAGATTGTACCACAGGATTCGATCCCTACCTGACCTACATAGAATGGTTACCTATGGAGTTTACAGTCACTTCATTTGATGAAGGCCTTGATTGCTGATTATATAATCTTCCTCCCACTATTATTATTATTCTATTTCACAGACATGTTGGCATTCAAATAGGTAAGTCATAGCACCTGGACTCTCAATTCTGCCCTTTCTGAAAACCTTTATTTTAAGATTTATTTATGTATGCATACAAGAACTGGGGTGTAAGCCAGAAGTGTGGAAGGAGAGAGGGTGGGAAGCAGAACTCACCAGAGAGAGTGGGAAGCAGAACAGGCAGATCTACTGAAGTACACTGCTGAGGGGAGCAGTGGGCAAGACAGGAGAGGTCTGCTGCGCCCTGTGGGTAGCTCCCTGGCCGGCCGGGGAATTGAACTCGTGCTGCAGTGGCTGGTGACAGCTTGCTAGTGCTGTCTTTAACTCCTGTGCCACCAGGAAGGTCCTCTGAAAACCTTTTCCTTCCTGCCTGTTCAAGCTCCTTCTATCATCATACACCTAAGTCTTGTGTCATTAACAAGGACACGCCTCTCACACCACAAAGCCACAGTCTGGCTTTACCATTCATGTCACCTATGTGGGCTATCCATTGTAGCAATTCTTTACCTCTTCAGGGTCATTTACTCCAACCTTCATTTTACTGTGAATCAATCTCTCCTTTCACTTTCCTCTGTAATCATCCCATTGTAGTTAACTCTTTACAAATGATGTCCTATTTATTTCACTATCCTCCTATTAAAAGTTAATGAAGCCAACTCTCTTCAGTCAAAACTTCTTGCTAGCTCAAACCTCTAATATTCTTTGATTATCTTTACATGGTATATTCTTCAAACTATCCACCTTGGTATCAGCTGCATTTGGTTTTATCGATGTCAACTTCAGTGTGCCTTGTAGTGAAAAACTGTGAATCATACTTTTTCTTAGTACTTCTATTAATTTTAAAGAGAATAAATGGGAAATAAATACCGTGTGGGTTTACATATTAATTCCTGACACATATTAAGTACACAAAGTGCTAATTAAGGTAATTAAAGTGCTGGGATTTTGTGTTTGTGTGATTATGTTTCTATGTTTTGTTTTGCTTTGCTTCAGTTTTTGTGTTGGTTCTAATTCTCTTTTTGCTTTGCCCTGCAATACCGAGGTTTGAGATTACAATACTGTCACTTGAGTTTTATTGATGGTTAATTTTATGTGCCAACTTGGCCAGACAATGGTGGCCTGTTGTTTGATCAAACATCAGTTTAGATATTTCTGTGACGGTATCTTTCAGGTGTGATTAGTCTTTAAATCAGTAGACTGAGGAAAGCAGTTTGCCCTTCAGAATGTGGATGGGCCTCACCCAATCAGTTGCAGGTTTTGAAAGCAAAAACTGAGGTCTTCTCAAGAAGGGATTAAGCCTCAAGAAAACTGGACCAGAACATCTGCCTGTGTTTTCAGCTAACCAGTCTGTCCTATTAAATAGCACTTGTCCATCCTGTAATCACCCGAGCCAATCTTAAATTAAATATATCTGTATCTGGGCCTCCCTGGTGGTGCAGGGCTTAAAGACAGCACTAGCAAGCTATCGCCAGCCACTGCAGCACGAGTTTGATCCCCGGCCAGCCAGGGAGCTGACCCACAGGGTGCAACAGACCTCTCCTGTCTCGCCCGCTTCTCCCCTCAGCAGTGTATTTCAGTAGATCTGCCTGTCCTGCTCCCCACTCTGTCTGGTGAACCCTCGCACCTCCCACACCTCTGGCCTGTACCCCAGTTCTTGCATGCATAAATAAATATCTAAAAATAAATAAATAAATAAATATATCTATCTGTATCTATCTTCTCCCTATCTCTATCCAGATCTCTATCTATACAGCCTACTAGCTCTGTTCACTAGAAATACTAACACAAAAGGGCAAAAAATTCAATTTAACTGAAGGCAGTGAGAGTCGGTCTTGTCTGTTAATAGCCCTGGTGTGGGCAGCATGGTCTATTTCAAGGTGGTTCTGATGGCACAGAGATGTCTCATGCTCTCAGGTGGGCAACAGGTCGGCATAGAGCAAGTCAATTCAATATGAGAGTCAGAGTACAAGGATAGGGAAAAGGAAGACAGAGAGACACAACTGACAAAGAACTGAGTGCTAAGATGCCTAATGCAGCAAAACAAAGAAAAATGACACAATGACAAACATTTTAGTGGAGAAGAGGTACAAGAATTATTTTCAAAAATATCCTTGAAAAGTTGGCATTTTATGCGGCCCTATTTGTTTATCTTATTAGGTGTTTAATCACTCTTTATTTAAGACAGCACCAAACTTTCCAGAAGTCTAATTAGTTTGAAAATTAAATACAGTTCTATAAATTATATTTTGCAATCCAGTGTCATGTCTTGTCTATTGGATTCCAATAATAGCTCATTAAAAATTGCATTACATTCCTTGATCTGCTAATTTCAGGGTCAAGTTTATATGTATATTTTATCTAAGAAAAATTCTATTTCTGTTTCAGCAAGAAGAGAATGAAAAATTAATTAAAGTCTCAGAAGTTTTTGGATAATTTTTAGTCAGATGATACTGGTTTAAGAAATAACAAGGCAAATGGTCTCGGGTTTTATATACTAGGGAACTGTGAAGACAATTAACAGCACATGCAGACAATTTTCTTGGAGGAAAGTCATCCAATATTTTAAATGAACAAAGTCCCTCAACTGTCCTTGAATTAAGATATTTTTCTATTAAGCATCACATACAACACAGTTTAAAATAAGAAATGTGTTTTTTCAGGAAATAGTAAGGCAAAATTTAAAAACATTATAAACACATATAAATACTGCAGACCCACCAATTCTAAATGTATTTACATGTTATTATATTATAGCTTAACATTTATATTGAAATTGTTTCTTTCAAACTTCATTAACAAACATTGTCTCTCTTCCTACTTTATAGAACTGCTGTGAGCATAAAATGAGATTATAGATGTGAAAACATTATGTGAGTTGTAAAGTTTGGAAGACGGTAGTGAAATGAAAGAGGTAAAAGAAAATATTTAAAGATAAATGCATCCAATAAACATTTTAAAGAAGACATTAACAATAAACTTACAGGATAAAAATGGCACAACATTCCTGAATATATCGAGTGTGGCAGAGAGGGTATCGAGAATGTGCTACTCATACTCATCGCCGAGGGGTAGAAATTCACACACCCTTGCTGGAGGACATGATAACAAGCCTCTTGTTTTACCCTGTAATTCTGTTTCTTAACACCTACCTAGGAATATCCATAACTCTGTAGAATGAGTCACAGGTAAAGGTATTCTTTTTGGTATTACTGGTACATAAGTAAAACTCAGAGACAACGTAACAGTCTGTCTATATAGTAATGGCTGAATCAGGTCTCTCACATATGAGTATGGAATAAAACAATACTTAAAATAATGAGGTAGAGCTGCATGCACAGAAATGAATAAATATCTAAGCATATTTTTGAGAAGCAAACATAATAAATCTTCCCAGTGAAATATACATATGGTATAAGTTATGTAAAATTGCAGAAACAATACTGTTTTATTTTGACGGATCTATATGTATGGCATGTTATCATATACCGGGGGACTTAAAGAACAAATATTTACTTCTCATAGATCCATTATCTATATCTGTATCTAGACTTCCAAGGTCAAGGTGCTGGAGGATCTGGTGCTTGGTGAGATCTCTAATTCACAGCTGGCTGGCTTCTCACTGTACCCACATAGAGCACGTGGACCAGAGAGCTCTCTGGGGTATCTTTTTCATAAGGCCACGAACCCAAGTCACCAGAGCTCCACTCACATGGGCTCCTGACCATGTTCCAAGACCCCAGCCCCTAATTATGAGCCCATTAGAGATTTCGACTTGACTGTCAGAGAGGGAAACACGGACATTTCGTCTATAACACACATTGTGTATTTTATATGTGTGGGTGGTGTCCGCCTGTCTGTGTGTCCACAGTAATGATGTACAGTGATTGATAATGATAGTTATTTCTGAGACTAGGGACTATATTTTATAAGTGCATCTGATTCTCTGATGGAGGTCAAAGTCAAGGTGACCTTGGCTGGCTGAACTCTTTGAAAGCGAACATAGAACAGAGTTTGGAATCCAAAAGTGTTTCTCAGCCTCAGCCAGCCCACCAAGGAACTCCTCCATGAAATCTGCACCTTCAAATTGTCCTGTGTTGGTACAAATGTACAGTTTTTATACCTCTGCTTGCTCAGCCTCTGCATGTGGGTTGCCCTGAGAAAGGTAGCCTCTGCTCTTAATGGAGAATTTAACTTTATCCTTAGCAGTTGGATTCTAAAAGGGAATTATTTTTATGTGCCTTAAGCAACAAGTAAATGTACTGAAGTTTTCAAAATGAACCTGTGCAGAATAATATGTAAGTGTATATGTATAATCTTGTGAAATTATAAGCCATTGTGATAATAATAGCCACCTCTCTGACCTCAGAGATTGAGTGATGTTAATTATTTTTTTCTATTGTACATTTAGTGCTTTTAAAATAACACTCAACATATAGGCATTGATATTATTGTCAGGAAAGGTATGTTTCCTTGCTTCTTTCTCTGCTTGTTTGAAAAAATCTGGAGGGAAATGTGTGGGGGGGGTGTGGACTTTATGGGGGAAACTTCTGATCACACCCTACCCTGGAGAGGCCTCAGGAAGCACGTCAACACAAAGGGGGTTTGGCCCCATCATCAGAGACAGTGTTTACCTCAACAGAGAAAATGTAATAGTAACATTGCATGATGATAAAATGAAAAATAAAAAGCAAAATAAAGTTGCAAAGTGGGTGTGGCAGCCCCAGAACAGTGCTTAGGGACAGGAGGAGAAAAATGACTACTCAGAGCTATGGAGTCCCAGTCCAAGTGGTGTGCAAGGAGTGTGGTGCCAGGAACAGGCAGAGGAAGACACAGATGCTCAGGCAGCCCTAGGGAGGCCTCGAGACTTGATTTCCTCTCACCTCCCTCCTTCACTCGCGGATGCCCCCCCAGGACAAAATGGGCAAACGTAAGGCCTCCAACATAAGAAATGAAAGCATAACATTTCTATAGGGAAGAGACGCAGTATTATGATATTTGGGGAATGCAAATTTTCACTGACCTCATCTTTGAATAGTTCAGCCCACCTTTCCTTTTGATGGAGAATTTCAAAACCATGGCAACCTAATCAGTGTTCAGGCTCCTGCAAAGCGGACGCCGCCTGCTCCCTATTCATGATTTGGAAACAATATTTCTACAGATATGTTTACACAAAATCGATTCACGGATTCAATGACATCCCTATCAAAACTAAATAAGCCTCTTCTGAGGAATAGTCACGCTAATTCTGAAATTGATATGGAAATGTGAGGGTCTGAACACAGTTGAAACACTGTTGGAAAAGAAGGAACGTGTCGGGGGACTTCCATTGCCTGGCCTTAAATGCTTCTTATAAAGCCGCAGACGGCAGGGTGGCCTGGCCTCCCCTGGAGGTTGGCTAGAAATGAACCAGAGGCACAGGAGTTCAGATTGACCCATGTCAACATTGTCACTGGATTTTGAGCAAGAGTCCAAGTAATGTCCATGGAAAAGAAAGCCTGTGTTGAACTAAAGCTTCTAAAGCAGGGAAAAGCTGTATGAGAAAACACCAACAAAACCTCAGTCCTAGTTGTTGACTCAGAAAAAACATATATATTTGAAATGGATCATAGACCTGACCTGTAACTCAAGTCAAAAGATTTCTAGAAGAAAACATTGAAAAATGTCTTCATGATATCACAGTGGACAAGGACTTGGGGGCAGATCACAAAAAAACACAACACAAAAGGAAAATAATATGTTATGTTGAACTCTGTTGAGGTTAAAATATTCTTCCCTTTCACATTTTAAAATGAATAGAGAGATCTATGGATATGGAAACCGTTCACTGCAGTTATGTCTGACAAAGCACGGCTATCCATGTGATGCAAATGCTTCCTTCAGGTCTTCAGCACAGAATGCAAACCAGTGCACCAAGGAACCTGGCTCCTCCTTTGGCATTTGACTGCTGGAAGCTTCCAAAGCCCACATATAATCTCCTCCTCCTGTTGCCTCAAAATTAGAAATGTGGAGGGCCTCCTCTCTTGGGCAAGATGGTAAATCAAAATAGCAGGACTTCTCAATCCTCAGAGGGGGACAGAGTGGTAGAGTCTAAAGCTGGGGGGCCCTCTTCCTTGACACCTGCAGCTAATTGAGACTGCATGGAAACCATCACTCCAGGAGTCCTCCGACCAGCCCCAAGCCAGCCTCCTCACCTCATTCATAAAAGCCTTTGAGCCTGGTCTGCCTTTCTCTCAAAGGCTCAATATGTCAGAAATCTTGTCAGACTGCTTTCACAGTCAAATACCAAAATGATCCTGTTCTTCATAGGTCTCAAAATCCAAACCAACTGTGGTGGGTGGAGTCCCAGGCTCATTCCATGATAGGACTTCAACAGTCTAATGAAGATCTGATTTCACAAAAGAATAGCCAGTAAACATGAGCAAAGGCTTTCAACATCTTGAGTCCTTGGGGAAAAGTCCTTTAAAGACATGGTGAGAGAATTCTGTGTGTCTACCTGAATGGCTGGGGTTGTCAATGACCAACAGTTGCAAATGCTGAGGAGATAGGGTGAGGGAGCATTCCATAGTGCTGGCCAGAGTAAAAATGTTAGCAGAAATTGGGGAAATGATATTGTGCTAAATGAAAATAAATCGATAGAAGAAGATGAAGAAAGAGAAGGACTAGCAAAGCTTTAAGATAAAGGAGAAAAATCAAAAATCAAGAGCCTGATAGAATGCTAAGGGAAATATGGATAAGGATGACATCATAATGAATTTGAAAAGGATATTGACAAAAAAGGAAGTAAAAAAATAAAGATGGCAAGGGATCAATGAAAAGCTTCAACAGAAAAGTTTGGAAAAGTGTTGATTTTATTTATTCTCAAGAGAGGATACTGACGCTAGGAGAAAATTAATGCCCTGAAAAGTACCATTTTATCCCATCTATTGATCACGGCATATTATTCTTTGCTCCTGGGACTTTTAAAACCCTTTTTGCCTTCTATTTCTTACATATCCTGACTCCTAAAACACAATACAAATGCTTTATCATGTAATTTAAACCATGGTTCTGAAAAAGACTCCCATACATAAAAAAGAAGAAAATGCAGCCTTTAACCCTTATATAGATCTTAAATCTATTATATAGAGGCAAGCAACATTGTAAGTAGACACGTGGGATAAAAAGGCACTAGCATTTATAGAAATTTGTTCTGCAAAAGAAAAAATACCATTAGGCAATTTACATATGCTAACTCAACTAATCCTTTTGATGGTTTTGGAAGTTTCTTGAAAGGAAAACCTACAGAACACTCAGTGGTGGTGGGAATCTGTTTCTGATGGATCAGAAGAGCAGATTATAAAATATTCAGGATTTTGCAAGCTTGATGGTAGCTTGAAATTAGCCACAGTGGGAATATTTACACCACGGGAATGAACAAATACTAAAAATAGGATTTTTTTCCTCCCCAAAGAGTCAGTTTCCTAGCATAGCACTGTTCTAGTTTCTTGTAACAACATAATTTCATGTAATTATTCATGTTTTCTCATTAAATTAGTCTCCCCATAAGAGCCACAACCTGCATTTCACTTAATTTTTTATTTGGGACTCTACTGCCTCGTAGCTGAAGCATGTGCATGTGAGTAGTAACTTCATTGCACCACTGATGAAGCATGTGGATCACAGAATTTTTCAACATCCACACAGCAAGGGGCTGGTGGAATCCACAATTGACTCCAAAACTCTACTCTGCCATCAACTACACTATCCTCCCAAGATAACTGTCGTCAACAACTAATTTACACAAAGGAACAAAGGAAGCCAGCATACCCTTTGATACTTGAGTTTGGAATAATAACACTCTATGTGAAGGATTTCAAATAAACCCAGATGATAGAATGTTATTGTTATCATGAATATATGATATGATCATTTTTATATCAAGCCATCATTATAAAGGATCCTCAGACATTTTATCAAATGATATTGAGATTTTGTTTCTGAATAGTATGATGGTGAAAAAGTTGGACTGTGCTCAACCTGGAGTCAAACCTCATCCTGACATACTAACTCTCTAACCGTGAACAAATGATCCAATTTCTCTAAATTTCAGTTTCAAATCTCTAAACATCAAATAAGAAAATTTCATAATTTACCTAACATGGGATGGAGGAATAGAAGAAGTAAATGGTAGGAATAATAAAATAAGTTATGAAAGTTTCTTTTAAAATGGTATGTCAATATCAAACTTGAAATAAATTAGTGTTTACTCCTAAATGATAAGGTGAGTCATCTATGTAAATTAGGAGAAAACTGTTTAATTAGCACGACTAACATGATAACAGAAAGGCACTTTCTAAGCAAACGATCTTTAAAAAGGAGTGAACTTCTGGTTGGAACTTATGGAGAGGATCAGGCGGGGCAGGACAGTGGGATATGTCTTCTGCACTTTGTTGTCGTTGGAATTGGCTGTACCCCAGTCTCCCAGCAACCTGAGAGGGGTGTGCTTGCAACAGTTCATCAGGAAATGTCCCTTGAGCCCATCACGTTGCCCTAATTCTGCAATCAATAAGTAGCGCTCTCATGATTTATGTGGCTTCCAAGCTATCTCCTAGTGTGGATGCCTGGATAACGGTTATCTCAAAGCCTAGCTTTTATTACATCTCAAACCCTGCCAAGCTGGCTCATTCATCAGTCTCTTCTGAAAATGAGCACTTCCTGGCTGAATATGCACGCCCACAGAGCAGGGTGGGGTGCAGGCAGGTAGGGTGTGACATTCCCTGGGGAGGGAGATGATTAGCCCCAGGACCAAATCTCCATACAGCCTCCCCTCAATAAGCAGAGACTTAGAAATATGAGTTTTAAAAATATATGAGTGGTGGTTATGTTATAGGGCAGCCCCGATATTGAACGGGTTCCTGGCTGTGGGTCCTCACCCGCTTGCTTACAAGGGACTTATGAATACTCCACTACAGGCACACACACAAGGTTCATAAAAGGTTTATTTACAAGGGAAAAGGAAATAAGGAAAATGGACAACTCAGGGAGAAAATAGGGAAATAAAGTCTTTAATGCGTCCTACATGATCCGCCGACCTGGAAACCCAAAGGCACTCTCAGAGCTGGCCGGACGCTGCGAGCTGGCAGAGAGACAAAATGGAGGATCCCCCCTCCAATGCCCACGTGTCTGGCTTTATACCAGCCTGGCTGCTTAACCCCACCCTCAGGTCCCATCCACCTTCCCTTTGGTGGTGATGGGATTGGAGTTCCCAGTGTCTTTGGCTTTGGCCTGGGGTGGGGGTGGAGTCCACAAAGCCTGTATGGGATTAGCTTTAGGACAGCCTTTTCCCCCTAACAATTATACTTACTACTGTGGATCCTGAATCAAAAGTGTAAAGAGGGAAGGGCAAGCCTTCATATTGCAAATTTAACCTCTGAAGAAATTGAAGGTCATAAAATTGCAATGAATTGGTCCAAGTAATAGCTCCTAAGAGTCAAAACCCTTGACAATAAATAAGATCTCTTTCCCCTGAGTCACACCTATGCCCACAACATGTTTTACTTCTGCTGATATTAATTAAGGAGTGGAATAAAATAAGGAGTCTTTGGTTTCTAATGATGTTTTCTGAGATGAGTCTTGCACAGATAAATGAGTCAATGCCATCTTTCCTAATGAAGCTTGATGTAGACAATAGGGGAAAAGACACTCACTTTTCCCCCTTTCTTGACATGGTTTTTATTTCATGTTTAAATTAGATCATATATTTATAAAATCTGTAACCAGCACTTAATAGTTTACAATTATCAACTGGATTATTTATGATTTCAAGTGTTTGCTTAGTTGCAGTGTACCACTTAATTAATATAATTAATTATTCCCAAAATGTGCTTTGTGAAAACTAGAAAGATGAGTGGGAAAAGAAGGAATTTGTTAAAACTTACACTTTAAACAGCACACATTAAAAAGTTTCTTAAACTAAATCAGATGAGGCTTTTGCTTATTTGTTGATTTATTTTTTAATCATGGATGGCCGTAATTTTTAGTACATAGTAATGTCTTTAAAAGGCATATGAGAACAATGCACTAGAACCCTCCAGTCTGAATTTATTTATTTAAAACCAAATGCATTTTTCATCGAGTCCACTTCTTTCACAATAATGTAAGCAATTCCAGCAATCACTAGTATTAAAAAAACCTAAAAATAAGTATTTCTGCTTACTTAGTAAATATTCGTGTAGTCTAGCCAAATGCATTTTGGCTGATGCTTCAAATATTCTTTGAGAAAGTGAACTTGGCACCATTCTGAGAGGATGAATTAAAAAACAATCCCAGGGTTATTGACCATCACCTCGTTTACATTTCCAGCTTTCCTGCTAGTCTATTAGCTGAGATTCGAACACCCTCAAGGATAGAAGGAAATCACTCATTTACAATATTTTTAATAATTTGTTTTCTATTTATATCTTTTACATCATTGTGTAGTCCCCGTGAAATTCCCACCACCAGTTCTTCCGTGAACCATCACCATAGTCCCTATGCTCTTCTCTCCCCTGTTTTGATCCCTGTTCCTCTCCCTCCTTCGCAGAATGAATTTTCTTATTTATGGTCACTGGCAAATTTTGTTGTTTATTTAGTTATTATTAGCATTGTTATTTTTTCCTGATCCCGTATTTGCTTCCCCTATATTCCTCCTATAAGTGAAACCATTTGATATTTTTATTTTTCCTTCTGGTTTATTGTCCCTTCTAGCTCCATCTATGTTCCTGGGAATGGCATGAGTTTATCTTTTTGATTGCTGAATAGTATTCCATTGTGTATAAAGACCACTCTTTCTCTTAGCCATGATGGCTACGTGAGTACGTGTCTCAGGAACGGCTGGATCCAAGAGGTGGGCATGACTGTCTCTGCAGACTTTCCCCTTCAGAACTTGGGGTCCTACCACTGACAGTTCCAGGTGCTTCTGACCCTAGTTTTGTAGCTCCGGCACAAGGAGAGCTTCATTCTTCTGGCGGCTACGGGGTACAGAGAGGAGCACGGATTACCCTTGGTGTGACTGCTGAGCTCAGTGGCCATGCCTGATAAAGATCTCACCCTGAGCAGTTTCATCTCTCTGGACAGAGTGAGAGGAGGTGTGAGGATCAGTAGTTCCATCAAACCATTAAAGAGAGGATCAAGGCTTCCCTTTAGGAAAGGATGCTGAACCAAAAATTAATAACTTAATTACTTAATTAATTAATTAAAAATAAAATATCTATTCTAGGAGTCAAGCTTATTTTCCTCATAGGTAATTTTGACATGCTATGCTGCTTTATAAGCCTTCAGTTTCCTTATTGTGCCTGCCAAATAAAGTGCAGACTCATTTATGTGATTTAAAAAAATTTACAAAATCAGAAGAGGGGCGGAGCAACATGGCGGCGAGGAGACGCTGCGAGTAAGATCTCCCATTAAAAAAAGTTAATAGGGAGGAAAAGCGGCAGGTCCCAGTGAGAACTGGGACACGGAAGATAAACGGACGACTCCAGCAAACTGCCCGAAGAAGAAAGTTGCCATAAAAGAGGACCAGAAGGGAGGGAAGCGCAGAACCCTGCTCCCCTCCCCCGCCCACAGAGGCGGCACTCTCCGACCAGCAGAGAGGAGGGAAACAACAAACCAAAACGGCCAACAAGAAAAACGGACGCAGCAAGTGGGACTGTGAGTGGAAAGGAACTATTGCAGCCACCACACCCCGTGAACGGGAGCTGAGGCGAACCCTGCAGGATTCGCCGCGGCGGTGAGCGAACGGCTCTGGGCGCCATTAGAGAAGAACAAAGACCCCAGGAGACGCGCACACAGCCCGGGCTGCCGGTAAGCTTGCGCGGAAAGTGGCGCGCTCGGCGCGCTTGAAAAGCAAGTGCAGACCAGGATCGCGGCTGCCCAGGTCCCCGCGCCTGCGACCTAGGCTTGGGAGACGACCTAGGCTTGCGGGGAGACGCTCGGAGGTCCTCACCGAGGTGAAGGTCCCTCCCTGAGTAAGCAGGAACCAGGCGCCCAGGCACGGGAGCGGTGCAAAAGGCGCCATTCCCGCGCCACTGAACTGGGCTACAGCCCTCGTCCTGGAACTGAGGGCTTTGGAACTGAGACCTGGGGCACGAAATTAGGGGCGTGGGTTCCCCACGACGGAGGGGCACAAGGCAGACACAGCACCCCAAAGCCGTTGAGGTGTACCCTACCATCCCCGCTCTGCTCCCTGTCCCACGGGGTGGAAAATCAGCTCCCCAAGGGCTCTAGGAGAGATCTCTGCGCCACCTAGCGACTTGAAGCCAGCACAGGCTCCTGAAGGAGCTAGTGGCCAGCTGGGGAGTTAGCCCACACCCAGCCCCTTCCGAACAAGTAGTCTGAGCCCACAGGGAGAGCGAGCACCCACAGCCGGGGCAGACCAGGCACGCAGAAGAGTGTGCCTGACACCGTACGCGCAGGGAGTGTGTCCCACATCACCATTTTAGAACAGGGACATTTCTTCAGTAAAGACTACCTGCAGAAGGCTTCCTCAGGAGCCAGAGGTGAGCGGGGGAAGTTCGCCCACGCCAGACCCCCTCTGGCCTGCAGTCCAAGCCCAGAGGGGGAGCAGGAACCCACCGCCGGGGCAGACCAGGCACACAGGGGAGTGTGTCCCCACATCGACATTTTAGGACAGGGACCTTTCTCCAATAAAGACTGCTTGAAACTGACAGATGACTCCTGGAGGAACCAGAGGGGAGCAGAGAAGCTCACCCAAGATGCCGGCCAGTCCCAACTACACAGTGTCCCAACGCATACGGCAAATTAGAAAACAGACAGTAGGGAGGAGAAGAACCACACGCAACCTAGCAACTCTCCAGAGAAAAAGCACACCACAAAAAGAAAACCAGCCCTCAGATTGCAACGACAGTAACTTGGAAGAACTTCTGAGCCTTCCAGAAAGAGAATTTAAAATTGCCGTGATTAAAAAACTGACAGAAGTCATAAAGGAAAACAATGATAAGGGAAAAATAATCAACGATCAGAAGAATGAAATTGAGTCCCTAAAGAGGGAAGTAAAAGAAATGCAGGACATCAAAGAATTAGTGGAAGAACTAAAGAATTCTGGGAAAAGCAATGAAAGCAGAATTGATGAAATGGAAGAACGAATAAGTGCTCTTGAAGACACAGAAATAAAAAGAACCAAAACAGAAAAGGAAAGAGAAGTACGAAGGAAAAAGAATGAAGAAAGACTTCGGGAACTATCTGACTCCATGAGGAAAGGAAATATAAGAGTTATAGGAATACCAGAAGGAGAGGAGAGAGAAGTAGGAACAGAGAAAATATTCAAAGAGATAATTGAAGAGAACTTCCCAAATGTGAAGAAGGAGCTGAAAATTGATATACAAGAAGCAAGAAGAACACCAAACTTCCACGACGAAAGAAAAAATACAGCAAGACACATAATAGTAAAGCTCCCAAGAATCCAGGACAAGGAAAAAATAATGAAGCTGGCAAGAGGGAAGAAACAGATAACATTCAAAGGAAAGCCAATCAGGCTGACATCAGACTTCTCCGAAGAAACACTACGGGCAAGGAGAGAGTGGAGGGACATAGTCAACAGACTCCAAGAAAACAGATGCCAACCAAGAATACTCTATCCCGCAAAGCTCTCCTTCCTCTTTGAAGAAAGAATATGGACCTTCCCAGACAAACAGAAACTCCGGAATTTCATTGCAACTAAACCCCCACTCCAAAAAATACTACAAGGAGTCCTAAAGCCAGAAACTCAGAGGGACGAATAACAATGAAAGAAGGCCAAAAAAAAAAGTTATTAAAAGAATAAATAAATAAAATCAAAGGAAAGACAAACACAATGGCAAATACAGATGTTAACATATCAATATTAACTCTAAATGTAAATGGACTAAACTCTTCAATAAAAATACACAGAGTTGCAGCCTGGATTAAGAAACAAAACCCAACCTTTTGCTGTCTCCAGGAAACACATTTAGCTACAAAAGATAAAAATAGGCTCAAAGTTAAAGGATGGAAAACAATCCTACAAGCAAATGGACCAAAAAAGAAAGCAGGAACAGCTATACTTATATCAGATAAAACAGATTTCAAACTCAAAAAGATAAAAAGAGACCCCAATGGTCACTACATTATGATCAAGGGGACAATACTTCAAGAAGAAATAACACTCATTAACATATACGCACCAAACAAGGAGCACCAAAATATATCAGACAACTGTTGTCCTCTCTGAAAACAGACATCAGAGAAAACACATACGTAGTGGGAGACTTCAACACACCACTATCAACAATGGATAGATCAACAAGACAAAAAATAAGTAAAGAAACCAAAGCTCTAAATAAGGACCTAGAGCAATTGGGCTTAACAGACATCTATAGAACACTAAACCCCAAAAAAACGGAGTACACATTTTTCTCAAGCGCACACGGATCATTCTCCAGGATCGATCACATACTGGGGCACAAGACAAACATCAACAGATACACCAAGATTGAAATCATATCAACCATCTTTTCTGACCATGAAGGCATCAAACTAGAAATAAACCATAAAAAGAAGGCAAGGAACTTTCCTACCTCATGGAGATTAAAAACCACACTACTGGAAGACCACTGGACTAATGAGGAGATCAAAGAGGAAATTAAAAAATTTTTTGAATTGAACGACAAGGAGGATACCAATATCCTAAATGTATGGGATGCAGCAAAAGCAGTAATAAGAGGAAAATATATAGCAATAGAAGCTCACATCAAGAAACAAGAAAGAACTCAAAGAAACAACCTAATCTCGAAGCTCAAAGATCTAGAAAAAGAACAACAAAAAAACCCCAAAACCAGTAGAAGAAAAGAAATAATAAAAACCAAAGCAGAAATAAATGAAATTGAAACTAAAAAAACAATCCAAAAGATCAATGAAACCAAGAGCTGGTTCTTTGAAAAAATCAATAAAATAGACAAACCCCTAGCCAGGCTCACAAAGGAAAAAAGGGAGAAAGCACAAATAAACAGGATCATCAATGAAAGAGGAGAAATCACAACGGACACAGCAGAAATCAAAAGAATAATCAGTAACTACTATGAACAGTTATATGGAAACAAGTTTAACAATCTAGAGGAGATGGACAAATTCCTACAACTCTACAATCACCCAAAGCTAGATAAAGAAGAAATAGAACACCTAAACAGACCAATTACAATTAGCGAAATTGAAATGGTAATCAAAAACCTCCCCAAAAACAAAAGCCCAGGACCTGATGGATTTACAAATGAATTCTACCAAACATTCAGAGACGAATTAGTGCCTATCCTTCACAAACTCTTCCAAAAAATTGAGAAGGAAGGGACAATACCAAACACGTTCTATGAAGCCAACATTACACTAATACCAAAACCAAACAAGGACAACACAAAAAAGGAAAACTACAGGCCAATCTCCCTAATGAACACTGATGTAAAAATCCTCAATAAAATTTTAGCCATCAGAATCCAACAATGTATCCATAAGATAATTCACCACGACCAAGTAGGATTCATTCCAGGGGCACAAGGATGGTTTAACATCCGAAAATCAATCAACGTTATCCAACACATCAACAAAAAGAAATATAAAAACCATATGATAATATCAATAGATGCTGAGAAAGCTTTCGACAAAGTGCAACACCCATTCATGATAAAAGCCCTTGAAATTCTTGGGATACAAGGAACATACCTCAACATCATAAAGGCCATCTATGACAAGCCAACAGCCAGTATCATTCTCAATGGTGAAAAGCTGAAAGCAATTCCATTAAGATCTGGAACAAGACAAGGATGTCCACTCTCACCACTGCTTTTCAATATAATACTGGAAGTCCTAGCCAGGGCAATAAGACAAGAGAAAGACATCCAATGAATCCAAATAGGAAAAGAAGAAGTCAAACTATCACTATTTGCAGATGATATGATATTATACATAGAGAACCCCAAAAACTCCACAGAAAAGCTAATTCAACTCATCAATCAGTTCAGTAAAGTGGCAGGATACAAAATCAACACGCAAAAGTCAGTAGCCTTCCTATACACAAACAATAAATCTGAAGAAGAAGAAATCAAAAAAACCATCCCTTTTGTTATTGAAACAAAAAAAATCAAATATTTGGGAATAAATCTAACAAAAGAGGTAAAGGACCTATACAAAGAAAACTATAAAACACTGTTAAAAGAAATAGAAGAAGACACAAAGAAATGGAGAGACATCCCCTGCTCGTGGATTGGAAGAATAAACATTATTAAAATGGCCATCCTACCAAAAGCAATATACAGATTCAATGTGATTCCAATCAAAATTTCAATGTCATTCTTCAAAGAAATAGAACAATTATTGATGAAATTCATATGGAATCACAAAAAACCCCGAATAGCCAAAGCTCTCCTGAAAAAAAAAGAAGGGAATGGAGGCATTACACTCCCAGACTTCAAACTATACTACAAAGCCATAATCATCAAAACTGCATGGTATTGGAACAAGAACAGACATACAGACCAATGGAATCGAATAGAAAATCCAGAAATAAACCCACAGATTTATGGTCAACTAATCTTTGACAAAGGAGCAAAGACTATGCATTGGAGCAAAGAAAGTTTGTTCAATAAATGGTGCTGGGA
This sequence comes from Talpa europaea, assembly GCF_964194135.1. Taxonomy (NCBI): domain Eukaryota; kingdom Metazoa; phylum Chordata; class Mammalia; order Eulipotyphla; family Talpidae; genus Talpa; species Talpa europaea. Next base: position 139,702,879 of record NC_140071.1, on the reverse strand, counting down.
AAACTGGGTCGCTACATGCAAAAGAATGAAGCTTGACCACTACCTCACACCATACACAAAAATCAACTCAAAATGGATTAAAGAACTAGACATAAGACCTGAAACCATAAAATATATAGAAGGAAATATAGGCGAAACACTACGTGATTTGCACATCAAAGACATCTTTACAAACACATCACCCAAAGCAGTGATAGTGAAGGCAAAGATAAACAGCTGGGACTACATCAAATTAAAGAGCTTCTGCACAGCAAAAGAGACAATAACAAAAACAAAGAGAAACCCCACCAACTGGGAGAACATTTTTGCACCCAACACTAATGATAAAGGACTGATCACAAAAATCTGCAAAGAGCTGATGAGACTCAACAACAACAAAGAAAATAATCCAGTCAAAAAATGGGCAGAAGAGCTAAAAAGAAACTTCTCTGAAGAGGAAATGCAAATGGCCAACAGGCATATGAAAAAATGTTCAACATCACTTGCCATCAGGGAAATGCAAATCAAAACTACCATGAGATACCATCTTACACCAGTGAGAATGGCACATATTAAAAAAACTATCATCAACAAATGCTGGCGAGGGTGTGGAGAAAAAGGAACTCTTCTACACTGTTGGTGGGAGTGCAAACTGGTCCAACCACTGTGGAAAGCTGTGTGGAGATTTCTGGACCTACTAAACATAGAGCTTCCATATGATCCAGCAATTCCACTCCTAGGTATTTACCCAAAGGACACAGAAACATCAATTCCAAAGAACACCTGCGCCCCTATGTATATAGCAGCACTGTTTACAATAGCTAAGCTTTGGAAACAACCCAAATGCCCAAAAATAGATGACTGGATCAAGAAGATGTGGTACATATATACCATGGAATATTACTCAGCATTCAAAAAAGATAAACACATGCAATTTGCAGCAACATGGATGGCGCTGGAAGGGATCATGCTCAGCGAAATAAGCCAAAAAGAAAAAGAAAAATACCGGATGGTCTCACTCATAGCAGGAATCTAGAAAACTTAAATAAGGGACCAGGAAAATGAATAACTATAAGAAAGTGAAAATCAAAATCAACAAAAAACTATGAACCAGAGACACTTTTAGGGGGGCGGGGGCGGGAGGGGAGGGATTGGGGTCAGAATGGGGGGGCTGCAATTGTATGGGGAATATAACAATAAAATTTATTATTATTAAAAAAAAATAAATAAAAAAATAAAAAAATTTACAAAATCTGATCTCATTTTTCTTTCAAGTCTTTTCTATAGTCAAAGTTTTTCTGCTTCTGTACTTCACATAATCCTGGTAATGAGTCATTCTCAAGGGGAAAAAAAATAATACCACACACACACACACACAATGCACCTCTCTCCTGGTGGCTTTGCTCATTATACTTCTGCTAATTCCTCTTTCTAGAATACTTGACACTTCTTCCTGCCATTTCTGTCACCATAAAGAATTCCTAATCACTTGTCAGTTTCCAAGGAAAATATTACCCTTTTTTGTATTATTTTAGGAAAAGAAATGAGTTTTAGTTTCCTCTTAGCATTTTCAAGCTTGATACATACCTTAACTAGGATACTACCACTAGTTTTGTTTGTAAATAGGAAGGCTATATATGCTAAATATATACTATACATAATACATTCAAAATCTTCCTACTCTTTATATATAATACATTCATATACTGTCATGCCTGTATATGTATTATTTTAGAAAAGCAGTTTCTAAATTGTGGGGTGCATCTCTACACATAGGGTGACTTTGGTAAGTCATTAATCACTTGGAGCTCTTTCCCTATAAAAGGTGGGAATAGTGATACCCAACTGTCAGGGGGACTCATAAGACAATGAAGGGGCAGATATTATTCTTTCTTCTTCTGGTCTCTACTTCCTTAAATGATCTCTCGTTTCTCTGCCTATTCTTCATCCAACCTCCTTAGTTGGCTTCACTCTCTTTGAGATTCAATCTCCAAGTACTTCAAAGTCTTCAGCATTTTGTTCTAATTTTTTTTTTCATTTTCCTATTTATACTTTCTCACCATAAATGTTTACATGCTCCCACATTTTTAAAGACACTCTGTAATGACACACTAGAATTTGTAATCACTAGTCATTAACTTTTCACTAAGCTACAGGTCTGCGTGTCCATGTGGATTTCAGACACATTGGTCAACTTCACCGGTTCCAAGACAAGGTCACATTTCCTGTGCTACCCTGTCATTTTCCACTGCCAACCATAGCACCAGCTTCCTTGCAGTCAGGAACATAGGCATCATCCTCGATCCCTCTCATCCCTCCACAGCCAACCCAGAAACCGTCTGTTAGCTAAACACCCAACTGGATCCTACATCAACAAATTCTCACTGTCTCCACTCCACCAGTGTGGCCAAGCTCTCATCATTTTCCAGCAGAACTTCTAAAATAAAATCCTAACTTTTCCTCAAATAGTTCCTCACCAGCTCTCCTTGAATCTTTCCCCGCACAGATTACATTTATAAACATAAAGAGGTTTCCATCATTCTTTTGCTGGAAGACCTCCTAGTCACCCCACCCTCCCCATTTCACTATGAAGAGTGTCCAGTTACTTGCCTTACTAGATAACTAGCAGTTTTCTGATTTCCTCCCTCTCTGTGCAGTAGTTCCTAAATTAAATTCTCTTAGCATGTTTAAAATAAAACAAAACAAAATGATAACAAAAACAGTGCTTGAAGAATAATATGCCCTTGATTTGAATGTTAACTCTACCACTGTGGAGGATTTACTTCAAACTACTTGCCTCAGTTTCCTTAAGTTCAAATGATAATAAGAAAAATAGTATCTGCTGAACTAGTCTGCTGATAAAGTTGACTTCAGGATTCTAGGAATTAATGTACATTCAATTTCTCAAAAACAATTTCTCAATCAGTCACTAGCGCATCTTAAGTACCATGACAAGGTGGGCTCTAAGTGTGAGTTTGCAAGCCTGTGATCCTTTACTAGAGTGCAGTTCCATTATATTGGGGATATTTTCTTGCTTGGTGCTATGTTCCAGTAGCCTACACCCTCATCTAGCATGTAGAAAAAGATTTAATAAATATTCATTGGATAGAATATTTATCACTTAAAAATGTTTATCACTTAAAAAATTCAAATCCTCTCACTGATGTGAACAGTTTGAACCTAAGAGACAGAGATTGGTTACCTGACAGGTGCATGTGTAATCCAGGATCTGTGATAAACACTTTATATAGATTATCTGCTTAATTCTCACAATAGCCATGAAAGATCGATTGTATGCCCATGCTAACAGATTAAGAAATTTATACTGAGTAATTTTGTAGGAATTTTATAAGGGCATAGAACTATAATGGTATAACTAAATCCTTAGTACTTCAAAATGGTTACCCCCTTTTTAACCATGCTAAAATTTGAGCTTACTCATCTTTTTGAAGTATCATGTCTATCATAGACTAGACCACGCATATAATAAATGTTGATAAATTTAATAAATGTTTGTGGAATGAATTATATATATATATTGATAATCACAAACTGGTGAATGTTGGAGAAACATCCCAGCATGAAAGTTGTAGAGGTAGTTTTCTATATGAAATAAAACAGTTTCATAAGTCTGATCATTATTTTGATCTATGCAAGTGATAAGACGTCTAGGCATTCAGTGATAAACACCACATATTTCTGTACCAAAGAGATAGCATAAGTTCAAATCAAAATTATTCTAATATTGCATTGCTCTGCTTCTATTTTCATGGTCCAATTATGGAAATTATTATTGCAAATTGAAGACAATTCCATTTTAACTGATCAGGGAGCTGTGAGCTTCTTTTATAATACCAAAATGCTTAAATCTTAGTCATTGGAATTCATTCTCTCTGGACAAATGTGTTCAATTGCCCAACGTGATTAGTGCATTGTCAAAGGTACTTCAATTCTGATACACTTTTCCTCTGATTATACTTTATCATTGCAGATCTTCTATTATGAAGCTTTAAGTATCAAAGATTTCTTTTTACTTACTATAAGAGTTTGCAAAGGAATAACGAGGGTGACATAAATCTCATGGAATAGACTTTTATTAATTTAGAGAATTTTTTGAGCATCTTCTTTTAAAATTCATTCTCTGTAGTGATTTTAATCTAAAAAGATCAAAATGTATCCATTTACTAGGCAATGTGACGGATGGTGGAATAACTACCACTTAAATGGAAAAATAACTTAATTGTCTTTTCTGTCAGGAATTTCAGACAATATGATGACTATTTAAATGCATGTACTGTAATTGCTGCTATATATGGCATAATTGCACTGTTATAATAAAAGAATTGTTAATATTTCTGTTGATGGGACTTTTCATGCATAGTTGAAAAAAGACAATTTATATCTGAGACCAAAAATGCAAAACTTATTTAAACATCAAATTGAGCAATGAGGAGGTAGAGAAGCGTAAGTTTGGAAATAATTGCATTTCTCAAATCAGTGCTAAGAGGAAAAGCTGCTTTCCCACATCTGCTTTAGAATGACCAGCTTTTGGCATCTTAGCCTTTATCCAGCTGTAGGTTTCTAACACTCTCTGGACTTAATGAGGAGACGTCTCTGTCTTAAATGCAATCCTTGATTCTTCCCTTTCAAATCTGTTCTCCATAGTCCGATCACAGATACCTCTTTTCTATCTTTTAGAAATTGTGGTTTTATATATATATATATATATATTAAATATAATATACATTATATAATAAAAATATTATGAAATATAATTTTATATATAATATAATTTACTCTGTATTTTACCTGTATATTTTATTATACATACTATATTTTATTATATATATATATACATAGTAAGATTTGTCTTCTTCACCATTTTAAGCTTCAGCGCCATTGATGCATGCATGGTGTTGTGCAAACATCACCACAATTCACTTCCAAAACCTCTTAAAAACGTAAATTAGAATATTTCCTACTGGGCTCAATACCCTTTCATATATTCCCAGAGCATTAACACACAAGCTAATCTTTCATTTTGATCCACCATGGTCTCCTCTCCAGCCCCCACTTGTCTTATGGGGCTTGATTTACCCCAGGCAGCCCACTCTCTGCACCCCAGCCTTGTTCATCATAGCCACACTGCTCATAACCTTCTGCCTTGACATCTGCTGTCACTCCACCTGGAATAGTTTCGCCACCTCTCCCTCCAACAGACCTCTTCTCAGCCTTCACATTCAGCTTAACTCTCCCCCCAGCAGGAAGCCTGCTCAGAGCTACCTTATTCCGTGTTTGAGAAAAGGAAACTGAGGCTTACTAAGGCAAAGTGTTTCGCAGATCCTCCTCATTTTCAGCAGACCACCTGGTGGAAAAGATCTAGAATAAATGTCATCTGAAAAATATCTACATTTTTTCATTTGGCCATAGCTACTTCTTTCTGGGGTGTACTAGTTGCTGTCCAGGACAATGGTCACTCGCAAGCGTGCTCTGCATGTCCCACTCTACAGTCCCTGCAAGGACTTTTCAGCGTCAATTAACCCTACACAGTTATTTTTAACAATCTCCTTGACTTTAGTTCTTTCTCGTTCTCCTAGAGAGTTTCTTCTCTCCCATGTGATGTTCCCTTTCTTTATCTCCATCTATCTGACACTGACTTACTCCTAGAAGTGATCACATTGCCCAGTTTTTACTGGTTTATGTGCCCAGTTTTTACTGACACCCTTTCCCCAACCCGGTTTCTTCAACATCAGCACATGCATCATACAGCAGCTCACGGACAAATACCTTTTTAAAATTTTCAAATATTTATGAATTTCCAAAAAAGTTCTATTGCTTATTGTTTTCTAATTTAACTCCACCGTGATAGGAAAACATGGTTTTGTAATTATAAGCCATTTAAATTTGTTGATGTTTGTCCTATAATCTAACTTGTGGCCCATCTGGAGAATATTCCATCTGCACATATAGAGTAATGTGTGCAAGAATAGAATAGCTGCTCTGTCCAGATAGATAAAAATGTTATCAACCTTCTATTAGTTTGTAGACTTTATGTATAACTGCATCTATTATTGAAAGTTGAGTATTGAATTCTCCAGCTTCCATTGCCAAATTACCCATTTCTTCATTCATTTCTGTCAGTTACTTTTTTCAAGTTTTATATTGCTGTTAGGTACATATATGTGAGTTACCATGTCTTGATGCTGGTTTGACCCTTTTAGCATTATAAAATATATTTTTATCTCTAATAATAATTGTGTCTTAAATTCATTCCATTTTATAAGACAGATACATATATATATATATATGTGAGTGTGTGTGGGTGTGTATATATATATCTCCAACTAACTTCTATTTTGATTGCATTAGCAAGGTAAATATTGCCAATTCTTTTCTTTCAACCTATTTTTTCATTGAAATATAATATTTTTCAGGGCCTCCCTGGTGGTGCAGGCAATTGAGCACAGCACTGTGAAGCTGACCGCAGCCTCTGCAGCGTGGGTTCGATCCGTGCCTGCCATGGAGATACCTTCATGGTGCAGCAGACCTCTTCTGCCTTGCCCACTGCTCCCCTCAGCAGTGTATTTCAGTCAGTCTGTCTGCTCTGTTCCCCACTCTGTCTCTGGTGAATCTTCTCACCCTCCTGCACCTCTGGCCTGTACCCCGGTTCTTATATGAATGAATAAACAAATCTTTAAAAAAATATGTAACATTTTTCATTTGGCATATAACATTGCATAAATTTAAGCTCTGCAACATATTCTTAATTTGCTACTTTTATATATATTATAATATGATCACTATCACAGCAATCATATTAGCACTTCTATCTTGTTGCATAATTATCATATATTTTCAGTGGTTAGAATTACTGAGTTCTCGTTTCTTAGCACAGTTGATGATATAATCCAATGCTATTGCTTATATTTGCTACACTGTACCTTGGATCTCCAAGGCTTATTTACTCTTTGTTGCAAGTTTGTGCCCTTAAACAACATCTGCCTACCTCTCACACCCATGCCCAGGGAAACACCCTTTTATTCACTGTTTTTAGCAAGGTTGACTTTTTTAGAATTCACAGATAAGTAATATTACACTATGTCTTTAATACCATGCTATGTAAAGCACATTTCTTATACAAGATATATTCCTTCCTAATCTATGGACCAGAGAAGAGATCACAAGGGAAAGGAGAGGATACTTTGTGATAATAAATATAAAAGCACAGCATTTTAAAACTTATGGGATGAAGTGAAAGATGATTTTTAAAGGAATTCTTAGCTTTAAACACATAAGTTAAAAAAGAAATAAAATCATGAGTTAATAATGTAACCTTCCACCTTCAAAAACAAGAAAGAAAAGAGCAAGCTAAACTTGCATTAAGTTGAAGGAAGGAAATGATAAATACTATGAAATAAGTAAATTACATAGGAAATAGGAAAACAATTAACAAAATGAAAAGTTGAGCCTATGAAAAGGTTAAAAAAGAACCAGACAAACCTTTAACTGGATTACCAAAATATAAATAATGAGAAAAAATAGAGAAAGCACTTAAATATTTCAATCAAGAATAAAAGACACAATATCACTGCCATTATTACAAAACAAAATGTTTCATTATACTGCACTATGAAAATTATGTTAGCTAATTATATAATTTAGATTAAATAGGCCAATTTATAAAAAAAATAAACTTAAAACCACTAGTAAAAGAAATGTAAAATCTAGAAAGTCCTGTAACAAGTAGAGAAGATTGAATTAATAAGTAAAGACTTCCCATAAAGAAAAAACCCAAGACCATATGGTTTCATTAAGAAATTCAACTAAATATTTAAAGAATAATATTGATCCTACACAAACTCTTCTGAAAAATGAAAAATGGTGGGAATACTTCTCGATTCATCCTAAGAGGCTATTGCTACCTTCATACAAAAACCAGATAAAGACATCCAAGAAGAGGTAACTGTACTTTGATATCTTCCATCAATATTGGCATAAAAATCTTCAGCAGTATATTAGTAACACATCAATAAACATAAATTATATAACATAATGACACAACCTTGCTCATAGGAGAAGAATCAAGAGCTAATGTCTCAACTGAGTGTCCAATGCTGCTGAGCTCCTCAGGAACAAGAACTGGCTTTGTTTTACTGGTTACAATATTCTCAGTATCTAGTACATTGCCTGCCCCTTGGGAGCTGTTTAAATATATCAGTACATTTATGAGTGTTTCTTATGTATCATTTATGTATTCATTTATATAACATTTATATAACATCTAATTATATATACTCATATCACATACAGATAATGACAAGTATATAATACCTTTTGGATCCTTGAAGACTAATTAGATAACTGCATAGATAAATAGGTAGATAAATAGGTAGATAAAATTAGTAGATATAATACATATAATTAGTCCCAAGAATCAAGCAGAGATGAATGCTAGAAAAATAGAGAATTCTATCAAGATCTGATGATTTTTGGTTTTAATGATGCATTTCTTATTACATTTCAACAAAATGTCTGTGTATCTGTACCTCATTATTTTATTACAAATCAAGATATATGATGTGACCAAAGCTTTGTATTTAAAGCTTGATTCTAGTGGTTTTAATTTCTGAAGAGCACCCCAATTCCACTAAGAGCTCTTCAAGGAAAACGAATGTTGGAAAGATTAATTATCCAAACTGAAATTTAAAAAAAAAAAAAAGAAGCTATTTGATTTTTTTTAACAGTTGTAAAATGGACAAGCTTATCCTTGAAATTTGAAGCATTAAAATAGAGCAGAATTCAACTGAGACAATGCCTTTCATCATTGGAAGTTACATGACTGTTTCTTCTGCCACAGAAGAAAAAGCCTTTATCTCTGAAACTGGTGGAGCATAAAGGCAAAATAGAGGAGCTTTCTCTTTCTCTCCTAGATCTGAAATTTGCCCTGTTCTGTTCCTTTGCAGTAATTTGTGAAGCCAAATTATTTCTTTTACATCACTTTGCTAGTACTCAGTCCAGCATACCTCATGTGGGTATTTATTAATGAGATATTGTTGAATATAATCTTACTTTAACTATTTTGAATAGATACTATTCCTAACATGTGAAAATGAACCTGATCTCACTCATTTTCCAGCTGTTCTCTGCAGTCTGAGCAAGCTGCCATTGTAAAATCTTCATCTTACCATATTACTTTGCAGCCTGAAATCTTCCAAGCACCTCCTGAGGACATATAATGAAGCTTAGACTTTGGGAGGTGAAAGAAAAGGATCTTCGCCATCTATCTTTTCTTGCTTGCCCTCTAATCAAGACATTGCTGCTGCCATCTTACATTCCTATAAAAATACATAACCTGAATTTTATAATAGAATTCTACAAAGTTGAGAAAAATTTGACCTGTTATATTGTAAACACCAACTTACAAGTCTGGTCAATAGTTTTCAAGTTTCAAGGTGATGAAAGTGAAGTAGACTAGGAAGGAATTTCAACTAATGCAGGATCCCAGCTTGGATTCTGGATAACAAAGGAGAAATATTAATGGGGTCATTGGAAAAAAACTAACTCTATAGATTAAATAATAGTAATATGTCAGTGCTAAATAAGGTATCAGTTTACTATAGGTATATAAAGTTGACATTTGGGGACTCTGGATGAAGGACACATGGCAGGGTTTTCAACCTCAGACCTCTTGTTATTTGGGGTCTGGAAATTTGTGTTGCAAGGGACTGTCCTGTGCTCTGTAAGGTGTGCCCCACCATCCTTGTCTTATACCCACCTGATGCCAGTAGTAGTCTCCCTTCAGTTGTCACAATAAAAAATGTATTCATTAAATGCAAATGGCCAACAGGCATATGAAAAAATGTTCAACATCACTTGTCATCAGGGAAATGCAAATCACAACTACCATGAGATACTATCTCACACCAGTGAGAATGGCACATATTAAAAAAACTAGCAACAAAAAATGTTGGCGAGGATGTGGAGAAAAAGGAACTCTCCTGCACTGCTGGTGGGAGTGCAAACTGGTCCAACCACTATGGAGAGCTGTGTGGAGATTTCTGGACCTACTAAACATAGAGCTTCCATAGGATCCAGCAATTCCACTCCTAGGTATTTACCCAAAGGACACAGAAACATCCATTCCAAAGAGCACCTGCACCCCTATGTTTATAGCAGCACTGTTTACAATAGCTAAGCTTTGGAAACAGCCCAAATGCCCAAAAATAGATGACTGGATCAAGAAGATGTGGTACATATATACCATGGAATATTACTCAGCATTCAAAAAAGATAAACACATGCAATTTGCAGCAACATGGGTGGCGCTGGAAGGGATCATGTTCAGCGAAATAAGCCAGAAAGAAAAAGAAAAATACCAGATGGTTTCACTCATAGCAGGAATCTAGAAAACTTAAATAAGGGACCAGGAAAATGAATAACTATAAGAAAGTGAAAATCAAAATCAACAAAAAACTATGAACCAGAGACACTCTATGGGGGGTGGGGGGCGGGGATGGGAGGGATTGGGGTAAAAATAAGGGGGTTGCAATTATATGGGGAATAAAAAAATAAAATTTATTTAAAAAGAAAAGTATCCATTCATTGGATAATTGGGGGGGGGGTGGCGCAATGGCATAAAATCACCCCACCTGAGAAGCCATTGGAATGTGAGAATTTTTCATACTGGTTTTAGAACTCCTTCATAAGAGATTTTAAGCAACTTAAAATTTGAACTTAAAAAAAAAAAATGTATGTGAATATGCCTAACACCGTGGCAGTAACATACTGAGCACTAACTGGGTAATACGTATTTCTAAAATCTAGTGATTAGACTACTGCGGAGCGTCACACATAGTCCTAAACTCCTTGCTTCAATGAGAGTGTCAACAGGTCTATTCAAATCATCACAAATTTAATGAGAGACTCTTTTCATGCAAAACAACCACTTTTCACACCTCCATCTCTAGACTTATCCTCTCCGTACCCAAACAGTCTCTATCTCTGTGGCAGGTCAATTCCACCTTTGAATGTAATGCTCTTTATTCCTCCAGGCTTCTTCAGAATGCGCGCCTTTTCTATTTAAGTTAATTTCACACTTAGAATCTCACAGAAACTTCATTACTCATTTTTTTTTTTTTCAGGAATCAGTTCTGCTTAATGCTCGGTGTGATGGTAACAGGAAAATTTGTAATAGCGGTTCATAGAACTTAAAAACACAATGTGATCTGCAGGAAAATGGAAGCAGAGTATGGATAAAAACAGGTCCTTTTAACCTTCGATTTGACATTTCAGACTCCAGTTTTCGACATTCTGCCCTTACTGTTCACTCTGCTCACAACAGCCGTTTATTCACAGACAGCAGGGGAGATGGTGAGGAGAGGGTGGGGGACAAGGGTGCTGGGTCAGGAGCAGGCGTTGGTCTGCCATGCAGGGTTGACTCAAGGGGAACAGGAAACAGGAGGAAGACAAGCAGAACAGAGAGAAATCAGAAGACAGAAATAATGATTGAAAATGAGGGTAGAGGAAGGGACAGAGAAACATCCTGAGAAATGAGAGCAGCGGCAGAGATAAAGTTAAAAAACGTGACAGGTTGATTGAGCAGGGACAAGGGAGTGGGCTGTTTCTAGCCAAGAAACAGACAGAAAGACAGAAAGAAAGTGAAAGAAAAACAGAAAAATAAAACAAATTTTTGAAAGATGAGAGAGAGAAGGAAAAATGCCCTGTGTCTCACACTCATCCAGTCAATAAACTGGGTAGGAAAAAAACATTTTGGGGATGATGTGATGACATGTGATGACACAGCCACAGGGAAGTGCAATGGAAACCACTGTCTGAACTGATGGTCCCGCGTGCAACTGCGAGGAGTCAGAGGCATCCACACTACACAAGACGTGTGGAGGGAAGGATGCTAAAGAAGATTGGAGATGCTGGTGCCAGAAGAAAGAGGAACAAAAGCCTAAATACACATCAGATGAAGTAGGGGGACCACATATTCTCAATTCAGTCCTGTGAGCAAATTACTGATGGCGCAGAGTTTATGTTCAGATTCTTGGTATACAGTAGGTGCTTACTAGACACCATTTGACCTGCCTTTCTGTTCCTCTTTCCTCTCCCTTCTTTCTCGTCCTTTGCCTTCCATTTATACATGGCCCAGGTTCTGCCTTTGACTTCACAAAGATAGTGTCATCCTTTCTACAAGAAACTCTACTTAAAACTCAGCCATTAGCCATCCCCTGTAGCCTTTTCTCCAATTTAAATGCCTGAAGGTCCCTCAAGTTCTGTTTCTTGTATCTAGAGCTCTGTTTCCTGGTTGTCCACATGGGAATGCACATTGATCATCAGGAACATAACAGGGCATGGTGCTGTGTAGATGATATTTGCTTATGTATATTATTCAACTACTTTTTGCATAGAACTATTTCTGAATCTCTAGGTCTTTAGATCATCTAACTCCTTGATAGAAGGTTCCATGATATTTAATTAAATTTATTTTACTTTGTAACACATTACTAAAGTATAATGAAAAGGCAAATACATATTTAATGTGTGCGATCTGGTGAATATGGTTGCATGCATGTACAGTGACACAATCACCACAGTCAGGTAATAGACATGGCACCTCTCAACATTTCCTTAGTCCTGTTGTTGTTTTGACAAGTCCTTAACATGAGATCTACCTTCTTAACACTGTCATAAGTGTACCTTTCAATATCTCTACTGGTGGAGCACCGGACTGTAGACTTGACCTTTCTCTTTTTAATCTGTTCTAGATTTCTCTAATGTCCACTGTAACCCTTCCATGTGTAACTTCCTTGAAAGTGATTCCAGATATTTGCTAGGAAATCAAAGAAGAGCAGCATGTCACAATGGAAAGAGAATAACCATTGGGACCAGACTCCCTGGTTTTTCACTGACAGGGGAATTACCTTTGGCAAATCATTCAGCCATTCTGAACACAATGCAGCTGATCATCGCTATCATTATTATTACATTATCAAAATAAAATTGAATTTTTTATGATCATTCTTAAATCCATAGTGGTCTTGATGCTAACATTGTTATGCTGGCAAAGGAGAGAATTTCATATATTCTGCTGACCAGTTATTTAGAATAGGACCTGAAATCTATGTTGGAATATGATGTGATTTTTTCTCAAATACTAAGTTCCCTTGAGAATAAAAATAGAGAGAAATAGTTTAGCTGTTTTGTAAGCAACTGTAGCACTCAGAAATGTAATGCATCAAATATGTTCAAGTAAATCAATATCTCCTCAGTGTGACTTGAGTATAAATCAAAATTTATGATCAAATATGTCACACTGTGACCAAAGTGAATGGATAAGAGAAGGTGGTATTAGAGATATAAACATTTCTGTATCAGTGTGGCTGGCCATTAATTTTTATAAAAGGATTGAACAAACAGAGCCACAGAGATTTTTGAATGTAAATGATCATTTTCTCTCTTAAAAATTCAATATGGCAGAGATCTTGATGAAATTGCAGTAAGTTTAGTTCATAATAGCTAACCGTACACAATAACAAGGACACATATTCAAAAAAGTATACACGGTCACCTGTCATCTTAAAAACAGAAAAGACTAAAGAAAATAAATTATTAGAGACCCCACATTACACAGTGAGATGAGATTAATTTAACCAGGATCGAACTGCTGATTTCCCTCTTCCTCATCAAATTCTTCCCTACTTCCACCGCCAATCACTTAAACATCTCCTAACTTCATCTCTGAGTTGTTGCTTAGTTCAGCTTATTCTCATTGCTCTGGTTACTTAATGTTTATCTAATTTATTTGTATGCCCCTACTCTCACCTCCTTAATCTATTCATGACTTTATAACTAGAAAGAGAAAGATAAAATGACAGAGCTGCAATACCTTTACTTTGCTTGTAGCCTTCAATGACTTCTCATTAAGGAGTAAGGAGGAACTAAAACATTCCCACTATGATTTCTCACAGTCTAACCTCTGCTTGTTACTGCAGTTCCGAATTTCTCAAAATTCCCTCCACATTCTAGATGGGGTCTTTTCACTAGTGAACTCCTGCCCACTAACTGTTCTACAGAGAACAGTTGTATTAGGGCTTAGCGAATATGTTTACATATTATCTACATTGGCCTCTCTGTTGTAACACCAAGAGCTGCAATAGATTGATGACTTACAAAGATATTTACTACCTGGTCTTTCACTGAAAAAGCTTGCTGGCCCCTGCTCTAGAATCAGCAAATATCTGTAATCCTTTCACTTTTACTATGCTCTGATTTGTCACTAGGCCAAATGATTATTCTCTACCCCAAATGTTCTTCTTTTTTGCCAAGTCACTACAATTTTCCTCAGAATCCCAGAAAACAACTAGTCTACCAGAAATGGGATGTCATTTGGACATGTTCCTCATCTCACTTTGTTCTTGATATTTACATAAATTCTCTTACACAGCAACAGAGCCTGTAGCTCATTCCTTACTTAGTATGTTTTTGGAGTTGGTTATTGAAGTTTACAAACAATGCTGAATTACAAAAAAAAAAAAAATGAAGAAAAGAAGTCAGAATGTCATTAATATAAAGGGATGAAAGAATTCCACAGTAGCTGAGACCATGTGGTATGCTAAGTGTGAAAAAGAAAGTGGACAGACAAGTCTTGGAAGACTATCAGGTATGTTGGTGATGGTGTTTCAAGTGAGAAGATAGTCAGAATATTGTTTTTATTCATATACTTACAAAAATAAAGATTGAAAGAAGACAAGAAGAAAGCTCATGTCCACAGAAATCATTCTCCCTTGCCCAGTTACTCTCCCTAAGCCAGTTGTTGAATTCCAGAGTTTAATGATTGAAAGGAAGATCAAATCTGTTTAAGAAAATTCCCTTTAATGCTACAGTAATAATATGCAATAGCTAAGTGCTTCCAAAGCAACATACAGTTGTTTATAAAGGTAATTCTTGATCAGGAAAATATCTAATGTTGAAAGGGTTGTTGGATTTGGGATCTGATCTATCATTGGTAACAGAGGAATGAGTCTAGGCCTCGTTTAGAGTATAGATGTACAGAAAACATGTAATAATTAGGCTCCTGAGCACACAGTGACTGGGTCATGTCCCCTGCCTCGGTGTGTATAAACTGTGGGGATGTCTCTCTGAGCTGATGAACTATTCCATTGTTGGTACAGCATTTGAGGGACCCACCCTCTCTTCTTGTACACCCCAGTGCCTGTACAGCATGCAGGGCAGTGAGCAGCTGTGGCAGTAGGAATAGAAGCTATTTGTGGGTGAATCATTATGGGCTTTCTTTATCAAAGTATGGACATTGTACGGCTAATGCTCAAGGCTTCCATCAGCCGAGTTGGAAGCTAAGCCATTATGCACCAATATCTAATAAGAAGATCAACCAATCATTCAAGGATAAATTACATGAGAACTCTATCACCTCCACAGGTTCAGCAACTTGTCCTTCCAAATATTGATGTTTTCTGGATATGGAGTTGGCCATACCTGAAGATGTTAAGACTTCATATACTTCCTCTTCCACTCAACATTCCTATGCATTACTAAGGGGACAGTTTCCCGAAGTAAGTACTGAGAATTCCTGCCTAAGGGCTTTAGTTGTCCACTGGAACAGAGTTGGTCTCTACAACAACAACCTGAAGGTAACAAGGAATTAGCAGACTAGAAGCAGTACGCAACCAGTTGCTGGGTGCTTTAAAAAATTCAGTTTTTTGGTTTCATGGTGGGAGAAACAGGAGGCTTGTTCTTTGCGTTTTCCAGAGGTCTCTAGTAAGACTGAGTCCCTTTCACCCACAATGGCACCAAGGTAAGAAGCACAACTTTAATTGACTTTCTTCCCTTCCCTAACACACATCTCCATTCCCTCCTATGGTTTCTGAGATCACATCATCAACCACTTACATGGAGCTACTTGCCTTCCAAATACTTACAACCAAATATTTATTCTTCTCAAGAAGTCCAACCTTACTACATATGTATTTAGAAAACTGTCCATAAAACAAACTGTGTAATGTATCTATAAAGTTTCTTTTAAATTATTTATTATTCATTCATTAGACAACACTTATAAATTATTTATTCATTGGAAAAAGATTTATTGGGAACCTCTTATGTATGTGATTTATTTATCATCTTGAACAAAGACGAGACTAGTGCTTTGGAAGACAAATGAGTTAAATTAAAATACAGTTGACAAGTCTTTAAACAGAAGATTATAAGATGCACAGCCTCATATTGGGAGCGGGAACGGGAGAGTACATAATATTTAGTATAAGGGTCAGAGAAGTTATGACTGATAAGTAGAAGAAAGAGATCTGGGCCATTGTAATAAGAGTGCTCTAGGTTTGAGGACACAGAGGCAGGTTAGATAAGGAAGAACATGTTGTCCCAAAACAGGAGTGTGTGAATGAACACACAGAGGTGTTGTCCAGGGGAGTGAAGAGAGAGCGCATCCATGTTTATTTGCTTGCTTTGCATTCATGTGTTTGCTCAGAGATAAAGAGGGGAATATGAAGGAATTATTACTCTAATACCAAATATTCTGCCTTTGAATCAGTTCACTCAACATTTTTACTGGAAGGTACACAAATTTTCAAAACTGAACCAATGAATATACTTTTTAACCTGGATGAGGTTTTTTATTTTTTTAATAATAAAAAGCTCCTGAGATGGGAATGTGACCTGAAAGATAAACATTTCAATGGCAAATGCATGTCTGCAATTCCTAAATCTCGGTGACATCTTTTAAATCTAGGACCTAAAGAACAACACACTTTTGATTATTTCTGTCAAAACCAACCTTATCTCATGCAATTTGTATATTTTGGACATGTGTGCTGTGTCTATGTGAGTGTTTTGGTAGAGACTGTGCCTCCATCTATATCTTCTCTGCCAAGAAATAGGAATTCCCCTTAATCCATTCATCTCTCCAGAAAAGACCAGGGTGGGTTATTCTGCTCTGCTTTGTACACAGTACTCACTCCTCCCTGAAGCATGGAAAGGGGCGCTGATGTGTTTGAAGACTGGATATTTATAAGCTACTCTACTGATGCAAAAGAAGGGTTTTATATGCTCCTATCCATTGCCTTTCTTTAAGCAATCTACCACAAATCAGACACACTTCCCTATATACTCTGCTATGGTGCACGAAGCTTGAATACTCACATATAACATGATTCGATTCATGGAAGATGTAAAGGAAATTCCTATTTTGACTTCAAGTCCAGACTGCATTTTCTAATAGCTATCTACAAGGAAATTAGTGGATCATGCATTTTAATATCTACCAAGGTCCTGTGTTTCAGTTGATCTGTAATTTGGTTGACAGGAGTATGGTTAGGGGATCTTAGTTTCCTGTAAAGGTCAACAGTTTTTGTCTTATTTCTCATAGTCATCTTGACACTTTTGTAATGCTTAGCACAATGAACTTGATAACACATTAGAGCTGGAAGGAATCAAGGAGAAAACAACCAGCACCTCAACTCATGGCCAGGAAACTCAGATCTATAGATTTTAAATGTCTGGTTTAGGTCATAGAATTATCTGGAGAAAGAACTAGGGTCACACCTTAAGTCTATTGATATTCATCTGAGGGTATTTTTTACATAGTCTGACTTCATCTCATTTAATAGATACCTAATAAATGAGTGAATATAGCATTAAAATTACAGTAACAAAGCATGGAATGTTTTAGAGGCTACCCTTGCATGAAATTCTAGGTCTTCAGGGAATAAAACATCTTAGTTATAATTTCAAATTTGATTTTCTGGCGCTCAATGTCTGCAACATTATACTCATTACTATAAGATCATGTCTGTTGATGATAAAATGAATTACAAAAAAAAAAAAAAAGAAGAGCAAAAATTGGGCCATTTCATCAAGAAGCTCACAGTTTATCTGGGGGAACAGGTGTGCAGACAAACCAATGCTCCACTGGAGGGCAAAGTTTCTTTGGGGATAGCATCAGACCAACACAAATGGTTTTATAGGTTTTAAACACACATGCTATGTGTGTTGTATGCACATGTGTGAGTGCAATCTGTCTAGAGCATCTGAAAGGCATTGTACAACACTGAGTTGATTTTAACTGTTGTGTGATGGGTCAGGACATTCTTGGTCAATGACACAGAAAGAAATTGAAGAACAAGAGGAGGAGTATCTGTAAGAGATGGGCCAGAACAGGGAGCTTGTGCACAGATGATGTTGGGGAGGGAAGGAACTGGATGCTCTTGGGGCTGCCCCATTAGTATGAGAGGAAGGGACGATTATTGGTAGATCCATCTATGAGCAACAGTTCCAGGAGTTGAATAATAAATGGATATCTGGTTAAAGTATAGTTCTAATAATGTCTCACCCTGGCTTTGAAGATTTTATTAGATTGCCCAGCTTATTAGACCTGTCAATTTGGGGCCTCTATACTTTTCCAATAATGTACAGGGTACTGATGAGAAGAAAGTTTCTCTTTATCCTACATGCAACTCTTCCCCACACAATCACCTCTTTCTAATACTTTTATCATAGGTTCCTTGCAAACACTGCTAGTCTCTCTTCCATTGCCACAAGACCCAATCCAGTAGAATTTCACCCACAGTTCAAATGCCACCCCTTCACAAGCCCTTCTGCCATAGAGCTGTGTCTTCTTCTCCTCTGAGCCTCTCCATCACTAGCTGTAACTTCCTTTTAACATATATTACTCTATCTTGTAATATGCATGTTTATGTGTGCTTGTGTGCATGTGTGTGATTGTCTATGTGTATGTGTGTTTTCACTTAATCCTCCCACTAGACTCTTTGCTCCTTGAAGGAAGATCCACATAAGCCTAAACACTGTACAGTAGCTAAAAAGGGTTGACAGAGACTTGTGAGTCCTATGTGATGGTGTCTTTCTCTAAGCAGTAGAGTTCAAGTCTCAAATCCAGTTGAGCACACAGAAGGGAAACACTGTATTTCCATTTGTCTTTCAGAAACCAAAAATGGGGGGAGGACAGGGGTCCATTTGGTTCTTAGTAATTGTGATATTAATGCTGACACGAACATGTCCCTTTTCATTCTGAAGAGCCATGCAGTCACATAAACGACCTCATTTGGAGCCACACAATGATTCAGCTAAGAAGATGCCATTATTGTAATTTTCAAAGATAGGAACAACACCTCAAATGGATCAAATGGTTTGTTCACAGATGGAATCATTTTTCAGTGAGGCTCACAATGGAATCCTCTGACTCCAATACACTTAAGCAAATGTTCCCATCCACAAAGACAAAGAGAAGCATTTTACCAAGTCATTTCAGATTCTTTTTCCTTTGTGGTAAGATACTACAACAATTAGGTAAAATCAGAATTATATGTTTTCCCATTTTAAAGTCAAGGACTGTGATTGAGAAGGTTTAAGAGATTTACTAAAAATGGCTGATATTAAGAAGCATCTATTTATTATTTTCTAAGCTTTGCTCCTAGGTAGTAGTATTATCCCCATTTTATAGATAAAAACATCAGAGACTCAAGGAGGCTAAGCAACTTGTCCCTAGCTTTAGACCTAACAGATCCCAGATCTGGGGTTCCAATCAATTCTTTCAGCTGTAAAGATAAAGAATAAAGATTAAAAATGCACAGAAAACAAGAAAGAAATGAGGAAATTGTATGGAAAGCACTTACTAGCAACATCTACTTTTTCTCAAGTTTCTAAGAGCCAAAGATTCTCAATGCCTAAATTAATAATATTTTCAGGACATGGGAGAATTATTTAGAACAACAATCAGTAGATTGAACATTTGTGACTTTCCTATTGAGCACAAAAATGAATCTTCTGAAAATGCCAGCTGAACATCAGGGCCAGCACCAAACTTCCAGAAATCCTCGTATAGATCCTTGCATTAGTTCTATTTTATTCGTCTTTGTAGGACATACAGGGTTATTCACAAATTCATTACTTTTCAATAACACACTGTACTCTTACACAAATACTTTAGTAAATGTCTTTGGGGATCATGTAATTCCTTTAGGGAGTGTATGGGGAAGCCCTCTGTCTACTTGATTTACAAAATGCAGATGGTTCATAATACTCCAATTGTTATTGATACCTCCTGACATCTTTCCCAGCACCCTTAAAGAGAGTGGCATAATTCTTTAAGACATAATATTACACTTAGGGATTGCTCTAAAAGATCATCAATCTTTGTGCACGACTCTGAGTGCTCAGCTAGTGTTAAATAAACCATGACTAGAAATGAAATTCAAAATACTTTGAGTGATTTCTGCAAAATGTTCTCCATTTGCCAATTATGTCCTACCATATTTCATTTTATCAGTTATTCATTATCCTTGGCTAAAAATACTGTTATGACAAATAGTATATCTCAGAGGAAGTTTCATAATTTTCCAAAGAAATACGATCTATATGTTCCAGCGAACCATTGTTTACAGTTGGCGCTGGGAGAAGCCGCCTGGTGAGCACCGATGACGGTGACTTTATTTGCGGTGGCTGATGAATTTGGCTTTTAGGAATATAAATAGAACTAAAAGGAATATAAAAACCAAGTGACACTGTAATCAAAAAGATGTCTGCTTATGTAGAGCAGACTTTCACTAAGAAGAAAGGCAATCCAGTGAAGAAGACTCTACATTCTATGCAATTTGTGATAAAGAAATTCAAATTTCAATAATCAAAAAGAGGTGACTACAGCACACCGCCCACCTTGCAGCAACAGACCGAAAATACCCACAACTTTATGCAAATATAGTTGATTTTTGAAAATACTGTGAACCTGGAGTAAGGACTGTTGCACAGATGTTGTCATATGGG
The DNA here is from genome assembly GCF_964194135.1 of Talpa europaea. Taxonomy (NCBI): domain Eukaryota; kingdom Metazoa; phylum Chordata; class Mammalia; order Eulipotyphla; family Talpidae; genus Talpa; species Talpa europaea. The sequence continues at coordinate 139,682,089 of NC_140071.1, read as the reverse complement.
GTTCTCTGGAGTGCTGGGCAGCTTAAAAAATTATTTGACCGCTTCGATCATCAATTTCTTAGCTATCTTTAAACAATATTTCAAGTGTCAAACAAGGTTTTATATATAATATATATATAAAGAACTCTTCAAATTTATTATGAAAGCTTCATTTTTATTATGATAAATTCTCTAGGGTAGAACCATGTCATTGTATTAAAATAAGTTTAAATTAAAATCATGTTTTATTCAAATCTATAAGCTATAAAACTATATAAACACAAACACACTGATATAGTTCATACAGTAAAAACCTACATGTGAATTAATAGATTTATGAAATTAATTAACAGCAATTCTGTATTGCCACATATCACCATTATAAGCAATGCGCGGTAACTAGCGACCGCAGTTGAGGTATTCAACAACTTCATAAAATTCGGCTGCACATCTTTTATCCTTCTGTGTTTCTCTGATGCTTCCAGCAGTTTCTCTGGTATTCCAACCATCAAACTTCTCGAACTTGAAGATCCTCTATCCTGCCAGCTACAAGCGCATCAGTCTATAAGAGAGCCCAGTCTTTTCTCATGCAGAGAGGAACTTGCAAGGACCGAATGGTCAGAGCTGAGCGTGCGAGTCTGCAGAAGGGCTCCACGAGGGCGAGGAAGATGGCACGAGGCAAAGCCTGGTGAAAGCCAGCGTGGGCGTCAGGGCCCAGGAGGCTGGAGGGCGGCAGTGGGCATCCCTGCAGCCAGCACCACTGGTTGAGCTAAAGTTAGAAGGCCTTGACGGCCCCTCTGAGGAATCCCCCTGTCTTTGCGAGATGTGTGGTTATTTTAAAGCAAGAGAGTGAGCGCAGACCTTTGCTTGAAGGTGCCCCCTTGGATCTGAGGTGTGTGTTTGAAGGCAGCAGGGAAACCTGGAAAGAGGACTGTGTCAAAAAAGCAAGTGTTCACACACCTCTTCTTTTGCTGTGGGCTGTGTCCTTCCCCCCATACATCCGCTGCGTCCTTTATCTGCTCCCCCTTCCCTGTGCTGAGATTCTTGCATTCACCATCCATGAGCCAACAGAAGGAGCATGAATTTTAGGTCCTGATAAAACCTGTGCAGATCTTAGCTCACAACTCCAAGCAACAGTTGTGCAAACCTGAAGCTTGTCTTCTGGCCTATTTTCTGACCTGTAGATAGGAAATAGCCGTTTTCTTGCAGGGTTGTTGTTAAAATGAGAGACGAAATAGGAAACGTGCATGTCCCTTGTCAGGTGCTCCGGAGGCTCTGGTTGTTATCACCTCTGTTGGTTACCCTAATCTAGTGCGACCTGCATGGACAGATGTGCAAACAGGTCCCTCAAAGAGGGGAGCCCCCAGATGGCAGCGTGCATGAAGGGAGAGGCACCCATGTTTCCACAACTCTGCTGAGGCCACCCATAGGCTCCGTGACTCTCTCCTTCCTTCTCGATGGGGTCCATCACCTTGCTGGGATGCCAGCACCCAGCTACCCACTCCTTGAGCGTCTCTTGCTCGGCGTCCATCTACAGAGCCTTCACGCCCAATGCCTTTCCCCAACAACTTGTTGGGCTTCACGGACATCTTCCTACACACTCCGTCTTATCTTCTGCTTTGATCACTGAACTTTGGCACAAAGTTACCTGTTTCAAAGTATTCATAAGCATAATTCTAACCCACACTTTTATCTATCCCCCACAATACCTGCCAACATTTGTGCGTATTTGCATATATGTTAGTTACGTTAATGCTCAATTAAATATATATACACTCAAATAGGTGTATATCATTCCAGAAATCTCTTTATTTCTGCTCTTATACAGGATTTTCACTTACACATCTAGTGTAGAGAGTTGTGCTATTTCAATATTTGTGGAAATGTAAGCTGTCCATGCATGTCTAATTTGCATTTGAATATACGCGTTTGTATGAATTAGATGTGTGCATTTGTTCACATGTATGTTAAATTTGCTCGTCTGATTTATTATTTTTCCAAACCATGTTTGAACAGTTCAAGCAGCTGCATTGTGACTGAGAACCTTGAGGGGTAAAAATGCAATGACGACCTGGGAGACATGAGCAGAGGGGTAGTGTGAGAGCCTGAGGGGCCCGATACTGCTGACTGCCCCCCCCAACCTGCCTCCTCTATTTGCTGCTATTGTCCCAAGGACTACAGATCAGAAGGTTCAGCTTTTGGGGAGACTGGCCATCTAACCCAAACTGAAGTATGAATCTTTTTTTAAATTAAATCATTTTATTGAGAAAGATTGGTTTACAGCACTGTGTGTTTTAGGGGCACAGGTTCACGTCTCATTAAATGTATGTTATTCTGGGCCTCCCTGGTGGCACAAGGGGTTAAGATGCAACCTATGAAGCTGTGCGCAGCCACTGCAGCACGAGTTCGATACCCAGTCCGGGAGTTACCCACAAGGCGCAGCAGACCTCTCCTGTCTCCCCGCTACTCCCCTCAGCAGTGGATTTCAGTAGATCCTCCTGTTCTGCTCCCCACTCTGTCTCTGGTGACTCCTCTCACCCCCCACATCTCTGGCCTGTACCACAGCTCTCGTGTGCATAAATATATCTTTAAAAAAGTGTATGTTATTCCTACCACACCCACCACCACCAGTCACACTCAGGATGGAGAGACAGCATTTCCTGCTCATGGAGCGCTTGTCCTTAAATCATGCCTTTAACCTAGAAACGATTCTCCTAATTCCCTACCTACTGCTCCTCCTGCTGCTGCCTTCTGCCCTGGTAAATCTCACCATCTCTGGAGACAGGAAGATTGATAGAGCATGCACATTTTTGTTTTCCTTCTGTTTGACTACAAACCACTTTTTTTTTGGAAGCAGGTGGGCAGAAACTAAGTGTAAATAATACCAATGCTTTGGGTCTGTGAAACCATAGAGGATTGTGAATCTGTCTCTAGGAGATGATGAAGGATGAAGCTGTGATATAGAGCAAGGGCTTGGCAGAGAGTCTCATCTGTTGCCTTTCGGACAGGTAACACATCATCCCTGGATTTAGGGCGACTGATGATGCGCCAGGTCAAATTTATATTGACAGTGTCTGTAGCGTTGTGCAAAAGGGACATTCTTATTGAATCCTATCACCTATCAGGCAATACACATCCAATTATTTATATTAGATTAGTATTTCTGTATTTATAATATTAACACATTAATACATATGCTAATGTATACTAATTGCATGTATACTTCCTGTTAATATCTTCCTTATTCGATCTTAAAGGAAGCATCATTATTGGATAACTTCCTGGTACATAATCAATCTAGAACTATCCATTGAGATAATGAGTGCGCATTAGGCATCTAAAGGGCTTTCAAGACCACCGAAACCTTCCTCTTCACATGGAAACATTCCCATAGTGGCAGAGTCAGAGCTAGAATCACCCTGACTTCAAACAAAAAGCTACAACTCTAAGCTTTCTTCAGTTTGTTCATATTTACAAGGTCCTTGTGCACTCACATAGACCAGCTATCCTCAAGGCTACATGAAAAAATAGTGCAGAATATAAGAGGCTCAGGGACCTGAAGAAAAAAGAAACTGACAGGTAGAGATAATCTATACAGTCAAAGTTTTCATGGAAATTCCTCAGATGGGTTTCTTGGAAGGCTGTAGGCGGGCAGGGAGTGGAGTCTTTGGTGTGTGGGCACTGACATGGCAAAGGAACACCAGCGATGATCTGGCCTTCAGCTTTCCCTTTCTGTTACTCGCACAGACCAGGGGATGGTTGTGCCTTAAAGGTGCTCAACTGTGTAAAGACCCTAGACCACCCTAGTTAGCTTGCAAAGCACAGTAAATGCTCACAAGTATCACCTCACTTTTATGGCATTTATCCTTTCACTTTTACTCTTCTTGGTTAAGCAGACATCTTCTTTTATCTTTTGAAGAAAAATCAAAGCAAAAATAAGCACACTAACCATCATCTGTTGCACCCCCTCTACCCTGCTCGATTCCCATCTCTTCATCTCTGCTTTCCTCAGTTCTGCCATCCACGTCCAGGAGTTTATTTTTCCCTTGTTTTAGCAGACATCTTCTTACCATCTTTCATTAGAACTCCTCGAGGGTCAGAAGCAAGTCATATTGATCATTGTGTCATCCACCATATTTCTCAACATTTTAGGGCAAAATCCAACTCTGTTGTTTGAGGGGGCAGTTTAGGTCTGAAATCCAGGGGACAAGCATCAAGGGACTTCCCAGCAGGATGAGCTGAAGCTGCACTCCCTCGATGGAATTTCTCCTTCTGGAAGCCTCTCTCTGCTCAGAAGACCTTTCACCTGATTGTATCAGATCCACACAGAACATTAGGATCATATTTCCTTTACTTCCTGATTATAAATTTCAATCATATGTACGAAATATCTTCACACCCACATCAGTATTTTTATTAAGTGGGCGCAAGGGCTTAGCTAAATGGCACACAAAACTGAACATCACAGCGACCTTAGATTAGTAAAGAATATCTTGATCACATAATAATTTTTTTAAAGATTTATTTATTTATTTACAAGAACTGGGGTACAGGTCAGAGGCACGGGAGGGTGAGAGAATTCACCAGAGACAGAGTGGGGAGCAGAACAGACAGACTGACAAAATGCGCTGCTGAGGGAAGCAGCGGGTAAGGCCGGAGAGATCTGTCGCGCCATGTGAGTTGCTTCCTGGCCAGTCGGGAACGGAACCCGTGCTGCAGAGGCTGCAGACAGACTCATAGCACGGCCCTCAACCCGCTGCGCCACCTGGGGGGCCGATCACATAATTTATTAGTCACATTATATAACTTTTAAGGTGCTTTCCAGGTGTTATCTCATTGAATGCTAGGCAAATATCACTGCTCCTAGCTTACTAAAGAGGATACTATGCTAATGACACTCAAATAGTGCTGGAAATCCACTGCTTTAAGTGGAATCTTAGCCAATAATCCAAGCCCTGAACTGTAATCTTTGAAGAACTCAGCCTTCATACAAATGGGGTAGCATTCCATTTTTAATAGAGTGCTCTTCTCACTCTCTCTTCCTTATTCCCATAATGTCACGAGAGTAGAATTTTGATACAGAAAATATCTGTATCAGGAAGCCACCTGGAATTTCAACAACCAAGAAATGGTGTGCACAAAAATTAACTTACTTTGTTAAGTCACTGATTCTTAGAGGTTGTTAGTTAGCAGAGCATAACCTAGTCTGTGGTAACCAATTAACTTAATTAATTAAATGAATGGTCTTAGGGAGTTGATTTAAAAGATTTTATTGGATACAAGATGTGAAAATGTAAGAAAAGATTAAACACGATTGTGTTTTTAATCTTGCAGTTGTGTTTCAATTAAATTACTGGCAGCTATGAAACAAGGCTGGGCATCACTGCTGGCTACACTCACTCAATATTATTTACTCTTACAAGAACTTTAACCAGCTGAATATGTCAAAGTGTTGCTTCAATTTTAATTTGGCAGGAAAGTCAAGATCTCAAACTGGGGAACCATGGCTGGAAAAGAATTTTCAGGCAACAACTTAAACATGAAGATTTCTTTGGCCTCTGCATACTATTGCCCCGAGCAGGGTCAGACTGGAGATGGTGATCGATGTATTTTTATTTCTAAGATGCTGGGCGATTCTTGGTTCATGTTCTTTACTTTCTTTATTTTTTACTTTTTTAAATCATTATTGCATCATATCTTTTTGAGGTAGCATTGGCTTACAGCACTATGGCTCAAAGGTACAGCTTTACAGCTTCGAGACAAAGGCTACTACACCACACCCACCACCAAGGCACCAACAGAATATATTGTGTCCCCCGCTTTCATTTCCTCCCCACCCTGCTGGTAGCCTCATTTCTGCAGTCATATTTCTAAGGTTTGTTTTGACTTAGTTTTATCTGTTCCTTAGTTTTATTTCTCTAGATTCCACAGATGAGCAGAGTCACCCAGCTTTTGCTTTTTCCTCCTGACTTACTTTGCTTAGCATAAACCCCTCCGACTCTATCATATTATCACAAATGGCAAGATTTCATCTTTTTTATAGCTGAGTAGCATTCAGTTGTGTTTACATACCACATCATCTTAATCCATTCATCTGTCCTGGGGCACTTAGGCTGTTTTCATAACATTGCTGTTGCAAATAGTGCTGCAATTAACATAGGAGTACAGGTATTCCTTTGAATGAGTGTTTTATCTTCAGGTAAATACCTAGGTGTGGAGTTGCTGGATTGCTTAGTAGATCAATTTTTTAATTTTTGAGATACTTCCTGTTTTCCGTAGGGACTAGATCAGTCTATTTCCCCATCGACATTGTATGAGGGTCCATTTTTCATGTTCAAAAGATCACCTGCTTTGTCCTGGCCTGCTCCATCAGGAAACTCTCTTAGGTCAGAGGTAACTTCATCCTTGATGTGGTGTGCCAGTTCCATGGGGCATCAGGAAAGTGCTGTAATTTCCCCAAAAGGCCATAGCTGGAGAGAGACAAGTCAAGGAGAAAAATAAACACAGTCACCAAAATGGGTCCTATGGAAACAATGTATTTTCTAATCAAAATGGAAATCTCTTCTTGACGACTTGTGATAACGATGCCCTTAGAAGTAGGAAGGGCCTTTTGATCTCTTTCTCCCAGTGGATGCAGCTCATTAACACATTGAGCATAGTGAGGTAGCTCTTCCAAGCACTCATGTTCAAAGCCACACCTTTCTGGGGATAAACTGTTTCGCCTCTTCTAACAGTGTTTGGATGTTTAGCTGGCCACATGCAGATTTGGGTATTTTGGAAAACACTTTGCATACATGCTTAAAACCATTTTTAATGGTCTTCACTGTCACTGTCATTGCCCACTGGTCCTAAGTCTATTTCTTTGTCTGTACAGTGAGTTAATGGGTGAGCATTATACCAGTTGTTGTATTATTTTTGTAAACTATAAAATGTTGCTTTCTTAATTACATGCATGTCATAAAGTTGTGTTTATACCCTTAATGTGAGCTGCATGTGTGGAGGCACACCCAGGTTCAGTAGATGCATTTACTTACAGCATCAATGGAGAAAACTGGCATCCGCTGAAATCTGCATGACGGGTAAGAAGGGAATTAGAAGTGTCTTCTGTAAGGGGCATGAGAATCTGTCAGATTCCTTATAAACAGGGAGGCTATTTGTGAGTGCTTGGGATTGGACAGTCAGATGTGACCTGAGAAGAGGGAAGGAAATGATGGGCTGTGAGTACACCCCAGGCCCTTCCTGCTCCCCCATCAGCCAATAGTGACCTTACATCCATTTAAATTTCTTTAAGTTGGGCCTCCCTGGTGGCACAAGGGGTTAAGTCTCAGCACTGTGAAGCTATCAGCAGCCACAGCAGCACGAGTTCAGTCCCCAGCCAGAGAGCTACCCACATGGCGCAGCAGACCTCTCCTGCCTCGCCTGCTGCTCCCCTCAGCAGTGTATTTCAGTAGATCCGCCTGTTCTGCTCCCCACTCTGTCTCTGATGAATCCTCTCACCCTCCCGCACCTCTGGCCTGTACCCCAGCTCTTGTGTGCATAAGTAAATAAATCTTAAAAACAATAAAATAGTAAAATTCTTTCAGTAACTTATTGGGCCCAAAAAAGAAAACAATAAAACATTAGAAAGAAATAAAAACCTGAATTCTACAAACCATTTTTGCATTTTGGTTAAATGCAAAGTGGGTTAAAGTGGGTTGTAATCCAGTCTGTCTCTTACTGTATCAGGTGGCCCTTCTGCTCTGGTCTAAGTTGCCCAAAATCTAAACAAAGAGGGTTTCCAGATGATGTCTTACCCAGATCTAGCATCTTACTCTTTTGGGGAAAAAGCTTTGAATTGGTTAACAGCTACTCAGAATCTGGAAAAATGCCAGGAGAAGCTGTTATCTCGGCTGGCCACCCTTCCACTCAGTTCCCTGCCCCACTTCCATCCCTGTCCTCATCCGGCACCTCCCCCCAGCATGTCACACACAGACCTGTCAAACTGGCCCACTCCATGCAGTGCCACCCAAAATGAAATATTTTCTTTCCCCTAAAAATGTCTGCTTTCAATCACCTGGTAAACTCAGGACAGCTGCCCGGGTCTGGGCTTGTTTGGAGATTTCACTTTACCGCTTGAGTGCCAGACCCTACAGACACGGCTCTGACATCAATTAACAGCACGACACATCAGCAGCAGCCATTTCTGGAAGCGCCTTCCTCTCTGACACTGAAGCATGGCCTTTGAGAGAGATCCCCTCCAGCACGCTTTGTCACTCCGTGCCTTCGCTGACAGACACTTTCTTCCTCCAGACCCGTCCCACACGCCGTGCATGCGCACGCCCTTATCAGCCTGAACGTGCACCCGGGCTTGCACAAAGCTTTACACACACATCAAGGAATAGGGGGGCCTATCATGTTCTATGGCACAGGGGCACTCACATACACACAACCCTTCACAACTGCATGCACAGGGCTCACACCTGCCAATTCACACACACCCCCTTCATGCACACACAGCCCGACCTGGCCCCAGTGTCCCTAAGCTCCAGCATGTGCCTGCAAGTCCCGCACTCACAAGACATACACGATCTGTACACGGATGCGATTTCTCAGACGAACCTGCTCAAATGCAGGCACCCACACAGTTAAACAGGTGCGTGACCTCACACCAACACTGGCACGCGTGACCCTCACACTTACTCACCACCCAATTCCAGAGCCTTGAGTTTCCGAAATAGTCAGACAGGGCGGCTGTTTGGCTCTGAACAAAGACTGCGACTCCAGGGGACACAAAAGAATGTTCTCCAGACATCCCGGCTTCCATGGATGTAAGCTGGGCACAACTGTCTCTGCCACATTTTCTCTCTTCTATTTTTTTGCCATTCAAGGTGACAGTTGACAAAACAAGGTCTTGGAACATTTAGTCAAATTAATGTCTTTTATGTGCAGAGACACTGCCGCCGATGGCCAGTGTTAGCCGCTGAGCCCCGTTTACTGGAGGAAGCGTCACGGCTGTTCAGTGAGACATGTTTTGCCACAAACTGCATCTATTTATTTCCTCCAGCACCTGCTCTCACCTCAAAAAATTTTCAGATCACGGGCTAGAAAAGAAGAAAGGCTGTGGCTGCAAGTCTCTATATTTTTTTGTGCCTTTCAGATGTTTGGAAAACAAAACAGCTTTATTCATTAACACTTACTCCGGGCATGTGAGCAGGAGAAAGGGAAGAGAGTTGTCCTCACCACAGGCGTGAACAGCCGGGTGCAGAACACAAGTGGAATGGCAGGGAGGTTGGATTTATTCCACAGACACCATCCTCCCGGAGCCCGGGCGGGCAATGATTTAGGGGTCACAGAGCAAGTGGAAGTCACAGGAGTCTGTGCTGGGCTCGGGGCCCCCCTGAGCACCCGTGGGGCTGGGGGCAGGGTGCTTCCTCTGAGATTTGGGCCCCTTGACTGTAAGACAAGAAGGCTGGGGTGTCACTGAATTTGGGGGAGGCAGAGGGGTCAGTGCACCCCTGTGTCGCCCCAAAACAGCTGCATTTGTCTCTTCCTTCCACTACGGTCTACAGAATAAGCTACTTGGTCTTTGCACTAACCCCCAAACCGGCGGTTCTTAATTGATAACAGGATTCACGTGCTTTGCCCTTTCTTAAGGTTTTATTCAAAAAGGTTCATTCTATATTCCTAAGTGCTTTTTCCACGCCAGGGAGCGAATCACCAATTTTCAGTGAAATTCTGAGGGTAGAGGTTTTTGTCTGTGTGCTCACTGGCTGCTCCCCAGGACCCGGGTAAGTGCCTGACACATAATAGATTCTCAATAAGGTATTAGTTCCGTGGATGCATTAGGGCCTCAAATAGTCCCATTTAGGTCCCCTCTCCCCAGCACACACACACACACACACACACACACACACACACACACACACACACACACACACGAGTGAAGAATCAGCCTTTGCTTTTTCCATAAAGAATCATTATCACTGATGGTTTGGCCTTAGCCCAGATTCACTGTTGAAATCCTGAACCCCCAAGCGGTGATATTAGGAGGGGGCCTTGGGGGCAGGATTAGGTTGCGTGGGTGGGCGTAGGGGCAGGACGGGCCGCTGAGCAGATTTTCTGTGATCCGAGCAGATGAGCAGACCAGGTAAAGGAGAGTCCTGGAGCCCTCGGTGGCTTTCTCGGGCTTTTATTGAGCTTTTCCATGTAGTGCAGCAACCAGGCACACAGCAGGCAGGGGTGCCAGGGGGACCAGGAGGCTGGCAGGTCCCCAAACCCCCGGCAAGTCTTCACTATGGGCTTCTCTGGCTTCTTTCTCCCCTTCTCCCTCTGCAGCCTCTTCTCCTGCTTCTGACTCTCTTCGAGAATATTTCAGTACTGCTGACCAAGGCCCCCAGAAGTAAACGACACAGCTTACAACAATGTGCCAGCTGCAGGTGCCCTTCAGGCAGGGCGATCCTAATGGCGGGAGGGCAGAAAAGCCTGAAAACCATTTACCTGCAGTGGGACACCCAGGGATGAGACTGGGTGACCTCGTAAAAGGGTCCCCAGAGAGCTCCATCCCCTCCTCTTCCCTGGGAGGACTCGGGGAGAAGCAGGAAGCAGGCCTCCAAGGACGCCCGGTCTGCAGACGCCCTGCCCTTGAACCCCAGCCTCCGGCGTGGTGAGACGCGTGTGTGTCCTCTAAGCCCCTGTCCCTGGTGTTTTTGTTTATCAGCCTGGGTTTAAACAAGAAGAAAAATCAACTAGGGCTTTGACTTAGCGGTTCCTCTGCCCCAGAAGCTGGCGTGACGCGTAGAAGACACAGGAAATATGTTACCTGACGGACAAATAACAAAAATAATTCAATGGAAGAACAACAACAAAGTAAGGTGGCGTCCAGCGGCTAACACTTTCTGCAGGTGGGTCAAGTGCTCGCTGTGTCTTCTCACTGTGGACCCGGCTCCCGGCTGAGGCCCCTGACCCCTCGCCGCTGCCTTCCTGGTGATGCAGGCTTGTGCCGAGGAGCTCCTCTGTGCATTTCCTTTTCTCATTGCCACACGCAGCAGCAACTTCTAAATCCTCCTCTCAAACACATTCTCCGAGACCTGTGTCGCTCCCTATCCAGTGCGGGCTGAGCTGGTTACCAGGAGACCCAGCGCCTCAAAGATCCGCAAGCGAATCAGAGAGCGCTGTCTTCTTCCTAAATCCCCCTCTGCTCAGTGTTTTATGGGAACAGGGGGTCCCCTGGGGGCATCCTGGGTCTCCTCTCACATCTACCCCCGCAGAGTTCTCTGTTCCTCCATAAAGAAGCTTTTCAAGCATTTTTCTCTTCCTCCTTAGTGTTGTTTTCCATTGTCCAAGACTTTTCTTCTATAAATCCGCGCATAAAACTGTTCTGAGGTGCAGTGGGCACAATGCAACGCCACAGGATTTAAATTTAAAACATTGAAAGGCATCTAGAACCTTGAATAACAATATAAGAGATAAAACCGCTGCACACAGGGAAGGTCAAAGACACTTGTCTTAAAAAAAAGATGTTTGGAATCACCAACTTAGAAAGCCAAGTCAGTCCAAGTTGTTCCCAAAATGAAGTGTGATACAGAGAGGGTGAATCCGACATGCCTGCAGGCCGGTGGGGACGAGCCGGCCACCACTCAGCAGCCTGACGTGGGCCCCACGTACCTTCAAGGACCCTCCGGAGAGTATCTCAAGGATGAGGGACCTTGACCTGGGAGCCACGTGGCAGTGGTGGAGCCCTGCTTCCCGGAGAGAGGAAAGGCTCCAGCACTCACCTGGTCACATGACCCGGTCAAATAACCTGCTTCACCTGGAAAGCAGAAAGCTGGTCTCTAGAGAAGCAGTTCTAAGCCAGCATCCGCCACATCTGCTCTCTGAAAAGAGCAGGTCCTGTAAAACACTCCATTCAAAGAGGAGGCATCAGGCCTTCCTGGTGGCGCAGGGGTTGAAGACAGCGCTATCAGGCTATCGCCAGCCACTGTAGCACAAGTTCGATTCCCCAGCCTGTCTGGGAGCTACCCACATGGCGGAGCAGACCTCTCCTGTCTCCCCACTGCTCCCCTCAGCAGTGGATTTTAGTAGATCTGCCTGTTCTGTGCCCCACTCTGTCTCTGGTGAATCCTCTCACCCCTCACACCTCTGGTCTGTACCCCTGTTCTTGTATGCATAAATAAATAAATCTTTAAAAAAAAAAAAAGATGAGGCATCATTAAAACAAATGCAGCACAGGACCTAGAAGACACTGCAAGATATAAGAAGAAAAGGGACAGCAAAATGTGTGTGATGACTAAGCTGCACCAGGAAAATATTGCCACAGAACATATGTACAATATGAGCAAACACCCAGGCACAAATAAAACTTCAAAAATACCTTTTAAAAAAGTGCACTAGTATACTGTGTCAAGTTAGCCAAAAGGGATGAAGCACGAGCTGGCAGAATGTGGAAAATAAGTGTAAAGGAAAAAGAAAGACATCATCTACAAAACTGTGTCTGCTTTGGAAGCAGCACAAAGAAGCACAAGCTGCTCAAAATACAGTAGACTGTGAAAGACGAGAGAGAGAGAAACAAGAGGAACACGGACGAAGAGTTTTAAAAGATGACAGAAGGCAGCTGTGCAACAAAGAAAGAACTAAAAATCGTGCACCCCGACCTACGTAGGCAACTTCAAAACTGAAATAAATGTTTTGAAAGACAAATTTAACGAAGTTTTTCATACATGAAAGAAGACCCAGTCATTTAAGTCAAAAGAGCCAAACTATGACCCTGAACACTTTGAAAGGAAAACGCTGAATATTTGAAGTTGACGGTAAAGAAAGAAGATTTGGGTAGGTAGGTAGATGATTAGATTATCCCTCTGGGGCTAAATCAGGTGAGACTGGGAATTATTCATATCAACATTCAGTGACAGGAGACCGAGGAGCATGTGGGTCCAAAACCCCCAGGAAAAACAATTATAGCACCACTGAATTTTTGGCCAACTCTAATGTCAATACACATCCATTTGTTCTGAAATTATTTATTGATCACCTACTGTTGTCCACAGTCTAGTTGCAGGGAGGGCAGTGATAGCAGTGACGGCAACAGGCAGAGTAACCCCTGCGCCGCAGAGCTGCTCCACTTGGGGAAACCACAGAGCAATGAATGAGACAGAGTAATACAACGCACTGTGGTAGGAGGTGATAAATAACAAATGCTTGCAGGAGAGGAGAGCATCAAAAGTAGACACTGTCAAAGGCAAAGTCATTTTAGAGAGGATGACCAGGAAGGGAACTTCGTGAGAGGTAATACTTGAGTAGAAAACATGAGCTAGTGAAGCAGCAAGGAAAGAACACCCCAAGCAGAAGGAAGGACCAGTGCCCAGGCTCTGGAGGGCTCAGGGGACATCTGAAGGCCATGTGGACACCAGGAACCCAGTGAGGAGGAGGCATCAGGAGACAGGGGCTCAGGGAGGCCCCATGGAAACGGGTGCCCCCCACGCCCCCCTCCCTGCTGGCTGCTGTAAGGAGCTGGGGCTTACTCTGAGATGAGACGTCACTGGAGTGTTCTAAAGAGGTAAGTGACATAAGCGTCCATGTATTTTAATTTCCTCGCTTTGTCTTCTGAATTATAAAATGCCTGAATGTAGACAGAGGGAGTCAGTCTAGCAGGTTGTTACTACAAGTTAAAGCTGATGGTTACTTGATCCTCGATGGCGTAGGTCTAAGAAGCGAGACCAGAAAGGACTTACTTGTGAATCGGATGTAAAAGATTCAAAAGTAGGAGCATCCTCTCCTGCATGGCTGGTGGGAAGACACATGGGTCCAACCACTTCGGAAGACAGTTTGGCAGGATCTTAGACAACTAAACGCCTTCTTACTACATGAGCCATCAGTTGTGCTCTTTGATATTTATCAAAGCAGTTGAAAACTATGTCTGTACAAAAACCTGCACATGGGTGTTTATAGCAGCTTTGTTCTTCACTGTCAACATTTAGAAACAATCATGATGTGAGTGAATTGACAAACGGTGGGACGTTCCAACCATGGAATGTTATTCGCTGCTAAAAAAGAAATGAGGTATCAAACGTGAAAAGGCATGGCGGATCCTCAAGCGCGTTTACTATGTGAAAGAAGCCAATCTTTTATTCACTGGATGATTCCAACTGTGTGACATTCTAGAGAAGGCAAATCTACGGAGACAGTGAAAAGAAGTGACTGCCAGGAGGTCGAGGAGGAAGTGGGATGAACAGGAAAAGCACAGAAGCTACTGAGGACAAACTACTCTGTATGATTTTATACTGGCAGCTACATGCCCTGATGCACTTGTGGAAATCCATGCAATGCAGAACACCAGGTAAACTGTAAACGTATCTAAACTGTGGACGGTGAGTGACAGCCATGGATCAATGCAGGGTCATCAGTTATAACAAAAGGCCATTCTGGTGGAGGATGTTGCTAATGGGGGAGGCTATGCTTGAGTGGGGTGGGAAGGGTATGTAGGGCATCTTTGGAGCTTCTGCCCAATTGTTCTGCCAACCTAAAATATCTCTAAAAAATAAAATCTCCTAAGAACAGATAAAAAGAGAGGAGTCAAAGATGATTCCATGTTTTTTTGCTCTAAACCACTGACATAAAAATGGAATTGCCATTCCTGGGGAAATTGATGGAAGAACAGATTTTGTGTTTGGCAGTGGGGAGATCAAAAATTGTTTTGGAAATTGGAAGGTTTGGGATACCTTTGAAAGTCCAGGCAGAGAACTAAAATTGTGGTTGGGTAGATGATACAACGTGGTTGAGCCTGCTGGAAGTCACAGGTTTTGTATGACTTTTGTTTAAGAGCTACTAGAAGGTAAACATCAGCAAACTTCAGATGAATAAAAAATATTAAGGAAGGAATCCACGGGGGACTTGGAATCCATAGATCTATAGGGCTAAGGATAAAACAACTGTAATAAAAAATATATATTGAACAAAATGAAATTTTTATAAACCTAAAAATGTGGAAATAGCAAAGAAAAGAAAGGTAAAGAGGGTGAAATAGTTTAAGAATCTTCATGTCCCGCTTTTAGAACCCAGTTCTCAAAATTACATAATTTAATGTGGACAAAAAAAAGATGCAAGTTTATTTATGTATTTATTTGGAAATTGTTTTTTTTTATTAAGGTAATTTTGGTTTATAATACCACATAAGATTTAGGAGTATAGATTCACCCCTCTTCAGATGCAGGTTACCACACCACAGCTACCAGCAAAGCACCAATGTCCTCCACCATTTATATACAAAGTCAAACACCAGATTATTAAAAATCATTTTAGTAAGACAAAGTAATCAAGAATAGCAGCCTCTATTGTGTGCCACCTGTTTCCCATCACTCTTATTTTTTTTTTACTATGTGTGTATCTCTGTGTATGTGTGTGTGTATCTGATAGAACAAATCACACTGCCAAGAATGTATTGATTTTTGCATGAGGACTGCCTTGCCGTTTTATGGACACCATTTTGTCCACCAAACTGACAGCACAGAAATGCCAGGAAATTAACATCCTTTTAGATCAGCCCTCAACCAAGACTCTCCCCCTAAGATGGAAAACTCTGACATATATATAAACCCATGCTTGCTGCTCTCAGGGGTAGTGACCCCTGTGACAATGGTCTGCCTTACCTCTTCCCTCTTGTATCCCAACCCCGAACCCCTGCTCTATCTTCTCACATAAACACTTGGACTAGAATCCTGGTACCTGAACCTGATTCTGTTGCTATGAGCAGTGGTCTAGGAAGCTGAGTCATGATGGACTCTGAAACCGTGTCACTTCCCAACCAGGAGACAACAGCATGCTCTCCTTGTGGGAAGAGGTGACACTGGCGTGCCTTCTCCAGGCTGGGTCTTAAAATCACACTGGGCTGCACCACAGATACAGGGGATGCCCCAGAAATGCAATCTTTTTTGCATTTCAGAGATAAAAACATGATGTTTATGAAAAGCACTGAAGAAATTGGTTATTGTTAAGTGCAATTAAAACAATGAAGGAAGAAATGAAAGCTCCTATCAACCAATTTTCGAATGAGGGCACGGCGTGAAAGCTAAGGGGCTTTCATAACAGGGTATAAAAAGTCTCTCATCTTTTGCAGCTGGAGGAAAGACATTGCTGAAAATCGGGTCCAAGATCTGACTTAGAACAGCTGAATTATAATTAAGGATAAATTCACAACCTTGGAAAATCTCCATGTGAAAGTCAAGGGCTTCTAGGAAACTGGGATCCTAGGACAGGCTGGTACAGATGGGTCAATATTCATGAGAAACTCATATCTCTAGATGCTCTCTGGTCTTCCAATTTTGCAGCTATGTCTCAGTCTCTTCCCTAACCCCACCTCTTCCTAAGTCTGTTTGCTAACAGACTCCCTTTGCTAACAGACCATGCATTTTTTCCTGAGGTAAATACATCACAAGATTATAGTTGTCATCCTCAAAATTTGTCCCCACCTCCCTGTATGGCTCATAGGCTAATGACAAATCATGCCTTCATGGCCCGAGAGAATCCTATCTTTGTTTCAGGATGGGAGGGTTATTCATCAAAAGGGTAATAAGAGCAGGCGTATATTTATTAGCAGGGACCAGGAGAACATGATTGGGAATAGACATATGGGGATAGATGGGAATAGATGCTGAAAAAGAGTAGAGAGAGAATAAAGGGAGAGTTTCTCATAAGAGGCCTCTTGCTCATGACTCAGGATTTACCTTCAGATGATGGCACAGGGCACTCGCACTGGGATCGACAAGCATTCTGATTATGGAGTTGTACTTGGATGCCCTTGGTGAGAGCTGTACCCAAAGGTCAATAGGTTATTGTCTTGGGATGTTGCATCATGTTATCTCAGACCAAGGGACTCACTAAAAATGCAAGGAACTATGAGACTGGGTTCCTGGATGCAATGGCTCACCCAAGTGCTCTGTCACCTGCATGTAGCCATCTACCTGGAGCATTTGGATGGATTCTTCAAGACTTATCTGAGATGCCAACCTAGGTATGGCAGCCTAAGTGTCCGAAGTGATATCCTTCATAGTTGATGTGTATTTTAAGCAGCAGCCATGGTATGTTCTTAGTTCTGCAGCTGATAAATAAGCTCCGAACCCAAGAGATATAAAGAGGAATGACTTAACTTATCATCCTCGGCGATATCCTCGGGGGGCACCACTCAATGCCCACAGCCTTGGGTTTTGCTGGACTAGAAGTCTAGTTTCAGGGGCAGAGGGATCCTCTTGCCAAGGCGTGCAGTAAGAATTCAACTCTATCTCCCACCACATGGTTCTTCATACTAATAGTCTAATAAGCAAAAAAAAAATGTATCATCATTGTTAAGGGCAATGGACTCTGGTAATGATGAGAAGGTAATGTCAATATTGCATTCCAGTCGGTGAGAGGGAGAAGTATGGGATTTAAGGGGTTTCTGGAGTACCATATCCAGTCCTATAATAGTTGTAGATGGACAGTTGTGGCGAGGGCACCCAACAAAGATCTTGTAACCAGGAGAGGAGCAGAAGCTGTTGGGGGAGACTTTGAAGAAGGGCAGGTGCAAGAGCCAATGCACATCGTTTATGGCTTTGGGGTGAGATTTAGCCATCGCGACTGGAGCTTGTCCTATCAAATTCCCTTTTGCATGTTTTTCTTTTTGGAAAAGGGGTGGGGTGCCCGCCCAGATAACTGCTGAGGGGAATTTTGTGGAGGGTGTGCGTGGATCTAGAGGTGCCTGGAGGGGGTACCTGAGGGGGTGCTGGAGCAGGGGCTGTGAGCACCGAGCCCTTTACCGCTCAGTTCTTTCCACATCAGGACAGGCCGCTTGACTTCCAGCTTCTCCCACCTCCATTTCTGTATCCCAGACTTTCTCTGTTACTGAGGAAGTGACCGTGGTCTCAGTTTCTGCCTGTGAATATGGGAAGAGCCAGGAGGGCGGGGAAGGTAACAGTCTGGCAGCATCTTCTAAAAATGACCAGTGTGGCTTGGTGGAGAACCACCCCGGCTCCCTTGCCTTCTGAGTTGATGGTGATTGGAGGCTGATTTTGTTGGTCCTGACTTTTCCCAGCAGGATTTCCCTCCCGGATCCATGGAGGAGGCCGTCTGATGAAGCCACCTCAGCCTGTCTGCCCCCCACACCTCACCTCTTTACCTCCCAAATAACCAACTTTCATTTGGATCTTGTCTCAAGACCTGCTGCTGGGAGAACCTGCACAAAAGCACTAGCACCATAATCTTATCATTGCAGGTTGTGGGGATTTAGTAGTTGCTGCATAAATCAATGCAATAGCAAGAATTTATATAGTGTTGTAGTTGCAAAAGTAACATTAGGAACAGCAATTAATGGAACATAATTCTGAAGTATCAAGGGATGCACCCACACACACAGACAGAGAGCAAGGAAATGCATTGCTAAGAGTAAAAGATTTTGAAAGAAGAACAATAAAAGCAGAAATCATAAGAAATATGAGAAAAATTAAGGCCAAAAATGTATCTTTCATAGCAAATGAAAATAAAATTGCTTGTTAAGAAACAAAGGATGTCATATAGATCATAAAGGAAAATGATGATGTAAGTGTAATGTGACTCAGAGAGATTCAAAAATAGATGGGCAATTTTAATGGAGAAAGTTAAAAGACGAACTAAAATAATAACATCACTTTAAAATGACTTAAAATAAATAAAAATAATTTATGGATAAAGTTTATATGTTCTAGTTGAAATCAAAAAATTTAAATATCTCTATCAATTCGGATTATGTGGTCAGCACTCATACAGGAGAATTATAGGAGATACTTGGGAAATAATAGAAATATTTTATTAATTTAATGCATTTCCTTGGTGTGTGACATAGTAGTATGCAAGGAATAATGCAAAACTTGATCCCTTATTTAGTTATTTTGATGTCACTGAGTTCTAATCCCCAGATGGACAGACTATAGCTTCTTTCCTGGTGTAAATTGACTTACATTGTGTTTTGTATGAAATTAAAGGAAAAAACGATCAGGAATGACTTAAGATTTAAAAGAGACCAAACAAGAGATCTACAAGAGACGAACAAAAACCACAAAAAAAAAAGATTTTAAATGATCGAAGAAATAGGTAAATGAGAGAATTATTTTTTCCATCAATGCTTATGGAAAAGATATTTTTAGTAATAATAAAATTCAGAAGCCATAAATGTTTTTTAAATGATGATGTATGGAAAAGGAAACACTTGGCAAAGCAAAAATGAAATAAATTAAAAATTCAAGCAAAAGCCTGGATCTCATTTACAGTAGCACACATCACAGGGATGGTTTTGTTTTCTTTATGTATAATTTTTAAAAATGAATAAGAAATGCCAAAAGTCCATGAGAATAGGCAGAAGATTTCCCAAAGGAGCAAAACACAAAACAAACAAAATTATGTCACTTACAAGAGAAATGCAAAAATAAAGGTACAATGGCATATCATTCTTCACCTTTCAGAATGAGAAAGGACAAATCACTTGATCACATGGCATGATGGCAAGAAATTGAACACGATCCTTTATTGCTGGTTAAATATAACTGTTCCGATCTTGATAAGGGGCCAGATGATGACAAGTATCAAATGCCCATACTTACTGAAAAGAATAGATTCACTTTTTCACAAATTATTCTATCATTTGACTCAAATGTTTACAAAATATTAGAAATGTGATTTATTTGACTTTCCTCCCTAATAGCAAACTGTTAGAAGATGTATCCAAAAGGGACATGGTTAAAAATACAATCACATAGAGAAACTCTTCAGACCACTAATGAGAAATTGCTACCAAAGCTAATAAGAAATTTCCAATTATTATTAAATGAAAAACACAAGAGGCAGACCAGGAAAAAATATTCTAACACTTCAAAGAAGTCTTACATATATTCATTCAGTTATTGAATAATACGTATTAATATACTCATCCTGGGTTCTGGGGACACAGTAGAAAGTAAGACAGTTTGAGTTCTAAGTGCACAGTGTAAGTTTGGGGGTGACAGGTAATCTTCAAATAAGGAAAAAGTGATGATTTTAAGCTCCGTGTGGTGAGTGTTCTGAAGAGCTGTAGTGAAGAGAGAGTTGCAGAGATGGGAACACAGGATGCTGACTTAGAGTCACCAGCACTGGCCATTCTAAGGAGGTGACATTTCAGTAAATTTAATATGTAACATAACATGATATAATATGATATAATGAGAGTCAAAATAAAGTACATGCATGTGTATATATGTATATTAATGTATAATGCAAATGTATGACTAGTGTAATCTACAATGCATAACACGAAACATCCCTGTATATTTACATATATACACTATGCATTGGTATGGCTATTATACCATGTCTTATGTAGTATATGTGCATGTGTATATGCACGGGCATGTGTGTGTGTTGTGTGTTTGTGAAAAGTGACTTCGGGCAGGTTAGTTAACCTCACTGAGTCTTGGTTCCATAGCTGTGACTGGAAAAGGCAACCTTTATTCTCTGACATCTTTTATCAGTGAGACATTTTTTGTTTAGCAAGGACAGAAATCAGAACCACTCCCTAAGGCAGCGATGGGTGTTGGAAGTTGATTTATTCAAGCCACAGATCATCGGCAGAAACTACCCTTGCGGCTGATCCAAGCAGGGGTTGGCAGGCCTTTGGGTTACCCACTGCTGAGGACAGATCTCTGACTGCAGACAAGCGGCTCCTGCATGTGGGAGTGAGAGCTGAGACAGGCGTTCAACAGCTTCCAAGTTTTCATCTGCACTTCACCCCCCAGGAAGGGACTTGAATGGCTGTTGCTATCATGGAATTGCTGTTGGGTATAAGTTAAAATCCTAGAGAGGTCTCTAGGATTCCGTTTATCACCCTGTCCTGCTCCCCAGGAAGGCAGAGTGGGATTCTGTGCTTGGCATTCACCTCCGGAGCCACAAAGTCAGAGGCGGGCTGCCAGACAGCGCAGCACTCTCTGGAGGACAGAGATACCTGCCCGGAGGAGCGACACCAGCTGCCCATCTGGGAGGGCTATTGGTGTGGACTCCTGGTCCAGGGGTCTAGACCTGGAGACAGCAGGTAGCTCAGCTTTGTGCAATCACCCGAGACCACAGGGCAGACTTTGCAATTGGTCAGTCGCTTTTCCCACTGAGTTCCAAGACTCTCAGTGCTGTCCATGCACCTATCACGGCAAGGCCATCTGCAAGATGGGCTTTGCTTTTACATTCCACAAAGACGAATTCCTGCTTTATTGCTGCTTTCTTCCTGTTCTAAGGCGGGGCTACATCATCTGATCTTTGTAAGAGCTAGACATCCCGCAAAATACAGCACATGGGGACGCTCAGAGATATGTTTTTATTAACTAACTTTTCACATAGTGTACCTGTCGGTTTTTCGATCCGTCCACCCCCAAAATGCCGTGAACTCACTGTCTAGGTCCCAGAGTGAGACTTCTCTCCTACTTAATTCCCTTTTATATCAGCTCTTCCTTCAGGAATACCATTTGAGTAGAATTTACCCTTCATTGGCTTTCTCAATAAAACCCCAAATTCCCCATGAAACACACTGTCCTCAGCTATTTACCAAAATAGTTGTAATTTCCTCTACCTTCTCAACACTGATGTAGAGGAGATATCGACTCCACCTTAATTGGCCTTTGCCCTAATTAAATTTCTTCTTAAATACTATACAAGCAAGATTATTTTTCCTCTAATGTGTAACTCTCTGGTTTTTTGTTTTGTTTTTTTTGTTTGTTTGTTTGTTTTTTGGTATGTGTGTTCCTTTATTTTGTCAGCAGAATCACGTGGAGGTGAAAGAAACTTGATGTGTCGGTACAAAGTAAGAAACAAAGCCTGATTTCTCCTTTGCTGGTCAAAGGCTCCCGACCTTGGACATGCTGTTCCCCTCTAGGGTGCAATTTACTCACAAGGTGAGCAGGAAAATACCTGAAAGTTCTTCCAGTGGCAGATTCTTAGGAAGTTAGTCTTTCAACACTTTCCTTGAGCTAATGATATTACCTCATTCAACTGTTTTCTGTGGAAGAATAAAGTGTGTGGCCCCTAAACACACTTGGTTCTACTCATTAGTTGCATGAGAGTGACTATTCAGTCATTCCCTGAAAAATAAGCCTCAGTGTTCTCATCTGCACCATATCTGTTCACATCTGGGCTCAGTGTTCAACCCCTACCAATCTGTTCCAATAGAATAAAACCTACCTGAACTAACACTAGGATGATTCTTTAAAACAAGGGTCAGACCATGTCATTCCTTTGTATAATGTTTGATTTCTCCTCTTGGGTGTCATCCCAATAAGTCTCCCACCACCATAGCACCCAGTGAACCATCAGAATATTCCCTTGTGCTCTTCCATCCCATCAAAAATTTATTTTTATTTTTTATTTAGATATTTTTACATTGTCATTCATTTTTGTACAATGTTTGATTTCTCCTCTCAGGTGTCCCCATAAAATTCCCACCACCAAGACACCTGTGAACCATCATCATAGTCTCTTGTGCTCTTCCCTCTTCTTTTCATCCCTTTCCTAACCCATTCCCTGCTGAATGTCTCCAATTTATCATTTGCCTGCTAGTTTTGTCTTTTTTTTTCTGATTCTTTGTATTGTTCCCCTGTGTTCTCCTCTAAGTGAAATCATCTGATATTTTTCTTTTCCCTTCTGACTTATTTCATTGAGCATAATCCCTTCAATCTCCATCCATGTTGCTGCAAATGGCATAAATTTATCTTTTTGACTGCTGTATAGTATTCCATTGTGTATATATACCACATCTACTTGAGCCAGTCATCTGTTTGGGGGCATTTAGGCTTTTTCCGTATTTTAGCTATTGTAAATAGTGCTGCGATGTACATAGGCGTGCAAGTATCCTTTTGAATTAATTTTGTGTGTCCTTTGGGTAGATTCCAAGGAGTGGGATTGCTGGGTCAGCCCCTTTCAGTCTGTCCACTGCCAGGGATCTGAGTCCCGGCCTTGCAGAACATCCTGCAACTCATCCCACTCCAGGCTTCCTCCTCTCCCAGCTGTTCCTCCACGGATATTTCCATCTGAGGACCTTTCCTCTATGCCAGGAAGGCTCTAGCACTGCCGCTGGTGCTCTCTGAAATATCCCCTTGTGAGGTTAATCTTAGTCCCTCTTCACAACTATACCCCACGGCCCCTCCTCTCTCATCCTCTTTCACTGTTCAGCTTTCTTCTCTTTGTGGCCCCATCACCTCCTCATGCAAACATCACGCTGTCATCACATGTTGAGATTTACACAGCAGACTATGAGGTGCCGAGTAGTGTCTCCAGCCTGCCCTTACTTTATACAGGAGCTAATAGTGCCCATCCATTGTCGACCCTGTATTCCAGTGGTAGCTTGTAAGTGGTCACGGTTTTATCACAAAAAAATCGACAAATGCTTCCAATTAAAGTTTCCTTTGATTTTTTTGAAAGTTGGTTCCTGAACAGTATCCAGCACAGCACTGCACCCAAGAGATGAGAGATCTTGCTTTATTAATTATGGTGTCTCCAGTATCAAAACTGTGCGGGACACAGGGTTGGTCTTAATTCTATGAACCCTATTTATTTCAGGCACCACAAGAAGCTCCGCTGCGGGGATCATCTCTTCTCCTTGAATTACCATGGACCAGGAGGCAGCCACGTCCCAACTCAACATTCTCGTTCCAATTCACATTGTTTCTCGAGAGCTGCCTTCACCAGCTGCTACTTTCTATATTTCACTTAGGCATTTTGCTGCCTATACATTTTATTGAGGCATTGTTGTTGTTTTGCTTGAAGTTGTATTTCAAGTACCTGTTTGGAGCATGTGACATGTCAGATAAAGTTCCTTACATTTAGCTGGAAAAAAAAATGAATGAATAGATGAATGTGTTTCCCATTCAGTCCCACAAGACCTGCATCTGAAGTGAATGCTCTGGGCAGGGAAGAGTGTATTTTTCCCACAGGAAAATCAAGCTTGTATTTTGCCAGGAAAAAAAAAAAAATTTGCGTAGCAAAATAAATAACAGATTCCCTACAATACCCATAGAGATATAAGAGTAAACGAGGAAATGCACAGCGTGTCAAGTTCAACATTTCCAAAAGTAAGATGAGTGCGAACCCCTTCTGCAGGGACCTAATGTGGCTTCAACTTTCTGTGGAATAATAGCCCGGGGTCAAATCATTTTCGGGATCTCACACTCAGATTAAGTAACACTGAAAGGAATTCTTTACTGCAGAACAAACACCTCAGAGCCTTTCACATCTAATATAAATGTAAATTCCCTATGGGTGTTAAAACAAGAAACAATTCTCAAATATAATTTGCATGCAATGCTTATATATAGCATGTGGGGTGTGTGTGTGTGTATATATATATATAGCATATATGAATGTAAAATTCTCAAATATATTTTACATGTAACTCTCAAGTGCTAAGGAATTTTGGGGGATTGGTTGATCATGCAGACATTCATTTCCATATATCTGTACACCTCCAATTTCCATCTAAAGTCAGTATTGGATTAGAGGCAGTGCACAAAGCCAAATCTCAAGTCAGTCTTACAAGTTCAATGTCTTAGACAAATTCTATTTTCTCTAGGAACTTTTTACATAGACACATGCATAAAGCATTCACAGCTACATACATGTGCAGGCTATCCTATTTTTAAGATCAACTTGGAAGATGTCAAAATAGTCATCATTAAATAGTTGTATTTTCATAGTGATTTTACTTTTCAAAATCCACTTGAAGATCATTTTATTTGGTCATTTTTTTCAAAAAAGGAAATTCCACTTTTATTGTGCGATCCAGTCATTTGTGTATAGTCATTAAACCAGATTCATGTCAGAGCGCTTCACTTTTCTACTTAACTCGGTCTCTAGGAGACTCTAAGAACCTCAATAATCTGTGATGATTTCTAGTTGATTCTGACATGAACGTTGTCAGGGGAGACCTTAAGACCCCTCAGGTAGAATATAAAATCGGCTTCACAGTGGAAGACTGATGTGTATCCCCAGTGCCTGTGGGCGATGGTGCAGGGAGAGCTGTGTGAGCAGTGGTGATCATACCGCCATGTCTCCTGTGCACACGCTGTCTTTTTAGGAGACCCACATAAGAGAAAACGCCCAGGGATAAAGCTATCTGAGATGGATCATTTAGGATGAAAGTAGCAGTGTGATTACTAGAACATTGACAGAAGGCTCCAACACAGTTCAAATATTTTCCTCCACTAACTAAGCATCCTTTGAAGAATGGCAGCTTAAAAAGTAAACTATGTGAACTGTTCGTTGGCCAAGGCATTAACCAATAGCGATACTAACTCACACTCTCTCACCACCATGGGCTCTTCACCTTTCCAGAACTGGGAAGAGTCAGCTAAAACAGGCAAATATTAAAAAATTAATGCTCATGGATTGGAAGAATAAACATTATTAAAATGGCCATCCTTCCAAAAGCAATATACAGATTCAATGCTATTCCAATCAAAATTTCAATGTCATTCTTCAAAGAAATAGAACAATTATTGATGAAATTCATATGGAATCACAAAAAACCCCGAATAGCCAAAGCTCTCCTGAAAAAAAAAGAAGGGAATGGAGGCATCACACTCCCAGACTTCAAACTATACTACAAAGCCATAATCATCAAAACTGCATGGTATTGGAACAAGAACAGACATACAGACCAATGGAATCGAATAGAAAATCCAGAAATAAACCCACAGATTTATGGTCAACTAATCTTTGACAAAGGAGCAAAGAATATGCATTGGAGCAAAGAAAGTTTGTTCAATAAATGGTGCTGGGAAAACTGGGTCGCTACATGCAAAAGAATGAAGCTTGACCACCACCTCACACCATACACAAAAATCAACTCAAAATGGATTAAAGAACTAGACATAAGACCTGAAACCATAAAATATATAGAAGGAAATATAGGCGAAACACTACGTGATTTGCACATCAAAGACATCTTTACAGACACATCACCCAAAGCAGTGATAGTGAAGGCAAAGATAAACAGCTGGGACTACATCAAATTAAAGAGCTTTTGCACAGCAAAAGAGACAATAACAAAAACAAAGAGAAACCCCACCAACTGGGAGAACATTTTTGCACCCAACACTAATGATAAAGGACTGATCACAAAAATCTGCAAAGAGCTGATGAGACTCAACAACAACAAAGAAAATAATCCAGTCAAAAAATGGGCAGAAGAGCTTAAAAGAAACTTCTCTGAAGAGGAAATGCAAATGGCCAACAGGCATATGAAAAAATGTTCAACATCACTTGTCATCAGGGAAATGCAAATCAAAACTACCATGAGATACCATCTTACACCAGTGAGAATGGCACATATTAAAAAAACTAGCAACAACAAATGTTGGCGAGAGTGTGGAGAAAAAGGAACTCTTCTGCACTGTTGGTGGGAGTGCAAACTGGTCCAACCACTGTGGAAAGCTGTGTGGAGATTTCTGGACCTACTAAACATAGAGCTTCCATATGATCCAGCAATTCCACTCCTAGGTATTTACCCAAAGGACACAGAAACATCAATTCCAAAGAACACCTGCACCCCTATGTTGATAGCAGCATTGTTTACAATAGCTAAGCTTTGGAAACAACCCAAATGCCCAAAAATAGATGACTGGATCAAGAAGATGTGGTACATATATACCATGGAATATTACTCAGCATTCAAAAAAGATAAACACAGGCAATTTGCAGCAACATGGATGGCGCTGGAAGGGATCATGCTCAGCGAAATAAGCCAAAAAGAAAAAGAAAAATACCGGATGGTCTCACTCATAGCAGGAATCTAGAAAACTTAAATAAGGGACCAGGAAAATGAATAACTATAAGAAAGTGAAAATCAAAATCAACAAAAAACTATGAACCAGAGACACTTTTAGGGGGGTGGGGGCGGGAGAGGAGGGATTGGGGTCAGAATGGGGGGGCTGCAATTATATGGGGAATATAACAATAAAATTTATAAAAAAAAATTAATGCATACACACACACGAGGAGGGCACTGAGGTATCTCCACAAAATCCTGCCAAATTGCACACTCTTTACAGTAAAAGTGATTTTGGTTTAGGAATACGAAATCATACATGCAGTTGCTAAATATATTAAAATATGATATTTCTGAAAACATGTTCTTTGATATAAAATTCCAGTATGGAACCATTTTCTGTTTAGTGAAGTTTCTGTGTTATTTTGAGTATGTCGGGCTGCTTATCCTATCAGAGTTGGACATAAATAATGAGTTGGAGGAGATACACAGGTAAACTCTCCAGGACAATGTAGAAGTCACTTAATATTTCCATTTCGAACAATCTGTTTCTCTACTTTATCTCTGCTGCTTCTCTCTCCCAAATGTCTAAATATGTCAATACCACATGAGAAAATTTTAACAGATAGCACATGAATCTATTTCACTTGTACACACACATAATCAAGTTCAAGTTCTTGAATTCCATGTGTGGTACCCATGCATCCATTACACAAATATCTCTTGAACTTGAGCATTACAACTCCTATTTTATAGATAAGTCTGATGAAACTTAAAAAAATTAACTCGGTATCATTTAGAATGCATAGTAGGTGCTTAAAATGGCACCTGCATTTATTACTCCAACTGATCCTGTGATTCCACACTTGATTCATCCATAAAACCAAAGGCTGATTGTCAGTTTTTACATTTTTCTGGGAGTTGTCAGTGTATGCATAGGACACATATAACATTCACATAGATATAATGTATTTACTACATATTAATTAATTAATTTTTTAAAGATTTATTTATTTATTTATTTATACAAGCATTGGGTACAGTCAGAAGCGCGGGGGGCGGGGGGGGGAGAGAATTCACCAGAGACAGAGTGGGCAGCAGAACAGGCAGACTGATGAAATACACTGCTGAGGGGAGCAGCGGGCAGCAGGAGAGGTCTGTGCGCCATGTGGGACCCTCACTGGTGGCCAGGGATTGAACCTGCACTGCAGAGTCTGTGGGCAGCCTCGCAGCCCAGCGCTCAACCACTGCAGCACCAGGGGAGGCCCCATATTGATGTACGTAATGTCCAATCTATTGTGAGATTCAGATGACTTGGGGGCTATTATAAGACAACTTGAGAATCAAACAGAAGAACAGGTGGAAAGTTGTAACAAAAAAGTGGAGCCAAATTTACAAGGATTGTCAAAAAATTTTGGTCATTTATACAACGAAAAAATGAAAAGTAAAGAAATATTCAAGTGAGTTCAAAATAATAGAAAGTGGTTAATAGAAGCAGTTGACATCAGAAAAATGAAATCTGGGCAGACTTCCCAAGAAGGTAGATTACAACTAGATAATATCAGAGAATATTCATTCTCTCTCTTTATCCTTATTTGCATAGAGAATGTACTCATTTTGCATAGATTTTGCATAGATTACAGAAGATTAAAATAGATCCTAAATTAACTCCCAGCTCTTAGACTTTTGGATAATCTGCTTCCTTTTTGGGGTTTCTATGTGTGGCACACCAAATCTGTGTAACAGCATGCTTTGCTGTTCATCTGTAAAAGCAACACTCATATGACTTTTGAACTTGCTCAGGAACTGGTATCATTTGTCACCTTAGGAAAATCAACAATTACAATCTTAACCTTTGTGCATTATTTGTTCCTCATTTTCTGTGTGAACTTCATATTAACATATGTGAGAAAATGTATACAATTAGAAAGTAAAAATTGCAAAGTGAAACAAGTGATAAAATGCCAGCTGTTACAATCAACATTAGCAGCTCTCCTGATGGGACACTGCTAGGAAAGTGCCTGCGCTGTGGTAGGTCCTAATTAATATAAGGAATGGGAATATGAACATGAGCTACTATGAAGTTCACAAGGTGGAAAGAAAGTTGATCTGTCTCCAAATAAAAATACAAAACTGCAAGAATGGAAGGCAGTCTCTTCTCAACATTTTTTCAGCCCATAAAATATTTCAAGGGGCCTCCCTGGTGATGCAAGGGGTTAAGCACAGCACTATGAAGCAATCTGCAGCCTCTGCAACATGAGTTCGATCCCTGGCCAGCCAGGGAGCAACTCACATGGCACAGCAGACCTCTCCTGACTCGCCCGCTGCTCCCCTCAGCACTGGATTTCAGTCAGTCTGCCTGTTCTGTTCCCCACTCTGTCTCTGGTGAGTCCTCTCACCCCCCACACCTCTGGCCTATACCCCAGCTCTTGCATGCATGCATGCATAAATCTTAATAAATAAATAAATAAAATGTTTCAAGTGCTCGGTTAATGACATCTCGTCTGGAATCCTGTATTCTCCTTTCCAACTTTTTAAAAATGGCATGGATTATGGCATTGTTGTATCGTGTACTTCCATCGTTTTCCCACACTGCACAATCTTTTCACATAATTATCTCTGGTGGTCCTCGCAACAGCTGTGAGGATGGCCGCACAGCAGTGAGGGTTGCCTGTGAATATTGTGGCACTCTCCTTCCTTGTGGGCTCAGGAGACAGTGGCAGTTCGGTGAGGACCTGTGGCTAGTTTTGGCCAATGAACCAAGAAGGGAAGAGTATGTGTTACTTTGGGGCTTTTCATTCTTGTCTGGATTCTTGTTTCCTGTTGCCAAGAGATTGGGGATGCCAGACAGTAGCTGCTTCTTCAGCCAGGGACTGAGAAACTATAATGATCAGACCATTTTGCTGCATGCCCTGTGATTGGGGTCATTTGTTATGGCATTATGACCTTTTCTGGATGGACACGGGGATGATTTACCCCATTTTAAGTGATTATCTCCTAATGCTTACAGAAGCGGAGTGGAGTCCTCATGGGCAGAGCTAGAGCCTTTGCATTCAACATATTTCTTATTCTAGGTCAAAAAATATGTGAGAGCAGGAAGGAAGGCTCATGCATCAGAAGAGCATGAACTTCCATTTCAAGCTATATTCTCGTGTTTTTTTCTAAATGTTTTCTGATAATACGGCTTTAGACAGGGAAAGAATTTCTATAGCGTGGAAGTTCTAGTGTAATTATTTAGTTTTCGTCTTTATGGTCAGACTGTAAATAGTACTGTGCCCTTGTTAATGCTGTGATTTTTGTACAGAAGCTACAAGAACTGTCGCCTCTTGGGATGGCAGCATTGTACGCAGTGCGAGATGACAGAAAGGTTACTCAGAGTCCACGGAGTGAGAGGCCTAGAGGGCTTACACCCAAAATGTGCGGCCCCTAACTTGGGGCAGTCTCATACTTATTTAGAACCAGGTTTAGAGAAGATGGGCAAATATATGGAGGAATGTAGTGCATGGGGTGCATTATTGGGGGTGCATTATTGGGGATGCAAGCTAGGGTGAAGTGACCTCTGGTATTTCTTGGGCTGCTCCACAGTTCCCGCTAATCAAAGCATCCTATCTCTATTCCCTAGTCTCCCCTAACTTTCTACTAGTCTTTACAAGTAAGGTATTCTAGCTGATCTTCCTGATCTGGCCATAATATCTGCCTGCTGTTTTCAGCACACACTGATTTCCCAGTATGTTCCTCATACCAGGACTTTTGCCATGGTGAGAGGCCCCATGCTTTACTCTAGATTTTAGCTTGAACAGCAGGAACCCTGGACACCAAGACAATCGCCCCACTAACAAGGAGGGCTGGGGATTCCATAAAGAACAATCTGGTTTTTTTTTTTACTTCAAGGGGTAATAAACACTTTGGGTTTGCACCATAAGTTGGGGGCCCTGAAATTGCATTCTAGACTGTCTCTAATTTTGCCTTCTTAAGTTTCTTTATAACACAAATTCAAGATGATCAAAATTGGTCCTCTGCATCAGCATATTACATTAATCAATACCAAAAAAATCTATGATGAATATTATGCAGAGCATAATAATGATTAAATAGTTCACTTCATCTATCTCTCCAACCTCTTGGGTGACAAAACTTTCACAGGATTCAAACTTTTCAGATAACTGAAAAATACTTCTTCAGCTGCATATTTGTATACGTTTCGCTACATAAGTGATCATCTTATATGTAACATATTCCTTCTTTGCCTCCTAAACTGGTGTGAAAAAAATAGAAAGCTTGAAGGTTATTAAATATTTGTTAAATATCAGTCACTGAACTTATTCGCCATCTGTATCAGTAACAAACACTTAGGACGCTTGTACAGATGAGAAACTTGTTTCAAGGTCACACGGCTCATCAAGGGAGCAAACAGTCCTGCAGCCCCATGCCCGAAGTTCTGACAGGCTGTGTTGCCTGGCTCCCCACACTGAGCACAGTTTAATTCACCATCGCTGACATAGTGATATTAGGATTAGAGTGGATCTTAGAGACGGCCATATTCCCCGTTCCCATTTAGAGGACACAGGACACAGAAGTGAAAATAGGTGTGATCATAAACATAAGCAACAACAGCATTTTGATAATGGGTAAGGAGATCAGATTTTGGTCACAGAAGCCATTGCCAGCCCAAGATTTCCAAATTTGAAGGGCAATTTCCACAGCAGCTGAGAGGCTCACACACAGCTGTGAGGTTGGAGAAGTTGGGGTGTCCACTGCTGACAAGCTCAGTCTTTTGCACCCAAGCTGGGGGCCTGGGGGTGGGTGTCTCACAGTCTCAACTGGAAACCACTGAGACCCTCAAGAGCTCGGGGAGGGGTGGGGGGTATGAGTGCCCAAAAGAGTGGCTCTTCTGCCCAGGAGAGGACCCTGTCTCAGCTTACTCAGCTGAAATTTTACATATGAGTCCCTCGCTGGGTCCATGAAATAAATTAAAAGAAGTCACATAGGAGAATTCCTTTTGCAGAAGAGGGTCCTCTATAAATATCGCTGGGTGTAAAGGTGCACCCCCATGTACCTTGGTACGTGAAGTTCCAGGAGAAGGGCTTCACGTGCTTCTTTACAGGTAAGAGTTTGGGGCACGAGCCTGTGGAAATGGCTTTTTAAGATATATTTCATCATATTTTACTCAGAGAAACCAGAGTATAGCTATTTTACTAATATTGCCCAAAGTGAATTTTGACAGGGCCAGAAATCCCAAAACCAAGAAGCAGCAGGCCCGTGACTCTTAGCTAGCTTCTCTCAACTCATTTTGCTTTGAATCTATTTTAACAGATGTTTATCGAGCTTCCTAGGCCCCACAATGGCCGCGGGGAATTCAGAAGAGAAGAGGAAGAAAAAAAACAAGGCCTTTGCCTTTCAGCCCTTGCAGACTCTTGCAGACAGCTTGTCACAAGCAAATAATCAAAAGTCCAAAAATCGGTGTGATCTTGCTTAAGCTGCTGTAATGTTGAGAACAGCAACCTGTCACCCTCCTGTGGAGCTGGGAAGGTTTCTCGAGATAAAACTTGACCTGGGTCTTAAGTGGGAAGCTAGAATTTCCTGGGTAGAAAAGGGAGCAAGGTTTCCAGAGAGAATAGCAGATTCGGGGAGGCCAGGCCTGTGGGCCTTCCCTCTGTGTGGTCACAGAGGTGAGAGACAGGACCAGAAAGATTATTTTAACCAGGTGATGAAGGAATTTCACTCCTTCTACTTTCAGTCATCTAGAAACATTTACGAAATTGCCAATTGTTCTGCTCCTGCTTATTTTTTTTCTCCTGAGTAATGATCCCTCCCCGACTTGCCAAATATACATTCCCCTTCTTTATTGCCCACTTCTTGTCCTCTCCTCCAGTGGAGATTTTTGGCCCTTTAAGCATCCTGATATTTCTGGCACCTGGAGCTGGTTCTTCCAGAATATGTATTGAGTCCAGATGAGCCTAGTAGGGTCTCTCATTTATCCAACATGGCGCCAGTTGCTGGGACTCGTTTCTGGCTTCGGGTTGTTCTCCTGGTACAAAGTCTGGCTGGTGGGCGGGTGTGTAAGCAGGAAAGTACTGATGAAGATGAGGACGACATTAACGAATTAGATAAAGTGCTTTGGGACACGACCACCTCAAAAAAAGTTTAGCCACATTTAGGCCTATTTTTAAACCTACTAGGCTAAAAGGAGCCAGTGAATATTTCTAAACAGACAATATTTCTAAGCCAGTGAATATTTCTAGAAGTTTGGGTTTTAATTACCCACCCACACCAAGGTAAATGCAACAATTGAGAGGGATAGAAACTGCCATGGGGCCTCCCCTGGTGGCGCAGCGGTTGAGCGCTTGGTTGTGAGGCTGCCCACAGCCTCTGCAGTGCCAGTTCGATCCCCGGCCACCGGCAAGGGTCCCACAAAAAAAAAGAAAAAGAAACTGCTATGGCCACTTAGTGCTGGCACCAGGTGCAACTAGCAGACTGGCTGGGAGTGGACAGGGCCGGATCTACCCAGCCACCTGCTGGTTTATGCACCTTAGAACTGGCGATGAAGAGGTAAGTAGAGTTCCTTCACATGGTCTTTCCACACAACTAGTTTGAGAGACACTGTTTAAAAAGTGATGATCTTGGCAGCCTTGGCAGTGCTTGATTAGTCCCATCTCATGGCTGAATTCCCAGCACAAGCCCGAAAGCTGCTTGCTCTGTCACTGATTAAAGACAGATCCATATGGTCCCTTTGCCAGATGTGCTGGCATCAAAGCTGAAGCGTGTGCTGCAGACACTCTTCTAATATGGGGCATCCGAGTGCCTCCTCAGTGGGCACTGGGTCTTCCACAATGCCAGGGCCAGCGTCGGGAACCCGTGATACATGAGGCCGAGAGACAAGAGCCTGGGGCTAGACAGCCCATTGCGTGGGCACTGCCAGGGTGCTCTGTCCCTGTGCCACAGCTAAGGTCACCAGAAGGTCCACACAGCCCTCCGGGTGAGGGAGAGCCACCCCAGCCAAGGCGCATGCACCAACAGCACTCAGTGATGCGCTGTGGGTGTTGAAGTGAACAAGTACTCAACATTCACAAGATTGAAAGGATGCTTTAAACTCATATGTAACACTCACAAACATAGTCACCAAATGTCAAGCCATTTACAGAAGTAATCTTGATGTATTCACACACTCACACACTCACACACTCACATTATTATGTTTGCATAAATAGCTGGATCCTCTCTATTTTGCAGCAGAAAACACTCCTAGACCAAAAAGTAGAAATAAGTGGAATTAAGTTCTAAGCACCTTTTTGGATTCCCTCGTGAGGAGTGTTAACTCGCTCAGTTGCACCCCCTCTTTTGGATTAACTGGTCACTCACTGAATTGCACCCCCATTCTCTCCTTATGACTAACCATTAACTGGCCTCACCTGCATTCCTGGGAACCTGGAAAACTGATTGTGTTCCATCCCCCGTCCCCCGCCACGAATTCTCTGTGTTTCTCTGAGTCGGTAGAAGCATCAGAAACAAGTATCTGCTGAGGGCTGAGAAAACATAAAAGACAGTCAAACACAATTCGGTGGGCTCCAGATAAGAATAGTCCATATGTGGAATCTTGAGGACTTTGGTTGATTAAAAATGTGATAGAAACAAACAATGGCAGGTGAACTCCCTCCAAGCCACAAATAAGATCTAACAATGATATTTAAACAATCATAGTTAAAAGGTCCAAAAATAAATATAAATGATATTGTGTTGCATCCCATGTGCATGGGAATTGTTGAAATGATTTGTTAAAACACAATTGTATTATTTGATGAATAATTACTTGTTTTACAATGTGCCACAGCATGGATGTATAGTTTATTGAGCTTTGTGATTTCACACTGCATATGGGTATCGTGTTGGAACTTCACATCTCAGTGATTTGAGATTTTTTTTTAGTTATACTCATAAATAATAATTTATGCATTGGTATATTTACTACAGAATTTTATTTATTTTCAGTGGGATCCCATGCATTCATATCCTGTGAATTATAGTAAGTTCTCACCCATTCCTTTTTTTCACAGAATCTCAAAGGTTCAACCATGACTAGCTCTCTGAGTCTGATAAAGAAAATATGTAAAGTGATAAATTTGTGAAAATTAAGAGAAATAGAAACAAGAACTGTCCATTTCTCAAGATAGTCAGCAAGGTTGTGATAAGAATTTATAGAATGTCTGGCAATGGCCTTTCCTGGCAGGGTGCTTGTTTTCAGCATGAGCTCCTAGATGTCCTCAATAAATGCTCATTCACCCATTTAGACACATGATTGCCAGTGTTTCTCTATGGGAGGAAGTCACCAGTATTAAAAGCTGCACACACAGAACTCATCTGTTGGTCATATTACATCAAAGATCTGGTATGTTTGAGGATGCATGGGTGCATCAATGGGGAAAAAATTAATAAAGACTCAAAGGTAGAAGTCAAGAAATTCAGCACACTCTCCTGTATGCAACAGAGCACCGAGTGAAGATTATAATTAATCCAGGACACAAGGGAGGGCCGTGATAGGTGTTCAAGGTGGACAGATCTCTGCCTTTACTGACAGATCTGCCCTGTGACATGCGACTTGGGAGTCAGCAGAAAATAAATCAAAGTTAACATTAAGGTAACTAAAATAAAAATTTCCCTTCTCTTAATGTCCACCTAATTTCAAAAGCCCAGTAGTGTCTTTTGATATATAAACTGTTTATTCAGGATTCTTGTCAAATGAAGCTATTGCTTCTTTCAATTTGTATTTTATTCTTATATTTTCAAAATCGGGGTGAGCTTGGTGACTCCTACCAAACATGTTCTTGCATTAAGGTGACCTGGAAGCACTGGTTGCTCCAGGGATTTCAATGCCCAAGTGTCCCTAGACAGCCTGCCCACACCTGGAGCCAGCTTGAGAACACACGTGTTAAACAGCCCTGTGAGAAGTCATTCTTGAAGCTCAGCAGGTGGTCTGCTAATGGGACCAGGAAAGCTTAAGTGTGGAGCAAAGCCCTCCATTCAGGGATCCCTGGGGCTGCAGAGTTGTGTGAGCTAAGAAAAAACCCACTATTAAAGAGGCACTAAATTGTTACTAGGTTCTCCTTAACAATGTCAGAAATTGTCCTCCCTCGGAGGTCTTAATATACGTTACACTGAATATGTTTGCAACACCTGCCTTCATTATAGGGAAGGTGAGGAACCATGGAGCGCTCAATCTTTCCCTGGTTTACCTCTTAGAATAGCTGCCCTGGGAGGTGGAGGCAAGGCAATGGGGCAGGGGTGCCAGCGCCTGTAGCTCGATGGTGGAATTCAGGAGACTTTTCCACTGGAGCCCCACTCAGCCAGTCCTTAGAGAATCTGATCAGAGTTGAATCCTCAGAAAAAATTGAGGCTTATTAGCACAGGTTGAGTGAGTGACAGGATTCCCAGGAGTGAGACTCACTTTCAACCAGAACGGGTTCCAGTCCCAAATGCAGTGAAAATGTGATCCCCCTGGATGAAAGGACAGAAAGCCTGGGGAGCGCTAAGAGTTGGAGGGGAACAAGGGCAAAACACTCCATAGATAAGTCAGGTTTGAGATTTCAATCACTGGAAGTATTTCCTGAAACCTGTCGCTGAAGTCTGTGCAAACTCACTACCATTTCTGCTTTGGTCACTGTTTGTCATACAACAGAGTGGAGCCAAGTTTTCAGGATCCTCAAAGTTTCCTTTAGCGGGATGACTGGGAACAAGGAGCACGCGGGGATTCCTGGGTTTGCACAGCAGTGAAGATAATTCCAAGTTCACAGAAGACAAGGTCAGACCGTCTCAAGTCCAACCTGATCTCGAGTGTCGCTGGAACAATAAAACTAAGCATTGTGAGTCACAGGACACTTGGTCTGGAGAGGCCAGACAGGAGACATTTAACTGAGAGAGGAAATAAAAAATGGCAATAGACTGAGTCAGGTTGAGGAAGAGGAGAGAGAGCTGTCCCTTCAGATAGGGGGCAGCTGTTGGCCTGCGTCTGGCCCTGCAGGTTGCTGTGCCCGCCGTCCACTGGCAGCCTGTGCTCAGGGCCCTCGGGCTGGGGCTAGAGTCCAGCAAGAGCTTAACTCCAGGGTTCTCTGGGGGGCACTGGAGTTATCCAGGGTCTGTGCTGCCTCTGCATGTCTTGCCAGTAACGCATGCACCTTCCTTTTCTTCCAGACCACCCTGAAGAAGGATGGCTATTCTCAGAACCTCTCATTCAACCCACCCGATCATCTTCCTCTTACACCACATTGCCTTATCAGGATGGACAAGGCAGATAGCAGAGCTTGTTCAAATGAATGCAGTTTTGTTCTTTTGGAGGAAGGAAAGTCCTGTGAACTCAGAAGCGGCTAATCTATAACGGGGTCTGCAGCAGCACCCCAGAACTGCGTCATGCTCCCAAGTACGGAGAGGACATCTTTTGGAATATGGCAATAGTGTTGCCTGCAAAGCAAAGGACTTGCTTGCTTGCCCCTTTGAAAACCAGGCACAGTTCCTCCATCTGCAGCCAAAGGTAGGCCCACTATCTCCAGGCTTGGGATTCTGCAGCTCCCTGCACACTTGGGTGTCATCTGGCGCCTCACGACACTTTGTAGGAACAGGTGCCAGGAACAGGTACTGAGTTGCTGCTGCTCAGGCTGCTGCTATTTTCATAAGCAATAAATCATCCTTCACCTTTGAAACCAGTCTCATGCCTTCTCCTGGCATCTGCGAATCCCAGGCTGGCTGAGCAGATCCTCCAGGTTCTTTATATTCTTATAGTAACAGTGACCATAATTGCAATGCTGTTGCTGTTAAATGTCTTCAGATACTGCTCATGGGCTTCCAAAGTGTTTTTTTTTTTTTAATGTTAAGAATTTGTTTGAAACATCATCAAGTAATTGCTGGGTATATGGTCTTTAAAACAGCTATAAATGCTAACTTAGCAAAGGACACTTTAAAGTTACTTTGCAATTATTTTGTCACAGGCGGCCGTTGTCCTGATGCCTTGTCTTAATCATCTACTGATATTTCCTATAAGGTCACCGCATGTTATTTTAGATTGGGAGAGATGACAAAAAGTTTCATAGTGAGGAAGCATAGTTTAACAACGTGTCAAAAAATAATATCAAAAGCATTTATTGCAAGTCCTCCCTGTCCTTAGAGATTCTATTTAGAGCAGATCAC
The DNA here is from genome assembly GCF_964194135.1 of Talpa europaea. Classification (NCBI taxonomy): domain Eukaryota; kingdom Metazoa; phylum Chordata; class Mammalia; order Eulipotyphla; family Talpidae; genus Talpa; species Talpa europaea. The sequence goes on along the minus strand of NC_140071.1, from coordinate 139,644,186 downwards.
TTGCTCTCCTCCACCCTCTGGAGCAAGGGTTGGGTGTAGGGCGAGGTCTGGCTCGATTTAACTTAACATGGCTACCGACTTCGTTTGTGTGCTAGAAGATAAATAACCAAAAGTCATGTGATTAATTACCCTGGCTGCCTATTTTTTTTACTAACATTTTAAAAGATGATCTATGAACAAACCTCCTTCAAATACAAATAGGTTTCCTGCATAGATTCAACCACAACAAAACACTCTGTAACAAATTAAATCACTAAGTTTTGGCAAAAATTGTTGATGTTTGAATAATATCCCAGGGATGTCAACCCCATTAAATAAATGCAATCCACACACCAGCACTGCACTCCTCAGCAGCAAGGCAAACTCAAACTCATTATATAGAAACTTGTTGCAAAACTCTCCTAATAGGAAAAGTGATAGCTCCCTTTTGTAGAGCTCCTTATAATTTTCAAAATGGATTTGTGTGTGTTTATCATTTGCATCTTATGATAGCAATTACATAACTGCAGGGGAGTTCAAAGACCTAAGAATCACCTAACTCATAAACACTGACATAGACCAGCACCCCAAGAGCTTTGATTCACCCTCTTTTCAGCAGTCGATGCTACATTTTCTATCCACTGATTTATAGTTTCCATGTCATCATTGTAATGATGCCATTAAAATTTGCTCTCAATGCTGTGTGGAGATTTCTTGACCTACTAAACATAGAGCTTCCATAGGATCCAGCAATTCCACTCCTAGGTATTTACCCAAAGGACACAGAAACATCCATTCCAAAGAGCACCTGCACCCCTATGTTTATAGCAGCACTGTTTACAATAGCTAAGCTTTGGAAACAACCCAAATGCCCAAAAATAGATGACTGGATCAAGAAGATGTGGTCCATATACACCATGGAATATTACTCAGCATTCAAAAAAGATAAACACATGCAATTTGCAGCAACATGGATGGCGCTGGAAGGGATCATGCTCAGCGAAATAAGCCAGAAAGAAAAAGAAAAATACCGGCTGGTCTCACTCATAGCAGGAATCTAGAAAACTTAAATAAGGGACCAGAAAAAAGAATAACTATAAGAAAGAAAAAATAAAAATCAACAAACAACTATAAACTAGAGACACACTATGGGGACGTGGGGGGCGGGGAAAGGAGGGCTTGGGGTCAAAATAAGAGGGGTGGGAATTGTATGGGGAATATAACCAAGATGAAAATGCATCCATTGTGCAAAGATGAAAAATGTTGTAAGAATTATATAAAATAAAATATTTAAAAAAACAAAAAAAAAATTGCTCTTAATACTTTGCAGAGTTCGACTATGTGGGCTCTGAATCGAAAATAGAAGAGGCGGGGAGGCAGAGAGAAGATTGATAACAAGACAAAAACACTTTATCCCTTTTTATAGGCAAGCGAAAGCTGTCTCGCCCGTGCCTCTCACGACTTACTCTGTGTTTTCAATTCCACCAGCCAAGTCCCTTAGCCTCAGCTGCATCACTACTGCCGCCTCTTCCTTCCTGCGGCCAGAGCTTCGATGGGCTTCCTCCCCAGTGACCCTGCCCGGCTTCCCCCGCTCCATTCACGCACATCTCCTGCTGCCAGGTACCTTTTCTCACTCTGGGGCAGGTCACCCGTCTCCCGGGTGTGTGGGGAAGGAAGCCCGAGCTCAGCCCTGCAGGGGCTGCCATGGTTGTCTAACCTTTCAACGGGGCTTCACAGCACCACAGTAGAAACGCCACAGTCGCTGTCTGACTCACCTGGAAGGAAAGGACTGGCCTGGTGGAGAGAGAGGGAGCTGGGTTTCTGCAGATTAAGTCAAGTCTTCCAGACAGAAAAGGGAGAATAAATGTCAGGAGAGAAGAGTGTGCGCTCGGGCCTCTGGCCTGCGAGGCTGCGCGCCCTGAGCACACGGGCAGCAGCAGAGAGAGCAAATACTTCCTGGGAGCCTCTGTCGCTGGGCTAACCACTCTATGATGAGTAACACTTTTTTTTTAAGATTTATTTATTTATGCATACAAGAGCTGGGGTGCAGGCCAGAGGTGTGGGAGGGCGAGAGGATTCGCCAGAGACAGAGCGGGGAGCAGAACAGGCAGACGGACTGAAACACACTGCTGAGGGGAGCAGCGGGGAGACAGGAGAGGTCTGCTGCGCCCTGTGGGTCAGCCACCTGGCTGGCTGGGATCGAACCCACGCTGCAGTAGATGGCGAGAGCTTGACAGCACTATCTTTAACCCCTGCGCCACCAGGGAGGCCCCCTGAATAATACGTTTAATCGATGCAAAATTTCAATTAGCTTCCCATCATTCTCCTCATTTTAGAGGCAAGAAAACAGACACTAAGAGGTTAAGTCAATCGCCCAAGGTCGCAGGACTAGCAGGTGCCAGCCAGGACTGCAGAGATTACCTGCAGGCTCCAGACCCTCCACGCTGCTCCATGCCCTGAAGTGCAGTAGGGTCGGCAGAGCTGGTGGCAAAGGTTGGCATGTGATGGAACAGTGAGTTAACCTGGGAAAGGGAGATTCTGGTTGCTCTTAGCAAGATGACTGAGTGGGGATGGAGAGAACAGAGGAGGGGAAGGAGCAGGCCAAAGACAGGCCCTCGCGGTTGGGCTCAGGCTGGTGGAGCCGCAGCAAGGGGGCAAGCTCGCCACACATTTTTTTTTTTTTTTTTTAGTTGTTGGAGGTGTCCAGTCAGACGACTTTTCTTTTTTTTCTGTTCTTTTATTTGTATATTCCCCATACAACTGCAACCCCTTATTTTGACCCCAATCCCTCCTTTCCCCGCCCCCCCCCCCATAGTTCACTACACATTTAGAGATAAGACTAATGCCATTTGGGCAGCAAATGGACCTGGGTAGTAAGCAAAGGGGAAAGCCACAAACGGTTTCCAGGTTCTGGCTTGTGTGGCCGCCTGGGGGAGAACCGTCTTTGAGCATCATGAGGGACTCAGCAGCCTAAGGGTGAGAAACAGAGGGCGAGGCGTCTGGGGCACTCTTGAGGGCGTCCTGAGTGTGGAGCAGGTGCTGTATTGATTTATTAAGCAGGTCAGGGATTTGAAACATCTTTTTGGGGGGCTGTTTCCCTGCTTGTTCTCTTCTACTTTTCTGGGTAAAATCTGTGTCCCCTGGTGTGTTCCTGAGCGGCGGGTCCTGCTGCGGAGAGGAGCGACCAAATGCTTTGGAAGCACACGCTCCTTGCGTGGGAAGCTCCACGGTCCCTCGTGGCCTCATCGGCTTCCAGGGAACACACCCTCACGTCAGCAGGTCTGGGTTTGAAGACCAGACACATCTTCTTAGCTGCCAGTAGGTATTGTTGAGCGTAGGTTTCACTTTTGTGTGAACTAGAGATGCTAACACAGTCAGGCTTCTGTTAAGGGAGGATGCACAGGGCAGCCACTCGCTCGGCCTCACACATGACCCGCCCTGACGTGGACTAAAACACAACCCGAGTCTGGGCATGGCAGTTCCGCGGCTGCAAAGTCCTTGCTCACTCTGATTCATGAACCTTCTGAGAACTTCTCAGGGCAGTTCTTCTCCACTCTTCCTGCCGGAGCCACTTGCTTTCTCTCCTGCAATCGTAGAGCAATTATATGACACTTCGAGGCTGATTCCTCCTTGAGCATGTGCCTGAAAGAGGCTCTAATTGATTGAGCTCCAGAACGTAACGGCGATGTCTTTTTCGTCTTTGACGCTCCAATCACACTGAAGACAGTGGCCTCGGTCAATGTTAAATTGCACAGGTTGAATTCTTTGGATGAAACCAGCTGCTCTAACTTGATCTTACTGAAAAAACTGCTCACATATTAAAAAACAAAAAAAAACAGGGCTATTTCAGTGGCTTGATTTAGTTCACTGAAACAGATTGTGAGCAAGTCTCTCTGCTGACGGTGTGCATGGGAGCAGTGTTTTATTTCTCCTAATTCATGCATTTGCATCGAGAAAAATTAAGAATGGCTCTTGTTTATACCCGCCTGAGAACAACAAATGCCTTTTGTTTTGCTCTACTGGCAATATGTTGATGTTTTTCAAGTCTGCCTTTATCATTAAACCAGCCTAAGGAAACAAAAGGTCAATGTCGACTCTTGGATATAAACATAAAATCTAGAATATTAATTAGGTGCTGTTGGGAGTTTGTGTCCTACACCTATAGAAGACAAAAAAATAGGTACATATTATAGTTTATGCTCTTATTTATAGCGTGTATAAGGGTACTGATATACTCCCAGTTATCCAAGATGGCACACTGAATACATGTCAGTCATCCAACGTTCACATTCCATATTTTCTCTTCCTTTAATTTTTTTTAAGATTTTATTTTTATTTAAAAAGAACTGGGGTACAGGCCAGAGGCATGGGAGGATGAGAGGATTCACCAGAGACAGAGCGGGGAGCAGAACTGGCAGATGGACCGAAGACACTGCTGAGGGGAGCAGAGAGCGAGACAGGAGAGGTCTGCTGCACCATGTGGACCTCTCCCTGGCCGGCCGGGAATCGAACCGGCACTGCAAAGGCTGTGGACAGCTTCACAGCTTCATAGCTTCACAGTGCTACACTCAATCCACTGCACCACCAGGGAGGCCCTTTTCCTTTCATTTTAAAAATCCCAACCGAGGTGTTACAGCTTGTATGACGGTGCCGTCAGATGACCAGCCTCAGCCCAAGCTTCTTTTCCTCACCCAAAGCATTCACCCACATGCTGTCATTTGCACATGCATCCGCCCATGTCTTCACATCACACAGCTGGATGCTGTTTACAGGATATCGGAAGAGTGTGTAACAGGACTTATACTACCCCAGCTGTGGGAACTTGGGAATATTTCTCAGCATCTGAACCTATTCTCATCTGTGCATGGAGAAATCATACTCCCAACTTCATGAGAGTGTCATAGCAAGATGACATCTGAAGTCCTTGGTGAGATTCTGGCACACACTAAACTCTCAAGGTAGGGATGAGAATAGGGGTTCTCCTATTATGGATTTATGTCCATTTAAATTCATTACGTCATTCAACAACTTTGATTTTTTTCAACTCAGCTTTAGCTTGTGAAGTCTTTCAATGTTAATATCAAGTGAAGAAAGTGGTGAAAGTGTTCATTTCAATTTATACACAGTCTTCTCCCTCATGAATGCATTGCATTTGATTTATACATGTTCATTTTGATGGATGTTTAAGATTTTTCATTTTTTTAATTACTGTAAAAGCATCATCGCGATGAGAATCACCCTGTACATTTCCTTGAACAAATATATGAGAGCTTCTCTCAGTTGTTTATGGAGAAAAATGACCAAGATATTGGGGGTGCAGACTTTCCACTAGATAGGGCCTCCTTGCTCCCCAAGTAGGTCTCACTAGATTCCACCAGTCCTGAATGAGAGCTTCTATCGCTGTACCTATTGTCATGATATATTATCAGACTTTGTAACTTTGCCAGCCTGAAGATTTGACACCAGTGTGTCAATGGTCTGTTTATTCTTTTATTAGGGGTGTTTTTGTATATCATTGGCCTTTTGCATTTTCCACTGGTGGATTTTCTGCAGACATTATAACTTTTTCTATTGTATAATAATGAGGATGGTATCGTAAAATACGATACCTCTGTGTACTTGCTGCCGACCTCCTCCCTCCCTATGGGATTTAGTTTTGCAGACCCAAAAATAAAAGAAAAAAAATTAAAAAAACATGTATTAATGGTACGTTTTAAGCCATGTTTTTTGTTCCTGTTTAATTTCAGAATCAGTGGGTAAACTATGACATGCATCGCTGATTCACAATGACTCACACCTGAAACTTACATAACGCGATAATGCAATGTTTCTTCAATACAAAGTAATCAAAAACAAAGTGAAAGAGCATCAGTATCTGTGTAATAAAATAGAACAGAAAGGTGCCACTTACAGAAGGAATGCAGGGGAGCCAAATAAGGAACCGGGAAAAAAATAGTTATAATAAATTAAAAAACAAAATCAACAGGCAATGATTAATCAGAGACACTCTGCAGGGAGAGGGGCGGGAGAGGGATAGAAACAGGGGAGGGCATGTGTTCTTACACAGGGGACTGTGGTGATGGTGCCCGGGTGACATGGTGATGGGAATTTCGCGGGGACCGCACCTGAAAGGAGAAACATGTATTTCACAAAAAGGAAGAACAATGTAAAATATATATAAAGTTAAATTAAATTATAAAAAATAAAGACCTCCAGTTGCAAACTGAAAAAAGAAAAGAGAAATAAAATGTGCATGCTGATAATGGAAAGACAAAGGTCTGAGAGTTGGGGGTTTGGAGGAGATGTGGTGTGCTGATGTCCTGGCCTGACAGTGGGGACCCTTGGCTGTGGGGGCTTGTCAACCTGTGGGACAACCTGTGTAACCTTGGATCCGAATTTTCAGTGACTCAGGAGATGAAGTGACTATAGTGTGCTAGTAGGGGAGCTAGTGAGACCTACCTGGGGAGCAAGGAGGCCCTACCTAGTGGAGAGTCTGCATCCCCAATATTTTGGTCATTTTTCTTCATAAACAACTGAGAGAAGCTCTCATATATTTGTTCAAGGAAATGTACAGGGTGATTCTCATCGCGATGATGCTTTTATGACAGTAGACGTCAATAGAAAACGTCGAATGTTAATGCTGGAATGAGTGTGCACTTCTAATTTGGGGAGATGCACTGGGGCTCTGGATGTGTGGAGGGGCCCGGGCTTCACCACTTGTTATCGATGCTTGTTGGCTGTCTTGGGCATAAGCACACATTATCTTCATTGTTTTTAAAAGATACTGTAAAATCAAATATAAAAGGAAGCAGAGTCGTGAATAGCTACAGAACCAATAGGGTTAGCTGATTTTAATACCAGTAAGCGCAGAGAGGGCTGAAATTAGCATGCAAAATAAGTCGGTTTGCGAGATGATTCTGTCCACTGCTGGGTTCTCACTGAGCGAGGCGTCTTGATGGCCAAATCTGATGCTATTACTCTTCTGAGATTTATAACACAGCCCATGTCTGGGTGGAGTGACATGTGTGGACGCTTCTGAGACATGAAGGCGTTAGGGGGAAATGTCACTGAACAGGGCCTTTGGAAATCACCACCCCAGAACATGACTTATGCTCATAACATGCAAAGTTTTACAGATCCAGCAACTCTGCCTGGTTTCTAGAACACGAGCACACTAGGGTGGGAACCCTTAGTGAACTGAAAACAAGTAACAATTGGCCATTCTTACATTTCTTTACATTCCCTGGGCTCATTACCTCACTCCCATTTAGCCCCCCAAAAAAGGAAAGAAGTAAAAAGTAAACTTTGTGAAGATGAAATGAAGCATTGTAAGGTAAAAGTGTTTTGAGATCTAGAATTGGGCATATGTAGGGAGGCTCATTGAGTTCGTGTGAAATATCTGAAAGATCGAGTCATCAATTTAATCTTGATAGACCAGTCCTCCTGAAAGAACATATTCTTTCAATTAAATGAATATGATTTTGTAGCCACATGATATCCCAGCAAAAGCGGGGAGAGCGAGCTGCTCCGAGCTTCCACTCTATCGCCGAGCAAGTTTTCAGCGCAATTGGTTTCTAGAGGAAGTACTCGTATTTTCTATGAAAACACCAAGAGGCGTTGAAGGGAGGGATGGGATAAGAAAAGAAGGTGAATGAGCAGCCTTCCCCGCTGTTTCTATTAAAGTCCTCTCTATTCAACCCAAGTTCATTTTTTAAGTGGCCACAAACTCTTTTCAACACGTCTAAAACTATCATTTCCTGGACGTCTTTTGACTCGTTTGAGAATGTGTGGCTTGTGAGCCTGATGGATCTTGAGGTTGTTCAGACCCTGCCAGCAGACCACCCAATCAGTCCTTAACAGCCCTGGCAGGGAATAAATATGGCCTCTAATTGCTCTCAGCTGGGAATTGAGTTCCCTCAAACAGATGGAACAGTCACCAGGTCAACCTGCCATCTGTCCCATGGCCCAAAAGAGTCATCAGCCAAGTTGGATCAGATTGCAGGCTGTGTCGAAGTCTTTCAACACATAACCTCGAGGCCCCTGATGAGTACGTCTCAATCCCATTCACGATGGGGAAAGATGTAGTTAACACGTCTCTTATGTGATGTCATAGAGTGAGTCATTCTCAAGCGGACTTCTCAAGATTTTAGAGTACATTTAGATACTTAAAAATAAGAAAAATAAAGGGGAATATTTCTAAAATGGTGAGATAAACTTTTATAAGGTTGTTCATCAAGCATCTTTGGCTTAAAAACTATCTTCACTGAGATATCTCTACTGCCCTTTATAGAAAGTCCCAGAAGCTCTATGGCCTGACACACCAGCAAGGGCACTTCTAGCAAGTTAGGAGGCTGAGTTCAGTCCTGCCTGAATTCAGTCCTGCTGGCAGTCACTCAGGTCATTCAAAGACTCCCTTTCTTATTATCCAAATTAGAGGTAATTGGCACATGAATTCTCTGCATTGATTTACTTTTACTTAATTTGGTAATTATAAAGGTGATAGCGCACCTTCTAAACAGGCTGATAATATAATACTTGAAAGGACATAAGAAATGGTGAAAGGCAAAACCCAAAATTGGTTGTTTTGATTTGAAATGTGCCCAACCATGTATGTTCTCTACACATCAAACTATTCACAAAACACGTTAATAGTTGCATATCAATCAATTTCAGCCTGTTCTGGAACTGGAGGTGGAAGACCAGGGAAAGCAAGATTTTGCTTGAAAAACTAGCCATGTTTTAGCAGTGGGAGAGACAAAAGTCCCAACCTCAGGGCATCACAAAAGCATATTTATAAATGTGCAAAGTAAAAAGTAAATATGAATCATGATTATTGATATTTAGAATGAAAAGAACATTATCTTGGGCCTCCCTGGTGGCGCAGGCTGTTGAGTGCTGCACTGTGAAGCTGTCCACAACCTCTGCAGCGCGGGTTCGATCCCGGCCAGCCGGGGAGGGTCCCACATGGTGCGGCAGACCTCTCCTGTCTCTCCCGCTGCTCCCCTCATCTGTGTATTTCATCAGTCTGCCTGTTTTGTTCCCCACTCTGTCTCTGGTGAATCCTCTCACCTGCCCACGCATCTGGTCCGTACCCCAGCACTTGCATTAAAAAAAAATCTTTAAAAAAAACAAAAACCGAGAAGAGCATTATCTCAATACTCCCACCCTACCTCACCCAAAAAATCCACACACCAAGATAGAAAAAGGGAAAGTGAAACCCACTGGTCTGATTTGTTTATGCTCCATCATCGCCGATTCAATTAAACTGATTACATTACAACCCTGATGATTTAACATGATGGACTAAAATGCATAATTTCATCCATCATTTCTCTCCCTGTAAATAACATTTTAAAACATATAGACACAATGTTCATCACAGTTGATACGATACTGAAGGCAATTTGGATTCAGATATGCCTGAGCACACAACAGAGAATGTGTGCCCTGACCAGCGGCGTGGATCAGACCACAGCCCTGGTCCACAATGTTGAAGGTCCAGTACCATCACTCAGGTACTGCCAAGATATGCAGAGTCACAGGACCATTTTCCCGAATGTGTCTCAGGAAGCAATTGCTTCTCATCACCTGCACCCTGGCTCCCTTAGTCCAGCTGTTGCTTGAATTATTGCAAAACTCTACTTGCCTCTCATCCTTCATCTCCACTCATTCTTACCCAGCTGTGAATTGCTCTTCTGAAAACAGATCATACCTCCAGGTAAATGTCTATGACTCAACTCTCCCGCTGAATACAATTGGACATAGTACATAAAACGTTTGTTATTCACTATGGAGACTGAAGACCATGTGAAAACTGCTAGGTCGACTGTAGGATAATTGTTTGGGCTCAGAGAGGTAACCAACGAGATATTGGATGATCAAAAAAGCCTAAAAGGAGTTTATAGGCATGACACCTTTGAACTGAGAGTTGTAGGTTTTGCCAGGCATAAGGTCAGCTCAACAGAATAATTTCATAACGATTCTTACTATATCAACCTGAGTGGTCAAGTCCAGAAGCTCAGGTTGTGTCCCATCCCGCAAAACTCAAAAGTAGGATAGGTGCATTTTGAGACGCTGCAGTGTAAAGTGTGTCCCCTGAAATCGTGTGGTGCACACATGCAAAAACTAGAGGAAATAACTTCCTGGGCTTCCTAAAGTTTCCCCCTTAGGATAGAGGCAAACCCCAAGTAGGCTGCCATGCCCCTAGTCTAGGACACTGCAAGCTGAGTAAGGGGATGAGGAAGGAAAGGAAGGGAACCAAGCAACTGTGGTCTCTGAAAAGCTGCGCCCGGAGCTGCCTTCATGTGTGTTGTGTGTGACTCATGTGCAGCATCTGGAGGGTCCAGAAACATCAAACTTTGACCTTGAGTTTGTGGTTGACGCCCAGTTACGCTGTCCCCAGGCACCCAAGAGGAGTAAGCGCGGCTTATCTGGAGGAGGGCAAATTTATCTTGGAAATATTTTTCAAGAGCAACGGCCAGCTCTCAGGACTGGCAGCTGCACGACCAAGCAGCAACGTCCAAGCAAGAAGCAGCAGGACAGGTGGGAGAGGCAGACCTCAGACCCTGGGATCTGTGGGCACAGGAGACCCCCGACCTCGTGCTCACCCCTCTGGATCCGAGCCCCTTGTAGTGTTCAAATGGCCTCCATCAACTGGGGCGTGCATTTCCCCAGCCTTTGAACCTGGGCTGACCTTGTGCTTCATTGGCTCATCAATGACCAGAAATGCTCTGCCAGTTTCCAAACTCCACCCAAATCAGCTGCCTGTCTTGCTCTCTACGAACACCATGAGAACAGACATTAGCGAGCCCCTGGAAAATGAGTCTCATGGAGAAAACACCCCTGCCTCACCGCTGTGGAGCCCACCTTTGAGCACCCCAAACTAACCAACCCCTCTCCTGCTCCCCAGATGGCAACAGGCCCGCAGCACATCAGGAAAAAACACCAGGCTGACCCCAGCCTAAAATACTAACACGCAGACACGAGAGCTAAATAAGCACCACTGCAAGTATACATGTCTGGTCGCTTTGATCCAAATTTACTCGACCCCCAAAACTGGGCACAATTCTTTAAGCATCTTTGCAGCGTCGGGAGCGTCCTGTAGAGGGCGCTACTGAGTTAAAAAGAAAAAAAAGGTGCAATGTCGCACTTGACCGGCAGAGGGCGCCGAGGCCCTCTCAGGAGCCCATTCATTCCTGGCGATGCTGCTGCTGCCTGGCCGGGCAGCTGTGGGGTTGTGAGGACCCCCAGGATCACAATCCCTCAGCGAACTCACAGCCCTGACGCTCCCCGTACTCATGTCCCCTAAGGGGACACTAGGTAGTCTACGCCTGCTGCACTTAACAGAGCCCCCCGCCCTAAGATTCCCTTCCCTTTGCTGGGATATTAAAAGTGTTCTGTATTTTGTCTAGTGTGTGTCTATATATAAAAGTGCATGATCTACGTAGAATTTGGTTGGGGTGTGAGGCATGAGTTATTTATGCTATTATTCTACAAAGCAAAGAACATTTATCCAAACACTACAAATTCAATAAATGCTACTGCCTGCCTTTCCACACAGGTGCTTCTAGCAGGTTCCAGAACCTTCAGTGCCGTGTGTGGTTTGCGTGGCACGGCCTGGCCAAGCATCTCAATCTCAGTGTGGAGGTACCACACTGCCCTGAACTATACGGCTTGAAACCTCGTAGTGTTTGTTGGTGCAAATCCACTTTTCCTGTGTTCTTCTCTCCTCTAGTGTTATCATTGCTAATTTGAGTTTTGATTTTTAATATCAATTTTAAATGGACTTGATCGATTAGATGCCAAAGTGTGTTGAGATTTTTCCTGGAACTCTTTCCAATGTACTAGGAAGGGAAGATGGCATCTTTGTAAAATTGCGCCTTTTGTTTTTTAAATGTATTTATTTCTGCATACAAGAAGTGGGGTGCAGGCCAGAGGTGTGGGGGTGAGAGGATCCACCAGAGACAGAGTGGGGAACAGAACAGGCAGAAATATACTGACTGAAATCCACTGCTGAGGGGAGCAGCAGGAGACAGGAGAGGTCTGCTGTGCCATGTGGGTCAGCTCCCTGGCCCGCAGGGGCTCGAACTCTTGTGCTGCAGAGGCTGCAGATAGCTTCACAGTGCTGTGCTTAATCCCACGTGCCACCAGAGAGGCCCAAAATTGCATCTTTCAATGACATTGTGGGCCATTTCATTCAGGATCAAGTTCGCAGCTCAATTGGGGAAGGACACTTTATGGGGACTACACCTGAGGGGGTGGGGGGAAGCAAATATTGTTTAAAAATGAACAATGATGTAAAAAATAAAAAATACATAATATAAAAAAACAAATAAACATTTAAATTAAAAAAAAAAAAACAATAACAACAACAAGTTGCCAGCGCAGCGTGTTTGCTTTGGCCCAGTACCTGTGCCCACCTCTCTGGGACACAGAGAGCGAGACTGTGTGGTGTTGAAGTCCGTTGCACGTGAGGGGCCTCCAGTGCTTCACAAATTTGTTGTAGGAAAAGCAAAGGAGCAGTTTCTAAAAGTCCTTCGCCATTATCCCATGCCTCCCCCCACCATATTCCAGAGTTTTTGTTTCATTAGTCTCTTTAATGTGAGTGAAGCCAACCAAAGCAACTAACATTCCTATCGTGAGTTGCAAAATTCTCACTACGGTGCAAACACAGTGCAAGCGGCTTCAGATGCGGTGGCTCATTTGATTCCCATAAATGCATGCATTGGGCCAAAGGTCAGCCACACGCAGAAGGAGACCTACCGCTGTTAAAATGTTGAAATGCTTCTGTAACAAAAGAGAAATAAATAGCCAACGTCCAAGGGTCCGGGTTGCGTTCCTGGCTGACCATCTCCCCAGTGCTTCCCCCAGCCAGCTCCAGGGCGCCCCACAACCTGGCAAGTAAGCGGGAACACCTGGCCCAGGGCAGCCGCCAGGTAACCAGCATCCTTCTCAGTGGTCGTGCTGCTGCTGCACCAATTTATTAATGTTTTGAACATCTTCCCTACAAATGGGTCATTTCTCCTTTTAACAAATGATAAAATTCACGTTTCGAAAGATAAATGGCACCCCCACAGTCGTGGGCTTTTCGGTTCAGACATAGAATTCATCCCCATTCCTTTGAACCAGATTCCACAAGTCATTAGATAAACTCCGCATCCTTTCCGCAACTCCCTGTCTCAGAACACCTGCCCCCCAGCCCTCCCTCGTGTCACCAGCAGCCCCGGGAGGGATCTAAGGCGCTGGGTTCTGAACATTCATTTTTCAGATGGCTTATTTTTCAATGTGCTTAGAAACAGCCAAAAATGCAATCCACAGTCAAATTATTTATACATTTCAGTAGCTTTCAGATCTACCTGTTTACTGATATCCTTGGATTCTATAAATCACCTTGTACCAACGAGGAGAAACAGGATTCATCAACGATGTGTCAAAATCCCTTTTTGCCGCCATCATTTGTTCCCTGAATGGAATCAATCACGTCTGGAGCCAAAGCTGGCCGCGCAGAGACGAGGAAACAGATATGGCCGGGGCCTGTGGACCAGCGTGGTCCAGGAGCACCTGGTGTCTAAACCTAAAGGAGTGGGGAAAAAACACCACATTTCAAAGTATGAGGAACAATTCTTTCTGGCTGCATCTCACTTCTTTCAATGATTGCTGAATAAACTTTTCTAGTAATCCAGTATGAGCAAGATTGGGTAGAGAGGACAATTTATATTGGCCACATTAATACAAACTAAAAACAGAACAATTATTTCTCAGAAAATAATGTGTGCACTAGAGAAATGTTTAGTTATTTTAAATGATGATTGTGGAAGCCAAGTAATAGCCTGTAAAATTATTATAATGGTAAGTATGAAAACCTGAATACAAAATGGATGCGGATTCTTATATTAGGAAGTCTGATTTTTTTCTTCATTCTTATTTATTTAATGTGCTTCTGACACAGTCATAGCCAAATTATTTCTAAATCTTACCAATGTTCAATCCTATCTGCATCCTAAAATCCTTTCCTTCTATAGATCATTTGTATCAATTTAGGTAAAAGGTTTCATTAGAAGCTCCAGTTAGTACTGGTTACTACTACATATGTGGCTAGTTCACTATTTTTTAGTGTAAAACAAAAACTGTATGTAGAGAAGAACTTAGATTATCTCATAGCAGTAATGTTTTATGATCAAATATGTCCCTAAATCATAGGTAAGTCTTGCCCTTATCAAAATTTGCTGATGGAGGCCAGATTTAGATTCCATCAACTAAAATTATGAACTTCCCAAGAATTGCTTTGTTTGTTTATGTTCATTATTCTTTTACATGACCGAGTAAGAAAAACGATTTCTGTGGATCAATAAAAGAGATGACAGGGGATGGATGAGAGGCTTAACTTGGTTTGCCCCTCAGAATGTGGGTGTGTGTTTTACAGAATGTGGGGATGTGTGTGATCTGTTCTAAAACTGTTATCAGGTCGGAGGCAGAAAACCATAGTGGAAATTGGTATCAAAGATCAAACTGTGGTGGAAATTGGCATCAAAGATATATTCCAAAGAAACTGGAATAAAAAATAACTAAATAAATGAAATCATGCACTCAGGATGGAAGCTCCATGGAAGGCACTGTGGCCAGTGAAGACTGTGGTCACATGACCTTGAAGTCATGATAACCAAATAAATAGAAATAGAAAACCAAACCCTCCTTATCATTGTGAAGCGTATGTTACGATACTGTCCATCAGGAGACGGTGTTCGTGGGCTTACCAGTTGACACTGTTGATTTATAAAACAACTGAGTAAACACATATGAAATTTAGAGAGGTAGTTTATACACTTTAAAGCAATATTGCTCTCCGTGGATTAAGCTCTGAGTATACTGGATTGTGTCCTTAAATGTATCCCAAGTAGGAATTGCAACATTGCAGGCAAGAAAGGACAGTAATTCTGATCAACAGGGACCTTGGAATGGAGAAAAGTTGTTTAATTCTGTATAATGAGTGACAGAACTGACAGAATGTGTGGGGAGACTGAATATATAAGATAAAAAAAAAGAGTTAAAGATGAGAGAATATGATGTTTGGCTTTAAAACCTAGAACAACGGAATTTCCTTTGACTGAGATGGAAAGAAAGTAGAGAAGCTGGTTTGGAAGAAAACAAAAATATAATTTCAAACATGTTAGTTTTAGAGGTCAGCACGCCTATGTATTTTTCCTGTCTGCGCTCGTCTATGTACCTTTCCTTCCGTCATGTCGAGGGATGATCTTGGGCTAATATCTCCAGTTCTCTTCTGGGCCCATCCTTGCATATTTCCAAGAATCATCAAGAATCTGTGCTGCACAGATTCTTCCTAGCTTGGTGATTTGTCTCTCTGCTATTTTTCCAGATTCTTTGGAAAGTCTTTCTTCTCTCTCCTTCTTAAATGCATGCCCCTCAGGGTCTGCTCGAAGCCCTCTTCCTTCACACCCTCAGGATTATAGGGTAAACAAGAGGTCACACCTGCATCCATGCTGAAGTCCTAGCTCCAGTTCGAACCTGTGTCCTCACCCCAGTCACCCCCTAATAGCTCCTCTGACCGCCTCACAGGGGCCCTGGCAACTCCAACACTCAAATTCTCACCCCCTCAATGTCCTGCCTTCTCCTGTCTGTCCACTTTAATGGAGGACGCCACTCTCAAATCCACTGGCTCAAGCCAGAAGGTATCCGACTCCTCTCTGATGTAACACCCCCCCTCTTCTCCCCACACTTACGTCCTGACCAATTTGACTTCATTATACGAGCAGGAAAATAAAAAATGGAAACAGATAAGAGTATGTTAATTCTTCTCAGGTAGAAGCTCCATCCCTACCACAAAGAAAGAACTGGATTCATTTTTTCGACCATTGAAGTCATCAAAGAGGAACCATGTGTCTCTTCTTGCTGATTGGTCATTGTGTCTTCTGAACACACATTATAGAGACTTGACATTAGACCCGTGAGTCACTCTGCGAAATCACACTCACAAACTTCACATCACAGCTGGAGTCACAGGCTGTGTCTGAATCGATGAGTAGTTTCAAGGAGAAAAGGAAAGTAGGAGAATTACTACATTTGTCCTTACGTTACATCTTGTTCTAGTCATGCAAAATGAGAAGAGACTTTCCTTCTTATACAGGAGGGAATTGAGAGAAGGAAATATTAAGCCATTTTCCCAAAATCGCAGTGACAGCGTTATGTTAAAATGCCATTTCTTTAAAATATCTTAATTTTGCTATATCAAATGCAATACATATAATTTTGTTCATGACTCAGCACTTTATATCTCAAATTGATAAAAACTGATCAACTCAGTGGTTTTAGATCATGTAAATTATTTAAGTATAAAATGGCTCCAGGGAGCTGGAAGCTGATAAACATTAGGTGCTGCACGCTGTCCTTCACATGAAGAATTTTATCAATTCATTCATTGTGATCATTTTACTATTGCCATCACATTTTACTAAATACATAATAGACTCAGGGATTGTATTTCATGAGTCCATTTTATGCCAGATGTCATAAACAAAACTCAAATAATTTAAGTAAATAGACAATTTCATGGCTTAGATAATTAAAAAGTATATGACTTATAAAGGGAATGAAGTAAACGCTGTCAGGAGCACATTTATAGCTACAATTGAGAATGGATCCACGGACACTAATTCTTCCTCGTTCCTGTGTGTTGTTGTGAATAAACTTCATTCTTTCAGCCCAAAACAAGGATTCCTAGATTTAGCAGCTGAAAGAGGCCAATTTTTTCCCTAACCTTATTTCAAAATTCCTTGGCAAGGAGTTCTTGTTGGTCACTGGCCCTTGGGGTCCCAGCTGTGGCAAAAACCAGGCGTGCCTGAAGAAAAGCACCCTTATTCTAGTTTCATGATTGAAGTGGAAGTGGGGAGAAGAGCGCCACCCCAAGAGTGATATCTCAAAAGACTAAGAATTCACAAATGACCACATACCCTGGAGGTGGTGGGACTGGGTTCTTAGGATTTTGTACTTTCAAAAATCCCATCCCTTTAAACTTCAGCTTACCACTTTCCAGCTTCCTGTTGGGGGAAATTATGAGAAAGGTAAGTTTCTGATTTGTCCCATATTTTAAGGAAATTTCTTTTCTGTCCTCACAATTTTAAATGAATACTTGGTAAAATTTTATTGTTTGTTGTTTTGTTTTGCTTTTCATACATGCACAAAGCAGAAAAAAGAAATCTTTGATCAGTGTTGGCTTAGAAATAGATATGGTCATCGCACACAAATTACAAGCATTTCCAATAGAAGGACAGATTGTGTCACCCAAAGAAACCACCTATACCTTCACCCAAAGAAATCTTCAAAGGAATCCACTTTTTTGTTTGCATAAAGAGTAGACTTACATGTCTTTAGGAAAAAATAAATGCACATCAAAAAAGACATGCTTTTTGTTTTTCTATTGACTTTAAGAGTTTGTTTGCTTTTTCCCTACAAATAACATTACAGAAATAACCACTTTGTGAAAGATTCAAAAAGCTATTACATGTATCTTGGACTAAAGGAATATTTACATACTGCATTTTCTAAACCCAATGTCTATGCAATGTAACGTAGTCCATGGAGAACATTCCATAAGTTGATTTTTTAACATACTTAGGAGTTGACTGTTCATTCTGTTATCTGAGAATGTGGACTTAAAAAAAAATATAATGATGATTAAAGAAAATGCGTTCACATGGGCACTGATACAAGCCTCATATGAATTCTGTGGCATAAGACATAATTGATGCATCCTTTCTAGGTTAATAAATTTAGGCTCTGCCCACTTGACATGATGAACCAATAATGGAATTGAAAAAACAATAAAACAAAAAACTCCCAGGAGTCCCGGATGGAGAGCTCCTCTGACTCCTGTAACAGCGCCCCTGTAGGGAGGAGGTAGGGTTCACCAGGGATCCACTCCTGACCTGGAGGTTATTCTGAGCAGCTCTGGAGAGCCTCTCGCCTCCCCCTGGACATGCCAGCTTAGTTCTCCCTGAAGAACACCTGCAGGTGACACTTTCCTGAGTCCTTAACGTGTATGTAGCAGAGTGTCTGCAAACATGTTCTGGGTTCAGACTGGTCTGAAATCCTTGTGAGGCTTTGAGAGGCAACAAGGTTTTCTCAAGGATCCAGAATAACATTATGTACCTATGTCATCCTGTCCTCCTTACACAGAAAAAAAAAAAAATCCTCTTTAAATGACATGATCTCACTATTTGAATAATAGCAACTTAGAAGAACATAATTCCATAAGAATTTCTCAGGACATTAATGGCAAGCGGGTGTCACCTCTATTCAATAAGTGTTTTTCTTCCATTACTTACTTCACAGTGTAGACCTTTCCATCTTTTCTTTAAAAAGAAAGTACAGTGAACCCTTCTTAACAATAAATAATAACCTTGTGTGTGCCCCAGGCATGAGCCAGGTGCCTCTCACAGCTGATTTGACCAGGGGTGTCAGGGCTAGTAGGAGGAGCACAGTGGTGTGGTGGGGGTTGTGTGCACTGTGGTGGTAGGTGCCTTATGTAACAACACCTGAAGGGGGATCCCACACTCCCCAACGTACAAGCAGTGATTTAAAACAACATTACTCAATTAAAGATAGATAGATAGATAGATAGATAGATAGACAGACATCCACTGGACGGGTTACCAAACATAAAAAGACAGAGCTAGAACTGTGTTTGCCTTCCTGGATGGTGGTGATGGTTATCTTGTACCTGTCCTGCTTCTGTTCCTTTGGTGAATTCTGGATCTTACTTTTCACTGACCTGAGATAAAAGAAGAATTTGTTGAGATAAATAGTGAAAAGAACATGAAACTAATGAAAAATGAACGTGTGTGCCCAGATCTCATTTTTCATGGGCTCTGTCATTATTTGATTTGTAAAATAAAAAATAAGCATTAAGATGAAACTTACAAAATGTACTAGAAGGCAAGTAAAATAATCAGCTTACAACTGGGCAAAAACCCATCGACTTTGGTGTCACATCGACCTGTGCTTCATATCTGGGTTCTTCTACATCTGAGTCATGTGAGATTTAGGTGCTTAATCTGTCTGTATCTTGGGTTTGTTTTTTAACATCTAGGCAGGTAGCATCATGTAAGGATAGTGAAAAGAATGAAACAAGATAATAAGGTAATTATTACAGCGTGGGGAAAGACATAATGCATAGTAATGTATTTGCTTCACCTCTAATTCTTTCCAAGAAAAGTTCTGAAACATATATTGCATATGTGTTTGCAAAACAAAACAGCATGGGGTTCAGAAGTGGTAAAGATGTCACCCAAACCCCTGGTTCTGTTGACCTGACACGCCACTGACCTTTCTCTGGAACATTATCAGTTCAGCGTAATGTGCTTGTGGAATATATCCGGAGAAGCAACACCTTTCCTACCTGCTTGGGTTGAAATGGTTCATTCCTTTCCTGCTGTGTAAGCCACCCTTTCCCTGGAGACCAGTAATAAAAACTGAAACTATTCCCCTGGCCCCCTGCCAGCCTGACCATTTTGATGCAAACAGGCCAATCAACCACTCTGATTCCCTTCTCTAATGGACCAAGCTAAACATCTACTGCAGAGAAAACGCTTCAAATGAGAGCAAGGTCTGTCCTGAATATGCCTGTGCTCTGGACAGGTCTAGCATAGTTTAGTTATGCATTTATTTTTATTCTAGCCCGGATGAAAGCTGAAGGGGCTTTCCCACACTCCACACAGGTGAGGAAGACTTTGTTAGAGAGATTCAGGGCAACATATAATTCTTAAGATGCTACAGGCAGATAAACTTCTGGAAGGGATAATTAGAGCCATGAGAGCAGGAGATGTAAACACGCCTGCAGAGAAGTTTCTGTGTGTCCTCTTCATTTTACCTTGTTTTCACGGTGAGCAGGTAGGTCTGCGCCTTGTCTGTTTGGGAAGGCAGCTTCTCAGTTAGCAGAGGCAGGAGCAGGACTTAACATGGGAAGGAGGCCATGAGCCAGCTTTTACATCAGGATCCATTCTAAGCAGATACTAAAGGAATATAATGTCTTGTTCTAAAGAGCATGGTTCCCCCAGATCTCCAAGACGAAGATCAAATAGAGGTTCAGGCTAAAGACTGAGCTTGCAAAGGATCAAGCCTTCGTCTACCCACTCCCTGAAAAACATTCCAAGGTTGTTCTTGAAATTGATGTCCACGACTTTCAGATCACTCCCTCAGAGTATGAACACAAAGGAATCCCTCCTTCAGTTCTTTAAAGAGGTAAAAAAAAAGTGGGTAAGTTTTCTAGAGCTAATAAGGAAAACCTTGAAGCCACTACTGAGTTCATTTAATCATGTTTCCTGAAAATATAGCCACTTTCCAGCTGTTAAAATAATGTAAATTTTTTCACAAAAGGCAGTTCAAGGGGCCTCCCTGGTGGAGCAAGGGGTTAAGCACCACACTATGAAGCAATCTGCAGCCTCTGCAGCAGGAGTTCCATCCCCCCAGCCAACCAGGGAGCAACCCACATGGCGCAGCAGACCTCTCCTGTCTCACCAGCTGCTCCCCTCAGCAGTATATTTCAGTCAGTTTGCCTGTTCTGCTCCCCACTCTGTCTCTGGTGAATCCTTTCACCCCCCACATCTATGGCCTGTACCTCAGCTCTTGTATGCATAAATAAATAAATCTTTAAAAAAAAAAGACAGTTCAAGTATGAAGACTATATGCCCAGGTGTCATGATGTGAGTAAAATATTAATTCTAATTCTATTCTTAAAAAAAATAAGACCGAAACCATGAGGATCAGACCTGTTAACTCTACCAGGTGCAGAGAAGGGGACAGGGCTGAGTTCTGCTCCCAAGCAATCCCAGTGTGGTCTTTTAATAGAGCCACCTACCCATGGCGACCACTGTGCAGATGGCGGAACACTTGGAAACAGTCATGGAAGGTCCCACTCAGACCTCTCCTCTGTGCTTCTTACCCAGCTGCACTTCATTCTGTGCAGTGTCCTTCGACTCTTCTCTCCTCACTAACTCCCACTCATTTCTCAAGATAATTCTTAAAAATCATCCTTTCTGCAGAGCCATCCCTCATACTCCTCCCTCTCCAAGCTGAATTAATTATTCCCTCCTCAAGACCGCCCATAACACAGAGCCTGGAGCTTCATCTTGCCTCCCGCCTCTGGCACCACTAGTTGCTCACCTGTTTGTCTCTCCTAATGGACTGTGAGCTGCTTTAACCAGGACATGCCTGATACAAGTGTGTGATCTTGTTTATTTTCCCAAATTGGGCACATGGAAAGCCAACTCCTCATTCATATCTGCTACATATCAGGGGAGAAGGTGGGGCGTGATCATTAGCTTCCTCTGGCAGGTGAGGAAATTGAGTGTCAGCGTGACCGAGCACCCTGCCCAAGGTCACTGAGTTAGCAGCTGTGAGGGCCTTGTGGTCTTTGACAAAGCTCATCTTTCATGCACACATAATTCAGAGGAAGGCTACTTATTACAAAAATGATCATCTTCAAGTCACTCAACACACCCAGCAGGTGCAGGTTTAGTTAAGCAAGGAGATTGCTTCTTGCTGGCCTCTGATCTATTTTTGGTGGATAAGTAGTGCAGCACCCCACTACAGAGCTGGCCCAGAGGAGCCTCAGGACACCCCCACATTACTGCTACCAGGTTCCACTGGGCTTCTAGCCCAGGACAAGCTCTTCCTACTTTCAGAAACCCCAGGATCGAGATGGCCAAGGGAACAGTAGTGCGTTTCTCTGGCACTGGTTTCCTTGGGAGGGGAACCCTCTACTCCAGGCGCCAAGTAGAGCGATGCAAGGGGAGAAGCACAGGTGTTGACATGGAACACTATGCATTATTATGTGGCAGTAATGATTCCGCTCACAGATGGCCTGGGTGTTGCATATTCTCTCTTTAAGTTCATAAAGCTAATTTATAAAATGCAGGGCTTTAAATAGAGCAAATACTTTGAAAAATAAAGTTTTCTAAGAGCAGGTGTGATTGCAGCTGCTCAAGTGCTGGCACTCAATAAATGTGAATGAAATGATTAGAGGCTTAATAAGAGTAGCAATAAAAAGAATTTTCCAAATACACATTTAAGTCTCAGACTAGGTAAAATTTCCATGCCAAATATTTCATAGCAAGTAATCCCAAAGGTCTTTGTTTTGATTTATATCAATCAATACAAGTGATCTCAACAACAGACGCTCAAAGGATGTGTTCTCAGAGCAATATTGTTCAAAGAGAACCTCCTTCTAAGGCATTATCTCCTTGTCTGTCACCCATCCAAGTGCAAAATCGTTGAGAATCCTTTGGTATTATTATCCCTCTCCCCATTAGCAGAGTCTTCAGTATCATTTTTCTTTGCACATTAACCACCCAGGGGGTTCCCAGGACAGCTTAATTGGAGAAGAGTGTACTGATATAGTGAGCAATATACAGAAAGTACAGTGTTAGGTTACTTGCAAAATAAATCTAATTTAAGGCATCTGTCCCCAGACTGCTGCAAGTGTGTGTGTGTGTGTGTGTGTGTATGTGCATGTGCATGCACATATGGGCATTATGGTAGCAATATGTCTATAAATTATTTTAAAAACATGTAACAATTATCCATCTCTCTTTATGAAATGCATATAAATTTGGAGCCAAAGGAGACGTCAAGGCTGGGAATATTAATGTTGGAGCAGTGGGGGGAAGGGTTTATAGAAGCAATCATACTTTAAGAACATAATATATATATTTTCTTAAACAAACTTTACAACTGTGTGAAAAATGAAAACAGCCTAAAGTACTGTAATTGGAGTTCAAAATTAGGAGAAAGAAAAAAAAATGAAAAAATAGTAATAGGAAATTTTCTGTGTCTGGTCAAATCTATGAATCCAAAAGTCTAAGAAACTCAGTAAAACTAAATGCAGGTGCACATACACACACCACGTGAGGATGACAGAATTCATGATATGATCAAATCACTCGAAATCAGTGGTAAACAAAAATCTTAAAACTATGACAGGATCAGACAAGGTGCATCAGTGGAACAATGGTGAAAGATGATGCCATATTTATAGTTCAAAACAAGACGAGGAAGAGGGCCATGAGACAGTACCTTTTAGGTGCTGAAATTAAAAAAAAAAAAAATGTCATCATTGAATTATACACCCAGAGAAGATATAGTTCATAATAAAAGTAAAACAAAGGCAATTGTGGAAAAGTCGTGTTAAAGAAGTTTGTTTTCAAGAGACCCATCCTCTGAGACACATTAAATAAAAAAAATTTAGGAGGAAGGAAATTATACCATATGGAAATATGGATCTACACAAAGAAAATTCTTCCTAAATAGAGAAATACAGAAAATAGTGTTAGTTTACTTAAATCTCTGAAAGATATGTGACTACTTGAACAAAAATATCCTTATAGTATAGTGCTTATGCCGTAAGTATACTGTTTGACAATGTTATTGGGAAGGATTCAAGTGTAATGTTACAAAGCTCTATCCCACAGGTGAAGGAGTGTGATATCACCTGAAGGTAGACAGTAATCAGCTAAAGACACAAACCTAAATAAAAGACAAATAACATGAAGATTGATAGCTAATGAGCCAACCTACATAAAATCAATTTATCAAGTTTTTAAAGTAATAGTAAAGCAGAAAATAGGACAAGGCATCTATCGAGGAGATGGAAAAATGCCAAAGTGAGTAGCCAGGTGATATATTTGAATCTTACCAGATCTCAGGATCACTTGCCCTTATTTAGATTCTTCTAAACCACATTTGTAGGGAGTTAAGAAAACACAAACACACACACACACAAACACTTAAAATTCATTACAAAGGTTGACAGGTCAGCTTGTTAGGAAGTGACACAAAAGAGCTGCCTTCTTCCAGAATGACTTAATAATCATTGTTTTTGAAAAAATCCAATGAAAAATCATTGTAACTTAGGTTACCATGCATACCTGGGCATCTTTCTACCCACCTTGTGTCAGAGCTGACCTCAATGAGTTCCCAAAGGTGACTTTTATCTCTTTACATCACACTATTAATGGAATTTTTATGAACAAATATCATGGCTTTATATTGAATCCCAGAGATTCACTATGATCTTTGCAAAGAATAAATATTTTGTAACACTTGAAGCCAAATTTCAGTAGCTTCTAAGCTGAGCCCAACAAAAATAAAACTATTTACTTGTGTCAAAAACACAGTCAGCTCTTCTTCCTCCTTCTGAGAGATTGTCTTTCAAGTGCTACTTTTGTGACCATGTTATTTTTCTTTGCTTATGTGCAGACATTCAACAACCAGAGGTTAATTCAACAGAAGAAACCAGAACAAGTGCCAAGGGCCATCCTAGCTGTCCATTTCTGTGATAATTTTGTTTTGACATATGCCTTGAAAACAAAAATGATAGATGTGACTTCTGAGTGGGGATCAAAACCCACCCAGAAGATTAAATATGACTTAAGGTTTTTATGGATTGCCTCAACCGACTTACTGACTTTGGGTGATGTTTGCAGATTGGAAACTCTCTTCCCAAAATAAAGAGAGCAGATTTCAGCAATTTTACCGCAGTAAATAGGTGGCAGGTCCTGAACACTCTTATGTTTTTAACACTGAGATGGAAATTCTTGGTCTAGAAGGTAAGAAAGAGAATTAAAGGAAGGAAGAGTCTCAGTGGTGTTGATTTTTTAAAGAAGCACAAATAAAGGAATAGCTGCAAAAGTAACAATTCATAAAATATGATTACAGTGTAATGATAACAGTATGCATACAGCAATGAATGTTTCATATATCAACTAATGTTTCATGAAATATCTACTTATATAGGATTTAATTTAATTTGTTTCTCATACTCTGAAATGTCATTCTTGTCTACATTTTATGGACAAGGAACTTGGGTGGGACTGAGAGGACTATGTGGAACTAACTGGTAGATGTCAGGCATATCCTCACCAAGTTACTTTCAGTAACCATCTTTCTGAGCCTCAGTTTCTTTATAGGAAAATTGGAACATATGTTCTTACAAAATATTTTTGTAAGGACAATGATGTTGCATATATGAAACTTGCAAGCAGGATCTTTACTTAAAACAGATTGCAAAAATACTTTTTAAAAGTGATTTTCCCATTGACACTGACCTAATAAATTATATTGTGGTATATATAAGTTTTTTTAAAAGATGTATTTATTTCATGCATATAAGAACTGGGGTGTAGACCAGAGGCACAGGTGGGGTGGGAGTATGTGTGTGTGTGAGGATTCACCAGAGACAGACTGGAGAGCAGAACAGGCAGAGCTACTGAAATCCACTGGTGAGGGGAAGAGCAGGCAAGACAGGAGAGTCTGTTGTGCCATGTGAGTTGTTCCCTGGCTGGCCTGGAATAGAACTCCTGCTGCAGTGACTTTAACCCCTGCACCACCAGGGAGGCCCATGCATAATTTAGGTATTATTTGCAATGTAAGTGTCACAATGAATGTGATGAAATTTGATTCTAATTTTAACACTCGGCTAATGATTATATCTGGGAAGTTAAGCTATTATTACCCACCTACAGTTAACATTCACAGAGGATATTTTCTAGCAAAGAGCTGTTGGTTGTCATGTCTGTAATTTCAAGTTATTTAAAGATGTGAGGGCTTAGGGACCAGGGACCATGCAATAATGAACCTGATATACCCAAGTATCTGGCAGAGTTACCAGCACCTGTTTTATAAATAAACAAATATGTCTGAGCTTCTGTCCCACAATGCACTGGACAATTTGCCTTCAAATCAATTTGATCCTAAGAACAAAAATCAGTAGACAGCAATGCCAAAGGTGCTACACTGGGTACTGAAATCTACCAGAAAATAGGAAGGTCTCAAGAAGGACTTAGATATAAGGAAAATAATCACAAGTAAAATGAAAAATAATTCAAGGTTCAATAACTGTGATTCCATATGGATATTGACTACATTTCCTTTCCTGTTTATTTTATATTATTTTAACACTTACTTTAATCTCTTTGTATTTAGAGATAAAAATAATACATAATTGGGTGCCACAGTTGCATTTTATATAATTGCCGACTGAAAGCTTAATGTCAATGTCTTACATTCCCTTAGAAATTCAAAAGTTAGTAATTTATGGCATGGATATGCCATAAAAAACAAAATGCATTTCATCACAGATTATGACAAGAAACTTAGCAACAGAGAATATGAAATTCCAAATGATTGTGCGGGTATTTCCAGGAGTGGTATGTACTGTTCTCTTATAAATCTCAGTAGACATGTTATTAGCTTAGTGATTTAGAATTGAAGATGAAAACCAAGGTCTATTTCTATTTCACCATGTAAAGTTGTCATAGCCATTCTGATTACAAAAGTCAGTCCCTACACAACAGTTGTTTATTTATTTATTTTAACCAATAGGGTCACTAAATCCCCCTCTCAACCAATAGGACCGCCAGCTCCCAAGGCAGGTTGTACAGTGACTTGATCTAAATTATTGGTCAGATGCTCAGAATAGGGATCAATCTAGAGAGCGGGGTTGCTGTTCTGTGGAACAGAGGTGTCTGTGTGTGACTGAACATGTGGGAGTGGAGGCCATTAAGAGGAAGAAGGAGCTGCTTCTTGGGGGTCAGGACACCAGGTCTCAAAGTTCCAGAGAGCCTTGACTAAGAGTTTCTCACTCTAGGTCTCACCCCATCCCTGAGGGTGACATAGCAAACTTTCTGAGGTTGAATTTTAATCTTCTCTGAAGCTCTGTAACACTTACAGTTAAGTCCTAGATCTGCTGCCTGGCTATTTATTTGCCTGAAATGGGTATTTATTGACAGAGTGCCAAGAAGGTTCTGTAGTTTCACATTTTGTTTCAGGTTGGCAATTGATGCTCCTCGGTCTTCACTGAATTTCTGTGATTCATCAATATGCTCAACAAGGTACATTAAAAGCCAGCATCTTTTTTTTAAAGATTTATTTATTTATACAAGAACTGGGGTACAGTCAGAGGTGTGGGAGGGTGAGAGGATTCACCAGAGACAGAGTGGGGAGCAGAGCAGGCGGATCTACTGCTTTTGCGTTTATAAATAATAAATACAAGTTACATATATATGTAATTTGTATTTCCTTTTCTGTCATTCCTTTATTATTGATTTGTCAACTTTGATTTGTCTGTTTTAATGGTTTTATATTCTAAGAATATACAGTTTAAATTACACGCTATATATAATTATATCAAGAATATTGACTTTAAATATTTTATGTATTAAGAGTATGTATTCGATATTAATGACATATGCAATTGTTATATGATATATAGGTACTTGTATAATAGAATCTTAATATGTCTTCCATTTTAAGAATATTTACTTTAAATATTTTAATATTAATGTATGTTAACAAAATTAGCATCGCTGTTCCATTTCCTACCTCCAGGCCGCCCTTTTAATTTTACTTAAAATGTTTTTGGCATAAGAAAATGTCCTTGTTAATATTTAGAAAGTAAATACATTAGCCTTCTCTTTTACCATTTCTTCCTTGGATGCTAGTTTTTAGGAAGCCAAGATATTTAGTAAACATTTTAATTAGTTCTATTCATTGTAATAATAAGGCAAATACACAGCAGTGGGGAAAATCCTTCCTCTTGCCCCGTCATAAACACTCACAGACACACTGAACATGTTATCCCCATATCTGAAGTACTGCCAAGTGCACAATTCCTGCTTTCACTTTATTTCTTTTCACATTTTCCCTGGGATTAATATTAGCTACATACTTACCACCCAACTCAGGATATTCTTGACTCTTAAAAAGCTAGCTTGCTTTTATAAATAATAAATAATTCTGCAATAAACGTCTTGGTGCAGAATTGCCCCCTCCCCCAATCCATGCACTGTTTCCATAGGACAGAGTCAGGTAAATGGGAATTTGGATAAATGCGAGTTCTGAGTCAAAGAACACGAGATGCTTAAGAATCTTCGTGTGTGTCGCTGTATTTCTTTAGCAGTATCTCCTCTCACCCCCTTAGGAACGGCTCATAGTTGACAAGAGAATCATCTGATGCTTAGGGTGGCCACGGTGCATCCCTTGGACACACATATATGCACACACACAATCAACTCTCACCCATGTTTTAAGTGGAAATTATAGTGATGTTTGCCACCTCTCGGTTCTAGTTCAAGGTAAAGAAAAAGTAAATTGCAGCTTATGAGTTATTGATTGGGAGCAGGGTGTCATTTGTCAAAGCCGCCATTGGCTCCAGATATCAGCCACTGTACAAACACACATGCCCCCCCCACATATTTTCTGCTCGTGTTCTGTTATGGAAACACAAAGGCTTATTGATTACGTTCACAAATTAAAGCTCAGTTCGACCATTGCAAACATACCATTTCCTATAATACATTTATTTTTGAGACTTGTTTAACTGGAGCAGCTCGGAGAAGAATCAATGTGTGGGGCCCAGCTAGGCTGACCTTTAACAAACAAAATAACCTTTTCTTTCTTTTTTTCCCCTTCACGCCTCATGTAATTTTAATCTCGCTCTTCTGTGGTCTCATGATCTCATGGTATGTGGAAAATTCCACAAAAACAATGTTAGATAGTTGGGGTGAAGATGACTTGATTGAGATAGAGCAAGAATGGAAGACATTTTTACAGATGTCATGATTTTTCAGCTTCTTTTCTTTGGATAAACATCTTTATAGAGGTCACCTTATGGTGGTAACAACTTCTTGGGTGTTCGCATATGTCCAAGCTCATCACATCACACAGGTCGCAATGAATGGCCTGGTGCAGAGGAGGGCATTGAGCTAAGAGCTGATGCACCACCATGCAGCTTGATATTTCTTCATTTTCCTCTGCTTCTTGTCTGGGAGATGATATTGATGGAGTTAAATACGGCACCTCAGGAATTAATGTCACATGAAAAATGAGAAGATTCTCAGGCGGCACAAAATTGATGAACATGGAGCTCAGCAATGAGACTCAGTTTTCTTCTAGAAGCAGCATGATCTGTAATGGAGGGAGATAGCTCTTTCTCACGGTCCTCCATGTGAGCACCCGGGGAAGCATTCTGACGTCTGTTCGAATCGTCTGCCTTTCGGGTCAAGTCTGTTGAGAAGGAAGGTAAATAAAAGACCTGAGAGAGCCTGGAGGGACACTACAGGGCCATCTAAGAGCCTCAGCGTGGTGGGGACAGGCACAAGAGGGCTGGAAGAGCATGCTTCTACCTCATTTATGCTTTTGTAAGATGCTTTACTGACGTGTGGTTGATTTCACAGCATTAAGCACCTGCACGTGTCTGTGCAATTTGATGAGTTTAGACAAATGCAAACAGCAAGGTAAGATCACCACATGCAGGCAACAGGCACACCGGGCATTGCTTGGCTTCCCTCGTGTTCCTTTGGGGTGCATGTGGGGAGAGCAGTTGTGTACAACTGAACATGCGATTTAGTCTCTTAACCATTTTAAAATGCCTAATAGCAGAAGGTTAACTCTAGGACATGTTGTGTACAGCAGATCTCTAGGACTTACTCATTTAAAAAAAAAAATTCATTCATTTCCTACACTTCCACTGAGCACCGGCCTAAGCTGGGGCTCTGTGCTCGCGACCAGCTACAGAGCAGATGCAAGGAGTAAGGGCGGCTCCTGAGGGAGAGCCATGTGCCCAGGCCTACAGGAGCTCCTGGGAAAGGGAACGCAGAAGAGAGCCAGAAAGAATCTTCTAGCAGGAAAGCCAAGCCTCGCTGAGCTGAAGCCTGAACGCTGTGCCGACGATGGTTTTGCTGAGAAGATGGAGAAATAAGTCCAGGCAGAGGCGAGACTAGTTTGCCAGGCTCTTGGGGCGGCACACGCAGCCTGGCTGGAGGAGGACCCAAGGGGCGCATCGATGCTCGAGCACTGAGGAAGGTCTTTTGTGTCAGGCTGGAGTTTTGAATCATTTTCCTGTACGTGTCCCCTTTAAAGCTAGTCTGAAACAGCAGCCGATGCGAATTGGCCCGGTTGACACTTAGGCAAAATCTTTAGTGACTTCTGTTTCACTCAGAATAAAATCCAGATAAAAATGGCTTCTAGGACACTGCAAGTCTCCTCTATCATCCCTCTCACCTTCCCCCACACCTCGCCCCGGCAATCAGGCACTCAGCCAGGCCATGATGAGGTCATAATTGTTCCTCACACACCCCATCATTTCCTCTCTGAAGGTTCTTTCTCTGATGCTTCCCTGACCTGGAAATCCTGCACCCCCAAATCCACCCCACCTGTGCTCTCACTCTCTGCAGGCCGCTGCCCAAGCCCCTCGCAGTCTGGACCGACCACTCCGTGGACCTTGAATGGTACCAATAACACTAGGGCACTTTCTCTGCTCTACTTTTTACCACCATCAGAGGTGCTGCTCTCCTTATTTGTTAATTTGGGGGCACTGTTTAAGATGTAAACTTTAATTTGGGGGCACTGTTTAAAATGTAAACTCCACAAGGCAGATATTTTTGTCTATTTTGTTCATTTATGTATCACTGACTCCTGCTTTTGGGCAATAAATATATGTAGAATGAATAACCATCATTCTTCTCTAAACACTGGAGCATAAAAATGAATTTAAGGCTTTATTGGATACTCCTTTATTCATAAAAATTGACTCCAAATGCAGCACATGGATTATTCTTGACATAAAATATGGTGTAATAATATATTTTCTAACCATGTGTAAATAATGCAGCTTGAGAATGAGGCCTTATCCTACACCACAGCATCCTCTGCTATGTGGTTTTGGGCATGAGGGGACTCCCCAAGCCTCAGTTTCCACCTCTCTGACATGAGGAGTCTACACCCACAAGTCTACAGCTCCTGTGTGCTGTGCACCTTCTCACTGCCCACTCGTAGTTGGGTCAAGTCCACCCCATCTCAGAACTGCATCTTTGGCAGGAGAAACGATCAGCCAAGGACATCTTAGCCTCTTTGAGTTTACTCACTGGTGCCCTCATGGAAACGACTGGTGATCTGGGTGCATAAAGCAAAAGGGAGTAGATAAGATAGAGATGAGAGATAGAAATGACAAAAATCGTCAACCATTTCTTACTTTCTGTGAGTCTTCTAAGTTTCTTAACCTCATGTGGCCAAGGTATTAGTATTTGAAGAAAGAGGTAGTCATTTAGCTAACCTAATCTACTGGAAGCAAAAAAGATTGGGACCTGAAGTGTCCTTGTGAGTGTCACTCTGAGGCTGGCAAGAAGCTCACCTGCCTTGAGCCTCACGGTATCCCCCATGGAGGACCTACCTGGAGCTGTCTCCTGCTGGGATGCGTGGAAGGTGGAACACCCAGAGTGAGTCCCAGGAGAAGAGAAGCTACTGACTGTATGACTCCTGCCGCAATTGACAGGAGAGGAAATTCCAGTGCTCCTTGTTCCTGAAGTCAGAATTGGAGAGAAATAGAAGCAGGTAGGAAATCGAGAAAAGGACTTTTCAGGCTTCAACCTCAAATCTGCATCTTGTGCTGAATGAAGAAATGATGTTCTTAATGACAACTCATCGCTTAGAATTTCTCCTCATGGTGGGAAATAAGAGCTACTAGGAGGAACTCCATGCTGGGCAACAAGAAAGAACATTATTACTCATATGGCTTAATGGCTCATGGGTGAAGCGTTGAAAGCTACTCAGTCATCAAGATAACACTTGCCTTCATCAGCTGGTCAGTTCATCCATTGGTATAATAGTATTAACAATAACTACTGCTCAAAAGTGAATGCTGCTTATGTTAGTTACCAGGATAATGGACATTTTATTTAGCTTAGTTTGTAGAAATCAGTTCAAGCACTGACACTTTTTTGTCTGGGAAGAGCCAGATAGTAAAATATTTTAGTGTTTGCAGGCCTGAGAGTGGGTCTCCATCACTGCTCAGCTCTGCGACTGTAGCACAAAAGCCACCATGGGTGATATATAAACAACCGGGCATGACTGTGTTCCAATAAAACTTTATTTACAAAAGAAGGTAGTGACATGACCTGAAATTTGATGACCTCAGTTTTAGTTCAATCCATAGCTATAACAATTCTAAGATCTTATTCTTATCCCCAATTTATTGATTAGGAAACCAGGGTACAGCCAGAACCAATAACTTACCTGAGGTATGGGAGGGTCAGTGTCCTAATATTTGTCACTTTGACCCCAATATCATTTTTCTCTTACTTACATTGCATTATTCACGCAGCTGTGATGTATGAAGGTATTTTTCTGTTTTCTTTGTTCCCTTCCACCAAAGGAGCCACCGGGTTTGAAAGGTGTATTTGTTCCATTATTTCTTGTGGAGCCCCAACCTTGAGCAGGGTCCCTCAGAACGAACGTGTGTCCTCATTTCTCAAGTACACTTGCTGCTCCAGTTCCCCAGGATGTTTGCTGACTCTGGGCCTCCCCCCTGCCTTGTGCTCCACCTGCATGAGAGCCTGATGTGTGAACCTATTTCAGTGTCAAACTCAATTTGTCAACATTTCCACCTTCCTCGTGTAGTTCTGAGATACAAGGAAGTGGGTTTGAAGCCACTACTGACTCTTGAGTACTAATCAACTATAATGAAATTCCTTCTTGTTGGGAAGGTAAAAAAAAAAACAAACCAACCATGATGGAAAGTGGAACTTTGAACTAGAGGGGTAAAGGCCATGACAGGAAAGGCAGTATTTCCTGGAGGGAATAGTTGTGGGTCAAAAAGTCAGTATTTGCTGATTGACTCATTTTCACCTGCACTACGTGGACTTGGGTACGTCACCTGGTGTCATTACAATGAATATTAACGATGTGATTTAACAGAAACTTTCAGGTTCCCAGAGTTCACTGGCTCTCTTTTACACATGGTTGGGGATGTCATTAGATTCAAGAACCCTGGGGGACACACGTGTTGGAGGACAACTTCCCAATCTCCCAGTTCTTCTTCGCCATGAAAGCCATCCTAAACCCATCTTGGTGGTCCTTCTCCTGGTTCTTCTCTCTTCTCACCGAGACCAAGATCTTACTTCTACCTATAGCTCTTTCTTAGCTCCAGTTTCCAGTATGAGACATGACCATGTCCCCCAAAAAGCTGACATCAGGAATGACTTACCCCACTTACAAAGTCTGTCCTCAACCAAAAGACACTGGCATTTTCCGTCCTGCAAGCTGAGAGGCAGAAAAAGTGTTCAGAGCATCGTGCACCAGGACCCAGGTATAAGTGGCCCACTGTGCCTTCCAATATCAGGGTCTGGAAAACGACAAGAAACACTCCCATCAGGTGCTGCCTTAAATAGAAGAGCAATTTTCTAGCATTAGCTCCAAAGAATTACATTAACATGCAAGCCTCACCTCACCCAATTTTAACATCCTGTTTCCCTCAAAACTAGGCAATCAGAGCACATTCTGAGGTTGGCACAAATACAAAAAAAGCAAATCCACGGCTCCATTGAGATTAATGTGTTTATTTGCACAAGTGAAGGTGTGTGGTCACATGCCACAACCCTCAGTTTGGAATGCTGTGCTGTTCTTTCTTTTAAATAAAATATCAATTTTATTTTTAATGGCAGCAGTTAAAATAAAGCCAGCATTTGCCTCCCCTCCCCACCAAAGATTCTTTTGTAAATCTGGGAATGAATTGTTCCTCTGTCCCTTTCCATTTGACTGTTTTAGTTTGCTGGAACCGCCTGCAACCTGCTTCCCGCCGGTGGCCAAGCTGCTCAGGCTCAGTGGCCCTGGAGGCTGTGGAACTCCCAGGTTTGCAGGAGACTTAGCGTGTCGGCCTGGGTACCATGATGGCACACTCTGGAGCTTGCTTTTGGGGGCCTAGTGGAAAGGAAATGCCTTAGAAAAAATGCTGTTAACTGCATCTGTGAAGGACACTTCCTTCAGCAAATGGAGAAAGTGTTCTCCCTAACACACTCAGGGATATTTTTAAATATTTTCCTTTTGGGCCTCCCCAGTAGCCTAGGGGTTAGTCTCAACACCATCATCACCATGGCCTGAGCTGGATCGCAGGCCAGGGAGCTGACCCACATGGCGCAGCAGACCTCTCCTGTCTCCCCGCTGCTCCCCTCAGCAGTGTATTTGAATCCTCTCACCTCCCACACCTCTGGCCTACACCCCAGTTCTTCTACATAAAAATAAATAGATAAATGTTTCCTTTTTTAATTCCTCTTACATTTGTCACCCGATCTTGCTGATGTAGAAGGAAGAAGACAGCATGAGGCCCCTGATCTCCAATTTGTCATGAGATGCCCACCCAACGCGTGTCTGACACCAGGCAGCCACATAGTCATTTACAACCCTTGGTTAACTCAGCACGATTTCCAGTGTCCGCAGAAATCCAGGTTAAGTCGGAAAGGTGGCAATCATATTTTATATATTATTTTTACATTCTTAAAATTCTCCTTGTTAACTTTTTATACCCAATTGGGCCCTTGTGATTTAAAGCATGTGTTGTATGTAGCTATAGACGTGTTTGTAATAGCAGGAGAAGCGTGAGCTCTGCCAGTTTGCTGGAATCTCTAAGCCGTCTGTGCATTATGCGACATTCATTTACATAAAGTGGGTAATACAAACTGACAATCCACTTAACGAGGCCAACGCACACAACTTAATGTCATCGTAAGTTGACTGGAAATCAACGAGGGCAAAGACACACTCGAGTGACACTTTGGAAGTTCTTACTATTTCACTTCAGTGCTGTACCTTCGGTTTATATGCATGTTTAACTTGGTCAGGGTTAGGGAAATATCATAAAAAAACCTCTCTTGCCAGTCTATGTTTCGAATAAGAAAGAGAAACTGGATCAAAGAGAACAAAGAACTAAATCTACTGCATCCTTTATCCTTTTTTTTTTCTGGATATTACGTTTTCTTCTTACAAGATTTCTTCTTGTTTTGATCATTATTTCATCTGAAACTTTTTTTTCAACTTTCCTCTCTCCTCTGGCAAGCCAGCTGCATGCATGCTACCTCACTTAATGTCCCATATGCCACTGATATAGGAGGTGTAGAGAAACCCCCCCCCACACCAGGTATGGTATATTAGGGTTCTCAAGAGAGAATAGTAGATGGATGGGTGGATGATAGCTAGATGGATGATTGTTAGATAAATATATTAGATAGCCAGCTAGACATATAGATATGCATCCTGTGTGTATCCATAAATTTCCATAAATTTATAACTATCTACCTATATATATTTATGTCTAGCAATCTATAGCTCCATAAAGAGAGAACAAGAAAGAAAGATTAATGATAAGGAATTGACTCACATTATTATGAGGGCGAAGACATTTCAAGATCTGCAGTTGGTGAGCTGGAGATAGGGGACAGGGGGCTGAGTACCAGCAGCGTGGGAGGCAAAATTCCAGGCCAGAGCCCGCAGGCTGAGACCCAAGGAGAGTGAAGCTTCAGTGTGCACACACAGGTAGGAAAAAGGTGATATTCCAGCTCAATCAGGTGGGAAGAGTGGCCTCTTGCTCAAGGGCAGGTGAGTCTGTTTTGCTGAGTCATGCTTTCCCCTGCCTGGCTCAGGGCAGGCCCCTACAGGCTTGGGCCAAGGCCTTTGGGACCCTAGGGATCCCAATGCTGACTCATGTGAAACCCCCTCACTGACACACCTGGAACAACATGTGACAACTCTCCGAGCATCTCTCATCTATACATTATATATGCGTGCATTAATTAAATATATATACATACACTTATAACTTAACTCTCTGTATTGCATTTTGGATAGTTTCTATTGCTGTATCTTCAAGTGTGTTGCTGTTTTCCTCATGAGTGTCTGCTCTGCTATTAATCTAATTGCATGTATTTCTCATTTCATGTGTTTTATTTTTCACTCACTCCCTTGAGTGAAAAATTATTTTTCACCCCCTTGGGTCTTTATTATGTATTCCATTTTCTCAAATCATGATCATGCTTTCCAATCCTATTTAAACATCTGGAGCATATTATAATATCTTTTTCAATGTCTGTTTCCATTAACTCTATAATCTGTGTCATTTCAAGATCGTTTTTATCGGACTTTTTTTTTTCTGATTGCTTACTTCAAACGAGAATGGTTTTTGATGGTTTCCTGGAGTCTGTGAACTTTATATTCTTGATGGCTAGATTTTGTTTTATTCCTTAGAAAGTACTGGGCTTTATCTGGCAAGGAGTTTAGTTACATTTGTTTTAGTTTAATAATGTCGAGTCTTTTTTTAAGGGAATAGAAAATAACTGCTCTTTATATTACAGAAAGAGCCCCAAGTTTAAAAAATTACATTTCTTTAAATTATCTGATTCCCTGATGCCTTGAAATCAAGATTTGATTTAGTACATTTATTGCATGAAGTGAGGTATAATGGTGATTTACTAAATGGCTTATGGCACCCAGTTGAAGTTATTTTTAGCACAGTCCTTGACAAAGTTTTATAGAAGAGAGTAAACGGAGATGTACTTTAATACTTGGGTAACTAGCCTTGAAAAACAAACCTTTTAACAGACCCCACAATTCCTAGAAAATGAAAATGACTGTCATCTCTGAGTACCAAGAGTGATTCCATGATGAAACAAATGTGGAACATAACACTAGGTAAAAATAAGCTCTGGGGTTTTAAAACTATGAACGTTGTTTTTAAAGGGTTCTTTGGGGAAAGAGAGAGGCAGATCAGAATGGCATTTATCCTTCAGGCAGACCCCTCTGTTAGGCCCACAGATCACCCTATGTAGTCAATATGTGCCCCCCAGGCAATCTCTAATGACACAGTGGCCAGAAAATAGTTTGGCATAAAACTGCCCAGGCCTGGGTCTCTCCTTGGTAAGTTTTCTTTTTGGTCTTTATGGGTTTACTCTGCACACGAGCAGGCTGGTATCCAGCCAGGAGTTCAAGAACCCCAGGTAACAACTCCAGGGTCCCCTTTGTGTACCTCTCCCCTCTCTCGGGGACCCAGCCCATGTGTCCAGCTGCAGACCCTCCCTGACCCTCTCCTCCATTTCCTTTACTAATCAAGAGTAGAAGTCCCTGTCAGGCTGTCTCTGGAGCACCCCATTCTGTGACTTCCTCCAGCCAGAAAGTGGGGCAATGAGCTCCCACCCTGTTGGGTTTTTATTCAGATATCAGGTTATTTCTTGGTCTTCCTGTTGTCCAACATGTTAAAGTAGTTACTTTTTGTATTTTGTACATTGCTTTTTAGTTTATATTTCAGGAGGATATTTCTGCCTGATTTCATTCCACTGAGGTCAGAAGTTGAAGTGCAAATTCATTGGGTATTCTATTTCCCATTTCAAATTATGTCCAGCTATGTTGTAAAATATATCTTATTAGTGCTCCTGCAATGAGATTAAATGCTGTTAAGACACTCAAAATGCCAACAATATGATAATGTCCCCAAATTTAATTTAAACTTTGTCCTATTATTTGAGAAGGAAATTAAAGTCCAAAAATGAAAAATTAAATAACTCTGCAAGTTAAAGTCCAAAGGAATTAATGCCTGAAATAAAATTATTCTTCCTCGTGATGAGTCGAAGTTCAAGGAAACTCAAGTTTAAAGTTTACTCTTCCCAAAGTCTTACTCTGCTCAGTTTCAACAAGACACTCCATGCCAGGGAGCCAGAAGCCTTGGCCTTTGTCTCTTTTCTCTGTCTCTGTCTCTCTCTCTGTCTGTGTGTGTGTGTGCGCGCGTACGCGTGTGTGTGTTTGTGTGAATGGGCACACTCCCTCTTTCATGGCCCTGTCTTTTTCTTCCTTTCCCTGTTTTATAGTTTCATAGTAAATTTCATATTTACTTCACTTCGTAAAGGGTCTAGAGAGAACACACAGGGTGCTGCAGTACGAGCCCCCAGAGACTGTCACTTGAGGTCCTCTTATCTGCTTCGGGGTTTATAAATGCATCGTAGTGACAACCAGGTCACTCAGCATTTTTACTAATGTTGCCTCCCACCTAGTCTATATTTATACGTGTACCTACACCCACCAGTATAACTGTGATTCCGGCCATTCCTATTTGCTGGTTCTCCTCCAGAACCCCAGGTGTGGTCTTTCTCTTGCAAGGAATTATTTAATCTAGCGCACACTTGAGACTATCCAGTAGGAATAAATATGTAGTCAAGATCAGATTCTTGGGTTTCATTTCTTTTGGGGGGAGGGCGCTGTGTCTGAGGCTATACAATTGCAGTAGTCTCTTACCAAACAAGTGACAGCCCACAGAGCGAGCATCACCCGTGGTCCTCTATCAAGGACAATGTGACGTGGCTTCCCAGCGGCCATGAGCTCAGGCCATCCTCTGTGGTGTGTGCTCAGAGTTTGGCAGCTGCCCCACACTCTTCTAGCTCCCGGCTTTACTGACATCATCTTTGCAGAGACCAGAGTGCCCAACGTGGGCTTACCAGACTAGAGCCTCCATGGTTTTGTTGAATATCCAGCACTTTCTTCCATTAATGAGTCTAATGGCTGCTATCTTACTGAGCTCCTTGACACATATCTTTTTGGGGGTTACTTTCACAGAAAATAAAATGCCCAAGCCCCCATTGTAAAGACAATGTGTGTCCGTAAAACATAAGCTTGTCTTTGCACAAAACTGTCCTAAATTGCAGAGCTAAATTAAATCAAAAACCCCTGGACTGTAAGGTTGAAGACAGATGCCTGACCTGGCAGCAGTGATTAAAGGCCAACCCCGTGAAACAAGCCTGCTGCTCCAGGATGCACCCGTGTGAATCATGAAACTTAAAATTCCATATCCATAAAAACGTTCAACATTTTCAACATTAAGCATGTTGGCGCCCACAAAAGATGCCCCATATCAATAACTCTGTGGTGGGTCATGGGTGATGTGGTGGTTGGTGGACTATGGTGGTGATACCTGATGGGGGAATCCAAATACTACCCCTTTTAAAAATTAATGAATTAATTTGCTCCATATAGTCATTTTGAATCTAAATGTCTGCTGTACAGGTCAAGGTTAGTGTTGAGAATATTTTTCTGGAGGCATAACATCAGGGTAGAAAGTTTGCTTTGATACTTTGTGACTTTGGAACCTGGGAATCAAATGTCTCATCATTAAAAAGAAGATAAGGTTGTGATACACTATATGATTACACAATGATATTGTGTTTTTGTCTTTGTTTCCTATAGGTTACTTTTATTGAGGTAGCATTGGGGTATAGCACCATATGTGATTGAAGGTATGGGTTCATACCTCTTCACATGAAGAGTTGCTTTAATGATTAAATAAATTCATGTTTGTAAATCAAGTTACACATACTTTATAAGTGTTACGTTTCCACGCATACCTCCATACATAAATCAGTCAATCACAAACTAATTCTCAAAATCCATGGCCTAATAAGGCCAGTGAAATAAACTCAGCCTCCGAAGTCCAGCTCCATCACAACCGTCTGCAGCCCCACACAGAAGGGACCTTTGTCATCAAGCTACTGCAGACAATATAACCTCAGTTCACTGGGGCCACGCTCCATCTCTTTGAAGAGTTCGGTGATTGACATCCCTCTACATTTCTTAGTTCTGAACAAATTGAGAAATAATATGAAGTAAGGCAAAAGAGCTGAAATACCATCTTTGTTACCGATAAAGTGAACATTCGTAAACATGAGTTATATTTGTGATCCTGAGGGCTTTCAGATACTAAGACCAGGTCTCTCTACTTGTGTGCTTGTGTTGTGTGTGTGTGAGTGTGTGTGTGTGTTATCTATTCCAAAATATAGGACAAAGAGCCGTCAAGAAGAATATAGAGAGTATAGATTGCAGGTGTATTTGTAAATCTATATCTACTATCCTTGCAGGCAACTCACACACAAGAAAATTAAAGAAAATTTTGACTGTGTCCTCAATTTATCCTTCTTAACTCACAAGATCAGGAAACACTTCCCCAAAGGATGAGGCATTGAAGGTTGCGGAGCTGTATGCTTGGAATGTTACTTATACTCGCTGAAACAACATTTAAAACACTATAATAAACAATTTAGTATATAAAATGGTGATGAATAAATAATCTTTTGTTATTATTTATTCATGGTTTGAGAGTGGATTTTCACAGGTGCTTTGGAATTGATGTGTTTTTTGCTTCTCTTTGGAATCTCAATCTTTGTCTTGTTTTCAGGCTTGTTCTTCTGTACTTAATGGCCCGATTTGTCACTTTTTAAACCATTCTCCAGCCTTCTGTAACTTTAAGGATTTCCCCTTACTCCTTAATTTTTTGCTTAAGACTCTGAAATTCAATGATAGCAGCTTTGAAATGAGCATATGAGGTCAAACACAGAAGACCTTGGAGCTACAGGACCCGGTTTGGAGTAGACGGAGGTTATCTCTTGATTTCATGTTATTGTAGTTTATTTATAAAATTAAAAATATGAAAAATCTATTGTACCCTAAAAGGATAAGGTAAATATTGTGACAACAAAAATGTCAACTATGGTGGAAGATTGACTTAGAAGCCCCATATTTTTAATAAATTTGCATATATGTAGCAAAACAACAAAGCGATTTTGAGCACACCTCAGAATATATGAATGCAGATGAATATAAATGACAAGGAAATACCTGGATTGAAGGATGCACACTGTTTTAACCAGTTGGATTTCTTTAGCGGGGTTTGAGCACCTACTAAACTCACATCATCACACTCAGCCCTGTGAGTAGCAGAGGTGGAACTATCCTGCTGTGATCTTGCAGGACGCTGCACGCACTAGTGGCCTCCAGTCCAGCTGAGTTTCACTGGCCTCACCTGTAGGTGGGAAGGCCTTGGTTGTGCTGGTTTGCTTTGTTTTACAGCAAAGTTGCCAATAAACTGGCTTAATTTATGTAAAATTGCTCATTGTCCCTATTTACACTTGAGGAAACTGAAAAGCTGATATGGAAACCTATCAGGTCATCATGAAAATAAGGCCCCGGAGGAGGAAGAACAGATGTGAAAACATAGGACGTGGAGTCTGTTTGGCTTGAGATCAAGACTCCACCATCTTGTAGATCCAAGACCTTGTGACTGTTTACGCTTCTGTGTCTCTCTCAAAATGATGGGCTGAGATTTGCTTCCTCTTGGAGATGCAGTGACAACTGAGAGGAGGCTAAGGTAAAGGGCTGAGGACATGCCTGGCATCTGGGCCCAGGATTTGGCACGTGATTGCAAAGTGAGTTCCCTGTTGCCTTCCCTGGACCCACAATCCATGCCCCCTGGACATGTGCTCAAGGCTGGTAGGATGATTAATAAAATCACCTGTGGCATTTACTTTCAGAGTGTCTACAAGCACTAAGTACTCAACAAACTTGCATTTATTTATTAACTAAACAGAGGCAGCAGCCTTTCCTCATTGGGAACTTGGTGGGGATGTACAAACACCCATTTGCATCTACTCTTTAAATTTTAATTCCTTCACATCACAGTGATGTTCAGATTCAGCTCGCAAGCAAAACAGGAAGTACTGCCTATGGTTTAGAGTCCAGGCTTGTCTAATTCAAACCAGAATTTCCTAACCAGATCACAATTGCCTAGCCTCAGCTCTGGCTCTTTAAATGTTGTTAAATGGAAAGAAACATCAGGAAGTGTCCTCTTAAAAAAAAAAAAGTTAGTAACAAGCAGGAGATGACCGACTTCACAAGCTGGAAAGCCATTCCCCAAATCTGTTTAAAGCAGGGAATGTTAGGAATGTTAGTAACAAGCAGGAGCTAACTCTGTGCAGGCAGCAGGGAAGGTGCTGGCGACGTCCCAATGGCCACAGGGACTTCCTTTCAAGGCAGACTGGGGTGGTGGGTTGAGAAGAGAGAGACAGGCATGGAAAGTGTGGTGCATTTCAACATGAAAAAACCCAAGTGTCTGTAACCCAAAATTCAGTCTGTAAAGGATCGGCCTTAATTTGATAAGATCTAGGATTGGTCAATTCTCCAAAAATGTTTTATAGATGCATGAAATATTAACTTTACTAATGATGTCAATGATACAGGCACAGCTTGCATATGCGTTTTATTTTAACTTGAAACCCATAAAGATGGCTTGAGAATCATGGAGCCCAAAATCTTGCACTTTCATCTGTGATCGGGCAGAAGCCAGCACCAGGGGAGGCAGGTGTCAGAGATGGCTTTGGCTTCTCGTCTACCCTCACCCCACATGCCCTCATCTGCTCACTCCTGCTTGGAGTCAGATGCCACGGTTCTCTCTGGAGTACTTGGTGGAGGAAGATAAAGCAGTTATCATCCTACCAAGAAAGCCAGTTCTATTCCTTTCACAAAATGATCCAAACTTGGGCCCTGTGAAAACTTCTCTATTAATATAATTAAACTAATAGACACTGATTAACTATTATCGCCAAAGAATTTATTATTCCCTGCAAAAATCGCTAAGAGGAATAAACCACAATTCCCACGTTCAAAGATCTGAGCACACAAATCCTTCCTTTGGTCAAAAGTTCCACCTCCAGTAAATACATAAATTCAGAGAGTTCAATAAAGCCGTTTCCTGGAAACTGAATGAATAGTGTATATTCAAAGATGTAATAAAAGAGGGCCTCCCCTGGTGGCGCAGCGGTTGAGCGCTGGGCTACGAAACTGCCCGCAGCCTCTACAGTACCGGTTCGATCCCCGGCCGCTGGAGAGGGTCCCACGTGGCGCGACAGACCTCTCCTGCAGCCCGCTGCTCCCCTCAGCAGTGTATTTCTTAAAAAAAAAAAAAAGATGTAATGAAAGAGCAGCCCCCTACCCAGAAATGACCTCAGTGTGTGACACAAGGAAAAGTTCCTAATAAATATTCAATGAGAGAATAATACATGAACTGTCAACCCCACACACACCCCTCAGCCAGAGTACCCTGTTAGTACCTGTGTGCTGGGGACTTCTTCCCTCTCACCTTCAAATGATGTGCTTGGGTCCATTTTAATTTTCAAAATTGCATTAAAGAAGAATTTAGGGGGAATAATAGCTCTGATTATAGTGTGATAGCTCTATGAGCTAATAGCATTTGATGTGATTAAATTTATCAAACAAGCAGTTAATCAAAACACACTGACCAGAAGCACCATGTAATTGATTTCTTCATGGAAACTCAATAACTGTTTACATGCAAAAAATAACAAACTTCTAGTTTCTTTAATACTTATATAATTGGGATTTAAGATTTCCATCTATAGGGTCTCCACCGCAGATACTTTTATTCAGATAGCTATGTTTTGCCAACATCAACAGCTACAACAGCATTTTTTAGAAGGCTGTTTTTGGCAGTTTGGTTTAGACAAAGTCCTCGCTCTGTGATGTTTATACATCATAAAGCAAGAGTGTTTCTCAGACACAAAGCCAGGCTGCAAGATGGCATTTTGCCTCTGTTGATGGGGGAGTCAACACCAGTGTGAATTAGCTCTGGGGGTGCCATCATCTGGCTCACCTGCCCCCACAAAACTGCTTCCAAGAATCTCTCTCCTGGTCAAAGTCCCATTCTGGTTCATTACTTTCTGTCAGCTGAGCAGCAATAGAAGTCAGGAGCCCTTAACTTTCAACTGGTGTGCACATCAATGTGCCAGCTGGGGCCTTTTTCAGACCTAAAATGCTCTAGCTCCTTCATTTGGAAGTCCTTAAGGAACTGCAGCTCTGCTTTAAAGGCTTTATCTTTTCATTTATAGGTAGAATATAGAGAAACAAAGCACAGGTTTGCACAAAACCAAGCCAACAACAGACCCTAGAAATCTGTCTGTAGAATTAAGGCTACCAGTAAGGGTCGGGGTGGGTGAGGAGTACATGCGCTGGGGGCACCATCAACAGAGGAAGCTGGGGCCTTGCTGGTGGGTGGTGGAAGGTGATGCGCATCTGAGGAGGTGTGGTCCTGTGCCTCCAAATCACATATTGTCAACCACATGCCCGTCTCAATTTCTTACCTGTTGTCTCCCATAATTCCGATCTGTCTCTACTATTGGGTGAGGATCCTTCCGTGGCAGAGGAAATATGAGCTTTTCTTTCCAGTGATGCAAAAGTGGTTGTCCCACTCTCCATGGGAGAGTTGAATGATTGCCTGTGTGTTTCGGGGTGGTTTGTTACTCCAGGGTAACCCAGCCTATCCTGACTGACACAGGGCAGGGGACCAGTTGCTCCTTCACATGCTCACAGCCAAGCAAGTCCTCCAACTCAGTCTTTTATCACTAAGAAAGCTGATACTTGGATTTTCATCCCGCTGACTCCTGGGCCACGTTGTAATTGGTCCCAAACCTGGGTGGACCTTCTGTCCTTTTTGCAAAGCCAGGGTGGCTCCCTCCTGGAGTTTGGGTCAGAAGTTGAGATTGATGCCACCCATGAAGGGACTTGAGAAGGTCTGGAACTTACATCATCGGGAGGAAAGCCCACACTTCACAGTAGGTCCTTTAATTGCTTGAGAGAATCAGGAAATGAGGCTGTTAGGAGTTAGTTATGGTTGGAGAGTGTGATCAGGGATGGGCCTAATGTGTGGGCAGGGCGTTACATGGTTTGGCCTTCACATTAGCTTTCCACAACGGGGACAGAAGGGATAGTTGGAGGGGGAGATGTAAAAGCTCTCGGCCGTCAACATCAAATATATCAAAAAATGAAGTCAGACTCTACGACAGTGAAGAAGAGACATTTTATTTAACCAGGTGCCCGTATCCCTGCTGCCTGGATTAAAGCTGCATAGGTAAGTATTTCTTTGCAATTCGTCTGTGCACTCCTGGAGAGCATCTGTCTTATCTTATCAGTTTATCTATATTTATCATCCAATGTAATATCTTGAACAGGAATGGTGTCCTGATGTGCAAATGTAATTGAATGTTTCCTTTATCTACATAATGCAGCCAGATTAGTTCATGCATTTAGATAAAA
This sequence comes from Talpa europaea, assembly GCF_964194135.1. Lineage (NCBI taxonomy): Eukaryota > Metazoa > Chordata > Mammalia > Eulipotyphla > Talpidae > Talpa > Talpa europaea. The sequence goes on along the minus strand of NC_140071.1, from coordinate 139,599,456 downwards.
ATAATCACATAAAAACAAAAGATTTACAAGATCCAAAGAGAAACAAGATAGGGTGATTAGGATTAGCAGTAGTCGAGAGAACAACACCAAGATAGCAACAGAGAAGCTCTTCTGAGTCTCTGCAGGTATTTTCTACTGAAGATTTCCAAATGCTTCCCTGACGTTATTTTCTGAGTAATGTTTATTGAGGTGATGTTGTTTCACAGCACACACCACCTCTCCTTCTATCTCTCGTCTCCACACCATGCACTTAGGAGCGTCCCCCACTGCACAACCAGTGGTGGGTGTGGTGACAGACATCTGAGGGGGTGTTAGCCTACGAACGCCCTAGAAGAAACACCACACCTCGATAAACATAATTAAAAAAATATAACATAAGATACACGTTAGGAAATCTTTAAGAAATTTGCCATTGATTGTGAGGTTCTTGTCATCATCACTGCTGAATTAATATGATGCTGAGCATTTTGTGGATCTCCTTAGTACTAGTAATCCTAACTGTACCCGAGTTTTATAGAACTTCTCTGAGATGAAGTCAAAACTCCCTCCAAAATAGAAATTTAAAAAAATCTCCCAGGGCCTCCCTGGTGGCGCAGCGGTTGAGCGCTGGGTTGCGAAGCTGCCCGCAGCCTCTGCAGCGCCAGTTCGATCCCCGGCTGCTCGCCGGCCACTGGAGGAGGGTCCCACATGGCGCGCAGACCTCTCCTGCCGCCCGCTGCTCCCCTCAGCAGTGTACCTCGGTCCTTCTGCCTGCTCTGCTCCCCGCTCTGGCTCTGGTGAATTCTCTCACCCTCCGGTGCTTCTGACTGTACCCAGTGCTTGTATAAATAAATAAATAAATCTTTAAAAAAAAAAAAAATCTCCCAAAGGCAGACACAACCAAGTTTCCTGAGTGAGCACGTGCCCCAAAGCTACGTGCTAAAGGGGTTAGAAAGTGCAAGGAAATCTGATCATGTGAGTCTGTTCCATATGTTTTGTGTTCCAAGTCGTGAACATCAATTTTTAGACCCTTACCCTGCTTCTGCCTCTGGGTGCGGGTCCTGCTATCCTTGCTTGCACTCACACTAGGTTCAGTTTGACACCAGGCGTAGGTCATTGTCTGATGTCTCTTCCAGGCAACCCTTGTCTTTCCCCTGCTTCTGCTGCAGGGTTATCTCACCCTGTCATGACTTACTTCAAGGTAGATCTGGGGGCAGCTCAGTGTCCCTGCCTCACACTGCTAGACCATCCTGTGTCACTGTGTTGACTCTGATATAGTGGTGCCCTAGCTTTCTCCCAGTCTTATAGGGAAAGACTTTGGCTAGTGCCTATGCCTGCCGTGATGAGATGGTTTCAGTATGGACTGCAATATTAGCAAGTGTTAAGAGGCCTAATGTCTATATTCATAAGCTATGTTTTCCACCAGCCTTTGATAGAAGAGAGACACTATCTTGTCCCCCATCTGTGGAATCTCTTGCCTTAACTTCTAAGTTGGTTCAGAACCTATGTAGAAAAGATGGGCACTCTTTATATGTGAAGCATAAACCAAAATAAAATGCCAGGAGTATTCTTAAACAAGTTATCTGTAGTTCTAGGTTGTGATCATTTATTTTCCCATCTCTTGTAGCATAGACACAACCATATTATAGCACTACCTCTATTCGGTAATCTCACTTTTAAAAAACTTTACTAATTGATAGGAAAATAGTGTGTAAGGAGGAATCTTGTGTGACTTGTAAATATTCTATCATGATTTGAATCCTGCAGTCTTTGTATAATATAGTGAACAGTCTGGATATCAGCTTCTAGCAAAAGGTCATGCTACCGTTGTATGGTCATGAGATGACCATGCTCTGTTCAGAGAGGTCCCTCACACGGTGATTTGCACATTCTGGAGTTCATACATATTTTTTCATTGCCTACATTGAAATTTATTCCCTCCCACTAGACACACTTTGTAAATAATTCATAAATCATGTTTACAATCTTCTGCCAATTAATAATGCAATAACTAAAGCACAGAAACATTGTCACTAAGTGGTTTATTGGTGGTGGATTATTTGTGGGAGAATTTGGCACATGTGAAATGCATACAGAAATCTCAGACAAAAGAGAAGTCAGAGAAATAGAAATGAAAAACCACATAGTTGTGGATGTATCAATCTAGATCAAAAGCGTAATCAAAAACATATAACATGGGGATACCACATTTTAGTGGCTAAAATCCATGCATATGTTGATTCTGATATATGTTGAACATTTTCTCTGGACAAGTAAAATTAATTTTCATGATTTGAGAATTGTAAGAAAGTTAAAGTTATCCTATTTTATAGAGAATGATGCAGAAATTGTCACATAATAAACACAAAACAAAATTTAAGATCTCTTTGCTTCGAAACTAGACTCCCAAAGCACATATCCCCAGAACATTAGAGATTCTTAAACTTCAGCTCTCCATTTTAGCTTTTACCTCCCTATTTTGTTGAATGAGGCCTAAGATACTTTGAGCGAGCGTTACATGTCATACGTTAAAGCATTACCTGTCCATTCCTGATTCCAGCCAGTAGATTTCATGTCTTATTAATAAGGTATCTGCAGATACCAAAACAAGGAGTGACACCCTAGTCTGTGAAAGTCTGTAATAGGCTGATTACAAAACACCTGCAATTAATCCTCTTCCTGTATCTATGACCTATTGTGAATAGGAATCAGTTTCTACTCCCCTAAGACCCAGGTTAGTTCCAGGACCAGCTTTGGCAAAGGAATGTCATGGGAGGGGCAAAGTGTGAATTTGCAACCTTGCTCTAGGGGATGTTCATGCATCTGCTCTCTTGCTGCCTTCTCTTGGACTGTTGTTACCACCATGTCAAGAAGTGCAGTCTGTCAGAGGACACAATGTCACAAGGAGCAAAGCCGAGGAGCCCCCAAAAAAACTGGTCACTGAGCATAAATGCAAGAGTAACTGAGTTTAATAGAGTAGAAAATAATCACCCAGCCAATCCCAGACTAAAATCGCCAATCTACAGAATTGTGCACCAAATGCACGGCTGTTTTGTTAAGTCATAACTTTTAGGGGAGTTTGTTCTACAGTGGGAGCCAACAGATACTCAGTCCTTTTTAGCACTAAGAAGCAATATTGCTGTTTTTATAGGTTATTGACTAACCTGCTAACTCATGAGGCTCTGTCTAGCTGAAGCCTAGGAACAGGGACATTAACCTCCTCAGGAGTCAGCAGGAGCTCAACTAGAACTCCTACGTTAGTTCACTCAAAATAAAAATGAGGTTTCACTGGCCATAACTAAATTATGATCTGTGCCTACTGGGCCATCTCAGTAGAGGACTGAGGAGGAAGGAAATATCCCTTTGCACCCTTTGATTTATGACAATAAGATTTCTTTGCAATGAATCACCAGGTACCATGGCCCAGCAGCCAGTACCAACATGGAAGATGAGAAAGAAACATTCTTATTACGCAGGTCAAGGCCCGCTTGGGAAGCCTGATGGAAGTCGCACGTTGACAGACGAGAACGAATCCCAGGACATTTACACTTGCTTGTGGAAGTCCTTTCTGCCGGCAGCCTCTGAAGCCCTGGGCTGTGCTGAGAACAGCCTGTGAAGGGAGAGTGCAGCAAGCGTGTCGAAGGGACCCTGCAGAGGAGAGGTGGGAAATGTGGTCTTCAGCAGTCTGAAGGGGTGGGTGACCCTGATGTAGAGAGGAGCAAGGGGGTGAGACCCGAGTTATGTTGTAAGCTCCTTAAAGATGAGTCATTCCCTAGAACAAGAAAACGGGAATTTTGAGAAAAAATAGGCACTTTGAATCCTCTCAGCACCCCCTCCCCGAAAAACACAGAATGGAAGAATTCGCCATAAACAGAAACACATGGATCATATTAAAGCTTTTAAAGCCATGATGGACATTTTCTTTTCCTAACCTCCCTCCTTTCATCTATTGCTACACAGAAAGAAACCAAAGAGCAGGTAGCAAATGAAGAAAAAAAGGAATGCAAAAGAGAAGAGAGGAGCAAACCCAGGCCTAGTTGTGCTCCAGGCTGCGGCTTGCCTTAGGTCTAAGCTTTGAGAAGGAGACAATTTTTAAATCAGGTGAGTTATTCGCGGTCTGATGTTATGTCGAGGGGTACTGCCTTTAATGGGCTCTTTTTAATCACTGGAAAATAACCAGATAGTTTATTTTTCACTTTGTTAGTTTCCAAGGTTAGGAAGGCAGCTCCAGTAGGTGCTCCGGGAAGGCAGTGGTGGGGAAGGAGAGGCGACATAGGGCTTGTTCACACGCAGAGCTGCATGCACACTCCCCGCGCAGGAGCCTTATTTCATAACACCAACAATGGAATTATCTTACAGGAGGCAATTATTTTAATCAACATGATCTATTTTATGTCCAAGTGTTGGAAATGAAAAAAAAATAGGAAATGAAAGAAATTTTCTTCCTGTAATTCCCAGTTAGTCGGTATGTTATTTCTCAGGCACTTAAAGATTTTTGTTGCGCAAACCAGCATCGCTGTTCCCCATGGAGGCCATATTTGGCTCCGAGCACACATCCCATTCAGGGACCCCATCTTCTTGGTAAATTGCTACCCATTTTATATTTATCCATTTTCTTCCTATAAGTTGCTATTTATTACTCATCCATTGAGCAAAGACGTGATACCAGTGTGAGAGCTAAAAGGCTGACAGTCCTAACCCCAAGCCACACTAAGAGTTCAGGACACGGTACAATACACTAAACAGCAGTCAGGTTCATCCAGATTATTAAATGAGATGAGCATCTCGAACTTGGAAAGACAGTGGAGGCTTTCCACGAGATGGACAGGGAGGAAGTGGCCTCTGGAGTTAAATAGTTAAGGAAGAACCAAGATGTTCTAGGCAGAGAACCAGCAAGAGGGACTCTTCACAGAGCAGAACATTGGGTATAAGGACAGATGTGAAGCCAGCGCTGGGCGTGCAGGGACTGTCACCTGTCTCATCTGGTGGCAGAGATAAACCTGGGCCCCCAGGTACAACAGATGAGGGTGAAGAGATAAAATCATATGCAGAAGAGCTGCGTTCTGAAGGGCGGACGTGAGGAGCCCAGCAGGTGGCAAGACTGACTGGCTTGTTGGCATTTCTTGACAAGGTGTTCAGCTGAACCTCAAAGGCATCGCCTACCCTCCAGGCTCGCCACGTGCCCTGACCTGAGTGGCGCTGCTCTATGTCAGTCTCCCTTCCTAATCACGCTGCTGCAGGCTGTCAGGTCAGGACCGGTGTCCAGTCCTTGGCAACACATATGGTCAGAAAATTTGCAGAAGACAGCTAAAGGAAGTGCTGAACTTGGCGACCTCTGTCCTTTCTTTTCCCCTCTGTTCTTTTATAACTGCTCTTTCATTACACTTATTTGAACAGAGCAGAAAAGATCTAGTAGAAAAGGAGAGAAAAGAAGCTAATTGAGGAAGAGATGAAAGAGGCAGTGAAAAATAGGAACCGAAGATTAAAATAAAAGGGAGCTAGGGCTGAGCAAAGAGATAAAGAAAAATAAGTTAGAAAGAAGCGAAAGTGACTGAGACTTGGCAAGTAATTAGTACGATATTTGGGGCCAGGTGTCTGGCAGGAAGAAAAGAACAGAGCGAGCCAGCCCAAGAAGGATTAATAAAGGGGCTGAAAATATAATGGCAATAAAGAACGTTTTATTACACTACATTATTAATTTATACTGCACTATTTAATTCTTGGCCAGTAGCACATACAGCACTTAGCTACCGCCCTGTGGATGTTACAGCCATAGCATCATCGGGAGACTGGAGAATTTATATTTGTCCTTTTATCTGCAGAGTGCAAATGAGCACCAGGATGAGCAGTGTCTGCTGGCACACGAGGGTCAAGGAAGGTAGGGACAGCTCTGGCTCCTGACGCCTCCTCTCAGGTAAACGCAGGGGCTTCTCAGCGCATGTCTGTTGTTGGGAGCAGAGAGAGGCACAGAGTAAATCAGTGGGAAATATGTAGCCAGGACTCTGGACCCATAACTGCATATTTAATCATTGAGTTGCAAAGTCATTCTCACATGCAAGAAAAACACCAGGATTTCCCTCTGTCCCCTGTGATTTACCACTTGAATCCAGGGCTGGATTCTCAACCCTCATATGTTGACATTTGGAACCAGATAATTCTCTGTCTGCTTGGAGAAGGATCCTGTGTCATGGAGGACATTTAAGAGCATCACTGAACTCTACCTACTAGACACCAGTAACATTAAAGCCAACAAATGCCTCCAGATGATGCTGAATGTCCTCTGAGTGGGGAAATCACCCCATGTTAAAAACCTGTGGTCTCCTGGAAATGGCAGCAGATCAGACTGCCAGAGACCACACGTCTGGCTTCAAAACTAGCGTGAGGCTGGAGGCCTTTTTGATTCACTCCATCCCTCGTCTCTCTAGGGACAAAGATTCTCTCCTTCACCAAACTCTAACCAGGTGCCCGGACTTTCTTCCAACTAGAACTGACTTTTAGACTCTGTCTGCTCTGCATTTTACAGCCTGTGGGTGTAACCAAAAAGTTCCAAAATATATAAAATGAAGCAGCGATCCCAGCAGCAATACTCTTTGGAAAGCCTCCAAAGAGGTGGACAAGCATTTTGAAACACAAACTCTCATACCGACTTTGAGAACCAAAGAATGTGGACAGGGTTGCACTGGATGAAAATGTGCACAGCAGGGACTTTCTTTAAAATGTGCAAACTAATTGGTGCCTCCATAATACTTTCACAAGTATGCAAGCCAGCCATTCCTTCTGATAGATAAGACAATTACTTATTTCTTATGAATGAGACACAGGCACTTGTGTGGACAAGTAGGTTATTCTATCAGGTGGATGATAAGCAACAATAAATCTTTCTTCATCACAGTTACTGTAATACACCATTTTCTGAAAATGTCTTTTCTTTTACTTGGAGTAACCAAAAAAAAGGGCAATGAGCGAGTCCTTCTTGCACTGAAATATTTGAAGAAGCTCATATATCATTAGTCAAATGCTTGGTATTTTCTTCCATTGTCTTCCTCCAGAAAAGGAAAAGTTGAATGAAACTGAACAGTTGCTTCTAATTGTGCTACTTCAAATGGCCAGATCTGAGTCTTTGACATTTTATCAGCGCCATGCACTGGGGAAAAAAGTGGTCCTTAATAGGATAGTATTTAAAATAAAAAGCCACAACCTTGTCATTATTACCAGCACAAGGAAAAGCCTCCCTGGAACCAGCCATGTGCTGCAGAGGCACTTGAAGTTAATTACATCACCTGAGACAGCACGTTGGTCTTTGTGGTCTCTCTTATCTCCCTGCGCAGTTGGGGCTACTTTTTTGTTGTTATGTAACGTCCCATTAATCAAAGCTACATTTGTTCCCTGTCATGTGATTCATCATCCTTTCCCCCTGAAAGGCCTTCCATTCTCCAGGACTCGAGATAAACCAGTAATTTAAAGTGGCACCAGCCAACCTCGCCTTTGCGATGGCGCCATGTGAATGAGGAGGGTCAGTGGCCACATTCAGACTCCAGAAGTCTTGGTCGATTCAAATTATGCCCAGTGATTGGGTTCAGGCACCGGGACAGGGATCAGGTGTGACAATTACAGGATGAACTCTTGAAATGGAGTTGAACGTGTATTTGCCTTTGCTTCTTGTCCAAGCACGATGTATTCGAAAAAAGTAATAATAATAAACTGAAATATATAGAGGGGGCAGACGCTGGCCTCTGGGTGATGAGAGAAGTGTTCTCGCTTTTCTTTAAAAGAAAATATCTATATCACCTTGAACAAATCAAATCAGTGCATCACACTGGATCGCATTCTCTTAATCAAAAAATAGAAGAAGAACGTGGCATAGGGGACATAGCTAAGGCATTTTTCTTTCTTTGGTGGAATTTGAATTTCTTGGACTTGAGAATTGACATGGAAGACTAATTTTTGATGAAATAGCAACAAGAGTTATCATAGAAGATGTTTTGGAATGTTTCTAGAGATTAAAAATTACTATCAGGAGATTAATAAATTATATCTGATTAATAGATAATTCCTCCCTCGTAAAGACCAGGTGATAACACGAGCCAGCTGCGTCCTGCAGGGGACGCTGGTTGCTCTAGCGAACAACCAGCCACTGTTTATTTTCTCTTCACCTCCTGCTATTCCTGCGTGAAGCAACTGTAAATACCTCTTAACTCTCTGCTTACTTATTTTATGCTATTTAGCCATCTAAGTAAGAAACTATGCGATTCCCTTGAAAGTACTTCTTGAGTTTGGATAAAAGGATGCATTACATAACACATGTGGTAACCCAAAAAGGAAATTTCCAATAATTTGGGGGGAAAATGACAAACTGATGGAAATTTTGCAGCTGTAGACCAAGTATCATTTTTCCATATTAATATTGTCATATAAACATGATCCATGGTTAACCCTTTTTGATCACATCCATTCTTGCTGCAGAGGGAGGCACCACAGCGACACATCTAGCCGTTGATACTGGGCCCTGTGCAGGTCTGATTCATTCACTTATGACAGCACAGGCTCCTTGTATTGTCACTGTGCTTCTTTTTCCCTGTCAGTGAATTTCTTAATGACAGGGTCTAGATATCACATTTCTAAAAACTCAGTTCCAGCTTAGTCTCTGGACGGAACACTGGATATATGTCCTTGGCAGAAATAAAGTATTTCCTGGGGCCTCCCTGGTGGCACAAGTGGTTGGCTCGCAGCACTATGAAGCCATCCGCAGCCGCTGCAACACAAGTTTGATCCCGGGCCAGGGAGCTGACCCACAGGGCACAGCAGACCTCTCCTGTCTCACTCTCTGCTCCCCTCTGCAGTCTGCAGTGTATCTCAGTAGATCCTCCTGTTCTGCTCCCCACTCTGTCTCTGGTGAATCCTCTCACCCCCCACACCTCTGGCCTGTACCCCAGTTCTTCCATGCATAAATAAATCAATCTTTTAAAAAAAAAAGAAGAATGTATTTCCCAGTAAACTGTTGGGCAAAGAATAGGTATTTTCCACCCCTGCACTCCCTCCCTGAGGTTTTATGAAGAGCTCCCAGTTGCCACTTGTTTGGTTTAAGGGAAGCAATAATAACAGCTAAAATCATATATTGTCTAACATGTGTTAGGGTCGCCATCTATGTCATCACAAAGTCTAAAGCTGAGACTTAGCTGACACGGTGTTCACGAAGCCACATGCCCGCTGTGCAGTGGTGAGACCCACATCCGGGCAATCGGTCCCAATGTCCATGCACCTTCCATTGCTTTGCCCCTGACATCTGTGCATTCCATTGTTCTGTCGTTGCTAAAGTGCATACACTGGCCATTTATGGTTATCTGGAACCATGGGTTTAATCTATGTGAGGCTCAGAGCTAATCACTGGCATGTCTGTCTCTTATAGCCAATATGTCAAGTACCATAACTTTTTAAATTAACAACCAATTAAGATGAACGAGAACATAGGGGACATTTACTCCAAATAAGAATGGGTTGCATGTGGCACTTAAAAAACAATCTGTACCTTCGTAAAGATCAGAGTTTCTCAACTGGGGGTAATTGTGTGCCTCTCCATACATCTGGCTGTGCCTGGGGCATTTTTTAGTTATCACAACTGGGCAATGCTATGGGCATGGTGTGTCAAGGCCAAGTTTGATGCTAATTACCTTACAGTGCTCAGACAGCCCCCCAACAAGAATTATCTGGTCCAAAATGTCAAAGCGTTCCAGTCAACAGTGAGAAACCCTGACAAGATCAGGTCTCATAAATTCAAAAATATAGTTGGAAAAACTGAGTGAACATTAAGAAAAAACAGTAAAAGATATTTAGCCATGCAGAGATAAATAGAATAAGATATGTGCAGAATCATTTATGAAAAAACGCAATATCACTATAGGATGTTTTTAGAAAAAAGAAACACAGAGGTAAATGTAACTCAGTCTGGGATAGAAAAAAATCTATAATTCTCTATAAAGTAATTCTCTATAAAGTAATCTCTGCCACCAATGAGATCCCATAACACTGTCTTCAGAAATACTGAAATAGCCCGGGGCAGAAATAAGTGTGGTAGCCAGGTTACTGTGTAGCGTGAGAACATATGAGACCTTGCAGATATTTCAGAACTCTGGAAATTAACCAGAAACATTCAGAAATTTAAAAAATGGCTTTTTCCTGGTAAGCAAGCTCTGTGGTATTGAACTCGCCCTAGTCCAGTTCTGTCTGGACCTTAAAAATCAACAAGTTGCAAATTACAAAACGGTGAAAAACAGAAGCCTGTTGGTCACCACGGGTGGCCGGGGGAGGTGAGAGTTCCTTCAAACCTCATTCTCACAAAGTTGCTGTTATTTGACTTGTGTATTGTTTCCCTGAAAGGCCCCACATGAAATGTTGTCTTTATTTGACCTGACTTGGAGCTTACCCCATGTGGAAAAAACAAAACTTTGTGCTGGGGCTGTCAAAAACAATTACAGGAGATTGTTTAACTTGGCAGTTTCCTGAGGCAGTGGCTAACACTCGAGCAAGCAGTAAACTAAAAAGCTTGAAAAGAAAGGCCAGGGAATGCGAGGTACATAGGCCTTGAAAAGTTTGTATGGATTCCTGGAATGTCATGCCTGGCCCGGTGTGTTCATGCCCATGGGTTTGCACAAGCACCTCTGTCTTCCTGGCCTGAGTGTGAGGATCTGCACAGGTAGGATGTGAATTATAGGACAGATGTCTCAATTGTCTGAGTCATTTCATGTATGTATCCAGAGCCCCTTGATAAAGACAGATGGCACATTGGATACAGGCACTGAAGGAAATCTCTGTACAATAATATGCTGACGACTAAGTTAATGGGGTAAAAATTTCAGTGGTTCCACACAACCAAAAACACAGAATTTACCGAGTTCAGAAAAGTAATTCATCTGGTAAACAACAGCAACAACAAGAAATCTTGAGAAGGGAGTCGTATTTACAGAATTGCCACTTTATATTATTTTAAATGCCCATTTATTAACAAAATTATCAGAGTCAAGAAATCATGTTGGTGAGGATAGGAAGCAAAGGCTTAGGCTCCACCCACCACCGTACAACTGACATCCTTACTCTGTTCACACGCCCTCCCCCCTTCCAGTAGCCATGAATCTGTTCTCTGAATCAGAGTTTGTTTATACTTCCTTTGTTTATTGGTTAAGTTTCTTTAATTCCACTATATGAGGAATCTGTATGATATTTCTCTTACATATTTGACTTACTTCGCTTTGCATATCCCTCTAGAAGCATCCATGTTGTTGTAAATGGCCAAAGTTCACCTTTTTCATGGCTGAGTAGTATCCCAGTGTGTGTATATTCCAGCGTGTGTGCTTGGGCACCTGGGTTGTTTCCATTTCCTGGCTATTGTGATTAATAAACATAAAGATAATGAAGGGGAAAGAAACAAAAATGAAAGTTTCATGTTGCCTGATTTCAATTTACACAATGAAGAGCCCCACTTTAAGAATCAGCCCTTAGCTCAGTCTGAGGCTAGAAGGAAAAGAAAACAGTAGCAAAGCCCTTAAAAACTCTGTTTGGATATGACAAGGTCACTTCCATCGCCTTTCCACGGACCACTCAGTGGTCCTCAGTGCTGTCTAGTCATCTCCACCCACTCAGAGAGCCCGCAGGCACCAGGCGGCAACTGTTGGAAACTGCACATTCTCCTACGGGGAGAGGAAGAAATGAGAAGCATTTTTAAAATGTGCCACATAGCATGTTACTATCTTCAAAATAATCGTCTCTGAGCTTTCAGGGAAAGCCCCACTTTCTGAGATGCTCCTGTGCATATCATAGGCAAAGCCTATTAAGTCCCCCAATCAAGGCTCTTGATTCCCTGACGAGGCCTTTGGCCCCTTCTTTGTCCTTCCAAGAGTTTTGTTGTTGTTTTTTTTTTCCCTAAATCTCAACTCTAAATGGAATCACATGCTACCATGGCTTAGCATTTAGTTTCTATTACCACTGTCTAACTGTAAACTATTCAGGAGTAGGACTCAGGACAGTTCTTCGATACCTGAATTCTGAAGATGTAAATGCTGCATGAGTATTTTGATAAACTGCTGACAGAATATTTGCAAGATCTGGTAGAAAATTGCACATCATGCCCCATCTGATAACACTGTCCTCTTTCCCTCCCACCAGCCCTGCCTGCTTCCTAAGCCCGCCGTTGACGAGTGGCTTCTTTCTGTGGAGCAACATACTGTGAAGACAAAGACCGACTCAAACATCCTTCGTGTCATGCAGGGACCCTCAGTTTACTAGACCACACAAAGATTTGAACAAAGAGTTGGATTAACAAATAATATCGAGCCTGATGTTACCAGCAGGAAACTGAAATCTGACAGTCTTCACATCCTACCAGCGATTCAATTATAGGACTTTCTCTCTCCCAATCAGGGATTTTGACTGGCACTATCCTAATTGTAGAATGTGTAAAGGAATTCTGACAAATTACCTTCCTGTCAAAATCCCTGGTCATGCTTTATGGTTGAAGCTCTTCCTTTTATCTTCAGATAGCAGGCCTTCATGGCTCAGACAAGACCAACGTTTGTGCCCAGGTTTATGTTTTTATGGTCTTCAAGCTGACCTGCTGACTTTTAAACCACCCCCAGCTTATTATTATCACAACATTCATAAATGCCCATGATCGTCTTGAGGCTGCTGTATCACCTTCCCCCCAAGTGTTGCTTGGTAATGGAATACAAGATTCTCTCTAAATGTGAACAATGTGCACTATCCCAGAAGGACTCATTTGAATGGATTTAAAATAGGAACTAGATATCTGCATTAAAATATGTCCTGGTTGAGCTAAGGAGGAAAAGCAGAAGTACTTTCTCTAGACAGATGAAGTTCTATGAGGACAAAAAGTGCCCGCACAGTCACAGAGTTTGGGAGCTAATGAAATATCTACACATCCTGGCTTTCTGTTCAGAGCAGGCACAGGCACCAGGGGAAAGGGAAGAGCTCATTTTCACTGGCGTAACAAAGTTTGATCTTTCCTTCAAAACAGGATTTCTCCATAATGTAGGTTGATTGGGGCTGTCGACTGAAGAGAGTTAGGCGATAATCCAATAAGCCAACATTTCGGATGCTTGTGAGGAAAACAACACGGGCTCAGATCTCAGAACTGATTCAATTACTGTCCTGGGAGGAAACTTCTCTCCTTTCTGCACCTTTTTAACTCTTTCTGGGCTAGAATATTGTGGAGATTCTGCCTGTCACACTTCAGAAGAAAACTAACAGTGTCTGCCTCCTGGAGATGACTGAGAAGCTGGGAGATGCGCTACCCACCACGACTCCATGATGGACCCCACAAAGTCTGGGAGCCTGAAGCAGCAGCTCACACTCTCATGCTGGTGTCTGTGGGTCAGGCCGCCAGGAGTGATATAGCTGGGTGTTTCCAGTCTAGGGTCTTCCATGAGGTTGGAGTTAAATACCAGCTAGGTGTTCTGTGATAGCATCTCTCGTAGCCTCTCAAAATGACCACCCGAGTTTGAGGCGCAGAGGAGATGCATCGTATGGACTTACTGATAGACATTTTGCATAATCTTAGTGGCACTGAAGTTCTGATTCTGTTTCAGGATGTTGAGCCTGTCCATTTGGGGAGGAAATAAAGATGGAAGGAACCCAAGTAGGCACATTCATAGACTGGTATCCAACAACTGTGTCACCAGTATGTCAGGTGAATTCAGCATAACGTGGATTTTAGATGGAAACCAAAAATAAACACTTTTCCAGGATGTGGGTTCAAGAAACAGACTGACGAAATCTACAAGAGAGAAAATGAAGCTTCATTATGGTCCTCGCACAGGGGACAGGGAAGGCTGCTGGCAGCTGGGGCAGCGGTGAGCGCCTGCACAGGGCCTATGACCAGAGACAGCTCATTTCCCCAAGGAGTGCATTTCCTGTCAGTCTCAAAGAACTCACTTGAAAACAGCCATTCTCTCTCCAGTTCTTCTTCATCCCCATGCTGCCCTCTTGGCACTGCTGTGAGCTGGATGTCACATCTCTGAGTTTCCATACTTTTCACTTTGTGCTTCATTCTGGATCATTCTTAGATGTGTCATCTTCATACATAGTCTTTTCAGCTGAATCAAGTTTACTCTTAGCCCACCTGGAAGGCTTGTTCTTCTCATTTCTAAGGACTGGGCAAGGCTGGGTGTTAAGAAAACATGGTGTGTGGACATGAGGTTGGACATGAGGAGTTGGAGTCTCGTCAGTCCTGGGTTTTGGACACAAGTTAATCCTCCCTGGGTAACAGGTCTGTGCTCCCCGGGACATGCTCAGGGCCGCTTTCTCTTTATCCGAACATGAGGAAAGTGTGTTTGTTCACAAAACAACTGCAAGCATTTGTATTAATCCAGATCCTCCAAGACGCAGGTGTGCAGGCTGCGGTAAGTGTCTGAAGATGTAACACACAGAAATCCAGTGAGAGAAAACAGGGTCTGGAATGGCGGAGAAGCAAGTCAAATCCTGGTGAAGATAAGAAGGAAGGAGAGTAATAGGAAGCTACCTGGAGCACCACACAGTCTCAGGAACGTCCAGCAGGGCCATGGCCAGCATGCCTGGTGCCAAAGTCAGCTACAGTTGACAGGCATGCCTTCAGAAATGGTGGTCTCAGTGTTGCCATCCTCAGTCACAGCAGACTGTCCTCCATGCAGATGTGACAGGGACTTCAGAGCACAGCAGGTGTGGGCTTGGGTCAAGTAAGCTCCCTGCTGTTGATGGTCTCCAAGTCACATGTTCTTGGTGGCTACACTAAGTCACAAGACAGTAAGTCCTCGTCCAGGACCAATACGGCCCCTTCTGCTGGGTTAGCGCCCAGTGAACAGTCACATCTAGGCAGATGGTGACTCAGCGCCCTGCTGAGCTGAAGCTCCCTGCGTCACAAGTCAGAGTGCACAAATGTCAATAAGCCACAGCCACAAGGCTGGAGGGCTTGGGTGGGACTGTGGAGAAAGTCTCCATGGAAAAAGCTGGGTCTTCATGGAATAAGAGCGGCCAGGGAATCCAGACAAGCACAGAGCAAGCATCTTGAGCAAAAGTCAACGGTGAGGTTGACACAAAGGTGGTTCAGAACATTTCCACAACTGACACACTGTGGGGAACCCTGCCCCGGAAGAGGGGAGCACTATCGTGGAACCAGAGACTCTGCAGCAGGAGAAATACCAGCTGGCATTAACCGGTGTCCTCAGGGGCTCAGAATAAATCTTTGCAACCTTGGGATTCTGCACCAAACTACTCCTTGCGTTGAAGAAGTTCGGCATCCCCCAAGAAGTAGGAGTCTGGGAAAAGAAAATCCTCGTCTTGGAAAACAAGTGGGATGAAGGGTCCCAAGATTTTTATTGTAGCCGCAGCTGCCCCGTCCTCCCCCTGGGGCTGGAGCAAGGCACCTGGCTCTGAGGCTGCCTCTTCATCTTCACAAGAGCTATCAGGACGATGCATTCTCCAGGCCTTTTCCCACCAGAGAAAAATGCTCCAACTTTGCCCTAGGTAATTTCTAAAAGCTGCAGACACTGAGGATTCCTGATCCAAATGCTATTTTATCCCTGTCAGCTCTCTGCTTCTTATTTTCCTCCTGGGGGTAGGAAAGCAAAGGGTCATCCATCCGAGGTGAACTCAGGAAACAGCTAATTGGTTTTGAATTTAGTCTCATCAGGGGGTCAGGAAAAAAATGTGGATCAGAGCTGACAGTTTGGAGTTTGTTCTTAATTTATTGTCTTTGACAAAAGGAAAGATGAGACACATTTTTCAAAAGTAGGAGAGAAAATGATCTCCCAGTATCTAGTTTGCATGTTGGAAAAGTACCTGAGTCACAGGGTTCCAGGGAAGTTCGAGTTGTAATGAAAGCGATAGTTGAGGCTCCGATAACAAAGGGAGGAAAGGAACACGGAATGGAGAACCCAAAATTAGGGCAGCAGGGGGTGCCTCTGAGATAACTGAGCTGGCACAGGCCGGATCCCAGTTCTGACAGCTCTTCCCTGCCTCCCACTGTGGGTGTGATGCTCTTATGCTTCTCTCTCTTGCATCTAAGGACCTTGCAAGGTCGCGCCTATCTTCTGTGCTCACACACTTCTGGAAGAGGACACGCTCGGCAGCCCAGATGGTGATGCCCTCGTCACCTTGGGACATGGCACCACAGAGAGATGCTCCTCCCAGCAGGGTGCGGGTGCCAGCCCCTCCTGCAAGGCCGGGTGCTCTGGCATTGACTCCCCTCTTTGATCACAGTCCCTACCTTACAGAGTTCTGTGGGCATATGTCAGGTTCATACAACACACACACACACAAGCACACAGGTGTGGACTTCAGGACTATGTTGACTTGGCACATAGAAACATCAGAAGAATCCTAGGGGCCTCCCTGGTGGTGCAGGCGGTTGAGCGCCGCACTGTGAAGCTGTCCGTAGCCTCTGCAGCACGGGTGGGATCCAGGCCAGCCAACAAGAATCCCACATGGTGAGCAGACCTCTCCTGTCTCGCCCGCCACTCCCCTCAGCAGTGTATTTCATCAGTCTGCCTGTTCTGTTCCCCGCTCTGTCTCTGGTGAAACTTCTCACCCACCCACACATCTCGCCTGTACCCCGGTTCTTGTATAAATAAATAAATTTTTAAAAAAAGAATTCTAGAAGTATTTTTAAAATATTTTTATTGTCATTGTCATCTTTGCTACCTTTGGGACGACATATGTTGGATACTGAGACTGGCTCCTTGGTTAGGAGAGATACTCCTAAATCCCCTTCCAGGCTCCTGAGAATGGTGACTGGTGGTAGGTTTTTGCTCCAGTCCCAAAGGCCCCTTCTCCATTCCCCAACCACTGAGGGCCGGGTTTGTGTCTCATCTGAAGTTTGTAATCCCCTCTCATTCCTTAAATTTCTTAAATTCATGGCGTTGACCCCTTTGAGATCTGCTTGGATGCCAACACATATTAAGTATGAACCAGAATTCTGATTTTCATTGGTTGACTCTCGTTAGAACCAACGGAAGTGTTTTCATCCTTTATTTCTTTAACAGCCACGAGTTAGGTGTCTGACATGGTTCATTTAATCTCCATGAAGTCATTACAATTGCCCCTACTTTACAGATAAGGCCAAGAGAGGTTAACTCACTTATAAAAAATGAAACCACTTGGGTAAATTACAAGAACTAGAGTTTGGACCCAGGGCATTCGGTGTCAAAGCTCAGCCTCTTTATCCTTCCTACTGCTTCCTTCCCTCACGCCCCCATCAAGAGGTCACAGCCGTGTCTCTCTGGCTCCTGCCTCACGCAGCGCGCTCAGGAGACTTGCCAGCACCGAGCAATGACGCCATCTGCTTTTAATATTGTGAGTTGGAAGGATCTGGGGCATATTTCCCAGTTGCATAACTCCATTCATATTTCTCTGGCCTGTGCATGTTCTGATGGCTCTTTCCTCCATCCTGTACTGACCCCAGCAGGCAGGCGGGTGAGGCCATCGCCACCCCACCAGCTGGTGAGCCCCCAGCAAAGCAAAGCCTGGCAGTTGTGGAAGTGTGCTCCCTGAGGCAGCAGGGAGGAACACAAGAAAACCTCATCAGAGATGTAAAAATAGTAAAACTTGTGCCCGCTTCTCTGCTCTCCGGGGGGTATCTTATCCCAATCTCTGCACCGCATTATTGGGCTCAGCATTTTCTTCGTAAACTATCTCAAGCAATATGGCAAAATTGCAAGTGCTTCACCATGATTTATACAAGGAAGAGAAGCAAATTTATCTGACCTCCTGCTCCAGGGTCTAGCTTATCTCTCAGGATCCTCACCAACTCGGTGAGAGATGCTGTAATCCCACATAACGGATGAGGAAACTGGCCTTAATCTGTGGAAGTGATTGTCCCTCCACCTTCCCGAGATCAGGGATAAGCTCAAAGGAGTTCATTCTCACAAGGACCCATAAATAAAATCCAGAAGGCATCAACCAAGAAAATCCCATGCTTCTGTTTCAAGAAAACCCTTCATTTGTTTCCCTGTTATTTGCGAGTGCGGCAGTCACTCCAGACTAGCACCGTGTGTTTTCATCTCCAGGGAAGAGAAAGCTATTTGCTCACTGTTTCGGTGACTGCAGATTGACAATTTACATGAGACCTACATGGGGCTACTTACTGGGTTCTGGTGTCCCCAAGGGCAGAGCCCGTGGTCCTTGCTGAGAGAGCCCCAAGTTTAGAACTGTACTTAGAAGCTGACCGCCTGGCTAGCATTTCCTGACTTGATTCCTGCAGGAGGTCAGTCAAGGGACGCAGACACAGTGACCCTAGCACCTTGGTCGCTGGGCTTGCACGGGCCAAGCCAGCCTTCTCTGCCTTGACATTTCAACTTCTGCCATAAGAGGATTTTGCTAAATTCCCTTAATTCTGACCCATTATCATCTTGTTCTTTCTGTCTGTTGCATTTTCTCCTCTGCTGCCCGAGGTCTCCTCCTCTTTTGAGGTTGAAATTAGGTCACTTAGTTCCAGAGTGCCATGGCTTTATCTTTTCCCCTCTCGTAGGTGGCTACTAATAAAATAATAAAAGCTAAACTCCTAAACAAGGGAGGTAGGGGAAACACATCAGAAGCACAGACTCCCCGGAGGCAAACCAGCGCTGGTTTTCTTTCATGCTAACATTGTCTCCTGCAGCAGGCAAGGAAAATAGCATTCCTGTTTTGCATTTTTTTAAAACCGATGGAGGTAGGTTGAATTCAAAGACTTTAGATGAATTAGTTTGATTGTGTATCCCTGAGGAAATAAAACCACAAAGGAAAGCAGCAAAGGCACAGAATGCACTTAGCCCCCAACTCTGCTACAAGGCTGTGCTTGGCCATATAAACCCACAGGAAAGAAATAGGAAAGGGAGGGACTCTTGGATCTGACTGTACAGCTCGCCCCTTGCATGCTTTGAAGGTTTAGTATATCATTGTTATTTGGATGAATACTTTTCTAAGCCTTATTTTCAGTGGCGACTATGATTTTTCTATATTAGATTCTTGCTCTCACTTGTATCTCCTTCAAGTCCTATTTTGCCATCATTCATGCTGCCAATTCTGTTCTAATCTGGTGTAGACTGTTTATACAATTAAACAACCTACAACTCAGGACACATATCGTAGGGGGAGACTTTCTCTAAATTCATGTTGTGTAGCAGACGCTGTTTGAGAAGCACATGTTCATGATGGATTAACTACTATTTCAAAAGTTAGATGCCCTTAGATGTTTAAGCATATTTTAAAAGGTAGTGTTAGGGGCAGAATGAGGGACCCCACCCCCCAAACCCCGAAGCCTGCACTCTCTGAATAGTTTCTGCCATCTGCTGCATAAAGACAAACATGCTCTTAGTGCAAGAGAACTTCAATAGAAAACAACTTGACTGGAATTAGTGTGCAATAGAGAGAGGAGAAAGACTATAGTTAAATAGGTTCCCCAGGAAACACCCACACTTACCCATCCCATCATGGGTAAATGCCCAGCCAAGCAGGTTTGACCCAAAGTGGGGCCACTGAGGCCCAAAAGATTGTCACAGAGCTAAGACACCTTCTGGTGGGGACCCACAGGAAAGGGGCAGAAGGGGCCAGGCAGGTCTGGAAGGAAAAGTTCAGAATAAGAAACCCAAGTAAAGGTAAAGGCTGCCATTGTCAGCCTCCCCAGGGGTCTCTCACCCACAGCTCTCCTAAGTGTCTCCTTCTATGCCCCCAAGTCCCTGGTGCAAGTCCAAAAAGCAAACACAGCTTCTTCTTCCCATGTCTGTCCTGGTGCCTCCTCCAGGTCTTCTCCCTCCAGCTTCCCAAGTCTCTCAAGTTTTCTTCAGCTTCTCCCCCCTGCCCAGCTCCACCATCCCTGGATGGGGCAGCAACCTGGACCCTCCCCTGTCTATGAATGTCACACTGTTACAGCAGAAATAAATAACTGAATAGCCAACCCCTAACAGTTCACTTTTTCTAGATTTATCTTGAGAACTGTGATGAGTGGATTTTTTTAATGTGGAGGGAGGACATTAGACAGCTAGATTTGGAGATGCAGGGGGCGTAACAGAAACACTTCCCAGTCTCTGTCCCCGTCATGGCTTTATTATATAAAATGCCCTATAAAATCATAGTTGTTTTAATCATCATCATCTTCACAATCATTGAGATTGACATTTTAGTACTTCAAAATGAAGGAGCAAATTAATCTACAGAAATTTCCTCTCCTCCTTATCCCCAAACCCATTAGCTTTATTTATTTTATTTCAGCTTTATTGAGGAATAATTGACATATAAAACTGTAAGATGATTAAAGTGCACCTCATGATGATTTGATATATCTATACATTGTGAAAGGGAACCCTCCTCTAATTTATTAATGCATCTATCACCTCACCTATTAGCCTTTTCTTCCTGGTGAGAGCATTTAGGTTTTATGCTCTTAGCAAGTTTCTGTCACACAATACAGAATTATCACTTTCAGTCACCACATGATACATTGGATCTTCAGACTTTATTCATCTCATAGCTGAAAGTCTGTCCTTTTACCAACCTCGCCCTCTTTTTCCCAGGCCCCAGTCACTGGTGCTCTTGGTTTCTATGGGTTTGACTTTTTTTTTTTTAAGATTCCACATATAAATGACACCATTTGTCTTTCTCCCTTTTTTAGATTTTATTTATTTTTGCATAGAAGAACTGGGGTGTAGGCCAGAGGTGTGGGGGGTGAGAGGACTCACCAGAGACAGAGTGGGGAGCAGAGCAGGTGGATCTACTGAAATACACTGCTGAGGGGAGCAGCAGGGAGACAGGAGAGGTCTGCTGCATGATGTGGGTTGTTCCCTGGCCAGGGATGGAACTCAGACTTTCGAGGTGGTAGCTCAGAGGAAGGCCCCTGTCTTGCTCTTTCTGGGGGAAGCAAACAAATTAAAACTTCCTTTTGAAAATGGAGTATACCATTTACCCCTTTAATGACATCAAGTTTAGAATGTGTGAGAGAACCATAAAAACAAGGCTTGGCTTATAAAAGAAAAGAGCTGGCTGCCCTGTGTTTTGATCCATTTGCTTTTACCACAGAACCAGCTCAGAGAACATTTCTTTAAACATCATTTACTCACGGCAAGGGCAGATTGGCTCACCTCCTAAAGGTGCTACCTTGTTAAGAAACCTAATACCTTCTTAATAAAATCCCAGTGATATATAGCATGTACATAGAGGAGGCAGATTTGGGGTAAAAATTGACAGCTATGCAAGGATCAGAGATGCCAGCTGCTGCCTTGTGGTTCTCTCTGGAAAGGAATCTGCCCCTTGCTGAGAACCATCTGCCCAGGAGCAAGAAGACTCATCCCCAAAAGTGTCCCCAATTCTAGGGGCTGAAATAATCTAAGCTGACTCTGAATGGCCCTCTTTCATGTGGTTAATAATAAAATCAATAGTATATGTTTACTAACCAATTCAAAATCACAAGAACAATCACTGAAAAAAATCAAGGAAGAGCTAAAAATACAGCGATGTGTTCAAAATTAGGCTGGTGCATCCCTCTGTCAGAACTTCCTTCCTCTGTCAGACCTTCCTCCCTCATCATGGGCCCTGTGGACCAAGGGCTTCTGCTCCTGGCGCCCAGCACTACAGCATTCCTGATCTTTATAACTGACACACCATATTTTCATCACTGCCTTCCTCTTGTTTTTTTTTTTCCGCAGAGCTATGAGATTGTGACTCATGTGGATGTACAGCCCTGATATGTGGTTCAGTTCCTGGTGGATAACAGGCATTAATCCATTGTAATGAATGAATGAACTCAGGAAGCACTGGCACACACAGTTTCTCATCTGATCAGTACAATTTTCCTGCTGAGTGAAAGTGCAGGAAATGATGTTAGCACCTCTTTTTTTGCAGCTGGAAAGGAGCAAAAAATGCTTGGGGATATAACTGACAAAGGTGACACTGCCAATCAATGGCAGAGGGAGTTCAAGTTCTGCTCTCTGGGTGGTCGCCTGCACAGAGGTGCTGATGATCCCACTGCCCAGGTCTCCCCTGCTCAGGTCTCCACGAGAAGTCAGGGCCCTGGGCTTGAGCAAACTGCAGAGGCTCTGTGTCTGGACATCACCTAGCTAAAGTGAGCAGAGAAATGTGAAGGTGTGTTAGAAAATGAATATCCTGTATAAGTTACTTATTCTTCGGTCATTCATCATCCATAGTGAATAGGAAGCTCAGTGACCACGTAGCCTCCATTCTGGCGACTCTATGGAGAGACTGACTGGTCTCTTTGCTTCCACATCTAATTCATTCCCTCCATTCTTTCTCCACGCAGCAGCCAGGTGAGCTTTCCAAAATGCAGAGCTGTTGCTCCCTAACTTAAAAGTTCCCTATGTTAATAGCCTCACTGTTTACAGTAGCCAAGATATGGAAACAACCTAAGTGCTAAAAACAGATGAGTGGATCAAGAAGGTGTGGTATATACACAATGGAATACTACTCTGCCATCAAAAAAGTTAAACACATGTCCTTGTAGCAGCATGGATGGAACCGGGAGGGTTATGTTAAGCAAAATAAGCCAGAAGGAGAAAGACAAACACGGATGGTGTCACTTATATTTGGAATACAGAGAGAGTGAACAAAGCATCAGCTAAAGACAAGCATTAAAATGAGCCCTTGAAGGGGCGGAGTGAGGACAGGTTGGGAAAACAATGCACTAGGGTAGAGAACGCTGTTGCTCGGGGTGGGACAGCTACAGTGCCCGCACGTCAGCGGGGAGACCCTGCACTGTCAGAACACTAGCAGGAGGTCAAGCAGTGGCACATCTGTCACAACAAATAAATAAAAATTTTAAATTACAAAATTAAAAAAAAAAAATCTTTCCAAAGGCTCCTGTCATGTCAAACTTTGCTGCATGGTTCCTTGAGATGACCCTTGTTGCTTCTCCGGTCTCAGTAAGACCCAGGACCCAGCATCTGCCTCCTGGGGACACTCTTGTCTGACTGGTCTTTTACTCTTCTTCAAAACAAATAGATAAGGGATGACAGGGAGATGGATGTTAAGAACATATGTAATACACACGCACATGCAGGTGTGTCGATATAGTGTGCTTAGTGGACAAACAAGTTAATGTGGCAGTGGGTCTTTTGCAAAATGAAATAGTCTGTGTCATGAGTCATTATTATAGCCATTTAAAATAATTTCCAAAGTAGCTCTTTTCTCTTTTAATGAGCAATTTAAAAAATCCCTATTTGTATACACAATTATATTTGTATCTAATCCTACTTGAGAGATTCCTGACCTCCTTAAGAGTCAAAAGCTCCCTGCTCTAAGCTTCCAGAAGACCTTAGGGACCTTTTATTTCTCTTTCATAAAATTCTTTCCCATGTCTGTCTTCACAATAGACTGTAAGTTCTGTGAGGTCAGAGAAACCGTTTACCTTATCTGTCCTAAGGAATTAGTACAGTCCCTGTTGTAATATAAATGTCCAATAAGTGTGTGCTGGATGGATAAGTGGGGAAAACATGTGACTGTAACATGCTGGCTAAAAAAAAGGAGCTAGAAACTTGGAATACATTGTGATAAATGCTGTGAAAAGACATCCAAGGCTTTGTTGTTTAAGCACATAATCTTTCTCTTATTTTCTTTTGATAATCACCCTGCTCCAGTCGTATCTTCCATTTCTGGCACCATCGATTCAGGTAGACTGACCTAGAGCACGTACAAATGACAAAAACAAGGACATTTAAGAGCAGTGCTGGCAGCTTGACTGGGACTAATAGGAAAGTGATGTTTTGATCTTTTCCCAGTTGTTCAGCTGGTAGGATGTGAGCCTGGATCTGCTGGAGTCATCCCTGAACCACTTGGGGAAAGTCCACTTAAGAATGGAATCAATCTCTGTGGAAGAAGAGTTGAGCTAGCAGGGAAAAGACTTAATTCCGAAGACCTTGTCAGAACATTTCTCTCAGGTTGTGCCTGACTTTAGTTCATGTCTTAACTTTTTCTTTTAATGAAATAGTCCTCTTTAACCTAAGTTAAATTTAAGTTTAGCTCAAGTTTGAATTCATTTTCTGTAAGCTGCAATGGAAAGGCTGAGCTCATGTGAAAGAGGCCATGGGGTGCCCCTGGCGGAAGGGAGAGAAAAACCCACAACAGCTGGCTGTACCTGAAGCTAAACCCAAACCAGGGCTTGTAACATTTGCAGAAAATCAAACCAGGACTTAGTTCTCATTACATTTGGGACATCTGTGCTCTTCATAGAGGAAGGGCCATGAACATACAAGTAACTGGAACACTCTAAGTGCCCATCGACAGATGGCTGGACAAAGACATTGTAGAATATATACTCAGTGGAATATTACTCGGCTATAAAAAAGATGAAATTGTGCTTTTGGGGGTCAAAATAGATGGACCTTGAGGTGAGTATACTAAGTGAAATAAGACACAAAGTGAAAGACCGGTATCAGATGGTTTTACTGGCAAAGCACAGTAAAAACAAATCTTAGACTTAGAGAAAAAGTTATTGGTTACCAGAGGGAGCAGGAGGAAGGGAGGCAGGGGTGAAGGAAGGGAAGGGATGGGGTGTTGATGTGGGAGATTTGATGGAGGAGAGGTGAAGCATGTGCATCTATGAAGGTGTAAAGATGCACCCCCAAAGTTATGCAGACATGTGAATGATTGACAAATCTAATTTTAAAAAAAAAATCCCACAAATGTTTATCACCTGAAGCCAAAATATGACTCAAACTCATACATATACTTATACTACAGCCTTGCCTTCCCCAATACAAAATTACCCAGGGCAGCATAACTTCCAAAGTTACACAACACCAGAATAGTGAGGAACACATCTGGTCTTGAACAGCCCTGAACACACTATCTATAAACACTATTAAAATGCCATGGGTGGGCCTCCCCAGGGGCGCAGTGGTTGAGCGCTGGGTTGCGAAGCTGCCTGCAGCCTCTGCAGTGCCAGTTTGATCCCTGGCCACTGGGTGAGGGTCCCACATGGCACACAGACCTCTCCTGCCGCCCGCTGCTCCCCTCAGCAGTGTACTTCGGTCCTTCTGCCTGCTCTGCTCCCCACTCTGGCTCTGGTGAATTCTCTCCCCCTCTTGCGCTTCTGACTGTACCCAGTGCTTGTATAAATAAATAAATAAATCTTTAAAAAAAAATGCCGTGGGTAAATTTCTCAATTTCTCTCGATTTCACATCTCCCCCTTCCTTATCTGTAAAATTAGGATAATAGTACCTACTTCAAAGGGATAGGATAACGTGATAAATGGCCCATGTAGAGCAAGATACATAAAAGACAGTTTTACTTTGACTAACTAAAATGTGCTCTTGAGAGAGTCCTGGATCCTGAATTCTTACGGTAAAAAAAAAAAAAAAAATTACATCATTTCTCTAATTTCAGTATAATGTCTAACTTATTTCAACACTCAATATGTATGTGGAGAAAATAAAATTTCTTGAAAAAGCAGCATGGACTTTCTTCTCCGATCCACGTGACCATGTTCTCTGCTCCACACGGGTGGGAATGTCTCCTCTGCAAATCCAGTAGACATGTTTGAACTTGTCACAACTTGACCTTTAGGCAGCATTAGACCCCATAACTAGTTTTTCCTTGCTTAACACGATCTCCTCTGAGTTTTAAGAACTCACTTTAATAGTTTAGCCCTTTGTGAGGGCCTCTCTCTATTGGCTGGCTAGTCTATCTGTCTTGATCATTAAAAGTTAGTGAAAAAAAAAATAAAAGTTAGTGTTTAGCACCGATTTGAGGGGATCTATACACCCTATGTCATTGCAGCCCTATTTATTTGTAGCCAAATTATGAAATCAATCGAAATGCCCAACAACAAAGAAGTGGATAAAGAAGGGGTGGAATGGAATACTACACAGCTCTAAAAAATAGGAACTCTAGCCTTTCATGACAACGTGGCTAGAACTGGAGGAGATGAGTGAAAATAAGCCATAAAGAGAAAGACAAATACCAGATGATTTCACTCTTATGTGGAATATAGAAAAATAAAACAAGAGACAAAACTGAACCAAACAAAAGCCTAGAAATCTGACTGTAGAATTGGGGCTATGGGGGTGGGTGGGAAGAGAAGGCGGGTGCCCAGCAGTCTATGGTGGAGGGATGTGGTGTGCTGGGTGCTGGGCATGGCCTGATGATGAACACTTGAGGAGGCTGAACCTGTTCATCCCGCAAGATGTCACAAGGCGACATGCCAGCTTCCAATCTCGGTCATCTGGGCCCTGGCAGAACCAGAGTGTGGGCGAGCAAGTCCTACTGCAAAGGGAAGGCTGAGCATTGGCCAAAATGAACCCACTAGTCAAAGAGGGGAAGCTGCCAGCACCGCAGCCCCACCCTGGGTCCCAGTGCCCCCCCTCCTTGAGGAGATGAAATGCCACCTGATAGTGAAGTGATTGCTCTGGATTCTTCCATCCCAGCAGCACCAGCCATCGTGCTGATGAGAGTAGACACAAATGGACACGAGGTCTGTGCATGAGCTTTCCCTGCTTGACGTCTCAGGCTCACACCCTGGTGTAGCGGGGAGTAAAGGTCCACTTCCCACCCTTCACCACCTTGACCTCTGTGTGCTGCTGTGTCCCCAGGGACAGGAATGCTCGGGCCGGAAACCCACAGGTAAAGAGTGACTGTCCTTGCCACCTCTCCTAGTGACCCACCTGGGGAGCACCGTCAGCTTCTCCTCCCACCGGTTCCCCTGGCACTTCCCTGCCACGCTCAGACCACAGTTGCATCGGCCACATACAGCTCTGGCCAGTGTGGGCCTCTGGGGCCCCAAATGTTAGCTTGGCTGTAGGGCCCTTCAAGTCCTTGTTCATTTGACTTGAACATGGTTCTCACTCTCCCAAAGGGGGAGCAGGGAGGACACCTCGTTACCCAGCATCATTCAGGAGACCAGCTTGGGAGTGAGAGCGCTGCTGATATTTGAGTGTCCTTGTTTGGCTTTGTGGAGATAACGAAAGAAATCTCGAGAGACTCAACCAAGGACTCAAGCCAGGAACATTTCCTGTGGGTCACACAATAGGAGAAGGGCAGTGACCCCCTGAGCACACCGGCCTGAGAGGCAGAGCTCCTGGGGTGCGGGCTCCATCACCAGGGCAGGGAGGAGAGAGCAGGGTGCTGGCTGACCTGGGTTTTACCAGGTTCCCTTAGTCACAGGAGGGTGAGGTAATAAGCAAGGACCAGCTTCACTCAGTCAACAAAGAAGGAGCTGGTCCTAGGCCCTCGAATCTAGGTTTTGGGCTTGGTTTTGAAAGCCTCAAAAAAAAAAAAAAAAGCAGAACAAAAAGTTCATGATGAACATCTTATATAATGCTATACTGCAAGATGACTTCAATTAAAGAAAATAAGAAAAAAATCCTACTTTAAATCTTATACAAGATTATCAGCGTGTGCTGGCACTAACACGTAGGGGCTTCAAATAATGGGACAAGGAAATTGGAACACATTAAAAATTCTCCAGACTAATTTTTAGTGACATTCGCTCTGCCTTGATATGGATTTCTTTCTTTGTTTCTGCCTGCAGGTTCTGCCGAAGCTCGAGAATTCTAAAGGCACAGGCACTTTGGAGTCAGGGAAAATTTGGTTTTCATTATATGCCTCAGATAATAAATCAGTTCTTATTGATTTGAAACTTGACTGAGATCTTCTAAAAAGACTTAAATTTCTTTTCTGAATTTTTAGATTGGACCAATTTCCCTCAATTTTGAATTTCATTACAAACTGCCGCCTGCATGCCATAGAAAACCAGTTTCCCTCTGAAACCTACCAGCTTCCTTTTCTCCAAATTGCAGTTGAACTATTCTTAATGGGATGTCAGCAGCCTCTGGGATAAATATTGATCTTGTTCGGCCATTTTAAAATGAAACATTTCCCATTTCCACATGCTCTGCCCCACGGAGGCAAATCCTCTAAGTGAGAGGCCAGTCTTCAGCTTTCATCAAGTCGCTGGTTCTACTGGCTTCTCTAGAGCCAGGAAGATCTGAATAGGCTGTGATGCCTTCTCCCCAAATCAAGCCTGAGGAGAACTTGAGGTCCAGGAGTCAAAGGTCTATTGAGAATCGATGGTATCAGGAAGAGAACCACGACAATGCCGCAGATCATGGACACACCTGAAAAGGCAATTATTTTCATTGATGGAAAAACATCTATTTGCCGAGGCTGTTCGTATAAATAACAAAAGTCCCATGAAATTTAAACTGTGAGGAAAAATGGAAATGTTTTGATTAAAATGTTACAGTTCTCTCTATAGCTAGTCCCAGTCTGGTCTCAATTCTAGGCAGACTAATATTTAAAAAAAGAAATACACACTCAAACTCAATTGTGTAGTGCTGGGTGAAGCTCCCACCAACACACACACACACACATGTTAGTGGTTCTCTATTGATTAAATTTCCCACGTCTTCATCCAGGAGTCCAGACATTTGAACACACCTACTTCCCTCCACTTGGCCAAGACAACCCTTTCCTTCAGGGCAGTGGCTCAGTTTGGACACAGAGTATTCTAGCTTCTCTTGCCTGCATCTCCAGGGCACCCAGTCCCCCCAAATTGCATCATACTTGGTATATACCACAGCCTTAGTGGACAGGGCTTGGGAGAGGGTTTATTTGGGAGGCACCCCTGAAAATAGGAAGGAGGGGTTGGGAAGAGGGAGACAGGGAGAGGTGGGAATATCCATGGTGCACAACTGGGGCTCAGTGACTGAAGGGCTTTGGTGGAAACTTCTAGAATGAGCTTCAGTGGGACCTTTCTGAAGGTTGGAGGCAGAGGCATCTATCCCCTAACTCCTGTCTTGTAATAGTGGAACTTCTCTCTGTTTACTCATCTACACTTTTGAGCTGCCCCAGGTTCGTGACTTATGTATTCTGCATTGACATCAGAGAAATTCCTGCAGCTGCAAAGCCCACGACGTGGGTGTGGTGAGGTGTAACCAGTCAGGTGGACCAGCCCACAAGGATGCCCAAAGTCAGGGCAGGTGGGGAACATGAACTGGGGACCGTAGCACTGGCCCATCTTTTATTCACAGGGTAGAGTGAGCCCGAGGGGGAGCCTGGGGGCCTTTATCCTTGTCCCTGACTTCAAAAGCACTTTTGACTTCTTTTGTTGCACCGCAGTGGCTCACAGGTTCTATTATTTTTTATTACTATGTTTCCCCCAAATTATGTTTATTGAGGTAAAGTAGGTTTACATCTTTGATCTGCTCTGGGGATACAGTTCAAACCTCTTTCACACCCTGCCTACCACAGGTGCCCCAACAATCCTCCAGTATGTTCTACTGAGTCCCCTACCTCCCCCACTTCCACCCTGGTTGCCTCAGTTTTGGGGTGCAATGGTAAGAGCTTACTATTGGTTTTGACCGACCCCTTTGTTATTTTTCTCTATATTCCATATATAAGTGACACCACCTTGTATTGTCTTTCTCCTTCTGACTTTCAGTTACATTATCCTCTCCAGTTCCATCCATGTTGTTATAAATGGAAGGAATTCAACATTTTTTATAGCTACTTAGTATTCCACTGTATATATATCCACATTTTTCTGACCCAGTCCTTGAGTACTGATACAGGTTTTAGTAATGACCTTATGAATGACTCCTCATAAGATAGCATGACCCAAAACACCCAGTCATTAAGTGGTGCCATTGTTAACACACGGGGAGTACACACCTTAGAGCCTTCCAGAAGTCCTATATACACCAGTCAAACGTTCTACTCAAGAAACACCAAAAGGCCCGTTCATCTTCACAAATATCTGGCGTCTCCTTTTGACTGAGTTTATCTTCCCACATCTCCTATTTGAGCACTATTTGACATCTTTTTAACCTCTAACTCAAATATCCTGTGTTTTCAGATTCAAAAGCAATGAAGAAATGACGCTTCTCAAGAATCCCAGGAATTTTTGTGGGAATAAATGACTCGTGTTGTATCCAGATCCCCTGATTTTCAGATTCTACTTATTCTGAATTGATTACCTTGTGTGGCTTACCTTGGAGGTGGGGTCTCTATTCAAGCACATAGCAAACAGACCTGATATGTGGCTGCCTGCCCTGGAGTCTAACAGCAGCAAAACCATACCTCATACAGATGACTCTTCTATTTGAACAAAGACTAAGAAACTTCTCATGTATCATGGAATATACAAATCACAGCAGTCATTTAAGCCAATTAGGGGTTCGGTTTTCTTCCATATTAATGAGTACCATTCTATATTCTAGTCTCCCATTCTGTCATGTCAATGTCTACTTCAATTCTAAGTCCTTGTTTATTGCACACACACAGTCATTTCTTCCACACTGTACTGTCAACATTCCAACTTCAACCTCAATGTGACCATCAGGTATTTACCTAATAAGGAGAGCTGCTTACCTCAAAGAAGCAATGTTGCAATTGCAGAATAATAATATTTTGCTTTAAAAGTGTATCTATCAGTAGAAGACAGATGTGAATCTGGTGATGGTGAAGTGTCTTCTGGGAGACATCCTCACTAGGTCTGACCCTAAGTTAAGGACATAGGGTCCTTAAGGACCCAGATGTTGCTTTACTAGCACCCTGTAAATGATGAGACACTGAATGACTCACTCAATAAACAAACACAAGTGACGTGTTCTCAGAATGGCATCTTATGAATTTACAAATGAAAAATATATTCATCGTGTGGACCAATAATTCAGATCTCTTGTTGAGACTTTCTCTGTAATCAATGAGTATGGGACCCCAATCACAACCAGAAAATGTTACCTGTAACCATTATAAATCATTGTCATAGAGAGTGCAAGCAATCAAATTCATTAGCACATTTTCTCCTTCCTGTCCTTTGTTAAGCCTGGACAAGAACTGTGAGAGAGTCCCATGGTCAAGGACAACTGGAATAACATAGCCATGGTAGTCCTTGCCAATGACAACTGATGGATTGGACACCACTGACAAAATTCCTCCAATTCTTCTTTGTCTATATTGCCAGGCATGTCCAGCCCACTCTGATTGGCACATCGCTCAGGAAGTATATTAGCATATTTGAAAATATTGCTCTGGAGTGAGTTGTCCCAGGAACCAATTTATGATTTTCCATAATTCTGCTTGCATATGCTCTATCATTTATGTTCTTGTGCAACTTAATTTACCTCTGTTCCAGGTTCTAATGGAAGTGATATACTTTGGTTCAGGCCAAGTACTAATATGCTATAATTTGTAGCTCTAATCTTTAAAATTCACCATGCAAGTTATATTTTATTATGCCTTATTTTATAGTCTATATATCAAAACTATATCTTGCTCTGTTTAATTGACATTTGTTTCATTATAGGTATTTGTGAGTGCTCCTAATCTTTCCTTCTTAAATTATGAACTCTTTAAGACAAGCGTAAGATCAAAGGACAGTTGAGTTAGAATCTTGCAGAGATGTGAGCTAAAATTCATGAAGATCCGCAGGCATAATTAGTGGCAAGTATTTCATGTGAAGAGGCCAAAAAAAAAAAAAAAACCTGTTTAAAGATTATTCATAAAGATTCATGTAATTAGGTTGAAAGATGAAAAATTGCAATGAAATTTTTTTGGAAATGGTTAGATCAAGCTTGATCCATCGCTATGGCCAATCTGATGAAGAGGAGCGTGTGAAGAGAATAGGACCCAGCACTTCAAAAAGGATTGTGGGGCCTGGGGTGACAGAGACACCTGAAAAGAGGTAGGTGACTTTCCACTGAGGATGATAAAACCTGCCTTAGAAAGTGGTCATGAAGCTGGTGTTGTAGTAACTCACATTTATCGAGTGTGTCCTGTAGCTCAGACACCATCTGGGGAGACTGTGCAACCTCACGCTGTCCTTCCAACAGCACTGAGAATGGAGTTATTACCAAAGAGAGCAAGGAGGCATGGGATGATCCCTCCGGGTCACGCAGGTAAGATATGTGGGAGCTGGAATTTGAACCCAAGCATTCTGATTCAGGGGCCCCTGCTTCTGAGCAAATGGCCACACTGCCCCCCAATAACCCATCTTCCATTCAAGGTTTCCTTACATGAGGCAATGCACATTCTGTATATCAGAGTTTGAAACAGCCTAAGTACCATTTCTTTTCATTTCATCATTATTACATTTATTATTATTAAATTTTATTGAAAATGACTAGTTGGGTGTCGGAAACCTTAAGCTCTGGTCTTAGCTCTGCCACTGTCTAATATATGACTTTGGAAAAGTCACTTTCTCTTTCTGGCGTTCATTTTTCTCACCTGCAAAATGAAGCATTGCCCGTGACATCTCCTGAACTTACTCTGCTCCAGCACCTAAGCTTCTCAGGCAAATATAACAGTTATTTATTAAACGGCTTAAAGGCTCCACCGAGCAGACTTCAATAACCTTTAATTTTGTTTCTTGAGTACCTGGTTTTACTAAGTGTTTTAGAGAGGATGCTGGATTTGAGGGGAATTGAGCCTAGACATTTATTTGCATGTGTTTCATCTAAGCACTAAGAAGAAAAAGAAAAGCAAGTAGAAAATCCCATCTTCATTTTCCAGAAAGAGGCTGAGAGCCACAGAGGTGGAGAGATTTCATTGCCTGTCCAGAGTGATCTTGGATGTCCCTTGAAATAAATCGATCTGGGGTCCTAACATATGTAATTTCAATTTCGGTAATGGTAGGGCTGCAGCATTAGCTGCCGTTGCCAAAAGAGGGTTGACATTTATTACAGGCTCAGACATGGAGAAAAATGACTCTTCACATGAATACATTTGCCTAAAGCAATGATAGTCTCAGAGGGAAATCGTAAACAGAAAGACAATGCTGCTTGACTGTCCTCAAGCCTTACGGAGTCTAAAGATGCTGAAGAGCAAAGAATTAGCATTCAGGACAATTTGCTTCTCTGTTTCCTTAGCTCACTGTCAATGGATTCTGTTGGTGCTCTGCCCATGTCCCCTTGGAACTTTCCATCGTATGCAAGTCAGTGACCTCCTCTTCAGGCACCTGCACTTCCCTGCCTGGGGCTTTCTCTGGCTCAGCTTGGGGCTGCCACAAAGTACCGGGTTGGTGCTGGAGGGAGTGGTCCCCGGCAAAGCCACATGGCACCCGTGGAGAAGTATCCCAGCTTCCTCGACCCCCAGGTAGGACAAGTCAACAGTCTCCAGACTCCCCGGGCCAGCGTGAACCACAATGGCTGTGTCAGTTACACACTCTATAATGCACCTTGACTGCTTCAGCCATGGCCTTGAGAATACACCTATTGGATCCCTGCCTGCAGGCAAGTAACTAAGAGCCCCAGTTGCTTTGTTCTTAAATTCAAAACCACATTTATAGCAACACCAGCTTCCCCAGGACTACTCGCAGTCAGTGTCAGAACAAGATTCAGGCAGATGTTCTACTCCTCTGAGAGTTGATCAGGGCTTAGGGATTCCCTGCAGAGCTCGCCAGATTTTCTTAGCAATCCTTCCTGCCCTGTTTCCCTCACAAGGGATCACACCTCCATTGCAATTTGACTGCTTCCCCAGACGTTTTTACTCTCTCCCCATTTCATCTTACACAGATGTTTCCCTCAATAAAATCTTTATACATGTAACCCAGCTTCAGTGTCTGCTTCCCAGAGACCTGGAATAACCTTTCCTTCCCTTCTGTCTCACTTCTCTGCTCCTTCCCACTGTTTCCTAGGATCAAATCAACATTCAAGCACCTGCACTCAAGTCTTTGTCTCTTGCTCTGTTACTGGGGAAACTCAACTTCAATTCACAACACCCTGTGGTGTATAATGTCTATATCCCCTTCATCACATGCACAAGCACATGCACACACACATACGTGTGTCAGTATCACAGTGGAGTCCAATATAGGTCATTTGAGACAATGGTTTTCCACAGATTTAAATGCAGAGTGGACAAGGAATGGTATATGCTGATATATTGGGAGACTTCACAGATTTAGGGGAAAGAGCTGAAATCACAGATCTACATGATTGGTTGATGCTCAGTTCAACTTCTGAGCTTTGTGATCTGTAAGGATGAACCACTCATGATGGCTCCAGCCTCACTGAAACTTCTTATGATCACTCATCATGGAGTTCACAGAGTTAATACACAGGATCTGTGTTAATCATTGGTTTACATCTAGACATGAAAGCAGAATCTACCAAAACATTCAGATCCTTTAGAGACTAGAAATGATATGAGAAATTTCAGGACAAAGATGGCTCATGGTAATCAATTGATCAAGCCTTTCTCTTTGGTGCTATGACCACATATAATATGGGTGATTGCCATTTGAACTGGACGTGAACTCAAGTTGGATATTTATGCAACCAATGCAGGAGCAAGGAGACTTACTATAATCCACTGAGTCGTGAATAAAAATCTGCCCTTTGAGACCATCTTGAGATTTTTTTTCTCTTATCTACATTGTTGGCTTTATCTGGAGAACACATTTTCACAAGTTACTGCTTAGTAGATGGAGCCCCATTTTCTCTCTGGTTTCCCAGTAAATTAGGGACCATTGCGGCTAATAAGAGAGACTTGACACTGATCATATAAGGTGCCTCTTACTCATCATCTATAACATCATCACCTGGAGGAGTTTGGACATACCAGGTATAATGTTAGGTAGTTCTTTTTTCCTATCTTCTATCCACTCCACCCATTACTTTCATGATCTGTTGCAAGTAGTTATAATCTTATGGCATTTCTACTCTGTTACACCAAACAAGACATGAGTTACTTATAATAATTAGCTAGGTCATTTTGGCACATAGACAACCTTGGAATTACGAAGGAGTTCATACTTTATGGGACAACTGTTGGGAAACTGAAGCAGTAAATACAGCCCTCAGCAGTCCCTTGGCAGACAGGCTCAAGAAATATGCCACATAGTTCAAAGATTGTCCAGTAGAATCTAACCCAAGAGATCCACAATAGAAGACACCCAATAACATACTCAAGGGCATTCTAGAGTGTTTCCCTTATATGCTCAGCTTGTTTCTTGGGATTACTTCCCAAAATAAGCTATACGCTGCAAACCCTTTCCTGAGATTCTATTTTTTGAGAAATCTTGACTAGTAATTGGATCTAGAACTCATGAGAGAAGAAAGATAGATGCTGGAAAAAACTTGAAGAAATTGATATAACTAGAAACAAATCACCTGGGGTGGAGGCCAGTCCAGAAGGCCTAAATATAATAGGATTTCTTTGACCTGAATTTGATACCCAAGGATGCATAAAAGAATGAGCAGGTACTGAAATAGGAAATTCCTGACACAGAAAGGTCAGGGCAGGGGAATTCATAATTTCAGGCCAGTGGCAATTGGTGTTTCTCCGTGGTGAGGTTATTTTCAACTAAAAGTTTATCCAGGCATGAAAATCGTAACTCTGTTGAGCAGGAACAAGGAGTGGTGGCTGCATGTGTACAGAAGCTCATGCCCTTGCAAACAAGCAGAGGACTTGTTGCCAAAAACATGTGAAAACTGTCAATGGGGGTCGAAGTCCCCATAAGGAATGAAGAAAAAGATGTCACGATCCTATACACTGAAAAGCATAATATGGCAGACAAAAATAATTGAGATGGAAAATAAAATTGTAAGTATGAGCAGGATGATTTAGCTCAAATTCCAATGTGTTTTCATTGTCCTACTTTCATAAGAGATATTCACCAATTCACATTCAGAAAATTCGATCCCTCCTCCTGAGATTTTCATACACAGGGCTTTCATGTCAGTCATTGAGGCTATAGAGACCCAGGTTCCTGGAAGGTTTAGAAGATTCCAAATTTTGAATAAGGCCACGCTCTCAAGCCATGTGGCCTGGAGCTTAAGGCAATGCCCATGGGAAGCCAGACTGCTGAGCATGACCCAAGTCAGAAGCCTGCTTGTTCTCGAGAAGCTGGGCATGCAGTTGGGCAGACTGTGGTTCAGTGGGTCAAGCGTTCACCCAAGGCAAAGCAGAGAGTAGGTCTGTGGTAACACAGATGGTTATAAACTCCAGGAGCTTCTGAGGAAAAGATGTTATGACACAGATGGTTGTGGCCAGGCCTGCTCAGGATCTAGGTGTGAAGAGAGGTGTTTCCCATCTGTCTGCTTCAGCTGAGCTGGCATTCTTTAAGTCCCTGGGGTTGTGATTCTCAATCAAGGGTGATCCTACCCCCAGAGCAGACATGAAGTAATGTCTGAAGACATTTGGGGCTGGCACAGCAGAGACACTTCCACTGTCCATCTGAGCAAAGAACAGAGGTGTTGATAAGCATCCAGTAGAATCTATACCCTGTGACAGAAACTCAGCTGACCCCTGAATCAGCAGTGTTGAGGTTGAGAAACCCTTGGCTAGGGTGATGTTTACAGCCTTCTCAGAGACTCTTCGTGGGCAGGAGGAAAGGGGCTTACTCAACATAAAGAATGGGGGAAAGTCACATTTCCCAAGCCCCTGCTAGTCCAGATGTGGCTTAAATCTTGCAAATGAGAATAGGAATTATGACGTCACTTTACAGAAAAGGAAATAGCGTCTCAGAAGAAGCCAACAAATAATTCATTTTAACTTGGACTCAAGCGCAAATCTTTTTTATACAAAGTCTAAATTTGAAATCTCATGGGAAAAAAATAAATTATTTTTTCTAGTTTCAAAGTGGAAATCATTTTTATTGATTGCTTATCATTTTTAACAAGGCAGTAAAATGTCATTATACTATGACCAGCTTTAAGTGTCAATAATTGCAGTCTGGTCTCAGAAATTTTTACTAAATATTTCCATCATGCCATTAGAATGTTTATTTAATCATTAAGGTTTTATTTAATGCTGAATTATTAGGAATAGCTTTACCAAGGACAGGGATGGGATTACAGGTTTTTATTAGTATCTAATTATTATTGTTTCTGATGTTCACAGTTTTTCTACTATAAGTGTATATTGAAGCTATAAAGTCTCCAAATAGGTGTACCATAATGTGGTAAAATAGGCAATTATTTCAAGATACAGAGTAAATTGTATAGAGGATAAAGACTCATTTATTTTGATTATATGGATCTACTGGCCCTAAAATCTAAATTCAGTTCCACTGAGTATCACAAGTGCTTCCTTAAGTTATGCAAAATGAAAAAAAAAAAAAAGATAAAAGCACAGAGTTTTTACCTCCAATGAGCTTGCAAAATATGTTTTTATCCAAACTTTCAAACTGATCCAAATGTTTGGAGCCTTTTCTCCTCAGCGTTGCTTGCCAAATTTCTGCGTGTGATCCCAAAACCACCTCACATCTTCCACCCACGACCCACAAGCGTCCTCCACAACTTTGAGCCAATTTCTGCTGCAAAGTTCCAACAGCATTATCATTAGCTTCTTCCCCCAATAAGTTAAAAGACCAAGCTGTAGGCTGATTTAACTTTAAGTGCCCTATCACCTAACACAGCAACTTCCCGGCAGCAGGAATCAAGGCTTATTTAAATTACAATTGCTCCAGCCTGAGGCCCCAGGTTGCTGCACCACCTCAGAGGCGGGACAGGTAAGCGCTGCCTGCCAGGGCGTCTGTGCTGAGTCGGCCTGTTTACATTCAGGGTCAGTGGCCTCTATTTTTAATTTACCTGATTCTTCTACAGTATTGACTTTTTTCCTTAAATAATTCCTTATTTGCATCCACAGAGCAAAAATCTTTCAAGTTGCCTCCCTGCCTCCATACACACCTTTTGAGCTGTGCCCACAAAATGATCAGGAACATTAAAAATCCCTGACATGAAAAATGTGTTGCCTCACGAAGGTCTAAGACGGACCGAGCGAATAAATAGGTAGCTGTGCGCCGGTGCAGCAGAGCTGGCGGAGGTGCAGAGGCTGCGCCCCAAGTTTAGCGCTGCAACAGGTGCGAGAACCCTGCGCAACAGCGAGCGAAGCCTGCCATCTACAGGCCGGCGGCGGTATCGCCGCTCAGGTGAGCCCTGGACCCGAGACTATGAGCATCCCGGGGGCGCCATCCACACACACGGCGCCAGGTGGGGTGACCTGGAGTCTCCAGGCTGTCCCTGGCCTTCCATGTGAGTGATAAGCCAAAAATTAAGACCCGCTGCAAGGAGACGCTTCCCCCTACTCTGTTCCCTGCAAAAGCATTACTTCACATAATTTAAAATGGAATGTTTTCTGCAGTTTCCAGCTTTTACTTTCATCATGGGGCTCCCCCTTTTTTGTGATGATCTATCTGTATGACTAAATCTGCAGGATCTGGTTGATCTTGATAGTGCGGGAGACCCAGAGAATGTGGCTTTGTACGCCCTCTGGCCCGGCACAGTTCCTGCTCTGCAAAGATTGGATGAGTGAGTGATTAAGGGAATACAAGAGAAATTGTAACAGGGGGGTCCCCAGGAAAGGGGGAGGTACCAAGTTTTCTGCCCCACCCAAGGGAGGGTGGAGCTGAGCAGGGAGAGAAGAAGCTGCAGAGGAGACTGAGGAAGGAGAAAGCAGGATGGAGCCAGGAGGAGCCCTGGAGGAGGCACATGGAACAGAGAGACACGTGAGGAAACTGTGCTGGCCTTGTGGTCGTGGACGGGGTGACACAGATGTGGGTGAGACCCGTGGGGAGGTGACAATGGCAGCTTTTATCTTGATTTTGATTTTACTCTTTTCCTTCCGGGCTTGTCTGTTTGTTTCTGACCCTTCTCTGTGGGTCCCCATTGGAAGATGCTTTAGACTTGTGGCAGGCTTTGGGGCCTTGCTCTGGGCCAATCCTGCTTGGGTGGACTTTTCCCCACGAGGGGACACAAGGGGACAGGTAACTTTGGGTGCTTGATTTAGAAACTAGATTCTTTGCCTTTCCTGTATTGTTTCCTAATTGCATTAAAGTTCCTTCCCACTTAAGTCTCGTATGTTTTGTGTTGATGCAGCAGATGGCAGAACCTATTTAGAGCAGGCAGGTTTGGGGGGTCTGGGCTGCCCCCTCCCTGCCCTGTAACAAAATGAATGACACAATAAATCAATACACAAGTAACTTCTGCGTTTCTTCTTCCAAACCACTTTTTTAACTTATGAATAAAAACTTCTTGTCTCTAGAATACAAACGCTTATGTTTACGTGTGTTTGTGAATACATGTTGTGTGCCCATGGATGTATCTAGAGTCAGTTGTTTTGCAACTTCTATAATAAATCAAGGAGTTAACTTTTTTTATTAAAATCCTTAAATCCATATATTTAAGGTCTTATAAATTCAGCTTTTGCATCCCCACAATGTCATTTTATCAGATAAAATATTCTGAAAGAGGCATTTTATTTATAAAGCAGGCGTGGCATCAAGGCCACAGTTATTACTTCTCATATATATTTGTCCTTTTTGCAATTGACCGTCTAGCTGGAGTCAGATGAAATGAGAGTCCAGGAAAAATGTCTCAATAAGACAGTTCTGGAGAGAGAATAAAAGCAAGTGGAAAAGTAAGATAAATATTGTTTCTCCTCAGACACCAAGGTTCTGTGCCCACTTCTCGATCCATACAACCATGAGGAATCTTTGTTTGGGATTTTTGACCTTCAATTAAAAATCAGAAACTATTTTTTTTTCATATTTTTTCTAAAGATTTATTTATTTATTTACTTACTTACTTATTATTTATTTATACAAGCACAGGGTACAGTCAGAAGCGCGGGAGGGTGAGAGAATTCACCAGAGTCAGAGCGGGGAGCAGAGCAGGCAGAAGGACCGAAGCACACTGCTGAGGGGAGCAGCGGGCGGCAGGAGGTCTGCGCGCCATGTGGGACCCTCCTCTGGTGGCCCGGGAGCAGCTGGGGATCGAAACAGCACTGCAGAGGCTGCGGGCAGCTTCGCAACCCAGCGCTCAACTGCTGCGCCACCAGGGAAGCCCTCGGAAAGTATTTTTAAATGCCTCGCCTTCTATATCTCTAAAAGGAATGACCAATGCTCGTGGTTCCCTGCTGGGGCCCAGGTGGTGTTTCCATGAATTGTCCCACTGAACCTGCCAACACCCCCATCCTTGGAAGCATCCTTTCCTGTACCCTGAGACTGGGTCTCAGATTGTTCCTGTTGCGTCCCTTGGTGGCGTCCCTCGTGCCCTGGAACCAGCTCACGCTGGCGTCCTATCCTCTTCTCCTCCATCCCTGCCTCCTGCCTTCCTATTGTCACCTGCTGTGTCTAGTAACACAGAGTGGGCAGTTTTATTTTCTAATCATTCCTGAAAACCTCACGATCATCTTTACTCTCACCGAGACCCTATTTGTAAGGATCATTTCATCAAGTAACTTGCAGAGGCAATTTTCCAGGCCACAGAGATGATTCAGTAGGCTCCATGGACCCTGGGGTGCTGGGTCTCCGCTGCCGGCCTGACCTCGTGACAGCACGCACAACCTCTCAGACACCTTAGGTGGCCTCTGAAAGAGGCTCTGACAGATTAAGTGCAGCCAGCCCTCAAGTCAGGAGTGATTTTGCCGGACTCTTCATTTTCTGGCGGATTTCATGAAGTTGTGCTACATTTGGCAACATGGGGCTGAGCAGATCTGGGATCGCCACATTAAACTGCAACCTGCCAGCAGCTCGAGGTGATGCCACCATCCACACAACTCAGCTCACGGGACCTTGGGGCAGAAAACTGCCCTAGTTATCAGGGCACTTTCTGTTCTGGGGCTGCTGTGTCCACCTCATCATCAGGGAGTGTTTTCTCCAAACCTCAGTTTACCTCTCTGGAACTCAGATGCCCTGATTCCCTTTCTGCTTGAAACACACTGAGTTCTCAGGGGTCCCCTCTCCAGAGATGCAGCTGTGTAGCCTGCTTCCCCTAATCTTTTTTTTTTTAATGTCAAAAGTATGCCTGGGTGAGATTGCATGAAAACCCTTAAAAAATGTAAAAGAGAGGGTGGGGTTTATTGCCTTTGGTGGAGGCTGGTGGGGGCACTGATGGCAGGTGTGGTGTGGTCACATGCACTTCAGTCGTATGACCTTACACCCCTAAATCATATACACTGTGGTAAACCGTTGCCTCAATAAAAATAATAATAAAAAGAAAAGGCCTGAACACAGAGAGAGTCGGGCCCCCAGTGTTCTCTCCACACCAGTCACGCCACCACCAGCCACAAGCCAAGAGCCTGCTGAGGAAAAAGACAGCCCCGCGATGTGGAGAGAATCTCTAAAGAGCACAGGGGCATTAAAAATCAGTTAGGATCCTTCAGTGAATCATTTACTGTCTGGGACTCAGCTTCCCTGTTCATAAATGATGATGACATGAAGCCACCTATCACCCTCACCATGTTTTCGGGTGACAAGAGCTTGTTTTTATTCTAAATAATGGACAGTGAAGTAGATGAATGATTTATTTTATTTTAAATAGGTGAATTATGAAACCCAAAGTTAATAGAATTAGTGAGCCCAAGTGGAAAAGCTCTAGGAACACCTCGTCCTCTTGGAGAACCTGCCGCGAAGGAGCGCCCGCTGGGCTCCATCCTCCACACCGCAGGTAGGGCCGCACTCAGTGTGCATGTTTGTGAAATGGGTGGGGTGAATATCATGACCGCCGGGGTTCATGGGGGATGTCATGCAATAAAATAGCACATCATGGAGAAGGTGCCTGGCACATTGCATTTGATTAATAACTGCTTGATTTCTTTTTATTTTTTGCTCTTCTGTGGCATGGACTTGCACGACTATAAACATAAAAATGACATTAAAATAATATGCTTTTGACAGACAGCAGTAATAACAGCTGGAAAGCAGCAGGTTCCCAGCTTCCTTGACGTTCAGAGGGAACCCCACCTTCTCTGCTGGCGTGGACTGACCCTCCCCGGCAGCATGGGTGGGCCTTTCCCGAGCAGCCAGGGTCTTGACCTGCTCGGCCAGGACCACACAGTCTCTGGAGGAAACTGAGCTTCCAGACAGGGGTTGTGGTGAAGCTTCTTCCCAGCAAAGCTAAGAATCTGCCTGAGACTGGCTCCCTTCTAGCCCCTGCTGGCTCCCCACAGTGCCACCCAGGGGGCAACTGCTTTGATCTTTCAACAGCCCCTCCCTCTATGGCCTTGTGATTTCAACCCTAAAGGCCCTTCTGTGAATGCCTGAGTGGTCACAGGGCTGGCCTCCCCAGAACCTGCAGGGGCCAAGGAAGTCAGAACTCCTCTCTCCAGGGAGCCTCCCCCACCTCAGAAGAGGCTTCCATACCCCACACCTTCCTGCAGAACAGAAAGGAGTAGC
Organism: Talpa europaea; assembly: GCF_964194135.1. Lineage (NCBI taxonomy): Eukaryota > Metazoa > Chordata > Mammalia > Eulipotyphla > Talpidae > Talpa > Talpa europaea. Next base: position 139,557,397 of record NC_140071.1, on the reverse strand, counting down.
CATGGATGGGCATTTTCCTGACTGAGTGGAGAGAAGGGGCCAGGTGTCCCCAGCACCTCCTCAAGTCCTGGCCCAGACAGGCCAGCTCGCCCTGAGGCTAGAGGCCACCCTAAACTCAGAACTTAAGGTCCATAAAGCTTTCCAGTTTGGAGTTTTCTGTATCCATCAATACCTAGCAGTGGGGTTTTTGGATCACAGGGTATTTCCATATTTATTTATTTATTTATTTATTTATTTATACAAGCACTGGGTACAGTCAGAAGCACAGGAGGGCGAGAGAATTCACCAGAGCCAGAGCAGGGAGCAGAACAGGCAGAAGGACCGAAGTACACTGCTGAGGGAGCAGCGGGGCGGCAGGAGAGGTCTGTGCGCCATGTGGGGACCCTCCTCCAGT